>NC_140601.1:16572073-17820823 GCF_057381915.1 Diplotaxodon limnothrissa | reverse complement strand
GTGCAGACCACTGTGTCAGAGATGGACCAGTAGGAAGTACTGGTAGTGGAAATAAATCACGATGGGTGCAAGAAACAGATTTCCTCATCTTTCTGAAGCACTTTGCAAACCACACCAAGGTAAGCCAGGATAAAAAGTAATGGAATTGCGATGCTGGTGAACAACTACATTTTTTTCAGCTTCATTGTTATGTTCAAAATTGGTGCAAGAGTTGTAGGTTATAATGCCCACTGAGCCAATGAGGCCAAACTCAAGGAAGACCAACCAAAATTAATGAAATATTCAGTTGCAGAAAATTCCATAATTTGTCTTTTTTGGGGAGTTGGAATATGTTCAAAAGCTAGATTTCTGTATTCTGTCACACACACACATAGTTGCATAAATGGCTCTAAGTGCATTCATGTGTTGAATAAACAAAGATTACATGTTAATATTTTGTTAGTACCCTTATTTCATTGTGTTACATTTCACCCCAGGATATGTTACAACTAACCCAGACTATGGGGTTAATTGTAACATTTCACTCTTTGTGTTTGAGGCCATACCATGCAATGGGTAATTGTGCTGCAGAGAAAATAGCTGCACTATTTAATAGCCGAGACATGTAAATACTTTGCATTACATTTTGAATCCACTACCTTAAAAGAGCTCCAATTTACAGACAGAAATGTCAAAAATGTTACAACTATTCCCGGTCTCCCCTACTTTATTTTTGATTTTAAAAAAAATCTGAGATAAGGATAAAATATCACAAAAGGGAAGAAATTGTGTTACATCAGACTCAACTGAGAGCTACTTAATTAACAGTTATTTTAGCAAAATCACCAACAACTGCAAGATTTCCCTTTTTTTTTACGTCACTTAAAAAAACATCCATATTTCACTAAAAAAAACAATACAAATTGGTATAATGTTGATTATTTTCATCCTTTAGGGTGTGTTTTTTAAATTACATAACATAAATTTACTTATTTAAAGTAAACACACACACACCAAGAAAAACTCTTGGAGATGTCTGCTCGTTTTAAACCTCGGGGTGTTAAATTACATTTTCCACCTGCGTGATGTTGCTAAAGTCCAGGAAACTTTTTAAACTGGGCACAGGGTTTGAACCGTGCATAGTGTAGGTCTATTTTTTTTTTTTTTTGTTTCAAATATGATCTGTCAGACATGTGTGTTTTGGCTACAAGATATTACTCTTTCATGGACTCTTTTTGGAGAGAAGGTTCCTGACCAATTATTTTCAGACAGATGCAGGGATGCAGAATGACTAGAAGCATCATGTTTTTTTTCCAGATGATGCCTAAGGTAAGGGGAGAATGGCCAGAGGCTACGGCAGCCCTCTGGGGACAAAGAGGGCTTATAAACAGTGAAACTGACATATCTCATCTATTACTCTTCCTAAGTAAACCTTTAAAAAACCTTGACAGTCCTCTGCATGCTTTTACCAGCCTGTATATATTTAGCATTTTATGAATTTGAAGTCATTTTTGAAGTATCGACTGTGTATAATTTTGCGAATAATCACTGATCCAAGGATGAATGAAAAAGCCTCAAACTTAATACACCTCCTCATCTGCAAGCTTTCATATTTCTTTTAAGGCACCTTATGTTACTTTTATGTCATACAGCTTTCCAAAATCAATATACTGTACACTTTCAGGATGAAATATGTTTTATCTTATCAATCTACACTTCCTTTAAAAACCGCATGCCCATCAAAGCCTAGCCAGTCACAGCGAGTTCTGGTGGTGCAGTTGGAGTTTGTCGATGTGAAAAAATTTTTAAAAAGCCACTCTTGCCGCTGCCATGCACGTTCCCTTGTTGACAGGCCCTCGTAAACCAAAAAGCCTTGCAGGGTGCCTCCAGATATGTTCCTTCAGTCACAAGGAAGCAAGTCACTAGTTCCCCCCACAAGGTCACCACATCTAATGCTGTCACCTCCACTTAAAGGCCGCAAAAGCGATGGCCCTCTCCCTGTAACTTCCTCCTAACCTCGCACAGACGTCATGTGTGTGTTATGTAGCCGCAGCAGCCAAAGTATAACAAACAACAAAGACTGTCTTATTAGAAAATCAGGTAAATAAGCAAGAGAAGTTGGCTTTACATGCAAGGATATAAACTGTATTTAAAAGATGGACATAGCCTTAAGCAATTTGCTTGTGGACATTCATAGTCTCTGGTTGCCTTGGTCACCCTCTAATGTATTCATTACCAGGTCATATGTCAATCACAGGTATTCTTCACTCTCATTAGCAGTCTAATCTCTCACGTGGAAGTTGACAAAACGTTTATCTCGGCCTCATAGTCACATGAATTTAGGGAACATCACTTTCTCTTGTCTGCGGTTGGCACATCTCCATGTTGTTTCCACTGCATGCACAACTTTGGGATCAGAAAAATGACTTCTTGCTTGCAAGTTAAACCTTACAGCAGGTTTCCCTTAACTTCAAAGATATTTTATATTTTCCTTATTTGGTTGGTTTCAAGTTTTATTTCAAAAGAACTAGGGAGTTAGAAGTGTTTCATGAGAAAGAGCTAGCATACCTGCCCCTGTAGTAAGAAAGAACATGTGGTATTTGGGATGAGATTGGGACAAACTTTTTGATCACCTGGAGCCTTTCTGTGGAGTTTGTGTTTTCTCTTAAAGATTCAAATGATCTGCTTGTTAACTGGTGTTAACTGGTGATTCTAAACTAGTCTAAACTGACAGCAAAATATTCACTCTCAGCTGGAACCTAGAAAGACGCATGTAAAAACTGATTTATAGTGGTAACATTTTGATAGATAGCTATTAACGGCTGATCTCATATATCTATTGTGTTATTCATATCTATCATATCTTAAGTTAGTGGCTCCATACTGTACTGGCCTATATATTTACCTAACAAACAAAAGATCCCCTGGTTTGATCCCAGGGAAACTTCAAATCTCTTTGAAGTTGCATTAGGAAGGCAACATCGAACATTTACACCAAAGAGGTGACTCTTTGTGAATAAGAATATGTAGAACATTTCAAACATACCTTCTAATGCCGGAAACCTGGATATTTTTAATACAGGAGTGTGTGGGTATTGGCCAGTGGACACTAAAGGAACTACAATATTTGACAATTCCCCACTGACTTTTACAGCGCTGGAGGTTTCTGCTTGATTGAGATTTTTATACATGATTAAATGATGAAGAAATGCACCCTGGGATTTGTAGTTCATGTGTAGCGAGTTTGTATTAAATTCTTTCCATTGCTTTATTTTTGAGGTATTATGCATATTAGTTACTGTAAATGTTTCAGCATTAATTCAACTTTTTAGACTGATTTTGTAACAGGTGTCACGTCACATTTTCAATGGGGATTATAGTTTAGGAAATAGCTTTTCCTACTTTACAATACCTTTTCATTCACTATTATTTCTGTACTTGTTTTTTTTTTTTTTTACAATAAAAGACCAATTACATGGGTAATAAATTACAACTACTCAATATTGTATCTCTGACTCTTTAGTTGCTAAACGTTCATCTTGTAATACCACTCAAAAGTACACTTTGTCTCTAGATCAGTCTTTGAGTCAAATGTAAATAGATTTATAGTTCAAAGTGCTTTGCAACATAAAAAAGAAAATCAATGTTCTTAAGGTCATTCTTATATCTGGGAATACAGTTGTCATTAGGGCAGTATTAATAATTCAGCACACCCCAAGGTATACACTGAATGTCTTGAGCAAAAGATAGGCACAAAACAGGACAATACAATTCCCTAGTAGGCACAGTAGAAGACTGAATTTCACTTGGTAGTTGTTCTAATCAATTACTGTTTGGAGGTTCCCCAGTTCACCCTCTTGCATCTGCTGTCCTTTTTCATTTTGGTCATTTAGTTACAAGAAGTAATAATCCAAACAGAGGTAAACAGACTTCACCAATTCAACCTGACCTCTGGTACACAGGAGGCACTGATCAATATTGCTGCTCTGGGTGCCTTGAGAAATACCTTCAGGGCTGGACAACCATTATGATAAGCATCCAAGAGAATACTGCAGGACAATAAGAAAGGAGTCGGTGGTGGTGGTGGTGGGTGCTTTTAATGCTGCAGTGCCAACATGTTTCAGGTACACTGAATACAACATTTACCAGCTCCCTACCACTTCTAATCTTACACTAACAGTCTAGTATGAAAATGCATCATGTACACATAGAAACAAACAGAGGACACAGACATTTTACCAAAAAATCCTACATTAAATACATAAAAATACATTTAACCACATAAAACCAAGTGTATCATATTTGATACATGAGTTTTTGAGACCTCTACATCATTAGTGTGATTCCACCCCCCCCCCCCCCCCCCCTTTTTATTTTTGCAATTTTGCATGTATCACATGTATCACACTACATTTTTAAGAAATCCTAGACCCCTGCTTGATCCCTTTTATTTCATTAATTTTCATTGACACTCTAAGTACTTATTAACCTCTAAACCTTTTGTGTGGTTTAATACAAAATAATAATTTAGGTAATGCTGGCACAAACAGACTACCATGAATAACTGTAAGAACGCAATGTTTGGGAGAACATGTAACACTGCCATCAACCTGAGAAAGAAATAGCCGTGGAGAGAAATGGAGCCAACCTGTAATGATCCGAGTGAGTATCTGGTGTTTTTCCCTGTGTTTTCCTGTGTCCGCCTACAAGGGCAGAGTCCTGGTTCCTCACCTTCTCCTGCCACCTGCGATTAATCTATGGCAATCAGCAGAGCAGCATTTAAGACTAGCTCTGCCTCAACCTTCGAAAGGCTTACCATATTTTTCGCATCAGATAGGGGGCTAAATGGAAAACTGCATTCAAAACAACCCTGGGACATTTCAAATTTTTAGTAATGCCCTTTGGCCCCTGCAGTTTTCCAGGCCCCAGAGAACAATATGTTTAGGGACAATGTGAACATTTTCTTTTCATATATTTAGATGACATTCTGATTTTCTAGTTTCTAGAAGAACACAGAGTCCATGTCTGCAGCATGCTGCAACGCCTCCCTGGAAAACCGTTTGGAAGTCAAGGCAGAGAAATGTGAATTTTACTTCCTGTCAGTCACCTTCCTGGGCTGCATCTTGGCAGGAGGGCAGGTGGAGACTGAGCCGGTGAAGATTTGGGCTGAGTGAATGGCCCACTCCCACATCATTGAAGCATCCCCAACAGTTTCTTGTTCTCAGCATTTAAGACCAGCTCTGTCTTCCACTCTTCACATCTTGGTTTTTCCTCACCAATGCTCAGAATCTACTCATCTGCCATGTAATTACCTGGATTCTGGTCACTCTTGTGACGACTCACCAAGTCATCTTGCAAACTCTTTTCAAAACTCAATTACACACCTCTTGGCACCTGCCTGGCCTCCTGCTCACCGGGTCACTGGAAATATAAGGTTGGAACCTCATTTTCCCACACGTTGCATCTCAGACACACTCATTCAACTAACCTCCTCGGAACCTCAAATCATCCATCTGCAAGTTTCACATTAATCTGTATTATGACACTGATGCATCTAATTTCCCTCCTCTAATTCTAGCTGTCCATGACTATAGCTATAAAAAATTAGGTAAAGTGCAGTCTCCACTAATTTCAATTAAAGCGTTCACTTGCAAAAAGAGAAAAAAGTTTTTTAAAAAGTCAATGAAATTATGTTTGTCATTCTTAGCGTATGTGAGGAGATAGTTCAGCATTGAAATACAGCCCTTAAAGCTAGACAGTGTGTGTGAGCTTCACTGACTATGGGCAGCTCCATTAATATTTAGTTCTTCACCACCTCACTTCTTCTACAGATAAAAGCAAGCAGAGGCCAGAGTACAAGGAGACGCCACCTCTCCCAGTGATGCTAATTATCCCTGTTTGCTATCTGGGTAGCTTCCAGGCATTCTGATTGGATTTACTTCACAAAATAAATAAATGATCATCATAAAAGCGTAATGCCAACTCTCTGACCTTACTGAGGCCGTGTTAGCAAAGGTATAGTGAAGCAAACATTGTTAGAATCTTTTGTTCCTGTGTTAGATACTTTCTCCCTCTTAAACCATTCTTGATACCTGCCAGGGAAAAATCCTTGTGTGTGTTCCTCACTCATATTCTGCCTGCTGATTCTTGTCATTGCTTCTGTCTTTGAAGACACTGACATGATAAAGTTACGATGAATACAGTATATATGATGCACTTTTTATACAAGAGCAAAAATTGTTGGCTTGTGTAGATACACATCATGGTGTGATGACTGAGGTTTTATCTGACTTTATATAAACTTCCGATAAACTTGATTTTCTTAGCTGAGGGCAGCAGACAAAAGATATGAACGGTGAAACGTGCAAGAAACGCTGCTGATTTAAACACTTTTCTTCTTCTTCTGCTTTATGGCTCACATAAATCTTACAGGTGGTTTTATACATGTAAAAATTATTTACCAAAACAGCAGGCTAATATAAAATATATATTTGTGATGTGATGGTCATCTGGCAAGCAGAGTGTGGAGCCACACTCCCTGCCTGACCTTCTGCAGATGGAATTAAGCTCAAAACCAGAGCTTTATTAATAATACAATTATTATAAAATCACAAAACAGGGCAGGAACAAATTAACTGGAGGTAAAACAGACTAACACAACACAAGGGAAGACACAACAAAGAACAGAGGGAGACCCACAGAATATATACAAGGGGGATTAGGGCAAAGTGGGTACTCCTGGGAGCAAATCTGAAGAGACTCTAACTAAAAAAACAGGGAAAGCAAAACTTAACATACCACACATAACACATGGGACTATCAAAGTAAAATAGGAAATGGGAAAACTGAGACCAGGACTGTGACACGCCAACTTGACAGACAGGACATGGCGAGACCAGACAGACGTGGGGACATGGCTGGGGAGACAAACACGGAGATGAGACTAAGATACACGAAAGGAACAAGGAACTAGAAACAAAACTCAGAGGGACTAGCAAAAACTACCCTCAAGACTAAATAAGACAGAACTAGAACATAATTTGCATTCATCTCTTAAATGCAAAAACTCAAAAAACTAGGTTGAAGATCCAGCACCATGGAAATGTTAGTCTACTAACTTAACAGTTTCATTATAATCTTAATGTTTGTAGTATACTGGTGGGAAAAAACAACTTAATTAAACACTGGAAGTCTCTGTAACTCTGAACTTCCAGTCTTGCTGCCTTTAAAATGGTTGTCTCAAACGTGTCCGTGACTACTCACGGTTAGTTGCTGTTTTCAAAACAGCAATTAGACAGAGTCAGTATACACTCAGTCTGCTGTTAGTTTGCATTTGAAGGTGTCAGGTAGGCAGTTACATGCAGTTTGTTTGTGATAATATAGTGATTAGCCGTATCGAATCAGTGAAAATTACAAAACAGAAACTCAAATGAAGTAGAAATTCAGATTTACTTTTAGAGTCCAGAACTGCAGAAATTTCTCAACAAATAGGAACGTAGTTACAGAGAAACTCTGATTGATTGCAATGTGTCTGCATTTATAAATTAAACAGCTGTTACTGCAGTCAATCCACATCAGACCACGATTGTTCGGAGACAAGTTGGTCACAGCAACTAGTTGCAATCATTCTCTGACAGCAAAAAAAGAAAAAGAAAAAAAAAGTCAATGCATGACTGGGCATCCACCTTTTTTTAGAGTCCCCAACCATGTGGGTGCACATAACTACATCATAATACAGCTTTATTATGTGGATTTAACGTCTGCTGATGCTCTCACTCCACTGAAGCAAGAAAAGTAGTGGAAAAATATCAGTTATGTTTGGAGCAACAAGAATAGAAGCTGAAGTCACTGCTTGGTAGCACTGATTGGTGGGGACTGAAACAGCTGACTTTCCAAAGTCACAAGTAAAATTTTACTACTCCAACATTTTAGTAAGGCCATGCTGGTGAGGTGTAGATAGTAAGTAAAGATGGCAGGAGTAATCTATTTCTCTCTGGATACGAGTGCAGGTTCCTGATCCTCAATCTGATTAAACTAATGCCTCATTAGATAGAAACTAATGTCCTCTTAGTAAGCCGAATTAGCTGTGCAGCACATCTATGAAATCCTGCACTGATATCACTATTGAGTGCATTGATATCACCTGTCATATACAAATGCAGAAATTATGCTCTCTGTGGGTAAAGAACAATGGCTCATTACTGTTTTTGGTAAATGAATCACTTATGTGTTAAATCAAAATATCTACATTACATGGAATAATAACATGAGTGGAAGACTAATAGACAATACAACAACATTAGGGATTTCCTGGCAACTATTATACCGTAGTTACTGTGTCTCATTTCATGGCAGTTTTAAACCTTTTGGCATACTCTGGGATGATGTACATGAAGTTTTGTTGTGATTTATTTTACAGTGCTGCTGTATAACCTACAGTATATACTATGTTGCAAGAAAATGATGATGTAAATGAAGAAAATGCACAGAATTGTCCCATATTTCCTTCTAAAGGGCTTGTAATAGGAGCTGAGTGGTTACTATATAACCATATTATATCCACTCGTGCCTCCTTTCTTGTCTCTTGTCTATTTTTCCACATGGCGTTGCATGGTGCCTTTCCAAAAACCAGTGCTGTGTCATTTATGTACCTGTGGCTTTTGAAACTGCTTTTATTTGCTAATCAAAACCCTTTGTTGCTTAACATGAAAGGTTTTGATGATCAGGTTTTGACTGGAAGAATTTTAGTGGTCTGAAATGAATGATGCACAGAAGTTACAGTTCGCATCTGAAAAGTCATCTATTCATTTCTTCTACTCGCCACCGATGTCGGTAATTGGCCCCTCCAATTTTATTGGTGCCGTGCCTGTGTCAGTATGTTGGAAATAGATTCAATACCAGCACCTTTTTCACTGGTAAAGGTGGATCACAGAAGTGGAGACAGGAAGCCAGAAGCAGAACATCATCATATTAGTAAAGCCAAACCTTTTAAGAAAGAGGGTTTGTTCAATATAAACAAGGCAATCTTATTCGGGATGCTGATGCCACTCTGTATCCCTCTCTGAGCAAGCACCTCCTTGGGGTTTTGAAGAACTGTGACTGCACAGCTGATCCTGAGCAATGTACAGAGGACATGCCTTTGTTTTCCTGTGTAGTTTTTCTTATGAGCAATCCCTGTTACCAGACCTCCCGCCTTGTCTAATCCCCTCATTGGCTCAGCTCAGCTCCAGCTCCCTGAATCCCTTCCGCCTGACTCCTCTCAGCATTTTCCTCTGCCCTGCTCAGCTCAGCTTCCAGCCCAGCCACAGCCCCAGGCTCCGAGCCATCAGTCCAAGCCATAGCTCTACTACCAGCTTAGCTCTTTTCCAGCCTCTTTTCCCAGCCCAGTTCATTCCCCTGCTTTCTGTGTCAGCTTTTGAATAAAACTGCCTTTTAACCAGTTCCGCTGCCTCCAGCCTTGGTGCCTATACTTGGCTTCACTTGCCAAGCGATACAGCAACAGCATTTGACATTTCAATTTAAAATCAGATTTGACAGGAGCTTATCATGGCCACCTATGATGCATGCACACAACCTTGGTGTGAATAAATAATGTTGGTACAGGTATACACTGCACATTTTCTATTATGTATCAATATTAAAGCTCTTTCTTTTTGAGAACTTTTTACAGAATAAGTGTAATTTAGAAACCGTGACATCACAAAGTCTGTCAAGCACAACTTCCTAACACCATAGTTTTAATTAGTAACATCCATATGCATCACAGCTGAGCAGAAGGCAGTGCAGAGTCAAGCGTTATCGCCACAGAAATCTGCAAAGTCTTCCCTTTTTATAACTACTATAGGCCAAAAAAAAGATATGTAAATAATATTGTACAACATGCACAATATGGTTATTTTTAAGAGCATTATTAACCTTGCATGCAATAGCTAAGAGCCACCGGGACCCTTTTCTGCAATATTTCCTGCTACATTGTGTTCTTACATAAAATGGCTGTTTGAACAGTGGTTTCTCAAATGCTTAAACTTAACTTGAAGGTTCTGCTTGTTACTTCTGTCTTCTAGCAAATACATTCATGACGTCTAAAATCTTTGCGCCTTGGACTAAATGAAGAAATGGATAGGCTCAACACAGCAGGAACTCAGCGCAATTGGCAGTCCACAAATATAATCAAACAGTATATGAGCGACTTTGGCCTTCGCGATGCATGGCGCTCCCTTCACCCCAACAGTAAGGAATATACTTTTTTCTCGCATGTTCATCACTCCTATTCTCGTCTGGATTATTTTTTGGTCAGCAGCTCACTGCTGAGTGACATTTCAGACACTGAGATTCATCCTATAGCTGTCAGTGATCATGCTCCTGTATCTTTAAAACTAATACACAAGAATAATACTACGCCAAGTAAAAACTGGAGATTTAATACATCACTGCTTAAAGATGAAGACTTTATTAAATATTTTAAAAAGGAATGGACTTCATACTTAGACTTTAATGACACTCCCGGAATATCTGCATCTGTTCTATGGGAAGCAGGAAAAGCTGTGATGAGAGGTAAAATAATTTCTTTCTCATCACACAAAAAGAAAGAAGAAAACAAAAACATTCAGGAATTAGAAAAAACCATCAAATCACTAGAAGAAGCCTACACGTGCGACCAAGATCAGGAAACATTGAACAAAATATGCAAAACAAAACTAGAATTAAATGAAACTATTAATAAAAAAACACAATTCCTTATACAAAGACTTCGCTTGCAGAATTTTGAACACAGTAACAAATCAGGTCGATTTCTAGCTAGCCAGTTAAAAATAAATAAAGAAAAAACAACTATATGTGCTGCTAAAGATTTATCAGGGAACACAATATATGACCCTGGAAGAATAAACAACATTTTTAGGGATTTCTATGAAACTTTATACTCACCACAAATAAACCCATCTAAAAATGAAATTGATCGGTTTCTTGACAACGTAAATCTCCCAAAATTACTAGACAGTCAAGCAATGGAACTGGATTCGCCACTGACACCAAGTGAGTTCCAGGAAGCCCTGATAAGTATGCCCAATAATAAGGCTCCAGGTCCAGACGGCTTCCCTGCAGAATTCTACAAAGAATTCTGGACAATTCTGGCACCAGTATTCCATGGAATGTTGCAGGAAATCGAGGAAAATGGCAGATTACCACCAAATATGAACTCTGCCAACATTAGTCTCCTGCTAAAACCAGGCAAAGACCCTTTATTTCCCTCAAGCTATCGTCCAATTTCTCTTTTAAATGTAGACCTTAAAATAATCTGCAAAGCTCTCTCAAAGAGATTAGAGAAAATAACCCCCCTCTTAATTCACCCTGACCAAACTGGTTTCCTAAAAGGTCGGCACTCCTCAACAAACACTCGTAGATTACTTAATTTAATAGACTACTCATACAATAAAAACATTGAAACCATAATATTATCCCTAGATGCAGAAAAAGCATTTGACAGAGTTAACTGGAAATTTTTATTCGCAACTTTACACAAATTTGGTTTCGGAAACTCTTTTATAAACTGGATAAGAATATTATACAATTCCCCAACAGCTCGTATCAGAACAAATGACCAGACATCCCCCAGCTTCTGTCTCCTGAGGGGCACCAGACAGGGATGCCCACTCTCCCCTTCACTTTTTGCAATTTTTATCGAACCTCTAGCAGCAGCATTTAGACAGGCTACAACAATTAAGGGCATAAAATGTAAGAACATAGAACATAAAATCAGTCTCTATGCGGATGATGTGTTGCTTTTTCTGCAAAACACACAAACCAACCTCTCTGAGGTAATTACTCTAATAAACTGGTTTTCAAGAGTTTCAGATTATTCAATTAACTGGCCAAAATCTACAGTTCTCCCCATTAACTGCTCCTTCCATAATTCTTCCTCTGCCCCACTGCAATCCGGAAATATTAAATATTTAGGTATTAATGTTTCTCCTAAGCTTTCAGACTTAACTAAATTAAATCACATCCCACTTCTAAAGAAAGTAGAAGGCGATCTGACTAGATGGAAATCTTTACCCATATCACTCATGGGAAGGGTCGCCACTATAAAAATGATGATCTTGCCAAAAATAAATTACTTATTTTTGATGATCCCTAACAAACCATCACAAGATTGGTTCAGATCTCTGGATTCATATATTTCCAAATTCCTTTGGAAAGATAAACCCCCGCGCATCAGCTTAAAAACGCTACAAAGAACCAAGGATAGAGGAGGATTAGATCTGCCTAATTTTCACCAATACTTCTTAGCCAACAGGCTTCAGTTCATCTCAGAATGGTCAAAACATACCTTCCTAGATGAACCTTGGCTAGATGTTGAACAGGCACTATGCAAGGATCTAGAGATTTCAGACCTACCATTTATTAGCTCAAACATCAAAAAACATGAATGCTTTAAAAGTATCAACATCAGCTTCTCTCTGACAGCATGGTGGGAGTATCTAAAAATAACGGAGTCTTCACTAATCCCATGCAAACGTACTCCTATCTGGAATAACCCTGACATATTACAAAACAATAATATGATTAACTTCCCAGAATGGAGTTGTAAAGGAATTAAATACTTAGAACATATATTGGAGGGAACAGAATTGATCCCATTCGACAGACTAGTTGCACAATATGGGATCAACAAGAAAATTTTTTAGAATATCAACAAATTAAATCCATAATAAAAAAGAAATTTAACCTCAGTCAAGTTGAATTACAAATACCACCAAGTGCGGCACATTTCCTTACTCTTAAATCCCCCAAATTATTATCTAAAATATATAGAACATTCTCTAAATTAGATGAATCAATATCCCTTCCTATTGCAAAGTGGGAAGCAGATTTATCAGTCAGTTTAGACCAAAACTTCTGGTCTCAGGTATGCTTAAAAACTTTTAAATTGATTAAAAATCCCAGTCTGCAATTAATACAATACAAAATACTACATAGAGTGCACTATACAGGTCATCGGATGTTCAAGATGGGCTTTACATCTTCCAACAACTGCTCACACTGTCAAAACAATACACCAGACAATTACATTCACGCTCTTTGGTTCTGTCCACCAGTGCAGAAGTTTTGGCACGAGATATGTGAAGACTTATCAAAGTGTCTGAAATGTAACATTCCAACTTCCCCCTTAGTGTGTTTGTTGGGCAGCTTAGATAATGTCACCTCAGAAAACAATTTAGCCCATATGGTTTTCACTGCCCTATGCATAGCCAAGAAAACTGTCCTCATGAACTGGAAAAATAAAAACAATCTTAATTCTAACCAATATAGAAATTATCTATTAGATTACATTAGTTTTGATACAGCCTCGGCCACCACATCAGATCAATTGCTCTGGGCTCCTTTGATCGGCTCCATCACCTAGTGGGGGTGGGGGGTCATAGTTTGGTCCCGCCTTCAATGTTGTGACTGGTGTGGGGGCAGGGACAGGCTTAGGGCGTCGGGGGGTTCCCCGGAGGCATCTTCCTTGGGGGGCTCAACCCGGGGTAGCGGTCATGTCCGGTTGGGGGCCTTTTTCTGACCATTTCCTCGTGGCTGCGTGCAGCGGGGCTAGGGGAGGGTCTGTGGTGATGGACGTGGGTTACTGACCTGGTAGCCTGTCTGCCCCTGGGTGGGTCCGGGATGGGCGTGAGGGTCTGGGGGCGCTCCATCTCTGGGCCGGGGCCCTGGCTGGGCCTCGGGGCCTTGGGTCCTGGTTTGTGTGTTGCCGGGGTTGTGGGCGGGTGGGTGCATGGGAGCCCATCCCTGGCGCAGGGTGCCGCCGGCGTGTCGAGTCGCCTGTGGGGCTCTTCAACCGGTGGGGGAGATTGTTACACCTTGCAGGAGCTTTCTTCCCCTCAGGAACTCTCTGCAGGAGGGGGAGATACAGGAGAGGTGGAGGAAGATCTCAGCCTGGGCGTCTATTGTCTCATGTAGTCTGGAAGACGAGTGGATGGTGGGGTGGGTGCAGTTTTCTCTGTGGTGGGGTTGGGTGGACTGTCCCGGGCTCTGTGGGGCCGGGGGGCGCTGCTGCGCTGGGCCCCGGTCTGGATGGGCCTGGGCCCCCCTTTCCCTGGCGGGTCGCGGAGTGTGGGAGTGCCTACTGGGGTCAGCGGGGGAGCTGGCCCCAGGGAGGGGTCACCTGCCCCTCCCTTCCTTCCCTCCCCATCTCCAGCTGCCTCCCTCCTCCTGCTCCACCACAACCACCCACACATGCAGGGCCTTGGAGTAGGGGTATGTCACCAGGATGCAGAGGAGGCTACCCCCCCCTGTCCCCTTCTGGCTGCCTCTGCCTCAATTTTATCCCACAACTTAGACATTCACATTACTCACACCCTCATTACACATACATATAGGATCTTGGGGGTGGGCACGATACACGGAGTCCAAGTTACCATCAGGGTGTACGCCTCACCCCTGGCGTCGTTGCCCACCTCTCAATTTTAAATACATGTAGACATTGAGGGCTAGCAGGAGGGACTATGCGCTTACCTGCTGCTCTCTGGCAGGTAGCTCTATGCCCTCCTGGGTTTTAATTGCACCTTAGAACACACATGCATCAACACTACAATGAGCGGGTGGAGGGAGGTTTGGAGTCTTCTCTCACCCCCATTCTCTGCGGCCTACTGGAGCGGGGGGGCTAGGAGGAGTGGGCCATCCGACTGCGGTCTGGGGCCTCCCTGCTGCTGCGGAGTCGGGGCGGTCTGCCTCTCCCCACCGCAGGGAAAAGGGTAACACCACCTGGGTCTGGGTGCAGTTCCCCCCTCCAGGGGCAAGGGTACCTAGACCCGGTTAGTAGAGTACGCTTGGGGAGTGTGATCGTGTATACAGCGTCCCTTTATGTCTGTCTCCACGTCGGTTGAGTGTGAAGTACATATGAGAGCATGAGGGTGGGAATGGATGTTTGTGTCTGTGTGTGCCTGTATGTCTGTGTCTATATGTCAGGTTGGGTATCAGACGCCACCTCTCTGGGGACATCTCGGGCCCTCCAAGGTTTGGAGGCCTATCTCCACCCACCACCACTTCCCCTGCCGGTGGCGGACTCCCTCAGGTATCGGTGCGTTGGTGGTTCTTTGTATCTGGGGGTGGGTGTCCGGGTACACACCGGCTCACTCCTTGGCGGCCGCTTATTGGGGCTCGCTCGGGCCACTTTGGAGGTGGGGTGCCCCCGGCCTCTCGGCCTGGGGCTCGGTCACTCAGGCACAGCTGGCTGCCGGCGGAGCTCACGGGCGCGTCACTGCAACTCCCCCTGGCTTCTGCTCCGCGGCTGCTGAATGAGCTCTCATCTGGGACTCTCCTTAGCTCTTACTGGGACAGTGGCGCGGCTGCCCCTCTGTGGGTCTTCCTTGGTCTCTTGTGTTCTGGGTGCCTCTGGATGTCTGGAGTTTTGATCTCCTCCATACCTGCTTGATACCATAGAGGACAGGGCTGTGGCTCCCCACACTCTCTAGCAGATCATTACATGGAGAAACCTTTGGAATGCAAGCATGCTGATCCACACAGGTATGCACACAGGTGTACACATGGGTATTCACAGATGCGGACTACAGCTTTCTTGGCTGCTGCCTCAAAGCACACTGTGCGCTGTCTATCTTGCGTGCTGCACAATATCGTTTATTATTTAGTAACTATTGATATCTATGACTAGCTAGTTTATTGTGATGGTGCTTTTTTTTTTTTTTATTATTATGTTGCTCTTTGTTGTTTGCTGTCTCCCCTGTTTTTTTTGTTTTTCTTTCTCTCCATACAGGTGACCCAGGAGTTGTTTTTTTTTTGTTTTGTTTTTTTCTCTCTTCCCCCCCTTCTCACCGTCTCTTCTCCCCTTTGGTTTTCTTTCTTCCTCTCCCCCTCTTTCTTTCATTCTTTCCCCCTGTCCTATTAAAAAAAAAAAAAAAAAAAAAAGGATGACAAAGGATGAACTGAAGCTCCGCCATCACGTGATGTCACATGCTGCTGTTTCTGATGTCACTTCCAAAATAAAAAAAAAATAAAATAAAAAAATAAAATAAAATAAAATAAAATCTTTGCGCTGGGATGAACTTCCAACAGGAAGGAACCCAGAATTATGTTTGTGTTTTTTGCAAATTAAAAAAAAAAAGTGAGCATTTAATGAGAAAATGGCAGAATGTGGCCAAAGGATGTGAAGTGCTAAAAGCAAGAAGATGGAGAAAATGTAGGATCATAACATTTAGTATGCCTGTGATGCTGCAAAAAATTTGTGTTACATACTACTATTTGTTACACTACACTTATCTTTACTCCATAACGTGGCCTGGGATCCATTATCATATAACTTCCAGTTAACAATAGGAGCCTTTGGCTACAGACCCACGCAAAAAACTAGTTTGCTCCTCCTAAGTGCAAACACAAAGCTGACAGCACACTTTAAAAGAGAGTGAGAAAGAAGAAAGAAACACAAAGACAGCCCAAAGAGCACTTCACAGTGATTGCCATTCATTCAAAGAAACAAAGATGAGCAAAAACTGAGGCTACAAAGCCACAAGTGTAGCTCCTCATCTCTGGTTCTGTTACCTGTTGAAGATCAGACCTTTATGTTAGCTTGTTGGCTTTGCATTGTATTTGTTTGCACAGTCAGTGTTGTGTTATCAGCAGTCATTTCTGGCATTTGTGCTTTACCATCACATTGTTGTTGTCATGATAGCTGTGTGGCAGGCAGGATGAGGACCCAAAATGCAAACTCACGGACTCAGGGGATAAACTCAAAATCACAGCTTTAATGCTGGAAGGCAGATCACAAGAAATACAAAACTTAAACCGGGAACAATAACTAATACTTGCAGAGAGACACAGGGAAATCCACGCAGCTATGAGGGAGACTACGACACAGAACTGAGGGAGACGCAGACATAAATACACAGAGGGTTAACGAGGGAAGTGGGAGCACACGGGGAACACAGCTGACACAGATAATCATAACGAGACAGGGCAGGAGTGAACACAACATGACGCATACTGACGAGAGACTGTCAAAGTAAAACAGGAAGTACAGAGGTTCAGACAGGAGGAGAGAGCACGGGGAGAACACAGACATAACAGGCTGGGGAAAACATGGAATAAAACACGAAAGGGGACAAGGGCTCATGAATACATAGAGGGGCACACAGGGGGTGAGAGTCACAAAGGGAAAGCACACAGGGAACCACATAACAGGGCAACTCAGGAAACAGAACCTAAACAGGGAACTGAATACAAAAATACAAGAGAACTAAGAATACTGGGCCAACACGGCCCAGGACCATGACACCACCCCCCCCTTAAGGGCTGGCTCCAGACAGCCCAAACACAGGAAAACAAAAAACCAAACAGAAAACGACCCAGGGCGGGCGGCGGGGGCCCAGGACGGAGGGCACGGAACAGAAAACAAAGGAGCACAGCAAACACCGGAGCCCAAGAAAAACAACCCAAAACACAGTGCAGTTCAGGGGGCCGACCATGCGGACGGGAACGGTGGAGACGTGGAAACAGTTCAGGGGGCCGGCCGTGCGGAAGGCAACGGCGACGACGTGGAAACAGTTCAGGGGGCCGGCCGCGCGGAAGGCAGCGGCGGCGGCGGCGAAGGAGACGACGGAGCAGTTCAGGAGGCCGGCCGCGCGGAAGGCAGCGGCGGCGAAGGAGACGACGGAGCAGTTCAGGAGGCCGGCCGCGCGGAAGGCAGCGGCGGCGGCGAAGGAGACGACGGAGCAGTTCAGGAGGCTCTCCAGTGTTAGGCATGCTGGCCATGGCCTGGTGGGCACAGGACCAGACGAGGCAGGACCAGACGAGGCAGGACCAGGCGATGACGGGGCCGGACCAGGCGAAGCACAGGCCGGAGCCGCAGCAGGCAGAGCAGAAGCAGAGACCGAAGCCGGACCGGGCGACGTTGAAGGCGATGCAGAGGCCGGACCGGGCGTGGGTGCAGCTGATGCAGAGGCCGGACCGGGCGTGGGTGCAGCTGATGCAGAGGCCGGACCAGACCACGTCCGAACGGGCCCCTCGGACCCTCCAGCGGAGACGAGGAGGTGCTGGCCGGGCTGACCTGAGCCGCCAGCGGAGACGAGGAGCGGCTGGAGAGGTTCCCCTGAACCCCCAGCGGAGACGAGGAGCGGCTGGAGGGGCGAAGGAGACGGAGCCGTTCAGGGGGCCGGCTGCATGGAATGCAGCGGCGGCTCTCCAGTGTTAGGCATGCTGGCCATGGCCTGGTGGGCACAGGACCAGACGAGGCAGGACCAGACGAGGCAGGACCAGGCGATGACGGGGCCGGACCAGGCGAAGCACAGGCCGGAGCCGCAGCAGGCAGAGCAGAAGCAGAGACCGAAGCCGGACCGGGCGACGTTGAAGGCGATGCAGAGGCCGGACCGGGCGTGGGTGCAGCTGATGCAGAGGCCGGACCGGGCGTGGGTGCAGCTGATGCAGAGGCCGGACCAGACCACGTCCGAACGGGCCCCTCGGACCCTCCAGCGGAGACAAGGAGGTGCTGGCCGGGCTGACCTGAGCCGCCAGCGGAGACGAGGAGCGGCTGGAGAGGTTCCCCTGAACCCCCAGCGGAGACGAGGAGCGGCTGGAGGGGTTCTCCTGAACCCCCAGCGGAGACGAGGAGGTGCTGGCCGGGCTGACCTGAGCCGCCAGCGGAGACGAGGAGCGGCTGGAGAGGTTCCCCTGAACCCCCAGCGGAGACGAGGAGCGGCTGGAGGGGTTCCCCTGAACCCCCAGCGGAGACGAGGAGCGGCTGGACGGGTTCCCCTGAACCCCCAGCGGAGAGACAGGGAGCTTGTGCAGCTCTGAGCGCGGAAGTCCCAGGTAGAGCGCAAAAGCCTGCAGCGGGGTAAGGCCGTTTGTCGTCGGCTCGAAACCACTCCCCGACCGCCGAGTAACCCTCTTCTTTGCGCGGGACGTGGGTGGCGACCGGAGAGGCGAACCAGAAGTCGAAAATGCCGGAGGAGTTGTGGCAGGCGATAGGCTGACTCCTCCAACTCTTCTTACCGTGGGGCGGTGTGGGGAAAAAGCAGCAGCCTTTGCCATTTGGACGCTGCGCGGCCCACCTAGCGCCCATAGAGTCCCATGAAAGGCAGACTCGTGCTCCCGGGCGTGCCGAGCCTCCTGCCTTCTCCTCTCGTTAGGGAAGGCGGAGTTTGCACGCTGCCGGTTCCGAACGGAGTTTGCTGGGTCCATTACTGGTCGTAGTCTCCTGTCATGATAGCTGTGTGGCAGGCAGGATGAGGACCCAAAATGCAAACTCACGGACTCAGGGGATAAACTCAAAATCACAGCTTTAATGCTGGAAGGCAGATCACAAGAAATACAAAACTTAAACCGGGAACAATAACTAATACTTGCAGAGAGACACAGGGAAATCCACGCAGCTATGAGGGAGACTACGACACAGAACTGAGGGAGACGCAGACATAAATACACAGAGGGTTAACGAGGGAAGTGGGAGCACACGGGGAACACAGCTGACACAGATAATCATAACGAGACAGGGCAGGAGTGAACACAACATGACGCATACTGACGAGAGACTGTCAAAGTAAAACAGGAAGTACAGAGGTTCAGACAGGAGGAGAGAGCACGGGGAGAACACAGACATAACAGGCTGGGGAAAACATGGAATAAAACACGAAAGGGGACAAGGGCTCATGAATACATAGAGGGGCACACAGGGGGTGAGAGTCACAAAGGGAAAGCACACAGGGAACCACATAACAGGGCAACTCAGGAAACAGAACCTAAACAGGGAACTGAATACAAAAATACAAGAGAACTAAGAATACTGGGCCAACACGGCCCAGGACCATGACAGTTGTCTTTCTTGCGCCATGAAAATAAAAGCCATGTCCATATTTCCACTCCACAAAAGCTGTAGATCACTCAACAATTTTTAACCCCCCTTTCCACACAAACCAAAATTGTCTGACTGAAATGCAAGTGTACAGAAAAAAGACACATTTGATCAGAAAAAATTCCTTCTGTCTGCCCATCACACAGATAAATGTCGGCCCTTTGCAATGTAAGTAAAGGCATAAATGCAACTGTAATATGATTTTTGAATTATTACATTGCAGTAATGCATTACTGTAATACTGTAAGATAATTACTCCATTACAGAGCACTGTAATGTGATTAAAACACCCAGTGCTGGTTATTAAAATCTATATTTCTGTTAGATAAGTTAAAAGATGTTGACAGTGGGATGTGGTCCATTAGAATCCTGTGAGTAATGAGTAATGTAAGTTTGTTAGCGCAAAGCTAACATTAGTATATATAGTTTTATAAAGGCCTTCAACACACAAGTCTACATTGATGAGGGCTTGATAACCACTCCGGGCAAGCACAGCACCAGTTTTATGGCCAGAATAGAGGTCCTTGATATAAATGGTAATAGTAAATGATTAAAAAAAAGAGAGAATTGATGAAGACAGTGGGATCATTTTAGGGGGAGAAAGTTTTTGTCTGTGCCATGAAAACAGGTGAGGGATGTGATCTTAATATAGCTTAATATATAATAATTTCTCCATTAACTCTTAATTAGGATACCCACCACAATCGTGACTTAACACAGATTCATACTCATCACGGAGCGGGAGGGAGGGTGGAAGAACCAGATTGGATTTTGGCCCAGCTTAACACTTCAATTGTCTTGACTGATTATTAACCGTGAGACCAATAGTGTTTCATTACTTTTTTACAACCATTTTTTAATTTGATACAAAGTTTTTAAAACTGACTTTTTTCCCCTTTATTTTTAAATGTTCTCTCAAAATGTATTAAAATCATAAATTTAACATTCAGTCCTTGAGAAACTAATGTAGGCTACTCAAGTAACCTGATCCCTACAACATGTGGACAAAAAATGCCTACTAGCCACTGATGTAAATTCTAGGTAAGTTCAGCTAACACAATTATTTTTTCTCAGTACCCAGTTATCTTCAGCTCGCAGCCCAGAGCATATTTACTGGCACAGGTAAAAGCAGTTTTCAAAAGGTTTTCCAAATTTTCAAAAGTCAAAAGAAACTCCTGGAGCCTTACAGCTTTCCACAAGTTGTGGCATTATTAAATCATCAGGACCAGCATTAACTTCTTCAAGGCAGTGATCTAAAGTAAGGCATTGATTTCATATCGGCAGTAGTTCTGTTTGTTTCTTCTGTAAGAATGAACCCCCTTATTTTACCATCCATCCATTTCGCACAAGACCTGTTGCTAGGGCTCTAACAGCTTTGCTATTAGTAGCATTTTTTCTAATTTTATCTGTAATGCATTTACATACAGTTATGATAACAAATACACACATAAACAATGAAGAGTATATCTACAATAATAATTTCTTCAATATGTAAAATACCCCATGTACTCTGATACATTACACCCAAGCTAATTCAGTTAAAAATACACAGTTTTTAAAAAACAAACAAACAAAACCTTAAATAAGAATTTACAGAATAACTTTTAGTTGCTCACATGACCAGACCACAATTTGTTTTTATATTTAAATAATGTTTTTATTCTGAGTACTAATACTTTCTGGTTATTGTTGCCATGAGCTGATTTAAGTGGTTTAAGTGTGAAACTAATGCATGTTAAAAAAAAAAAAAGGATATGTTTTTACTAATGTTTTGTATAAAATTTTCCTCCTCATCCACCGGATACATTAATGGGATCGGATATAAAGGGTTTTAAATACGTGAAGTGTAGTTTAAAGAACACATGTATTAATGTTTATGTAGCACTAATGGTGGCATGTTATTATTTGAGATCAAGCACATGTTTTGAAATTGTAATGGGTCCAAGATATCTCAACTTTCTATCCCGTCTCTCTATCAATATGAGATGGGATGGTGGCTGTGGCTATGCAGCTTGCATAGGTCACAGGAAAAGCCCCTAGAAGAAGCAAGCATTCACATCACCTGCCTATCTGTCACTCTCTTTGCCTCTGTCTCAGAGGCTCACTTTATTGTCTCTGTCAGTCGTGAGCTGGTGGTTTGCCTCCACTCATTGTCACCCCTCTGTCAGGCCCTGACCGATAAAACTACCACGAGCGCCAGTCTCCGTTCTTCAGCTCTGTTGGCTGCTCCTGGACTCCATTCCACCACTAATTAGCTCTTCAGAGATTTCTCTTCATGGAAGTAGGGGGTTGGTGGTGGGGTGTTGGGGGCTTGACGGGCGGAGTGGGGTGGGGTAAGGAAAGAAGCAGCAGAATGATGCGAAGAGGAGTGATGAGTCCTTTTGGATAGGATGGCTCAGATGACGGTGCACTAGTTGTTGTACTGACAGGTGTACGAAGTGAAGCATAGACAGATAGATGGATAATCTTAAGGATTTGGTCAAATACAAAGCAATGTGAGAAGTGTCTCGCTAATGTCCGTCCTGCCTCTGCCGGGCCAACATGACCACTTCAGGTCTTTGGGTGATTAACATGTTGGCAGGGGTTCCTACATGAAAAGACCCCTGTTTCTTTGTCCTCTAGTGTGTAAATATTGTGCTAGCAGAATATGAAAGTAGTGCAACTATAAGGTACAAAAACATAGGGAAAAAAGATCAAGAGTGGGTCTCACATCAAGGAGGACCCCGAGGATGTCTTTGTTGTCAACTTCAGAAGGGGGGAGAGAGGAGCAGAGGAGGAAACTGGCAGAAAGGGGAAAGATGCCAGAGAGAGCTCAAAGGATTCGGTCTGGGCAAGGTGATCGGTATTCCTCGGCAGTCTGCCTTCTGGCTCAGATCAGTGGGAGTAAGCTGGCAGCCAAGCCAGAGGGCATAACAGCACAAACACACCTTCAGCACTACACTGCTAGAGGCTTGGCTTCACAATCTGGAGGGGCGGGAGTCGAAGGGAGAGAAAGAGGGAAGAGCAGGAGAAAATAAATACACTGTAATTATCTTCAAATCATCACCTACTGACATCCATTGTAAATATGTGCATGTGTGTATGTGTTCATATGGCAGCAAAAGCCATCACCTTCCATTGTGTCAAAACAATAGTTCATTAGATGAGACTCAGACGGGTTACGCATGGAGATACCGAGGTCAGCAGTCAGGCAGGCTGATCCTCAGGCCAGTGATGTCGTATCTACTTAGATAATCACCTCACTCTTGGACAAAATCCAAAAACCCTCAATGTGTGACGATTGAAGAGACTCCTCTTCAAGGACTTCCTAGCATCATGCTGGGACACAAGCCTAACACACTCCTTGCATTACACACCTACATGGCCCTAGCTGATGTTCTGTTACAGCTCTGACTAAAGGTCTAAACAGGTACCTGATGGGTGGGCACAACTGGGCAGGTCACGCCAATGAAGAGCTCATGCACCCGCAAAGTGTGTGACGGGTACCAGATGTCTTGGCAAGGGCCAACTGTCTCCGTGGATGACAACTCCCCCCACCCCCACGTACACACTACTGCACATACACACAGCCGCTCACCCACATGTGCGCACACGTTGCGTTTGGCTATGATGCGGATCCTATGCAGCCCAAATCACCTGTGGTCTGACACACAGTAAGTGGATTGCCCACATCAGTGTGCGCTATCTCTCTAACTCCCTGCTGCAAACACCTACCTTCATGTAACAGCGCAAATATATTTTGGAGACACGGGATGCAGACAGTTCATTCATCCCTGCGTGCAAAGACAATCCTGCTGGAAGTCAGTCGTTTGATTTCAAGGGGTTTGTTCTGTATTACATGCCACAGCTTGTGATATAATTGCAGACCAATTTAATGACTTTCATCCTCAATATACTGTTACAGATACATAATAAAGAAAAAAAATGTAAGAAAAATGCAACAATACAAAAAGAGTTTTGCATATTTTCTTTATAATTATATTCATAACTTAAATGTTATTTTTCTCATACATATTACGTTTTTTTAGTGGTTTTTCCTCACAGTGGACTTGACCTATTGTGTTGCAGTTATGTAGTATTTTATAGTGTTATAGTAAAATCGCCCCAACTTTTATGCTAAAATGTTAAAAGTAAATTAAATCTTATAGGCTACTCCTACATTCTGGTCAACTACCATGTCACAGTCCAAAAAAAGTTTTCTCATAGTTTCTGATGGTTAAAATATCCTTGCAAACATGTAAAACATTGATAACTAATCGAG
Organism: Diplotaxodon limnothrissa; assembly: GCF_057381915.1. Classification (NCBI taxonomy): domain Eukaryota; kingdom Metazoa; phylum Chordata; class Actinopteri; order Cichliformes; family Cichlidae; genus Diplotaxodon; species Diplotaxodon limnothrissa. The sequence continues at coordinate 17,796,725 of NC_140601.1, read as the reverse complement.
TCTCATTACATGGTCGGCATTTTTCAGTGAAAATAATCGATAGAAAATAAGTTTTTCATGTAAATGTGTAGACTAAACGTGTTTATATAGTCTTTAAACTTACGTGATGGATTTTGGCCACAAAAACAAAGATTAAATTCTAAAACTATTCTCCTGTTTTATTATTTATCCCAGCTATAATTACATATACATGAAGCCAGACCTTGAGTTTCTGTTACAGCCAACGTGTAGAGAAACTAATTTAGGAGCTATGAATACATTTTTGATGCGTTAAATCCAATACTGCCTTAATGAGGAATAATCTTCATCATTATTCTATATCTCTGATAATGCGGTGTTGTAGTTGATCAATATGATGCCATCTTGAACCATCGGTAATGTCCACGGAGGCTTTCTGGAAGATCATCAAGGCTGCGCTGGAGTGAAACTAACATATCCTCTGATGCTCAACTCAAATTGCCATTCAGCTTGTGCTCGTCAGCCTCGTGAGATCCAACTTCTCTCCTTAGGATGGGGGAAAAAAGGGAAAAGTCCTTGCTCTTTTAAGGTTTTAAGTCGAATCTTAACGTGTGGGGTTTCTTTCTCTACTCAACATCCCTTATATTTCCTGCTGCACAAGGTCAACACATTCACGTGGTAAGAGATGGAATTAAATAAATAAACTGCAAGAAACAATTAGCAATGCATCAATAGTCAGATCAATAGTGATGTTGGTAATTATCACTTTTGGGATAGGGGAGATGGTCTTTCCTTATTGATGTGCTCTAATTCACGGGTATAACCTGAGGGCCTGCAGAATAAATCAAAACACATCAAGGTAAACCACATCCCCAATTCCTTTATGACAGATGAAAATAAATATTGCCCTGTAACTTAAAATATTAAAATCTAAACTTGGCTTGCATAAACACGGCGTTACGGTCATCACGAGCTGTTTTGTATTTTGACACCAGCTTTGATTAGGTCTTTATGTTCCAGATAGATTTGTGATTTATATTCATTAGAAGTGTGGAAAACGTATTCAGCTGAGCCCACAGATGTAATAGATTCATTCGAGAATCTTGTTAAAGATAATTAGATGTTCAGGGAAAATGTTGTCATTTGTGAAGGTTTTTTCTTACAATAACAGTGAATATTACTGTTAAAATAATGCATTCATTCTTGAATTAATCCTTTTATGTGTTGCCAGATCAGTATTAGTCATATCAAATCACTATAAGTCAATAACAGTAAAAAAACAAATTGTTTTTTTAAAGAAAAACTGAATTCCTATTTATTTAATAGCCCCTCATTTAAAAACTTCCTGCCTGTGCATGCTATCAAATTAAATGTGAAATTCTATTTAAATTTTAGTTTAAATTTATCCTTTCAAGCTAAAAGAAGATTCCAAATTAAGCCTCATCTAGCCAATCACAGTCACACGAAATCACATTAGCCCAGTAAGTAAGAAGTGTGCCCTGCTCTGCTGCAGAAGCATTTAACCAATCACTTGTGTTACAGCTAATTGTTACAGGGTTTCACTAAACTATGCTTCAATTAAAAATGTAGCCTTGTGAGGCTGGAATGCTGTGAAAAGAAGTTTTTAAAAAATTTGTTTTCATCAGTTGACTTTCTAATGTTAAATGTTTGCTGAATAAAATTAGTACGGTTGCTGCGGGAGTCCAATAACGAAAGGAAAAAAATTAAGTTGTGAACTTTTTGTCGGTCATTATATCAATCACTCGTGTCACTTCTGTACATGATATTGTAAAATTAATTATTGATGGTGTAACTAATTGTTATTATGAATGATTCAAAATTTCTCAGTTTTTTTTTTTAATTTATGAAATGTGTTTAAAAAGCTAAAATTGGATCATTTTAGGCTTAAAAATGTAATTTGTCTTTTAACTGCTCATTAAAGATGTCTCACGTAATCCACGACGACGTTTCTAATAATTAAGAGTAATTATTTCCTTCAGTATGCGATTAGGGGATAATACTAGTGCTAAAACTGTTCTATATGACAGCATTGATGGGTCCTATGTATTATTAAGTGATTATCAGGGAGGATTGAAAGAAAGACTTTGAATCAAAATATTGATTCCTCTTCATCTTGTAACCTATATTCGTTTTCTGCATGGTCCCTCTCACCCTCTTCCTGTACAGGTAGCTGACGTGATCCCCGACTAATACTTCTTCCTAACCCGTAATTTTAGTTTTGTCCAAACCTGCTTCTAAACTCTCAAAAGAGTCAAACCCTTTGCAGACACACGGGAGAATAAATGTGAGCCTGTGTACCATCTCAGCCTGGGCCCTTCAGGCCCCGTACTGTATCAATAATGCAAACACGACCACACTGATTGGATGAGACATCGTGTTTAGACGGAGTAAATCCCAAAAAAAGGGCTGCAGCTCTACACAAGTTAAATCCACTCTCTGCCAGTGATTTAGATGTACAACCGGTGGAACGGTTGCTCCGCTTTGTGCAGCTTTGCCGACATTGACATACTACTGCAGTTATGGGTATAAGCATGTGAGTACACACACGCGCCTGCCCGCGCGCACGCACACACACCTAAGTTCATGCACACACTCAGTCACCCAGGTGAAGGAAGGCACACACAACACCACGGCTTGTTGATGGGTCCATTGATTTTTGAAGGCCTCGCTCCTTCTTCCCTTTTTCTTTGATTATTAATTCACAGAAGCAAAAGAGAACTTGCACAGCGCTTTTAAATCTTAACTGCTCACTGAAGTACCATCTATGGGTTAGATGGACCCTACAGTGGGTAAATACATGACTTTGATATGGGCAGGCAGGCCTTGTTTCACATCAGATGTTTTTTGACATGCACAATAGGGAAAGTGTCAAATGTGAGCACGTGCGGATATAACAGAGTCGCTGTTAATGTTACAGCGATTTTGTCAAAAAAAAAAAAACCACTAAAATATTCCTTCTGTTACATTATTGTAAAATAGTGGCGTAAAATGGAAACTATACAGAGGCTGGATTTATTATATTTTCATATATGACATACACCTAACCATAAAGTTTAAAAAATGGAGATAAATTATTTAACAAAGAAAGATTAAATTGTGCACACTTTATGAATTTCTCTATCTATATATATAAATGTGTATTGGAAATCTTTTTTAAAAGTGCTTGTTTAACAGTTTGACATTCCCCAATTACCTAAATCCAGGATGATGATGAAATCAAAGTGAAAGTGCTGGGGTGCTGGGTTGTGGCCAAAGGGTAAGAAGTGCTGGGTGTTGGGAAATAGCTGAGCTGACCCGCTGAGCTCTCAGGATTTGAGATGTTCTCTGACTGAAGGAGTTTTTGGAAGGAGTTGCCAGAAAATACAGGATAATATTTTATTTTAGCTTAATGAAGAAAACAGCACGTAAAATACAAACACGCAGAGATCCAAGACAGTCTTGTCTTTTTTTTCCTTCTCATTCACAAACAATTCATGATATTTCATGATCAGCTGTCCAGTCTGTCATTGCCAAAATGATTCACTAGAGGGAGCAAAAACAAAGCTCCTGAGTCTTTCTCCACTCAGAAGATAAGAATGGACTGTTTGTATCCTTTTGGGGTTTTTAGGTTTGTTTTTAATTAAAATTAAATACTCAGTAGGAAATGATTAAATATCTTTCTAATCCTATTTTTATAGAAGGCCTGATGCTCCTCGCATATTCCTATGCTCAGCTTTTCTGTGCAGTACTTTTTTTATTCACTCGAACTGACAGTTTGAAAACTTTTCATTTTGGATGAAGAACAGTCACCAGTAGCAAAGGGTTAATGAGGGATTTTTTCCCTCCAAAGCACAGCTGAAGGATGTTTGTGCCTCGTGCGCTTCAGGACTTCACACTGGGCTGTTTTTGATCCGTTGACTTAGCGGTGTTTGTTTGTCCGATGTTGGGATGCTGCTGATTAGTGAAGGTGGATTAATGAATCATAAAAAGACTTGTCAGAAGTGTCTTCTCCGAGGGACGCGTCCATTCATCTGAGGAGAAACTTGCAATGCATTTTTCAACTTTCCGCTGCATAATTAGACATATTGATGAATATTAACAATTAAGTCTTTCAAATGTCTCATTTTATCTGATGCCAGATAAAGACTGCCGCTCTTAGTGAATTAATGCCTGAGATGCTCCTTGCCGAAACATCTAAGATTCACCCAGAAGGCTGTGCTCTGCTTGCTCCATGCTAGTTGCTCTGGGCTCCCTCATCCACCCCCCCCCCCCCCCCCCCCCCCCATGCCTGCATCCCCTCAACTAGCACCCACTCTTCTACGCTTCCTCCCCCTCCCATCTATTTTTTTTTCTTTTTGCTTGTTTGATATATTTCTTTCCACCCCACCACCACCACAATATTCAAAGACTTATACAATATACATGTTCCATCTGGTCAAACTTGGTGAACTTAAATATACCTGTCAAGTGCAACTTTAAAGTTTCCCTCGCAACCTCTACTGGGTCTCGCCCAATCCACCAAGGCTTTAATTAAAAAGCAGCCCCAGTTCCAGGATGTGCTTCTAAATGAGGGAGTTTGCGCTGGCAGACGAGGAGCTGGGGTCTTGCAGTGGGACCCGGCTTGTGGCTTTCATCACTTCCACTCCACAGCTCTGAAGTTCCGGAGAGGCATCTGTCTGACTTGAATTGGAAAGATGGAGAGATGCACAGTGAGAGAAATTTATAGAGGGAAGAAATTGAAGAAGCAAGAAAGCATAGGGAGGGGTGGGAGGTGGGGGGTTTGTGGCCCATGTGGGGGCAGATACCCCGCTTTTGTTCTAACTGTGAAGAAGGAAAGTGAAATGTTAAAGGTAGAGCGATTTTTTTTTAGCATTAATGCTGGAGTTTTGCAAATGAGTTTAAGTGAGCGCCTTGCTGTATTACCTTTTAGTTGGAGATTGTATTTATGATTGATTTTAGTGGGGGGGGGGGGGGGGGGGGGGGGGTTCTGACTACTGTTCAGGTGTGGACGCTGTTCAAATTTTTTAAAGGCCTGTAGAGTCCCTTCATAAACCTTATATATTTTTTGTGTTAAAAACACATAAATATTGATATCTATGGCTAGCTAGTTTATTGTGATGGTGCTTTGTTTTCTCTATTATTATGTTGCTCTTTGTTGTTTGCTGTCTCCTCTGTTTGTTTTTTTTGTTTGTTTGTTTTTTCTCCATACAGGTGACCCAGGAGTTCTTTTTTTTTTTCTCTCTCTCTCTTCCCCCCCCTTCTCACCGTCTCTTCTCCCCTTTGGTTTTCTTTCTTTCTCTCCCCCTCTTTCTCTCATTCATTCCCCCTGTCCTATTTATTTAAAAAAAAAAAAAAAAAAAAATGACAAAGGATGAACTGAAGCTCTGCCATCACGTAATGTCGCATACTGCTGTTTCTGATGTCATTTAAAAAAAAAAAAAAAAAAAAAAAAAAAAAAAACACATAAAGCAACACTCACATTTACAGATGTGTAAATTTACATTAGTGTTGAAATGACATTTGTGCCCCACTTATGTAAACCAGCAAAAACACTAACTGAAAAACTGTAACTCTTGGCAACACATGATGTAAAATGCAATATTAGTAATGTTTATATTTTTACAAGCCTGCTAACAAAAGAACAAACCAGCTGATCAGATTTCTCAGGGTAGAGCGGATAGATTTGCAATCACGCTGCTTGACATCCCTGAAAACCAAGCAACTATGACATCTAGTGGTCGTTTCCTTAAAACACAGTTTTACAAACTATCTTCATACCCACAAATAAGCAAAACTTGACCAACAATCTCACATTCCCAGCTTCTTCTTAAAAAAACAAAAAAGGCATTATACATTTAAAAAAAATTCCTAGAGGTGATCTGACTACCTAAACATTAGACCACCATTTCTAACAAGGTCCTCAAGAGGTTGTAGAATATGTAAAATGTTGAACTTTATTTATAACAAGATTTTTAAATGTTGTTTTTCCTTCATATATATATGAAAACAAATCAAAATCCAGAAAGGTTGTTTCAACTCCATCATTTATTTGATATACTTTTTATAGAAACTATCCTCTTATATGTTTTTTAATATTCAGGAGGCCCAAAACATCAGCCACAGCTTGATGACTCCAGGCAGCGAGCCAAAGCACACTGAACCCTGAGAGAGGTTAGAAATTTCTCACGCATGTTTGTAGCTGGTCTGCAAACATGCCTTTCGCTCAAAGTCTGCGCTTCGGTAATTTATTGCCAATAAGAGTAAGCAGCACAAGATCATTTCCAAAAGATTATACACGCAGCCTTGCTGTTCCCAGTTTGGAGCGGTACGAGTTGTTCTGCAGGGATTACCCAAAGTGTGATCGGCTGCCACAGCTGACTTTAACAAACCTGATGATGATAACCATGTTTCTAAATATACCTTTTTCTTTTAGCGTGGAGACGGCTGGTGGATCTGCCATATGTCTTTCACCCGTGTAGAGTCATTACGCATCAGCTGCTCATGAAGTGCACAAAGAAAGGGTTCAAATATCAATCTATCTTAGGCAGTTACATCTATTTGTGGATATTTACATATGCTCAGAGTTGTATATAATCCGTCTCGGCACCTTTGTTAATTTAGTGCCATTTTAGGAGAAGCACAAAAGCAGGCTCTGCTCAGTGATATGTGCTAGAATTTGACCGCGTTTATTCCCTATCTTCAAAAGAGGTTAGAAGAAAATCTGTTTCACATGGCAGTGGATAGTTTACCCTGCTGTGGATTTTCTGTTTTCCTTTAAGGTCTTTTGATGTAACATTATCTTATAGACAATGAGGTAACCAGCTTCATTCAGCTTCAAATTATGGTGTTAAACTGCTTTTTTTCATAGTGAGGAAATCAGTAACGGTAAGCTAAATGAAAGAAAAAGTGTAAACATCTATCACAAGTACTTAACAAGGTTTATCAGCAGATAGGCTAAATAGCCAAATAAATATTTCCAACATCAGAGGAAGGTCTCCCCATTTCCACTGAGGTCACCGTTTTACAGCTGTCTTTTTCACATAGCCTTTACATGATATCTGAAACATCTTTGAAACAAATGCAGCTCAGTCTAGCAAGGAAAACGCAGTGTAGTCGTGTTTCTTATTTGTTTGCATTAGTAGTTTTTTTTTTTTCTCCAAACTTGTATGTTCTTTCATCTTTAATCCTTCGACCAAGATCAAGTCTCTCCCAATTAAGTGCTGCCATATGTTAAGTCAAGCAGCATTTAAAGCCGTATTAAAGCCTGTTTGTTAAAAGCCATCGAGGTATTTAGGCTTTAGTTAAATCAGCACTTTGTTGACAGGGGATACGAAATGCAAAACTATGGGAAAGTTGTGTGGAAATTCCCAATCTGGAAGATTTATTGCCAATGAATCTTCTCTCCAGAGATGCAAAAAAATACTGAGGCTGCTTGCTGACAGATCTGTTGACTGGCATCTCTCAGATAAAATGATAGTTTGTCAGAACCTGCACTCTTCAACCCACGTCAGTCACACTATAGTAGTTTTGTTTTCATTTTTATGAACTCCAGGGCTCACCATATATATAATAAATCATAACAGTCACTGGAATCACTCTGTTTTTTGGGGGGTTTTTTGGTCTGACTGGTCAGTATACACAGCCCTGTCTATGTTTTCTACCCTCTGTTTTACAGTATCTTTTCTCATTCGTTGTTTTAATGTGTATTGTTTTGCACTGAGAGGTTTTGTTTATAAAAAGGATCATTTGAACTAAAGTGTACTTTGGGGACTGCTTACAAGGCGATGGTGTTACTCACTCTGCGGACTGCTGATTGCTCCACCGCAAGTGTGGGTGATACTACAAAATATAACTTTTTAATATGTTGCTTGTGCCTGAGAAATAAATATGCTGGTTCTCATTTGCAGCGAGGGAAAGGGAGCGAACCTAAATGTGTATACGTTATGGTCCTGGTTTGTAATTACTGTTATTTAAAGGATTTTGTTTGTTTTGGCAGGGTTTAAAATGGTATCTGTTGTAAATATTAGTGTGATGCATGGGCATGTCTATAACTGAATGATATGATTCCAACAAAAAATTTATTTTTTCTTTATCTCAGTGATAAACAGGAACTGTTTCTTAGATGATACACCCATACCGAGAAACCTTCAGAAATTCTTTACAGTAAGGAAGTGATAATGAGTAGAAACAGGCCGTATTTTGACCAATTTAACCTTTTCTGATCTCATTTGGGTTCTCTGTCCTTAATACAGTGTTGTTCTGCCTTCTGCACAAAACCCCAGGCCAATTTTCCACACACACACATACCAAAACCCACTCACACGTATCCTTTGTTTCCTTCTACAGTCCCTCCAAACATTTTACTGCTGCATCCTTCATGTAGTCCGGTGGACTATTTGGAAATTGTAAGACATTCGAAAGAACATTTGGTTCAAACAGTCTTTCAAAATTGCTATACACACACACACACACACACACACACACACACACACACACACACACACACACACGCATATACACTATTTTCCTAGTGTAATTAAAGCGCCCCATACTCAGCCCATGGAAGCTCCCTGGAGGATTTGGAGGCCCACACTGACAGTCCCTGCAGGTCGCAGGGGTGGCTGTTTTTCTTGGACAAGTTTCATGAGAGTGCTTGTGTTCTCTCTGGGAACCGGGTCCTTTGTGGAGGAACAAAAGCACAACAGTGGAGATCTGGAGCATACACATCAGAAAAAAATGTTGAGAACAGACTCATCCCGGTCTTGCACCCTAACACCAAGAGCAACTCAGATCTTTGATTGGAGAGCCTCCCAGTGGGTGGCCTTGCATTCACAATATGCTAGAGGGCATGTCAGGTCTGCTCAGGTTCTGTTTATAATTTATTAAGGAACTAACGATTGCAGTCTTTACAGGACACAATCGGTGAGGAGTTCTTGAATTTGTCAGTGCTTGGATCGAAGTTGGAAAGCCAGTCAGTGGACAGCAAGTGTACTATGTTACAAAGTTACAAGTAATCCATTTTCACTGGGGTTTTTCTGTCAATGAAAACAAGCATTGGTAGGCATAAGAAGGTCACTGTTAGGTTGAGTAAAGTTCATTTTCCCTCCATTAAAAGTATAGTTTAGCATTATTTACTGAAATTTAATGAGCACCACATTATTTACTAAATAATGCATTTAGTTCAATCAAACCTAAAACTTTCAGACTGTTTTTTATGGATTTCTCAGTATTAATCATGGGGTATTAAGAGTTATTAAAGTTTTTGCATTTTTCTTAGTTTGTCTTTCGACTTATTTCTTAACTAGTGATTTTTCACAGTTCATATCATCAGGTTTGCTTGTTCCTGTTCGGAGAGCATTTCTCATGATAGCAATTGAAGACATTAAGAATATCTTTACCATTTTTTATTTTTCATTTTACTTAACTATAAGGCTCTAGATTGGCCTTTTAATCAAATGATCATTACAGTGAAAGCCAGCATGTTTGAGATTAAGTGAAAGGGCGCCATTATTCATTAAGCCTCAGGAAGTAATATTTAAAGTTTCACAATTCATACCCAGCGTGAGAACCGCTTCACCTCGTTATTGACATTGTGAGGTGCTGGTGGTTGCGTTTTAGAGAAAAAAGATGCTAGGTTAGTAAAATAATGTGACAAAACAATATAAAGAAAGTTTACATTGACCCCTAACTAAAGTCACATGACAGGGTGAATTAGCCACTTTCTGTTACTGAAGAAATGCTACTTGCAGTCAATCAGAAGCATAGTGTGAAGAAATTCATATAACTACCTTCCACCCTAATAGTTAAGTCAGGTACAGCTTTAAACAAATACCTAAGGAAGTCTTTATACATTTTAAAATGCTAATTCTTCTTTGCTTTTAGGTGTTGTTGCTGTTTAATGTTTGAGAAGTAAATTCCTGTAAAAACTGCGCTTCCATGGTCTCTAACGCCACATTTTATTCTCTAGGTTGTAAGAAACTATCTAAAAATAGACATCAGCAACAGTGGACCTCCTGCTGAGAAGCAGTGTCAGGTCCATCCTCAGGTTAGACATATTGATGACTGAAGCCCATCTGAGCCGAGATCATGACTTGGGTCATTATCTTGACTGCTGTGGATGGAGGTGGAGGTATAGCTGTAGGCTGCACTGTGATCCAAGACTTCCAAACATGTAATCTATTCTCCTCTGAGGGTCCCTAACCACACGAAGCCTCTCATGCAGCTCTACTGATCTCTGCCTCATGGCCTCAGCGCACCTTACAACATGTTCCACCCAGTTTCACCAATAAAGCTATACATCCATGAGATCTATCTTATACTTTTCATGCCACTGAAAAAGTGATAAAAATATTTCTAAATCATTGATCCAGCTTGCCTTCCTGTTGTTTATGATGTCTGTGTTGTGTCTGTAACTTGAGTTGGTCTATTGATTCTTTTTTATTTATTTTCATAGTTCAAGAAAAATAGATATAATCACATTAACTCAAATTGGACTGCGTAACATGAGAGATTTATGAGGTAAAGAATAGTTTTGAGAAGTACAATCTCAGTTGTAAACAACAGTTACAGCAGATGCTGCCGACAGCTCAGGAGGGCCCACTACTGTGGCTGGCTTAATGACTAATTGTTGTCAGTGCTATTTTATTATTGTTATTTTAATTTGATTCTAATTTAATGTATTACTATTAGTATTATTATTAGCAGCTGTAATATAAAAATAATAATTATCTATTATTTATTATTTTTTATTATTATTTATTATTTTTATTGTGTTCTTAATGTTGTTGCTTTAGCTTGGCTGACACCCGTAGAGGAGTATAGCAAGAGCATTTTGCTAATGATCACATTCTCATCCCAGTATTTCCTTCTGTAGCAAAGCTGACAGGTGGAAATAAATTTATACATGCAGTATGTGCATGCAGTCAGGGCAAAAAGAAAGCACACCACCCCTACTAATCAGAAGGTTGGTGGTTCAGTTCCTGCCTGCTCCAGTCTGCATGCCATCCTTGAGCAAAACTTCCTAAACCCAGGTTGCTCTGTGATGCATCAGTTAGAGTGTGAATGTTAGATAGAAAGCACTTAAGCATAGTAAAAGGTGTTTATATAAATAGGCATAAAGCACTTTGACTGCTCAGGTAGTGTCGAATCCAAAGTACAACAGCTAATTTACAACAGCTATTAAAAAGGGTGCAGTGGTCCAGGTAGAAGTACAGACCTCTGCCTGAATGAAATGCTGTGTTGGGAGCTTAAGAGAGCTGTGCATCAACAAATGACCATAAATCGACTGATGCGCATTGATCATGAGGAATACTACTAAGCACTGAAAAAATAAATGTGGAGTTTACATCAAAGATTAAGAAATTTTTCTTTCACTTAAATTCTAGCACTTTTCCTTGTCTTTTCCCCTGTTTTCATTCTGTGCTCAATTCCAGTGCCTAAATTTTACAAACGTATATAACCCTTTAAAGCCAAGCATATCGCATTTGATACATGTGTTTTTCTGAGTTTTGAGACATCTACATCATCTTTTTTTAACCTCAAAAAATGATATAAATGGCATGACAAATTTTTAATGAATAAATTACATAAATATGGGTTATGTAGAAAAATGTGATACAAATTAAAACTCATATATGCAGATTAAAAGTTGACATATTTTTATATAGTTTGTCTAAAGGTTCAACAAACACTCCATTATTAAAAAATTTAAGGTTTCTGGCAGTTATTTCATGGTTCGGGTTTTAAAGGGATAATAATTACAGGCAAAATGTAGGTAGGTAAGTACCTATGGTGGTAATTTAAAAAAATGAAAACAAAAAAGTAAAAAATAAAGCTAAGTCTGGGGGTGCTAGTTTAGCTCAGTAGGTGAGTAGCCAACCGTATGCAACACGGCCAGTTCAGTGGTCCAGGTTTGAATCTGACCTGCAGCCCTTTCTGTGTATCTGCACTGCTCCACTACCAAATAATGGCAAAAAAAAAAAAATGTCCAAAATAAATAAACAACATGTACACTGTAAGTCTAAGAAACAGCAAGATGAAGGTTTAATACTGTGTCTGTGAAATCTGTCCTGACAGATGTGTTCAGCTGTCACAACAAGGAGAGTTGTTGCACAGTTTTACAAAGAAAGGGAGGAATGAGTTGGATAAGCCTTATACAACAAAGTTCTTAACAATTTTTGTTCCAGAATTACCGCGCATGCTTTGTTGATACTACCGGCTGAAGTTTTTGGCTACGGTGCCCACATGACTCTATGTGTACACTAACTCAACTTGCTGGGCAACCAAGGAAACGGTCTGCTTCACTCCAGGCTTGTCTTGGCACGGTCACGTATTAAATCTGAGCTGTTATCTGGCATTTTTTTGATAAGTCTTTAACATTTACCGATAGTCACAGCAGCTCTGTCTTCTGCAAGAACGTTCTGTGTAAACAAGTACAGGAAATGGTGATGACGATGATGATCGCTCATAGTTTTTCAGGATTTCATTTTTGGCACTCGGCTAGTTTGACAGAGTTTATGCCCTTTGTGAATCATGAGGGTGTTGACACGCTGGCCCCCTGATAACACTTGTTCTTGTGTGAATATTCATAGTTGGAATTGAAAGTTTCTTGCTTCTCGGGCCTTAAATAGTCAGTATTTATACTACATTCAGTCTGCCTTTATGGTGAAAATAATTCAGTTTCACCATGTCAACAAATCTCTCAGTAAGGAAAAAAAAGTTACACTTTCATCACCGGTTTCCATGAATGCTATTAGAAAACTAGAATAATAATACCTTTAAATAATCAGGTCCTATATCTCTCATTTCATTACTTTAAAAAAAAACATTTTATTTAATTTTCTCTTAAAATAAGTGTTTAAATGTTGTCTATCAACAATCTTTATCAACCACGACTACTAAAAGACTCTCGGGGAAATCCTGGAAACTAAATGAACACACAGTAGCGTTATAAAGGCTGTGCTTAATAACCCAAATCTCCAAAACATACAGCAAGGTACTTGGTAGCCCTGCCCAGGCAGTGCCCATTTCCCCTCATTTGATCATGGCACACAGGAAACATGAGTCAGTGTGAAAGACTGGGTGAGTAAAACTCTTTCTACACTGAAACTAATTGCATGAGTGATAAGGAAAGAAGACGGAAAGCAGCTATTAAGAGACTCTAGTATAACTGCATGGCAAAAAAACACATAGAAAAATGTGTCCAAAAGTACACAATTTTTAAGCTAGACATACTGAAATGTGTTAATGATTTTCTGCTTTATTTTTTTATGAATGACACACAGATTAATCATAAGTTGTGACATTTGGGTTCTTAACACTTATCGCTTACTGTAGGGTGCATCAGTTTATCTTAAGGATGGACTTGTAACTATGCAGGACTTTTCTACTTTATTTGAGTTCACTCTAAGTACTTTCTTATTAAAAAAAACTAATCATCTGCCATAAAGTGATTTCCGATGTTTCGATGTGTTTTTTATGTCTAATATCTTCATTTACGTTGGTAAATAGCCTGTAATGACAGGGAGTTACACAGGGGTTTTATGTAAAATAAAGAACTTACATGTTTTGCAAGCATCTTTATGACCCTGCTCTATTGTACCTGCTCTGTGTCCTACACTCTAATCAATCCAGTCATTTTTGGCCACAATGTCTTTATGATATATGTTATGTGTTATTTATGTTGCAATTTCTATTCACCTCTAGACCAGATCTTGGCATGTTTAACATTAATGACAGTTTTATTTGGATAAATGGATAAACATAGGAAAGTCACTTTGCTAAAAACGAATTGCAGCTTCTGCATCACGACAGGAATTTCCTTTATGCTTAAAATCACTTGATATCATTCATGACAGACATGTTTGACAGCTTAAATGCCAGAACTCATTTTTTCCTGGCAGAAAAAATTTGATCTTTTTGGCGTGACACCGGAGATCAAACCACTAACCTTCCACCTAGTAGACAGCCCCGGTCTTCCTCTTACAGACTTCTTGTATTGCACTGTGCCTAGCGCCATCGTATTAGCTTCTTGCCACTTTTGCGCTCCACTGTTGTGAGTTTGCTGTTTTGATTTACCATCATCACGTGTCACTTTCAGCCACCGCAGTGTTTTGTAAAGCAAGTAAAGCTAAAGGTAAAACTAAAGCGTGAGTATTGAAGCCGAGTCCAAACTGAAGCTAATGCTGCTGCTAGATGGGAAATTGCTAACATGTTTGCCGTGACAGCTTTATAGGCCTACGCTGAGTGTTATGGTTATTACTACTGAAACAATCTAATTTTGTTTTGATTGTAAATCACACATATTAAAGGAATTATAAATATTAATACAATTTAATATGTGCTTTGCAGACAATGAGGCATTCATTCACATTTATTGTCTGTATTTGTGTGTTGAGCCCCTCATGGAGAACCTGTGAAGTATTCCAAGTTAGTTATTAATAACTAATCAACTCACCAGAGAAGCAATTAAACCCTTTACAATATGCTATATTGTAAACTAATTCCACTGAAACGTGTAAGTAAATATTGAAATGCTGCACATGAGCCGCATGTTAAAATTATCTTCTCAGTGCTGGGTGTCAGTTTAAAAAGCAGCTTCCTGGTTTTAATTGTCTACACAGGTGGGCCTCTAAGTATCCTTTGACCCTCAGGGCTGAATAGGGGCCCCATTATGGAAGTCAAAGGTCAGTTTAATGCTTGAGGCTAATTGATTTGGCTAGTGCTTAGATATGCATATTCAATGAATCACAGCAATTATTGTGATTATCCTTGTATTTTAAAGCGAGAGGCCAACAAAGGTTTTATAATTTCTTAATAGATTTTACCGCAACAGTTTTTCACTTCCTGCTTGATAGAGTGCTAAAACAGTAATTTGCTCCAAACAGTAAATAAAGCAAAAATGAATAAATAAATAAATAATCTGACTATCTTAGCTCAGGCTTTTATTTGTTATCAGAATACAGGACGAACATGCTTTTCATTTTCAGTACAAACACCACAAATAGACATTCACAGCACAGAGTGATATCTCGGCTTCTCTTCAGAGACGTAATCACTGCCAGATGGTGTCGGTCTTGTCTCCCCGCACTAACCTTTGACTCCCCCTCGCTCTGTGCCTTACACATGCACCCGAGGGAGAATGACAAGATTCGGGGAGTTGCCAGAGGAGTAAAACTCAGAAGGAGGTCATAAGGTATGACGTGCCAGATGAGGCCAGGAAATCCCTGTGGTCTCTTAATCAACAGAAAGGAAAAACAAAATATAACCACAAATGGTAATGAATTAATGTGAGAGGGTCTTATGAGATAACTGCAGTCTGCAACACTGCAGCTGTTTGGCAGCATGATGACATGAAACGTCAAAAAACATTTAGAAACACTGTGAAACACAGTACAGACAGACTTCTGCTTGGAGGTTGAAGCTGGTCATTTTTATACTGATCTTTCAGATAAAAGAAAAAATCAACGTTAACAATATTCGAGCGTGTTCTTAATTTTTTTTTCTATCCTGTCTTTGGCACTCAGGCCCATTAGCTCCAGCTGAAGAAATCTTTAAAACAGACACGGCGTGGAACGAAATCATTTCCTGTAGTAGATAATGCATTTGTTTTGGACTGTTTTCACTTGTGAATGTGGTGCAGTATTGGATGCTTCCTGCAGCAGTACACCAAATGTATAATCATCATCCATATGTTTTTATTTTCTTTTGTTTTTGTAATGAAAGGAAATAACCCAAAACACTGGGGTTATTGTGTTTGATGTAGAGACTATGAAGATCTTTGGCACGCAGAAACGAGGTACATCAGACATTGGCTGCTTGTTAACAGTGGAAAAACACATAAACACACACACGCAAAATCTCATCAGCTTTTCCCTTTAAATGTATTCATCTGTGGGGTATAATTTCACTGGGTTTCACTGCCACACAAAAGGTTTGAAAAACATAAAGCATATTTACATTGTATTGCCAAATGTATTCACCCACCCATCCAAATCATTGAATTCAGGTGCTCCAATCATTTCCATGGCCACGGGTGTGTAAAATCAAGCACCTGATGGATGCTGAGTTGCATAGTGTGCAGGTGTCGCCAACTTTCTTTAGAGTCAATTACTTCCAAACTTCATATGGCCTTCAGATTAGCCCAAGAACAGTGTAGAGAGTTTCATGGATGGGTTTCCAACACCAAGCATGATGCAAAACATCAGATGCAGTGGTGTAAAGCACGCCACCACTTTACTCTAGAGCAGTGGAGGCGTGTTCTCTAATTAATCTCCTCCATCTGGAAATCCGATGGACAAGTCTGGGTTTGGTCGTTTGTGTAGAGGGGATTATGGTGTACGGGTCGTTTTTTGGAAGTCGAGCTAAGCCCCTTAGTTCAGCGGTCCGCAACCCCTCAAGCCCTCAAATCAGATTTCAAATTTAGAAAATTGGAGATGGTCCACCAACCTCAAGTTCAAAATCAAAGGTGGTAGCAGTGCCATTAGTAAAACTGTAAAACTTGGGATGTTTACTGCTGCTGTATTTGTGACTTGCTAAGTAAACCATGCACAGACCACTGACCAGGCACTCCCTTGTGAACATGCTGTGGTGTTTTTGCACAAAAAATGGAAACGGTATCGCAACTCTGAAGTGATGTACCTCCCAACACCCAACTTCTGAGGAAAAGGAAAGCAGCATTGAGTCGGGTATGGGACTACACTGCATTTTTATATGCACAATAAGAGCTGATGTTGCTGCTGTGAAATCAGTTACATAGGCTAAAATGCTGAAAATGGCTAATAATCGAGTAGTGCACTACTCAATGGTCAGTGATTTAAAAGGACTTTTCTTAAAGGAGTTCATGTTTAACTCTTTAAAGTCTAAACCATAAAATTCTTTTTTTTAAATGCTAATTTTAAAAAAATTAATTAAATATTCATTTGTATATATACGTTTTAATTTACATCATATTTGGTACATTTCAGCATTTTTGTAATTTATTGCTTAAAAATCCAATGGGCAGTTTTATTTTGTTTTATTTTCTTGCTTTTTGTTTTGTTGTTGTGTGTGTGTGTGTGTGTGTGTGTGTGTGTGTGTGTGTGTGTGTGTGTGTGTGTGTGTGTGTGTGTGTGTGTGTGTGTGTGTGTGTGTGTGATCCACAAAGACGATGAAGAGAAGAAGATCAAGCGGTTCTAACTTTAACTCAATACAATCAAAAAACATGGTGCCACTTTTAACCAGTAATAAACAAAAAACTCATATTGTTTCTAATAAAGGAAAAAAAACTGAAATCATTTTTGGGATTGAGTCGCCATTATTGACTTATTTTTATGTTAAACTGGTGTTTGTAGTAGTTTGCACCACAACAACCTTTAACTCACAAATCCATCTAAAAACCATCTATAAATGTTAAGCATTCACACACAAAAAATCCCCTTCACTAGTTTCATAAGGCAGTATAACAGAGGAATACAAATGGGCCCAGTGCCCTACATCAAAGCAGAAAGCAACACTGCTAGCAATCAAGGGAAATGAGTGGAGGGATTAAGTGTTCTGGAGAGAGACGGAGGGCAAGGCAGGAGGTTTGTCTGATTGAAATAGCAACTGTATATATAATAGGCAGTTGGGAACTGATTGGAAGAAACACACGCACAGGTTTGGCAGACAGGAGGGCAGCTCTTGACAGACTGCCGTCACTTACATATGTAAACTTACTAGTCGGTGTTTCAGACAGAAGTAAACCATTTTAGGCTCAACCACCTGTAGCTAAACGCACAGCCATTTCATTTTTCTGAGAGCCAGAATAGTTTCCTAAAAAGAAGCTGAAATTGTCGTCTAATATTAGATCATTATCAGGTAACTGACCGGAGCAACATCTGGAAATTCAACAAGTAAATCCCATCAGTCTTTCTTAACGGAGGTTTGTTATCTTCTGTTTGGCCACTTGATCTTTACAGCTGTGTTTACCAGTAGCGTGCCATGTTCAAATTGTCCGCAGATGTTTTTCAAATGTAACCTAACTGAAGTATAGGCAGCAAACTGTTGATCGCGGCTTCAGTGGCTGTTTATACTGCATTTTGGTGAGACTTGCAGCGCAGTAGCACCACAGCTCTAGGCAAATGTGAAGATTTACAGAGAACATACACAAGAAATCAATAATTTAAAAGAATACCAAAAAGAAAATATCTAATAGTCAATTTTTATTCTCTGAAGTGTTTACTGGTCAGAGTGTAATGGAGTTATAATTATTCCTAGAAATTTTGAGCATGCGCTCATGGGTTTTCTGATAGGGGAAAGCAAAGTGAGATGGGCAGAGACTGAGTTTATCAGTGCTTTGAGCCTCTGTCCAACAAGTGCCAGATTATAAACAGGAATGTGTCTAGGCTGCCCTGTGAGAGACTCCACTATCAGTTACCATGTTGTCTGAGAGCTCTATGTTTAGTCATCAGCACTGGGTTTGCATGGCGTGATGATAGTTTTGAAAATTTATAGCAAATGAAAAGTCTTGTTCAAAATACCAGCCTAAACTCTTGACATATCCAACTTGTTTCCAGATTGATTTTTAGAAAGTTTGGAAAGCAAACACCTTTCGGAAAAGAAGTGCTTGCAGAGTAGATCCGAGGTACATTTATAAGAGGTCGTGATTTAGTCTGGATGCTCTCGCCAAAGAAGTTGGTTTGCTAAGGGGATTTTGTGTCACTTGTAAAGGAACAATTGTCAAATACATAAAAATGCAACTTAATCAACCCATTTAACCGCATGTTTAGCTTAGAGTCACAGGTTTGCTGGAGTTTGTCTCTGCTAACATAGAGTAAAAAGTGGGTTACACCCTGGACAACGCCAGTTAGCTGCTAATAACAGCGCACTATGTAAATACTGAGGACTCCACCATTACTACAGCCGCCCATGCAGATAAGCTGCTGATGTCTAGACACACACACCCATACACACGCACACAATCACACTGTCCTAAAGATGTCCTGAACAAAAACTAATACATAAGAAAAAAAGTGAAATCTCTGTATGCAAAAACACAAGGCCAAAAAACAACACTGCATGGCTGTAACCTTGGTGTTCTGCATTATATAAAATATAAGAATAAAAAAAGACAGATTTGATTAATTGTAAAAAAAATAAAATAAAAATGTGTGTTTGTGGACACTTAGGCTACGTTCACACTGCAGGCGAAAGCGCATCAAATCCGATTTTTTTGACCCTATGCGACCCATATCCGATCATGCTATGACAGTGTGAACGGCGCAAATCCGATATTTTCAAATCCGATCTGGGTCACTTTCATATGTGGTACTGAATCCGATACATATCCGATGTTTTAGAAAGCGACTGCTGTTTGAACGGTCAAGTCGCATTAAATCCGCCTTTTACGTCACCGACACAAGACTGAAGCCAATTATCAGCGCCCGAGAAGACATCGCGAACGCTTCCTAGCCATCCAGTGTAGATGTCAGTGAAACTGTTGGGAAGACAACGTAAACATTTTATTTGTACTGTATAATCTGCAGATTCTGACAGAAATCTGCAGCTATCCTTTGAAGCACCGCTCCTCTCTTAAACAGCAATAAGGATCATTATTGGGTTATTTACATTATTATGTAAATAACAAAATAACTTAAAGCAAAAATTGGGAAACGTAAAGTCCGAAGTCTTTATATTAACGGCCATCAGTCAAACAATACTGTTTGTTCTTGGTCTAAACAGAGCGCGTTGTGTGTGACATCTTCTTTTGCGCATGCGGGCCGCTTTGAGCGTTCACACTAGAGCGCGTTTGCTGTCGCATTTTATTTGTAGTGTGAACGAGGAGACAAAAAAATCGGATTTGATCAAAAAATCGGAATTGAGCATTAAGACCTGCAGTGTGAACGTAGCCTTAGTTTCACTTAGAGCAGTTTTTTGCCGCATAACTTATAACTCTGCCATATAAAAAATAAAACGTATTGTAATGACCTGGCTGGGGTTGTTAGCCAGGTGCATTCTGGGTATTGTGTTGTCTCTGTGTTTTCTATCGTTCTGCTAGTTCATATGTGTTT
This sequence comes from Diplotaxodon limnothrissa, assembly GCF_057381915.1. NCBI lineage: Eukaryota > Metazoa > Chordata > Actinopteri > Cichliformes > Cichlidae > Diplotaxodon > Diplotaxodon limnothrissa. Next base: position 17,776,740 of record NC_140601.1, on the reverse strand, counting down.
GATTTGCATGTTGTGTTAGTGTTATGTTAATGTAAGCCACAGTGAAGTTGATGTGTGTTCTGTGGAGGGGGGTGAATTGGCATGGTTGGCTGACACCGCGACTCTATGTGGTGGGAGCGTGATAGGGGTTCGGTGTCAGCAGTGTTACGTTGTTGTTGAAAAAGATGGTGAATAAATGCCTGTGGTGAACCACTACTGCCTCCTGCTGGATTATTCGGGGATTACCAGTCTGCTGCTGAGACGCTCGGGGTCATGCGGTGTACGAGGCACGAGCGCTCTCCATTCATTGCGAAGTTTAGCGATAGCTGCTAGCGCCCCGCTAGCCGTTTAGCTAGTGAGCAGTTTAGCCAGTCAGCTCCCCAAACCCACAGTCGTTACAATTGGTGTCAGAAGTGGGATTCATGAGTGTCTAGCAGACACTATGGAGCCGACCATAGGCGAATTAGAGCGTGTAATCCGAGACAACAGCTCGCTTCTGGAAAGCATGGCTGCCGAGACCCAGCGGAGAAGACCCGAGCTGGGGCGGCCAGAGGGCCACAGCGCGCCCCGGAACAGCCACCCCCTGCTCTCCCTGCGACGGGAGGGGATTCCTGGGGCCGCACCACAGCTTCCTGGCAGGACGGCTGCTAAGCTACAGCACTACACTGGGGCGACGCAGCTGGAGCCGTATCTGGCCCAAGTCACGCTGGCTGCCACTCACAACGGGTGGGGTCAAGAAGAGACTGCCACCCACCTGGCGCTTGCACTGGAGGGCCCAGCGCTCCAGGTTCTGCTGGACCTGCCCCCAAAGGAGCAGCGCGACCTCCGGGCCTTGACCACGGTGCTCGGCAGACGGTTTGGACAGAGACCACCAGCCGAACAGAGCAGGGAGGAGCTGGCTTGCCGACGCCGACGCGAGGGAGAGAGCCTGGGGTCCTTTGCTGCGGACGTCCGCCTCTATGCCCGACGGGGCTACCCGACATTCCCAGGAGCGGCACGAGAGGAGCTGGGTCTCCACGCCTTCCTGAGGGGCCTCACACCGGAGAGGCTGCGACAGCATGTCCGGCTGTCATCCCCCCGAGACCTGGAGGAGGCACTGAGGGAGGCTGAGCGGGCTGAGGAGGTGCTGCGGGGCGAGCCAGGGACCCGACGATCGGCCAGGATGGTCGAGCGAGAGATGAACGCGTCCCAGTCGGGATGAGGAGGAGGAGGCCAGACGAGCCCAATCAGAGGCAGTTCCACGTCGGAGGCGCCGGACGGACTGCTGTTATCGGTGCGGGGAACCTGGTCACCTCGCCCGGAACTGTCCCGCACCTAGTCCTCGGAGCCGAGTGACATCACCGACGGGAAACGGCCACGGGGTGGGACAGTGAGGGAACCCCCACCCCAATCGTTAAACCCTCTCCATGACACTCATCCCGTGGTGGGCCGCTGTGGGTCCACCCGTGGACTGTACCTGGACTGTATAGTTGATGGACGGTCTTGCCGGGCCCTGGTAGACACGGGGTCCACCATCTGCTTGCTGCGAAGGGGGGTGCTCCCGGAGACGGGTGGCTCATTGCCAAAAGACTGGACCCCTACTCACACAGCGTTGTACACTGTCACAGGAGAAAAGACTGTGATGCCGGGGAAAAAGACTCTGCAGGTGGTGGTGGGAACGAACAGTGTGAACCATGAGTTCTGGCTTGCCGACATAACAGACATTGTTGGACTGGACTTGCTGGCCCACTGGGGGGCACGGGTCGATGTACCGGGAGTTGCCATCCACCTTGGTGCTGAGACCGTGCAGCTTCAAGTGGGCCGCGGTAGCCAGGGACAGACCCCCACCCCACCAGCACCCCCAAAGCCCTTACGCCCCGCAGCTCCATGCCACAGCCAGGGGCCGAGGGCGGCAAGGGTGCGGAGGAGGACCCAGGGGGTGGACGTAAGCAGGGCCAACATCCCGCAGCCAGAGTCGCCGCCTAGCTCGGCAGTCTCCCTGTCACCTGAGACTGTCGCGGCAGTAGAGGAGCTTGGGCGGCGAAGTGGGGTGCACCTCAGTGCGACACAGCAGCAGCAGTTGCAGAGCCTCTTGGCAGAGTTTATGGACACTTTTGCCGCCAGGGAAGAGGACTGCACAAGGACGGGCCTGGTGCAACACACTATAGACACCGGAGCAGCTGCTCCAATCCGGCTGCGGCCCCACCGCCTGCCCCTCGCCAAACGCCAAGCTGCTGAGGGACTGATAAAAGAGATGGCAGCTAATGGCGTCATTGAACCCTCGGATAGTCCATGGGCCGCACCTATGGTTATGGTGCGGAAGAAAACAGGGGGGTGGCGCCCTTGTGTGGACTACAGGCGTCTGAACGCGGTCACCCGCAAGGACTCTTACCCGTTACCTCGCATCGATGACGCACTGGATTACATCGCTGGGTCCAGTTGGTTCAGCTCGCTAGACCTCCGCAGTGGGTACTGGCAGGTGGAGCTCGCTGCCGAGGCGCGGCCCAAGACTGCATTCACCATAGGGCAAGGACTGTGGCAGTTTAAGGTGATGCCTTTTGGACTATGCAATGCACCAGCCACGTTCGAAAGGTTAATGGAAAGGGTCCTCAAAGACATTCCCCGTGCCCGCTGCGTGGTCTATTTGGATGACTTGCTGACTCATGCTAAGGACTTTGAACAGGCCGTGGCCAACCTACGAGAGGTTCTGACTGCCATCCGCGGGGCCGGACTAAAGCTGAACCCGGCCAAGTGCAACCTTCTTGCTCGCCAGGTGAAGTTCCTGGGACATGTGGTGAGCGAACAGGGGGTGGCTACTGACCCCGAGAAGGTGGTTGCTGTGGGGGACTGGCCTACCCCATCGAACGTCGCCGAGCTACGAAGCTTCCTGGGGCTGGCCTCCTATTACAGGAGGTTTGTAAAAGACTTTGCCACCGTCGCTAGCCCCTTGCATCAGTTGACAAACAAGGGTCAGCGGTTTGGTTGGACGGAGGGCTGTGCAACGGCTTTCGAGCAGCTGAAAACTGCCCTTGTGAGTGCCCTGGTCTTGGCGTATCCTGACCCCAGCCAGCCTTTCCTTTTGGACACCGACGCCAGCAACGTGGGGGTCGGAGCGGTGCTCTCCCAGAGGGGAGAGGCTGAGGAGCGAGTGGTGGCATACTACAGCTGCAGCCTCAGCCGGGCCGAGAGGAATTACTGTGTTACCCGGCGTGAGCTGTTGGCTGTGGTCCTGGCGGTTCGTCACTTCCGACCTTACCTCCTGGGCACTAAGTTCCTGCTCAGGACAGACCACGCCAGCCTAACCTGGATGCTGAACTTTCGCCAGCCAGAGGGTCAGGTGGCCCGGTGGCTGGAAATACTACAAGAGTACGACTTTGAGGCCCAGCACCGACCAGGGCGGCAACACGCCAACGCTGACGCCCTGTCCAGGCGCCCCTGTTCTGCGGATGAGTGCCGGTACTGCAGGCGCCTGGAGGAGCTGGACCGGGGTCCGACATCGGCAGCAGCAGAACCTGAGGGTGTGGATGAAGGGCAGGAACCTTTCACCGCGGCGGAGCTACAGCAGCACCAGGTGAGCGATCCAGCGCTGGAGATGGTGAGGGACTGGATGGAGGCAGGGACACGGCCAGACTGGTCCGCCGTGTCTTCCCAAGGGCCCGAGACAAAGTCGCTGTACTCCCAGTGGAACAGCCTGGAGCTCCATGGCGGTGTAATCTACCGGCGGTGGCGAGCGCCAGACGGGGGAGGCGACATACTCCAGCTCCTGGTTCCCCGGGCCTTGCGGCCTGAGGTCCTCCGCTGGGTCCATGGGGCTGCAGGTACTGGCCATTTTGGGAATGGCAAGACGTTGCGACGGCTGAGACGGCGGTTCTACTGGCCGGGGTGTCGTCAGGACGTGGAGATCCACGTCCACTGCTGTGACGACTGCACGGCGCAGAAAGGTCCCAGCCAGCGCTCCCATGCCCCATTGCAGCAATACCTAGTTGGGGCGCCAATGGAGCGGATCGGAGTGGATATCCTGGGTCCATTCCCTGTTACTGATGCCGGCAACCGGTATGTCCTGGTCGCGATGGATTATTTCTCAAAGTGGCCAGAGGCGTACGCGGTGCCGGATCAGAGTGCGGTGACGATGGCGCGGACTCTGGTGGATGAGATGTTCACGCGGTTTGGTGTACCGGAGGAGCTCCATAGCGACCAAGGGAGGAACTTTGAGAGCCAGGTGCTGGGAGAAGTGTGTCGGAGGCTGGGGGTGAGAAAAATGAGGACCACCCCCCTCCATCCTCAGAGCGATGGTCTGGTTGAGCGGTTCAACCGCACGCTGGCCACCCAGCTGGCCATCCTGACCAGCCAACATCAGAGGGACTGGGACCAACACCTGCCCCTTGTTTTGTGGGCATATCGAACAGCAGTGCAGGAGTCAAGTCAGTGTACTCCTGCAGCGTTGATGTTCGGAAGGGAGCTCCGGACCCCGGTGGACTTGGTGTTCGGAGCACCCCCTGAGCCGGAGATTGCTGGTGGACCAGAGATGGACTACTTCCGGCGGCTCAGGGAGCGGTTGCACACGGTGCATCAACTGGCAAGACGGACATTGGAGGGAGCCGGGGCCCGCCAGAAACGGGCGTATGATACCCGTGCGCACGGTCCTATGCTGGGGGCCGGAGATCGGGTCTGGGTGTTCTGCCCCCAGAGGAAGCGGGGGCTGACCCCCAAGCTCATGAGCCACTGGCAAGGCCCGGGCGAGATCCTGGAACAGCTGTCGGAGGTGGTCTTCAGAGTCCGGATGCCGGGGCGGGGAAGGCGGGTGGTGCTACACAAGGACCGGCTGGCGCCATACCATCCGCTTGCCCCCAACCCGCAGGCTGGTGTGCAGCCTGGGGACTCCTCGCCCCCTACGCCCGGCCCGGATGGGGGCGCCATGGATTCCCAGTCGAGGCCGAAGCGTACTCGACGCCGGCCCGTACATTTGCTGGACTACAGTGTGGACAGTTAAGGTTGTGGGGACACTAAACCTTTTTGGGAGGGGGCTGTGTAATGACCTGGCTGGGGTTGTTAGCCAGGTGCATTCTGGGTATTGTGTTGTCTCTGTGTTTTCTATCGTTCTGCTAGTTCATATGTGTTTGATTTGCATGTTGTGTTAGTGTTATGTTAATGTAAGCCACAGTGAAGTTGATGTGTGTTCTGTGGAGGGGGGTGAATTGGCATGGTTGGCTGACACCGCGACTCTATGTGGTGGGAGCGTGATAGGGGTTCGGTGTCAGCAGTGTTACGTTATTGTTGAAAAAGATGGTGAATAAATGCCTGTGGTGAACCACTACTGCCTCCTGCTGGATTATTCGGGGATTACCAGTCTGCTGCTGAGACGCTCGGGGTCATGCGGTGTACGAGGCACGAGCGCTCTCCATTCATTGCGAAGTTTAGCGATAGCTGCTAGCGCCCCGCTAGCCGTTTAGCTAGTGAGCAGTTTAGCCAGTCAGCTCCCCAAACCCACAGTCGTTACAGTATAAAATCAAGCTCGAAGCAGAAAAATGTGCTGTAATGCTCTGACCAATATCTTCAGGTTTCTAAGCAACCTGTGCTGCCAAATGACATCGTTTTCAGAGACAGACTTGCTTATTTCAGCAAGACAATGACAAACCACATTCTGCATGAATCACAGCAGTATCAGGCCAGAGTGGGAGAGCATTTGGCTTTCCAAGCCAATGTCTAGTAATGTATTTCTGAGACATGAATCAACAAAGCTTCAATATCCTTAAGAGCAAAACATGCTGCCACCTCACATTTCACAGCAAGCTGTCTGAGCTAATCTGAAGTATTCCTTTTATTTTCCTTTCTGCCATCTCTGGGTAAAGATGTACTGTGAGCAAAGTACGGAAATAATACACATATTTCTAGAAACTGGCTTTTAGTTTTATTAACCTTATTTCTCTAATCAGACAAAAAAATCTGGATTACTGTCATATTTTAGATTACTGTTTTAAGGAAAATGTGCAGTTCCAAAAGATAACGAGCTCCCAGACCCCAACAATTTGTTTTTCCTGCAGATTTAGCATAGCCAAAGTTGCACAAAAACAACATACTGCCACTGCCTCAAGGCCACAGTGTAGAAAGTTTCATGAACTTTAAAACAGACGAGTTCTCACGAACAGATTTTTTCTACAGGCTCTTTTCATCAGCCGTCATCATCATCGCCGCTTTGACAAAGCTTCCCTCCTTCTAATTAAAATAGTCTGTTAATATTATATTGATAAATTTCAGATGAAGTCAAGTGCTGGCACTAATCAGACTACAATGAAAATTTCTTCCATCCAGAGTCAAAATTTCTTTTGCTCTTGTGCTGTAACTTTTTGTTTGCGTGAGCCATATGGCCCAAATTAATAAAGCCAGGCAGTATACTGAGCCCTCTTCACTCTGTCGCTGCTTGTCACTGTAGGATTGGCCTCAAACCTATTCTCTCCCTCCCTCACTGCTTCGGTCCCTCTCTCCCAGTATCTCTCTCGCTCCCTCTCTCTCTCTCTCTCTGTTCTTTCTGTTTTCACGCAAGTGTCCCAGTTAAGAAATTGCTTACATCCCACTCAGTCTGGGGCTGGATTGAAATTTCCCATAGGGTATGTACCAATATGCAGAGAGCACACTTCGACAGATGCCATCAGAGAACAAGCATATGAATTACCAGGCAGCCTGCCATCTTTGAGTTCAGACAGAATGGCATTAATACCTGATTACGATCCAAACAACAACACAACAACAACATGAAAGCCAAAGCAACTGGGAGCAGGTAAAGGTTTCATCATTTATATATTAATGGATTTACTAACAAAGACTCTACCCCCCCACCCCCCTCCAAAAAAAAAAGTTAAAATGTCATAGAAGCTGCCAACAATCAGGGGACTTTGGAAGGGGAAAAAATAGGGGTACGAAATCAGATGCCGTCAGCAAATCACGTTCCAATAAATTAAATATTCGCCACTGCTGACCATAACTAATTCAGAAGCCATGATATATTCATGACTACAATTAAAGAAAACACGATCCCTTTAATTTCAGATGGCTGTAAATATTGGCATTACCCAATTAAGTCACATTTGACTGTAGGAAAAGTACCTGAAAATCAACCATATGTGCTGAAATTATACTTTATCTGAGGAAGCATAAAAGTTTTATTCACAAAAAATATATATATTATTGTTAAACTATATATGATTTTAACACATAGTTTTAATTTGTAATTAACTTGTATTTGGTAGCAATAATATAAAAATTTGACCTCATCTTGGAAAATAGAATATTTTTTTATTAGTTAAGGTTATCAGGACAAATATTTTATAGTGACATGATGCAAACAAGAAAATATTTTGTGACGTGCTTTCTCATAATAATAAAAAACCTTTAGTGAACCCATAACTATAACACATTAGTGATTAATCACTTTTGCAAAGAAGTCATTCATCAATTAGTTTGGATGACCGGAGGTAGAAGGAAGCCTTTGTACAAACCTATGGCATGGAGCCTCACACGAGAAATTAAAATTCTCAGGAGAAAACATATTTAAACAATAGAGACTTAGTGGATGTTCACTCAGCGCCCTTTGACACCGAAGGTCTCGGGGCCACAGCCAGTCAGTGAGTGCTTGCATATACCATGTGTGCATGTATGTGTACGTTTCATCCGGATTTCTCTTTCGTCATATAGTGTGTGCATGATCAACAATAAATGTATGATTTCTACAGCAAAATTATTCTCTACTGCTTCTTAACAGTTGCGTATACAGTGGGGCAAAAAAGTATTTAGTCAGCCACCGATTGTGCAAGTTCCCCCACCTAAAATGATGACAGAGGTCAGTAATTTGCACCAGAGGTACACTTTAACTGTGAGAGACAGAATGTGAAAAAAAAATCCATGAATTCACATGGTAGGATTTGTAAAGAATTTATTCGTAAATTAGGGTGGAAAATAAGTATTTGGTCACCTCAAACAAGGAAAATCTCTGGCTCTCACAGACCTGTAACGTCTTCTGTAAGAAGCTTTTCTGTCCCCCACTCGTTACCTGTATGAATGGCACCTGTTTGAACTCATCATCTGTATAAAAGACACCTGTCCACAGCCTCAAACAGTCAGACTCCAAACTCCGCCATGGCCAAGACCAAAGAGCTTTCGAAGGACACCAGGAAAAGTATTGTAGACCTGCACCAGACTGGGAAGAGTGAATCTACAATAGGCAAGCAGCTTGGTGTGAAAAAATCAACTGTGGGAGCAATCATCAGAAAATGGAAGACATACAAGACCACTGATAATCTCCCTCGATCTGGGGCTCCACGCAAGATCTCATCCCGTGGGGTCAAAATGATCATGAGAACGGTGAGCAAAGATCCCAGAACCACACGGGGGGACCTGGTGAATGACCTGCAGAGAGCTGGGACCAAAGTAACAAAGGTCACCATCAGTAACACACTACAACGGCAGGGAATCAAATCCCGCAGTGCCAGACGTGTTCCGCTGCTGAAGCCAGTGCATGTCCAGGCCCGTCTGAAGTTTGCCAGAGAGCACATGGATGATACAGCAGAGGATTGGGAGAATGTCATGTGGTCAGATGAAACCAAAGTAGAACTTTTTGATATAAACTCAACTCGTCGTGTTTGGAGGAAGAAGAATACTGAGTTGCATCCCAAGAACACCATACCTACTGTGAAGCATGGGGGTGGAAACATCATGCTATGGGGCTGTTTTTCTGCCAAGGGGACAGGACGACTGATCCGTGTTAAGGACAGAATGAATGGGGCCATGTATCGTGAGATTTTGAGCCAAAACCTCCTTCCATCAGTGAGAACTTTGAAGATGAAACGAGGCTGGGTCTTCCAACATGACAATGATCCAAAACACACCACCCGGGCAACAAAGGAGTGGCTCCGTAAGAAGCATTTGAAAGTCCTGGAGTGGCCTAGCCAGTCTCCAGACCTCAACCCCATAGAAAATCTGTGGCGGGAGTTGAAAGTCTGTGTTGACTGGCGACAGCCCCAAAACATCACTGCTCTCGAGAAGATCTGCATGGAGGAATGGGCCAAAATACCAGCTACAGTGTGTGCAAACCTGGTAAAGACCTATAGTAAACGTTCGACCTCTGTTATTGCCAACAAAGGTTATGTTACAAAGTATTGAGTTGTATTTTTGTTATTGACCAAATACTTATTTTCCACCCTGATTTACGAATAAATTCTTTACAAATCCTACCATGTGGATTCATGGATTTTTTTTTTTCACATTCTGTCTCTCACAGTTGAAGTGTACCTCTGGTGCAAATTACTGACCTCTGTCATCATTTTAGGTGGGGGAACTTGCACAATCGGTGGCTGACTAAATACTTTTTTGCCCCACTGTATATGTGTCGCTGTAACGTAGATACAGTTTAAATTTTCCAATAGTGCCCAATAAATAAAATACCTTTGACGTAAAGTGCATTTTTTGGCTTATTTCTATGCAAAAGAAAACTTTGGAAAGTCCACAAATGCTCAGAATCAACATAAAACACAACTTCTTGTCGCCTTTTTGCCATTTAATCTATTGAGAAGACAGTTTTTCATTTTTAGCTTATATGCAGCTGGTTCTGTATCAGGAATGGCATACAACTGAGTGGTGTTTTCCTCTTTGTGCAGTTGCTGCGTCAGCTTTTTTGGTATTGCAAAACAGAGATTGCGGTGACTTCAATAGCCTTCTTCCTGCTCTCAGCTCACATCATAAACTATTTTGAAATCCATAATGGACACTGATGCACAAGCACTCTTCTCGCTTGACATCGAAATGGCTTCTTCTCCCATCTCAGGCGTCTGGTTATCTCAGATAGCACTCAGTTTGGGAATTTTGTTTATTTTTCCTCTGTTTTGGGGTTTTTTCCCCTTAAAAAGTTGAAAGAAATTTCCAGTTGATTTAATATTTGTTCATTTAGAAGTCTGGTAATGGAGCAGAACGCTTGTTTAATGCTTTTCCCCTAACTTATAACTTATTCAACAGATATTATATATCTTTCACACCTTAAATAAATCGAAAGTTAAGAAAGTGTGATGTGGCTCGGCCACCCACACAGCTCGTAGTATGTTGATGTAAAGGCTGGCTGATGGTTAGCTCCCACTTCCCGTCTCCGTTTCCCACTTAGATGAAACAAACACAACATCACAACATGGACACTGACTTCCTCTTGCCTTCCTCCTTCCAGTCTAATCTCTGCTGCCTTTTGTGTGAGGAAACAGTTGTATGTAATGTATACAAGACATATTGCGAGTCAGAGGGGATTGAAAGTGGAGGTGGGAGGGATTTAAGGAAAGGGGCAGATTGGAGGGGCGTTGGGCTCCCAGATGCCCCTGCCCTTGTGTGTGTGTGTGTGTGTGTGTGTGTGTGTGTGTGTGTGTGTGTGTGTGTGTGTGTGTGTGTGTGTGGGTGCTGCTGCGCCATGGAGATGACTGTCAGCAGGCGGTGCCTCTGAGAGAGAGGAGAGAGAAGAGAGGAGGGTGATGTTTCCAAAGGGGGCCCAGTCTGTTACCAAAGGGAGGTGGAGATTTACTATCCCACCCAGTCAAAGTGTCTCACTGGTGCTCTGACACGCACACACACACACCCACACACATACACATGTAGAAGTACACAAAACCTCAGACTCACACGACTGAGCACGCACACACTCAGACGTACTGCAAACTCTCCACAGGAAACTCTGAGCCATAATGCGAAGGCACCTCAGAGCAGACGGGTGCATTGCTCAAACCAAGTGGGATACGCTGCGGCTTTGATAGTGCGTTAATTACTCATGTGATGTGATACAGATGTCTGGGGGCTTCAGCTGAAAGTTTGCCTGACGCTTTCCAAGGGGGCCAGGCAGACATTTTAGAAGCGGTAGGTGAAAACCAAATGTATTTATTATTTATGGATAGATCAGTTTGCGTGCTGTCACAGATCCCAGCAGTGTCATGCTGATGCTAAACTGTGATGCTACTTGAAGGGCTGGCTGCTAAATAGTTCTTTGTGTACTTGGTGACAGCTGGGACTTTGAACAGGAAGAACTCTGGGCTATAAGAGTTGCCGGTACTGTGACATGATGAAAAGGGCTTCACTGTGGATGTGATAGTTTAAAACTTTCTCTCTTACTCTGATTTTGTCCAGAAAGTTTGTTGTTGTTGTTGTTGTAGGGTTGTTTTTTTCCTTTTAATAAGAAGAGGGATTCAAGTTATAAACTACTACTACTACCTCTTAGTTCTGTGGGTTTGGGTCTTCATCTGGTTTTTATTTTAACCTGGGCTCTTGCATTACTCAGCTAACTAGAAGTCAATCCAGCGTGTCTATAAAAAGCTCAGTACCACAAGTCTAAACTTTTTGAAATTAGAAACAGATGGAGAATAAAGAACATAGGAAATCAAACTCACATGAAGGGCTTGTTGTCAAAACAGCACAAGCTGACATAAAACCCCAACGTCCAGCTGCAACATTATCGATACAACCAAGTGCTGCTTCATCCAGGACTGACTGAGAGCAAAACAGATCCCCGACGTGTTCTGTTGATGCCTCATCCTCACTGTAACTACTCCTGGCATCATCCATCTGTGCCCCCTTGGCAAAACCTTTTAGAAGTCATAAAGATGTTGCTGAACTTCCTCATAGCTTTTGAAAGGGACATTAAGGCCATCAAACATTCTCGTCATCTCTGACTTCTAACATTACACTCCCGTCTTTTCAGATTTACTGTGAGCTTTCTGAAAAAATAACCACGTCTTTCTTGCTTTTGTTTGTTTTCTCTTCTTACCAGTGATACATTGGGACCATCTTTCTGTCAGTGATATCAAAGCGCTCAATGCGTCCCATAATGGGCTCTCCAGCTGGACATATGTTTTTGCTAATGGCCTGTATGGCAGCCAGAGGAATCTGCCAGATAAACAGAGCTGAAGCGGACCAGGACCCTCTCTCCAGCTTTCTCGTCCACTCCACCCTCCAGTCTGGTCTCTACAGCACTGTCAGCCCAAGCACGGGGTCCGGCATCCACCAGCGGACACAAGCGGTGGTATCTGGCTCTGGCAACGCAACTGCAGTAAAGAAACCACCTAATTGCACTGTAAATACCTCAATCAACGCGCATTTTAAGTACATCAACACAATCATTTCCATTATAGTCTTTGTAGTCGGGATAGTAGGCAACGCCACCCTGCTGAGGATTATATACCAGCACAAATGCATGAGGAATGGACCCAACGCCCTCATTGCCAGCCTGGCCCTGGGCGACCTTATCTACATTGTCATTGATATACCCATCAATGTGTACAAGGTACAGTTTTTTTTTTGCTTACTCTAAACTCTTATTTTCATGTCAAGGCTGCTGAGTGACATGTCTCGTTGTGAATATGATGAAATGCAGGGACAGCAAAGGCGATATGCACAGATAAAGTGGAATATTACAGGCAGACTGGAGAAGAGGAGAGAGGGGGGTGAGTGGGAAAGGGCCTGAGTGAGTGTACAAATAGATGGCAAAGCCTAATCAGTCAGGTTGTTATCGTGTTCGTGTGGCGATGAGACAAGCAGTGGTATGGCTGACATAACTAAACATAAGAATCAGGCTGTAGTCACACACATCACTGGCCTTGCGCTGACCTGAGACATTAGTCATGAACCCTTATCTGGAATTTGGGTTTTTTTTGTTTTGTTCTCAAATCTCACTGCTCCACAAGTGATAAATAACTTTTGTACTTATTGTACTTTATCATCCAAATAAAAGTGAGGTGAAATAGGAGCATGAGAGCTTATCGGTCGGTCATGTTTGAAATCGACTGGTTTTATTCTCGTCCTTATGAGCATTATAATTATTATTATTAGTTTTACCCAAATAAGCAACTGTTAAACATGTTAAACAGTCTTTTAATGATTATCAGCATCTTTAAAAGACACTGTCACGAGAGCACAACTGCAGCTCGTTTCAGTTTGGTTTGACTCGACCCTTTTGTTTACGCTGGGACCTCTTCAGAATGTGAATGACTATGTTAAATCATTACAGGCCCCCTGCCTTCGTTTGATTTCTTTCAGTAAACACTGTCATGGTTTTTTTGCAATAATAAAGAATGATGGCAAAATGAAGTGATCAGTCAACCTGATCCTTTGAGCTCATTATAGGATGTGGTTTAACCAAGAAAAAAAAGCACCTGGTTAAAATTATCTTGGGACTTTGAGGGCAGAGTGACTTTGTAGTCTGAGCAACACATGTGCAAAGAGGAAACAACAATCCTTCTGCATGGGGGAGCAGTTTATGCATAAACAAAGAAAGAGCCACATCTACAATGTTGAAACCTCCTGTTGTCTTCCTCGGGGCAAAGACATTGTTTCCAGAAACACTGTCTTTTGTTTTGCTTTGTAAAACTTTTGTGCTGCTGAAAAACGCTTCAGTGTCCAAGTGCTTACGTGACCCTGACTAATTTTACCAAAGGAAGAAGTAGTAGAAAACAACTGTTAGACACTAGTGATAAAAGTAGAAAGCCAATATTGAGATTTCTCCAATATTGGAAGTGGTCCCTGCAGACTGACAGTGATGTTAAGATGACACTGACGGACTTCAAAGTAAAATCCACTAGGAAGGTCTTATATATGCAAAAGGACCCATTTGAGTCAGGAAAACAACAGTAACAGCAGGCTTGTAAAACGCACGTGAAGACAAAGAAAATTATTTACTTTTTAATGATACATCAGGGAAGTGTGAGTTTTGCTGATGTGCGTAAAGAATACGTATTAAATCGGATTTAAATCCTTTCCTTTTTTTCTATATTTTCCAGCTCCTGGCATCACGCTTCCCATTCGATGACAGCATTGTGGGCCTGTGCCTTTGTAAGTTTGTTCCCTTCCTGCAGAAAGCATCTGTGGGCATCACAGTGCTCAACCTGTGCGCCCTCAGCGTCGACAGGTCAGTGCTGCCACATTGCCACACTGCTCAGTCACATAGTAGAGAGCTCTTATATGAGGATCTGGCATTTAAAAAGCTCACGCTGTACATCTGACATCTGTACGTGTATTTGCTTAAGTGTGAACTTCAGTTTTATTAACTAGTGAACCAGTTTTTGCTTTTTCCCCATTATTAAAAGCAGCAGCTTCCCACAGAGCTTACATTCTTTCACCCAGCCAGGTCTCTGCGCATAAACATGCACGATCATCCCCGTACGCTTTTCTTAGATGGAAAAAGCAGAAGCTGAAAACAGCAGCCAAACAACTGGAAAGAAAATTAAACAAATTCGATTTGGCCGACCAGCCGTGCCAATTAATCCATATTGTGCTCGGCACAAGAGAACATTGCTTTAGATTAGTTGCTCGCAAATATTTTTTTCTAACATAAACAGGAGATGCTGGAATTAATTTCAGCAAAATGTATGAACATTTCGATTGGATTTCAGGGTAATGGCAGGAATGCTAAGATCATCTGTTCCAGGAAACTTGCTACACTACGTCAGTACTGATTGTGCATAATCACTCAAGAGTCATCCCTTTACTTTCTTTTCTATTGCTTCACTGCAACCCCCTCAAAAAAGAGACTCTTTACTTCTTTTATGGAGTTGTATATTATATATAAGCTGCACACTTCTGATGTTAACATTAGTCTGCAGTATGTTGATTGCAAGCATATTGACAGGTTCTTAGCACCTTAATAGAATTTCCTTAATGAATAATTGATGATCATGAAGTGCTGAAGCTCACGGTCATCTCATATGATCTACTACGCTCAACTTTATAGATAAGAGGCTCGCCTGGAGCACCGGGGCTCAGCTATAAGAAGACAATATTAATGACCTCTGTTATGAGAAAAGCCAGGCTGCAGCTCTGTACCGTTGTAGTTCAAGTGCAGATGCTCTCCATTTGTTTCCAGGAAATGTGTAGCATATCTTCATCTGTGTGTGTGTGTGTGTGTGTGTGTGTGTGTGTGTGTGTGTGTGTGTGTGTGTGTGTGTGTGTGTGTGTGTGTGTGTGTGTGTGTATTATGAAAGTGCTCGAGTCCCTTTTGTATCTTTTCAATGTTGGAGGAAGAGGAAAAGGTGGATACATTACCACTTAGTAAAATATAAATGCCACCATGTTGTTCAACAGAGAAATTCAAATGTGTCATGAAAAATATATTGTTTTTGCTATAAAATCTTGATGCCCGATTTTACTAAAACATTTCGACAAGTGGTTTCCATTAATGAAACAAACAAGCAAACAAGTATTCAGTGCACGGGAAACACAAGCCAACACACAGACCCCTCTGCCAACATGGGCCAGTCTGTTTGGAGGCTTCACAAAAATATAAATATTAGATATTTAAAATAAACAATTGATCATCTCTGCTCATGAATTCTTAACATTTTGATAGTGTTTGCTGACTGAGCAGTTTGTTGTGCTTGGTGTGCTGCCATGCATAAGGAAGCTCTTGTTAGCTTTGTCAATCAGGAGAGATGAAGAAAGTGATGACTTTACTTTAATATTACATTTCTATCGCACAGCTGAACTCTTGCTGACCTGTTTTAAACATTAAACTGACACTTTATATTCGTCTTACATTATTTGTATCCTAGGGTGCTGTAAGGATAACTGCAGTAATTACAGTCATTACTGCAGTAACTTAAAATCAGCCGGTGCTTTAATCTAAGCTGCTCATTGTGTGTAACAGTTATGGCATAAATAGCCATATGCCAGGTGATAACTTTGTGTCCCGCTGTGTCACAGATACCGGGCTGTGGCATCGTGGAGCAGAGTGCAGGGCGTGGGCATCCCTCTGATCACCGTCATTGAGATCGTGTCCATCTGGGTGCTTTCACTCATCCTGGCAGTGCCGGAGGCCGTCGGTTTCGACATAATCACCTTCGACTATGCCAACAAAACCATGCGCACTTGCATGCTTAGACCCCGGAGTGCCTTCATGGAGGTGCGCTGTTACCACTTTGCCATCCCTTTAAAGAAATTGCATTTTGTGCCCAACTTTTTAGACTGCGCTAAAGCCAGGATGTGCAAAAGAATTGTTGAATTCTGTAATGTAGAGACAAAATGATCTGCTGACATGACTGCTGACATGGGACACACACACGTGGGAGAACTACTCAGAGTGTAAGATCAGCATAATAGTTCCATCGTGATCACTGCCATCATCTTAAAAGCATCGTATTGTTCGTTTGGAGTCGGTAAGTGGTTCTAATGGACAGCTGGTGCACTGGTGTGCTATTTTCATTATATATGGGCGCATGTTTTTAAAGCATCGGTGCCCCAGTAAAGCATGTTTAGACCTTAAGAAAACTAGAATACAGCCATGAATCCGCTCCAGTGAATATTAAAGGAATAGACCTGGCCGGCTTAGTCTTTCTTAGTGATTATGCCCTGTTTCACAATTTTGGACCACGTAATTGATTGCAGGCCAAGTGCAATTACACAGACCTGGGGCCTCAGGCTCAGGCCACATGTGCATACCCTTGAGGTAATCTCTCCCAGATATCAATACAGTGCTAAAGTCTGTGCCATTGTTTAATAGCAATGAAATAGGATATTTTTGAAAGACACCTAATTCTATTTTGTCCATAAAGCACAAGATACCAAAACCTGAAGTGGTTCTACGAAGAGTCCAGAAAAACTTGGTGTAATAAGGTTTGGTCTGGTTTGTAGGGTTTTGAAACAGTGCATATTTAGCATATTTTTTAGAACCACAGAAAACCAGAGGCTCTTATTATACACAGTGTAATTAGAACGGCTTGATTTCAGACTTGCTACACAGTCTGTGTACAGAGCAGCATTCACATGGACTTCATTAACACTGGAGTACAGGGGGAGGCTGGTAGTGGTGTGAGGAGAACTGCTTCGGTTACAAAAGCATAGATTCTACTATAGCATGAAGTCCAGTTTAATGATTTTCAGTTTACTTCCATAGCCCAACACCACATATGACATCTTATTTAGGATTTTTATTAATGTTAGGGCCATGTGAATAGCTGATGAAATGGAACTATAGATTATAGTGCAGAAACTGCATAAAGTCCTAAACCCTTTAAAACCTGAACCATGAAATAACCACCAGAAATCTTTCATTTTTTGATAATGGAGTGTTTGTCAAACCTTTAGACAAAAACTTGAATCTGCATATATGAGGTTGAATTTGTATCACATTTGCTAAATTGTGCTTATGTACAATATTTTTGCAATTTAGTCAAAATTTGTCATGCAATTTATATGATTTTTTGAGGGTAAAAAAAAAAGTCACGCTGATGATGTAGAAGTCTCAAAAACTCACAAAAACACATGTATCAAATCTGATACACTTGGTTTTAAAGGGTTAAAAAAAAGTCTTCCATAGGAATTAAGAGGAGACTTGATTAACTGATCCTCAGCAAATGTGAGCACCTCTATAAAAGCAGAAATTTCAGCAGTTTGCTGGTCTGGAGCATTCAGATGTGTTTTAACGCCATGCCAAGGAGTACACAGTGTCAGAGAGGCAAATTGTTGCTGCTCATTACTCTGGGAAGGCTATTTCTCAAAGAATCTCAAGTCCTTCATTCACCAGAGAGAAAGATTATTTAGAAGTGGAAAACATTTAAGACAGTTTCCAGTGTTCCCAGGAGTGGACATGCCAGCAAATTCACCCAAAGGTCAGATCATGCAAGGCTCAGAGAGGCTGCCAAAACCCCAGGAGCTACAGGCCTCCGTTAGCATGTTAAATGTTAAAGTTCACGACAGTACGATTGGGAAAAGACTGGACAAGGATGGCTTGTTTGGAAAGAGAAAGGAAGTGGAGAAAGGAGAAAGTCTCTTCTCTCTAAAAAGAACACTGCAGCACAGTTTAGGTTTGCAAAGTTGCATCTGAACTAACCACAGGACATCTGGAACAATGTCCTTTGATCAAACGAGACCAAAGTGGAAAGTTTGACCATGTTTGACAATGCCATGTTTGGCAAAAACCAAACACGTGATATCAGCACAAACACCTCATACCAGTTGTCAGCACAATGGTGGAGTGGTGAGGACTTGGGCTTTTTTTGAAACCACAGGATCTGGGCACCTGGCAGTCATTGAGGTCAGCACTGAACTCCTCTGTATGCCAAAGTATTCTAGAGTCAAATGTCAAGCCATCTGTCGGAAAATTCAGTCATACAACAGGACAATGATCCCAAACATACCAGAAAAAGCAGTAAAAATAAATGCTGCGGTGGGATTTTAAGAGAACTGTGCATCAACAAATTCGCACAGACCTCAATGAACTGAAGCAACATTGTAAAGAAGAGTGAGCCAAAATTCCTCCAACGATGTGAGAGACTGATAGTCTTCCAGAAAATCATTACCTCAAGTTATTGCTGCTAACAGTAGTTCAACAGGCTATTGAATCGTGGGGGTGTTTTCACAGGACTGTATGTAATCATGTGAAAAAGTACTTTTTCACATTATTGTATGTGCAAGGATAAGCTTAAGGGGCATTAATAAATATGTATGTATGGGAAATGTGTGGAGCTCAGCGGTCTGGAGTCCCAGTAGGTCATAAACCTTCAACTCCCTAGTCTCAAACTCCCAGGTCACAGTAAAACATGAATTTATTGCAGTTTTTCATAACTAACCGCGTCACTGTGTTTGTCGCTCTCTAGTTCTACAGAGATGCAAAGGACTGGTGGCTGTTTGGCTTCTACTTTTGCGTACCACTGATTTGCACAGCTATCTTCTACACTCTCATGACCTGCGAGATGCTCAACCGCAGGAATGGCAGCCTCCGGATCGCTCTCAGTGAGCACCTCAAACAGGTTCAACAACATTTCTAAATCGCCTTTTCTCTCTAAATATAATCCCAGTGTTTATTCCATTGCTTTAACATTTGACATTTCATTACCTAAACATCATCTTCAGACTACACAGTAATCTGTTGTTTCCCTCTGCAGAGGAGAGAGGTGGCCAAAGCTGTCTTTTCCCTCGTCCTCATCTTTGCCCTCTGCTGGTTCCCACTGCACCTCAGCAGGATTCTTAAGAAGATGATTTACAACCAGACAGAGAAAATGCGATGTGAGCTGCTCAAGTGAGTTTCTAGAAGAATAGACTTCTGACAAACAAGGTCCTCAAAAATCTACTGGGAAGAAGAGTATGGGAGCGCACGGGCCAATTTAACTCAGGGTGTCACTAGCTTCTTTGGAAGCTGGGCTTCCAAAAATGTTTGAAAATTATTCCTTCAATATTTCTCCTGTTCTCTGTTTTCAGTTTCCTGTTGATCCTGGACTACTTTGGCATCAACCTTGCAACAATCAACTCCTGCATAAATCCCATTATCCTCTACTTTGTCAGCAAGAAGTTCAAAAATTGCTTCAAGGTATAGTAGGCATGGATATATACACATGTGGCATGCATGCAAAATCACTCTTTTTTTAATTCCACACACCCACACTTCTTCTAATGTTTTTGGTCAGGCTGGGAGAGCAAACAACGCTTAGCTTGTGATGACTTTTGGTAACCAAAATGTAAAAGCAGCCTGATGATTTATGTACTAATTTTACTGGCCGAGGTCACGAAGGGACAGAGACTGAGATTAACCATGTTTCAAGCTTGCATGTGAAAGGAGTTGCAGGAGCAAACGAGAAATGTGATCTACACGAGTGAAAAATCCTGTCTGCAAACGCTGCCATGTTTAAATGTTCCCTTTCCTCTCTTCACATGTTCTCCAAGTCGTGTTTGTGCTGCTGGTGTTACTCCGACAATCAGCTGAACAGCACCGGACCCATGAATGGCACCAGTATTCAGTGTAAAAGTCCAGAGCCCAACAACTTCCACACTGACCGCGGTACCAGAAAGTACAGCAACTGAGTTCCCGGCTGAGGAGTGTCTTTGAAGCTTTTCTGTATCCCCATCAAGCACTTAAAATGTGACAAATACTCATATTATAATACATAAATCAAAAAAATGTACACATTCAGACAATAATCTACGTGAGGACTGCAGAAGCAAAACATGAATATGGCAGGCATGCATTAGGAACTGGAATAAAAGGGATGAAAATGGATTGGGGAACTTCAATACGCTGGTGTTTCCTGAGTCTCTCAGCAGACTAAACTTCCTCCAACAAACTCCTTCTGTTCCCACACCCACGGACAGTGACTCTAGCTTGTAAGAAGAAGGAGGAGGAAAGCAGGAGGAGAACTTTTAAAGGGAAGCAGCTGAGCCTCACTATAAATTGCTCTCTATCAGGAGCCAAGTGTGCTATTCCTGTAAAGGGCAGCACCACTGGGAAGGATGCTGCAGGAAGGAAAAAGCTGACTGTTCTCCGTCAGAGGGGATGACGAGTGATGAGTCCCCTGGAGTTTGCTACTTACTGATAATGAAAAACAGGAAAGCATGCTAGTGACAGTTGTTGTACAGTATATTTGGCTCATACTTATTATTCCCTGAGCTACTACGTGGTATAAACTAGAGGATGACTTTAAAGTTTATTCGCCTGATGTTTAAGTCCCACTGCTTTTTTTGAGTTATCAAGAAAGGGGTGCACTCTGGACGTATCTGAACAAAATCACTGACAAAAACACAATTTTTTTTCCTAGTTTCTAGTGAGAATACTGCACAGTAGACTTCACAAAAAGTCAGGTCCTCTGTTAAAGCAGCTGACACATCAGGAAACATAGGGTTGCAGGTTTTAGAGCAAACAGTTAATGTGCAACAATGTATTTTAACACACGTCATACAAATGACTAACATGCGGTAGATTAAAGAGTAACCACAAGTGTGACCATCGAAAAAAACAGATTCCTACAACACTGTGAATTTCAACATACAAATACAACAGTTTTCTTGACATCTCTGCTTTATAACCCAATGCAAATATATACTCATGTAATGACCAATTTTATAAAGTGTTAGACTGCAGTAACAATATTTTTACTCAGCCTATCTTACCTTTATAATGACATAGGTAAAGAATGTTTTGTGAGATGATAGACACTCCACATTTAGAGTTGGGTTCGCATTTTGGGAAATGTGTTTACAGTGGTCGCTCGCGATAACGCGGTTCACCTTTTGCTGTTTCACGGATTTTTGTCTGGGCAAATTTGCGTGCTTTTTGTTTGTTTGGTTGGTTGGTTGTTGTTTTTACAGCACATTGTGTTCTGCGTCCTGTAGACTATTGTCAATCGATCTCGTGCTGTGTCTCCTGCACAATACAGAATACGTTCAGCTTGTCAAATTTACATAAATCTTCTATCGCTAGCAGTGTGCTGCAGATGCCTTTTGTTTCATTCTATAATACTGCACTTATTTTTCTACAAGGTTTGAAATTTGAGAGTGTTTAAACAACAGAAAAAAGTGTAAAAATGTTCATGCCTGTCTGAGAAAAGTGTATAAAGTGTGTAGTGAGGGGTTTTACAGCCTTAAAACATCTATAATAATTGTAAAAAATAAAGTTAGCTACTTTGCGGTTTTAACTTATTGCAGGTTATTTTTAGAACGTAACTCCCGCGATAAACGAGGGGCCACTGTACTTGTTTTTGCCCGTTACTGTGTGAAGCTACAGCCAGCACACAGTTAGCTCAGTTTAGCGTAAAGACAGGAAACAAGGGAAAACAGGGGGCCTGACTTGGTCCAAAACCAAAGGTCCACCTCCATTTTAACACATTTTGCCATTTATATAACACATCCATGTATACTTACATGCTTCACTGGTAGAACAAGACTAACTCAAAGGGGTCACAGAAAAGAACATTAAGCTAGCTAATAATACCTCTATATCTCCAAAACATATTTTGACTTCTTGTTAAATCATACTGTCTGTTTTACTTTTATAAGTGGTATCGAAAGAAAATAAGAGGTGTGGCTACACTGGCTTCAGATATTTTCAAAAGCATTTTTACTGAAGCTAACGACTGAAAAATAAACTGAATCATGTATCAAGTTTAGCCATGTTAGCCTGTATGTAATAGCTAATTATGTAAAGAACATTCTTGTTCAAATCAGGACTGTTTCTCAACTGTGTGCAGTTATTTCCTAGATTTATTTATTTTATTTAGATGAACTAACCTAACCTAGAGCTTAGAGGCTACGAGCCCATTGCTTTATGGGCTTACTCACAATGGGCCTCTAGTGGACAACCAAAGCACTTGTTGCATGTGTAAGCCTTTTTGTATATTTTCCAATCATGTGTCAAGAAACAGAAATCCTAGCCCCCACTGCTGATCACCTCACTGATCCCACTGCCGATCACTGGTGCCAAAGCTGAGATTAGTTTGCAAAATTCCATTCATATTCCCAGAAATCTGAATCGCTGCTAGTTTCTTCCTGTGTTTACATCCGTTACATTTACAAACTGATGGCTTAAGCTTTGTACTGTATCTCTTTTCAACTCAACCATGCCAGAAGAGTAAAGAGGAGCATTTCCCAAAATGATGATCAAGTACTGTATGTGGAACCCGTGTCCCACCACAAAACAACTATGATGCCTTATTCTATTTGATGTGTGAACACCATTGATCTAGAAGGACCCAAAGACTGAGCAATAAGCTGTAAACTCTCTGCCGTCTTACTCACGGGTTAGTATGCAATGCAACAGAAGTCACAAACAAGTGTTGCAGCTGGTAGGCTCCCCATTATGTGAATATCAACATAATATTTTTTTCTGTCATGGAGCCACCAGTAAGATGGCAGCGATATGCTAAGGACCCAATTTCATTCGGGGTCAACCTTCAGGATCAATAAAGTTTTATTAAATTGAATTTGAATTGAAGGAGACAGGACAGAATAGCACCTTTCTGATGTTCTACATCTATGAGAGATACCCGTAAACCTGTGTGACTTTGAATGTGCACTATTGTGTGTGTGAGTGTGTGCTGTGTCTGCAAATACTAGCACGTCTTTAGTTGGAGTGTTTTGCACACTTATGTATAGATCAGTTTATATCTGTACGGTGTTATTTTACCACTACTCAAAAGCTATTCATAATAATCTGTAGAAAAATGGATTTCGTATATGTTTGTTGTCGCTGATTTAACGTGTTAACCTCATGTTAATGCTGCTGCTTATACCAATAAATCAATTTCCATCGTAGGAAACAAGGACGTTTACTCAGCCATTGTGTTGCTCTAAGAAGTCAAGGTCCCCCCTCCCCTCCTGTTTCTCATCTGCAACTGTGAGAAAGAGGCGTCTGGGAGTGATTTGAAACACACTGACCTGCTTGGCACTCAAGCCCTAAGGGTTGCGAATGTCAGGAGAGAGGATGTGGAACGGCTTGGATGGTGGGAATGTGATACTTATAATTCACTCTCTCAGAGGGTAGGGCAGAGGACTGAAAAGTTTGACCATTAGCGGCATAGTTTGCATAGTTGTGCAGTCCTCGTTTTAGTCTGTCTTTAGCATGGCTTTAATTGTCTAAATGCATCTAAGCACTGCTTCCCTAAATCTGTATTTTTTTTGACAATTTGGCTGTGAGCAAATGTGTCAATAACCCAAGATTACACTCCATCACACTCAACAGCAGACAGTTACCAGAACTGTGTAGCTCTATATACAAAGTCAAAATCATCCAAGACCAACAGGCCATTGTAGCAGTCACGGTTTATCAGACATTGGTCTGGTTTATGTTTCAGCTATTGGCGATAAATCTCAGCCTGGTCATGAACTTTATGACATAGTTTCATATTCCTTGCATTATATCACAACTGGTTTCCTGTAACTCGGAAGAAATTCCTCAAAACTGCAGTCACTAAAATGTCATATGTTACAGTTCAATGAAGTGGAGACAAAAATAAATAAATAAATAAATAATAAGCCAGGAGAGAATTTGGTGGGAATCTTGTCTTCTGCCAGCAGTGAATTAAATAAAGCCTGAAAACAAATAGAGGATCTGAAAGATCCAGAGTGCTTTCCAAGCAGAGCTTAACTCTGATTTGGTGGATACAGTAAAAATATGTTAAAAACTAGTCGATGTTCAAGGCAAATATATGTGATGGCTACGTGTTATCAAGACCCTTTCATATAATCTAAAGAAATTCCTATTTTTGAAAGATTTTTTCTTAGACAGGATGACACAAACAATATCATTTTCTTTTAATTTGGAAAGACCCAAGAGTTTTAGTGTCAAGTCTGTGAAGCAGTCATATCCTAGTCATGGTAGAAAGAAATGCACATGCTCTTTCAGTCCTAAGGTTTTACAGATCACAAAAGAACTTTTTAAAATCTGGTCATTGGCAGGTGTTAAACTTAAGTAAATAATACCTCAGGTGAACTGCAAAACACAGCTTTACACCCTGTCATTGTGTCATTAACAAAAATAAACCGAAATGCAATCAATGTGTGAAAACGAAAATCCAGGAACACCGTTTGTATCAAGAATTATTGTCTTCATCAGTCTCTCACATTCTTGTGGTCTTCTTTACAACATCAGTTCATTAAATTTTGCAGGCTTTCATTTATGCACAGCTCTCTAAAGGTCCCACCACAGCACTAGAATCCGGCTTTGGTTTTGACTCAGCCATTGCAACTTGATCCTTTTTCTTTTTCGTGTAGATTTTCTGCTGTGCTTGGGATCATTGTCTTGTTACGCGACCAAATTTGGCCCAAGCTTAAGCTGTCAAACAGACTTTACATTTGACTTTAGACTACTTTGGTATACAGAGGCGTTCAGTCATCAGTGACTGCACAGTACTCAGGTTCCATGGATGCAAACCAAGTCCAAATAATCACCACTCCCCCACCATGCTTGACAGTTGGTATGAGGTGTTTGTGCTGATATGTTATGTTTGATTTTTGCCAAACACAGTGTTGTCAAACATTTCCAAACAGCTCCACTCTGGTCTTGTTTGTCCAAAACCTAAGTCTTTTTTTTTAATTGTACTGTTATGAACTCTAACATTCAACATGCTAACTGAGGCCTATAGAGTCTGAGATTTATCTTCTTTTTATCTTTGCTTTGACCTTGAGTTGAATTTCCTGGGACATTCACTCCTGGGAAGAACCACGTTGAATATTTTCCATTTGTGAATAATCTTTCTCTCTGTAGAGTGATGGACTTTAAATCATTTGCAAATGGCCTTTTAACCCTTCCCAGATTCATGGGCAGCAACAATTGGTTCTTTGAGATCATTGCTGATATTTTTCATCCTTGGCCTTGTGTTAACACACACACACACACACACACACACCTAAAAGACTTCAGGCTAGAAAACTGGCAAAACATCTGCTGATCATATGTACTCACACACATTTGATTATCAATCATTATGATTATCAGCACCTGCCTGCTACTTAGCCTCTTAATTCCTATGGAAGCAGTAAGGTTGTATTTAGTTTTTCATACACAATTCACATTTTGGCTCGTTTTTTTTTTTTTTTTTAAATAAATCATAAAATGGTGTCATATCATCTTTTGCTGTTCATCTCAGGTTTTCCTAATTTAAAGATCTGCTAAGAATCAGATTATTGTTTTTATATCCTGACACGACAACTTTAGAATTGGAACAAGGCGTACTTCCTTTTTACCATTACTGTGTCCTAATCTGTTTCTTATTTTAACATGTGGATATTTTTAAAATATGTTTTACAATACGTGTGATTAATAATTTTTTTAAAAAATTATATATATAGTTGCTTTTATTGGTTCTATTGATAATATTTTCTTAATAAAAAATAAGAAGAGGAATTAGTTACTTTCACAGATATTTATTTTATCATTTTATTTATTTATTGGCTTATGGGATCTATTTACGGTAAGTGAAATCTGTTTTAAAATAACTTTAACTACAAGATCCAACAATAACTACATCCAATGTAAGACTCCAAACATAAGCCGACTGGTTGTATTAGAACAGAGTTTCTTAAAGCTTGAGACCAAGGTTGGATTACTAAACAAGCAAACAACTCCAGAAGAGCAATGTTGAATTATAAGTTGAATTTATTTTCATAAAAATCAATCAAAAATGCAAACAAATAAAAATACAGAGAACTCACAGCAATGTAGTACATGGAAATGAATAAAAATTAACTTGTTTTTGGTCATGTAGGAACACACACACAGACACACACAGATAGATAGATAGATAGATAGATAGATAGATAGATAGATAGATAGATAGATAGATAGATAGATAGATAGATAGATAGATAGATAGATGGGTGTTGTGTGACTTGAAAGAACGTGTTTGATTCCCTCCTCTCTGTGTTTCTGTTCCTGAACAATAATATAAGTGGTGAGAGTGAGAGTGAGTCTAAACATTTCCTGACACAAAGGCCTTTGGCAGACATATTAAGATAAATAAGTAATTGTTGAACTGCTGCAGTCTTACGTATTTCTTTGACAAAGGAGGTGCACTTTGGCTGATGCATCAGCAACCAGACAGTATGTCTCCTTCTTTCTGTATTATTATTATTATCATTCCGCAGACCCATCCATTCTGTTCATCTCATTTGCCATTTATACCGTACGAGATACTGCACTTATGGCTGCGATTCACTTTGACTTGATGGACGCCACATCCTTTATGCTAAAGTATGTTTTTGGGTTTGATCGAACACGGCATATGTTTATCTACCCTGCCCTTACATGGCGCTACCCTGTATGCCACTTTGCATGGCAATCCCTCCAAGCTACCCACCATGGCACTCGCATGCGCTACTTGTGGTAAAGACTATTTCTAATTCATAAAAGCCAAAAGGATCGATACAAAATTCATGAACAATCTGTCCTCCAACAGCCAGTGATTTCTGTGACTGTGGGGCAGTGTAGACATGGTGCGACAGAAAGGAAAGTTCTGCCTCCCCTCATTTTTACAGAGAAACACACTCATACGTCTGCACATACAAATACAAACAAAGAAGACAGGATAAAAAGAAAAGAGCTCCTTTTAAACTTTTATTATTTAAAGAAAATAATACCCATAAAGCAACTTCCACTTGGTTTTGAAAGTAAATGGAATAAACAAGAGACAATAAATAATCCCAATTTAAAGCTTTGTTTAGTCCTCTGATATGTTGTAATCCTGCCCAAATATAGACAGTGCATTTCTATGAATTTAGATAGAAATTGTTTAAAATAGGAACAGAAATAAACCAATAGTTTTGTTCTTAGTGTTGCTCTGGATCCTTTCTGCACAGCCTCATTTGGGAGTCAAACAAAATAAACTCTTTACTGTTCTACATACAGGCCTCTGTATCCAGTGGAAATGGGAATAAATCCCATTTGCCATTTCACTGACACCAATAACCCAAACGTTTCTTAAATAGGCCAGACAAAAATTATGTGAAAAAAAATGCCACATATACTCAAGCTCTGTATGTCCTAAAAGTGACATATTTACTATCTCAGCATCAATGTTTTGAATCTGTTTCACGTCTGATACCCTACATATAGCAAATGAGCCGGGATCCTGATAATTGTTAATTCACATTGCCATCTGCTGGCGAAACCACACATCATACGGCCATGAAGCTATAGCTCAACCAAACTATCCACGATTCCACCAATCAGGTTGAAGGGTTTAGGTGGAGCTCTTAGTTGAAGCAAAAAACAGGAAGTTCACACAACAATAACAGCAGTTTGGAAACTTTTTTAATCTCTAAACCTCTCCCGGCTGTAACTTTTTATATTTATATTTTTTTAACAATTCTCTTGATTTAGTGTGAATTATAATTTAATGATTTGTGGAGCCTGGTGTCCTGGCAGTATGGAACTATTCCAGCACCGTTTGTTTACATGGTGAATCAGCTGACAAGCTAATGTTAGCAGCCTAGCTTTTAAAATTGGAGTCATATGAGCTGGTTGTTATCAAGTAGCTTTATCCTCATGAATGAATCGCTACGTTAGAGAAAGAGTCGACATACGCTTACACATTAGTAAAGGATTGTTTTAGAGTCGCGGTTAACCGATAGGAGGGTAACAGTATGCTAAGCTAACGTAAAGTGCGCAAAGTGTTGAAGACGTTGGTTCAGGTCTTTAGTAAAAGAAAGGGGTGCCCTGCAGTGTCTCTGTGAAAGATGCCGTGTTCCTGTGGGAACTGGAGAAGATGGATCCGGCCATTGGTCGTTGTGTTGTACATCTTGTTGCTCTTAGTGGTCCTGCCGTTGTGCATCTGGGAACTGCAGAAGTCAAAGGTCAGTGCAGTTTTGCTCATGCTTCTTTCTGGGGAGATCTGTTGGTTTAACACAGAGATAACACTGGTTCTCAAATACTGCACTTGAATACAGTTGTGAGTTGTTACAGTAGTTATGTGGCGTTGTGTTATTTTGAGTACAACTGTGTATAAAGACAAACATGTTCACCATCAACTGGCTACTTGTTATCATGTACAATAGCAGCCGGTGAGCTCTTCATTATTAAGCACTTATTAATGCATTTGCAAACCTACCAGTTTGTGCAGTAATAGCACAGTGCTGTGAAAAAGTACGTCCCACCTTCCTGTTTACATCCCCACGTACGTGTTTCAGGTCGTCAAACAAATTTTAATATTAGACAAAGTTAAACCAAGTAAATACCAAATACAGTTTTTCAGTGATAATTTAATTTATTAAGGGCAAAACTATCCAGATCGATCTGGCACACTGTGAAACAGTAACTTTCTCCCCTTTGTTAAATCTTGAATTAACTGTGATTAACCCCATTTTTTATTTTTTTTTATTTTTTTGGAACGCTGAGTTCAATTTAACCGACCTGTTAAATCAAGAAATCATATAAATTACACCTATCAGCGTAGCAGGCTAAAAATCTCACCTTTTAGCCTGCTTCATAGCATCATAGCTCGATCTAAAGAAACTCAAAACAGCTGAGGATAATTATCCAAAAATAGAGAATCCTTGGAGCCGTAGTGAACGTCCCCAAGAGCTTTCAGCCCACTAAAATAATAAGAGTGCATTGACATTAAAACAATTCAGCAAAGAAAAGGTTCGCCCAAAATTCCTGCACAGCGATGTGAAAGATTTATTGCCAGTTATCACAAATGCTTCACTGCAGTTCTTACTGCCAAGGGTGTCACAACCAGTTATTTGCTTTGGGGAGCAATTACATTTTCACGTAGAGTCAGGTAGGTTTGGATAACTTTTTTCCCCCTGAATTAAAGAGCTTGTCGTTTAAAAACTGCTTTTTTTATTTACTCAGAATATCTTTATCCAGTATGGAAATTTGCTTGATGATCTGAATCATGTAAGTGTGACAAACATGCAAAAAAAAAAAAAAAACAGGAAGGGGGCAAATACTTTTTCATAGGAATCTATATTAAGGACGTTGAGGGAGTAATGCTAAACGCTAAATAAGGTATTATTATATAGGTTTTATAACTGTTAAGATTGCTGATGTTTTACATATTAACAAGAAACTAGTCAATGACAGACTTTGAAGTCTTGTTTTATTTTTTCAAAAGTCATAAAATCTGCTAGAGTAATATAGATAACCTTTTTTATTTTTTTAAATAACTACCATCTTCATTGTTCTTCTGGTGTGTTCAACTAAAACAGTCTTTCCTTAATTGTACTTTCTTTAAAAACTATCTTTATCCAAGTCATCACACTGCACTGCAATTTAGTTAAACACGTCCCCTTTATACGGGACTTGAAATTAAGTGTTTTTACATGGTTGTAATGTTTCTGTACTTCAGAATCTGAATACTGCTTTCACCATTGACTTTATATTAAATGATACCCTCCAAGACTCCAATGGCTAAATGACTTAAATGATGTTGACTGTTCCTTTCCATGTCCCGACAGGTTGGCACTCATAACAAAGCATGGTTCATCGCTGGGATTTTTGTCTTCATGACCATACCCATATCATTATGGGGCATCCTCCAGCATCTAGTGCATTATACTCAGCCAGAGCTTCAAAAACCTATCATCAGGTAAAGATCTTAACAGTCATTTTAGCCACAAATAGGAGCCCAGAACAGATGTTTAACGCTTTTGTGTTTTCTATTTAAAGGATATTGTGGATGGTTCCAATCTACAGCTTGGACAGTGTGAGTTATGTATTTTTTTTAATGAAAGCCATTGCACACCGGTTTATGAGTTTATATATCCTCATAGCTTTTCCTGTTATTGTTCCCTTTTCATCTTTTTTTGTTTCCAGTGGATTGCACTGAAATACCCCAGTATAGCAATATATTTTGACACATGCAGGGAGTGCTACGAGGCGTATGTCATTTACAACTTCATGACGTTCTTGCTTAACTACCTGGAAAACCAGTACCCCAACCTGGTGTTGATGCTGGAGGCTCAGGAGCAGCAGAAACACCTGCCTCCTCTCTGCTGCTGCCCACCATGGCCAATGGGAGAGTGAGTTCCCTTTAAACTTTTTCCTCTTATGTCAAACTGTAGCTGTCAGCAGGTTAAATTCACTGACCCAGAGTTTAGCTGCGCTCAAGTGTTGGTCATACCTTTGCTGTAAAAACGATATTAGTTAAACATTACCATCTGTTTATACTTTGACCCAAAAATGTTAGTTTTATGGACAATCTACTGACGTTTTACTGGAATTATTGGCCATAGTCATGTTTCCTTACTGTATCAATGAAATGGCCACAATTTAGAGATTTAATCTGCATCGGTCTTCTTGCACAATGTTTTCTCTTTCGATGTATTTTCATTTCAGAGAGGTTTTGTAAATTTAAACGGATGAATGAAATGAAACGGGTTCATCTTAATGTACTAAACTCTTGGAGCTCAAATCTTTTTTTTTTTCCTCAAAGCAAACAAGTCAGTGAAAGTCACAAGCTTCAAATTAGCCTCAATCACACAACATCTGTAATTGACAATTGGTCAAGTGTGTTGTTAATTTAGCCCAGATTTATTCGGGTGACCTTTGTATATAAGAGACTGGTGTAGATGTATAAAAAGAAGTACTAATGGCCAGCATCAGCAACCTCATTGTTTAAATAGGAATACAAATACAATGTGGCTAAAATGGGCCATAACTTAGTTTGTGTTGAGGACGACACAAACTAAGTTCAGTGTTAACTGTTATCATCAAGCCGGTCTCGGGCTTCTGCCCAAGTGATCCTGAGATACTTCTGCTCACCAGTCTTGGGCTTTTGCTTGGAATTTCAGACCAATTCACTTCTAATTCAGATGATCAAATTCCTCTGCAGGGTTCTGCTGTTGAGATGTAAGCTGGGAGTGTTGCAGTACACAGTAGTAAGACCTGTCACCACAATCATTGCTTTGTGAGTACCCTCTGGTTGTTACATGCTTTATTCTTTAACTGTAGTCACATTTTGTTTGGTGTCTGTTGATCTCAGCTGTGTGTTTCTCTTCCTTTCTAGAATCTGTCAGCTGTGTCGAGTGTACGATGAAGGCAACTTCAGTTTCAAAAACGCCTGGACATACCTGGTGATCTTCAACAATATGTCACAGCTGGTAATGGTGGATCTAAATCCTGTTAAAAGTTGGACTAAAAATTGTTACAAGCATTCCCTTCCTTCATTCCCATTCCTTTATATGTCTTCTTTTGATCTAGTTTGCCATGTACTGCCTGGTGCTCTTCTACAAGGCTTTGAGAGAGGAGCTGAATCCAATCAAACCAGTCGGCAAATTCCTGTGTGTGAAAATGGTGGTGTTCGTCTCTTTCTGGTAAATCTCAGTGTGTTAAAACTTCATGACATGACCCAAATATTTCTGAAAAAGTCATTTAAAACAAGGCTAATGAAACTGTGATTGCTGTAAATCGTTTTAGGCAAGCTGTGGTCATTGCTTTGCTGGTTAAAGTGGGCATTATCTCAGAGAAGCGCACATGGGACTGGCAAAGTGTGGAAGCTGTAGCTACTGGCTTACAGGTATGTGAGTATAGTTTAAACATTCTGACCAAGGTCAACAGAACTAATATATCCTATGGGACCTAATAGTGCAACACAATGAAGCTGTCCACTTTTTTTCTTTAGGATTTCATCATATGTGTGGAGATGTTTCTCGCAGCCATTGCCCATCACTTTAGCTTCACCTACAAACCTTACGTGCAGGAGGCCGAAGAAGTGTCTTGTTTTGACTCTTTCATGGCAATGTGGGACATCTCCGATGTCAGAGCAGATATTTCTGAACAAGTCCGCAATGTTGGTACGTGTTCCTGCTGTTCTATAAGTGCTATAGTACCATAAGCTAGTTGGTATCGTTGATTATTTAAGCTATTTTTCCGACTGTTTGTATGGTTTTGTGACTGCAATGCTAGAGTTGAGATCAAAAATGAGGAGCCAGTTCAACAATAAATATTGTCTGCAAGATGATTGCTCGTTACTTATGTATAACAGGCTATACTGAGAAGGGAGTGCCTCAGCAGCGATTTTTAAACACAATTTAAAATGTGTAGTTAGAACAACATTCAGAATTTAAAAGATTGTGGAAAAGGTGCATGTTGGAGTCGGTACTTGCTTGGCTTCTTTATTTTAGGTTCCCTTTACTCAGTAGTCACTGATTGTACTAAGTCCTGTGCAGTTTTCTGACTGTACAAAATGGTAATGGCAATGACCACGTGATGGTTGTGATCCCATCCAAGCAAAACAGAAAAAACTCAGAGCAAAAACACCTACCAAAACCATCTGTACTGTAGATGTACCTGTGATAATCTAGAACTGACTACTACACACTGCTACATGAATAGCATTGTTACTGGTGTGAGCCATCATAACATGATCTTTACTGCATCCTCTCTAAAAAATATTTAATAGTTTCTCTTTGTCCACATTTGCAGGAAGAACAGTTATGGGTCGTCCGAGAAAGTCCTACTTCAATGAGGCGCAAAGTGATGGTGAGCGATCCGGCCTGCTCTCTTCTGCATCTCAAGATGCCATCACCGAAGCAGCTTGTAATCCAGTTTCTCCTAAGGGTCACTATCAGGGCCTGGGCAGAACCCCCGCTCCACACTCTTTGTCAGCACCCGCTGGGCTCGGCTCAGCCCTGTGGGAGGAAGGGTGTGAGGCTCGACCTGAAGAAACCCAGGATGAAGAAACTACCAACCAAACCAAAGACCCGACAGAGGCAGATCTCATTGTGATCACCTAGCTTAGGTGTCGCAAACGAACTCTGCCAGACATGGTTGGGCAGGGCCCAATTATAGCCTTGCCACATTTTTTCAAACGTCACTGATGCAAACAAGACAAACTCATTTAAAAGGGCACAATGACCATGTAGTAGTCAAAGTCCACTTCCAGTGACAGCTTCAAGAATGTTTGGTGATTTAATGGCACTAAAAGACTAGTAAGAAATGTCATTTTGCTGTTTTATGTTTTATTAGAGAGTAGGCTAAGCTAGAATTGGTTTTACCCAGGAAAGACATAAGATCAGACAAAACATGGCTCTCACCGAAGAATAAGTGAAATATGGAGAAATGTTTTCCAAAAATGAAACTATACAATTTTACGTGTCATTCATGCCGTAATCTCAGATGTGACGAAGAGGGAAATATGCAACCTTTTAAATTGAATATCATGCTTTTACTGGTTTTTGAAAAACTGAAAACCTGCACTACTATAACTACAGATATCTGCAGTCGTTTTGTTCTAACTAGTCCATTCAGAGGGGAGAAAAGAGCAACACGATCTTGTACCACAGTTAACTGTGGTACAATGATGTGTACATCACTAGAGGGGTCATAACTGACAATATCACACAGTATCAGTATAAATGTAGTATACTCCATTTCAGAAGAGTACGAATATATACAATTAAACAATCCTAGTATTATTAAAATCACAATTCAGTTTTAAAAAGTACAATCAGCACCTTCTGGTTGGCTCTTATCTATGCTTTAATGCGTACAGCTTACTCGACAGTTAATAAAATCCGCTAGTCTTCGCAGATGCCTTGTTCTGTGTGCTGTGTAACTAGTCTGTTTACACATCCATGTAGAATGTGTTTTATTTTATTTTTCAATCTGGGATCATTTATTATTTGGTGAGATGTTTTCTGTCTCTTGTAAACTGAAATAATTTTGCACCTGTTGCACTAAAGCCATTTGTTTTTCCATAGGTTTTTAAAGGATCCTTCTTTGTGAATTCACAGATTTGTTCAGGGATATTGCCATCGTTAATGTACAGTTTTGGGATATCAGTGTGTGGCACAGCGAGGGGTAACTGGCATCATGCCTGACTCTGGTATGTCGCACTGCCTTATGGGATTTT
This sequence comes from Diplotaxodon limnothrissa, assembly GCF_057381915.1. Classification (NCBI taxonomy): domain Eukaryota; kingdom Metazoa; phylum Chordata; class Actinopteri; order Cichliformes; family Cichlidae; genus Diplotaxodon; species Diplotaxodon limnothrissa. The sequence continues at coordinate 17,742,721 of NC_140601.1, read as the reverse complement.
CTTTTTCTTTTAAAATATGACTGACGCAATTGCATCAGATCCGTCGTTCTACATTTTGATTTAATTCCATCTCAGATATCCTCAATAAATCAAATGAAATATGACTTCGTTTTTCTTGCCTTTATTATAAAAATGCAACATTTATGGGTCAAGTGAATGATGTTTACAAAAAACAATTGAGTCAGTAATTAAGGGCTAATGTTTTTATTATCTACTTACAGATGTAAGTACAAGTCCTTGTGGACCGATTTTCCTTATACAGCAGGCTTTTTACTTAAACTTCTAACAAGGGTTTTTTCATGCAGGGAGTTGCTAAACTGTGATCCCAATGTTTTGAGACTAGTACTACATGAAAAATGTCAATAGAGAAAGGGCATTAAAAATACTAGGAATGTAATATTAGCAGCAGTGTTCTTTGAAATATACTCTCATACGTATTCTGCAGACAGTGCTGAGAATATTGTAAACAGCAGGCTGTGAACTGCTGGGCAAACATGATGACACAATTTCTACATGCAATTTACCGCAAGCATCTTTTTCTGCAGTATGATCTGTAACAACAAAAATGGCCATCAGACAACAAGTACACCGACTCTGATACATCTGACAGACCAATACTGTCTTTGTTATCAGTCAGCCGATACAACGGTGGGCTGAAATGTATTACAAATAAGCTAAAATGTGAGCGATTATCACTCCATCTGCTGAGGTGTGCTTTCTATATGGGCCAAAATGGAGATGGTGCTTTTGTGAAGCTTCACGGCGAGGCGGACCCACTCTCCTGCTCGCACCTCCAGGGGCTGCTGCAGAACGACAGCGGCCTGCTTCCAGTGAGCAGCCTGGCCGAGGGTGCTCACGCTGATCTCTTCGTCCAGGTAGATGTGATACCAGAAGGGAATTGCAGTTATTCTGCCTGTAGATGTAGCCTGGACCTGTTCATTCAGAACCAAAGAAGCAAAGTCAGAAAGTTAAGTGAGGTTAAAAGTTTGTGGGGGGAGACAAATACAGGTCTGACTCATTTCTACTTCTTTTTTCATGCTTGTGAATTTTAATCAGCAGATTTAATGTGTAAATTAATTTTCAGCACTTCGGCCCTGTTCTATCACAGGTGACATTTCTTTTTCAATTTATTTACTTTAAAAAAAAATTTTAATACATGATGCGATCACTGAAAGTATTGATGCACAACTAACCTTGACTTCTCTGTTAATGTAGTTTGCGTTGGCATCCATGAGGTTGAGAACAAAGAGCTCTACAGATTCACTGAGGTGTCTGCACTCCAGTGTGGAAAAGTCCAGAAACACATGGACCGGTACCTAAAAAACATAATAAAGGAAAGGGAACAATTATGTTGCATTTCATTCACCCACAACTGAAAAAAAGCCTTCTTAACATTAATAAATACTGATCGTGTCAACAAATGCCATAACTACTATAAATACTTATAGGTACTCTAAATACTTACCCATAAATACTATTACCCAGTATGGCCCAGAACAGGCATTTATGCTTTGAAAATGTCACATAAACGCCACTTTACCAGGTACTTCCTGCAAGTACCAGGTTGGACCCGTTTTCCTTTACTGGCATGCATTGTGGTCTTCTGCTGCTGTAGCCCATTAACATGTTATGTATTCAGAACAAGTAATTTTTTGAAGTACAGTCACCTTCCCATCGGCTGACCTCCAGCATCAATGAGGCATTTTCACCCAGAGAACTGCTGCTCACTGGATATTTTCTCTTATTAGGACCATTTTCTAGAAACCCTAGTGATGGTTATGTGGGAAAATCCCACCAGATCAGCAGTTTCTGTCTGTCACCAACAACCATGCCACATTCATTTAAATCACCCGTCTTCCCCATTCTGATGCTCAGTTTGAACTTCAGCAGGTCGTCTCCACCGTGTCGACATGCCTAAATGCAACAAGGAGCTGCCATGTGATTCGCTGATTAAATATTTGCTTTCATAAGCACTTAAAACTAAAAATAAAGTGGCTGGTAAGTATATAAGCTCTAATCTTGTGTGAATCTCACTCATGCACTGGCTCTGAAATTGGCACTCAGTCACCAAACTTTTAAGAAAAAATTGAGAACCTCTGACATAAACACGTGTAAGTAAGCTTCAGGCAGAAGATTAAAAAAGGAGCTCTTGTTGAATCTTTCTTATTATTTCTTAAAAGAAGAAAAAAACTGTTTACTTCTGCTAAAGGTACAGATTATTTTAAAATTTAATAGCAGGCTAAGATTAAAAAGAATAAAGGAACAGCTAAATTGACTCACTGTTGTTGGTCTCAAAAATTAGTTTTTAACCACACAATGTTATTTTCAGCAGGGACCTCACTCCCTCACGGGTTAGCTCAAAAACACATCTTCCACCTCATCCAGATGGGCCGCAGCAGACCTAAAAACCTGCCAGAAAGTGGCAGCACAGAAACTGCCATAGTTTCCTTGACTACAGAACAAAAGAAGCTTTTCTCCTCCCTGTCGCAGTTGTGTAGACCTCAGAGCCCACTGTTTGATGTGCCTGATGTAATGTGCACTGATGTATGCAGGTAGGAATGTCTTAGGGCCAAGCTATGTGTTGTGTCTTGTGTGACAGTTGTGTTAGGAAGTGCCCTCCGCCGAGGGCTTCAAAGACAACATCTGTTAAAACAAACGACCGTCCCGAGAGAGGCCTGCAAAATTAGAGCGCAAACATCATGCTAGGGAAAGAAAAAATATTTCCAGACCAAATAAAGAAGAAGAAATTCAAAGGAAATTCACAGCTTGTTTCACACAGAGACACACTTCAAAAGAAGAGCACAGAAAACAAAATCCTGGACCTTGGTATTCCAAATGAAGTACTTGTGTGTTTTCTACCAATCCGCCTGATTATCTCTGGCACGTCACATTCGATCGGAGATATTTTTTCTTATACTTTAATAACACCGCACCAAGTGTCAGTCCTATTTAAAATAACCCTTTTGTACGATCTTTGTAAATGATGCGGGCTTACAAACATGGCATACTGTATGCGAAAACTGTCAATATTGACTGTTATTGCATCATGAACATGAGACAGAATATCAGATACAAGCAGCCAGAGAAGTACAAAAGCAAAGTAAAAACTGTTTTATGAAAACTGAAAAAGTCTTGGCTTTACAATCTGATTTGATTGTGATTCCCTGTAATTTCTTTGACCTAATTTAAAACCACTATAGATCGTAAGAAGACGCTTTGTAGCTGAAATTATTAAACTGTTATAAGTAAAACAACTCATGTCATCCTCCTGTTTAGAAATTAAGTCTTGAAAAATATTTGTGCCATCCACACTGAGAAGAATATAAGTCGCTTAATTTAAAATGCTAATATAGACAAGGAATCTGGTCTGCTTAAGCATGAATGAAGAAATAATACAAAAACAAAAGTTTTGGAGCATGTTTGAGTACTGATGGAAATGGTGGGGGGGTTTTCCAAGAAGGAACAAATATGGTTATGGAATAACGGACCAATTCTTCATGGCATAAATACTGGCTTGAGAACTAGTGACTGTGGAAGTCATCTGAGTACAGTGAACTCATTGTGATATTCAAGAAACCAGTTTGGGATGATTTGATCTTTGTGACATGGAGTGAAGAGGGTGGACATGGTCAGCAACAATACTCCTGTGAGCCTGTGCAAACTGTAGCTTCAGTAGGGCTGCCACGATTTGTCGACTAGTCACGATTACGTCGACTATCAAAATCGTCGACGACTGATTTAATAGTCGACGCGTCGTTTGAAACTTTGTACGATCACAAAAGACGCAGGAATAAGTGGCAGGATTTAAGAGTGTAATAACGGACTGAAACAGAAGATGGCAGCATTGCATGTACAAGGATGTCAGCTACCGTTAAACCCCGAAGAAGAAGAAGAAGAAGAAGCAGCTGTGTCCCAGAATTCATAGCGCGGCCCAGCGCAGTTTCCAACAATGGCGGCAGCTAGTTAGTTTTAATGTTACTCTTATTATTCTTTCTGGGTCACAAAATAAACGTTTAACATATTTTCAGGCGAGAATGTAGCTGTGTAAACCTCAAATATCTGCTCAGTTTATCAGGACACCACATATTTTCAAAAGCGCTCCGACGTTTTCGGAGACATCTGTTACCCACTAGCTCGTTAGCGAGCCGGGGGCTAGGCTCACTAGCGCCGTGAGAACACCGGACTCCCCGCAAATCGTTTTCAAACCCACCGCTGTCTTTCGCTACTCAGGTTAAATATATATGAGTCACTTAGATAACTTAAAATGTTATTGTTTGGCTTTTTTTTTTTAGTATTTTATTTGTTCCTGAGTAAATCAGTTTGTCTGAGATTAAAGTTATAGTTTTTACACAGCTGAATAAATGTCAAGCAGACAGCTGATTATCAGAAGTGTGAGATGCTCCAGAATATACTCCAGTGTCCTGTTATATTTTAGATAGCAAGGAGTTTATTAATCTTCACCGAAACAATCTGCAAATTTCATTAAAATTCAATAAACTATCATCTTGTCTTTATTTTTAGTTAGCACAGACCTTAAACACTTAAAGCTGTAAGCTAATGATAGTTATATAAGAGCAGATGCTGCTGGTGCAATAAGCTGTAGTTTTACGTCTAATGGATGATGATCTGATTAGTCGACTAATCGCAAAAATAATCGGTGACTAGTCGACTATCAAAATAATCGTTTGTGGCAGCCCTAAGCTTCAGTGTCGTTATTAGCTGACATGTCTCCTCACTGACGCTCTTCTGCATACCTTGGAAGGTATAAAAGTTTTAAAAAATTATATACAAGTAATCGCTGTAAGCTAAAAGCTCAAGCTTCAGACTGTCCTAATTTTTTCTTCTATTACTGGGTCTGGCTGGTGTCAGCAAGAGGGGATTTCCTTATATGGTCATTCTCAGGCAAAACCAGAAGTATCAGGCTAAGCGTAGCATGCACACCTGCTCCATCCGACTCAGAGAGTTTAGCCATACGTTGCAGGTTGCAAATGTTTTGGTGGCTAATTAAAAACAAAAAAGCAAGTCAAATCTACTTTTCAAACAACAGTCGATACTAATTGCCAGTGGGTTTGTCCTTTCACAGGTAATAATTTTTATCAAACTGTGGTATTTTTTTCCCCTGTGGATGTTCACAATGTCCATATTCCAGATTGGATTCAATGTACAGATGGATCTGAGACGCTGCCATTTTTTTTTTTAAACAACCTCCACACCAGCAAGTGGAAAAGATGGTGCACACAAGCCAGCTGGAGGCAAATCAAAGAAAGTGGTTTTAGGGAAGGTGGTTTTAAAAAGACAAAAGCTGAAACTGAGTCTGTGCAAAGGTGAATGAACTGAAGGCTGGCATCAACACCCAGTGTAAGATAAATAAGGATTTTTTTTTAACCTAAAAACCACTCTAAACTACATGGAAATAAGTATAATTTTCACCCACAGTACATGGAAATTATGGTAAATTGTCTGGTACTTACATAGCGCCATTCTACTCAACACTCAAAGCACCTTCTATTACTACCAAGTCTCATTCACCCTATACACAGTCATAGTGCTTTTATGTCCCCCAAGCCCTTTTTCTAACATTCACACAAAACTCCAGGTTCAGAAGCTTGCCCAAGGATACTTCAGCACATGGACTACAGGAGCCAGGGATTGATCCACTGACCTTCTGACTCTGACCTGAGCCACAGCTGTCCCGAACGATGGAGCTACAAACTTTAACCGGGGCACTTTTGTTTGATTCTGATCAAACAGTTGTTTGAACTTTGCACTACTACATGGTGCTCTGTACACAGCTTAGAAATCCATGTTAAAGGTGACAAATTTATAGAAACTAACATTAGGAGGGATCGTAATCAAAGGCATATTTTTAGAACCTAACGATATTTATGCAAAAAAACACGTATTTACCAATTTAAGACACACACACACACACACACACACACACACACACACACACACACACACACACACACACACACACACAGAGTCATTTACATGCAAAATAAAATACCATAATAAAGTGTTCTGGTAGATTTTGCAGTCATACTTACAGTGAACTGGTTGATAAAAGGAGCAATATTGAATCCAAGTGTGGGCTCCTGACCCTGGACAGCGCTTTCCAGTAGCAAAGTCTCAGACTCCACCAGCATACCATACACCACAATCTTTCCCGGGAAAATACGTCCTCCTTCCTCCAGCAGACATCTGGGATAATTGATAGAAATTGAGCTGACACGTCTAAAAGCAAAGCACTAAAAACTGAATCAAAACATGCAAAAGCAAAATACTTTATCAGTTGCACACTCCTACCTGGCCAGTGACGCTTTCTCCATCAGCTTCTGCCGTATGAGGCCGCAGGTTTCTACACAGTCCAGGATGATGGCACTCCACAGCTTCTCCCTGGAAGGCCTTTGCAGCATCCCCTGCTCATCCTCCGTGTTGTTTAGCCAGAACTCCAAATGCTGTTCCGAGACACTATTGGAGCGAGCCAGTCTCTTAAGCACTTCCTGTTGCTTCTTCTTTTCCACCGAGCTGAAGGCTTTCACGTGACCCTGGCTGGCAGCGATTAGGGAGAGCAGAGAGAAGCCTTCCGACACGTCAAGCACATAAAACGGGCTCGCGCAGCGTGTGGCCACAGCGGGGCCGGGCTGAAAAGCCGACCCTCGCTCTTGGTTTTGGCACTTAACCTTCAGCTGGGAGATGAGTTTGGCTAACGCAGTGCAAAAACTCTGATGGTAATCCTGATTGTTCAGGAGCGCAATTTCCGAACATTCCAGCATGCAGAAGTCTCTCGCTTGACTCTGATCAGTCTGAAGACATGCTAATGCACTGCACAGTTCTGCCTCTGGGTTTGGGTTTGAAACAGGATACTGAGAATCCATTAGTTTGTCTAAACTGATTTTATGGCCGTCTCTCAGCACAGCAACACTGCAGAGCCTCAGGTAGGCATCTCGGCAGGAGACTTCAACAATCAGCTCATCTCGTGGCTTCAGGACAAAACCTGAGAAAAAAAAATTCAATGAAGGAAAATGATCAAGAGACTCAAGAAATAAAATTATACTGAAAATTCAGTGTAACCATTAGGCCTTACTAAAGATGCATTACTCTTAAATAACACGTAATTATGCATTTTTTTTGCCTGTTTTTGATCATTTTTATTGGTTCGTGTTTGTGTATGGCTTCTCAAACGACCATGAACACCCCTGTGTACCAAAGTATTCTAAAGTAAATATAAGGTCATCTGTCTGTCATTCATTTACAATAATGAGGGACACTGATAAAGTCCTACACAAAATCAAGATCACTCCAAGTTCATGCTGTTGAAGCTGCTTCTACAAGCTACTGAATCATTTTTATTTATTTACATTTTATTAAATAAATAGCACCACGTTTTGTTTTTGTAACACTCTGATTGGAACTAAAAAAGGATCTATTTTCTGACTGCATACTATTCAGTACTTGCATCCTTCCAGATAAGGAAACGTCTGCTTTTACATGCTTCGTCTATTCCTTCTCAATCTTTTGTGTTAGCAACAAACGTCACTTGTGTCAAAACCATTATTTTAAAATAAGTACACATAAACATGATTTATAGACACAGTAAAAAATATAGTTAAAAACATCTTAAAAATATACTGAACACTATTTAGATGTCTGCTGAAATGTGAGAAATGGGCACGCAGGATGGAAAACAAAAAGAGCACAGAGGAGACGAAAGGAACCCAGCAGAGAAATTATAATTCAAGGGACCAGGCAGCGAGAGGATTCCTACAGGAATAACATCTGCTCGTGTCTTCGCGTCAACACGCGGCTCGTCACAGGCGTTTGAGGAAAATGCATATTTATTGCCTATAAGAATTTCATGAACACTAAAGAGTGTCACAGGCGATCAGGGCGCACGTGTCACGGCAGCGGGGAAACGGATGTTGGCGATCACCGGGAAAGGTGGCAGCACCCTTGAGGCTGCCTTCGCCAATTAGCGCTGCAGTGAAATGCTGTAGAGGCCTGTCTCAAAGATGATGTACTGCGATGCCAACCGGAACATGTCACCTAATGTCGGTGGCTATTAAGTTCACGCTGGCCTGGGATGGTAGCAAAGTAAAGAGTATGCAGTGCCCTTAGGTACATTTGCCAAAGTTAATTTAAAGCTCAGAAAGCAATTAAAACTTTTTAAAAGTCTTGACAGTTTTAATGTTTCATAGTATCCATTTTATGCTACTTTAATAGCCTTACTGTGAGCCTTAAAAATACAGAGACGTGTGCTATTTTTATTTGAGCTGATACCATATTTCTTAAATGAGTCTTACAATTTCACTAAAGGTGATTTTTACAGTGTCACTAAATTACATGTTGTAGTGGAAAATTCCCAGAAAATAACAACACAGAAATTATTATTAGCAGCTAAAATGCTTCTTAAAGTAATCCACACATTATTAAACAGAGAAGACTTTAACACACACTGCCCTCATCTGACGTAACACAGAAATGCAAGATAAACGAGAAGCAAACACAAGCAGATCAGATGTTTCATTTAAACATGCTCAATTCATGAGAATGAAGAAGTGGACTGGTTATGTGCTTAAAATTTACCTTAAGACAAGGCTAACAAAAGCAATGTATGTAAACTACAATAAGTGACGAAGTCTCCACCTATCTTACCCTTGGCACTGTGGAAGGGGTAGATGGCTTGTTCCCAGCAAGTGTCCTCCTGGGGTCCAGTAGACAGACTGTTCTCCTCATCCAGGTGGAGCTGGAACCACACTGCCAAAGCATCCAGCTCTCCCTGCTGAATGACGGGCAGCCGGATCTCTTGAACCTCCCTGGAGCTCAGACCTTCCAGCTCCTACAGGTTACAAAACAAGTCACACTTAAAGCGGAAGCAACACATCTCTGAAGGAGCTAAAGTCAAAACTCAATTCAAGCTTATACTCGGAAGGGCTGATCAATTTGACAGATGTTGCTGCTTTTAAAGTAATTCAAAGACAATCTGCTTGTTAGACTGAACAATTAGCAGATGTTGTCCGGCACTTTCAGAAATTTCAAGTCTCCAAGACCATTACCACTGTTTTGCTATTAAATCTCTCCTCTCATGCTGCTGGCACGCACTGAGAGTTGCAGTGAGGCGGTTACAGATTATGACATAAAGCGGGTTGTCTGCTAATCGGATGGTCAGTGGTTCAATAACTGGTTCCTCTAATCTCTAATCATGTGTGTATGTGTATGTTAGACAAAGGCATTTAAGAATTAAAAAAGCACTGATATGAATGCATGAATGAGGCTTGTAGTAATGAGCACTTTCTCCTCAAATTGAGTAGAAAAGCACTACATTAGTACCAGTCCATTTTCATCTATCGCAAAGAGCAGTGTAGTATGCAATACAGCAAACATCATCTGAGATGGTTCAATTCCAACTTAAAATAACAATATTTACTTCAGTGCAAGCATGCCAGTGGATATGTTAAAATAGTTCAAAATTTGAATGCTAACACTAGAAAAATACATTTCCAAGTTGCACTCATATCTATGAAAAGGTGGATTTGAATGGGAATTAGCAGAGTTCCCTCTAGTGGATAAACTCTGCAACATCAACACTCAAACACAGCTGAAGGGTGTTCCTCTCATCGCTTCTTTTTTTTTTAATGTAATTTATCAGCCAATATAAATGCCAATAACAATCTATCAGCCAATCTATCACCCTATCGATATATCGGTCCGGTTCTACACATAATAATCGTAATCTCATACGCAAGAGGTTCTTAAAGGAACACCTTCCAAATGTTAAAGAACAAAGTGCAGCTGGAAAAGTTTCACTTTCTATAGTTTTCAAGACACCAGCTGCACGTTTCAGCATAAATCTAAGTATCACTTATCTGCTAAAGTGGCAGCGTTGCATCGAGGCGACAGCCCGCTTACTACACGTGTATGAATAAATATCCTTTGCCTGTAACGAGGTCAGATAATTCTTTTCTCATTATTAAATTATTCTGGTCATTGCTATGGCAGACAAAGGCCACGCAAAAGTAAAGTCAAAACAAACTAATATCATACTGGCTATTTCTGAATATGCGTCAGCCCTCATCACCTGCACATTGTTGAAATCTATGTTGAGGGCTGTGAATGGCTCTGTGAGAGGTTTATATCCTCCTGGCAGTCTGCTGAGTCTTTCTGTAGTGTACGGCTCCATGGAGTCATCTGGTTCGGAGCTGCAGCTCACTGGGCTGTGGAGCTCTCCAGCTGCAGCCATGGAGAGACCGCCCACCTTTGTCACACACAGCCTGCATAAAAAGAAAAAAAAGACACACAGTCAGCTGATTGATGCAGACAGCTAGTGAACACAAGTGTTCCTTTTAAGGTCGCTCCCGGGTCTACCTGTGATGCCGGCGGATCTCGCTGCACTCGACAGCCATACCAAAGACAGTGGCTCCTGCGGGGATGACCCGTCCTGTGGCAGACTGCTCCCCAAATTCATTCTCACCCCTCTGTGGGGAAAAGGCATATTTGTGGCTAATGCTACTGAGCATTTAATCCTATTAATATTGTTAACACTTCACATGAAAGTCGACTGGATGCATTTGGCTTTAACAGCAGGGTAAAACTACTTGTAAGTTACTGGATGTGCTGAACTGTCACATCTCCCACTATGAACTCCGATTTTGCATGTGTTATTCTGACACTTAACAGGCTGCTCCTTGGCTATACATTAACAGATGCTTGTGCTGACACTGTGTTACCACCCAGGCAAGCATGTAGCTTTTCTGTGCTTTTGTCATAGGCGGATCCTGTTCTGTAGTTCCTCTTACTCTGCCAACCAATCGGCAAGCTCGACCTGCTTTTGTTGCCTTATTTAAGCACTTCAGGTCAATACCAGGTGACTAGAATTGCATTTTTTGCAGCCCACCACTGCACCTTTTGGTCTACGCCACTGACAAACTTCTTATAAGCTTAACTGACTCAGGCTGAGCATGCCATAAGCATGCAATAAGTGCAGTTTATCTGCATTTCTGAGGTATTTCTTTTACTGGTTGTGGGCTGGGTCAGGCTGAGCTCTCTCATTCACACAGATACACACACAAACACATAAACACCACAGCGAGACGTTTCAAATGGTCACTTCTTAGACATAGTTATATTCTGAGTGTTGCTTTCATTTTCCTTTTATTACTGAATAAGTCACTGTTACTTTGTTAGCCCGCTTCTGTCTTTTTATTCCTTTCGCAGATTTGACCGGTCCTCTCCTACTTGCAGTTTTATTGCACCTTTTGTTTTTTGCAAAGCAATAAATAACTTTGCTAAACCAACAACAACTGGTTTTATGCCTGTACCCTACAAACTGGTAACGCTGAGTTGTGACGCAGAGATTATGTCAGAACTTCTTTTTTGGGCTAAAACACGTGATCGCTTTCTTGATGCTTGTCCCATCAGTTCAATAGGAAGTGTTACTCACTAGAAGACTTTTGAAACCTTTTCTATCTCCGTTTTCACCTACCTACATATGTCTTCTGAATTTATGTGATTTTTTTCAAATTAATTACATCCGTTTTATCCACATGGCTCATGTGCAAAACTGTCCAAATGTTTTATTTATTTATGTGGGATTTTTGAGCTACAAACATTGCTTCTTTCGTACATTCAGTCGTTATTTTTTAAATCTGATCTCAGACCAAAGCCCCAACCATGGTTCAGTTTGTTTTGTTGTGTAAGATAAGTATTAACTTTAAGTACTGAGCGCTCAATTGTGTGTTTTTTCAAATAATCTATTAAAGTACTTCACTTGAAGATTGGAGAAACTGAACTTCACCCAAACCCAGTGTCATCCCTCTGTAAGTGCATGAATGCATTAATGATTGCAGCTAGACATCTGCAGTTTATTTACTAGTTTATGAAGGACTGCCGTGTTTACAGACTCATCTTTGTGTTTAATGATTAGGAGTTACCTTGGGCGGCAGCAGGAGGTGGTGCCAAGCGTGAATCAGACTCTCTATGATGCCCTCTCCAAACAATCCTGCATCTACTGTCTCTGTCACCACCAGTGATACTCTTTGCAGGAAGAATAAAAGCATTTATGGAAAAACCTTATTTTTTAAAAGACTTCATAAAACAAGGATCATTACACCACTACACACTGAGACTGGCTAAACTACAACACCTGGAGGGTGATTAAAAAGTATTTTAGGTACAAAGTGCACCTGTGCGGTATGTCCTTTGGCACTTCCATCTCTAGGGACTTCATATGGAGGATCTTGATGCTGCCGTCCATTCCATTAGCACTCACCACCTCACAGGCCAGCTCATACATGGTCTTTGACAGCTCACAGGCGTACACCTCAGCAGCCCCTGCCTTCTTAGCACACATACTTCACAGAGAGAAACAGGAAATCAGGACAAGAATTCACCTTTGAAGCCACAATAAGAAGCATAAATCCACCACTAACTCTGGAGTTTGTATCAAAGAGTCCAAATTTAACTTTCAAATCACACTGGATAACTTAAGCAAATGAACAGGTTTCAAATTCCAATGGAAAATGTCTCACCCAAGGATTCCAGTGCCAGTACCTATGTCAAGTACAGTGTTGCAGCCCTTCTGAACAGCCTTCTGAATGGCTTGCTGGTACTTCTGGTTTCTCCCGTGGTCATTGAGCATGAAGAAATGCCAGCGCTCCACCAGCCAGTTGGCCACACGGTAGAAGTTCTCTCTGGCCTCTGGGTAGTCTGGTCTCATCTTTAGAGCTTTGTGAAAATAACCTGCAGCTTCATCTCTAAATCCCATTCTGGATGGTAAAGGGGGGAAAAAGCATAAAAATATAATTTATTGAGAGAATGTAAAATGCTACAGAACTAAGAAACTCAAGTGCTTAAAACACAAATCCTATAGTATAATATACTACAAGCAAAGTAATATAATAGAATTTTTTTTAATCCATTTTCTTCCACTTATTCGAGTCCAGGCTGTGAGGTCAGCAGTCTAAGCACAGATATCCAGATCTCACTCTCCTCCACTACCTTCTCCAGCTTTTCAGGGTGGGACGCTAAGGCATTCCCAAGCCAGCCCAGAGATGTAATCTCTCCCATGTGTCCCGGGTCTGCACTGAGGCCACTTCCTGGTAGGGCACACCCAACACACCTCACCTAAGAGGCACCCAGGAGGCATCCTGAACCATTGAGCTGGTTAATTTAGATGTTTAGTAGCAGCAGCTCTACTCTAGCCTGCTCCCAAATGACAGAGCTCATCACCTTAGCTCTAAGAGAGCTAGACCGCTACCCTGAGGAATGACTAAACTCATTTCTGCCATCAGTATCTGCGATCTTGTTCTTTTACACACACACACACACACACACACACATATATATATATTAGGGATGCAACGATACTCGTATCGATATTGAACCGTTCGATACAGTGCTTTCGGTTCGGTATGCATATGTATCAAACAATACAAAATTTGTAATTTATTTTATCAACTTTCCTTCTGACAATGCTGTCTGTGTTGAGCGTTCAGTGAATCTGCGTTTGACTATTATTTTGGTTTTCATGTGACGTATGACCCTGAAGGTAAGCGCGTCATGGACTAAGGTAAAACAGTATGTTGGATGTGCCACGCAATGCTCAATTACATGGGTGGGAACTAGTGTGTTAGCGCAGTTAGCTCGTTAAGGTGTTGGCCGTCTAGCCCCACGCACGGGGCGATCAGGGGTAGCTCGTTAACGGAGATTTGCCGTGTTGTGGCGTTAACGTCATTTCAACGAGATTAACGCTGACAGCACTAGTGGGAACACAACGAATATGACTGCACATTTATGCCGACATCATCCTAGTGCAAAGACAAGTGGAAGCAGACAAAAACAACAAGCATGCATGCTACAAACTTTACCCGAGTCATTTAGACAGCCGTTAGCACATGATTCTCCTTATGGGGACCTGATATGTTTAATATTGTGGCGAGCTCAGACAAGGAGGAGACGGAGGTGTCGTTTGGTCTTGCTTCCCGTGAGCTAGCCAGGGAGCACAGCCGTTTATTGACATCTGCCGAAGAACACTGCCGCTAGCTAACTGCTCAGCGGCGCAACCGCACAGCAACAACAACAACACACAGGGCGCCCTCTGACCCCGGAAGGACACACCGTCGCAGCGAGAGGGCGTCACCCGTCACTATGGCAACACAAACAAAACATAACTGTACAAACAGAACCCCGAACAGCCCTGACCCTCTACATAGCCCCCACCTAAGGGGTCAGTCGTCCCCGACGACCCCATTACCCCACACAAAGTCCTGCAAATGTCCAGGTGCCTTCTTTTGGCGCACCGGCCGGTCACGACCGGCGGGGAGAAAGTCACTCGGGTCAGAACATGGGATGCCACCATCATCCCACTTCTGACACCAATGTGGCGAGCACAGACAAGGAGGAGACGGAGGTGTCGTTTGGTCTTGCTTCCCGTGAGCTAGCCAGGGAGCACAGCCGTTTATTGACATCTGCAGAAGAACACTGCCGCTAGCTAACTGCTCGGCGCGGCAACCGCACAGCAACAACAACAACAACAACAACAACACACAGGGCGCCCTCTGACCGCGGAAGGACACACCGTCGCAGCGAGAGGGCGTCACCCGTCACTATGGCAACATAAACAAAACATAACTGTACAAACAGAACCCCGAACAGCCCTGACCCGCTACATAGCCCCCACCTAAGGGGTCAGTCGTCCCCGACGACCCCATTACCCCACACAAAGTCCTGCAAATGTCCAGGTGCCTTCTTTTGGCGCACCGGCCGGTCACGACCGGCGGGGGAAAAGTCACTCGGGTCAGAACATGGGATGCCACCATGATCCCACTTCTGACACCAATGTGGCGAGCACAGACAAGGAGGAGACGGAGGTGTCGTTTGGTCTTGCTTCCCGTGAGCTAGCCAGGGAGCACAGCCGTTTATTGACATCTGCAGAAGAACACTGCCGCTAGCTAACTGCTCAGCGGGGCAACCGCACAGCAACAACAACAACAACACACAGGGCGCCCTCTGACCCCGGAAGGACACACCGTCGCAGCGAGAGGGCGTCACCCGTCACTATGGCAACATAAACAAAACATAACTATAAACAGAACCCCGAACAGCCCTGACCCGCTACAATATGCTGCTGAGAATATAGCCCAGAAGAAGTGTATAGTATTGCTTTTATTTTGGAAAGAGCCATTTCTCTGTAATAAACTCTCTTTTCCAAAGATGAGTGATTCCTCAATCAGATTAATTTTTTTAATTACTTTTGTTTCAGCAACATTAAATTTAAAAACTGTACTTTTGAGTTAAAATATATATTTATAAGTTTAATAAATGACAAATTAAAAAGGCATGAACATTTTTTTTGTATCGAAAATATCGAACCGAACCAAACCGTGAATTTTGTGTATCGTTGCACCCCTTATATATATATATATATATATATATATATATATATATATATATATATATATATATATATATATATACATACACATACATACATACACTGACTGTATCTGTGAGTTTGCAGAGTAGAGTACCTGAACAGGTGTTCGCCCATGCTGTTTAGGATCACCTCGTCATCAGGGAAAAGTTCCAGAGCTTGTTCATAGCAATCAAAAAGATACTGAATGCGGCCCAGAGAGTCCAGTTCTTCTGCCCATTTGAAGAGAGTGAACCTGAAAGACTCCTAAAGAGAGAGAGATTTCAATGAATATCTTTGGATTTATTTATTTATTGAGAAGATCATTGCTGTTAGGCCCAGTAATCATTTCTTCCTCTTTTTTATAGCCTTTAAAGGGAAAAGTTAAACCATTCTCTAGCTCTTCGGTTGTAATATGATCCTCTTCACTGATAAAAGCAGCTGAACGTTTCCCCTCCTGTAGTAGCTATGGTTTCTTACTTGCCCACAGGCTGTATCCCTTTGTATTTTAAGCATGCTCCCTTCCAGCTCACTTTTCAGAGAAACCTAACTTAGAACCTCCTGTGCTCAGGAACTATGCATCTATATCCAAACTCACTTATTTGTCAAACATTTTGTACGCATTAAAGAAGCACAGTATAAAAACAAGCTCCAGTTTGGGTTTCACCAAAAGATCTCAACTCAGACTGCAATTCTAAAGCTTCAATTCGTCTTTGAATGACATTGGTTCTGTGACACTGTAGATCATTATATCCATAGAGGTCATGTGACTAGGTCAGTACTTCTGGCACACCATTAGATTAGAGCTTATCCCTTAAACAAAAGTTTCACCATCTCTGTAACAGTCCTCGAGGTCTAATTTCCACTGCAGTCTTCTGGGGCTTGTGTAGGGTTTGGTTCTAGCACCCCTATTACTCTCTAAGTGCTCGCAGCTAAAGCATAAATACCATATATCCACAGATCATATTCAGATTTTTTTTCTCTGAAATACATCTGCCTTTTGTTATCTGAAACCAGATTTTGCTAAATTTCAGTGCTCAGTGCTCGTCAAGGATCAGTCCCAGTCTTTATCTATTGTCTGGGATAATTCTAATTAGTCTTTGTCACTGACACCCATATTTTGTTTTGCTTGACTTCAAGTAGATGACCTGTGATGTGCTTTAACATTACATGAAACTGATGACTTACTAGACCACGCAGATGGTTTCACATCACACTTCTATTTATGTCTCTTCGCAGGCTCTCTGCTCAGCATCAAATTTCTCATTCTTATGAGCAACATGTGCACCTAAATTCCTTCATCTTCACTTCACTCACTCACTGTCTGTCCCAGTGACACCATACTTTCCAAGTCTGGTTGTATGCACTGATTAGGGTATTTTAATTCATGTTTTTTACACTTTTTTCTTTTGTTTTTCTTTCATATTGCTTTTAATAACTGAGTTTTTTGTGATCCTCATTTCAGAAAAGCAGTGTATCAGGAAATCCTGCTCGCTTGCTGTAAAATTTGACCTCTGCGTGTATAATTGTGACTGGTTATCTGTGGACAGCGTTTGACACCGAGTGCTGACGGACTGGTTTTCAGCATAGTGTAAACAGTAATTACCCTTGCAAAGTCCTTAAACACAGGTGCGAGGTTGAGCACCAGGAGGTAGTGTGCAAACGCAGTTCCATAATCTTGGTTGAACAAGCACTGCTGGGCACTTTCCAGAGAACTGGAGACCAGCTCGTTCCTGGCAGGATCGGCTCGGCGGCGCCTTCGAGTCCTCCTGCCGTGCTTCTGCCGTGTGCTGGTGTTAGGCATCCCTCAAATTAAGAGCAATAAATGGAAATTCTTTAAGAAAGATAATCATGATGCCATATGTACAATCTGAAGCCACTTTCAAGCCACCCCGCCCAAAGCACTACACCCAGAAAAGAAAAAAAACAAAACAAAGGAGCTTTTCTATGTCGTGAAATAGAAGATAAATGCAGAAGATAAATACTGCATAAAAAAAAACACAAATTAAAATGCTATATATTTAATCAGCCATATGAAAAAGAAAGCTTTAACAGAACTCTACGCAATCCTGTAAAAAAAACTTGTGCATCTTTACAATTTTCGCAGGAATTAAGAGCATAAGTAGCAGCCAGGTACAGCTAACTAAATACATTTGATTAACTGATCATCAGCAAGTGTGAGCACCTCTATGAAAGCAGAGGTGTTGGCAGTGTGCTGATCTGGAGCATTCAGGTGTGTGTTAATACAGTGCCAGGGAAGAAAAGCGTCAACAATGAGCTCAGAGAAGCAACTGTTGGTGCCTACCAGTCTGGGAAGGATTACAAAGCCATTTCCAAACAATTTGAAGTCAATCCTTCTACAGTGAGAGAGATTATTCGCAAGTGGAAAACATTAAAGACAGACGCCAATCTTCCCAGTAAGATTTCATCCAAAGGTCATAGAAGGGGTGGGGTGTGTGTGTGTGTCGGGGGGGCACTCAGACTCTACAGGCCTCAGTTAGCATGTTAAAGTTCATAAAAGTGCAAGTGCAATTTGGAAAAAGCTTTAACAAGTGTGGCTTTTTTTTTTAGAAATGTTGTCAGGAGAAAGCCTCTTCTCTCTAAAAAAGAACAATGCTTAGCTTTGCAAAGACGTTTGTGAACAAACCACAAGACTGATGGAGCAATGTCCTCTGGAAAGACAAGATTAAAGTGCAGCTGTTTGGTGGAAGCCAAACACAGCATATCAATACAAACACCTCAAACCAACTGTCAAGCATGGTGGTGGAAGGGTGAAAAATTGGGTTTGATTTGCAGCCACAAGGCCCCAGTACAGTGAGTCAACCATGAACTCCATATACCACAGCATTCTACACTCAAATGTAAGGACCTTAATCCAGCTGCTAAGGCTTGGTGCAATGTGGGTCATGGAACAGGACAATGATGCCAAGCACAGCAGCAAGTCTACAACAGAAAAAGAATCAAGTCGTTGCTATTTCAATCAAAGCCCAGATTTCAAGCCGGTGTTGTGCCAAAAAGTGATTGCCTGCCAAAAACTGATTTTCGGTATTTGCCAAAAACTGATTGCTCGTATTTAAACTGCTATAAGTAACTTGTTGGGCTATAATATGTGAAACATATGTCAAATGCATCCCTCATGGATGACAAAGTCCTATTGAGCCACAAACAACATTTGTGTAACAAGGTAGAAGCTGCAATCAGTTTTTGGCAGTGACTTTTACATACGGTAACCTTTATTTATGTAGTTAAAATAAAATCTCATTAACACTAAAAATGTCTTTTGTAAGAGTAAGTTGGCCAAGAGGACAGCAGAAGTGGCAGCAAATATTACAATAGGTCTGTAAAAATATTTTACGTGGGGATAAAGGACCGGATTGGTTATAATGTAAGTACAATAACACAGAGTAGTAAAGATGGTTAAAAAAACAGATAATTTTTTAATTTTATATATATATATATATATATATATAACCCCTTTGTAAACGCTGTCTATTTACCGACATACGTAAAGATGTTACACAGAAACATCGGAAATCAGTTTTTGGCACAACACCGGCTAAAACTCTGTGGCTGGACCTTTAGAGAGGTGTGCATAAACGAAAGCCTTCCAACCTCAATGAACTAGGGCAACTTTATAAAGTTCCTCGACAATGCGAGTCTGAATGATACAGAAACCATTACTCCAGGTTTTTGCTCCTGAATCCGAAGGTGCAGACCTGTGAAAACTTTCTTTAATGATTGTATATCGTACCTTTCATTTAGTGACACTTTTCAGATCTTCATTTTTTTTTTCTCGAAATAGGCATGCCAGGTTATCATTATTATTGCCAACATAATATCGGCTTTATAACAGCTATTTAAAAATGCTCTTTAACTTGCATCACTAACGTTCACTTACTGTATGCTGGTTTTGTCCACAGGCTGATGTTTAGAAATAAGCTACCGGGATGTTTAAGTGGTGCTGTTAATTTGGCAAACACACAAACGTTAACATTGAATTCACATCCAACACAGTCGTTAGCATGTTTGTTTGACAGTCCGTCTCCCAGCAGCACCCTGAAGATATTCTAAAAGTTGCTAACAAAAATTATCCGCAAAAAATGGGCATAATCTCATATTCAGGCTCCGTGTTTGCTTATTCAAACGCCAAATTACATTTCTGCTATAAATCGTGCATCTACCGTTCAACAAGACAAGTGTCCGCGCGCTGAATAGCCCCGAAGGAAACATGTCGCCAACTAGACCAAGGTTCCGAAAGTGCAGCCGATACACTCGTTTAATTTGATTTGAAATTGTGAAGAGGACAAACGCACTGCAAAAAACGTAGTGAATTTTTTAATCAGTTTATTTGCAGACCGACGTACAAAAAGCGCGATTGCCTCGTACTTTATTCCCGCGGAACTCGTCACGGGCGGATTTTAAGGTAAAATCAAAGACCGTGACAAATCAAGATAATTCCCAGCCAGGAAAATCCCTATGGAAGTTCCCTCTTTGGGTCTTTCTGTAATTTGGCGATTTCGGTGAATTAACCCAACTGAAACGTTTTCTTTTACAATACGGGGAAAAAATATAGTTATTGTTTTAAACCAGAATCGGGTAGTACAAACTTTAGTCAGGGCTTTAGTCACAATTATCTATGTGGTTTGGGGTTAGACCACACTATCTTTTGTGTGTTTTTTTTTTCAAATGTATTAAACTTACACATTTCCGACCGAAATACAAAGCCTATACAGTACTGTGTAAAAACCACTCCTCATTTCTTCATATTTTGCTGGGTGCAAGAATTTATTGAAACACGTGCAGACATACACAAAAACACAGTATATGAGGCAAAAACAGAGTTTGTAAAATTCCAACCAGGTTGAAAGTCAGTGTTTGGTATGACCACATTTATTCTTCAACACAGCTTAAACTCTCTTAGGCAAGTATTCTTATAGTTAGTCTTGTAAGGAATAGTTCTCCAGGCTTGTTAAAGGACATTCAAAACTCTTCTTTGGATGTTGGCTGCCCTTTGTTCTGTTCTCTGTCAGGATGATCCCAAACCTATTCAATAATATCAAGGTACGGCTCTGGGGAGGCCAGACCATGACTGATAGTGTTCCTGTGTGTTTTTCTATTTAGATGTCTCACAGCATTAGTATGAGAAATTGAGCTGTTGCCAATTAGATGTTTTCCACATGGTATTACATAGTAAATCAAAATCTGACTCTACTTTACTGTGTTCATAATTCCATCAGTTTTTACAGGATCCCCAAAACCACTGGCAGAAATGCAGCCCCAAACCATTACAGAGTCCCCACCGTGTTTTATCCTAAAGATGCCTCTAGACCTCTCCTGACCTTTTCTACACATATTGATGACCTGTTCAAATTTGGATTCATGACCAGACCTGTTGCTGCTGATCTTCAGTCGAGTCTTTGTGTAATTTAGCATACCTTGGTTCTTCCTTAAGAAAATCTTCTGCCACTGATACCATTATAGTAAACAGTAAATGGATCAACTAAATGGCCAGATGTCAAGTCTCTGATGGATCTCCCCCCCCCCCCCCCCCCCCCCCACACACACACACACACACTCATTAAGGTCATGGCTTTCATATATTGATAATTTACAATAGCTCTTTTTTTAAAGCCTTCCACGTCTCCTTCTGTCATCCACTTGCACATTTTCTTTTAAATTTTTTATTGTAAGTACATTGGTGCAAAAACACTTTACTCCCAGTCAAGCTGTTTCCTATGGCTGCCCCGAGAACATTTTCGTTTTGTTTGTAATGGGTTGCTAGTAACAAAGATCCTATAGATACAAACTGAAAGTGGGCCTTTGTTATATTTGTGCAGACACAACACCTTTTGATCCCTTGTGTTAGATGTCTTTTATAGGCTTGAATGACTCAGGTCACTCTTGAATGGCTTAAAAAATATTTTCTGAAAATGGTCAGGTACAAGGACTGCAGTGAAAAAACTTGAAAAAACCTGCAGACCTATGGCATAAAACCAGCAAAAAATAAATCAATAAATAAGAGAAAATGTGTCCCCTTAGAATCAAACCATAAAGAAATTACAGTAAGGATGGCAATCCTTCAATCCTCAGCCCACACAGGACCAGAGGGGAGCTTTGATTTTCCAAAGAAAAACCTGTAAAGTTAGCACCGCCTGATTCTCCAGCGCAAAACAACCTTTCAGCCACGTTATAGTATACTACTATTCCTTTCAGTTAAATAAAACCTGCAATTACCCCCATTGTTCCCACCACAAAACGAAAACAACGGTCATTGGGCACGCGAAGAAACGACGGCGGAAGTATCCTGACTAAGCTATCTGGCGCAAAACTCTGCTGGCAGAAGTTTGCAACACGCACGCAGATGTCAGTAGCGGAGTTTCTCAATCTGTCACTTTAGCTAGGTGGAGTACATTTGATGGAGGAAGGAAAAAATTGGACACAGCACACTCTGACTTTTTGACCACTGGTGTCAACCGACTTCCGATGAATGCTTCAGGCGATATCGTATCTTTATCACTTCTTAACCGTTACACTTGCTAGTCATTCTGGTTTTATTTGACAGCCGTGGAACTACACCCATGAGCCCTTGTCAGAAGTTACCATGCTAAACAACGTTAGCTGCTGCTGCTACTTCTTCACGTAGCTATGCTTTCTCAGCCCGACTCGAAGACTCCTAAAAAACGACCCGTCATTTAACAGCAGCGACTATTTATTTGCTCGAATTGCAAACTGAACCTGGATTTGTTGTGCTTCTTTTTTTTTTCCCGTGTGTGAGTTTTCCGTTGTTTGAAAACGAAGCTATCAATCTGTCACAGCAATGGGACTACACCCGCTGGAATTTAGTGAGTGCTATCTGGACAGCCCGAGCTTCAGGGACAAAATAAAGTCACACGAAGCAGAGCTGGACAAAACTAACAGGTTTATCAAAGAGCTGTACAAAGATGGGAAGAACCTCATCAATGCAACCAAGCGTAAGTTTGACGTTTTTAATATTCAAATGGTGCAAGAAAATCAGTGAGTCACAGACAAATCGAGCACTCAGCACTGATTATGTTATGAGCGAGGCTGTTGAGGTTAATTGAAGCTAGGTGTGAGGAATATAATGGACATGTAGAGGAAAAACGTTTTTAGATCTGGTCTGTCAGTTTGGCTCAATTTGTCAACACTTTGCAGTGCCGGGCTTCAGTGCAAATATCCTTAAACTTGGGGATGTGTACATGACTGAGAGTCCACTCCCTTCGCAGAGTGTAACGTTTGTGTTTTAATTCATCAAAGTTTGCTCCAGACATATCGCCCGTGTTTTAAAAATAATGCTAATTAAACAAACAGGAAAAAAAAAAAGATAAAAATGAGCGATGAGACGAATAAAGCTGAGAAATAAGCAAAGACACTCGGGGAAAGCACCTGAAATACAAGAGAAGTGAAAAACGAAAACCTAATAAGAAACTGCAGAGCTTGTAGCGTCTCTGTTTATGAGGCGCTCGTTAGTAGCTGAAGGGTTATTGTAAGACGAGATAATGTGGGGGAAACAAATGTAAGTTTTTGTTTTATTTTATGGGGAAAGTTTTGAGTCGGTGTGAACCAGTGCTCTGGATTTTTTTTTAATAACACCTTACACTATTTGTTCAGTCACACACCTCAGCTGGGTTAAAAATGATTACATTATCTCCTTGAACTCTAATCTCATGGGCTGGGCTTGTCTGTAGGTTGCCCTGTGCTTAACGCCAGGACTTAAACACTTATAAAACAGACTGCTTTGCCTTGCTGGAAATGCCATGAATCATTTCTAGTTTCTGAAACACTGTATCTGAAAGGTTTAAAATAATACCAATCCTATTTTAGTGAACTTTTTTATGCTGATGGGGGGCTAAAATTTACCCTCAGGCTTGCTTTATTGTCTGTCTGTGCTGCTGGTTAGTGTCAGGTATGATTTTCATACTTGCTTCTAGAAAAGCCTAAAGTCTCCCAAAGCTCACATTTACTAGTTGTTTTTTCATGCTGACTACACAGTGCACAAGCACTGCATGAGCAGACTTTGAGGCAAAGGGTTAATATTGTAAAGTATTAGCGTGTCACAAACATAAGATTATAAGTATATGAGTTTGGTTTAGTGTTTCCTACAGCAACAAAATATTTTGACTGATTTTCAAAACTGGCTCACTGATTTTGAGCTTGATGTTTCTATTTATATCCTAAGCTTTTTTTAATTGGAAGGACAAGGTGTGTGGTATGTGAGATACTTAAGTTTTCTTGCATGTACATGAAAACTGTACTCTTGATGCAAACAGTTTGTGGCGTTAAAGTTATCTTTGCATCTCGTCTTGAGATTCAGTCTTAGCCACACTCTAGCTTACAAAAAAGCCTTTGGCGCTTAAAATATTTTAACCTTTTATGTATTTTTAAATGCGTATCGATTGTCTTTTTATTTTAATTACGTTGCTTTAACATAAAGTTGAGGTGGTGCATTTTTTAAAATCTTTTCTTTTGGTTACAAAGGTGCATATTAACTGGTTGTTATGTGGTGTGTGCTTGTTTGTTCATTAGGTCACTTAAATGTGCTTTAATTAGAAAAAATATGTGTGACTCAAAAATATGTATCACATCAAGTTGTTCATGTTATAGATGTGTATTCTACATGGACTTAAAATCTGCAGTTCATAATTTCCCTTTCTTTTCCCACAGAAATTTAAAAAACTTGTAGATTTACATGCAACAAAACAATTTTCATTTCTTTTTAGTTTTTAAATTTTTTTTAACTTGAATTGTTTGTGGTTTAGTAATGATCCAAATACGTAAATAGGACCTTTAGCAAGCTATTAAATGCATACATTAAAGGCACAGAAGTCACCATATTTTGCTTTCTGACTGGGCGGGCCGCGCCCTAAGCCATGTGTGGCTGCATTGAGCGTGAGTTTTTCCCCTCACAACTGAGAGGTTTGCTGGACAAGGGCTCCGCGCACAATAGTGCATTATTTGCACTTTATGTATCAGAAACTATTCGATAAATTACATTTTTGGACACAGTTTTGAGAAATATTTGCAGATAGTAAAGTTTCATGTTGGAAAGTCCATTTTTAAAAATGTTTTTCTTGATTGTGTCATTACTTGGCTGCTTTTTTGTGCACAGCCGGGATTGTCGGCCTGTTTCTTTGCCTTTTTGAATGTTTCCATGGTCTCATTGGAGCTCTTTGCTACTCTGACCCCCCTCATCATAGTGACTCCCTTGACACTTAAACTTTAAAACTTAACATATAAACTTAAATTCTTTCAATCTGAGTAAAGATCTTAGGAGGATAGTTGTGTACCCTCTAAAAGGACATTTTGGTTAAAGTTGTCTAAACATGTTTCATCTATACAACTGTCACATTGATTGAACATGAGGAAACTGTCCTTATGTTATGTACGTTTAATAATGCCTGCTATAATTTTTGTGACTTTCTCATGCCTTAGGCCAGAGTTATGGTAAACTGTGGACATGTACACGGACCCCTCAGCTAGGATTTTTACAATGCTACTTTTCAATCCTCTTGGAAAATGGGTCCATAGCTGGTGTCATTACAGTTGAGGGTGTGCAGATGTCAATACAGTCACATTATGCCTCAGACCTTTGCAGATGCTCAAGGTGAAATGTTGGTAGTATTATTATTTTACTTGCACCAACAAAAAATTTGAATAGCCTCCGCAGTGTTGTGGTGACTCACTGGCAGTTGATGTGATGTTGGTGCACTGCTGTGTTGGTATAAACTGGCACAGTGACATAGTGTCTAGTTTCAGTATGGCATGTGGTATCTTGTATTTAGCATCGTATTTGACTGTAGTTTTTTTGCTTTGATTTAAAGTAGAGTCAGGATGGTAGCATATCACTGCTTTCACTAAGTCTGTGTTGGTGTTTTTAGAAAATGACAAGAAATAGGAAACCCTGGTCATGCTCTCCCAATGGGACTATTGCAAAATCTGTTTCAGGAAGGAAGTGATGGTTATGTTTTGACATTAATGAAGTTTGCTCAGCCTAATTCACTTGGCCTGTGCTGAAGCCTTTAATGGAAACTATTTTGTCAACAAAACTGTTTTTGGTGTATTTTTATCATTCTAATCAGGAGCCATTTACACTATTTGGTAGTGGCAGCAATAGAGCAATTTAAACATTATAGAGCTACTGCAGCAGATTGTTAGACATGGCTTGATTGCTTTAGATGTTATCTAGACTTAAAGCAGAACTTTTTGATTTCTATTTCTATTTTAGGCTGTTCTTTGTGCTGTGCTGAAGGTTAATTTAAAACAAAGCTAGTCTGTCCAGGGTGGAGTAGGCTTTCTTCTATTGGTGAACAACAGATGATCAAATTAAGCGTCATCAATTTCAATAATTTATCATTGCCTCAAGTTTGATGGTTGTAGTTCTTTTTTTCTTTTTTGTCTTAAGCAAAAGAATATTTTTGTTGTTAGGATAAAAAAAAACAACAACAAGCGCCTGTTTTTATGCGTTGTCGTTAGCAACAGCGACAGTAAAACCATCGCGTGTCCGCTTGTTTATTTTCCACATAAACCTTTCACAATAAAGCTGAAGATCCTGTAGAGACTTTTCAAAATAAACTGAATCACGTGAAAGAGTATGCAGAGTGTTTACGGATGAGAAGCAAAAAAGAGCTGACAGGTGCTAAAAAATAAACCTTAGACTCAAACGTTAGAACAGGCTTTTCCCCGCAGCACGCCGTGTAATAAATACTCATAAAGAAAACAGCGGCCGTTACAACTTGTGTCTAAAAATGTATAGTTTCATGCATCGGTTAAAACACTCGACTCCACGTACACGATGCCCAGCTGGAAACACTTCCCGCAAGTCGAGCTGCCCGAGATTCACAGAATTTACAGAAAATGTTCAAGTTTTGTGATTTATATCGTTATCGGGACGATAGATGTCTTATATCTTATATCGGGATATGAGATTTTGGTCATATCACACAGCCCTACTCTGCAGCATGTTAAAGTTCATGGCAATACAATTAGGAAAAACATGAACACATTTGGCTTGTTTGGGAGAGTTGGCTGGAGAAAGTGTTTTCTTAGATTTGCAAAGAGGCATCTGAACAAACCCTAAGACTTCTGGAACAATGTCCGTTAGACAGATGAGACCTAAGTAGAAATGTTTGGCTGTAAGATACAACACAATGTTTGATGGAAACCAAGCACACCATGTCAGTACAAACACCTCATACCAACTGTCAAGCACGGTGGTAGAGGGGTATTGATTTGGGCCTGGGCACCTTGCAGTCACTGAGTTGACTACAAACTCCTCTGTATACCAAAGTATTGCAGAATGAAATGAGGCCATCTGTATGACAGCTAAAGGTTGGTCCAAATTTAGCTGTCAAACAGATGGCCTCATTTCATTTCAAGGTTGATTCAAATTGGGTTATGCCAAGCACAATGGTTAATCTGCAACAGAATGGCTGAAAAAGAAGAAAATCAGATTGTTGCAATGGCCAAGTCCTACACCTGAACTTGAATGAAATGGTGTGGTGGGACATTAAGAGAGATGTGCATTTACAAATGTCCACAAACCTTAATGTGCACAGTCTTAAAAGTCTATCTTACAATGATGTAAGAGACTGATGGCCATAGGGCTGCGACGATTTGTCGACTAGTCACGATTACGTCGACTATCAAAATCGTCGACGACTGATTTAATAGTCGACGTGTCGTTTGAAGCTTTGTAAGATCGCAAAAGACACAGGAATAATAGCAGGATTTAAGAGTGTAATAACGGACTGAAACAGAAGATGGCAGCACAGCATGTACAAGGATGCCAGCTGCCGTTAAACCCCGAAGAAGAAGAAGCAGCTGTGTCCCAGAATTCATAGCGCGGCCCAGCTTAGTTTCCAACAATGGCGGTAGCTAGTTAGTTTTAATATTACTCTTATTATTCTTTCTGGGTCACAAAATAAACGTTTAACATATTTTCAGGCGAGAATGTAGCTGTGTAAACCTCAAATATCGGCTCAGTTTATCAGGACACCACATATTTTCAAAAGCGCTCCGACGTTTTCGGAGACGTCTGTTACCCACTAGCTCGATAGCTAGCCGGGGGCTAGGTCACTAGCGCCGTGAGAACACCGGACTCCCGGCAAATTGTTTTCAAACCCACCGCCGTCTTTCACGACTCAGGTTAAATATATATGAGTCACTTAGATAAATTAAAAATGTTGTTGTTTGGCTTTTTTTTTTTTTTTTGTATTTTATTTGTTCCTGAGTAAATCGGTTTGGCTGAGATTAAAGTTATAGTTTTTACACAGCTGAATAAATGTCAAGCAGACAGCTGATTATCAGAAGTGTGAGATGCTGGAGAATATACTCCGGTGTCCTGTTATATTTTAGATAGCAAGGAGTTTATTAAACTTTACCGAAACAATTTGCAAATTTCATTAAAATTGAATAAACTATCATCTTGTCTTTATTTTTAGTTAGCACCTTAAAAGCTTAAAGCTGTAAGCTAATGATAGTTATATAAGAGCAGATGCTGCTGGTGCAATAAGCTGTAGTTTTACGTCCAGTGGATGATGATCTGATTAGTCGACTAATCGCATAAATAATCGGTGACTAGTCGACTATCAAAATAATCGTTTGTGGCAGCCCTAGATGGCCATACAGAAAATGGTTACTTCAAGATATTGTTGTCAAGGATGGTTGTACAAGCTAAACTCATAACATTTAGAATAGAATAGAATTCAACTTTATTGTCATTGCACATGCACAGGGCAACGAAATGCAGTTTGCATCCATCCAGAAGTGCTTTAGCCATGATATAGATATATTACAATTTAATGAGTTTTAAGTAAACCTCACAATTCATATAGTCCTTTCCGGTTTCTGTCAAACTGTAAGTATGTGTCTGTTTAGTATAACTGAAAAAATAAAATAAATTATTGCAATTAATTGTAATTTAATGGGTTGTTATTGTAATGTCAGAACTGTCAGCTCAATAACTGAAGGTAGTAGAGTTTGATGGCCTAAAATGGATTGAAAGCTCTACAGATAATTTTCTACAAATATTCTGATTCTTAAAATAGAATAATAGATTTAAAGTCTGTCGCGCTGCTCTAAACTTTTGATCCTGTTCATAGCTGGCATAGCTATTTCTTGGGTGATTTGATCAAAGTACATCAGTTTTCAGTGGGCAGTAGAAAAGTCTTTAGATGTTTTCAAAGTGACAAAATCTGCCTTTTACCGCTCCTGATTTGTTTGCAGAGGTCCTTCATGGATCTACATGCCAGTTGTTTAGGCGGTCCTTTAGTGTAGTCCAGTACACAGGAAACAAAACGGCTATGGCTGAATGCATCCTAAGTGTCTTTACATCTGTACTGTGAAGCTGTCCACTTATTGCAAGACCACCCAAGTTAATGCTGGGTGTGAACAGGGCCTTTCTCTAAGCACAGGGGTATTACTAAGTTTATAGTATTTTGGGCTATACCTAAAGTTTAAGTAAGGTACAGCGTTGTTAATGTACATTCGTAGGGTGGAGCTCAATCACAGTCTAGCTCTGTTTAGGTGGATACACTCTGATAATAGGGTTACAGTCTCATGAGACACTGTGTTTGGTTAGTCTTTTTAGAGAGAATCCTACAAACAATCAGAAGTTTTCTTCTGAGTATGCTTTTTGTAGTTTGCAACTTTGAAGTTAAAAGGGCCACATATCTAGATGCAAGATTGTGTGCTTTTTCTTGATGTGTAGACATGATTTGAGGCCGCTAAGCTGTTTAATCTGCAGGCCACTATCCGCTTCACAATAAGCTGCAACACTCGACAGTATTGTACAGATGTGTTATTTAGAGGTCTGCAGTGAACACTAACATATTTAATCTTGAATGCAATTTAGGTATAGATTTTTTAGTTTCATGATAATTCTTTTTTCCTTTAGTGTTGCCCTCAGAAGGCTCAGTTGTTTGGGCAGTTCAAAGCACAGTTGTTGTTCTAGAAATCCATTCAGTTCTCAGCCTTTCAGTAACTCCCTTGGCTGCTACAGCTGGGAGGATGTGCCAGTATGGAAAGTCCTTGGTTCTGGGAGGAAACTTTGAAGCGGGGCCTTGGGCCAGAGAGGCATGACATGGAAGTGCCCATTAGAGGAGCAGCATGCAGATGTGCTTCTGTTTCAGAGGGTTTCCTCCACAGGAACTGTGTCCTGTCTGTACCCTCTCAGCTACACGTCACTGTTGTCTTTAGTAAACCTTCTTTGCTCCCCCAGGAAGTTTTGAGTTCTCAGTTTCTGAAGATCTTGTTATTTGGGCAGTCTTGTCACTGCTCACTTCTCCACTGCCCCTTGCAAATTGTGTTTTCGTGTTGTAATAATCTGGAAAACTGAAGTTAGACAAAGTTGCAGCAAGATCAGGCCTGTCTCTTCCACAGCTGGACTTGCTCAGGTAAATTGACCAAACAGTTCAGAAAAACAATTCCATAAGTGTAATTTTTTTTGTAGTTTCACTTTTGGTTCCACATTGAAAGCCCAGCGATGTGAAGGTCTCTTTCTGTCTGGCAGACAGGTTTAAGAGTAGCCTGCCATAGTGTGCTTTGGCTCACTGCTCATCTCTGTAATCACATTACTGATTCTGCCAAAGAGCCACATCACAATCTTTCATTAAAATCGCATTAGCACAAGACGTGAAGTCATGTGGGAGGAACGCTCCTTATCTCTCTCTCCAAGGAAGAGGTCTACTATAAAAGTATATTACATTGCAGTGTTTCAAGGGCTCCTTTTTTGGTGAGGACACCTTTCACTGCATAATGAAAGAAAAGCATTTTTGGTGTCTGAGGGGGGAAGAATACCTCAGACACTGAAATATTGTGATCAGCCTCTTGGCTGTTACTGACAGCGTAGCCTCACCCAGCACACTTGTTTTGAGGTTCAGGGATACGTAAATGAAGTAATGCATGCTTTCTGGTCAGGGAGCTGCGGGAGGGGTCGGGTGAGCTGGCTCTGGGGAGGGCAAAGGTGGAAGGCAAGTAGAGCTGGGATACAGCCTGGAAAAGATGGGAGAGTGGAACAGGAAAGACTGTGGAAAGGCGCGGCACGTAAACACTGTGGGCTTGCATTAGGCAACTCCTGACCTAAGTGGCACATCTGGTGAGACTATAGAAATCATAACAAGCAACTTTCCAACAGATGCCAATAAATACACTGTGGACTTCTTCTGCAACTGACCTTTGACATGGACTTACATTTTATAGTCTGTTATGGAGAAAACCTTAGCTACTGCAGTCCCAACATGCATGTTAAACGTTCTGCTTTAAAACCCTCAGCAAGTTAAAAAGGATTTGGGCTAACTGTTGTTGACTATCAGTGATGTTAATCTGTAAAGCCCAGTGTAACAGAAAACATGAGGCCATTTTTTTATAAAGAGCACTGGTGAGCGTGCAACCAGTAACTCTACAATCAGTTTCATTAATATTCAACTTGTAAGTGCCAGTATTTTCCAATGGATAGGTTGCTCTGAACAGTTTATTAATATATGTTACAACACAGTGCTTTAAGCAATCAGGCTCCATTAACGAAGCTGTTTGCACTGTAACAACAGACCATTTTGTAGATTAATCAAATATCTTGACAGTACAATGACTCCAAGTTGTTGTTTTTTTCCTGGTGTTAGATTCATTATTGTCATTGACTTTATTTTTTTTTGCTTTTGTTCTTGTGAATGCCAGTTCTTAAAGCACCTGATATTAATACAGTGTTTGAGAAATTAAATGGATTAATCAGTGATTTTTGGTGAAGGACCAGGCAGTTAGGGAACTTAATATTACTATTGTCCACCAGACCTTTGTCTGAAGTGAGTTTTACAGCACAGTACAACATCAAAGTTATCAAATATATTTAAAATAAAGCTCCCTTTATTGCCGAACTAACAGGAGATCAGCAATGTGTGATTTTGGTGATACTTCACTGTGTAAATTGTATATATTTTTGTAGTATTGGACTTTTTCTGGCGTTTTCCAGTGTTTCACTTTTTACTTGGTCCCAACAAAGTTGATGCATAGCTGGCTCTATAGAGATGAGTGCTTTGTGGCCCAGCTTCCAACTTGTTCACAGTTGGAAGGAGGGTTTTTTGTTTTTTTAACAACACTTTAGTCATGCTCAAATCAATGGTCCTTATATTTTTCCTCAGACCTTCCTCAGAGGCAAGAATAAACATTATTTATTGTCTTGTGTCTTTAAAGTCTTGCTGTTTACTATATCTTTGGTGGAATGGCAAGCCTAAAGTTAAAGTGATGAGCTAATGCATACAGCATCTAAATGTTCTGCTTGCACAGTAAGCACACACCCTTGAATAAGGTTGTGGGTTGCCAGGTTGCGCTGACAGATGTGTTGAAATTTTATTTAGTATGTGGGTTGTGTACATACACTGTTTCATAGACCGTGTGGTAAGTTGGGTAACATGTATTTCAATTATTAATTATAAAGCTTGAGGGACATGCAGATTACAGATGTTTCCTGGGAGAAGTGGCAATAGGGTTGATTGGCAGTTATGCATAGTACTTATCACAAGTCTAGCCACACAGCAGCCATCTAGGTAATGCTTAAGCATCATTTTGGGCTGACAATTCAAGACACTAGAAACATGAATAGAGAGAAAGTCAAAACTCTGATTCAGTGAGACTGAGGCATAAAAACTGTATGCGTAGACTCAACAGTCAAATCTGATTAAATTTTTTTTTTTTTTAAGTATGAACTTAAAAAAGATTTTTTTTTAAGTATGCAAGAGCAGCATATCAAAGCATTACTCCATCATTTATGCTTTAATCCAGAGCACCAAGTCAAGCAAGGTCTCTGGTTTATC
Source organism: Diplotaxodon limnothrissa (assembly GCF_057381915.1). Classification (NCBI taxonomy): domain Eukaryota; kingdom Metazoa; phylum Chordata; class Actinopteri; order Cichliformes; family Cichlidae; genus Diplotaxodon; species Diplotaxodon limnothrissa. The sequence continues at coordinate 17,710,486 of NC_140601.1, read as the reverse complement.
CCATCAGAGCACTAAACAAATGCCATGCAGTGCAACAACATTCTACGCTATGTGCAACAGCACAATGGGCTTATGTTTTTTTTAGTTCGGCTGATATAAAGCAGATGATTGGCTTTTTAGTGGGTGTTACAGGACAACCACCATCTTTGGCTTTAAAATATTTTTTCCAGAGGTTTCTATTAAAGATTCTTCACTCGTTTTGCTCTTTCTTTCTTTCTTTTTCTTTTTTTAAGTAGTCTTGCCCTTTGATCGGTGACACTCTACAATAACCAGAGTCCTTTAATTCACTACCCTTCACATTTTGTTTGTCTTTTCTTCCTGAATGGGCATGCCAGTGCTAATGTCACATAGCTGGCCACTTATTTTCCTTTGCTTTCCGCTTATAGAACAGCATAGCCTGTGATATCAGATACAAGTAAGGTGGGGTCTGTATGACTCTCACTGTAAATCCAGAAGAGTAGGGTCTCTGGTGTTCTGCGGAGAAACTAGCCAAGTTTGACAGTTCCCAGGTTTGCTCTGAAATGCCTTGCTTTAAAAGGCAAAAAGCAGACGAAGCTTTTGCCTTGGACTCTTGCATGCCCTAGTGTGTGTGGTATGTGATAGTTGCTGTCCTGAAGGAAAGAAATATCGTTTCAATCTCTTCTGCAGACCTTTCATCTGACACGTTGTTTATCACTGGAATGATTGTATCCAATTAATCTATGCTGTTGAAACTGTACAGGAAAACAATGCCGGTTTTTTTTTTTTTTTTTGCTTTTTCCCCTTATTTGAGTGTTGCCTGGTGTTGATTATTGCTGGAGCTTCATGTAACTGGATAACATTCATTCTTTGTGTTTTATGTAATGAAGTCCACAGCTTGGCCTGAACTGTCCACCCTGAAGTGTGTTAAACATGCTTGCAGCCTATGTAATCAGATTGCAGATGGGTGCGACCTGCACTGCACATGTGGCTCTAATAAAAACCATGCAAATCTGTCTGTTGACATCAGTGTTCTGGAGTGCATATTAATTATCCACAGTGTTGTTAGCCCTGTATTACCTTTTTTTTTAATACACAAAAGATGTTTCATATCCTAATAAAGTAAAATACAAAAGACCTGTGTCTTTTTCCCCCCATGATCTTTCTCTAACAGTACAAAAACAGGCTACAACCCAAAACATCTGGAACTCTGTAATTTCACCTTTCACCCTGTAAATAGTACAACAAGAAGATATTGAATTTCTAAAAAAGTTGTGGGCATAAAAAGTTGCAAACAGCTTTTTGTCTGTTTTTAGGCTAAATGTAACTTTCAAGAACAGAAAGTCTTTGTAATTTTTTTTTTTAAAATTACTGCACCCTGTTTTTGTATTTTATACATCATTAGTTTTGTAATTATGAATCATCCCAACTCTGTTGGAAACTTATTGTGTAAGTTGTTTAAATCTGGAAAAGCAGAGAAGCGAGTGCCTCACTGAGAACTGAATCCCTGAGGCAACTTAAACACTGCACACAAAAAAAACTCTGTAGAAAACCTGTGTATTACAGCATGCACATTACACTCTGCAGTATAACAGTAATTGCTTGAATGGCATTGATTTTTAGTGACATGTGATTCTGACCTTACGTCAGGTACAATGTAGTGTGTTGAGGCTTTAAGGTGTGGCAGTGTTCAGTGTAATGTTGTCACAACATCTTTTTACTGTGTCATTCAGGAGTTGAACTTTCCACTCTACATTTATATGTTTCTGGATAAGTTGAGACCTGCAGGTGACCAAGGACTCCATAAAGGTCACTCATTACCTATCAAGTAAATACCTTAATGAAAGGTTGGTAATGAGCTATGCTTTTAAAACCTTACATTCTAATACTACTACTAAAGATGACAGCATATAACACTGACCAACACAAACTTTGTAAGTTTAAAATATGGGGGGGAAAGTTATGTCGAACATTGATAACAAACAAGCAATGCCAAAAGCAACAGAGGGGAGTGAGCAATAAAAAGCACAACTTTGGGAATGAAAAGAAGCAATGCACTCCAATAACACTGCTTTTCTATAAAAGGTTTTGAGCAAGGATTTAATTGGCAATACTTGTTTTCCTTGTGTTCCTTCAGCACGGCTGCTTCAAAGCACAGAGACTCATATTGCAAACATTTTGTTGAAGTCATCAAATGGGGATAAATGCATTGGGACGGGGGTTATCTTTTAAAGGGTTTCCATGCTGATAAAACTGTTTTCTGGTAACGGCTCCATTCAAAAAAGGTAACTTAAAGACATTAGAAAACGGAGGAAACACCCATCCACTTAGGTGTGATTTAGATGCCTTGTAACCCTACGATGCAGCCAGTTGCATCAACTTGATGTTGTGTGGTCTGTCTGTGGTGAGGGACTGCTTCATTCTGGTTAAACAGTTTAGAAATTACAATAATTAAGTAATAGTAAGTGTATCTCATTATTAAGAAGTTTCAATAAATCTGGGAAATCTCACAGCTATATCAGCATTTAGATTTACTGTTACACATTAATATGAGAACCTTTTCACAAAAAAATGAGGCAGAAAAGATGCTTGTAACTAAGAATCTGTGAACACTTTCTGCTTTCAGTACTTTCAGGACTGTCTGCAGAGTACGTGACCATGGTGCAGTATCAATTGGTATCCTCACTCCAAGTTGCTCACTAGTTAGCTAAACTTTCCAGAAATGTATTTCATGTTGAGCCCATCTTCCAACCATCTGCAAAAAGTTAAAACTCCACCATGTGAAATCAAAATCTTTACACGAAAGATCTGGAAACCTCGTCTGGGCCCTGTAATGATGTATATGAAATAATTTTTTACATCTATATATGCTGCAGTTCAGAAGATGCCGTTTTCACCGAAGGCCTTGCTGATTTCAGCACGCCAACGACAAATCACATTTAGCATGTACAGCATTACGGTGAAGGACTCCTCAATAGCATTTGGGGGAAATTTCTGACTAATTGGTTACGCAGCTGAATCTCACTGTCCCTCTCGTGGACTGACTAAACAGCAGTGCCAGGTCTTCACATCAGAAGATATTGCGTAAGGTTTACAAGAGGCCAGATCCAAAGAGAAGCATTGGATGTTATGCAGTACTGTGTATTACTCAATAAATTATCTATTATCAAAGTGGGTAGCAAATATGTCCTGCCTCTGTTGCTTGTAGTCATTCCATGTTCTGCCAATTAAGGATGAGAGCAGGCTGACCAGAGTCACCTTTTATGGACTTGCTGAGCTGAATTCTTGCTGTCGGTGTGGTTTAGATTCCTGCTAGATTTACGGTCCCTTCAAAAAAAAATAAAAATAATTCCAACCTATAGCTTAGATGTGTTTGCTTCCAAAATAATGACCTGGTAGGCTTATATTTGCTATACCTTTATTTTGAAAATAATACCTTTTTTAACCCATATTTAGAGCACTCACACACATCATTCACCAGGATGTGTTTCCTTCAGGTAGAAGTCACCTCTGAGACAGAATGAAGTTTTCATTATAGTACAAGCACATTAGGAAAATGAGCTGCACGTGTATTTGGTGTGATTCAAGCAAGTTTATGACATCATTTGTCTTCTATGAATATTTGCCTAATAAAGTCTTACAGAAACTTGAGTGATTCTTTCCTGACAATAATAAGGAATCCCGAGCACACCTCCCTCTCGTTTCTTCTGGCTTTATAAAATAAAAGACTACAACCTTTAAAGAGGAGTCAGTCTTTGATACTCCACCGCTGTTCTGTGTTTGCATCTCTTAATGAAACTTGTGCAGTGTCCTATTTATATATACAGAAAAGGATGACTGCAGGTCTTAATGCTCAATTCCGATTTTTTTTGATCAAATCCAATTTTTTTGTCTGCTTGTTCACACTACAAATAAAATGCGACAGCAAAGGCGCTCTAGTGTGAACCCTCAAAGCGGCCGGCATGCGCAAAAGAAGACGTCACACACAACGCGCTCTGTTTAGACCCAGAGCAAACAATATTGTTTGACTGATGGCCCTTAATATAAAGACTTCGGACTTTACGTTTCCCAATTTTTGCTTTAAGTTATTTTATTTACATAATAATGTAAATAACCTAATAATTATCCTTATTGCTGTTTTATATATCCGATACATATCCGATGTTTTTAAAACATCGGATATGTATCGGATTCAGTGCCACATATGAAAGTGACCCAGATCGGATTTGAAAATATCGGATGTCATACCATGATCGCATATGGGTCGCATAGGGTCAAAAAAATTGGATTTGATGCGCTTTCGCCTGCAGTGTGAACGTAGCCTAAAGCTCACTTCAATCTTCACGGTGTGACGTTATTCTGTTCTGTGTCTTGCAGTTGTTCAGGGGTCAGGCAATGATCTGTCATTTGCCACAAACAAGTCATGAATCCTTGTTTTATTTATTTTTATTATAGTATTTTTGCTAAAGAGGAATAAAGTGATTGTGCAAGTTCTGCTTGTATGCATTTTAGATGCTTCACTTTCTGTTTATACTTTTCTCTTACATCAACAATGATCTCACAAGAAAATAAAGCATTTCCTCCAAATGCTATATGAAAAACTACTTAGAGCAAAAACAATACTATAATAAGAAGCTGCCCCATTGTCTGGAAGATCCTTTAAACTTCCCCTAGTTCCACGTCAACTGGCCAGAGGACCCAAACCACAGGTGTTTTGGTTTTAATGTGCCTCGTGTGCTTTGGGACGGTACAGATTTAACACCTTTAGAGTGTAGAGTGACCAGCAGTGGGTTTCAGATAAAGAAAACGAATAAAGTCGAGGTTGAAAGTGTTAACCTTTTAATAGCTGAGCCACAAGCAAGCCAGGAATCCAAATAACAGTGTGAAAGACTTTTTTTTTTTTTTTTTTTTTAAGTTATCTGCATTGCTTAAGTTTGGTGTTGATTGAGGAATGCTTCATGATGTTTTTAGGGTATGTTGGGGCAGATTACTATCCATCCGTCCTTCCATCCATATTGGAACTAGGGCTGCTCGATTATGGCAAAAATGATAATCACGATTATTTTCACTGAAATTGAGATCACGATTATTTGACGATATTTATTTAACCCTTTAAGACCTACTATAGAACCAAGTCCACCAGAGCTTATATTATTTTTTTTACATGCTGTAGTGCCATTTGTGGGAGCATTTCAAGTTGCTATACATCAATACAACTGTTATAGCCCATATTTTAATAATATGTATGCATTAAGTGCATAGTAATTACATAAATTGCAAAAAAGTGCAATAAACTACAAAAAAAAATTGAAAATCGCTTTTGTTTTGTTTACATATATTTCTACTTGGAGAAATTTAAGAGGCTTATCCCTCAAAACTTTAAATACCACAAAGTTGCAAAAAATAGTTTCCCACCACAGGAAATTTATTTTGAGTGTCTTCATAGTTTTATTTTGGAGATACAGCAATTTTTATATACTGCAGGAAAAACAAAAAACAATCCTATGATGCAAATTTGCAAAGAAAACAGCATGTGCATCATTTCACTGTGGGAAGTGTTACGAACAGCTGATAGGAACGGCAAAGCGTGTTTCTGGAATATTATGTTTTTGTTCATGCAAGCGCTTTTTATGCAATTTTTGCAAAGCTATATGTGGAACGAAACCGTGACCGAGGACAAGCTGATGGCATCAGATGTAAGTACAACTCCTCCGGTTTCATATGCAAAACAAATTATTGCGCTAGCTTACACGGTTCAGGTTCTACAGGGATTTAAAAATAGTTACGCAAAACGGAGCGTGCTGCTCTGACCGGCTTTAAAGGGTTAACAATGACTTTAAAAAAATAATATAAAATAGTGTGCAACACCACTGAAGTTTTTTTTTTAAACTCTCTTTTCAACCAACGGCAGTCACTCTCCAAATAACTTCTGCTTAGCTTTCCGAGCTTCCCTCGGGTCCTCTTAATCAGCGGTCTCCAACCTTTTTTGCGCCACGGACCGGTTTATGCCCGACAATATTTTCACGGACCGGCCTTTAAGGTGTCGCGGATAAATTAGGGAGGGGCTAATAATCGGCTCAGTCATTTTTAATGATCGTTGAAAGCCCAGATCGTAATCGTGATTAAAATTCGATTAATTGAGCAGCCCTAATTGGAACCCATCCCAGCTGTCTTAGGGTGAGAAGCAAGTTACACCCTGGAACAGTTGCCAGTCCATTGCAGTGCTAACACAGGAAGAAAGACAGCCATTCATGCTGACATTCACACCTCTGGCCAATTTTGCTTCCTTTGCACTCACTGTGATGCAGTAGTGTTAACTGCTGTGCTGTCCTGTTGTATGTGTGATGATTTTAAGTTTCCAGTAATCTAGTCACCTGCCTTTAGTCAGGCAGTAAAAAGCATTGCCAAAGTGCTGTAGAAACCAAACATTTTATTTTATTTTCCAAGTTTTGGGGTTCATGTAATGTTATTATTTAGGAAAGGAAAATATAATACTGCATTGCATTTGGGAAATCGATATTGTAATTTGTGTATATTAATTTAGATGTATTGGCTTCACAGCTGTCTAGCTTTTAAGCATCACATTGTTAGCATCAAAGCATTTACTCGTGTATTGTGTGACTTGCTAAATATAGTTTGCCCTGTTTTGTGGCAAATGTGAAGCAGTGGTACCTGCACTGCTGGTGCACGAGGGTTTGATGTGCAACAGGATGTAGACAGACAGGATGTTTGCACTGTGGTTAACAGCTAAGTGCAGCAGACCTACTTTTCAAGACTATCTTTATTATGTCACTTTTCCACAGGTGGTGCCCAGGATGACACACAGTTGTAGTGTGTTATGATTTATATTGTAAAATCCCTTTTTAATACAATGAGGCTGATGTTTACTATGTTTTTGACATTTCCTTGTAGAGCTTGGGATGGCACAGCGCAAGTTCGCCCAGTGCCTGGGAGAGTTTCAGTTTGAGTACATTGGCGATGCAAAGACCGATGATGAGAAATGTATTGGTAAGTGTGGGCTAACCACCTCATATTGAAGGCGCTAACCATATGTTTTTTGCCAACACGTGCTGTTAGACGAGTGCAACTGATAATTCTAATATCTTTAACCCTGTATGTGTTATTTTTTGTTTTTTCTTCAGATGAGTCTTTGCAAGAGTTCTCAGCATTCCTCAAAAACCTTGAAGACCAAAGAGAGCTGATGGTGAGAGTGACCCGTTAGAACCTAATTGAAAGCCCGCTGTACCTTTTGTGTGTGTGTGTGTGTGTGTGTGTGTGTGTGTGTGTGTCTGTCTAGTGCTCATAATGTAGGATACTTGTAGCATATTCTCCAGCTGTTGTTGCAATATTGTTAGCGTTTGCACATATCCTCCCCTTCTGGCTGTCTAAGGGTCACTGTCACATGCCCTTAGACACGCCTGGGCGTGGCTACAGAGAGAGCAAGAGTCCATAACTACATTACGCACAACACTCATCACACACCCAAACTTTAAGTACCAAGCCAGATCAAATAAAGCGCTACCACCAACAAGATCCACAACAATGCAAGTGTTTATGACCGTATATTGCCATAAAGCTATTCTGCCACAGGTAGCAATATTATAGCTGCCAGTATAACCACAAAAATCCCATCTAATAGTGAATTGATACACTTGTCAGTGCTACTCGTTTGAAGCATTCTTACAATGCAGATGCAGACTTTCCAGCCATCTTCTTGTAATGCCTGTCTGGGGTTAGGGAGTGAACCCATCATCAGTAGCTTGCGGAGATGCCTATTACAGCATCATGCTCAGACCGTAAGCACAGACTTAGCGCAGGAATCCTCAGAGTAAAGTGCGATGACATCACCATGCAGCGTAAGGAAAAGTACTATGGCCAAACAAGTACAGACATGCTTTGTTCTCAGCACAGAAGAAACTCTGGAGTAAAGACGTTACGTACAGTAACTTTAATAATGCACTACTGGAAGACAAAAGTTTTTTTTTAGTAATTAGTATTGTTTAGAGGTAAAAAACGAAACATTGAGCCGCTCAAATGTTGGCATATTATCAACTTTTAAGAAGCCACAATGGAGCTTCAGCTTTAAATCTCCACAAAGATTCTATTGATACTGTTTATATAAAGTTACAGCCATCTTGGCTGAGAATGATTGCAGTACAGTTTTTTTTTTTAATACTTATTTATGTTTTGGGTTGGGTTTTTTTGGGGGGAGGATTGGCAGAGGATGAGCTGGGAATGAAGTCCCAATGTTTACACTTACAGTTCAATGTGATCTTGACTCACTTTGAGATGGGGTGGCTGTAGCTCAGGTGGCAGAGCAGGTCAGCCACTAATCAGAAGGTCGGTGGTTCGATCCCAGGCTGCCTCCTGGCTGCATGCCAAATATCCTTGGGCAAGATACTAACCCTGTGTTTGCCTACTGGTGGTGGTCAGAGGGCCCGGTGGCGCCTGTGTCCGGCAGCCTCGCCTCTGTCAGTGTGCCCCAGGGCAGCTGTGGCTACAATGTAGCTTGCTATCGCCAGTGTGTGAATGGGTGAATGACTGAATGTAGTGTAAAGCGCTTTGGGGTCCTATGGACTAGAAAAGCGCTATACAAATGCAGGCCATTTACCATTGAGCAGAGAAGCTGCCGAGTGTGGCCTTATACTTTGTCTGTTTACCTTGCTGGCATGCTAATAGACAACAACTGGTGCAAAGCCAAATATGCTCCAGGTGGTAGTCCACAGTTTTTTCATGTGGCAGTTCAAGTATGTAAATATGGGCCAGATAATGTGTCACCAAGGAAGGACAGTAACAGATAAAAATTGCACATGTTCTTGTCATTGTTTTGCAATGTGCAAATGTCTGAAAAGCATGGCAGCATTATTAAAATGAAAGGATGGATTATGCAACATGGTACAAGTGGCAAGAGTAGTGGCAAGTAACTACAGAGAGCCGCTCGTTCGTTAAGACTGGAAAGTTTTGAATGTCGTGAGTAAGTAAGTAAGTAAAAGTTTTATTAATGAAGCATGTCACTGAAATGAGCACTAATGAAGGCATTTATTCTCCGTAGATGAGGAACATCACAGAAACCTTAATGAAACCTCTGGAGAAGTTCAGGAAAGAGCAGCTTGGTGCATTAAGGGTAAGGGCCTCTCATTCCAAAATCTATTTCCCTTAAACAGTCTGGTTTTTGTAGGCTTGATGCCCTTAATAACTATAAAAAAATGCATTTGTAGTTTCTGTAGTTAATGTTTAATGGATTTTACTACACATACAGCTTCTTACTTTAATTCCCAAAAATAAGGAAGTATTTCTTCTCCTTTAATTTTACTGCTTTTTTCCCCCCTGTATTTTGTTAAGGCGGAAAGAAAGAGATATGAAAAGGAAACAGAGAAATACTACAGTTCTTTGGAAAAGCTTCTAAATATGTCATCAAAGAAGAAAGAGCCGCAACTGCAAGAGGTATCTTTATCATTGCCTGACCGCTCTGTGTGACGTACATGATATGAATTTATTATGACAGTAAGATTATTCAAGCAGATGTTTTGTTTAGTGTCTGAATTCCGGTTCTGGCTTTATCGTTCGGTGCCATGAGGCTGCAAAACCTGGTCGACTGCTTTGGGTTTCCACTGGCATGCCTTGCAGCAATAGTTTTCCTGGCTTGTTTGAAAAGGAAATGTGTGCTCTTTTGTACTGCACCTCTGAGGTTGACCGTGGCTGCTGCAGTTTGTGGATCAATCCCCGCTGCACTACCACAAGCTGACATTTTTTGAGTTACGACGAACTGAGCCACCTTTTACAAAACAATGTTTTTTTGTGTTTTGTGATGAAACCCTGTAAAGCTTGCCCGTACGTTAGATCCACCAACCAGGGGGTGGTTAGAACTGTTAACATCACGACTGCGGGGTTTTGTATTCTTTGGGACTCTTATAAGACAAGAGTCTGTGGCACCAATACTGATTTTTAGCAGACTTGTATAAATAGACCCCATATTTCATTCCTTGCTACAAGGGTCATGAACTCCATCAGCTGTTAGGACAACTCAGTGAACAGTTTATACTAAATATAAACCTGGTGTGTGAACTACAAGTGAGAACTTTGGTATCTGTAGTAATCAGAGCTGGATGTTTACTTGACAATATTGAAACAAACTTGCTGTAGTGTGAAAATATGCATACTCTATGGCACTTAAAATGTATTTCTAGTATTCAAGCCTTGCTGCTTTGTAGTTCCTGGATGGTTATGATACTTCTGGGCATTTTTCAAATACTAATAATCACAGAAATGAAATAAGTAGATCTTTTCTTTGTTCAAATTCCCTACTGGTAGGTTAGAGTTCAGTGTCGCCCCTTGTTCCGTAGATGTGAATACTGGTGTGTCTTTTCTCACCATCAGTCAGTGGGGTTAGCTCTGGCTTGCAAAGCACAAGAAGCAGTGATAATGGCCAGATAGATAGATATCAGAAAGATTGTGTTTCTCACTTTATCAACAGTTTGCACATTAAGCTACAAGGAAGGAAGCCGTGGTGTCCTGTGCAGTCTTTGTATGGTCTGAATGACATTTAAGTTCGCTTTGACTTGTACTGCTTTTGCCGTCCTTGAAGACGGATCCCTGCACTTCTTTCAGTTTTCGTCTCTTTCCTGTCAAAGTTTTAGCGTGTGTGGCTTTTCTTTGTCCAAAGAGACAAGAAATGGAGGTTGATCACACAGCAAACCTGTTTTTTTTGGTGGGGGTGGTAGAAATTAGCTAAACATTGGTGTCAGATTTTGATTTACTAACTTCAGTATGTCTTCTATACCAATTTAAAGCCATACCAAGGTAGACCTCAATGTCCCAAATTGCACCAAAAAAACTAAAATTGTGATGTTTCTTCTTTGCTTCCGCGCTTCTGCCTGTAACTATAATTATGATGGGGTGTGTTCTCCACCTCTCCAGGCAGACACGCAGGTGGAAATCATGAGGAGGCACTTTCAGGAGGAGTCGCTGGACTACGTGTGTAAACTGCAGGAGATCCAAGAGAGAAAGAAGTTTGAGTGTGTGGAACCGGTGAGTAACTGACCTAAAATGGCATAAAAGCACTGGCGCGGTGTTTCATTCATACCACAATGAATGTCTTAAAACAAAACCGATGTGCTAGTGTATACAGTACATGGGATTAGCCTGATTTACAGTAAGAAATGATGGATTAAAAGGTAGAGCTCTATTTCTAGGGGTGCATTTTCAACAACCCCACACTAAATCGAGTTGGTGTCTTTGAAATTTCCCCTTGTACAAACTGTGCCTACCTTCTAATAGATGTGAAAATATTTGTAAGTAAGGATCTACTTTCTTGGGAAACGAAATCTGTAACTTTAATACTGACTCAGATTAGTAGATTTGTTACAGCTAAAACCACTATGGAAAATTACAGATCCCGACACTTAATGTCAGATACAGATGGTCATAACAGTATTGCTTTATGACAGAAATCCCAAACCCCTTCCGTATTAAAACAAAAAGGCAATATGTGAAGTCCTACACCGTCACAAGTTTTTGCCTGACTAAAAGTTACTAAACAATTCCATCGTATCCTGTCATTATGTGGATATAGTTTGCAAGTTTCTCTTTTACTTGCTGACCTTTTATCTCTGGTCTTTTTCTTCGTCTCATGTGTTTTCCTTGTAGATGCTGGCCTTCTTTCAGACAGTCTTCACCTTTTATCACCAGGGCTTTGAGCTCGCCAAGGACTTTGACCATTATAAACGAGAGCTGCAGATTAATATTCAAAATGTAAATAATACTTTTTTTTGCCTAATTGTTACCATGATAGCAAATGTTTATATATGTCATTTCCCTTGCACTTTGAGAGGAACAGAAGAAAGGTCTTAAGTGTAGAAAACAGAAGATTAAATTTTAACTTTTTGGTCACTAAATAGGGAAAAAGGCCTCTTCATGTTCCGATCTAGTATTTACTTGTCTGTTTATCTTCATTTGGCCATCAACTCCTGAGAAAAATATGTTTTGTTTTCTTTACCGCTTCAGGTCACACCTCTGTTGTTTCGATTTCTCCTATCCTGCAGGACACAGTTTCATTCTTACCTTTACATTTATATACTGTAAATTAGCAGCTAATTTCAAAAAGTTGAAGGTGTTTTATGGAAGCCATAAAAATACAAGCTGTGACTTAATGAGGCCTCTGGAGGCCATCCCTACCAAGCGGCCGAAAGTGACTTCCTGGAGTGTGCGCTTGCTTCCTCTCCCTCTTAGACAAGGAATCGATTTGAGGGCACTCGGTCGGAAGTAAACGAGCTGATGAAGAGGATCAGAGAGGCACCGCAAGAGTACAGACAGACGAGTCCCATCAGTTTTGAAGGCTACCTCTATGTACAAGAAAAACGTAAGACTTGTTTGTGATCATGTAATAGTATGTGTATAACATTTTAGTTAATAAAGCGCAGCAGGCAGCCAAACTCTGAGCGACAAAAAAAAGCACAAATATAACTCTTCCTTATTAGAAGGGGATTTTTTGTTGTTGCTGCTAATCAAATGTGTAAATGGAGGTGATATATCAGATATTTTTATGTAAATCAGCAGCAACGTTGCTGTAGCGTGACACAGAAAGTTGAAACACAGGATAAGTTCCTGAAGTTGCACTTGTTGCTGACACTGTAGATGTTTTAACTGAATTTGCTTACTGCTGCGTATTTTTTTGTCACTCGCTCGCTAAAAAGGACATTGCGAAAACTGCGAGCGTTATCCGGGGAGAACCACACTGGAACTGTCAATTGTGTGTTAGCGTGTTGCAGCAGAGCCCAAAAGGGCTTGTTATGACTTAAACCACATGAAATGTTTACAGTATGTTGTTAATATTTGTGTTTCATCTAGGGCCACCTCCTTTTGGTTCAAGTTGGGTCAAGCGTTACTGCACATTTGTTAAAGAGCAAAAGATCCTGCACATGGTGACTTTTGACCACCGATCAGGAGGAAAGATTGTGAGTGGAAGTGCCGCACACTAAAAAAAAATCAGACTCTGTTCAGTCTTTTACTTTCCATTACAACGTTCATTTTGTCATGCATTTTCTTTTTTAAATAACCAACCATATTTTGATGTTTTTTTGTTCCAGGGGGAAACAGAGTCCATCACACTCAAATCCTGTGTCCGGAAAACGACAGATGTGTTGGACCGGAGGTTCTGTTTAGACCTCGATATAACAGATCGGTATATTGTCACTTACTATGTTCTCAAACACACTGTGATAAAATCTTGCTTGTATTAAACTTGTCGTTTAATTTGGATTACTGGTGACACATTATTTGTTATTGCCTGCTGGATGACTTTTGCTTGAACACAATGTAAATGTTGTCCACAGACTGTTCACAGAGCACATAGATCTGTTTTGCTAAAGGGCTTAGCTCCACACACACACTTGGTGTTTGTTGCTATGTTTTGGATAGCCGAGGGCAGCACTGCAGGGGTTGTTTTGGAGGACCGCCCTCACGCATCATGCTGTAATATATATCCCGTTTTGTCACAGAACTTAACCCTGCGCCGCCCCTTTTCTGTAGTATTAATAGAAGAGCAATACCTTAAATTTAGAATGGAAATGTCAGTGCACACATCTGTTCGCCCTGTAATGAGTAACTTGATACCCATTTGTTCCTACATGATTGGAAGTGTCATAAAACCAGCTGGCCTCTTCTTTGTAGTACAACCAATCTAAGATGTATGTGGCAGAGGGTGGTTTTTTTTTTTGCTTTTTTGCAAATACATTTCATGCACTCCTTAATATTTTACAAAACTATACCTCTGATGCTTTTCCTAATACAAGTGTGGTATGGCTCTCTCCCAGGCCAGGAACGGTGCTTACAGTGCAGGCTCTGTCTGAGGATGACCACAAGTTTTGGATGCAAGCCATGGGTGGGAAGGAGCCTGTGAGTCAGCTTTCACAATGTCATCATCTACCACTCACTCATGGAGTTTTAATACATTCTCTTTAACTGCCATCTTGTAGAGAGCAAATACATGTAGCTTTACACCAACATATACTTAGAACTCCCCAAAAATATATTGCGTAAACTTTAAAACTCTACGTCTGTGTTTTGTGGTTGTTACTTTAACAGGTCGGACATTATCTTATGAGGACTTATTCTAAAGAACGTGGAAGTAAGGATCCAGCTGTGCCAGACACTGAATCTGTAAAATTATGTGATATCACAATTTTATAAGCATCGGTGTTTTTTTTCGTCTTCATTTTTTCCCTACCTGTAGTCGACGCTCAGTTGGATGACGTTGGTTTCAGTTTTGTGAAGAATTCCATCAGTGCAATAGAGAAAAGAGGTGAGCTATAAATATATTTAATAATGTAAATATCTGATGCTAGCATATGGAAAATTGCAGGATAAATTTCAGTGTTGGTGGATAGTAATAATAGTAGGTAACATGCATGCAAGCCTTTATCTGTACACAAGGGGGCAGACTTTCTCCAGTATTGAAAAGGCAAAAGACTTCCCAGCATCACCTGCAGGCACCTTGTACTGAAGACATGCAACTGCCTTTTCACGGCATTATTCTTACTTATTTGCTCTTATCTGGCCACCTCTTCATAAAAAGATCCTCTAAAAACTGATATTTTTATGCATGTTGTTACCTCATAATGAACTTGGTTAAAATTGAAATCATGCTGCAAATATATTATTTCAATAATTGTCATTATTGTATTGTAAGTAATATGCAAGTAGAGGTGTATTATTTTTATTATTGTTATATTCTAGGCATTAATGACCAAGGCCTGTATAGGGTTGTGGGGGTAAGCTCCAAGGTCCAGAAGCTCCTCTCATTAATGATTGGTAAGTTCTTCATTCTCTTCTTTTTCTCACATAGATTTTTAGTTTTTTAAGTAAGGACTGAATAAAGTTACAAATTTTAATTTAATGCCACCGCACTATCTCTGTGAAATTAGGTCGCCCCTAGTTAGTTGAATATGCTGATGTAATGGATGTGTCTGGATGTGTCTGTTAGGGGTGATATTAAAAAGATAGCGATTGGAAATCATCCCGTGACTCAGCCCACTGGTACCCGTGGCTCTCTGAAGTGCAACAAGTGCCAGTGTGTAGCTTGGCTTCGCTTTCATTCAGTTTTAAGCCCCCCGAGACAACCCAACGAGGTCCATCCTATTCACATTCTTCTGCTTTTTGGCTTTTCCTTCATTAACACGCCAGTAGGATGGCCTCTTGTGTGCTCGCAGATGGCTTAGTCTGTCAGTTGCCTTTCTCAATTACCTTTATGCCTCTTACTCGTCTCGAATCCCTTTCACTCAACTCCCTTTCTATAGAACTTGTCCTCTGTCCTTTCCATTGCTCCCTGTCTGCTCTCTGGTTTCCTGCTGTCTCCAGCAGACACCAGCTCACTTTCAGCTCTGTGTTCAGAATGACAACAAACTCAGGCAGCCGCCAGCCTGTCTCAGCTTCCTCTCCAAAACCTTGCAGCCTTCCAGCCCGCCGACTCATGCGGTAGACTCCATTAATGCTCTGCTACGGAAGTTTCTTTAAAGCCTTAAAGTATAGAAAACTTCCATCACTAGTCTTGAGAATCTGCATGTTACTCATTTAAAGAAAAATAACGATTTAATCTGTGCCTAAATATTTCTATCTAAACGCAACTCGTATTTTATCCCTGAAATGACTAATATGTATGACAGCAGTTGTGTGTTACTTCTCCACAGACACATTCACAAACATTTCTTGCATACAACAGTTCACAGTGAGTGGGTGAAACAAGCTTTAAACCCTGAAGAAAGACTTTGGATCCTCCCACACCTCCTCCTTTTCATCTCTCACCCACCAACATGGCCACGGTCCAATCTGAGAGGACAAAGTGATACAAAATTCTCCCATCATATTACAGTACAAACAAAGAGAGCGGCACCTATTGAATGACAGACAACAATATAACAGGAAGAAACCTGTAAAAGTGAGCTCCGTTCCCTCTCTGACCTGTCTGTGGTTCAGACAGAACGGGCAGGGCAGCGTGTGGTGTCGGTGGCGATATGGTCATAATAGCTGCTGAATTGGAGGTTTTGGTCCTCCAGATGTAATTGCATAGGTAAATTTAATGAATGCACATTTCCAAGGAGCAAAGTCAGGCATTTAATATTTTACAGTTCAAAGCAAAAGTTGTTAAACACTGAATTAGACCTGAACAGATGCTGAAAAGGTTTATGGTGCACCTTCATTGGTTAAATGGTATCGCTTGAATACTGACCCGCCAGGCACACTGTGGCCTCTTTGTGCCCAAAAAACCCAGATGATAAAGAAGAGTCATCTGTCACTAGATGAACCAAGCAGGCGGTTAGGACATTTTGCAGTGTGAGTGTGCACAGCGCAAAAATAAACTCATGCAATAGCTGCTCTGAATAGCCACACCTGAAGTAAGAAGGAACTGTTATTAAAATGTGAGGCTAATGAGGTGCTTTTTTGACTGTATAATTTATAGAAAATTAATAAATGAAAAATCTTGAGAGAAAAATTATAACCTACGACTCCTTTCTAGTTTGAATGTCGGCTATTTTTGGTTTGAGACCTTTCAGGAAAGGTGGGGATATAGGCGTTTCCTAAATCGACCGAGATAGAGTTACGGGTAAGTGGTTAACCGTGGGTCAGGCACTTTGGAAGAATTACCTGTGAGCTGGTTGTTTGAGAATAAAAGAACAAATCAGTCACGCAGGAAGCAAACACTGACAGGTGCTGCATGTGGTTGT
Organism: Diplotaxodon limnothrissa; assembly: GCF_057381915.1. Classification (NCBI taxonomy): domain Eukaryota; kingdom Metazoa; phylum Chordata; class Actinopteri; order Cichliformes; family Cichlidae; genus Diplotaxodon; species Diplotaxodon limnothrissa. Next base: position 17,693,810 of record NC_140601.1, on the reverse strand, counting down.
TGCTTCATCTTAATCCTGAACAGCATTTGCTTCCTCCCTTCTTCTTTTTCCAGTTGGCATCAGTTGCACATCTTAGTCTTTACATTTTAGTGCCACTGAACATCCTTACAGCACATACGTCACACAACCATCGCTTCATTTCCAATTTCTGCACATCACTTGTTTGTTCGGGTTTGGGTCAGGATGTGGTATTTACTTATCTCATGAATAGGCTTACTTTCATACTGGTCCAGGCTTTCAATCAGCTTATCCTCAAATTTGAAAGTCTGGGAAGGAGAGTAAATTCCCTATTTTTATTTAACAAACTTTTCCCTTCTTAATATTTTCTGTATGATGAAAAGTTTTTCTGCTGGTGTTATGTCACTCTGCCGCTGTGCTTATTAAGTCCCCACACAGCACGGTGTTGGTTGCCTAGTCTTTATTGTTGCTAACACAAAAGAAAATAATATAGAACTGAACCTCGGTGGATGCTGTGTCGTTAACAGTTTTGCAATCAGTGCTCCTCCAACTGCTCCAGCTGTGTTTGTGCATACACCGACCTGGCCAAATCAGGCCTGTTTTTGCAAGACTACAGCACCTCTGCAAACTCCATCAGTCTCACATGTGGAGACACACCTGGCTACACATGCTTCCTAAAAACGTTTGCTTTCAGAAGTTGACACTGGACAGGCAATTTTGTGGATTATGCAGACGGAGAGACACGCGGTCCTCTTGCCTGCAGTGGATAGATCAAATAAAAAATAAATAGATTTCCTATTAACAGACCACCTAACACCCGTGAAGCTAAAGTCTGTGTGGTGGCTAAGACCCTAAGCTGTACATGTGTCAGACTCCAAACACTTCACTGACACATTGCACTTCCTCTGTAGTTCATCAGAGGCTACTTACGGTGTGACTAAAGCCCCCCCTACCCCACCCCCGCAAATTTTCAGCACAACACACCCTTGGAGTCCCTGTGGAGTCAGTGAAGTAGTAAGGGATTAATTAAACTTGTAATGAGTATAAAGCCAGCAGCCCTCTACAGATGCTGCAACTTCCTTCCATATCCTCTGGGGCGAAACGCGACCCCCGAAGGCTAGCAGGAATGCTTTTTATCCTCATATGGCTAATTACAAGTTACATATTTAAATCACATATTTGTTGTGCATAATATGAACAGGGTAGTTAATTGGCGCCTCGGTGCGAATACCTCAGTCAGTGAGTAATTGCAGTGATGCTAAGTTTGTGATTCTTATAGATGAGAAGAGCGACGAAGTGGATTTGTCAGCCAGCGAAGACTGGGATGTTAAGACAATAACAAGTGCACTGAAGCTTTATCTGAGGTAAGGATTAGTGTGATGTTTTAATGTGAAAGACACGCACACACCTTAGTAGGTAATTATATTTTTTCATCTTATAAACCGTCAAACTGTGCTGTTGTGCATCCAAGCAAGTCTATTTCTGACCCCCACGACAACTCCTTTGATGAATGCGGTCCTTTCCGCTTGCTTGAATGCGAAACACTGCATCCAGCGTCGATGCTTTATTTTATAAAATGGCTACAGATTTAATTATGCAGAGTGCCTTTGTATAATTAACTCCTTGCGAACTCATAATGCTCATGATATGCATGTTCCACAGTCAATAACTCCTTCCAGGTTGGCAGCGAGTGTGGGTGAAGTTCAGAGATTAAAAATGTAGTTTGGCTGCAAGAAGATGAAGCGGTATAATTTTAAATGCCAATCTGATTTTGTCGACATGCTGTTGCAACAAATTGAGTTGGCTTTGCTTGTTGCTTGATTGGAGGAAAATTTGCATTTAAAGTTGGGAATTTGCCTGCTTTCTTTTATGCATATTAAAAATACTAAAAAGAAACTAATACCGTTTTTTGGGGTGGGGGGTTTCGATTACTTGTTTTATTTTGTCACTATGGAGGTCTTCAAACAGTCACTGCTATGTAATTAGGATGTAAATGATGAACCTAGTCAGGGGGGTTAAACTTGTGTGGACTGACCACTTCCAAAAAGCAGACTGATGGAGAGGACTGTGGACTCTGGGACATTACTTAGTTGAGAAGTTTTACCTCAGCATTTTAGTTACCGTACCCTTATCATTATTGACGTGCTATATTAAATCAACACAGTGTTTTTCTAATTTGTCTTTTACTTCCATGACCTGCTGAAGTAAAACGGCCTCAATCTCCTCAGTTTCCTCTGAGGCTAAGTAGCTTTGGCCACTGTCCAGCTGCAGTGTGAAAGTACCTTCAGATGAACTTGGTTATCTCAACGCGTGCACCGTCTAATTCCATCTCCTGGCCTGGCCACATTAATCATTGCTGTGTGCAGACCCTATAAAACAGTGTGCCAGCTATTTCTGTCCCTCTTGCTCACTTTAACTCTCCTTCTCCCTCCCACCGCCCCCCAACCCGTCTCTCTTTCTCTCACTATCTCTGCGAAGGAGCCTTCCTGAGCCGCTGATGACCTATGAACTTTACAAAGAGTTCATTAGCCCCGCAAGTAAGTTCTACCGCCTCATGTACCAGCTCTTCATCTGAGCGCAGACCATACGCAAACAGAAGTGTATGTATGTGCCGTATCAGTGCGAAATGGGCATTTTATCAATTGAAGCAGCTGAGTTCATTACTTAGTTCTTCTTCGGGGGGTTATTGAAAAGGAGCAGTGAAGTGAGACACAGTAAAAACACTTTTAAATTAAATTTTACTAACTTTGTTTAAACTTTGTGCTTTTAAGGGAAGTTGGGCAACAGTGGTCACCTTTCTTATGTCTGAAAGCTATTGTGTGGTGTGTGCGTGTCTTGATTGCTAATTATCGCCTTTTTATGTCTTCCTGCGTGGTATCAGTGTGTTACTCGCAGCACTCAGTGCATTTGTTCTTGATTCTAACCCTACCAAAGAGGCTTTCAGCTCCCTTTGGCTTAGTTGCATTTGTCTTTTCATTGCAGATGAGCTTATTCCAATCTCCATATAATCGCTACCTGTTTAACATGGGACTAAATTTGTGGCCAAAAAAGCCATTAAAGATCCTGGATCAAAATCATCCAGTGACCTTGAAGAGGAAAAAAAAAGAAGGGAAAAAATAGGGTTTTTTTTCTGCCCACATAACATAATTTCTGTATGAAATGTTTTAAATCAAGCCAAACTTGAATCTTATTACAACAAGTGCTATAATTGGATCAGGTTGACATTTTTATCAGGCGCTCGCAATGCCCTCATAACGAGGGGGGAAAATGGATTAGCAATGAATATTTTTTTTGATGGATGACAGCATCCATAAGAAGCTTTTGCCATGTTTAAATCCTTGTCGTTCCCATAGTAATGATATTTTGTGTGCCTGTGTGTGTTAGCGTGTGGGCGGTCAGATGCCCATGTGTGAGGAAGTGTTTAAGAGATGATCTTGGGGGTTTTAACACAACCCTTTATACGGTAGCGACAGTAACGTAAAGCTATCTTCTCCGCCAGCATAGTGGTCCCTGCTGCCAAATTCTGGGAGGCTTCAGACCGTATATCACCATCACACCTCTTCTTCATTTATTTGAACTGGGATGTATTTTCCTCTAATGCTTAATCCCATACACTTGAGAGGGATAGCCTCTGATTGTTGCACGCTTAAAGGTCCACCAACTTTTGCTCATTTTAAAACATTCCCAGACTTCCGATAAATACTTTTAGGCCTTTTTGAAGTAACATAGAGCTCGAATTTTTCATCATCTATTTAAATTTCCTACTGTACAGTGTACCATCTGAGCTGTGCTGGCTCCTTGCCATGCGAGGAGCACAGAGAATTCCTTGTAGTTTAATATGAGTACACGGCTGTTTCTGCATTTGAACAGAGGGCGGTAGTCCCGAGTCTCGCATCCAAGCCGTCCACTGCCTGGTCCACAAACTACCGGAGAGGAATCGACAAGTCCTCGGGCTGCTTATGAAGCATCTGGCCAAGTGAGTGTTCATAGTTCCTTGGTCATAGTTCAGCCAATCTCCACCCCCTCTCTCTCTCTCTCTCTCTCTCTCTCTCTCTCAGTTCTCTCTTTCTGCTCTTCCTGTCTGTCTCCTTATTCTCACTCCACATGCTTTTTCTCTCTCTCTCTCCCTCACTCCCACTCTTTTCACTCCCCCTTCCCTGCTGTCACTCCATCTCTTCTCTGTCTACTCAGTGACTGCTGGGTAAGAAAATTGATGCCACTAGCGTCTCGATTCTTTTTTCTTTTCTTTTTCTTTTTCTAAGGTCATTTTGTTGTATATTTAAAGTTGTCGAGGGAGGATTGAGTAGCCTGCCGTACCTGTTCATCATGCTGTTTTGCAGCCCACGGGCGAAACGAAATGAAATAGACCACTCAAATTAAGCCCTCTCTTGAGATTACTGTATACACCCCTGGACGGACCACTATTGTGCATCATTCCATTTGCGAGATTAGATAGGAAGAAAGATTTTAAGAAATAATGTTAGCTAACATTACAAGGTTTTACCTCAGCAAGCTTTTTATAAACTAAATATGAGCAAATTGAAGATAAGTAAATAATCCCTCTTCCCTGAGGCAGTGAAAGTCTGGTGGATCTTATTTCATAGAAACCCGCTGCAGAATCAGGCTGTGGTAAAAAGGCAGCGCTATTGAAATTGAATTTGGATTATCCAGCGTGAAATTCTCCAGACTGGAGAGACTCGAATATTTTTCTGAAGTTGGCGTGTGTGCATGTCCTGCAGGGGAAGGAAGCAAAGCCAGAATTTCACACTCCTATCTGAAATGGTTTCAGAGATGTTATAAATGTGAGTTGTCACCAATGTTTTTGTCTTCAAAGGCATCCTTTGAAGCTATTTAAACTGTCTCTCTGCAGCTGCACTGCATATCATCATATTTGGAGTATGAAATCTCTTCACCTGTCCGTATAACTTTTTCTTCAAATAAAGGTTTTTTCAACTTTTCTTTTTCTTGACCACTTAATATAGTTGTACCTATTGAACTCCCAGTTTTGGAATGGATGTAGGTGACATTAAATAAAACTCCAGTCTTTCCTCAATGTAAATATCCTTTGGTAAGGTGGATCCATCCCCTGGCCTCTTTACATGTCAGCGTTGGCAATATGATGAAGAGATTAATACATTCAGAACACAAAGAGAAAGCTTAATCAATGGCCATGTTGTGTGCTTTTGAAAAGAAAATCTGAAAAAAATCCCCCAGAATAATTATATGTGAACAAAAATATTAATAGAAAGTTCATAGTAATTAAACTTAATTGTAGTGTTTTTTAAGCGTTTTATATACATTTCATATGACACAAAGCATCATACAGTGCTGCAAGGTGTCAGTTTGGCTAATGTCTTTCACAATTACTAAAGTAAAAGTAAAACTCGAAAGTGTGATTTTTAAAAAAATATATGCTTGACTCTAATGCCATCAACAAGTGACAAAACAATAAAAGGGATGTTGTTTAAAGTTAAAAAACAAACAAACAGAACTGATCAGTAATGTGATTGTGAATGCCACTGAGTCAGAGGAAAAGACTCCGCGGTACTTTCAGCTGCTCCCTTATTTCTGCTCCCAAAGGATCAGCACAGCAAATGTATCTGCATATTTGATTTGGCACACATTTTACATGAAATACCCTTATCCTCACATTTACCAGCACTAGGAGTTCATGAACAAGCCACCCTTCTTTTAGACTAGCTTCGTGTCTCTTGCCCATCTCAAACCAGGGGTCTTTTGGATGTAAGGTGAATGTGTTAACCGCTGCTATGCTCTGAAAGACTACAGGAGCAAATATTTCGGCAGCAGTTTTAAAAATTCTCAAACTAAAATTGCAGAGAATTTGGGCATCTGAAATTAGTAATTACTTTTAGGAGTCACAACCAGAATCTGTAATGGCATGGGGTTACATTAATGCATATAGCAAGGGTGATTTTCATCTGTGAAGGCACCATAATTATTAAAAAGATGTGCACAGATTTTGCTAAACCACACTCTGTGGCATAGTCCAAAATGAAAGGATGCTAAACTGGTTCTACCTACAATCCTACATTGACGAGTCATCCATGAGTCCTTTCCTGACATGGAAAACATTGTACAGTACATGGATACTGGGTCATGTTTGCATTAGTATTCCCCCTGGGTTAATTGAGAAATGTAAGAATGACAAAAAGAGACAGCATACGCATGCATACTGTGCATAATGTGCTTCAAGACTTGTTGCCCTTGTGCCCACAAGCATTGTCAACAGTGACACTAGAGTAGTGTAACTTCACTCTTTAGTTCCATCTGTCACTGTCACTAGAAGCAGTGTCCCTGTGTTTTCGGGCCTGTGTGTGCTTCAGCTGCCCCTTTACTGAATAAGGAATGGCGATTCTAGATGACAACAGCAAACATTCAAACCTTTCAGTGAGCTGAACAAGATTTGCAGTCTTAATCGTGTGTTTCTATCTGCTAATGTGACTGCATGCAGTTTAGACTTGTGTTGTAGAGAAAATAAGTAAAAGTCACACACGCCAAGTTGGTAAGATTGCAATCGCAACTGTGGCCAGGGCGCTCATACAAACACGAAGCTGACAAGTTCAAACACCATCAGATTAATGGGAAGGAGTGCATGTCTGAAAGGGCCGATTGGCGTCATAATGAAATTACAAATACAAATACAAATAACAAAGGAGGCCCCGCAGCTGAAACCCTATCTCAAGCGAGAAACGTTTGGCTTTTAAAACTACAGCAGTTGGTCTCCTCAGTTACCAGTCACAGGAGAGATGCTGGAGTGCAGCAATAAGCATTGGCCCTGTCCTAACTTTTTGGGATTTGTTGCTGGCATCAAATTCATTATTTTACATTGGGTTTAAAAATGTCTTTGAACTAGCTGTTGCATAGGCCACCATCTACTAATTTAATGAGCTGGAAGATGAGTGCATCCAGATCTGGGTGGTTTACCACCTCCAGTTTTGAAGGGTAGAAAAAACTTGTCTTGTGTTCAAGGGCTGTTTTTCAGCCAGCGACTAAGCCTTTATTTAACATTATTTTTGGATTCCCTTTCTCATCTGCTTATGTAACTTTTTTTGGGGGAGGGGGAAATAATGACCCATTACAGTTACGCTACTGGAGCTCTGCCCTTTTTTATTCTTGGACTACCCTGTCTTTGTGAAGTTAAGTTGTTTAGTTGAAATTTTGCGGCTATAATGTGAGTGGTTATTTTCCCCAGCGTGGCGGCACACAGCAAGCAGAATCTGATGACCGTGGCCAACCTGGGCGTGGTGTTTGGACCCACATTAATGAGGCCACAGGAGGAGACTGTCGCCGCCATCATGGACCTTAAGTTCCAAAACATTGTGGTGGAAATCCTCATTGAACACCATGAAAAGGTAACACACAGACTTTATAATCTATCATATGCCTAGTGGAGTGCACTCTATAGACTGTATAAGTGTTTATGGGAATATCCTTCTATTGTATTCTATTGACTTTTTTTGATTGTACACACGTTAACTGCGTTGACTCTTCACATTGGATTCATCCTGCGAGTGCAACATTTTCTATACAACTGTTTTGCAATTCGCAGTCCACAACTATATTCACTAAAACCTAAGCACTGTAGGCAGCGCCAGGTAACAAGTGACAGCACGAAATGAAATCTGAGGTGACATGACATCAGTAAGCTGCTCACAGCACCTTGTTGTTTACCTACCTATGTGGTGCATAATTACTCGAAATGTGCTAGTGCAGCAAAAAATGTGTTTGCGAGTCTTTTTTGGAACGGGGCGCTTTATTACTGTTAGAGGTTTTGTGTTTCGCTTCCTAAATTATTATTTGGTACTTCTCTGCTGGAACAGAAGTGCACGTACTGTACTATGTCTGACAGAAGAGTTTCATCTGGATCGAATAAGAGTCTCAATTAGGGGAGATGTGATGCTCTTTTCTTCTGCAGGTATTCTTGTTTTTGGTGAGGGTGGTTTATACGTGTGCATTGAAAACCTTTTTTTGCTTTCTTGAGTAAGTGTTCTGGCAAAAACATGCATCATACTAGATGATGGGGTAATTTGTGGCTATTGGAAGCTTTTCCGAGTTGACATAGAGCTCAGATAATGAAACATGCTCGGACAGAATACCCTTCACCCAGTTATTGAGGCGCAGAGAAGCTCGATGTTAGTTTAATTTACATATTTTTGTGTGGCTCTCCAATAGGGGGAGCCCTAAGTGCTTCTACCAGAATCAAACACATGGTTTTCTCTTCAATTTCAGCCTTTTGATTACTCCGTAGATTGTTGCACACATTTTATTACATTCAGAAAGGCCTGTCTGAATGCATTTATTTTGGTTGTGAGTTGTTTCATAACCTGTAGTTCACAGGATCATATAATCTCCCCCAGAATGTCATTAATCGGTGTCAATCCTCAAACGGGGATAATTCTCCGTGTCAGAAGAGAAAAAGGTTTGAGATTAGTTTTCTAATCTGTTTGGAGCAGAGCTGCACTCGCTGCATAGAATCAGATGAAACCGGGAGCTCGTCGTGTTTATTTTCCTTCCAAGCTTCATTAAAATGAAGAAGAGGCGTGTTGCGAATAATGTCTCCACCCAAACTCACAAATCTAAAACGGGGTGTGAGAAAATACAGAAAAAACAACACCAGCAAAAACAACACCAGCCAGCCCCGCGCGCACCGCTAGTGTCCTTAGACTACCTAGAGGTATCCAGCACTGGCCGGGTGATAAAAGATGTAGTGTTAGAATGCAGCAAGAGCATTTTAGAAAGTACAGCATGTTTGAGCAGGGGAAAAGTTGAGCAGACAGACAGACGGGCATTAACTTCCCTCACAGCTGAGTCCCACTCCAGACTGTTGATACCCCCAGATACCAACAGTAGACTCTGCTTTACATTCACCTCCATCTGCAGAGAGAGGCGAGAGGGGAAGAGAGAGGCAGCACAAACTCTCAGCCATATCAGATTTCTCACTTTTTCTATCTGCCTCTCTCCTACAAACTTTATCTCTCATGCCCCCACCCCCCCTCCCCCTCCTCTATCTGCCTCTCCGTTCACACTCTCGCTCACTTTCTCTCTCTCTCCTCTCCCTTCCCTACCTCCCTCCTCTCCTCATCTGTGATCCTTTCTGAGGCTCTGCTGAGACTTCCTCTTCTCTGCAGCCCTATTCTCTTTTAACTCCACATCTGAAGTTTATATGTAAACACGGGCCCGGTGTAAACAGGCTTTGCCAGTTGGCCAGTCCTCCTCAAGTCCAAACCTTGTTTATTTGACTTTGGGTCAATTTTTTTCGGAGGAAAAACGTCACCTTAACTTAGCCCTGGATTTCTAGATGGGGAAGTGATTATTTATTTATTTAGTTATTTTTTAATTTTTTGGCCACACACACACACACACACACACACACACACATGCGCACACACACACACACGAATCTGTTCACATGCAGTTTTTAGGGTCCAATCAATGAGCAGCTCAACTTTTCCTAGGAGAACTTGCTGCTGCTGCAAATATCTTTTTCCATCCACAACTACATAAAGAGTGTGAGTTTTTCAAAACACATTGGTTCAGTTGAGGACATGCTGCAGCTCAACAGTCTAGGAGTATCTGCATTGTGTATGCTGTGTTTTGCTACAGACTTATTCACATGTGTATTCAGATCTTTACAGATGCTCCCGAGTCATGCCCTCTCTCACCTGCTGCCCCAGTGCTCTGTGCTCCCACGAGGCAGTCCAAGAAAATGAGTCGACAGAATCGGCCTTTGGCTGTCTACAATCCGCAAGCCCTTGACATTCAGAATGGTAAGAGATGTACAAGTTTGTACCTGTATATTTTCACATTTCTCGGTGTGTTAAATAAAAGGTGTTGTGAATGTGTTTAGGAATTTATTTATTTTTTTGCTCTAGAAGTTCAAATGCTCCTCACTTTAGCTGTAAAGCACTATAGTGATTCAGCAAGCATCTCACTTAGCATTTATTCATTTGTAGGGCCCAAGAGGTCTTAAGTGGCAACAAGTGAGTAATACCTGCCCTGAGACTTTTAGTAAGTGCAAATGAACTGAACATAAATCTGTTATGTTGGAAAATATTATTTTACTTCCATTTCCATGTGCGGATATGTGGATACACCACACAGCAACTCAATACATTTAGGCATGTAGATATGGTGAAGATGACCTGCTGAAGCTCAAACCGATAACTTTGATCGTCGCACGGTTGTCGGTGCCAGACAGGCTGGTCTATAGAATATAGCAAAGTATTTCAGAAACTGCTGATCTACTGGGATTTTCCCCACACAGTCATCTCTAGAGATTACAGAGATGAAACAAGAAAGAAACTATACAGTGAGGGTAAAAATGTATTGTTGATGTCAATGGAGAATAGCCATACTGTTTCAAGCTGAGAGGAAGGCAACAGTAACTACTGGTTACAACCAAGGTACGCAGAAGAGCATCTCGGAATGCACAACTCAGTAAGTCATGAAGCAGATGGCCTGCAGCAGCAAAAGACCACGCTGGATGTCGGTCCTAAGCTACGAACAGGAAACCAAGGCTGCTGCTGGACCAAAATGGAAAACTATATAGACTTTGCCTGGTCTGATGAGTCTCGATTTCTGTTGCAGTATTCAGATAACAGGGCCAGAATTTAGTGCAAACAACATGAAAGCATAGAGCTGGCCTGGCTTGTATCAGTGGTTCGAACTGGTAGTAGTGCAGTGGTGCAGAAAATATTTTCTTGACACATTTTGGGCCAACTAGTACCAACTGACCATCATTCAAAAAGCCACTGTTTAGCTTAGTATGGCTGCTGACTGTGTCTATGCCTTTATGACCACAGCATGCCCATCTTCTGATGGCTGCTTCCAGGAGGATAACGCACCACGCCACAAAGCTCAAATCGTCTCAAACTGATTTCTTTTACATGACGATGAGTTCACTGTACCCAAATGGCCTCTACAGTAGGGCTGGGCCATATCATACCGTTCACGGTAATACCGGTATAATGTTGGGCAACGATAAGAAAATGAAATATCGCGATAGATTATGGGTAAAACGCGCATGCGCAGTGCCTTTGTTTTCATACGCACATGACGGAAAATGAGAAGGTCGAAAGCGGATCGTTGAATGAAACGGATGAACCAGAATTGGTTTGTAAAAATGAGGCAACTTCAGTGGCGTGGAACTGGTTTAGCTTTCGTCCGTCAGATACACAACAAAGCACTATTTTTGGTAGAGCATGCTAGCGGGCCGTCGTTATTACCGTGTTTTTTTGGAAAACACGGCACACTTAAAATCAATCCTTTGATTTTTCTGAAAATAGACAGTGCCCCTTATAATCCCGTGTGCCTTATGTATGAATTCCGGTTGTGTTTACTGACCTCGAAACGATTTTATGTCGTACACGGCGCTCGAAAATCTATCAAATGTTTGAGTACGACTTTGCTAAGCTACAAAGCCGCACCGCTTGATGGATTGTTGGAGCATTACGGCTATCGTAGGCAGACGCCTCGCGGAGTGATACGTACTTCAACATAATATTACCGTATTGTGTGTGTATAACCTCTTTTTAAGTTTTGTGGATATTATGCATGGTTATGCTGAGGATATGTCGGCCAATTTCCACTGGAAATGCCTTTTGGTTAAACTGTCAGCAAGGAATTTGCACTGTTACATTTTTAGATAACTTTAATGCACATAAAAAAACAGCTGCTTGTTTAAGTGAAAATATATTGATGTTTGGGGGGGTTTTTTTGCACTAACAAAGGTGTGGAGTTGTAAAGTATTTTGTCTAGTGTTAATTATATTGTCAGTTATATCGTTATTGCAAATTTTCAAATGTATATCGTGATAAATATTTTTGGTCATATTGCCCTGCTCTACTCTACAGTCACTAGATCTCAGTTCAATAGAGCCGCCAATTTGCAGCCAAAAGAATTTTCTGCAAATTTGTGACGCTATCATGTCAATATGGACCAAAACCCCTGAGGAATGTTTTCAGCACTTTGTTGAATCTATGCAGCAAAAAATTAAGACAGTTCTGAAGGAAAAGGGGGGTCTACGCTGGTTCTAGGTCTACACAAGGAAGCTGCCAGTTGAGATTCTGTTGAGGGGCAATTTAAAATCCAACATGTATTGTCTTAAAGAACCTGAAAAGGGAAAACTTTAGTGCTAATTTATTTTAGTGCTAATTTGTACACTCATACTCTAACATATTTTGTGCATTAATTATCATAATAGAGTGTTGCCAGGTTGTGAGGTGCACCAAGGAGGTTAGGCTTTATGTAATACAGTGTTGTTGAACAGAAACACAAAGTCAAAATATCCAGAATTATCATGAAGTCGAATCAGCATCTTTCTAATGGGCGGTTTAAACAAAAACTAAACATTATCACTGTCGGATGCATTCAGGCAACAATATTAGTATCCATTAGTTTGAGGTGGGTGTAACAAATAAACTGGCAACTAAGTGTATTTACCGCTGATCCCTGCTGAGCTCTAAATCACTCACTCTGTCTGTTCCCTTATGAGTGCTATGCAGAATAACAGTGTCTACAGATGACACACTAAACTTAATCACCTTCTTTCTCTAATACTGTTTGAAGGGATTTGCATCTGGGTCTTTTCTGTGTTTTTGTTTACTTAAAAATTTACTTTCTCTAAAGATTGACTGGGAGACTGCAGCATAAGAGAGTCCCACTCTGGTACATCAGGAGAGCTGGTCACCTGACCCACTGACCCAAACACTCTAACTCTAGCAGTTTCTGATCCACAGCCAGTTAAATCCACCCCCCCCCACACACACACACACACACACACACAATACCAAAGGAGTCTAAATCTGCTTACCAGATTGCCTCTCTTTGTCTCCCTTGTGCTAGCTTTTACTGTGGGGTATTTTAATATCAGGGATGAAAGGCATAATCCTTTTTTAACCTTTGTGTCTTTTATATGGGTCCCACATAATAAGAGTAAAAGCAATTTAAGAATGCTGAAGTGGGTAAGAGAGAGCAGTGTTTATGTATGCGTGTGACTCTTCTTATGATTCTACGTGCCGTGCTGGGTGTCTGATATCCTCGCAGATGTGACGGCACGCTATGCGTAGAGAGGTGCTTTAATCAGAGTATTTGTGTCAGGAAGCTTTCCAACAACTGTGGTTTACAAGGCTCTTATTCTCAAGATGATTACAGATCACTTGCATGTTTGTTACTGATTTAATTAAAATGTAAAAGGTGCTAAAGATTTAGCTGCCAGTTTATTACTGTTGGGTGTGTTTTGCTTTTTTAATATTTATTTCATCAGATGTGATCTTTTTCTTAGAGCACTTTACAAAAAAATGCAAACTTTCTTTTGGTGGGTTTCCACCTCTAAACAAAAGACTTGAACAGTAGGCTAGCAACAATATTCTGCTCACATCTAGTGCTGCGTATAAGAAGCAAGTTGTAACAACAACTGCTTCATTTTTCACCATGACAATGATCCCAAACAGACTGCCGGCGCAGTAAAAGCATACTTGGATAGAAAAACTCACAGTGTAACACTGTTGGTCATCGATTGGCCTCCCCAGAGCTCGGGCCTCAATATTATTGACGCAGTGTGGGATCATCTTGAGAGAATAGTGCCAGCAGCCAACATCCAAAGAAGAGCTTTGAATGTCCTTCAAGAAGCCTGGAGAACTATTCCTGAAGCAGCTGCCTAAGAAAGATCAGGCTGTGTTCATAACAAATATTGACTTTCAAGTTCATTAGAAATGTACAAACTCTGTTTTTGGCCTATATATTGTACTTCCATGTATGTTTGCACATGTTTCAATAAATCACTGCACACATTTCCTATTTTATTAGCAAAATATAAAGAAATGAGGGTGGCTCAAGAGTTTATCACTGTACTGTACACAAAGCCAGTTCTTAGACATTTTCATAATTGATGTATTTATCGGGGGAGAGATAAATGTTGTATTTTGTGGTTTTGTTTTTTTTGTTTTTTTACATTTATCCTTTTGTGCCTCCCTCATCTCCTAAAAGCACAATCTTTACGTCACAGTAAAAGTGAAAAACAAGAGCTCGGCTCTCCCAGCTGTTTCTTAGGTTCCTGTCTATGACTTCACAAGTGTAACGAACAACACAAACTTGGTTGTAAGTCTCGCCTGCTTTGACAGCAGTTTGATTTACAAAGTCCCTTGTTGATGCAGGATTGTTTTCATGTGTTGATAAATTATTCATCTGTTTTATCGTCGGCGAGCTTGAGCAGACTGAACCTTTTACCATTGACTAAAATTATTTAAAAAGATGTAATTAACTCAAACAAACACATGTTAATTGTTTATCCCAGTGTCAACAGTGGGAGACAGTTCCAGCCCAGCTCCAGATGAGACATCAATGGGCAGCAATGAATCTGTGTCATCGCAGTCATCATCAGCCTCGGCCTCAGAGGTGAATATGGAGAAGAGTGACCACGCCCCTCTTAATGCCAGCCTCTCCTCAGGCAGCAACTCCGGGTGAGTTCTTCACTAAGTCTCAAATCGATATGTCGCATGCGGGCGCTCAGAATGCATGTTTGTGAGGTGAGATCTTCAGCTATCAGGCCACAAATGAAAATGATTTCAAATTAGTAGTGCTTCACATCAAGTTATCCCATTCTCAAAGGTAAACTCTGTTTTTAATAACTAATGTTTGATTAGAGTGTTTTCTAATTAACTGGTCTTTGCTTCCAAAGCACAGCTGTTAGTCTGGTAATCAGTCTTTGGGCCAATTTCCTCTCACTTAATGTATTGATTCATTTAACATATGAATCGTTGAACTTCTCAGAAGTGTAGGGGATGATTCAGAGGAAAAGGCAAACTCCAAATAAGAGAGAAGGACATTATTTTAATTGTAGGCTTTTTATTCACTTGCATTTTGTATTGACGTGGTTACTGTGATTCTGTGAGAACCTGTTCTTATGTATATTCATATTCTTTTTAGTCTCTTGTTAGTGTTTTTGGAGCAGAAATCTTCCATTAAATCAATTGGATTTTAGGTTTTTTGTCTTCCAGTTCAAACCGGTGTAGTTTAATCAGACCATCGGGGATTCGATGCTCCCCTCGTCCAGCAACTTCTTCCTGTGGACATTATTAAAAAGGAAATTCATGTAAACACTTTGGGTTTCATTCATCATGGGAAGCAGTTGCACTTTTCTGCACTTAGCAGCTGCATCTCAGCTCCCTCTTTACAACTCTGGGCAAAAAGCATACTTGGCAAGATAAAACAATCATTATTAATAATGCACACTTACCTATTTTTGAACATTGTGAATCGTGGAAAACGAGCATCTCAGTTCTCGTGTGAATCACGCGTTTGCTAACCTGTAATGCACATTACGCAGTTGCCATTTTTGAGTTTAATTAAATAACAGATTATTCAAGGTAAAGTGGAATTAATTATTGGAGTGTCAGCCCCATTGTTCTTGCTATTACTCTTTTGTACTAGATGGGAAATGCATTAATAGCTGGAATGCATTGCCATGCCTCTCTCCCTCTCTCTCCCTCGCTGGCTTCTCCTTTCTGTCCTCACTGCTAAGTCCTTGGTCCTTTTTGTTGTTTTCAGCCTATGACTTGTCTTGAATGCTGATGTGAGAGATGAATTATTGGGTTATGCTGCAGATGTTAGACTCTCTGCTGTGTCATGTCTACACAGTCACCTTGGAATAGACTTGTCTTTTTTTCCCTCATTCACTGTCCCTCTCTCCTTTTCCATCAGCTGAAAAGAGTTGTAAAATAAAAACAAATCCTCCTCACACCTTGACAGAGGACAATGTGATTCTTCTCTCTGTGACCTCTGTGGGTGCCTGCCCGCCTGTGAGTGTAGGCATGTTTAGTTTTTTTTCTAAGTTGCAGGATTAGACGGACAAGGCTCTATAGCCCTTATGTAACCAACTCTATTTTTTTCCCCTGTGGGTATTTTATTTATTTATTTTTTTGTGCTTTCCCACATATGTGGCATCATATTGGAGGACGGAAGGAGCAACCAGGAGGAGGTCGTAAATCTCGGCTCTTATTTGTTTGGGAGACAGGTGGCCGTGCGTTGGCCGTGTAAATCGTATTGACATTGGGGAGATATTCATCTTGTTTACCCTTATAGCCGCAGCCCCTGTCCCTTTATGAAGACTTGCGCCATATGTCACAGGGTGTCGCCCTGGCTTTGTTCGCTCATAAATCTTAGCATGTGAGATGGTAGAGACCTGTTAGCACAGCAGCTCTCTGGCGTGGAACCCAGGGATTCGGCGTGAGTCGTAGCCAAAAAGAGCAGTAGGGATGGCAATTGCTGCATTACTTCCAGCCACTCTCAGAAATGTGTTATCTGCTCTCTGGCGTGCTCAAAGGCGCACCTGGAAAGCAACATATTTTAGTCTCTGTCCTGCAGAATGGCAAAAATCTGCATGGTCATACAAAAAAAATGCATCCTGACTCACTGTATCATACAGTAACTCTTTGTGGGTATTTGCACGATTTATCTTCTCTGTCTACTTCCATGTCTTGCCTCATTTCTCCTCTTCTCCCTGAATTCACTCACAGCTTCTCCCAGCGGCTCAGTTGCCCGAAGTGCTGCCCAATGAGGTTACATTTTCTGGCCTTTTTTTTTGTTTTGTTTTTTTGGCCTCCTTCTATCTCTGTGCTGCTGCCCCACCTCCAGCCCTCCAAGCCTCCCACTGGCAGACAGCTGTGGATCATAAAATGGTGGATCAGAGCTTATTTCCTGCCCACCCAAACTGGAGATTGCTGGGCGAGCAGCTCGGCTATAGGTCTGATCCCACTTTCTACTAGAAACAGTACTAAATCCCACCGCTGCCTTTCGTCCTTTGGTAGAAAGACGGTCGATAGCCCCGCTCATCCCCATGTTAGCTCCACGCCAGGATCAACAAGGCTTGGATCCTCCAGGCTGAAATTCCTGCAGTAATGAGAAGCAGCAGCCCTCTGCTGTGCAATGCGTGATAACGTGTGATAACCCCAATGTTTATAACGATAAACCAGAAGACCTCCAGGTGCTGTTCACTTTGAAATTCCGTGTTTGCAATATTGTTTGAGTTTGATATAATGATGCCCTTTAGTTTTTACAATATGCCCTCTGCTCAATATAATATACATACACATCCTCACAACTTAATACTCTTAAAGAAAACTCTTGTGATAAATATTACCGGCATCTGAAAGGGGATTTTCATCCAGGCCTTTCATGCACTGCATTTTCAAGTCCCTATTTACTGTATTTAATCATCTTTACAGAAAAGGCTTAGCTAGGCCTGTGACGGGTAAAAAACAACGAAGAGCAATTCATGCTCGATGCTATTTTTGCTGAAGAGAAACGGTAAACGATTTCCCTCGCTTTGGCTTAGCTGTAATTGTGAAAGCAATTTTTGGATAAATCCATTTACCTCTGATGTATTTAACAAGTTTCTAGGGCAACCATGTGGCGTTCCCTGATTTCCCTAACTGTTTATTCTGTTATTATTATTTAGATATCTGTTTATTTTAAAGATCTTCACAGAGCTGCATAATCCTCTTCCCAGCTGTGAGAAACAGTCAGACAGATCATTTAACTTTTCTGAAATATGTGGATGTTGACATTTTCTCCTTTCAATATCATCTAATTTTGGATATGGCGTGTATGTGAGTGAGTTCACCTGCTGGTGGGTCAAGTGTTGGCGCTCCTCGGCTCTCCTCTCTTTTGGCTTCGACCCAGGCGGACAGTGGTTGTGCCTGGGACCAGGTTAATGAGTGGATTTGCTGCACTGCAGCGCACTGTCCCCCATGCTGATGTGGAGCAGCTGAGCACCACAGTGGCCCCACACTGCTGCAGAGCTATAAATCACCCACAGTCAGGCCAGGCCCAAACAGAACAGCCACCGCTGGGGATGGACAAGAGCACTGAGAGAAGCAGCGGAAGAAATGAGGGAAGAAAGCAACTACGGGAGGCGAGGGGGTGGCGTGGGACGAAAACGTGAGCACAGCGCTGTGTTCACCTCCACCTATGTCCACATAACATCCCCAGCCATGTTCTCCCTTAAGGCTATCTCTCCCCCCACGTCTACTAGTGCCAACGTAACCACTATTCACAACATCCTCTCAACCTCCAGCCCCTCCCCAGCTGCTCCCTCTAATTGCCTTTATTAACGTCTCTATGGGAGCGGCAGCTAGGAGCAATTTGCTCATTATGTGCTGTATTAGCACTGGCCCTGGGGCAGGCATGGAGCACAGAGGGATGCCTGGCTGAGACTCCTGCTCTCCTCTGCTGCACTCTCCCTTTATCAGGACCCCTACCTCAGTCCTTCAGGTCGGCCATAGACTTGTTGGCCCTGACAACGAGTGTAAAGCACAGCTACTACTGCAACAGATAAAACTACAGTCAACGTGTGACTGTGCAGAACCTGCGCTCACTACTGTAGGTACAGGTTTTACCAAGAAAAGAAACGCATAATGGCTTGAGAACCTCTTCACGGGGTACACACACAAAAATCAGCTCAAGATGGTGACGTTAACTAATTAAAGTTTTCCTTCTGATTTTGCTATATTGTATATCTAAATGTTATATTTAATGGAATCTGGTGAAATAAAATAAAATTGATCGGTATATGTTTAGTTTACACCAAGCACATTTTCCTCACAAAAAAATCACATTTGAGTAAATAAACCTTTGAGTTCATATATTTCAATTGCATTTATATTATAATGCTGCGTGAACAAGAACATTAATGCTGGTATCGTGTTGTTTTCATGGAAATGTGACTCCGTGCTATAGTGTAGTATGCCAACATTACTGTATGTATAAGATGTCCTTAGCCTTAATCTGCATTCTTTTTGATGGCCAGCAGGGGGTGACTCTTCTAGTTGCAAAACCAAGTGATTGTACAGAAGCCTGTGGTTACATGAGCCTACTTCTCTTTTGATTTATGACCTCACTAAACGCAAATTCTAAGTCTAAATGTTTCGTTTTGTTCTTTATGGTTGAATTAAGAATTAAATAAACTATAAATTGTGCAATATTCCAGTCAGAGACGCCCCTTTCTCATAGTGTTCAAAAAACAAGTCGTCAGCGGCTAAAAATCCAAAAATCCAAAGCGGGAAACCGATGGATTACATAATGCTGACCATAATTTCAGTCAGCAGACGACACTATGGAATCTGTGGTGACTAAGCTGCTCTGTTTTATTTGCAGATCTGCCACAGCAGCAGCCTCCTGCTCTGCTCCTGGATCGTCAGGAGAGCGTCAAACTGCTGCTACCAAAGCTACTTCTGACAAAGAAAGGCAAGAGGAAAGGTAAGACAGGGCTCTTTGCTAGTTTCTTCTCTAATTTCGTAATTGCAGTTGGCCTCTCTTCCGTGCTGTTTTGTCTGAATTGTTCACTATCACGCTCGCATCATGTTTGAATGTCATGCGGAAAAATTCTTTCGCTCTCTTTTCCTGTTTTAAATCACTTCCTCCGTTACTAACTCGCTGCTCTTATCTTGCGTGTCTCAATCGTCTAGCATCAGCGCAGCTTTTCACATCAATATTTTCCTTCTTTTTCTTTTTAATGTTGTTCACTCTTTGTGTGATTTGGTTACCTTTGATGAATTGAATGCCACACAAGCATTGGCCATAGCAGCAACCTTCTCCTTTGTCAAGCCTCAAATGGTACCTTGAGAGAAGTGGATGGGACTGTGCACGCAGTCAGCCCATTGCACTGATCAATTGCCCTGCCTGCCTCCAAATAAATGCTCAGTTCATTCTCGGTGCCTTCAGATGTTGCTGAGGAGTATGCAAACAGCGTGGTAATTCTATGGGCAATCCATCAATGTTGTTTTCATCGAAATAAAAGTCTTCGTTTTTCCAAATGCGGTTCCACATGAGTGCATTCTTCCAAAATTCTTCTGAATTCAGGAACTTGGCTGAGCATTGTTGTATTGACAACTCTGTGACCACAAACTTTTTTCAGTTTGTATATCTTCTTTCTCCTTTCTCATCCTACATTGTTGCCTCTCTGCAGAAAGAATATGAAATATTTATCAGGGCATCGTGCGTTGAAGGCACAATTTCTACATGGTAATGTTGCTGGCGTTCGAGATAACACTTTGCAATGGTGGGCAAAACAAGCTTTCTGTGGAGACGGTTTTTATGTTTTTGCCAACCGAATGGCATAAATACGTCTTTTTACTAACCTTTGCGGTGCGATGAATATGGTTTCTTTGACGGCGCTCTTTTACATCGGGCTGATTTAAAATGCAGCTTCTGAGCTCACAAATGGGAATTTAAAAGCCGAAGCGCTGCGGAGGGAGATTTCTTTTCTACCTGTGTTTGTGTGCAAACCTACTTTAGAATCCCCCTGCTACTTTTTAATTATCTCACCATAGATGGTTGTCTGCTGCGCAGACCTGATGTGTGCTTTCCTTTTTGGCTGTACAAAATCTGCTGCAAACAGTGCTGCATCCCATTGTGTCTGAGCACACACACACGCACATGTGCTTGTAGCTGTGTTTTGACTCGCTCCTTGGACTGTCTAGACTAGAGATAGGGCAAGACAAGGCTGTGTAGTGGCCCAGCTCCTCTCTCAGTACTTTTTTTCTTATTTTCCAACCTGGCCCATTTCTGCTGTTTCAGGCTAGTGAGTGAATGAACAAGCAGGCCCCGGGCCCAGATTGAACTGTGCGGTAATCCTTCCCAAAGCTCCGCCAGCTCACTGATTGCCTTCATTTTTCAGTGTCACCAGCAGGAAAGCCAGGGCAGTGTACCCATGTGAGGCTGAGCACGACTCTGAGCTCTCCTTCCACGTCGGCGACATATTCAACGGTGGTAAGTGTTATCGCCTACACCAGTCGCTCACTCAGAACCAGCCCTGGCATATTGGATTTGGAGGAAAACCGAACAGCCAATCTGATCTTCAATTGAACGGAGAGATGAGACAAGGAGGGGGGAGAACAGGGAGGGCTGCGCATGAGACACAGATTTGGTCTGTGGTGTCTCTGAGTCGAAGCTCAACTGAGCTTTAATCACTCATAGAGGAAATGAGGATTTTTCGAGTCCCTATTTTTTATATTTTTGTGAGAACCCTCCTTTATGAGACACAGATAGTATAAAGTGTATATACTGAATTATGTACAAGCAAACCTGCTTGTGGAGATGCTTTTGATATGACCTAAGAATTTATTGGTTGTTGTGATCACGTAGCTTTACATTTTTGCACTGTTTGAAATGGGTGCAACTGTATTTTAGTGTTGGTGTGAGGAGTACATGCCATTCAAAACATGATTACAGTAACAACACTTAATTTATTAGAAAGTGGATTTATAAGTATTAAGAAAATAATATTTTAAAAGTCAGATTAAACCATCCTCTGTTTTATTTTTCTCACGTTTTAAATAACTATCTTGTTGAAGTTGTTTCTTTTGGATTTTAACATAAATCTCCAGTGATCCTGTTAAGAAAGTTTGGGCACATTCTGTACAGCTTTGTTTACTATCTGTGTGTCCTTCAGCACTTAATCTGGCTTCAAAGGAGGCGACTGACATTGTTACATAAATGTTACGTGCCGAGGTTTTAATCAACTAAACATCTACTTGCTGTGTCTTCAAAACCCTTGACATTTTGCTGCACTTCTATTTCTAAATGTATTTGTGGTCTTAAGTCAGCTGGAGCATAGCAGATGTGCAGAAGGTCAAGAGGTCTGACTCTTTACCAAGTCTGTGTATATGTGTGAAGACAAAGTTGACATATATTGATGTTTCCTAACCCTTAAAATTAGCAGAACATATCTGCATTTCTTATTTGCTTATAATTTATTCTCTTCGATTCTTAGCCACCTTAGAGACCTAAAGTTTTTTGTTGTTGTTCCATTATACTATACAATATATAACAGTTCAAAACATAGTGGATGCAAACAGCCCTTTAACAACAGTCCTTGCACTGGAAGACAGGTCCCAGGGGCGGAGACATGGGGTGGCTTTGGCAATGAAAGCCTGAAGTCTTGACCCCCCTCTAGCCAACCCACGCAGTCAGTGGTGGTGAAGGGGGGGGGCTACATTCACACTAAAAAGAACTGGAGTTATGTCCAGTTTGTTTTATCTTTCCAGCAGAAAGTTTTTGCAGAACTTTTCTCTGTGTTCCACGTTTCCATATTTTGAACACATTTTAGCATTATTTTAAAAGCATGAGTACGATTGAAATTGTTCTCATCCTATGAGTTTTATTGTAGTTTTTCAGTCACGCGACTGCTAAACACGTGACATTAACTTATCTGACATTTTGGACGTGTCACAATGTACGGTCAAGTAAACAAGGCCCCAGTCACACAGATCTAGAGATCAGTCCATGACCATCTGGCAACCGACGATTGTGAGTGGAAAATGTGTGTTGCCTCCACTTCCTTGCGATTGTGTTAGTTGCTAACAGATTGCTGTGGTGGCTGGTGGCTTGCATGGAACATGCCCAGCTTATCTGCAACTACTTTCTGCTTCTATTTTGGAGGCAACATTTTCTGTTTCCAGTTTGTATTGCACTTTTTCCAAGTTTTACTGCGACTTTGCTAGTAGTTACCTACCTTAGCCTACCAAGCACACTAAGGGCAACAATCTGCTAGAGACTAACACGATCACAAGCAGGTTTTTGGTGCAACACCTTCCTTGCAATTGATTCCATCAAGTGTTGGTAAACAGCTGCCAGAAACCACTTGTGAACTGGTTAGAGGTTCAGTGTGTCTTTTATATATATATAATACACATTCAAGCTTCGTCTTCCGTCATACAGCTTCAACTCTCCCTGGTGTCTTCTCCTGAAAAATGAAGAAATAAGCCCAGAATCTTAGTTTCTTCCTCTTCTTGTGCAGAAACATCAGGACCAGCTCATCATCACTTAATGTCAGCTTAATTTTTTTCACGGTGCATTTTTTAAAAACTAATTTTCTGGAAAAAATGCAAGGTGTTTAAAGTGTATATGTTACACAGCAAGTCTGCATCTGGAAAATTTTGAATTTCTTGTCACTTTTTTCCAATGCGCTCAGTTTGAAGTGGTGCTATGATTTAAAAATGAATGTCATGTTGTTTTTTACAAGAGCTGACATGAGGGATTGGGTCCATAACCTCATCAGGAAAATGCTCACTCAAGTCACAGAGTAAGAGACCTGAGAGGCATGTTTTCATGGACTTTTATTTAGCTGGGCTTTTTTTTTTTCTAGCCGCAGCTGTCGCCCCCTGCTGGTCGTTCAACTCATCGGTCCCCAACCTTTTTTGCGCCACGGACCGGTTCATGTCTGACAATATTTTCACAGCCCAGCCTTTAAGGTGTCACGGATAAATACAACAAAATAGAACCAGTACTGTTACCAAAAAACAGAAGATTTATTCATAACACATGAGAAAAGACACAGGGAAACCAAATTAACGATAAAAATGATTAAAAAATAACACTAAAAACCCCGAAAACCATGAATTTCATACCTGAGCCTCAACTCTCGCTGCCCAGTACCAAACGACTCACGGTCCGTGGCCCGGGGATTGGGGACCGCTGGTTTAACAAACATAGATTTAAAGCTCCTCTGCATTTGCTTCCCTTTTCACAACTAACTGTTACACCACTCATTATGCACTTCATTTAATGCCACCACAACTCAACAGATAAAACGTATATGGTGAGGTGACGTCAGATACTAGATGTCACAGAGATCGCAACAATTGTCTTTGAAATTCCCATTCTGTTCAGGAAAAAGTGAGATATTAGTTTCTATTTCAATTTAGCAAGCCTTCTAAAAGCGGGCTGTTTTGCTTTGAGGTTTTGAAATGACTTAACTTGTCTATACCCATATGAAAGGTTTTTTTGTTTTTTAAGTTCTTATTTCTTTCAGTTTTGAGTAAAATGACTAAACTGAAAGGGCCGAAAGAAAACAAAATGACCACTGGATTTAAAGTAAATTTGTATGGTCTTTTTTGCAGCCTGGGATTTGCTTTCTGACATATCTGTCCTGCTAACAGGGTCACAGTGTAGTTTATTGTAACTGAATAATCGCTGTATCCTCCTTTAAACCTCTGCCCTCCACACTCTCTTAACAGTGTACTCACTGGAGGCCCAGTGTCCTCTGTCTCTCTCCCACCCTCATCCCCTCCCATGCTGTTGTTCCCCCCCGTCAGTGACACTGTGTCCTCTCTTGCAGTGACCCAGTCGAGGGAGCCGGGCTGGCTGGAGGGGGAGCTGGAGGGGAAGAGGGGCCTCATCCCTGAAAACTATGTGGAGATGCTGTAGAACCAAAAGGAAATATTTATGGACATTTCATCACGTTCGCCGAGGGAAGTATGGGAAGATGCACGTGCCTCGATAGCCTCGTTCAATCGAAGCCCTGAATTTTCTCAATCAGTAATGACAACACCATATGATGTTATTGGTGCATTTTTGTTTGTTTGTTTGTTGCTGGCAAGTAGACTTTACAATGCATTTGCAAGCATGTTTATGTGTTTGTTCATTTTAGCCAAGTGTTCACCTGATTTTTGACAATTGTAATTGCAAAATGGGATTGCACTTCCAGTGCTCTGCTGTATATGAAGATGCTGTAGCCTCTATCCAAGGAACTTAGCAGAACCAGAGGAGAAGCGTCTCTCTAAGCGCCCTCTGCCCTGTTATACATGGTATCCATGAGCTCAAAGTCAAAGGGTGATCTTCAGAAACCACAAAGTAGAATGACAGCACTCAAAACCACTGTAACATTGACCCCCTCACAACCCGCCACAGCCCTTGACATTGATCCACGCAAATTTGTTTGAGATACCCTTTGTGCCTTCACAGTCAAAGCACCCGGTGTAAACATGCGTACGGGTATGTATGAAAACGATCGGGCGAACTTTTCATTTATACGCTT
The DNA here is from genome assembly GCF_057381915.1 of Diplotaxodon limnothrissa. Taxonomy (NCBI): domain Eukaryota; kingdom Metazoa; phylum Chordata; class Actinopteri; order Cichliformes; family Cichlidae; genus Diplotaxodon; species Diplotaxodon limnothrissa. The sequence continues at coordinate 17,669,017 of NC_140601.1, read as the reverse complement.
TTGCGATGTTCTGTTCTTTTGAGAATAGCTAGACATGCAAAAGGAGGCACACTGCTGATGTAATTGTATTTTGTGTAATTGGCGCATTGATTGCACGTTTTGTTTTGTTCTTCTTTTTTTTTCTCATTTTAATTTACAGTGCCGTATCGTTGCTGCCGAACTTTTTCAGAAACGCCTCTTAGCCACCCGATGGAACCTGTTGGGTTAAACACTAACACCTGACAATCAGCCGCAGTCGATTTCAGCAGGTGATCGAAACCAAGTGTTTTTCTTCTCAAATCCTCCGTCTGGTTTGTTGTTTTTCGAGTTCAACGTTACTCAGGTTCTTCAGAGCAAAGGAATGAGACACTCCCAGAAAGTCTGAATTTTGACTTTTATTAGTTCTTTATTAACTTATCGGAAATGTGTGTTTTATTGTGAGCGAGACCACGAAATGCAGTACTTTGAAATATTTGTACCGTTTCGCATCCATCGAGTGTACAAAGCCCTAAAGAGTTACAACCAAGTATATTTACTGCGCTAAGTAATGGATGGGTTTTTTTAGGTTGTCATTTAGATTTGGTTTTAGCATGTGCGCACACCATAATATATTTTATCCTTCAGCTGTTCAGCGAAACACTTTCATTTGTCTGAGAGCTTTGGTTCAGCTGATTGTTTGTGTTTGCAGCTGAGGTTACAATAATTTAAGACAATGATTTATGACGTTTGTAAAGGTTCTTGGCTTTTCTCTCTCTCTTTTTTAAAATTTACCTTTGGGTAACTTCTTGATCAATGTTAAACAAATAAAGATATCTATTTTTGTTCTTTCACTGCATTGCATATTCTTGTCATGAAAAAATACGATAAATGATTTATTTAATTTTTATTTTTTTTTTTACAAATTAAGGTCTTTAACAGTTTCTTTAATTATTGGACTAATCTCACAACAGCCTATTAAACGACACACATTTCATGGCCGTATTGTGCCGACTGAGAGTTATAACGAAAGTTTGCCGTTTAGATCTTTGTCTGGGAAATGTGCAGCTTTATTAATGTGGAACGTGTGTGGTTTTTTTTGCTGATTCATCCATTGTGTCACTGAAAAGGCTCCCAGTTTCCCACAGAGTCTAAGAATAAAATGATGAAATGCGGATTCATCCTGCAGCCACTTCACATACACTGAACCCTGTGGTGTAATGTAATCCTTCCTCTTTATATTGACCTGTGCTGGGCCCCTCCGACTAAAAGCTACTTCCAAAAAAACTTTCCATAAAGGGATTAAAAATAGATGTTAATCTTTTATGGAGGAAAAACACACTAATCCACCCTCCTCACCATTCCCTGATCCATTAACATCTCAGCCTCACGCATGTTAATTCTTAGACTACATCTGTGTAATTAACACACCAAATGGCCTCCAGACCCAGAGCTTCGGCCTCTGTTACATAATCACCATCAGTGCACCCCCTGCTACACTCAGGCCTCCAGTGAACGGGCTGATGCGCTGTTTAGCAGCGTAAACACATGCAGGCTTTGTCCATTTAAAGAAAGGTTTTTAGTGGTTTTAGTGGGTGACACATGTCCACCAGCCCCCCTGAAGCAACTGTAACATTAACATTATGAAATGAGGCATAGCTAATGAGATGGGCACAATAATCCCTCAACTACCACTACCGCCACCACCACTGCCACCCACTCCTATGGCTCTTCATCATCTTCCCTCCAGCAGAATACTGCTGAATCATAGACGTGCGCCCTGCCTGCCTCTCACACTCTTTGGACTGTCAGTCAGAAAGCATGCCATGCTGCAACGATCTGCCTACCTATCTCTCTCTCAGTAGTATTTAGGCTCATCTCTGCTCCCTGCTGCCTCAGCCAGTGATTCACTGAGGCTCTAGTAGTTTCAAAATCAATTAAGCTCCATTCATTTATTAGTTCTCGTCATTGTGTGAAATTGTTGAATAGGAACAGCGTTGGGCTTTTCATATTTGAGGCTTGTTGAGCTGCCCTCCACTGCCACTTAAGATTGAGGTCAGCCTACCTGTGCATGCATTATTCATTAGTGTGCATCAGACTGGGGTGATGTATACATCAGTGTCACCATGTCGACTTACTTGATGTGTGTGAGTAAAAAAATCCAGATAGATGTGTTCATTTCTCACATCCCAGCCCCCCACCGGCTGTGTGCCAGCTGTCCTCTACCTCCCATGACGCAGTGTCCTTCAGCCCCCAAAAAACACACACACACACACACCGTGCCGTGACTCAGCCCAGATCAAAGCAGCGCAGCAGTTTACCTACAACCGTGAGAAAATGGCACAACTGCCTTAATACTTTCCTGTCTCCATCACGCTTCACACTCGTAGACTCGGTGTATTACCGGGGCTGAAAACTGAGTGGGAATTTGGAGGAAAGTGAATTTCAAACATAAAGGAAAGAGTGTGTTTTCGTGTGTGTGCGGAAAGGGGGTGGGGGGGGGGACTCCTCAGCTGAGAAAGTGGGCCACAGAAGCCGCCATGTGTGCGGGTGCAGCCGTGAAATCAGCCTGATCCAATAGATTCTGTTTATCTGGCACGACTACAAGTGAAAGCAATTGGAAATCTGGGGGAGATTTGGAGAGGGCTGTGGATTCACAGAGAGAGAGAGGGAGAAGGAGGAAAATGAGCAAAAAAAAAAAAAAAAGTAATACTGTCTGCTCTACAGTCTGGCAAAGCAGGCGTGTTTTCAGATCAGCCTTTAACAAGGTTAATGGTGATTTTTCTCCACGGGCGTCGTTTTACTGTAAAAGGCTCACGCTTGCCCGCTGCCTTTTTGTCATTATTCACTCTTCCCTCTTTCTGTTTCTCTTCATCTCCTCTCCTAGTGAATGGCGTACCTGCTGATGCTTCTCTCTGTTTTGTTTTCTTTACCTTATTAATATCACCGCCCACCAAATGCAGCTGTTTCAAATACATCCATCAACTCTTATAGTTTGGGGCAGGGGTATCAAATACAAGACCCAGGGGGGCAGAATCGGTCCGGCACAGACCTTTTCCTCCTAATAAAGATCTTCCCCTTGGTCATTTTTCATTTTTTCTTCTTGTTGGTCCAGAGTAAAAATGTAGTTTAATCACAGGACAGGCAACTACAAGCCAGAGCTTTTTATGTTATGTTGCACATTTATTTACTTACAATTTCAGTTCAACTATATATTAACAGAAAGAGTGAATTTCAATGGTCCGGCCCACTTAAGATCAAAGTGGGCTATATGCATCCCATGATGTAAACGAGTTTTCTAGCTTCTTCTCATTGGTACAGATTTCATCGCACACGCCTTTAAAACACACACACGCACACAGTTGCACACAACCCATAAATTACAACAAATGCTTCAATTTAATGTTTTTTTTATTAGAATCTTGCAATAGTTTGCAAACACAAGTATGGCAATATCTGCATCAAGATATACAGTAGTAACTGCTTTCGAAGATGTTTTATTGGTTTATAGTGAGGGTTGTCTACTGTATGTTTGCTGAGAATTATTATACAAAGCATCTGAGTAAAAAAGTCAATTTTCAAATTGGAAAAAGAAAGAAACTAAAAAAACAGGAAAAAAAATGTTGTATATATTTATAAGAAAATGCACTGCCATGGCTGTGGAGATATGGCTTAGTCTCTCTACACCCGAATCATTATTGTGAACAGAGAATGGTGATGATGGGACTCCACGTACAGTGACTCCACCAAAGTGTACTGTGACACTGCAGTTAGAAAGAAAAAAAAAACCAGACAAATATCCCGAGTTATCCCGAGCCGACAGGGAGGGAGTTCATTTAGGACAGCTTTGAAGATAGAGCCGCTCCCCCAAGTACGGGGGTAAGGGTTGATTTTATTGTTTGCAGTGGGCGGTGATTGATGACCATTAAGTAAACAATACATTAATCTTGCTCCTCCGAAGCATTGCCTCGACACTTGGGGGAAACACACTTACAGTCCCTTTTAGCGGAGAGTTAGGAGATGAGATGTTTTGATACCGCTCTCAGTCGGCTGTTTTAGAATTCAATTTCCCCAAAATTTACCAGACTGACTGTAGACACTCTCACATCAGCCACAATGCAACTCCACCACTGATGGCGCCAAAGCCCTTCAACAAATGCCTCCACACGTTGATCCGGGCAGTTATTTTGAATTTGAATGCTCACTGGGACATTAAACCTCCATAAGTATTTAAAACGAATTGCAGAATCTGCCCCTAAATAACATTTTAAAAAGGTTTTACCTCTAAAAATGATGCTTCTACCGTGACCTTTGCCGTTGTGCGAGTGCCAGGTCTGTCTCCTCTCCTATTATGCCAGCAGTGGCTCATATTCAAACACTGTGGTCTTGAGCCCCGCCTGACGGCGCCTCAAACGACACCATTCCCTGCTATTTCCTCTTGTTTCCAGTCTTTATGTTCAGCCTAAGCAGATTTCTGATTTCAACACTGGAGTGACGCTCATCTTCTTATCTAACTCTCTGCAAGCAAGCGAACAAGTGCGTGTCCCACTAAACTATATCCAAAAGTATTTATCTAAAAAATAGCCAGCTCATATATCTGGAGGACGATAAAGGAGATGGAGCTTGATAACAACATCATCTTTGCATTTTTTGATACTTTTAATTTGAAGGTCCAGAAGAAAAAAAAAAGGGGGGGGGGGGTCATAATTGAAATTGGCTGGATGGTCGGGTAAACCGCAGCTTCTCTCAGTGTGTGCACAAAGCCAAAAATAATGTTCTGTCACATAGCCGCAGTTTCAATAGTTTGTGACTTCTTGATTTTTATTGTGGTGCTCATCAACAATTACCGCCACGGATTAGGAAATCATTTCAACAGCAACAAGGATCCATCACTTCATACATCTCGTTACAAAATAAATCCTTTTTTTAAATCGTGGTTTGTTTGTTTTTTCTCTATGAGTCGGGGAACAACAATGCAAAAAGTAAAAAACAGAAAAAAGATGCAGAATCAAATAATTTTACTTAATAAGAAGATAATAAATGTTCTCTCTCTAACATTCAGGTAGTAAGTTCCATAAGTCTCTCACGATGTATGATACATTCATTTCTCTGTTTGGCCCTTTGCCTGGTGCCAACCCCTTTCTTGAAATTCTCCTCTGTGATCCGACACACAGGACATGGCGAGTGGGAAACACACATTAATTTTTTTTTGTTTGTTTGTTTTTGTCATTTTTTTTCTCGAATATTCCAACAAGATGGTTAAAGTAGAAATGTTTTATACTACACTCAACATAAGGACTTGCTGTATTATTTACAATATATACTGTAAAACTGTAAATCAGGTGAGATAAAAAGGCACAAGTTTCCCTTTTTTTCTTTTTAAATACAATGTAAACATCTCATCAAAAAGCATGCAATAACATTTCATTTTACAAAAAGGATATCGTTTTTAGACAAAGTACTTAAATATTGTTTTCCAGCAAAATATAATTATCTCAAAAATACTTTCCCATTCATCCTATGAACCTTTAGACAGTTTATTTTTTAAAATTTTGAATTCTTGAAAAGAAAAAAGAAAAAAAAAGACAAGAAGCAAAATAAAGAAACAGTGACAGATCAGCGTAAGGGCACGGCAAAGATGAATCGGGTACTGCATGATAATGACTGCGCAGGAGAAATTATTATAAAGTTTATGGCAAAACACAAGAATCCTAGCCTTCATGAGTGAACCGGGCCCACACACACACCAACCTCTTTGTGAATTACTGAAAAAGGATTCGGATTTGGGAATGACAAAAAGTTCAAATACCCTGCTTTGCTTTCCTCTCCCCCAAAAATACAGTATCGAATGACAGTCGTGATCCCAACAATGCCAACCTCCAAGCAGTTATGTAAATAAGTAAGTAAAATCACCTTGACTGATTTTACTTACTATCTTTTTACACCAACGTCCAAGCAATTAATGACGTAAGTAAGTAACAGCCCTTTTCCACTAGTACCTACTCAACTCGACTGACTCAAATTTGGTTGTTTTCCATTACAATCGAGTACCAAATACAGCACAGTAAGTCCCATGACACAAACACAACACAACAATGGAGGATGAGCTACCTGCTGCTCGGTCTAGTTCTTTTTGTCAAACTCGAGGACCACAGTGTTGTTTGTTTGTGTAGCCATTTTTCTCCTTGCTGAGTTTCAAAAATTTTGGTGAAGGAGTCGCTGTCATGACTTGTGGAATGACGCCACTGGCTAGGCAATCAGTGCCATGTGGCCTGTTGATGTAACATTTTCGGTTAGCCTCAGAACAACCGCCGAGAAGGTACTAAAAAAAGAACCTGGTAGCAGGTACTACCACCTACTCGAAAACCCTTAAAAACCGGGTCAAGTCAAGCTGAGTAGGTACAAGTGCAAAAGGGCTATAAGTAAGTAAAGTTACTTACCTACTTACTCTGTTATGCCAACTTCAAAGCAAATAACAACACAGACGAGACCTCAGTTGAGCACGAGGCCACAAATACAGCACGCGGCCACCCTGATGTGGTAATGATGTCGTCTCTAACTTTAGGCCGGGGTGACCATGCAGAACGTTTTGCTCCCCTCCCCCACCCCGCATTATCACAGTTGCTTATCGAAACAGAGAATTCCTACGAGCTGCACTGACGCCTCATTTCACATTGTATCTTCTCTGTGCAAAAAAATCTAAATGTGGAAATAGGATAATCCTATAACATTAATGCATAATACCCACGCCGAAAGAGCAGATCATCTATGCACATGCTTGCCAGGAGGAAAAAACAAAACAAAAAAACGCACACGCACTCCATACACACATGTAAATACACACTTACAGGGCACGAAAAAAAGAATAGTAATATTCACACACCAACCCCCCCCCACCCTCCCCTTGCACACACGCGCACTCTTTTTCTTCCCCAGCGACTCTGTCGTTTTTCAGTAGCATCATAGTAGTGTTCCACAACCACCCGGAAACCAGTGGGGTGTGAGACGAGCTAATGGTCCAGATGACTGGGCCTCGCCATGCTTTTAAAATAGTAGCACTTGGCCCGAAGATAGGAAAAAAAAAAAAAGGAAATAAGCAAAGTGAGGGAAAAGTGATCATACCAACACATCTTCATCAAGCTCTCGTCGTCGTGTACCTTAAAAACGTCTTCTGTACAACAGCTGAATAGAGTGTGTTTTTAAGAAGTTAATACCTGTACACATCTGCCTGGGGTTTGATACGTTAGCTGTTTTTACTGTAAGCACTGCAAAGAGTTAACGCTCCGTCTTGGATTATATCGACTTTACAGAGTATGCGTGTTTGAACTGCGAGCCCACGTGGCGTACTGCATGGACTGTTCTACCAAGTTACTGTACATGTTATGTTTTGCCTGGCTTTTGTAGAAACGAAGCACCTTAAATGTAAAACGACTGGCTTGTCAAAAACTTAAAACCTTTGCAACACACGTTTCTTTAAAAAAAATGCTTTTTATTCTTTCTGGGAAGAGTAGATAAGTGTCGGTTCACAAAGGGCTGGTTTCGCTTCATTGTGAGTAAAAACAGACATTTGGACAGCTGCTCTGGAGATAACACAAATAACAGCAATTACTATGGATGCACATCAGTCAAATCCATTACCAGCGGACTGTACTGAAATTGTTTCCGTAAATGCATTATGTTTTTCCATCCCGCCGCGCTCCTGACCATTTCTGCACAAAGGTAAGAAGTCTCTCGTCAATATTGTCTTTAATTCTACACCACCATGCCTCTAAAATAGTGACTTTATGACATGGGAGCATCACGTGCAAAGCTTTCTTTTACGCGAGAGAGAGACGTTTGTGTTTCAAAACAGCTTTAGCTTTGGACTTTTGCATATTAGTTTTGATTGTTTGACTACACATTTTAACTTTGAAAAAGAAAAATCAGCATGTAAATGTCAGCGATGGCTTATATGATACCGATTTTAAAATTGAACCTTGTTAAATTTGATGCGACTATTCAGCTTATGATGATCCTTGTATAGCCCTTGGAATATATTCAAATAGACCTTTGTCTATTAAGTCTAGATTTTCTGTGCCTCCTCATTAGTGTCCTTTTTTTTTTGCCCTGCAGTCTCGTCACTACACTGCAAAGCAAATGTAAATATTGGCATAATTTTTTTTCATAGTGCTATTATCTGTGAAAGACTGCATAAGCCAGAGTTAATATTTGCAACAAAACCTTTTCTCTAGATTTGTAAGTAAGGGAGTCCCATTTCTAGTGCATGTGGAGTGCACCTGTGCATTTTGTGTGAAGGCATGTGGACAGTTAAGTGTGTCGATTTCCCTCTACGTGTGTTTCTGTGTGTGTGTAGTGAATGTATCTAGTGCGCCCTAAGAAATGTATGGCTTTATCTCCATAGAAAATACTGTTATCGTCTTTGGGGCAGGGGGACATTGGTGTACTTCGGGATGCTTTGTCACATTTGTCACAAGTCCTTCTCGGTGTGTCACGCTCGGCTTCTCAAACTATCCGCAGCTCTAAACCGCTCGTGGTGACTGCAGGGTCAAAACCTTCTCCCCCAAACTTTCTCTTTTTTTCTTTTTTTTTCCTAAATCTTTCCATCCAGTACGAGGACGCTGGCATACTGAGCGACACGGTGCGGGCCAGCAGGACGGGCCTTCCCAGCACATTTCTTCTCTTCCCTGAACTTTTCTCGCTCCTCTTTTTCGAGTTCTTAATGCCGCTTCTGTCCCATCTGTGTAAAGAGTCACTTCTTGTGGAAGTAGATCGTGTGAGTGAGGCCCGACTCCACCTTTGGTATCTGGTCACTGATGATCTCCACCAACATTTCGGGGAATTCCACCTTCAGGGCCTGGGACTCACGAAAGGTGTAGAAACAGAAGTCCAACAAGTTCCCCACCAACTGGACACCACAGAGAGAAAAATATGATTATTAGAAACATAACTGGGTTTTTTCCACTTTATTTTCTAAATTCTAAATTATTTCCTACTTACCAACGTTGTGCAAAAGTCTTAAGCCACCCCTAATTTCTTTATATTTAGCTAGAAAAACGATTCCACTTTTCTGAGTTTGGAATTCCATACATTTTGACAAGATTCCCAACACCACTGGCTCTAATGCAGTCCAAAACCATGGCTGGGCCCATTCTCTTAACTTTCTCTATATATACTGATGACTTTAACCATAAATGTCATATTTGGATTCATCTCTTCATCAGACGTGCTGAAAGTGTAATCTGTTTCCTTTCATTGAGAATGGCTTCATGACAGCGCCTAAGGATACACCTCAAACTGGTTCATCTCTTGTGTTTTACACTTGAATTATTCACAGGTACACTCATTTTCAGTCCGCTTCTTGTACCGACTGAAAATGAGTGAAAAAGCAGCCAATAAAGGAAGTTCAGAAAGCCTGGAGAACAATTGCTTAAGACCACTTTAAAAAATTGCAAGAAAGTCTGACTCCTTGGAAGCAAAATATAAAGACGCAATACTTTCACACAGTACTGTACATGTATATTTTTTAACTGTGTGTAAACTGCAACTGAATTTCACTGATTGTCTTTACCACTTGGGGGCACCACTGATTTTTGTCTGGGCAGCCCTTCTTTAAAAGAAGGGCTGCCCAGCACTAACCCCATTCACTCAGTCATTAGGGTCGTTGAATCTCTATGACTGCTCTCTCTTGCTAACGCTCACCTCCAGAGGCTGTGCCTACACTGTCATTCTCCCACGCACTTGTTGACACATGCATTTAAAAAAAACAAAAAAAACCTCATTTTGCACATTTGCTATGGTGACCAGTGTGAACTTCAATAAACTGCAAGCTGATATCGATCCCCTTTTGTTCCATTCACCAATACGAGCCTCATCACTGCCTTTTCCAAAATAACCTTCCCTCAGGGAGAAAATGGGATGTAATAATCCTTATTCCAAGCCACGGCACCATTGAACTGCTAAGTAAACACATTATCCAAATCCACTATTTTGCCATTTCACTGAGAACATTTCCAGTTGTATCAGAGCCCTAAAGTGCATAACTAGACTGCCAAGGGAAGGCAGTACTGTATGCAACTGGCAAAGGGGGGGAGGGGGGGGTCAAGGGTACTTACATCATGCATGGCGTCCAGCAGCTTGGTGAGCTGGAAGAAGCGCTGCCAGGTTTGGCCGGAGTTGTTGGTTGCTTTTCCCACCGAACGCCGGAGCTCTTTAATGTAATTAACCCTCATCTCCTCGAACGCCGCCTGGTTCTTCAGACCCTCTTTGGGAACTGGGAATCAGACAAATCATTACGTCATTGATATGGATGCAATGACTGTACAACAATTATTTGAAACGATTTAAATTTTAATGACCCAATACTAGCAATGAGGACTAAACAGTGCAGACTTCTCTACTTAAACCTGTTAGCCGTTTTGACATGACTGCAGGGGACTTTGTACTGAACAGCCAAGCCTGCGATTCCATTAGACATATACAGGAAGAAATATTCGCCTAATGTGTCTCTATTGTGCTCTATCTGGGCTACGCTGAGAGCTGCTGAATGCTTTTCAGATAATTAATGGTGTTATCACAATAAATATTCAGTGGGCTGTAGGGTTGGTTTTAAAAAACAGCAATCTGAAGAGCAAGTTAATGTTCAATTTGTCATCTGTGGTTGTATTTTAAAACAGTGAGGGCAATGTGTTAAAGTAATGATCAGGACTGTTGGGTGACAGTGTTGGTTTTCTTTATATTACTTCTGTATTTGTTATAAAAGTAGTCAAAAACAGGGGTCTTTTAAATAGTAAAAGTCAATCCCACATTAGAAAAACGTAGTTATCCACATTTTCACTCATAAACATAAGACAACTCACACACAGAGTTTTATTTTTTTTAGAAAACACAAGTATTACAAATAGATGCCTGAAGTAATTTAAAATGGGCTCATCTTGTAATTGTGGCTCCAACTCCACTGTTTACAATACTGCTGCTACTGTAATCAGTAATGGCCAACAAACTGTATATAAAAGATGGAAACAGGCATAAAGATGGACATAGCTACCATGAACCATCCGGTGGTTTGTGAAGACTCAATTTGAGGTTAGCGTTTTCACTATTGCCATTTTAGCTTCAAAAAACATATGTGATGAGGAGGGGTGGATGTGACTGTGAAACCTCCAGCTCATTGGCTGCTGACTTGTCAATCACATGCTGTTAGCCAACGTGAAAGTTTCTAAACCTGCATTCTTCTTAATGACCAGTAGGGGGCAACTCCACTAGCTGCAAAGAGATTCCCCGCTCCTCCGCTCCCAGTCACCGTGACCTCAGTAAGCACTTTTGTGCTGACATCAATCACTAGTTTTAAGTGTTACTGAGTAAAACATGGAGATCACTTTGTAAATGATGATAGCCAGTAGAGTGAAAAAGGAGGATAAAGTAAGGTACTCTTCACCGTGTGAATGACGAGTCATCAGCCATTGAGCATGCAGTTTCACAGTCAGATCCACCCCCGTGTGATGGGTGGTTTCTCAAAAGCTACGATGGTGATAGAAAAAAAAAGCTCATCTTGAGGTTGTAAAAACAGCTTTAGTAATCAGCGGTTGACACGACAACATCCGTCTTTCACATGCAACTCATTTTGTCCCCCCCCCCCCGCAAAAAAACCAATCCAATGTTGGTCGGGTTGTGGTTTTTACAGCATTCATTCTTAGCTGTTTGAGAATTCTTGAAAACACCAAAAGGGAAGTTGTTTTTTTGTTTTTAACCATTCATAGTAACTCCGCTCAAAACAAAGCACATTACTAATTAACTGTGACTGTTTTCCTGTCTCGCATGTTTCTGAATTGATTTTCCTGTCGTGCTGAAACATTTGACGCATTTTAAAAATGTCTGGAACATGCGTGTTAAATATGATTTGCAGGTAATGGGCTAAGCCATGCACATCCCGCGGTATGTTCCTTTAATGTGCAACTGTGTTAAGGGTAATTAGAGGTGCTTAGTGAATTATGCTCTGAAACCCACACAGTAGCCTGTTTTTGCACATTTTTCCTGTGCTGTTGACCTGAGCCTATTTAGCAACTCATTACAACCACTTTCACCATTTCAAGTAGTAATTAGTTTCCATGTGTAGCAGCTGGTTCATGAAGGATGACAGATATAGTGAAAGGCATTGATTCAAAGTTATCTCAGAAACAGTGAGAGCAGAAAAGGAAACAATGGTGCTTATGTAATTTAAAGGGTCTAATAATTTTGTTAGCCAAACCTAATTTATTAAGCGCAACGTTCGGCGCCCGGAGCTATTAAATAACGTCAACCTTTCATTCTCATAATAATGACTTGGATTGTGGCACTTAGAGTTAAAAACTGGTCTATTAGAAATCTAGATAATAATGAAAAAAAAAAAACCCACAGTAATTACACCACGAAGATCCATTTAAACATCTACAGTATCATTTTGTCTCACTCCGTCTTCCCACCTGTGCAAAGGATCATGTCATGGATACATAAAAAAAAGCAGTACATCCTGGGGTTTTAGAAAACGAGCTATTCAGTTCAATTCAATTTGATTTATATAGCAGCAAATCACAACAGCAGTTGCCTCAAGGCCTTCCCAGCTAAAATGATTTGAATACAATCTGAGATGAACAAAAACAACACAACATATTTCACTGTGCCATTACTTATTTAACACAAGTAAGCAAAAACTACAAAAGCGGTGTGCGCAATACTGAGTACAACCCATGACTCAACAATTTGTAGAAGCATCTTAAGCAGCAATAACTTGAAGTCCCACCACAGGACTGTTATCAGGGTTGAGGTCCGGACTTGGACACCTTGATCTGCTGCATGACCCAGTCTAGGCCAACCTATAGCTGTTGGACAGATGGCCTCATATTTGACTCTAGAATACTTATACTACAGGAGAACAACTATAAGGTGCTCGGGACCTATGGATCCAAAACAAGCCCAAATCATCACTCCTCCACTACCGTGCTTGACAGTTGGCATGAGGTGTTTGTGCTGATGGTTTCACCAAATGTTGCACAGTGGACGTTGGCCAAACATCTCTACTTTAGTCTTGTCTGTCCAAATGACACCGTTTGAGAAACCTTGTGGTTTGTTTGGATGCAACCTTGGAAACCTAAGCTGTTCTGCTTATTTTTTTCTTATTCACATGACTGTATGCATGCCTGCTAAACCTCTTAAATAACATTCTGCTGCTGCCATACAAAGACACATCTCACCTCTCAAAGCTTAAAAATCAGGTGTGCTCTTTGAGGCAACATCTTTAGTTTTCCTAAAGCCAAAATCAAAAAATGATGCTTTACAACACAGTAAGGCCTCAAATGAATACAACATAAAAGCTGCTGGAAGGTCGAGTGTGTTTTGAAAATGACACGTTGATTTTGATATTTCTAAAATATGTCAGTATTAATGGTGCCTTCGCAGATGTGCAAGTTACACATGTTAAGGGCAATAATTAACTCTGTTCCACCATCACTGGCTTTTGAACTACACAGTCATTCATAAACCAGATGGTTCATCTCCTGTTTAGCCTGGAGGATGCAGCATCTGTTATTTTCACAAAGAATTAAACAATTTTTTATATCAAACCAAATGACAGTTTTCTGTTTCACTTCAGTCCTTCTTAATTTAGCTCAGGACCAGAAATGAAGTGTTTCTGGATCTTTATATAAATATACATGTGTGTGTGTTTTCTTTTACATGATGGGTTTTGTGAATGCACAGACAAAAATATGTTGCTTAGGTCATACAGTGATTTCTGCTACAGAATTATGTGTTTCTAATACACTGGTGACTAAGGGCTCAGAGATCATGGCCATTTAATACCGGTTGTCATCTTTGTCACTTGCATATAGAGATTTATTCAGTTTCTTTTAATCGTTTTACAATATTATGCACTGTAAATGACATCCCCCCCCAAATTCTTTACAATTTTTATTTTGAAAAATTGTATTTTTTAACTACATGACCACACAGTCTTTACACACTGGTGAACCCCTCATTATCTGAAACACTGTCAGCCTCTCAGAACGGCTCTTTTTTTCCTACCAAATCTTGTTAATGACCTGTTGCTAGTTAATAATTACCTAATTACCTACTGAAACATGTTCAATAGGAACACGTTGCTGGCCTCAAGCTCCAAGCATCTTATATGAACTTTAGCAACAACGATCAGCTGATAGGGCTTGTTTGAATTCTGCAGAGTGAACAGCCACAGGCAAAGCCGGCATCTTGTCAGTCAAAATTGCAGGTTTTTTAAAACAGATCTTTGAGAGTATGTATTTTGGTGTGTGTGTGCTCCTTCTTGTCTCTTTCTATGTAATTCTTTTCATCATACTTTTAGGTACAATCACCTCCAGAAAACAGATTGTACCCTGGTGCTGTGATTTCTGTGCTGATTTCATGGCTGACATGATGAGAATGTGCTAAAACCCTTGGTCGCATTTGGACCTTTTGTTTTTCTCCCACTGACCCACATACACCCTGATTAGAAACTGACCTGGCATTCAGGGGCGGCACCATGACCGGCCCTGAAATAGGGCATTTATACCACTATAAATGATGTCAAATTGATTTTTGCTGCAGGTCGAGAGCACCTTCAACTGGGCTGCATTTCTTTTTTGGGAGTTAAGACGCTGCACCGTGTGCACCGCAACCACCGAACAGCTCTTTTTCTTAATGTGTTTCAAAGGAAGCAGCGCATATCTAATGCCGAGAGAAGATGCTCTTAGCATGCGTTTCGCCAAACTACGTGCAGCTTCCTGCTCTCGGTAGCTACATGCCTAACTGACAGGGTGGCTCTTAGTTTTGATTTACTTCCTGATAGTAACCAAGTTTGCAGCTAGTCCTGATTATGACTGCAATATAAAGCAGGTGAAAGTGCTGAATGACAATAAATATTTATTAAAAGATTATGCAACAGAAAAATAACCAGCTGCAATAAAAGGAACACAGTATTTGACACAGTATTTGAGATTGTAACCACTTCAGCTCCGCACACACACACACACACACACACACACACACACACACACACACACACACACACACACACACACACACACACACACTTGTCCCATCTGGAATGAGGCTCCGGAGCCATTTTGGAGAGAAGCAAGATGACGGTTTGGAAAGGAAACAAATGACTGAGATCATCAACTTTATCTACATCTTTGTAGAGGTGAGGAGCATAACCGGTTCAAGCAGGCCGCTGCTACTGTACTGAATCCAAACAGGGTCATGAGACACCGCGGGCTGACTGAAACCTTAGCCAAGGTCACAGAGGAATAACAGCCCTTGTCTCTTTTCCCTTTATCCCTTTTCGCATGTCTGTTTCACTCGTTTATTCTCTCTCCATGCAGCGCACACATTCCCTTTTGCAAAGCAGCCTAAAGGCACTCGCAAACTCGGTGACTATGTAGTACTTGCTCAGCTGACAAGTTCTGACACCTCCTCTGTAAACATTTCTCCCGCTACTCCTTCCACAAGGCCCGAGTATTATATCTGAATGATGGTAACTAAGTGAGCCTCCTACAGCGCCTCAGAAAATCCTGCAATAGACTGCTCCTTTTTTTGAAATTACCCACAAGTGCTCTGCCAAACCTCCGTACAGTACAGACATGAAAGACGAAGCATTGAATGATTATTTTCTTCCCTCCCCTTCCCTCATTTTTGAATGTTATATTTTGACTAAATCCAATAACTGCAGCAGACTAAGCTAACTGTGAAGCATCTTAAATTCCCTGTTTTGATTCTGCATCCCACTTTCTTTTATCCACACCCTCGCTTTCAAAATTCTAGCCCGGGTTTCAAGGAAGTGGAGAAAAATAGCAGGTCTTGGAGCAATGCCTGGTGCTTGACTGGCCTTTATTAAGTACAGCAGGGCTCTCTGGAAAACCTCCAGAGGACCAGTGAGGAGAGGGAGAGGGAGGCCGTGGCAACAGAAGGACTAGCTCCGCCATCCCACCACTCCCTTTGTCTTCGCTTTCTTTCTCCCCATAGCTGTGCACCTGTCTCTTTCTCACCAACCCTTGCTCCGTCAACTCCAAAGAGTGTTTTCACTCTTTAAATCGAACTTTCCCGTCTTTGGTTTCTCATTCTCTCCGCATCGCCTTGCTCCTTCTTCTCTTCTGACATCCACATTGTTAAAGTCCAGTTAGAGCTCTCCTTCTTTCAGAGTTCATATTCAGAGAAACGCTTTCACATTTGTTCTTCCATATGTCGCTGAGCTATAGAGCCAAAATCGGCCTTCCTCTGCTACATCGCAGTACAGTGCATGTTTAAAATACTTGTAGACTTCCCTTCCCTTCCATTCAATACTTAAAAAAAACACTTTAATGAAATTCAAAGTATTCACTACTCGCTTAACTAAGTATATAAGTATATTAAATAGAGTATAGATGCTTAAAATGATGCTGCAGCTGCCAGTTTACAGTTGGTGCAAAGCACGGCAGCAAGGCCACTCATAAACACTCATAAACAGAGTACTCCAGAACTAAATCGGCTACCCAATTGTGACAGAATCTAATTTAAGGACATATCGATTTCTTGGAAATCGCTGCATAATATCTTTCTGCTTTATATTTCAGAACTCTTAACCTCTTATTCTGCACCCAGGCTGTCAGATCAGAGAATCAGGAGCTGTCACAGTTTCCACACTCAGGGCTTAAAGCTCGAGCTCAACTGATATTAGCTATGTGCATATCTAAAAAATTAAATAAGTTAAAGAAAAAGGAGTCAAGTCAAGGCAACGGAAAGACACGTTTAAAACATGTTAAACATATCTTCATATATGTCATGCTATAAAGTATGTGTACACAATCGTGACACAAATATAGCAACAGCAATTAGAAGTGAAACACAAACAAAACTAGAGTTGTTGCTCATGCTCACAGATGTCTGGTTTTTTTATATATATATATATATATATATATATATATATATATATACATATACATATATATACATATACATATATATATATATATATATATATACATATATATATATATATATATATATACATATATATATATATATATCGTTTGTGTTGTGCTAGATAAAGAGATGGGAGAAACAAAGTTGAACCATGTTATGAGGGTTGATGTTGCATAATTTGCACCCTGCAACTTCCCTGTTGGCAACAAATGTTTTCAACAAACCCAACAATCAGCTGGTCTGGGCAGAGTCGGGACGGGCATAAAACGGTCATCCACGTCTTGTTGTGGCAATAAAACAAGATTATTTTTAAACTGAACTCTCACATTATCTTAGCAAGGACTCATAAATAACTGGGAAATCTGTTTATGCTTAGCGATTTAAAAACAACACATATCTGTATCGATATAACTTAAAAATGTTAAGACAATAAGTCGATAAGACTTAAAGGCTCTACTTAAAGCATTCAAAGTGCTCAATCAGCCCTTCAGTTTCAAAAATCAAACTTTGTCTCGCGTCATAGCCTGCTTTTGTATAACACATTATGGTCTATCTAGTGTAAATGTTCTCATTTTGTTGTTTCTAATTTTTGTAACTTCTGCCAGCCACCTAACTCCAGTTTTAAAAGGTGCTATAGAAATACAGTTTAGTAATATTAGCATTCCCGCTGGATCAAAATTATTCGGTACAACCTGAAGAAATGTGGGCTACACTTTCTTTGCGCTATTGACATTTGCTGTGTCCCTGCTGTGTAAAGAGAGAAGTCATTACAGGCACCAAAGCTTCCTTGTATTTCAGAAAAAACCCAAGCACTGAAAATATGAATATAAAATGTACAACTTTATCAGGATTTCTAAGTATTTTAGTAGATGTACTTAATTGAAAGTTTTTGAAAAAGTTTTCATTTAAATAAATAAATTTGTCCAGTAAAAATAAAAATAAAAACCCGCCAAGTTTTTTATATGGAAACATGAGATTGCTCACTACAGCCTTTCTGTGCCCTTCTGAATGTGGCACATCTATCGACACCCTACACAGACAAATGCAAGACTGCATCAGGTCTCTGGTGTGATTTAAAGCTTTGTGTTTACCTTTTCATTAATTCTAGTGTGTGTGTGTGTGTGTGTGTGTGTGTGTGTGTGTGTGTGTGTGTGTGTGTGTGTGTGGACAGTAACGTTTTGATAGACTGCTACCATTGACTTGACCACAGCCACTCACTCTGTTGTCATAGTGGAAAGAAAAAACAGAGGCTACTTTTGGTTTCCAGTTGAGCAACTTGGTCCAACGTATCTTCTCTGTGAGGCTGTAGTGGTGGTGTGTGTGAGGTGGTATCACAGTGAGACCCTCAGTACTGAGCGGCACGAGTGTTAATCCTTGGCAAAAAAACAACAACAAAAAAAGCAGCAACGGAAAATAAACCAGAGCACAACCGAGAA
Source organism: Diplotaxodon limnothrissa (assembly GCF_057381915.1). Taxonomy (NCBI): domain Eukaryota; kingdom Metazoa; phylum Chordata; class Actinopteri; order Cichliformes; family Cichlidae; genus Diplotaxodon; species Diplotaxodon limnothrissa. The sequence goes on along the minus strand of NC_140601.1, from coordinate 17,650,682 downwards.
ATGACACCATCTCTCTTTCATTTTGCATACATTGCATTTTGCCACAGGTGCCTGCAACACCAAGTCTATTTTTCACACTCTTTGTCTCTGTTGAAGAATTACTAAGAATTGAACCGTGGGCGCCAGGAAGGCAGATACTGCCAAAGGTGTCTCGAAGGTGTGTGGTGAAACTGAACAGACAACACCTCATCGCCACGTTTCCTTTGTGAGATGGCAACCTTTTTGGTTAAGAAGAAGCAGTTTGACTCAGGCTGTAGCAATCCACATCATGACGCCTTTAATTGTGATCCTAAAGTTAGCGAGGGGGGATTTATATCGCAACAATGACATACGCTGACTGTTCTTAGTCTGATTCTGCTAAAGCTACACTCACTATCCTTAAATATGAGGGAGGTTTTTTTAGGTCACAACATAAAATGAAAACAAAGAGATTTGGGATTTGTCCATCTGTATTATATAACGCTGTTGAAAGCACCAACGAAACAGTGCAGTACAAAGAAAGTGTTAGATGCCCGTCAGCATTCCCGGGTTCACAAAACATCGGATTCATCTCATCTGGGCACTTTTGGCATCAGCGGAAATGTTGGGAGCCGGGACCCTACGGTTTGAATGCTGAGTCACGCACATGAAATGTGGCAGGTGTTGCGAGGTACTAGGAAGGTCCGAAGTGGTTCTGAACAGATGGCTCGATTATTAGTGTGGAGTCTATGATAGCCAGGTGTGTAAGTGGAGAATAAATAAGAGCCGTGCAGGTTTCCAGTCCACTGCTTACCTGTGCTGAGAAGCAGGAGGACCTTCATGGAGAGGAACTCGTCGTAGGTTAGCTGCAGTCGCACAAACTCCTGGCTCACCTGCCTCATGCCCAGACACAGGTCGTACATGGCCGACTGCTGCATGCGCTCCCTGAAGAGAGACAGGCAGAAAAAAAAAGAAATTAATAACTAGCAACTGTGTCGGTGTTCTGTTACACTCCTTTCCCCAGTACAGGCTCACATTTATTCTCAGTTCATTCACTGGTTATTTTCTATTTATTTATTTATTTATTTTTGTCGATACTAACTCACTAACAGGCTTCCTCGCTCTGTTCCTACCAAAACTAGTTCAGTCCAGTGAAACAGTGTTTCCACACAGTGCAGAGGAGGATCCTTCCAGTCTGGGCTAAGACCAGAATACCAAATCCCCCCAGATTGCAGATTGCAGAGTGCTGCGTACGGTCTCACAGCACAGATGCACCAGTTTTCCAAAGCTGCGGCAGACTACAGCAGACCCCGTATCTAACCCCAATCCCCATAAAAAAAAAAACACATTTGAAAAATTGTGTGTAATTCCAAACACATCCATGTTGGCAGAAATGGCACACATAAACATATGTTAAGTACGCATGTGCATGCTTACCAATCAGCATCGGTGCCTGTGCACCAGAGTGTCAAAAATACACCAGTTGCGTTGATTTGTCTCACTCCCCTTCTCTTTCACACACATTTTATCGCTAAAATCATCTTGGGTATGTTACACAACTCTCTCTCTCACACTCACACACACACACACACACACACACAAAGAAACGGGACAAAAAAACAGGAAAGCAAGAAACACTAGAAGAGATAAAGCACAAGCCAATCAGAAACACTCTCTGCAGATGCCACAGATTCTCTGGCTTTGGATGCCACTTCACTCTGCTATAAATCACCACCGCATCAGGACTACAGTAATTAAATGCAAGTGGTGCGCCTTGACTTGAAAGAGGTTGGACTTTTAACCACAATGCAGTGACACCACATCATTACACAGGCAGCGCGGGCGGAGACTTATTCTGATAACAACTACATGTAATATTATGTAGGGGGGACCGGGAGCAGCCGATTGGAAATGGGTGCATAATATTCCCATTAAAGCACAAAAAAAAAAGACACGCAACGCCTTTACAGTATTTACTGTGCAGCTGTCGGCTTCGCTAAGTAACTGATAAACTGTGACGTCTGAGCACGCCCGCTTCCCCGCTGTGCAGTGCCGTGTATGTGAGCAGTTTCGCAAAGTGCGGTGTAATATCATTTGATACAACTTTGGGCTGGAGTTTCTAAAGTCTCCACACGTTTTCTCTATCGCTACCTCTCTCTCTCTCGCGCTCACTCACTCCCTTCCTGAAATCAATTTTGCTGAATCACTGCCCAAAATGAGCGCCTGGTGTTGGGGAAGGAAGAAGCAGAAGAAGAAGAAGAAGAAGGAGGAGAAAAAAGAAGACAGCAGCAATCTCTCTCCTTCCCTCTCACTTTCCAATTTCTCTGTATCTCTGTGTGTCTGTCTTCTTCTCACTCGGTTTCCTTTTCTTTCTCTGTTTCTAAGGCAAAAAAGGAAGAAGCACAAGACTGAGGAGAAAGGAGAGTTCAGAGTCTCCTTCAGCTGCGAGAAGCTCCCAAAAAGCTCACAAGAGAAGGACAAAGGAATCATTTAGAATTGAAATGAAATCACAATTAGTGTTCTCTTTTTTCAAACTCTCAAATATCAATGTCAACATAATTCCTCAAAAACTTTGTTAATATAATTTAAAAGTTCACAAAAGGGTCTTTGCAGATGCATCACAAGGGCTCATTGGGAGGACGCTTATATGTGTTTGATTGACAGCTGAGCAGCCACGGGATCAGTGGCACAGTTTAAATAACGCTGTACCACTGGCTACAGTTTTACACACTAAGGATGCACAATGAGTCGTGAACACTTGATAACAAAGAATAAAGAGAAGTTTAGATCAGCTGTTTGACTTTAGGTATGTTTTTGAGCAGTTAAACTGTTCGCCCGTGTTCAAAATTTAAATTCAAATGAAAGTAGTAAGTTAGATAAATAGAAAGGAAACCAAAAATATAATATGGTAATGGATGGATTATAAAGCACTGTTTTACTCTATCTGAGATGTGCTTTATGCGACATGCCACAGTTATCCATTCACACAAGCACTTTTTAAATTTTATCTAAGTGCTTTATATCGAACATTCACACTCTGAAGAACAGATCAGGAGCAACACGGGTAACTCAGCATTTTGCCCAAAGACACTTTATCATGCAGACTGGAGCAACCAGGTACTGAACCACCAACCTTCTATGCTCTACCTCCCGAGCCACAGCCACCTCATACATTAACAGCTATAAGCAGAATAATTTTTATAAATCTATGATGCATGCAGTTTCCACATTTTTACAAAGTAAAAGCAACTGTTTGCACTCTATAATTATAATGTTTGAATCTAGGGCAAGTGATGTGATCTGACTCGGGAATTTACTGATAATAATGGACAAAATTTGACAGATGTACATAGCTTTTAATGTAAAATGAACATCCATGCTTGCTGTATTTAGACTTAATTGCAGACAGCTAAGTGAGGGGACAGGGTGCTCAATAAACGCTTTAATGCCCTAGGCCAATAAGCACTTTGTTGCTATAGAAACAAGTGGACACCGTCCTCTGCCCTGAAGACTGACCGGAGCTCGAAAAGTTATGGACAAACTGTGTACCCATATTTGACCTCAAAACAACAACAAACACGCACACACACCTTCGCTCAGAAAGAATCAACGGGGATGGCAGTGACATCCAGGCTGCCCTGATAGAGCAGCAAGCATGTGACCAACATCCAGGCCACCACCAACAGCCAGTCTACATCTCCTCTGCTCTGTCAAGCTTAATACCAGGCGCATCTGTCAAAGGGAAAGGCTGCTGTATAGAAACCAACACAGCAACTGCAAAGTATATATATGTATGTATATATATATATGCATATTTATATATAAATGATTAATAATCATTCATTATACTCGTGCTATTCGTTTTTTTTAAACATCTTTTCTCTGTGTTAGGACTTATTCAGAGCTGAATGTGTCACATGAACCATTCGGTTTCTATCACAGCGTAAGATTTTCCCCCTAAAACTGATTTCAAAGTAGGAAACACAATTCCTAACCTACTGTGTCTCATTTGGCGCTAAATGAAACTCAGGATGTGAGCTAAGCACACAGTGATACAACATGCAGGTCCCAAAAAAAAGGGGCTTTTACTGTAGCTGTGTTGCACGAAAGAGTTTGTGCTCCTATTTGGTTGTTTGTGTCTCTGTATTTATTTATTTGGGACAAACTGACCCAGTGACATTGACTTATACAAGCTATTAGTTGGGAGCTTTTAAAGCAGCCTCTGACTGAACATGCTCCTCTACAGCAGGCTGCCTAGAGAAGTTACCGTTCTCCCCTTTGATTAATTCTACAACATTCAATTCATCAATGGCCACGCACTGCAGCTCCAATCAGAAAATATATATATATAGCATATATATAGCATACGTTTCCTTTCTGCCTGCTCCCCTGCTCAAACATATTAACACAGATCAACTGGGCTATTGACTGCTCTTGCCAGGCTTTGATGGTCTGTGCCTGATGCAATTAAAGGACCATCAGAAAGTACAAACGTGTTTTCTTGTAAAGTGCCAGAAATCTGGCGCGAGATTATGACCTCGTTTAAAGTACATCCTGACTTCCTGAGAGGGAAGTCATTACCACAAAACCTCATTGTGGCCTTTTAGTAGCTTTTGGGTGGCTTAATAAAACGCTTAAAATAGCACAGACCCAAAATGCACTGCTTACTTCCTTATGTTTATGCATAAATTAGCATTTCATGAGTGGCTAAAAATAGAACCAGCCACTAATAGTGTAAGCCTGGCTGTTCACTCAATTACTATATCGACTAATTAACTACTCTAAAAACCAAATTGTGCTTTTTCATGTCTTTAATAGATGACTGAAATGGTTGATAAAGGGCATATCTCCTCACTGCCTTTAGTCTCAGTACTGCTACCTGCTAACTGTTACGACCAATACGATCTAATAACATGAGAGCCATGCGTGCGTTACATTGCAGATATGGAAGTGTGGACCTACTCGTTAAAGATGAGGTCAGGGGCAAAGTAGAGCATCTGTCCATTGGTGTGTTTGTAGGAGCGCCAGCTGAGGCAAAAGGAGGACAGACACATCCATGAGTACTGGATCAGGGTGATTTGGTCCTCAATGGGCAGGCTCCGGAAACCTAGCGCACATGAACACATGCACAGCAGACAGAGACAACGTCACGTTTTAAATGCAGCAAGGAACACTGAGTTAACGCATTTGGACTTAAGCAGCAACTTAAAGAGGCCTTTATCTAGCCTGGCACGTGTGTGTGTGCGCGTGCGTGTGTTTACTCATGTCTATGCATTAAGCGGCGTGTATCTGTGCTACAGCGAGCAGTTTTGTGCCCGTTTTTTATTTAGACATGATAACCACTGGGAAGTATTCACCCATTCTTGTTTCATGCAAATCCCACAAGGCCTCCAGATATTGGCATGCCATCTACGGAGCTCCAAAAATAGACTCAAATAGGAAACTTGCCAAACTCTCAATCAAACTCAGGCAAGGAACCCCTCCTTATCCGAAACACACAGGCCAACTAAGGACACCCAAGTGACTTATCAGGGCTTAGGGACTATTTCAGTCTATATGCGTGTCAATCTGCCAAAAACAATGATTTGTATGAAAACATTTGTGGGAAAGGTATGTCAAATGCCTGGCTGTCAACACCGTTTAGTCAGTTTATATCACGTTATGAGGGTCTTCTCTAAACTGTTACATCTGATCTGTGTGTGTGTGTGTGTGCGTGCGTGCGTGCGTGCGTGCGTGCGTGTGTGTGTGTGTGTTTTTACAGGCTGCTTTAAAGTTAACATCAGAAAAGTATATGTGCTTAATGACTGACATAACATTGCTGGCCCGTGTTGCCTTGCGTGTCACTCTGCCACATCCAAATGTAAACTGAATGCCGGCAGGGGGCATATCTGAAAGTCGAAGGTGCTCATTTTGACCCTTCTGTCTGGCTTCTATTTATATGTCCGGATATGGCAAGCAGACACCGTGGAGGTATCAAATATTTGCAATACAGCAAATTAAACAGGCTCAAAGAGCTACCTGTGAGGCATCTTTCATTATGTCTGCCACTGACTGGAATTTTAGGGGAACGTGTTTATTCCTTCTCAAACATTATTTTCTCTCAGCTTCCCGTAATCTGGTGTATATGAAAAAATTAATGAGAAAGCTGTTCACATAACAACTGGCAACACTGATGTAAATTAGTTTTGTTTTTTTTTCTTCTATAAGAAATCCTAATCTTGATTTTATTAAATGGTAAAATAGGATTCATCTCTAATCTTGTTGAAGCACCGCAGAATTATTTCCTGACCTAATATTTAAAATCAAAATTGGGTGCTCTGACAAAACTGGCAGTGTTTTATCCGAAAAAGATCAAAAGTGAAGATGTTGGCGTGTTATCTTCATTAAAACCCCTCTTCATAATTACGATATAGAGTCCCCTCTGATTTATTAGGCTGGTATTTTTACCAGCTTACCACTTTTTTTGATTCAGCCATAAATAAAACTGAATATCAATTCTTTTGTTAGCAGTAAACTATAAGGCCATGCACATATAACCTACTTCTCTTACACATGTCTTTAGGACTGCTTCCACTCTTTTCCAACATTCCTAAACATTTCTAGCAAACATTCCTAAACAGCACTTAGGCTTCAGCCCTCTTGCACTAATGGTCACTAACCTGGAAGTACTTTGGCCCATTTCACCATGCGTACCATCTGCTTTCCAGCCAGGCGGTTGAGACTGGATAGCAGGTGGTCAGTGGTGTCAGGCTGTGAGTTGTCATAGCCAGAGTACACTTCTTCGGGCTCAATCAGCTCCAACACGCTGCAGATGGAGGGCGGCAGAAAAGGTGTGACCACCCCAGGCCTGTGGGGCACCAGGGCATTGGCAGCACTGGCATTCAGCTCCTTCTCTGAGGACAGGTAGCCTCCAGCGCCACCTGTAGCAGTTTGGCCATCCTTAGAGCCCTGCAGGTCCTCGCTGACTCCCTTCAGCTTCAACTTCTTGGATTTCCGTGCTGCGGGGTACAAAAGAGCCTTTACTAACAGTGTTAATGGTGGTATTTTTTCTATTTATGTGTCTATCTATGGGTATAAATAATATGCAAATGCAACAAGATGTACTACTTAAGTCAAACATTTATGTCTGCTGTGCTGCTATCACATAAAAAGTGTTTGTTCAAGTTCCTGTTTACTCACACAATCATATAGGTTTTTGGAAGGTAGTAAACATTAAGATGCAATACAGTCACCTACACTGGACTGTAAACCAGCTAATTACTAGTTATAACATTATAAGTTGTCAATACTATCATATAAGTGTTATTCTAATTTCCTTTTAAAATCAAGGTTAGTCAGTAATTTAACAGAGCCTGCTTCTGCCGGAGCTTTCTTCTGGCTTAAACTGAGGTTTTCATTTCCACTGTCGCCAAGTTCTTGCTCATCTCATCTCGGGTCATCTGATTCTTGGCATTTTCTCTTTGTTCTCTTAAAACTCTAACATATTTTGGCACATAAGCCTTCATAACTTCTCTCCTCATGGAGCTTTTTAAACAACAGATATAAGCATGTTTAATTTTACCCCTTTCTGCCATGTCTAGGGTGTAAGGTCTCATAGTATATCAAAAATCAACCATTTGTGGGAGCACAGCTGGTAAATACTTACAACTGAAACTTAACTAGAGCCAATCAAAATGTGGGACGTTGTCTGACGAAGGACAGGGTATGAAAATTATGTGCGGTCCCACATAAGGTGGGACATCTGGCCATCCTACTGCTGGTATAAAAAGTTCCTGACAGGCACTCTTGCTATGCCAGTGTGACTTCTCTTCAGATACTCCAACTTCCTCCCAAAGCCAGGTTTGTTTGGTTAACTGGTAACTCTAAATTAACTGTAGGTGTGAATTTGAGCATGAACGATTAATGTGTGTGTGTGTGTGTGTGTTGCCTGTGGTGAGGCCTGAGGTGCATTATCAGAGGGTAACCATAACTATAACATCTGACTGGAGTCAGACACTGTAACCGTTTTGTTTCTTGTAGTTTTATGTGCTCTGGTCTGATCTCATCTGTGTCTAAATTTTACATGACAGATTCAATAAACTCAAGTAATGTACTTAAACCTAGAAATTTGTGTCTATTGTCTTGTTGTGCTACATTTCATCAGACACCAACACAGCTGCTTCTGACATATTAGAACACACCTTCATCCTTGCACCCACCTATCTACTCCTATTAGCCGGTGAGGTTGCTTATTACTGACACGTTCGCCTCTTCTCAGTGCATAAAAAATGTGTTTGCTTTCAGATAATATGTAAAAAAAAAACAGTCAGCTTTTGCATTTCTTATCACAATTATAACTGTTTTTTGTTACAGCACACAGATTTTTCTTATCAGTGCATGCAGTGTAATATTTACAGACACCATTGTAAACTATTGAGTGTTTACAATATTCCAATTCATATCAAGCCTCTTTCTTTTACTCAGACTACTAATTACATGGAGAAAAGGATATTGTTTGCTAACGTTAGCAGCTAACGCTCCACCTTTTTTTTGATTCCTGAGTTCACTTGCTAGACGTAACTGCATGCTGTTACTTCAAGCTAGTTTTCCTGGCTGCCTATTGTTCTTAGCAATAACGAGTTCTCTTTCAAAGCTGTTTTTACCAGTAACATATAAGGCACACGCAGACATACCCAAAAACAGTATAAAACACGGTTCTAGCTTCCGGTTGGAAAAGTGAGCGCCTTCAACCTGCACTTTACCCGAAGCCCACCACATGGCGATAGTTGTGATTTCAAAGAGCCTTCCCGTACTATAGTTCACTGTAAGAAAATAGCTTTCTGACTTGACCTCTGTAAACATTTTTCTGCTCATTCTGGGTTCATGCTGAATGAAATATTACATCTATTTTGTAAATCCAGGTCATACTATGTTTCAAAAAGAGGATTTGCCACAATAAGCTCATTTGCTTGTGATTAACAAGCCATTAGCCAATTAACAACTGGTTTTACAGAAAGACCCGCCTCTCCTCACCACTGTCTGTTTTTTTCTTCTTTTTATTCCAAACCAAGACGAGGACGGTGAAATTGCTAATCTCGGGGCATCAATCGAGACTATAAAAATCAATGCTGTCTACAACGACACCTCACAAAACTGTTGGGGTTACCACAGCAGGTAGTTCCCCTATGTTTCATTTGACAGATTTTTTTCCCTCTTCCTGACTCCTTCCTGATTTCTGTCTCATCCTGGGATCAAACCAGAGCTTCACTTGTTGCCAAATGTATAAACCACTGTTGAGCTACATAAAGCTGTTGCTACTCTTTAGCTAATAAATAAATGTCTATAAGCTAAATTTTCAGTGGTATTACAGGTTTGTTTTAACGATAATAAATATTACATATTTGATACAGTTACCAAATTTGCTACTTCTTTGTGCTCTCCACTCTCACTAGGTTGGTGTAATTTGCATGAGCTGCTTTAAATTCATGTAGCTAGTCCATTACTTTTTTCTTAAAGTTCTTTAAAATGATGCTAATTTGTTGTTTTTTATAGTTGCTTTCTACATATTTGCACTTACTGTAGCTGTGGGCTGAACTGACTAACTCGGTGGTGCCTGTACGATAGAGCATGATTAAGGGGTTATCCATCTGTGGTCTGATTTATCTGCTCGAATCACTGCAACTCATCCTTCACTCATGATTCTGATAATGTTGCTTCTGGTCAACTCTGCCTCTTTCACACGGAGATGCTCCAAGTTAAAAGAATCAGCCGATAACTAGCTTAATGTTGCCAGGACAACCAGTGGTAGCCAAAGTGAAGGCAGATGACTTCCAGATCGAACATGCGTCATGGTACAGATCCCATGTCTCTTGTAAATGATGCTATAGCGGCAGTAGGAATAAATATTCATAAAAGGGACGACTTACACTTTACACAGCATGAAATAATATTATCATATTTGTTGGCTGGAAGGCAAACTTCACAAAACAAATAAACAAAAATAAAATTCTGATATTAAAATACAAAAATATGTCTATTATTAAGTTTTGGGAACATGTCAGCTTTCTTTACTGGTCTTCACAGCATACAGTAATTAGGTATAAACAGCTGAAGTCTCTTTCAATGGATTACGCTGCTGCTACTCAGAAATACACTTGCTGGCAACCTTAAGTTTTATTTATTTGTGACTCATGGTCATACGATGCTTTTCAACACCTCGTAGAAATACTGAAAGAAGAGAGCGAAGAGAGTGTTCAAGCTGTTCAAACTACTTCAAGCTATGAGTGCTGATACATGTGGCTAATTACTGGAGGGTATCTGTAATCAGACTACTTTTTTGGTGCCATTTTCCAGTCCCATGTGTGCTGAACTCGCTGTGCTGAAGGGCAGTGTTTAATGTGACTAACACTTTATAATACTGTGGCTTCTATCTCACTCTGGTATTCTGCTTTAAAATCCAGCTTCACCCCTGCATCCACCTATAGACTTATTATCCTCGTATACCCGGTTCTTCACAGACAGTGAACATTGTGTCTGCTCTCAGACCGTTATAATACACACCAAAACAAAGTGGGCTCTGTTCCTATAATACACTAGCAACTCACTATTACATCCATTTCATATTGTTTTGTTGCCTGAAATATATAGAGGCAAATTAAATTGTCTGTGGAAAAGTAAGCTTCCAGAAGTTTATAGGACAGAAAATGGATCTTAAAATCCTTTTCCGAAATTGATTTTTCTAATCAGCGTCTGTTTATGTGAGTTTTGTTATACTGTGAGTTGGTTGGCCGGCTTGCTGGATAAACTTTGTCCCAAATATTGGATGTACCTCTTCAAATCATAGGCCTTATAACAAAATAGGTCGTACTCTCATTTAAAACGTTTGGCATTTCACTCTTATTCTGAGGAGTTCAATTCAAGTGGCCATTCTTATGGTGTAATTCTGAAGGTTAACATTTTTATACCATCAAAAGTTATCGTATTATAAAAATCCCTTTAAAAAAAAGAGTATAATAAGAGCTAGAATTTCTTTTACATGGCTTCAGTAGTAGTTGGTGAATATTCAATTGTTTAGTAAACCTAAAACTATTTATCCTATTTTTAAGGTGCTTTTTACAATATCCAATATGCCTTTATGCATATATTTCATTGTTTATCTAGTAAATTGCTAAAATCCTAAAATGTGTCTGTACAATTTTAAGCAGAGTATTTTTTTTATGTGTTTACATTTGTGGTGAAATTCACTTCCCTTTGGGAGCGTAGAATTGGAAACCATTTGTAATTTCAATCTCTAATGGAGTGAAAATCTATCAAGTGTGCTTTTAGCTTTGCGCGTTCCACTGTGACCCTGAATTGGAATATGCCTGTGGCAAAAAAAATGAATACATTTCACTTAAAAGAATAAATAAATAAATAAAACACAAATTTTCCCCGCTAAAATACAGTGTCATACTTCCTTATAACACAATGCTGCAACTTGTCTGCAGGCTTCTTTTTTTTTTAGCTTGTACTGTATATAGTATTGTTGAGCTACACCTGCTGTAGATGCATTATGCATATCATATTCAGACACATAATATAAACACAAACATCCTCTGACTCAGCATCCCAGGGCCTCTTGTGACTATATACGGATCTACATTTATAATTTCCATGAAGCAAACAGAGGCTGACTTAAATGCCACATCTGAGACAAGTGACCGGGCAAATGTGTAATGAGGATGTGACTCCTTACCTCCTAGGTTCATCCCAGCCTGGAGACACTTCCGTACACGACACGCTGGACAGTTTTTCCTTCGGATCTTGTCAATGATGCAGTCGTTTCTCCCAGCGCACAGGTAGTTATGCTGACCTACAGGGAGACAAGACCCTGTCAGTTTGATGATGACAATCCTGAAGCTTGACACAGAATAATAGTGATATTTTCAAAGTTTTGGAGAAAACAGGGGTTTTTTTTGTCTGTTTTTGTTTTTTCTTAGAAGAAAAAAAAGCGAAGCAGGAGATAGAAGCCGCTTACTTATAGAGGTAGGATAATAGTTCTGAACATTTTCCAGGAAATATACAACCAATTACATGAATGGCAGGAAATGTTTCATTGTAATGTCAGATCTCTGTGAGCCACTGTAATGTAGGTCATCAAGGTAAGCTGTAAAAAAAATGTGTGGCAATATCGGTTTTCACGACTGTGAAAATGATTAAAATTGTGATTATTCCGCTCTCACCTATGACTAATAGTGCATTAGACAGTAAATAGCATGAGAGTTTTTAGAATTCGCCGGAGCCAGGACTCTGACTGCAGCTAGACTATTCCTGACAGTGATGCTAACATGGCGAGAATCCCTCCTGCCTCCTGCCTAGCCCTGAGCTAAACCCAATGATCTCCCATTTCAGAGAGCTTCCTTCCGCTCCACTAGCTCTTCACTGTACAGCTCCGCTCTCCTCCTCCACTCTTCTCCTTCGCTACGCCTGCGTCTCCATCCCTCCTTTTCCACACGTCCGCCAGCCTCAGAGCGCCATACGCCCACACACAGACAGGCTCATGCACATGCACACATACAGTCATTCACTCTCACTATCTCACATGCGCACACATGCACATACAGCCAAAGCTGCTCCACTTGGCAATTTCAAAAAATAAAATAAATAAATAATGCAAATCTTGTATCTGATTCCACAAAGAAATAAACACACACACACACACATACACAGGGACTGAAATCACAACCCAACCCGGGTGGAGTGGTACAGTGTGCCATTGTGACCCTAATGACCTAAGTATAAGGCTTAGCTCCCTCAGGGCTTATGTTAAAACTGTGTGTCCCTCCCACAAACACATACATGGTTGCGCGCATGCAAATGCTTGCATGTCTGTGCATATTGCTCCGTATTTTCCCTTGCACGTTTGTTGTCAGTTGTTTGTTTCTCTCAAAGTACGCAAAATTTCTGTCGTGGATTGCAATGCTTTTAGTACGGGAGCTCGCCGTGTGGCGTTCACATGCAGTTTATCTCCAGCGACAATGCTACTGTGCATTGCATTTTGTTGCACCTACAGTACAGTATCTGTATTTGTGTGTAGGACTGAGTAGAAGTTGTTTTCTGAGCTAGCGGGAGTAGTGCGCAGTGTGTCTGTCTGGCTGCTGCCAAAAGCCAAGGAACCGAGCTGCAGGAGGAGAGGCAGCAGCTGTAGCCCCACCACTATTTCTGGCTAAATCACATGACCGTTACATAAGCCCATTTTTCTTGCTCTAAAAAACAGTAAACTGCGACACAGGATACACAACGCAGCCATCCCATTCCCTGCACCCCCCCCCCCATCCTCATCCACACACACACACACACACACACACACACATGTTTACAGTATACACAATCACACATTTGCGCCTCTTTAGGCCAGACCGAAAGGCAGTTCCGAAACTCTGGAGTCCTCGTGTCAACTGTTTGGCTCATTCCTGTGAATCTTGTTAATAATTGTTAGAGTGAAACACACTTTAAGAGCCAGCCAAAGTCGCAGTCCGATGGTGGATACGTGTGCAACTTTGTGTGTGAGTTTGTGTGTAGGTGTGTGTGTGTCAAGCATGAGAATTTATTTATGCACACTGTGCATGCGCTCACATATACTCGCGCAACATGTTTATCTTTTAAATTACCTCTTGATTCGTGCAGAATGAAGAGGAAACTCCCATAATAAAAACTGAGAAATATTAAATATTTAGAAAATACGAATGTAAGGACCAATGCATTACTAGGAAATTCTTCTAAGAAGGAAATTTTCTTTCCAATTGACCTACAGCACTCTGGCCACTCAGGAAGCTACAGTTCGGCTGCTCTCGAAAGCGAAAATCAGCTTCAGGCCTTTGCTAAAATACAACCTTTAACCTGACATATTTAAATAGCCAATAAACACAAGTGGTCAGACCCCTGTTTGTGACAATAACCTCACAAATACAGATGCAGACGCACATGGATAACGGCACCGAAGAACACTTGCCAGTGGACGCACACTTCTTCACTGGGTACCGTTGCTGTGGACTTAACTAAAGAACGCAATCGTGGACGACAGTAATTTAATTATTGACCAGCAAAGCATTTGGCCAATTCTGTGATCACGGTTCATTGGTGTTTATGCAACCTATCATTACACAGATACCAAAATAGCAAACACAAAAAAAAACCAAACAAAAAAAAAACAGAGATGTAATTGTTGTCACCAGTGAGCCAGCAGTATGCAAATCACTGCCTTGCAATGGCATCGCTACTCCGCTTCTTTGGACAGCACACAAACAGCTGTGTTGGATGAGGCTTTACACAATTAGGTTTGTGCTCTTATTTAAAACTACTAAATCTATGATGCCAAGTGGTCCCAGCTTTTAGGCATTTTTTTCTTGCAATATAACTATGTGAAAACTTTCTGTCATCTAAGGCATGTTTTGAAAATAATTCTCTGCAAATTGATAAGTATCCTGATCGCCTCTGCAAAGGATGAAGACATTTTTGCATAATTGTGGTGGTATACCTATTTTTAATGAAGAGAGCAGCATATCTGCAGCAGCACTTTCTAACGTAACGCCACTCCCTTAGTGCTGTATCTTTAAAAAGAAAAAAAGAAAAAACAATTACCAGTGAAGACAGTGATAAAGCCCATCAGATTGGCGGCCCTTATTTGGTTGAGCACAAAAGGTGTAACCCACATTGAAGTCACAGAACAAAGGTATCACCAGGGAGTAGGAAGAGATGGAGGTCAGATTATATCCGCTGGGGAGACATGCAGGTCAGCCTAGGCCAGAGGAACTGATGGCATGGAGGAAGTAGTGCGAGTTATATCATCACACAAGCACCAAAACATATGGTGTAGTTGTTAGTGCCACAACAGGCTTTATAGGACAGTAGACAGTGTTATGTATGTTGTTTTTATTGCTAAAATGAGGCATTAAATAGAACATAGTGAACAACCACTTAAACAAGAATATAATATGTCTGCAGTGCAAGATGTTGTTCAAGTGCACAATTTTAATATAAAAAATAATTTGTAGCCCTCATGTATTGTTTATGTATATGAATATTCCTAAAAGAATGCATAATTTAACAGTATTTAATAGTGTAATAAGATATCCCTTCTAATATCATTACAGGTCTATTTGCAATCGGGGCGACACACATGCTTAGAGTAAGTCATTTTTACCCCGAGCCGGACACCTGAATTTCTTTCCTCTTGTGCCTCCGGTTGTGTCTTTGCTATGCAGTTTCTGATTAAAGGATGTGTGATGTGGGGAAGGTGAGATCGGGACAACACTGACTCCAGCCGTCGTTACATGAGCTCCTTCACACACAACCTGAAGCATTCACCGAGGAGGCACTGCAGGGAGGCCTTTCTCCCTCCCCCCCGAGCCTGAGCTGAGCAACGGGATTGGTCAATCCAAACAGAAACCGGGCAAGACGTGTCCTCAGACGACCTCTTCCTCTGAGGAGGCAAGGAAGAATGAGTTTTTCAGATTGACACGAGCGCCACGGAAACCACGGCCCAGTCGGATTTTTAGAGCTGAATGAGGGCGCAGCAAGGTTGAGTAATTTCTCGTGTATCACGTAAACCCAAAGTTAAAAAAAGAAAAAGAAAGAGGAACAGTAAGAGCAGCTAGTGAGCTCCAAGCATGGCCTGGTATTATTACGAGGAGCAGACATGCCAAGCCACTGATGACATGCGAATAATAAGTTGGCGCTGAACGCTTCAAATGTGTGCCACATGGAGCCGTTTATTGAGTGCAGCTGTCTTGTATCAACAAACTTGTCTTTAGAGGAGTGAAAGCAGGAAAGAAGCACATATGAATGCATTCAGCTATTTCCACATTTCATTAGCAGCGATGGCACATATTTACAAAGCGCTGTTTTATGTCAGAGGGTTGTTTTCTGCAGCGCAGGACTAATCCATAACCTGAAGAGTTAACTGCAAGACATTTACTGCAGGTTTGCATGACAGTTTAGTCAATAACATAAGTACAGCTGCCTTGTGAGCTTCATAAGTCATTCTATATTTATTTATCGGACAATTAACATGCCAGATGTAACGGTAAACACAGTAAATGTCTAACAATAGCTGCCATTCTCTAAAAGATAAACTGGATTATTTGTAGTAATTGCTTATCTATGTACTGATAATATTGGTGTCACAGCACTGTGTGAGAACGTAGTTACTAAATACTACTGAGATGGGGTTTTTTTTTATTTTTTTTTTTATGTGTTGCACTTTGTAGACAGTTTCTACAGGCTAAATGCCAACATTATTTCAGCCTTTTAGCCAGAATAATCCAGAGTACAGTAGTTTTAATAATGCAGTTTTCCCACAGACTGAGATACTTTTTGTGTATTATTAAAAATTAAGATCCCGTGGACAGACTCCAACCTTATTGGCTTTGACTGCAGCAACCAACCATATAGTCTCTGTTCTGCTCTGCAGTGCTGACACATGAACTATCTTTCCACCTTTGTCAGGTTCAAGTTAAACTGGCCCGAGGCTCACAATGAATCTCTGCAGCACATCTTATTTGTAGAAGAAGGGCTGTCATTGCCAACTGCAGTCCAAGACAGCAGGACAAGAAACAGCCAAATGATAGAAACAGCTAAATGAAATCGAGGTTTCTCACAAGGCGTCATACGCACATTGCTCTAGAGTTGTCTGCCATATTGGAAGTGATACAACCACTGGTTGCTAGGGAAAGATGTTTTCCCCGACTGGTTAGTCAGAAATTGCTGTTTCTTGCTTCGTGAAATCGGATGCAAAGAAGTTACTGCACCAAAAAAACAAAACAAAAAAAAAACCCTAACTAAAACAAACTTTTAGCAGTTGATTTGGTTCCTAGCAGGTTGCCACGGTTGCTTGTAGTTCTTCACATTGGTCTGCAAATAGTGCATTTTGGGAAAGTGTGATGCGAACAATCCAGAAGTGGAGAAAGTTTACCTTCAAAGTAAAAGTTGTGCCTTGTGAAATATGTTAATTGAAAGAGAACCTTCCACATTTCTGGTTTGTGTCACACTTTTCTGTTTCATTAAAACTACAGCTGAAGTAATATACCAGTGACCGAAACAACCACAACTAGGCTTCATGTGTTTGTCATATGGTTGCAGACCAGTCTCTAGGCCTGTGTGACAAACCTTTTCCCTTGGTTTTACATTGTCACCATGATTTATGTCACCAGTGGTATCCTGTTGTTAAAAGGACAAAAATGATGCTGAGTGAATGGTGCTAATGCAGCTGGGTGGAAGCAAAATGTGTAGTTTGAGCTTAATTCGCAGTACTGTATACCACAGTGTTTAAATATCATTTTGCTTATCAGTCATTGTGTTGGGTAGTTCTAATCTATGAATGGCAGCAGCAGCAGGTACTCTAATGAGTTGTTGTTGCTGCCCTCTGTATTCTAAAAGGACGTTTTGCCACCAGCAGCCAGCAGGGAGTTATTTTGGACTATCTAAATGAATAGTGATATAGCTGTAATGTCAACAGCCAATTCAACAAGTTTAAAAAATGATTATTTTTTCCTCCCGCAGGTTATAATTGCTCCACATAAGCACAAATACACGGCATTGTGATTTAATTAACGGCTCAACCCCGACTGCCAACACAGCATCTCGTGGCGCTTTGATGCCTCATCCCACCAAAGAGCTTGAACAAATGTCCTGCTAACTCACACTACTAACACAGTAAGTCAAGACAAATGATAAGAGCACTTATCTACATCTGCACTACGAATAGAAACGTTTGCCCCCACACGGTACAAAGTGTCGTAAACTTCAACTTTTAATGTAGCAACTTGATTGGCTTATATGTTTCCCAGTAATCAGCAAAATGCCCGCTTTGGCGTGATGGACTTCTCCCACTGATTGCTATTGGGGATTATGTAAGTGCCATGTGTTTCTCATGCAGTGCCTCTGATATACATTTATCCCGTGAGCGTTAGCAATTAGAGCAATTAATGTTAATATATAATAATAAATACATTTTAATAAATCATATTAATGCATACTGTATGTTGTGAGGTAAGAATAAACCAAGGGCTGTTTTTTTTTTCTTCGGCAAACTGGGAGCCAGAGAGTTCTCAACACCTAATTTAATATTAATATATATTTCACAGGCTCATGGTTCTAAACTTTATAGTGTACAGTTGGCAGCACCTTCTGGTAGATATGACAACATTAAGTGGAATGAATATTAGTCATCTTGAGGAGAACTGTAAGTGAACAGATTTGGACAGTGAAGGGCCCATGTGGCCAATAGATATTCCAAACAGATGGTCTAAATGTAAATCTAAAACAGAGACTTCAAAAGGATAACCGTGCTGAGGCCCAGTGATGTTAAAAAAGAGAAGAAAAGCTACCTAGCAATGACCTATATGACTCGAGTAAAGAGAAAACCAGACTCTTCACAATCACAGAATATCATCTGATTTGTTGATGGCTTCAGAATGCTAGCTCTGTAGTAAGGGCTGTGAGCCAGTTAGTCGTCTAATGAGCTACAGCCGACCGAAAACTTGTGTCCCCCGAGGCAGGCCGTGCCAAAAGAAATTAAGCATGGGCTGGATTATTCCCCTTGTACAGATGCCCACTCTCTGCAGTCTTCTTTTATATCTCCCATGCCAAGTCTAAGTTTTTAACTTTGAGAGAAAAGAGGAGGAGAAGGAGGAGGAAATACTGGGAGAGGGGCGGAGTGAAACGTCTCCTCACGTCCTGACTTACACCTCTCCGGCACTCGCTGCTGACACATCATTTTCCATCCCTCTCCATGTTACTTACTCCCAGCTCCTCCTCTCTTTATCTCGATCTGCGTCTGACTTTTTCTTTGTCCTTCCTCCCCCTCCTCCCTCGCTGTATCCGTTTCACCGTCCTCTATCTCTCCTCCCTTTGCAAAATCCTTCTCTCACTATTTTCATCCTTTGCTTCGCTCTCCATCCACCTCAGCAGCGGCAGCAGTAGCTATTGAGGGGGGTAAAGTAAGGTAAAAGCTCACGTCTCATGCAAACTTGATGACATAACACCACTCTAGGGGTTGCTTTCATAGTTTGCACAGTTGCCTTTTTTCTTTTTTTGGTTGTGCAGAATCAAGAGGAAATTCCCCCCCCCCCCCCCGAGAAATACTGAATATTGAGAAAATATGAATGTAAGGATCACCGTGTTAAATTTGAAAGGCATTATGCAATCACTGAAGCCTTTTCTGTGTTTTTATAAGAGCAAAAAATACGGTTTTAGCACCGTAATTACAAAGAGAAGTGAGCACTTTCCGGTGCCTCACCTGACTAGCGCTCCCGCACAAAATCCGATCTTGAGTGTCTGCCGCCGGCGTTGTGCCAGACAGGCTTGAAGCAAGAACAACGGCACGTCTGATTCGATAACCCCAGACACATAATCTGGTTTTAGGTCTCTACGTAATGACGGTGTGTAAATATCATCAAATTAAGGCATGATTTGATTGGGAATGAATGCAATTCCTTCAATGGTCAGGAAAACACCTAGAGGGCCTGACGGCTGGCTGGCTAGCAGCCTTGTTTGCTCCTGTTTTTCCCCCCCCGCCTTCACTGGGTCTGTAAAAGTGTGTTTTGCATTCAAACACTCATCTAAATGAGTTAGGCCAAAGCCTCAGGCAACAGGCACAACATGAAAAGCACATTATGACTGGTGCTGATTTTCCCCAAGCTAAATATAACATAAAGGGCTGCTGCTGGAGACTAACCTACTGAATTGCTTTTTTCTTCCCCGATGACTCACTCTATAAATGTAATGCCTAATTTTGGTCATTTTAATGATATTTTAGGAATAAATAAACAGATGGTCTAGTGAGATTAAACAGTAGTTTGTTGCATAGATGCAACAGTATGGTGGAAATTTTAAAAAGCAACTATGGGTAATAATTCTTGCAAAGTACAGTGTGCTGAATGTGTGGAAAGAGCAACTTGCCACCATGTCCTTGTTTAAGTGAGCTCTTTAAAATGTTGTTGTTACATCTGAAAATGACTTATACCATTTTTCTCATTAACATTTTCCCCAGCTCCTACCTAACATAAGAGGCACATTACAACGTGAGATTAAAGTCATCCGTCTTTTTACCTGGATAAATCACCGTGGTAACTTGTGCTGGACACATAACCTGGCAGGGTTATGCAGTTAGTGGGGTTAGGTTAGTTGTTGACTCTAAATTGCTTATAGGTGTGAATGTGAGTGCAAATGGTCGTCTGTCTCGCTCTGTTAGCCCTGCGACTGTCCAGGGTGTACCCGCCTCTCGTACTGTGAAAGCTAGGATAGGCTTCAGCTCGCCCCACGAAACCCTGAATTGGATAAGCGGAGGAGAATGAATGGATGGGGTGGCTGTCGCTCAGGAGGTATAGGAGGTCATCTTCTAATTGGAATGTTGGCGGTTCAATCCATGACTGCTCCAGTCTACATGTCAAAGTACCCAAGTTGCTCTGAATGTGAGTGAACATTAGATAAAAGCACTTCAGCATAGAAAACAAGCTGGTGTGAATAGGTGTGAATGGCTGAATGCACTTTTCTGGTCTAATTTCCATCTTATTTGTTGTGTGTTGCATTTTACTGTTATATTTTGTGTACCTTACAGAATTTGTTGAATTTTAATTTCACCACTTTGTCATCACCATTTAACAGTATCTCTGATTGCAGTAGGCGACACTCATAAGGATAGTCTTGCGTAGAAGAAGAGTCACATGATGCGTGAAACAGAAAGCACGGCTTAACAAAGAAAGATGGTTACCATCGATGTCATACCTATTATTTCAGACTGGGTTTGAAGTTTTGTTAGTGTCCTTCATAGCATATCACTCTGGTATAAGATCCTCCAAATAAGCAGAATATTGGCCAATAAGTCTGAGAGTTGTAATTGTCAGTTAAAGCGATTCTCTTCATTTATCTGATATTGAGTGAAATAATTAATTAGAAATTCCTGCAACGTAATAGAACAGTATTAATGTGTCTTTTCTTTTTTTCCTGTATAAAAAATATGAGAGTCCAAAGCACAGCAACGAAAAGAGGCAAACGGAACTAGCGTCTGAGGCTACGTTCACACTGCAGGTCTTAATGCTCAATTCCGATTTTTGGATCAAATCCGATTCTTTTTTTGTCTGCTTGTTCACACTACAAATAAAATGCGACAGCAAACGCGCTCTAGTGTGAACCCTCAATGCGCAAAAGAAGACGTCACACACAACACGCTCTGTTTAGACCCAGAGCAAACAGTATTGTTTGACTGATGGCCCTTAATATAAAGACTTCAGATTTTACGTTTCCCAATTTTTGCTTTAAGTTATTTTGTTATTTACATAATAATGTAAATAACCTAATAATGATCCTTATTTCTGTTTTAGAGAGGAGCGGTGCTTCAAAGGACAGTTGCAGTAGAATTTCTAGAACATCAATTAAGAAACACATTCGCCAATTTGAAAACACATAAGGCTGCATATGCTGCAGATACAAAAACACTGACGTCAACTAATCACCAATGTTGTTCCAAAAGAGCAATCAAAAGATAATGGCTCCATACCTAGATTCAGCCAATTACTTGTTCATTATTTTTTGTGTTGCCACAAATGCGGTTATTGTGTACTTGGCTTGTACCAATCTCTCTGTTTGCCTGTTTCCTGTACTCGCTGTGTGTTTCTTATGCTGCATACTGTGTGTGCTATCAACTGGTCGATATGTTTCTTGATTTGCTTGCTGTTTTACTTATTATCTTGTCAGAGAGGTGGTAATGTTTTCTTGCACTCCCTTGTGTTTGCTTAATCTGCAGGGTTTTAAGCTCAAGCCAGTGACATCTCATCTAAACGTGGGACGATGCCATACCTTCCACAGCTCTTTTGAAGAAGACCTTGCAGCTTCCGCATGTTACGACGCCGTAGTGACAACCTGATGCCTCATCTCCACAAACCAGGCACACTTTGGCCGTCGAGGACGGTTGTCTCAGTGGCGAGCTGAAAGGACACACATAAGAGTTCTTCAGACGAGGCATAAATTAACAAGGAATACTCAAAAGTCAACAATAAAACCAGGGCTGACTGTCCCCTTCCCATCTGCATTACGGCATGATGCGCACTGTGAAACATTCTTGGGTTTTTACAACCCACTGACAGTAGCAGCACAATGTGGCTAGCCATAAAAATGTCTGCCAACCGGGAGAGGAGGGCTTTACGCTCCTCGGATTTATGGTTTCTCCAAGCTTACCAGGATGACACTGAAAGAATTATAGAGGAGATTATTTAAATTCAATAAGCAGAGAGAAACAGAGCAGGGTGTCAAATTTAAGTGGGATCCAAAACACCTCTTCTCTGGCATGAAACCGGACTGGAAAAAGAGTTCAGAGGTGGACTAAAATGTCAAAAACCACGGTGGAACAAAAGCCCTACTGTGTTATAGGTAAAACTATATATCAAGTTCAAGGCCAAAGATCGCAGGTGTGATTCAGCACTGACGTGTGCTGTACTGTAAATAGCATGACGTGTTGAATTTACTCGAAACAACGCAACAAACAGGCAAGACAACACGAGTGATGAGTCTGCTGATCTAAGGCGTTGTTTACTCTGGCATCATTTACTTCTTTTACCACTGACTGATTCCTGCCATTACAGGCTCATTAAATCGCAGGATAAACAGTATGTTCTTACTAATGCGCTGTTAAATGGGAGAATTAGTTAAGACTTGCAGTTTACCCACTCCTGAAAATGAGACCATGAGGGTCATGGCGAGGAGTGTCACTGGTAAAACCTGATGTGTGCTGTCAGTTTCCACCTGAAGAAAGATCATTATTTTTATATAATGTTTCTGTCTGCCAAGCCTAAATGTGGACCATTCCAGGAAGATGTTGGATAAAAGATCGAGAATCGAGACGGTAGAAGCTAATTAGTGATTCTAAATTGGATGTAACTTTTTAAAAAAAATAAGTTTACATCTGTAAATACTGATGGACTGATTCACGAGGTGGCGTTCTAGACCCAAATCTCTTCTGATAGAAGAAACATTTCCATAAATCTGATATATATCGTCACCACGGGCAACTGTGTATTATCAATGAAGTAACACTAACATTTTTTCCCATCATTTAGTCTCATTTAAAAACCCTATCCAGTTCGCAAAAGACCACAAACTATATTTTCAAACTAAAAAAAAAGTCCTGTCTTATATATGTATTGAATTCACAGTATTTTAATATAAAATTTCAATCTAATGAGTTTTAGGTGTTGCTCTTTGTTCTGCAGATTTGATAGTTTGAGTAAAACTGGAACGGGTCTACATTAATCAGCTGTCTTGTACTAACCACCAGCACAGCTGTACTATAGAGTGAACCGGTTAACATTTACGTTCTACGTGCACAAAAGTTTTTGTCACGTCTAGACACAACAGAAAAAAAAAATCAGGACATTCACTATAACCTTTAACAAAACGTTTCCCTTCATGCTCAAACACACACAAAGAACACAATATGTAGATTGGTACAAAGAGAGAACACCTTGTATCAAAACATTGAAAGTGGCCTCAGCTTCCCCTTCTTTTCTGTGCTAATTACCTCTCTTCCATCTCAATCAATAAGATGCAAGGTGATTGTCTGGTTAACATTCTCCGTACATCCTTCATCAAACCAGCTGCCAAGCGCTCTCTTTCTCTCTCTCCCCCCTCCCCTTTTCTCTGTCTCTTTCCCAGTCTCTTTCTCTCATGCACACGCATTTCCTCCAGGGGACGAGCTGGAAAGGGGTACAGCAACAGCACACTCAGATACAATCAGGACCACTGATCTAATTCCCTCTTGTCCATCTACACACACATTCAATTTGTTAGGACGCTTAGAGGAGTCTCTGGTGAGGTGTTTGTCTGACTTGATCTTTCTGGCAGCGGGCCTCACGGTTTCAGCTTAATGTGAGTGCAAGTGTGCGTGCACAAATCGAATACGTATCAAGATGTGTTTCCAGCATGTTTATATGCAGAATATTCCCCCCATACATTGGCCTTTTCACACCATCACCAAACTGCATTAAGGGGAAGACAATCCAATCCAAGAAAAACAGCCCCGGAAAGTTTCACGGCCAAGAGCAACACGAGGAGCAGATGAGAGGTCTCTCTAAAGTATGCCTCTAATATCGAGTCAGTGGTCAACCTTTTAATAGTGCCGCACATTAAAGCCTTGTCGCTG
The DNA here is from genome assembly GCF_057381915.1 of Diplotaxodon limnothrissa. NCBI lineage: Eukaryota > Metazoa > Chordata > Actinopteri > Cichliformes > Cichlidae > Diplotaxodon > Diplotaxodon limnothrissa. The sequence continues at coordinate 17,626,573 of NC_140601.1, read as the reverse complement.
CGTGCCAGCCTGCCTGCCTGCTGGTCCACCAACAAGGTGACTTCCCCTCCCTCAGAGAAGTATATAGGTCATTTGCTCTCTCTGCTTATGAAACCAGAGCAGACAGGCCAGGCTGCAGTGACTGTGCACCAACGTCTGCCAGTAGCCCAGAACCAAAAACGAGCAGCCAGACATTCCCAAATCAGCCGCTTTTAGCAGCCTACAGTTTACACGTGCAGCATATACAAAGAATATTAGCAATTTTGTAACAATTTTTTATAAGCTTACAGTAAATGCAATTATGGCCCCTAGCTGAAACCAAAATGGGGATATAGTGGTTATATTTTGTGTGTCTATCTTTGACTACTGGGCCACAAGAACACAACAAATGAATGAATTTCCTTTTTTTTGGCCTGCCAATTTAGTGGCTTGAAATATTAAGTGGTCACAGTTTATGTCTGCTTTGATGAAACTTGAATGATGATGTGCAACTTGGTGAAATGTCTTGTTAAAGCTAGATGTCTAAAATGTTAATTCCCACAGCCTCGTGTCACATTTCATCTTGAATGAAGACAAAAAAAACTGAGTCAGAAAGCAGAGTTAATGGTGACTTAGTACAGATGTTCTTTTTTTGGGAGGGTAGCCCTAATAATAGTTCTAAAACAATGCACAGGATGATTGTTTCTGCAGAAACTTCTGCAGGCAACTGCTGTGAACCGGGAACGGGGCCTTTTTCTTTTCTTTTCTTGACCCCTGTCTTCTCTATTTCTGGGTACAGTCTCAGACTAACTCAATGGGACTGACTGCACAGATCAAAGGTCTCATTCTTCGCTCCAGTTGCTTTTTTTCCCCTTCTAACTGAAACCCCAGGGCAGCAGTTTCATTGTTTTCAGTGTCCTTTCATCTTAAAAGATAACACACAAAGCTAACAACTGATTTAGTTGCTGTGTATTTCCCATGAGGGCCCAGATGAGTACGAGTACACAATGCCCGATTCTTCCCACCAAAATGTACAAACAGAAATGTGTGTCTTCTACTTGCTCTTGCTCCCTCCTTATCAGACCAACGTGCTGCTTGGGGAAGATATTAATGAAAAAGCCAAAAATGAAAAGAAGCATGTTATCTTGAAGGCTGAGAAAAGCCCACTGCGCCCACCAAACTGTGTGAAGACCAAACCACAGGACAGATGTTGCTCAAATTGGCCTCGTGTTTTTTTTGTGGGGTTTTTTTTTACGAGTAATTCGGATGTCACACTGAGAGCATTCTTCAAATGGTTCAAATATCTCCACCCTCTCTCAGCTGCAGCAGGAATGCTCAGTCATTAAGAGCTACAGCCAGGAAGGATGGTCATTTTAGCCACAGATTTATCAGAACCCGGAAAACTGATAATGACTGCAGTCACTCACAGCTGGTCTCTCTTTTTTTTATCAAGGAGTCTTCTTTGGCCCTAGTGCAAATCCTCCGATAGCCATAAAAAAAGGTCAATACAGGTCACAACAAAGGGGCAGCAATCATTTGACTAAGGCATAACAAAAACAATTAGTTGCTATAGAAACCACGCCGTTGAAGAAAACTAACGAACGAGGGAGACATATAGAGGAAGTCCAGTTATTCTGGCTTTATCAAGATAACATCATTATGGGTGAATAACTGGGCATGAAACGGCTTTATGATGGACGGCAGCGAGGCTTCGTGGTTAGAAATGAACCCTGTGACCCGCATGCTGTAAGTACATTAGCATGACAGCGTCAGTAAACAAGCGAGTGAACCACAGACAGGGCACTGTTATACAGAGAAACAATGTCCTCATCACGCATGTTACACCGCCTGTCGCACACAAACACACGCGTGTGTGCTGAACTTTGTTTACACCGCTGTACAGCCGGCCGCCTACTGTAAAGATAAACGCACTGACTCGCTCATTCTAGAGGCTGATTAAGTGCCACGGCCTCCCTGAACCTGCCCTTCATGAAAGAGAAGCATCCTTGACTCTGGAAAGAGAAAAAAGGGAAAAGAAAAAACAGCTTCCACGGTACAGTACCTCTCTACAGTCTGGCCTACAATATTTATGTAATACACACCCTGGCATGCTGAAAAACCTTAAGCTAGACCAGTTCAAAGAATATTTATGTAACGCATAACTTGGCATGTTGGGAAAGGTAAAGGTAGATTCGTTAGAAAGAGGACGAAATGGCTTACATAACCATGAGCAGACAGTATAAACATTAGGCTGACACCCACTCGCCGCCTCTCAAAGGGAGAGAGGTCTTATGGGTAGTGTTAATGAGCCACAAGGGATTTATTTTTCCTGGTGAAGGTGACCCTGGCATTGGGCAGAGAGTACCTGAGCATACAGAAATATGAGATTTCCTCTTTGCTAGGCTTGTGTTACACATGTGTTAAGGTTACAGTATAATCTACTCTGACTGCTGCTTTTGGTTAAGAAAGAGGAATCAGCCTTAAGATGTTTAGCACACCTGTGAATGTTTATTGCCTTTACTTTTTTCTTGTTACATTACAATTGACAAAGAGTCAAACTACAGGGCTTATGTGAGTATAGCAACAGCAAATAATATGTATTATGTCAGCCGTGTTTGCATTCCTCATGTTAAACCCAAAGCTGTCATGTTGTCTCGCCTCCATGGATTATTCCCGCAAACTTTAGGTGACCTTACCCATGACAGCGAAATCACATTTATCTTCCTTTTAGAAATCCACTGTTTTGACTGTAAACAAAGGCGTAGAAATGCACACACGCACGCAGACACGCCGCCCTCTTAAGGCGTTCACACCGCCTTGGTCGACGGGAGGTTACAGACGACGCTATCGTTCTGATCTACACAGTATCCAGTTTGGACTCAACATGTCTGAAGCTGTACCTGTTTTCAAATTCCATAAACAACTTACAAACATCACAGGCGCTTTTTTTGGCCCAACTTTAACCTTTTCTTTAGCGTGCAGCTGCAGCTGAAGGGCCCAGAGGCTTTGTTTTTACACAAGCAGTGGGTACCTTTAGAGCAGCGGGAGGATAACTCACCGGGTTTAGAGTGGCCGGAGCCGTTGAGCATTTCAACCTCATCTTAATTCCTCAACGTCAAACGCATTGAATGAAATTAATCACCTGAGATATTTTGGCTAAGTGGTAAAGCATGCGGGCATGAATCTCAGAAAGATGTGGCAGGCTGTTATTATCTGGTGAGGAGGATTATCATGGCTGGAAACTCCTGTAATTCGTGCCTGCTGAGGACAGAGAGGGACTGATCGCATGCATCCAGTATAAAATTAGACACTGGGAAGCCAGCGGATGCCCAAAACTTCATTCATGCTTTTTATGTTGCACCTTTTATTTTAGGTATCCACATTTCTGAGTACTTCTCCTGAACCAAAAGCTCAGGCTTCAGGCTACTCTGATCTTGCCACACATTTCTTTATATGGTGATCTTCTTGTATTCATAATCTAAGTTGTATTATAAGCAATTAAATTATCCCAGCATGCAAATAACTGTCGGTGTGTGGTGCTACCATACGTTTGTTTGGTGACAACAGGAGAAAAAAAACAAACAAAAACATTTTACTAGCTACATTACCTTTCATGTTTTAGGATAGGAGATGACATTTAAGCACATTTTCCACACTTACACCTATTTACAGCACAGGGCAAATATTTCGTGCATCAGGTAGCGAATGTTTTGTTTACCGAGCTGAGATGTGCTGCTGTCGTCTTTGTTACTGTGAATATTTGTGCTGCTCACTCAGATCAGGCTTGAACGTTTATGGGTGGGTTTGAGAAGTTGCCAGTTTCCACTCAAGTAAGTGAAAATATATTACTTGGTTGCAGGGCTTAGCGCTGTCGCCTCACAGCAGCGAGGTCCTGGGTTCAAATCCGCCAGCTGGCCGGGGCCTTTCTGCGTGGAGCTTGCAAGTTCTTCCCTGTGCTTGCGTGGATTTCCTCCGGTGACTCCGGCTTCCTCCCACAGTCCAAAGGCATGCGTTTTAGGTTAAATGTTCACTCTGAATTGGCCGTGAGTGTTGAATGGTGGTCTTTCTCTGCATGTTAGATAGACTGGCAACTTATCCAGGCTATAATCTGCCTTTTGCACTATGACAGCTGGAATAGGCTGCAGCCCTCCCACAAGCCTGAACCGGACAAGCGGTTAAGAAGATGGATGGATAGCTGCATAGTGTTTTTTTTAAAGAACCTTCACACCAACCAAAGGATGAGTTAGCGTTCACGGGGTTAAGGTGCTGCCCCTTGGCTGGCTTCCTGAAGTTGACCAATCAGAATAAAGCTGACCTTTAGAAACGATGGCCTAAGGAGCCCTAATATTGCCTCTTTCCAGGCAGAGGCTCAACTCAGGAGCTGCATAACAGGCAGAATGAGTTAAATAATCTTTTCTCTCTTTTCCACTCTCCTCTCACCCAGACTGGTTGAGGCAGATGGAGAGCCTTCCTGAGCTTGGTTTGCTCTGCGGTTTATTTCTGTTAAGATTTTTGTCGCCAAGCGCTTACTTGAGGGAATTTTTTTCTCTGTATCGCAAGATCACTTTACATTACGTTAAAAAATGTATTTAAATACACTGAATAGGTAAGGACTTTTTTAAGAATAAACTGTGAATCATTTTATAATATGCAAAACAACTCACTTTCTACTGCTCACCTTCACACGATAGCAACCCTGAGGTATATACATCATCCAATATTAAGTCTCGTTGTATTTGTATTCATATTATGTCACTATATTTATGTTATCGAAGTCTTTTTATGTGCCATGTGAGGGAGTATTGCTTAATTTCATAATTTCATTATGCTTGCATAATGAAAATAAAGAGTCTTGAACTGAATCATGCAAAGCCACAATTGTGGAGTCCCAGAATAAAAAAACGAGCGTGATATGTTACGCTTAAAGTCTTTGTGAGCCTTGGTGAGCTGCTAATGAATATTCGTGTGCATGCTTTCCATACTTTTCAAACTCTACATTAAAAGTTTAGTGTAGCTGTGATAAATTTCATCTTTACATAATGCTACACGAAAACTAGACAGTTCCTATAGAGTTCAAGGGGTCAGCACACCCACTCATTCATTTGACCACACGCAGTCCACCGAGTTCATGGGGTAATGTGCAAAGCTTGAACCAGGCCAAAGAGATCCAGGACTGCAAGAAACTTAATTTAGATGCATCTTGCATCCCCTGCCTTAGAAATGATGTATACGGACAACGGATGAGCAGAAGTTTGGGTGCAAGTCCCACATCTTAAAAACTTTCTCCACTTGGAGTGTTCTTTTTCAGACTTGAGTGGACTCGCCTTCAGAAACCTGTAAAATGTATTTTTCAATAACCCCGCAACAGAAAAAAAGGCAACAGCTTTTACTATGCTGAATTCATTCAAACAAAACAATCCTACTACTCATTTGCTGAGCTCTGCAGCAGCTTTGGCAAACCACCTCCTCGAGTCCCGCAGCATTGTCTTTAAAGCACTGGAGAGCTTAAGTTCCTCACGTGCTCCTCACACCAATCTGTTGCTGCTTCGCTAATTTTCTGTTTTTGAGCTGCCAGTTTTCAAAGCTGCTCTGGACTGGAATCGGAAAACAGCCACAAAACAGCTGGGAACACAATTCGGCTGACATGTTGAGAAACTTCATTGTTGGGCATCAGGTTGACTTCCAGATATGGGAAATTGAGAAACAATGCAAACAAGGGGCCAGTGATAAACACAAAATGTTCAGCACACAAAGGAACATGAAATTCCACGATTAGAACCCGAACTCGCATTTCCCTCCCCAACCTAAACCTATGTGATAACTGCAAAAATAAGCAGGACAGTTGGCTTAAATCTAACTAAATACACAAAGGGGAAGTTGTTTTCGTCACCTTTGTGAAGCACGGCTCGGGAATGACTTGAATCAAACTCACTGCCACGAAGGAAAACACAAATGGACCACTTCAAAGTCACACTGATAAATCTGGTTTTGTTACAGAAGCAAATCCTTTGATTTCAGTGGCATGAATAAACTCTAGCCCCGACCTCCCTTGATGTTCATGTTTCAGCTTTATTTCCTGCTTACTGTGCTCTCTCTCACTCTCTCTTCCACCAACTCTGAGCAGTACCTGGCTCCTTACGTACTATTTGTCTATAGCCAGATTTGGGCCCTGTTGCCTGCACAGGAAGTGACCTCCAAACTCAGCTTAGAGGCCCTAGGACAAATGAGAAAAACAAATCCCTAGACAGGGAGATTATCTTTAAGGGATCAGCCCTGACCTGAGCCACCTCCATGCCACAAACTCATTAACCTCTGTTCTCCACTTTCTAGCAACAGTTAGTACGCAGCTGACTCCTGTTTACATTGACCTTCCTGTGAGCAAGAAGGGTCTACTGAATAAAATGAAAGTATATCATAGGCCAAAGGTTGGCATTTCAACTCTAAAGCATGTAAATGTAAAAGAACTGAGCTTGTGAGTGCAGAGAAATGAAATGTGCCAGAATATTTTATTCAAGAGATGACCTTTTCCTTTCCCTAGTGATTCAAAAAGGCCTCACTCTGAATGTAGGTTAATGTACACTGGCGCTAACACATGTTGCCAGCAACCCTATGCATTGGCTGTCACATGTGATCATCCTTAACACCCACCAGTCATTTACAATTCTGCCAGGACAAACGTGTCAGATGAGCAGACAGGGAGTCCAGTGTATATACAAGGGGAAACGCTGCACACACAAGCCATAGTACATTAAGATATATACTGAGAGACAGAGTTAGCAATGGGGCTGTCAAGTGGATCTATTTAGGGGCTTTATTGTATGTAGAGCTAATAGTCAAGCGGCTCACTAAAGTCACAGGGTATGAAACCTCAACCTCAAGAAGCTGGCTGTGCACAGGAGCCAAAACCAAGTCTGGGGTTGGCCGAGATCCAGGTGGTTAACACCACAGCTTACATTCTGCATGTCGGCTGCTGTGAGCTCCTCTCCAGTCAGTCAGCGTTTCTATAGCATCTGACAGGTTCAACAGCAGAAGAGCAGTCTTACGAACTGCTCGGAGTCTCCTTCCTGCCTGCTTTCAGCCACTTAGTCAAACTGCTCCAGACAGCAACAATCAGGAGCCAATCAGGTAATGATTGTATATGGATAGAAGAAACAACAACAGTGAAACCTCACATATTTTCTTTAGACTTCTATGCACCTAGGAGCAGTTCAACAAGGTAGTCGGTTAGAAAAGTTTCCATATTTCACAGTTTTGTGTTTCTTTTTTCTTCTCCAAGACAATAAGCTAATGCACATTAACCAAAACTGTAAGCGGATACAATGAATAGTTCAAAGAATCATGTCTACAGTTTGTCCAGGAGCACTGAGCCTGCTCATTATAAATGTTTACTCCCTAAAAGGTCAACTTAACAATTCGGACTTCACAAGTACAAAAGGTCCCATACATTTGGTACAGATGAACACACACACACACACACACACAATGTTGGTGTTCATCTCCGAAGGATTACAGGCCCAGATGGTCTCTGGATGAACAATGCAACACCTGCTGACGGACATAGCGCAATTAGGTTCTCACATTAAAAAAAAAGAAAAACTACTGCAAAAAAGGAGAACCTAAAGTGAATCATCAAAGGTACACATATGCTTGTGCTGACTAATCTCACTCTCGGCTAATCTCTGCATGACAACAACTGGGTGTTTAATCCGACACCCAGTTGATCTTTGATCAAGGTCAGCCCTTAAAACCTAAAACCAACAGATGCCTAAGTCTACCGACTCTCACTCTGTAACTTTATTCACATTCGGCGAGCATCTGCAGCGAAGATAAAGAAGTATCGCGTGTCATGTTTGTGAAGCTGTCTCACCTTGTTCCTGCTGTTATGCTATGAAATGTTTTAAGCAGCGTGACAAACAGAAAACAAATACTCTCTGATTTCTCATTTCAAACAAAGTGAAACTTGACCAGACAGGCTTTAACGAAGAGGAAACAGAATAGCTGAATGATTTCACTTAATACTGTTTTCATGAAAAAAGAAATACGAGGAGCTCAGCGGTGCAGGTGTAATTACATGATTCAGCAAATCAAGCATATTTACCTCTTGCATCTCTATCATGCACCAGATGCACCTGGCCATCACTGCCCAGTACCCGGACTTGCTCTAATGCCAAAGTCTATTTCACATGTTGCACAAAGAGATGTGTGCTTGCTGTGTGCAGAGACAATATAAATGGTAAATGGCCTGTATTTATATAGCGCTTTACTAGTCCCTAAGGACCCCAAAGCGCTTTACATATCCAGTCATCCACCCATTCACACACTGGTGATGGCAAGCTACATTGATGAAGAGTGGGAGGGTGTGAGTGGCTGAAAAATCAAGGGACACTGTTTTTACCCACTGTTATCAGCATACATCATCACTGCACTTACACAACTTGTAACACGCATGGGATCCCAATTTCCTGTTCAAAACAAGAAGTTAAAAATAGCATCAGTCATTGTAACCTTGGCTCAGGTGAGACTGGCTTCACAGGTGTAGTTGACTATAGATCTATATTTAATAAGGTGAAAGATTTGCAGTGGTGCATGTGGCTGCCCTTTCAGAGCAGGCGCTCATGTCACCTTTTATGGCCAGCCACTTCCGGGGATGATGATGAGTGATGATGAGGCACAGGAAAGGGAAATGAAAGGTAAAAAAAAAACATTCAGTTCAAGCTAAACACAAGATTGAACCTATTTTAAATCAATCATTTTAAAATTATAAGTGATTTTGGATATATTTCTCAGAATGTTTGTCAAATAAAAAAGGCAAACAGTTTATTGTCAAAAATATAGTGCATGTTCCCCCTTGTTTGTATAAGGCTAGCATTGCCAAAGGGTGGCGGTTATGGACCTATAAGCTGTTTGCCCATTGACATTAAAGAACAAAGACAGAAGCTACTAACAACCAACCTCCAGAGCAGGAAAATGAAGCTAACGTTGAGTATTATATATACTATACTCATTGGCTAATGACTTATGCTTGACAATTTGTTAGCCAATGAGCAAGTGCTCTTACAGTATCATGCCCCCCCCCCTTTTGTAGTTTCATACTGTAGATGGTGACTGTAATAACGCTACTCTCACGGCTTCAAAGCTGCACGTCAGAAACAACAGGTACATAGTTACTATGGCCATATGTGCATATTTTATACCGTCTATGAATGCAGCATGCTAACCTAGCTACCTAGTGTTACCTGACTTAGCGCTCCACGCTTTTTTCGTTAAACGGTAGCATCTGGCTCCCAGAAGTCATTAGCTTCAAAATGTAGATTGACAGATAAAGTGTGTGTGACACTGAGAGACTGAATGCTACTGTATAGATAAGAGAAACCTGGAAAGCCAAAAACTACTACAGCCATAATAAATTAAAGCGTCTGCACCAAAGATGCAGTCTTTTTTTCTTTTTTCAAATTGAAAAGCTTATCTGTGGTAAACACCGTGTCAGGTATTACAGATTGTTCTTTTGGTGTTTAAGTGCAAGAGAATTTTGAAATAAAACATCCTCTACAGTATACAGTGCCAGGAACTTAACCAAATAAAAACAGCAAAAATTCTCACGCGTATTCACACTCATTTCACATCCCATCATTTTAATATCAATCATTTGGATTTCTGACAGTTTTTAGTGAAAACAATAAAATAATTATCAATAATTATTTAATTACTTTGTTACTATATTTCATTATAAATCTCATATATTGCCAAAATATAATTCACTTGAATTATATTGGATGGATGGATGGATGGATGGATGGATGGATGGATGGATTGATGGATAAGTTGTCATATAGTTTATAATAATGACTTCTGGCTTCTCAACTGGTTCTTGTCTTTATCTTCAGGATTATCGTGAAGAAAAATGAATATTTAAAGAAATTATGCCACTAGAAACCAATATATATTTACATTTTCTGACAGTAAGTGGATTCATTAGTAATTATTAATTAAATTCAGTTTATCTCCTTGCAAGAACACCTAGCAATAACATACTACATGATGAATATATCCATATAAACCCTATGCATAAAAGTACAAGACACATGCACAAGGTAAAAATCTCCTTTCATTTTATAATTTCCCTTCATGCTGCACTTTTAATAAATTGTCAGGTTTTACCACAAAGATGTCCTGTTCCAATAACACATTAGCCCAACCAAATACTCCAGGGGCCCAGAATATCTCCCACATTTTCCATGTGTGGGAAATACTGTTGATTCAGAGGTTCTCTCTTTCCTCTCACTCCCTGCTGCTCTTCCCCTCCCCACATTGTGTATACACTTCATGTCATTGTTTGAGGTGTATGAAACTGAATTTTATGGTAAATACATAACATTTTGGGCTCATTGCATAAATATTTAAGAACAGGAGACAGGCCTCAGGTGGAGAAGACGGTGAAAGTCAGCACAGTAGCATATGGTAAGGGTAACTTATTTGAGAGGTTTTTGTTATTATGAAGATTAAGATAAAAAAATAATAGAATTAAGAGTGTAGCTTTTCTAAAGATAGATCTTTTTCTTAAGGAGACTATTCAGAGTCCAACCTGAGAGGATTTTAAAAAATATTTGAATTACATTTTTTTGTGAGCAGCCGTTTAGTCTCAAGTGACATGCTGAGCTCTTAAACAGGAGGCCGTGGGGATTTACACAGTGAACAAAGGATTCCCTATTGAAACACTGCTTTGTGCAGCAGAAAAGCAGCTTGTAGCTCTACATTTTCTATCTATTCACTGTTCTGCTCCATGTTGCGAAGCCCGCCAGCACTAATGAGTACCTTTATAAAAGGAAATAGAGCGTAATTGCTTTTTCTGAGACATGAAGAAACTTGGGTGAAATTGGGAAAGATGTCTGTCAACCCACATAAAGCACATATATTCACATGCATGCATACTATACGTTAATATACAGTACTATGCAATAGTCTTGAGGCACCCCTCTTTATATTTCTTTATATTTTGATATGCAAGTGATATCCAAGTGCAGTGATCTATTAAAAAAGTGTGCAAATATACATAGAAAAGCAGCATATAAGACAAAAAACAGAGTTTGAGCAATTCTAACGATTTTAAAAGTGAATATTTGGCGTGACCACCTTTATCTTCTATACAGCCTGAACTCTCGTAGCAAGTTTTCCTCCCGTTGAACTTCTTTAAGAGTCTTCAGGAATAGGTCTCAGCGTTTCTTGAAGGACATTCAAAGCTCTTTGGATGTTTCTGCCTTTTGTTTTGTTCTCTGTCATGATGATCCCACACTGCTTCAGAAATGTTGAAGTCCGGGCTCTGAAGAGGCCAATCCATGACTGATATTGTTACACTGTTTTTTTCTATCCATGTATGCTTTATGGTAAATGGCCTGTATTTGTATAGCACTTTACTTGGTCCCTATTGGACCCCAAAGCGCTTTACATATCCAGTCATCCACCCATTCACACACACATTCACACACTGGTGATGGCAAGCTACATTGTAGCCACTGCCACCCTGGGGCGCACTGACACAGGCGAGGCTGCCGGACACTGGCGCCACCGGACGCACTGCCAGTGCTTTACTGCATTGGTTTGAGATCATTGTCAAGCTGAAAAATGAAGCTGGTGACAATCACATGCTTTTCACATGGTATTGGATGGTGGATTAAAATCTTACGATATTTTGTGGCTCCATTTTTCCATCAATTTTGCAACACCAGCACCACTGACTGAACTGCAGCCCCAAACCATGACAGAGCCTCCATCATGTTGGACCTGACAACCTCTGTTCATACTAACAATGATTTAAACCCCAAAATTTAAATTTGGATTCTTCACAAGACCTGTTGCCATTGATTTTCAGTGTAGCTCTTGTGTAATCTGGAATACCTCCAACTTATCTCCCTATTTCCCTATAGAATGGCTTTTTGACAGCCATCAATCCACAGAGACCATTTCTGATGAGGTTTCAATTAACAGTAAATGGATCAACTGAAGGGCAACGTCCATCTCTCAGGCCCTGTTATCTTATCTGGACTTTTTCCTATTGCTTAAGGACTTACAGATACTGGTCATGTGCTTTTTAGGCCTGCCATTTCTTCTTTTATGCGGCACATGTTGAGTTTCCTCAAATTTCTTAAGGACACACAGCAGATCATGCCAAGATATACCAGGTTTCCAGCTAGCAGCTCTTTGGGAATCACCTTGGCATTTTTTGAAGATGATTTTGAAGAAGATAAAGATATAATTTCAATGTATTTTTTGCAAAGTTGTGTGTTATGTGTACACTCTTGAGTTAGATGTCTATTTATGCTTAAAACTTTTGAGGTCAGTGTTAAGTGGCTTAACATACAAAAAATCTTCTGAAAATGGTCAAGTGCAAGGATCGGTCTAAAAATGAATGAAAAAGCAGCCAATGTCTAAAGAAAAACTTTGAAAGACCTTCAGAAAACCCGAGAGAACTGCTGCTCAAGACCACTTTGAATTAAATTACAAGTCTGGCTCCTTGGAGGCAAAATATAAAGAAATGAGGGGTGGCTTATGGCTTTTGCACAGTTCAGAACATGACTGGTGCGCCGCATAAAGATTTTTGACACCAAACTAACAGCTGATCAGTGTGCCACTAACTCCCCTTTATGTAGATTTCCCCCACCCATCCTCTGTCTGTCCACACAGGCTTTATATGAGGAACCCTGTCATAACAGCCATTTTGAAGGGTGAGGCATGCCCCGTTGCACTGGGATGGCTGGCCAAAGTATACAAACCCTAGTTACTGTAAATTCAGAAGAACTGCTATGCTGCTCTGAACAGATGTGTCACCATCAAACTCCACTGGGAAACAGAGGTCATGATTTCCATTTACACCTACTTCTCCTACACATAGATGTTATTGTTTAAATCCTTGCTGGTGTAAGCAAGTTAATGTAAAGCAGGCATATGCTTCTGTCTGTGTGGGTTTTTGTTTTTTTTTAAATACAGAAGTTATAATTCCCAAAAGGCTGAAACTTGAAGGCCCGCTGCTCCACTGTAGAGCCTGTGCATTTCCTTTGAGGTTCAAGATGAAGGTTTCTCTTCTGTTCTGAATAAATCAGCAACTGGCTTGCCCCGTCATTACAGAGAAACAACGTCTCTCTGTTTCTGTAGTTAACTCGCGATCCTCTTAAGCAAAAGACAAAAGCTTAACTCTTCAGAAAAGAAAAAGTCTTGTTTTCTTTTTTCTTCCCAGATGTGAAACAATTGCCATTTCGCCACATCTTTCAAGCTTTTTAAGCTCTCTGGTTCAAAAGAAACTTTTATTACTTCATCATACTGATTTCTCCACTGATGTTCTCCTGCCACCTTTTTTGTGTCGAGGACTGACTTTGGTATGCTGCTGAAAGGTCCTTACCCCAGCTGCTGCTCTTTAACAGTGCCTCTGTAAACAGTCCTGCTTCCTCAGCTGTTCTGTCAGAGGCTCTCTGCTCCTTCGCGTCTCTCCTCTCGTATGAACAAATCACACTCCGTGCATTATCCCCGTAATCTCTCTCTCCCGCTGAGCAACTTCTTCTAATTTATGTGGATTAAAGCCATTTGTTGAAGACCGCAAAGTGTGCCATCACGAAGCCAAACATCAACATTAGCCTCATGCTGAAGACTTAGATCTTCTATTGTATACCGCAAGCATTTAAAAAAATCCATACATGGTTAGTTGAGCTTTCTCTTTAAACTCATTGCAACCCCAGAGCCCTTCTGTGTCTGGGCTGAACGTAAAAACGACTATTTAAAAACTTTCCGTTTGTTTGTTTCGATAGCTTCGTGTTATTAACGTGGTGCAAGCATCGCGTAAATGAATCCGTTGAAGCTTCGCGCCCTCGGCCCTCAGAAATAATACACTCGCCGCCAATTAAACGGGGTTAGAACGGCTGCCACGATGCAGTACAACGATGCTACATGCCATTCACTGAAACTGTTTCAGTGACCCATTCTTCATTCTTTTGTTCTCTTTCCTTACCTGAATTTGAAACCCGATCATCAAGGAGGAAGAGTGAGAAAACTGTGAAAGAGTTTAAGCCATCCCACGGCTTATGAAGTTGTTCCAACAGTCTTGCACCCTAGGGGGCTGTTCTAGTCACACCAAATCTATCCAGAGAGACAAAAGTGGACCGAGAGTAAATATGGGCTTTTGCAGGTCTTTGCAGCATTAGCATGTATTTCCACTCTTTAGCCACAATAACAGGACATTCAATTTCCCTGTTTCCAGCTACTGAAATCAATTGGTGGAGTTAGGAACAGCAGAGTGGGGAATGATACACACTAATTCTCTTGGAGAGGGAGGTTAATGTGAAGTGCACAAGGTCAGTACATTTGTAAAGGTAACCTTGGCTTTGCCTGTGACGTTCTCCTCTTTGTTTCTCCCCTCTGTCTTTTTCTTTTTCTCACATGAACACACATAGAGCCACAGAGTCCCTCAGTGGTTGCTTTCTCCTTCACTCGTTCGCTCTCCCCTTCCCCTCCGTCTCTTTCTCCCTCCCACAGCGGCTGTCTCGCACAGCCTCTCAGACTTTCCGAGTTTTCTGTCTATTTCCCCCATTTCCCCCGTTCCTTCTTCTCTTCCTCCTCTCGCCTGCATGCTAAGGAGGTGTCTCTAAACACATAAGAGGGGCTCAGAGAAAGCTGTGCTGCAATAATTGGATTATTGAACAATCTGCAAACAAATGTAAGACACAAGGCAAAGGATCAATGCGGAACGCTTGCATCATTTGTGGTGGTCAAAAGCAATCAGTGTAATAAAGCCATCAAACAAGTTGCTGTTCGGGATTAGTGAGTTTAGGAGGAACTTGTGGTGATATGTCAATAATTGCTTATTAGACATCAAAGGAATCTTTCCTCCATGCAAACACTCCCTGTCTGGTGGATTTGGATGAATGTATGTTGGAAGGCTTAAAGTGAGCCCTGCAGTGAACGTCACAGGCTGTCCGTAGCCGGTGAAATGGCTTTGTGTATTAATGTCCAGATGGACAGTTGTGTTGTAATCTGCAGCACTTCTGTTTACAGCCAGGTAGTGCTATAAACTGGCTAAATATAGCAGCAGCTTCAGTGAAAGGAAGCATAAACTGAGTGATTGGAAATAAAGAAGAAGCCATGGTAAGAGTTTCACTCTGTAATGTAATCTGTGTAACGTAGACTATTATGTTTGACCTTTTAAAAAAAAAAAAATAGTAAGACTTTGACTAAGGATGTTTGTAATCATTTATTAATTTGACGAATCTCTAAAAAAAATAACCACTAAAGTGTTGATGAGTTTAACTGCAAGACATAACGGTACAAATAAATTAATAACTCTACACAGTATTTGCACAGTATTCTGTCCTCACCTAAGTTAGCTCAGAAAGTTCTCCCATCCTTTTAAGGAATCTTCACAATATTAAAATACCGAATCAGTGGGAGCCACTAGCCCAAAAGATCTCACAGATATTTTGACTGACTAGTGTTAGCAAAATTCAGCTGGCTAGCATGTCAGCAGTGAGCCAATACAAGATAGCTGCTGTGACAAACCCATAAAAATTGCAGAAGTAATGGCAAATTTAGCTTTCTCACTATCCGGCCTTAAATCCAGCCAATTAAACTTGAGATATGAGAAAGAAAAGCTGCAAGGCCTCGCATCCTATTAGCTATAAGCAGAAAATATTTAGCTCCTTGCTTCAAAAGCAGCTAAAAGGATTACTTATAATCCGTGACAATGATATTAATTTTCTTTTAATTATCGACTTGATTAACTTCTTAATTTAGTAATATATATGATTATCGGACACCTGTAATTAGGGAAAACCTGTTCTACCGCTCATTAATGCAAATATTTGATCAGCCAAATCACATTGCAGCAAATCAGTGCATTTAGGTACGCAGAAATGGTCAAGACAAAACTTCAAAAGTTCAAACTGAACAGCAGATTTAAGAGAATTTGAATGTGGCTTGGTTGTTGGGATTTAGAAAATAGCTTTTTCAGTGTCAGAAGCTATGGATCTACTGGTACTTCCTGGCACAATCATCTCTGGTGTTTTCAGAAAATGATCCAAAAAGTGAAAATATCCAGGGGGCAGCAGTTCTCTGGGCAAAAATGTCTTGTTGATGCCAGAGGTCAGAGGAGAATGATCAGACTGCTTTCAGCTGTTTGGAGTAACTCAAATAACCACTTGTTACAGCTAATGTATGCAGTGGAGCATTTCTGAATCCACAATATCTTGAAGCTACAAAAGCTACAGCAGCAGAAGACCACACCAGGTGCCACTCCTATCGAACCCGAGGCTATAATTCACACAGGTTTACCAAAACTGGACACCAGAAGATTGGAAAAATGTTGCCAGGTCAGATGGGTCTCGATTTCTGCTGCAACTTTCCCGTGATAGGGTCATAATTTGGCATGAACAAAATGAAATTATGGATCCATCCTGCCTTATATCAATGGTTCAGGCTGCTGATGGTGTTGTAACAGTCTGCGTGATATTTTCTCTGCAAACTTTGGGCCCCTAAGCATCAATTAAATGGCACGCCCTACCTGAGTATTGTTGTTGACCATGTCCGTCCCTTTTTGACCACAATGTTCCCATCATCTGATGGCTGCAAGATAGTGCAACACAGCATAAAGCTCAAATGATCTCAAAGTGGTTTCTTGAACATCACAATGAGTTCACTGTACTCAAAA
The DNA here is from genome assembly GCF_057381915.1 of Diplotaxodon limnothrissa. Classification (NCBI taxonomy): domain Eukaryota; kingdom Metazoa; phylum Chordata; class Actinopteri; order Cichliformes; family Cichlidae; genus Diplotaxodon; species Diplotaxodon limnothrissa. The sequence continues at coordinate 17,609,931 of NC_140601.1, read as the reverse complement.
GTCACCAGATCTCAGACCAATAGAGCAACTTTGGAACGTGGTCTAACAGGAGATTTGCATCATTTACGTGAAGCTGACAAATCTGTACAACCATCTGAAGCTAACATATTAGTATGAACCAAAATTTCCAGCACCTTGCTGAATCGATGCCATGAAGAATTAATACAGTTCCGAAGGCAAAAGGTGATCCAACCCAATACTAATAAGGTTTACCTGATAAAGTGTCTGGCGAGTGTAGTGTAACTCCAGTAACAAGGTGGTATTTGGCTTGTTTGTCAATTAGGGGGGGAGCAATAATAGGAGCTTTAACACATCTTTTTTAGTTACAGAATAAAGCCATCACCATTCCAGTACACTGCTTGATGTAGAAGCCCCCCAAAAAGAAAAATATATTTCCCCCTGAGATTCTCCAAAACAACAGCAAATCATGCAGTAAATAGCTTACATGGTACATTGTGCACCCACATGCAGTGTATAGTTCCACTATAAAATCAAAAATTACTTTTGACTTCAGAATATGTGCGCAGTTATAGCAAGAGCTTTTTCTAGGTCAACTGAATAAATATTGCCAGTCTCGCATACTTCCTTAAGAGACAACAGGGGGTAAAAGAAAGACTTCCTCCGAAGTTTGCCAAAGAAACCTGTTTCAGTAACCCTGAACTTCTGGTGTGGAACGTAAAAAGTTGAGCTCCTGCCCGCCTGTCAGGTTGCGGTGAGGAGGGTGTCGATAAAAATGTTATATCGAAATTGACGTGCTGGCAGTCCTTCTAACAAAAGCCATACACTGTCATTCCTACTTTACTGTCTCTCTGAGCACACAGTCACTGAGACCCTCTCGCTGCTTTCTTTCTTCTGCTCCCTCACCCTGTTTTGCGCTGCCTCCCTCCCTCCCCCTTTCTCTCTCTCTAAAACCCTTATAACATCCTTCGGATTTAAGAGCTTAAATGTCAGTCTCATGATATCAGTGCCACTGAGATTAAGCGCCTTAAATACGATGTAAATGTATAAATGTGGGCCAATGAGTGGGCACCATTCAATCCAATTAGTCGTAATGAAGGCAGTCTCAAGCAATCTGAAAAGCAATAATTTCTAATCATTTTTTTGTGGCTTTTTGTCTAATATACTCCAGATAGACAGCTGAAAATATTCTAGCTTCGTATAGAATTTTGTTCCAGTTTATTCTGTGAGGATGTATGTGGGCACTTTGAGCACCACCAGGATTTCAATCTGAAAGCAGCGCAGCAATAAAACTAAACAAGGGGCCGTGTGGTGGGTGTGTTTTGCTCCAGGTGCTGGCTTATCAGATGCCAAAGACTGGGCAGTAGGTGGTTATATAATGAGGAAAGATTTTTAAAGGTTAACATAGAAACAATCCTTTGTCTTGACAGAAGTGAAGAGTGAAATTACCACATTCGCATCTATCAGGACGGTGTGTGATTGCACACATGATTTGCATACAATGTATAGTTTTGCACTTCCAGTTATTCTCAGGCATCTCACTGTTGTATCCTCTGCTTGCATCCAGCTCACAGTGGAGCTTGATGTTTCCCCCCCAGTTTTATCCGCAGTTTATTTCCAGATTGTTAAACAAGCCGCTGCCAATATCTTATGAAAAATGCATATAGGACATAGAGCAGATTGTCCACTAATCAGAAGATCAATGCTTCAGTGCCCTTATCCAGCCTGCATGTCTTGGGCAAGACTTCAAATTCCTCTTTATGCATCTACCTTTGTGTGAGTGTGATAAATAAATCACCTTAAGTGCATTACTTTAAAATTTTCTTTCCCTTATTTTAGCTCATACTTCAAGGGGAAACCCTCCAGCACAAGAAGAACCTTTGAGTGTCGTGTACGCTGATTAATCTCAGTGTACGTTGAGAGGTGCAGCACTTTCAAGTCCCATATTAAAGAATATCAGCATAGACATTTTATAAAAGGACATGGCCCAGCAGTACAATCCAGGCTTTATTAAATCTATATGCAACAGAGGAAATACAAGGTGATTTTGACTCATCAAAGCAAAAATATTTTAAAAACCTTAGCTACAACTTCCTCTTAACTTCCAAACCCATTGCACCAAAGGGGTAAATGAACCAGAGATTGATTTGAGTAGACCAAACAGATGTGAAATCAACTTTACTAGATGCTATCCTTGGTCAGATTTGACTAGCATGTGCTGGTAATATTAGTCAACCTTTCGCACGCCATCATAAGTGACTTGTGAGCTGCAGTTAGATGGAGGGAGCCTCTAAGGTTAGTGGCTTATTCTATAGCTGACAAAACACAAGTCTGAATTCACAAGTCTTCTAATTATGTTGGAAACTTTGAAAACACACAGAGGCAAATGCAACATCCACCTGCTTGCTGCTGCTGTAGTCTTGCTGCTGCTATCCCAACCAGCAGCATAAACCTTCCTATTGGATATGCAAGTGCAAAGAGCGAAAAAAAAAACCAACCCTTGAGGTTATGTAGTTCTCGGGGGAACGTCACAGCAGGTAGTTACCCTCAGGAAATCCCCAGTAGCTACCTTCAAGAAGTCAAGGAGGACTCGAGGCATTTCTAAAACCCGGTAGTATACAAAACCTCATATTCTTTATTTTCAGTCAAGACAATGCAAAAGGGCAAATCCCACACCGCACATCACATATACTGTGTGGTCAAACCTTTGCTTTGATTAGGCATTGTGGTTTTATATCTAAATATGAGTCTTTCCCTATATTATACACCCTCTAAACAGTTGTTACAGTTGATTGGCGGTTTGCACTATTTGTGGTTTGCTTCAGCTGCAAATCACCAAATTCCACATCTTATTATTTCCCCTAAGGTGTACTTGAACAAATTAAGTGTCAGATTACTTTTCATCTATCTGATGTAATCTGGAGGGCAGTGCAGGGTTTTGCAGTTGGGGAGAGTGTGTGCTTGCGTGCATCGCGTCTGCCAATGGAAGCCTTGGTTTTTGGAGAATCAAATATTAGTAGGCTGCATTGATTTTGGAACAAACCTCTACGTTCTTGTGAGAGCTCAGTCTTCCTGCCAAGTTTGTCTGGTCTGTCTACTCGCTCTTCCTCTCTAAGCAGTCATTTCTCTGAACTGTGTTCAATATGCAGAACAACAGTCGCTCCATATATCTATTTCTTGTCGCTCTCTTACGGTATTAGTAGACATCAGGCTAGGTAATAAAAAAATCATTAAAATATCTTGTTAACAATAGCGAGCTACCGTCTCTGCTCAGACGTGGATGTTCGTTTCACTTCAAAATGTCAAAGGAAAGCTAAATCTTGGTCTTCGGTGCCTCCCCTTGAGCTGCAGCAAGCCGGGCTGTTTAATGTTTAAAATTCAAGTCTGATGCATAAACTTAGTGGCAAGTCTCTGGCTACGAGCCAGAAGGAAAGGATGACAGGAAGGGCAAGAGACTTTGTTTGCCTTACATTCCTTTCTCCCTTCAGGCATCCACTGTAAAGGGTATTTCCTCTTGCTGTTTAAAATAAACAGCATACTGTACATGGCCTTAATGCTTTCTCTAATGGTGCTTCTCATGTAGCACAAGGACAAAGCAACTTATTCATACTATTTTGCTATTTTCAGACCCATGTCTCATTTTAGCAACTGCAATCATTACTATTAGGTACATGCATTTCCTGAGTAAATCAATTTTTACATAATTAAAAACACGGGGATACGTTTACTGACATGTGGGTTGATATGTGAGGATTACTTATGGTCATGTGGGGTACTTTATTGGTATATTTTCAGGCTGAAATCTCAACAATATGGAATAAATTAAAAGGGGACTTACAAATGCCCTTACCCGCTGCTCTTTTGTCTCTCTGATCAGTATCTGTCCATCCCTGTTCAGCACTTCATCAGTTTCTATCCATTTTTCTGCTCCTCTTCATTTTCTTTTCACTTTAAATTAGGCTACATATCCTTCGAAAGGCACTGTTGTGAATTAAGTGAGACACGTTTTTAAAGTTATTTCAGTACTTAAGTTTTATGTGGCTCTCATAATAAATGACAAAGGAGGACTTATTTCACGTTTTTGAACGAGCTTTAATTTAGGCTGATTCCCTCCTGCATGCAAACGCTCGCCGTGCAGTTCTGTTTTACTGCTTGTTAATGCAAATATCTAATCAGTCAACTGCATAGCAGAAATCCAATGATTTGGGCATAAGAGAGGTTAAGACAACCTCCTGAAGCTTAACCAGAGTTTTAGCATGTGTGAGGAAGGTAATGGTGACTTTAAATGTGGTTGATGGTGCCAGACGGGCTGGTCTGAGTATTTCAGAAGCTGCTGATCTTCTGGGATTTTTCTGCACATCTCTGGGGTTTACAGAGAAAAGAGAGAATATTCAGTGAGCAGCAGTTCTGTCTTTTTGTAAGGATACAGTAACTCAAATAATCACTTCTTACAACCTGGGTATGCAGAGGTGCATCTCTGGATGCAAATGTCGAATCTTGAAGCAGATGGACTACAGCAGCAGAAGACCACACCAGGCAGCAATCCTGTCACTTAGGAACGGGAAGCTAGAAAAATGCCCCCTGATTCTGTTTTTCTATTCAGATGAACGGGTCCGAATTTGACATAAACAACATGTATGCATGGATCGATTCTGGTGTGGGAGGTATTTTCTTAGCACACTTTGGCGCCTTGAAACCAACTAAGGATCGTTCAAGGGTCACAGCCTACCTGAGTATTGTTGCTGACCAAGTCCACCCCTTTGGCCACAGTGTGCACATTTTCTGATGCCTGCTTCTAGCAAGATAATCTGCCATGTCAGATCATCTCAAATTGTATTCTTGAACATGGCAATGAGTTCACTGTACTCCACAGTCACCCAGTAAAGCACCTTTGGGATGTGGTTGAATGAATAATGAATGTGCAGCTGACAAATATGCTGCAACTGTGTGATGCTATCACTTAAATGTGGACCAAAATCTCTGTTTCCAGCACTTTGTTGAAGCTGTGCCACAAAGGATTCAGGCAATTTTGAAGGGGAAAAATTTTCAACCCATTACTATCAAGGTGTATGGGCAATGGGCAATATCATAAGTAGTATAATTTTATAATGCTATTATATATTTTTTTACCACTACAATTTAATACCAGTCTTTAATCTGCATTACTTTTCTTTAACATTACCAAATTTCTGTTGTGAAGCAAATCCATTGTATTTATATTCTACCCACCAATATTGACAGTGTGCAATGTAAATAAAGCCCACAGAAAATATAACGTATTTGGATGAAAAAATGTATAGCAGTGATAGAGAAGGTACTCTTTCCCAGGGCACCATGGGGGTTGGTGGTGATATCTTAAAAAAATGAGGACAAAATACTAACACTGGATGTAAAATAAGACCTTATTTGCTGAGAAAAAAAAAAGGTTTTATGTAAATGAGATGTAGTGCATATTAATCATTTGCCCCAGAAATTCCAAAGCACCCTCTAACAGATCCTAGACGTGTGTAGATCCCAGAAAAGAACCATTAAACTTTTTATTTCTTCCACCTAAAGTGTCACTCAGCTTCTTTACTTTTGTAGAAGCTTCATTTGAGCATAATTTCCTGCATTTTTTTGCACCTTCTTTGTGTCATATGCCTGCAAAGTGATAGTATGCTATAAGTTAAACCATGTTCGCATAACACCTCCCTTTTCTCAGTAATGCAGAGTGTTATGCCAGTGTTACAGAGGTGCAAAAAACATCACAATAAAACAACATAAGATCAGCATAGAAAAACATAAGTACATTAATTTAGCTACTCAGAAAGCGAGGTAACATGAGAGCTACAAAAAGTACAATTTCATGCTTTTTTTTTTCTAGTGTCTGTTCAGCAGGTATTACTGTAACTGCAAATCCTAATTTTGGAAAATGAATGTCATGGAGAAATAACTTGCTATCCATTAGATTGTTTGTATTCTTCAGATAATCTGGCTTACTTCTTCCTCATCCTGTGGAGTACAGGTGTGTTTGCGCACGTGAAGGTGCAGCAGCGCTCCCCTTGGCACACTCCTTTATGTTGAAGAGCCTAATCTGACTTTAATACACTGCAGGGTTAACTGATGCTGGAGGCAGAGAGAGCTCAGCTCTGCGAAGACAGATCGGATCAATTACCCGATCCATCAATAGACAGAGAGTAGAAACTACCCCGCGCTGTCCGAGCTTTAGCTGAATATATTCCCTTTTAATCAGAGTCACCGCGACCTTTCATCAATGCCATCTTCCCTCTGCCCAATGAGGTGTGAAGAAAGAGGAGTTGACAGGTTTGAATGTCCTTCAGTATCTGTCCTGTATCATTACCCATCTCTCAAAATAGATCGAAGCCATCTAAAAAAAGAAGCCCGTTGTCGTGCATTCACTGTGTTTGATGGAGCTTTGAGACCTTGGTCAGACATTGCTCTCGAGTTCTAGGTTCTGCTCTTATGTTTGTGTAGATGTTACTAAATAAAGGTTCAGCATCATTTGAATCCTGTGATCTAACGGTTACACCACAGGATTTGTTAGCAACTCCGGCACAGACGTTTACCTACATTTCTGTGATCGCGTTGGCTTCCTAATGTCCGAATAATTACCTCAGCCATATTCCCTTCCTACCAATGCCAAACCCTGCGAGCACTAGATAACACTCTGCTTCCAGAAAATTCTCAATTGCATCACTCACCAAAAAAAAAAAATCTTAAGAATCTTTTACAAACTACATTTGTTCTCTCAGGATACAATATAAAAGAGCACAAAACTGAGAAGCAACACTGAAATATTAACATGTCCGCTAAGCAGATGTGGTTGTTTACAAGTGTGCATTTATTTATGTGTGTCTGATGGTGTGTGCACACCCCAAAAGGGAGCCACAAGGGGACCAAAACCAAAGGGAGACCACTGAGGGGAAATAACTAAATCATGCAGCCCACAGATGTTTGTTAAATGCCACAAAGAGACAAAAAAAGAGGGGTCCAAAATTGTCAGATTGTTTTGTGATGTGTGTTTTTTTTAATCAAATCCTGTCTGACCACTTGTTAGAATCCATTAGACAGATGTGAACTGAAATCCATCTCCAAATCCATTTGATAGTGCCTTTGTGCAGTACTATCAAATGTAAATTAGACCACAGGATTTGTTAGCAACTCCGGCACAGACATTTACCTACATTTCTGTGATCGCGTTGGCTTCCTAATGTCCGAATAATTACCTCAGCCATATTCCCTTCCTACCAATGCCAAACCCTGCGAGCACTAGATAACACTCTGCTTCCAGAAAATTCTCAATTGCATCACTCACCAAAAAAAAAAAAATCTTAAGAATCTTTTACAAACTACATTTGTTCTCTCAGGATACAATATAAAAGAGCACAAAACTGAGAAGCAACACTGAAATATTAACATGTCCGCTAAGCAGATGTGGTTGTTTACAAGTGTGCATTTATTTATGTGTGTCTGATGGTGTGTGCACACCCCCAAAGGGAGCCACAAGGGGACCAAAACCAAAGGGAGACCACTGAGGGGAAATAACTAAATCATGCAGCCCACAGATGTTTGTTAAATGCCACAAAGAGACAAAAAAAAGAGGGGTCCAAAATTGTCAGATTGTTTTGTGATGTGTGTTTTTTTTAATCAAATCCTGTCTCACCACTTGTTAGAATCCATTAGACAGATGTGAACTGAAATCCATCTCCAAATCCATTTGATAGTGCCTTTGTGCAGTACTATCAAATGTAAATTAGACCACAGGAGGACAGAGAGGCGCACACAAACGTGACAATGAGATAACTGCCTTACTGGCGCAAACGAAAATTGTGGCAAAAAAAAGAAAAAAACCTTGAATTCAAATCATTTCAACACGTGGAAGATGCTTCATGATGAGATTGTATACACAGCAGGCGGTACAGTGATTGAGCCTTCGGGCCATCTCTGCTGAGGCCACTGCATCTTCGAACGTGGCAACATATGTGACATGCCCTCATTTTCAACACCATTAATCGCAGCGGGTTTGACTCAGCATTTTGCCGTGGAAGTGATCTAAGGACTATAAATGGGGGTGAGTGCTGAGTCGGGGTCTGAAACCGAATAATCGCGCACACTGATTATATGAATCAGTACTAGGGCACATGATTGAGAGGGGAGGCCTTAAAAACAATTAAAAAAAACAATAGTTAATGTGCAGTTGCATTCAGTTAGGTCCATATATGTTTGGACAGAGACAACTTTTCCCTAATTTTGGTTCTTTACATTACCACAATGAATTTTAATTGAAACAACTCAGATGCAGTTCAAGTGCAGGCTTTCAGCTTTAATTCAGTGGGCTGAACAAAAAGATTGCAACAAACACAATCCCTTCAATTCAGGGGCTTAAAAGTAATCGGACAAATTAGATAACTGAAAATAAAATGTTCATTTCTAATACTTTCTGTCTGAAGTTTAGTCTTCAAACTGTGAAATGAGCCGTCCCACACCTTCTCCATACTTTTTCTTGCCATCATTCTGGTAGATGTGGATCTTTGTTTCATCTGTCCAAAGAATGTTTTCCAGAACTGTGCCGGCTTTTGTAGGTGTTTTTTTTTAGCAAAGTTCAATCCAGCCTTTCTATTCTTCGGGCTTACGAGTGGCTTGCATCTTGCAGTGAACCCTCTGTTTTACTTTCATGCAGTCTTCTCTTTAAGGTAGACTTGGATATCAATACGCCTGCCTCCTGGAGAGTGTTGTTCACTCGGTTGGCTGTTGTGAAGCGGTTTCTCTTCACGGTGGAAATGATTCTGCGATCATCCACCACTGTTGTCGTTCACCAGTGTTTTTTTTTCTCAGACTGTATCAAAATGTAGATTTTGCCACTCCTAATATTGTAGCAATTTGTCAGATGGGTTTTTCTGTTTTCACACCTGAAGGATGGCTCGTTTCACCTGCTCCTTTGACCGCATGTTTTCTGTTCACAGCAAAATCTTCCAAATGCAAGCACCATACCGCCAATCAACTCCAGGTCTTTTATCTGCTTAATTGATAATGAAGTAACAAAGGAATTGCCCACAGCTGCCTATGAAATAGCTTTTGAGTCAATTGTCCAACTACTTTTGGTCCTAAACCCTTCATCCAGTTTGATTGTGAATACCCTGAAATGAAAGCTGAGAGCCTACACATTATTAATATAATGGTCATGTCCATTATATAACTACAACTGGAATATGTTTCCATATTAAAAAATTACTAAACTTGTTTCAGTGTCAAAATATATATGAACCTAACTGTACTTTATCCCTGCTGTAAAAAATTCTTTGAAATGTACTTTTAAGTTTCCTTTAATTCTTTCAGAAAAAAAAATCTTCCATCCTTCCACAACAACTTCCTAACTTTCCTGCTTACCTAACCACTACTACTCACACACCTTTTTGAAAAACCTGTCACATTTCTTTGCTTAAGAATCTGAAAAACTCCCTTTAAACGATGCAGTACATTAAAATGTGCAACAATCTTCTCCTTCTTTCCGCCTCAGTCTATATTCTTTTTTCTCGCTCCTTCTCTCTCTCTGTGGCAAACGCATCAAGTGTCGTACTTTCAGGTTCTTCCTGTCTTGGTATAGTATGGTAATTTTCCCCTGTTTAGTTTTTTTGGCACCTCTCCAGTGTAATCGCTAAGGGGAAATCGCCCCTTGAACACTTCTGACTGTTTGTCCCTTAATTCATATTTCATGAAATGAGCATGGAGCTCTGTTCACACAGGGAAAACAATGCCATGCTGTCGATATAACTTTTCTAATACAACCCACAGATGGGAGCTCTAATAACTCATAGCAGGGCCAGGAGAATAAAACAACAAATAAATGGGACCTGTACCTAATGTGACAGCACCTGCTAGTCTACAGACGTGAAATATTTAATATACGAGGCACACGCTGCTCTACATTGTTAGCAATTTGTATTGGGCTCGTGGCACCTACTGATAATAATCATAAAGTTACTTATTTTAATCTCTGTTCTGTATTTGACTATAAACGAGGACTCATTCAGCATTTTTTAATTGCGCTGTTCTGTTGATTTTTCACCACTACTTTCAGTGATTTGATCAATGCTGATTTTGTTCCCAGCAACAGTCTTATTCTTACGTAAATGGAGCTGTGGATAGTTTGTTTCCTCAGTGGTAAAGTGGCTGTTTCATTCGCGCTAATGCTGGATTAAGTGAACAGTAGGTCACGAGGACAAATCAGGACAGCATTAAGGGAAAAAAAACCCTGAACTTTTCTCACCATTACTCAACATTAAAGAAGAATACAAGAGTACAACTTAGATCAGATGGTCGACTGTCTCCATCCCACCATCACCCCAGTACACTGTTTTCATAATATACGAGGCATGTATGTGACTCCACGTTTAACTACTTTGTTAAAATACTTAGTAACGTGCAATGCCAGTGAACTTGTAGCCCTGGCACACATCAGCACACCTCTCTCTCCCGCTGACAGGAAGTTGTAAACAAGCAAGAAGTGAAGTGAGACAGATGACAGCCCCGCTAACCAATGTGGTTCTCCAGCACTTGGATGTGGAAAATTGACCGTTGTGTGTAGGCTGTGTCAGAGGGAACTGGCATATAACCAAGGCTGCTGGTGCCTGCAATGCTAACATTAGCCATGCTCAGCAAACTAACTTGACGTTGCCCGTGTGCAGCGTTATGCACCCCAAAAAGAAGCCACACACTTAAGCAACTTTTAAGTTTAGTTTACTGAATGTAAGCACCAGTTTCAAATGGCTCTTATATACAATATTTCAAATGACTATATTGAACTTTGCCTATTGGATTTTGCACAATTTGGGCTGTTTCGCTATGATCAGTCTTATTTTTCCCCCCAAATCAAATACTAGCTGGCACGGATCATCCTGAGTGGGAATAAAACCGGTAATTCATAGCTGTGTGTCCTGCCCCCTGCTTGCGCTACCAAGGTTAACATCCAGCAACATTTTTAGCAGTGAGAACGCATCTGCCACAGGCTATCTCCTGGTCTGTGCTAAATGTAGGGAGGGCAACTCTGTATGATGTCCTGACCTGATTTTCCAAACTGCCTGAAGTTTAAGTATAAAAATGGTTTAAGTTAAGTTTCCTCCTCTAAAACGTGAGGCTGATATTGGCTGGGTAATATAATTGGCTGATTTAAGCTATTTGCCAATATATCAGTAAATGTATTTAAAACACCTGATAAATACAAATTTAAAAAAAGAAAGAAGAAAAGAAGAAACACCCTTCAATCATGTTAAAAGCGTTGATGCTGCATAGTTTGCCCACTAGAGGGCTCTCTGGCAAGACATGGTTGGAACGCCACAAACACAACAACGTGCAATAGTCATTTATCTCGTTTAAGCACAGTTGTTTAAGTACAATTGTTTGCACTTACAATAAAAACTAATTAAAATACATTGCCATGTTATCTTAGTAAAGTATCATAAGTAGGGCTGTGCAATATGACCAAAATCTCATATCTCAATATAAGACATCTATCGTCCCAATAACGATATAAATCACAAAAATATTCCGTTTTCTGTAAATTCTGTGAATCTCGGGCAGCTCGACTTGCGGGAAGTGTTTCCAGCTGGGCGTCATGTACGTGGAGTCGAGTGTTTTAACCGATGCATTAAAGGATGCATTTTTAGACATAAATTGTAACGGCCGCCGTTTTCTTTGTATTTATTACACAGCGTGCTGCGGGGAAAAGCCCGTTCTAACGTTTGAGTCTAAGGATTATTTTTTAGCACCTGACGGCTCTTTTTTGCTTCCCATCCGTAAACACTCTGCATACTCTTTCACGTATTCAGTTTATTTTGAAAAGTCTCAACAGGATCTTGAGCTTTATTGTGAAAGGTTTATGTGGAAAGCGGAGACAGGGACTGCTACAGAGAGGCCAAGTACAGGTTCACTAAAGAAGTGGACATGGCTAAACATCAGCACTCTGAGAAGATGCAGCAGCAGATCTCAGAGAATGACTCGGCCTCTGTGTGGAAAGGTTTTAGGAATATCACCAACTACAAGCCTAAAACCCCCCACTCCACTGACGACTTGCTCTTAGCCAACACCCTCAACGACTTTTACTGCCGTTTTGACGAGCCATCAGGCAGCCTTCACACCTCCAACGGCCCCAACAATAGAGACACTTTGGACACTCATTCCCCCACCTCTCCCCCCTCCATAGAGCCATCACCACCTTCAATCACTTCACCTGCAACACCCGCCTCCTCACCCCACACAAAAGAGGATTTCACACCACCTCCTCCCACCACAACTCTTCATATTCATGAAGCAGATGTGAGGAAGCAGTTTAAGAGTCTGAATGCTCGGAAAGCTCCCGGCCCAGACGGTGTGTCTCCTGCCACCCTCAGACACTGTGCAAACGAGCTGGCCCCAGTGTTTTCTGGCATCTTCAACTCCTCACTGCAGGCATGTCATGTGCCTGCCTGCTTCAAGTCCTCCACCATAATCCCTGTCCCCAAGAAACCTAGGATCACTGGACTAAATGACTACAGACCCGTGGCTCTGACATCTGTGGTCATGAAGTCATTTGAGCGCCTAGTTCTCTCCCATCTCAAGACCCTCACGGCCCCCCTCCTGGACCCCCTGCAGTTTGCATACAGAGCCAACAGGTCTGTAGATGACGCCATCAACATGGCCCTACACTTCATCCTGCAGCATCTGGACTCCCCAGGAACCTACGCCAGGATCCTGTTTGTGGACTTCAGCTCTGCCTTCAACACCATCCTTCCAGACCATCTCCAAGGCAAGCTTTCCCAGATGAATGTGCCTGATCCCATCTGCCGGTGGATCACTGACTTCCTGACGGACAGGAAGCAGCATGTGAGGCTGGGAAAGAATGTCTCGGACTCCCGGACCATCAGCACCGGCTCCCCTCAGGGCTGTGTTCTTTCTCCTCTGCTCTTCTCCCTGTACACCAACTGCTGCACCTCCACCCACCAGTCTGTCAAGCTAATTAAGTTTGCAGATGACACCACCGTTATCGGACTCATCTCGGACGGGGATGAGTCTGCCTACAGGAGGGAGGTTGAACGTCTGGTGTCCTGGTGCAGCCACAACAACCTGGTGCTGAATGCCCAGAAGACAGTGGAGATTATTGTGGACTTCAGGAAGCACACAGCTCCACTCCCCCCCATCATCCTGACTGACACCCCCATCACCTCTGTGGACTCGTTCCGCTTCCTGGGTACCACCATCACCCAGGACCTGAAGTGGACCTGAAGCCCACCATCACTTCCGTCATTAAAAAAGCCCAGCAGAGGATGTACTTCCTGAGGCAGCTGAAGAAATTCAACCTGCCAACACGGACGATGATGCAGTTCTACACTGCAATCATCGAGTCCATCCTCACCTCCTCCATCACTGTGTGGTACGCTGGAGCCACTATCAGGGACAAACAGAGACTGCAGCGTATTGTGCGCTCTGCTGAGAAGGTGATTGGCTGCAGACTCCCATCTCTGCAGGACCTGTACACCTCCAGGACACTGCGGCGTGCAGCTCGGATCTCAGCTGACCCTTCTCACCCTGGACACAGTCTGTTTGACCTGCTCCCCTCAGGCAGGAGGCTCCGGTCCATTCGCACCAGAACCTCTCGCCATAAGAACAGTTTCTTCCCCTCTGCTGTCGGACACATGAACAATAACCATATGACTGTTCCCACCACTAACACATGACCCTACGCTGTGTTCACTGCATCATTCCATGTTTGGCACTGATCACCACCTGCACTCATGTATATATCATGTATATATCTATCCACTTAGCACTTTAATTCTTATTCTTATTTTTATATTTTTATGACAGTATGTTGCACTGAAGCACCGCAGCAATTTCCTAATGTTGTAAACCTGCTCAACATCTGGCAATAAACCCTTTCTGATTCTGATTCTGATTCTGAAAATAAACAAGCGGATACGCGATGGTTTTACCGTCATTGTTGCTAATGACAATGTATATATATATATATATATATATATATATATATATATGCATATATGCATAGTTACGGTGGTCCCCGTGGTAATCGGAGCACTAGGTGCGGTGACTCCGAAGCTAGGCGAGTGGCTCCAGCAGATCCCGGGAATAACATCGGAGATCTCTGTCCAGAAGAGCGCAGTCCTGGGAACAGCTAAGATACTGCGCAGGACCCTCAAGCTCCCAGGCCTCTGGTAGAGGACCCGAGCTTGAAGGATAAACCGCGGGTGTTTTTTTTTTTTTAGTTATATCGAATAGCCCTAATCATAAGTAATAAAACATACAAAAAAACATACTGACCAATAAATTAGGTTTTTAAATCACCAAATATCGGTGATGGTATTATTCTTAAAAATCACACCGGTGCAGAAAATTCACATTTCAGTACTCACCTCAGTTTTGGAATTGAATTTTCGACATGTTATCAAAACAAAAAAAAAAACGGTAGAGTGCTAAAATTTGGCCACTGCATACTGCCAATGAGATAGGATTTTTATGTAATAAAATCAAGTTTAAAAAATCCATTAAGATCAGTGAAACACATTCATTCAACATTAAAAGCCAGCAATTCCAGTTTCAATTTTAAAACATGCACAAAGTAGTAGAGGTGGGAATCACCATACATCCCACGATACGATATTATCACAATACTTAACGCACGATACGATATTATTGCAATTTTTAAAAAATATTTTGCGATATTCAGATTCTGTACATAAAGGTAAACTTTATCAATATTCATTTTATCTAATATCAAAGTCTCGCACTCAGTCTTTCTCTCATTTCAGTCAGTTTAATTGTTGACAAACTGAACGGTTTGTATTACAGTCTAGTCCAACTTAACTGAATGCAAACATCTGGTACAATTATAGCTATTCTGAACTATGCAATATGAAAACTATGCAGCCCCTTCAGCAACTGAAGAATTTGAAAGTAAATTAAAACAAAATATAATTTTACATTAAATAAAAAAGTTTTAAACTTAATTAAAATAAAACATGTCTTAAATTAAAATAAGTAAACTGTCATGTTTATTGCTGCCATAAAAAAAGTTAAACACATTTGGACAGTGAAGGAATGTCAGGATTCTTGCTCAGAAAAAGGATCAACTCTGAAGTCAGAGCATTTTGCAGTCCACAAAAACTTTTTTTGTAACAAAATATCGATTTCTGCTGTCCCTGTATCGACACATTATTAGCAAACAAAATATCACGATACTACACAGTATCGATTTTTTCCCCCCACCCCTACAAACTATCTCTGTATGTTGGCAATGAGAACACAGTAGCCTTATTTGAACAAAGTTTAATGGAAGCTTCAGCAGACAAATGTGTCCATGGTTTGTTATTCAACCTAAAGGGAAGAAATATTTCTTAGGCTTTTTTCAATGGCTCTCCATAAAAGTAAATTCACGGCATAAAAATCTGACCTTTTCTGAGAGTAATTTTAATTCTTTGTGCAAAAACTGACATACATACTTTGAAGTGTAGTCATTTGCCTCGTGCTATTATAAACTCAATGTAATTTCCCGCCTCACTATTGACCAAGGTTAACCTGTATGCAGCAGGTCATATGAAAAAGTAGGTCATCACTTTGCATAATTTCCTCATCTTCCTTTTTCTGCAGTTGTGTTTCTATTTTAGACATGCTCAGGTAGACAGTCATCTTATCAACTCATCAAACATACCACTGCAAAGGTAGTTAAAACAACACAGCATCGCACCAGCATCGAGGCAGTGAAACAAGTGTGAGTAATAATACTGGAATGAAGAAAGAACTTCAGGCATGTAAGCAACAATCATAGGATAAGATCCTTCTTCGCAGACAACCCAGAAGAAACTAGATGCATTCAATGACAACTGGTCTTTCGTTCCCTCTTCTATATACAAATTGTGCTGAAATGGCAATTCACTGTCACCTTTCAGCATTAGCTTTGCGTTGTGTGAGAGGACAATGCACCGGCACAATGAAAGAAGGTTTAAAATGTAAACTTGCCAGCCGAATGCAACAATGATTTCTGACCATCCAACACATAAGGTATTAAATTATACAATAGTGAATGCACACCGAGACACTGTATGCACTCCAAGTGCCATAAGTGTAGCTCAAAAGCTCATTTGCACAGCCATTTATTCTGCAACAGCTTGCAACATTAGGATTACAAATTCATAATGAGAAAAACAATATTTTATGGTGATGCCCATATTGACAGTGTGATTCATCAAAATTCCCTCTATGCATGCTGGTAGTGAACCATCTTAGATTGTAGATTGGGGTAAAAGAAAAAACAATCCAGTTCAAATTTTAGTAAAAACTAATGTGAGGCTTTACCAGTCTGAGTTAGCATAGCCTTAATTTAATCAGTCTTCATTTCTAATTATAAAGTGTGCCTACTCTCACAGACGATGCTTACTTTCTGCAATCCAGGGATACAGTACATCCTTGTAGCTGAATGCAGGGCTGTTGCTCGGAAAACAACAACACACCTAAAAGGCTGCAATCATTGCCACAAAGGATTTGACAGTCTCAGGCTGTACGATCAACTTCAATGTACATATTACCAGTGTTGGGACTAACGCGTTATTAAGTAACGCGTTACAGTAACTACGTTATTATTGTGGTAACGAGCACGGTAACTAGTTATTATGCCAAAATCAGGAACGCGTTACTCGTTACTGGGATTTAGATAGGCTCGTTATTCGTTACTTCGTGTGGTGGCTGTCGCGGAGCTTCCACAGATTCAGTAACATTAGCAAGTGGTAGAGGCCAGCAGGTGGATGAGAGAAAGGGGAGGCAAGAGGAGAGACCCGAAGCGGCCGAGTGTCAGGTGAACTGAACTTCAGGTAAGAAGTTATGACCTGCAGTCTATCTGGGTCAGATATAAACCAGGTTTAGTTGGAGTTTATTTTCGTTGTACTGACTTTTTCATACTGCGTGCTAGCTAGCATGACGGGGTTTCTATACAGCTGGGTGGGTGCTATGTTACTGATGTTGAACTTTATTTTGTTCATACGGTTAATTATTAGAGTTGCCGTTCCCTAAAAAACGGAATCGTCTCGTATGCAGAGAAATTATTACGCGTTTCGTATTGAGGTGAAAAGGAACAGTTTGTCCCGGACTTAAGCTACAATGAAAAAGACACAAAGCTGAAGTTATTCTGTGTCTTTGCTGCACAGCTGCCTCTTCTCTCATTCTCTCCCCTCCCTCTCCTGTTTCTACTACAATCATGAAACTGATCAGCTGATCGGCTTTTCTCTCTTGTTTGTTTATCGTCCACTTTGCGCCAGAACGGGGAAACCAGCGGATGTTGCGCTAAACAACAGCAGCACGTTTAAGCTTGATCAGCTAGAATTTATTTAATATTAATTTCTAGTATCAGCTGATGTTTGCTGGAGCCACAGCTGTAAAACTGCTGGTCATGATATCGGTTTGTATATCTGGTGAGAGGGAAACATGAAGATGAAACCAGGAGATGTCCTTACTGAATCATCAGAGCTGAACAGGTGATGGAGAAACAGGTTTACCTTTTAGGTGACATGAATGAGTTGAAGAGAAGTTATGAACTGTTTCTGAGAGACAAGTAACACCAGGATCCTTTTCTAAGTAGCTGACAGCTGGTAACTGTGCAGGGGCGGATCTAGCAAAGTGTTGCCAGGGGGCCAGGTAGGGCATTAACAGGGAAAGGGGGGCACAAAGAAATACTTTCTTATTCTCACTTAAAATGTCTAGCTTTTAATAAATAATTATCTGAGTCTTACAACAAACGATTGATAGATTGATACATATATACCATCAAGACAGTGTACATCACTGTCACAACAGCGTTTGTTTTCATTCAAAGGCTTCATGATTTTTCCTATAATGGTGGGCCGGTCTCTAGTCACAATGCCCGGGCTGATTTTTTGTCCCAGTCCAGCCCTGTATGCAGCTCATCTGCAGTCTGGTGTTACCTACATCTTCCTATTCGGAAGGCAGAATTTCAGAGTACAATCAAAAGCACCACGACTGCAGTTTTTGTGTTGGATGTAAAAAGCGCACATGATGCTGTGACGTAGGCTAGAATCCTGGCGGCGGTCAACGACGGTCCAGGCGTGGGATTTCTCTCGTGGAAATATGCACATTATTTTTTCCTTTGGTAGGTGGCACAGTGCACTTGTGGCAAGTAAGCAAGCTAGAAGACTGGCACTCTTGGTGGGTATCCAGTTAGCAACAGATTAACAAGAGAAGTCTGAGTAAAATCAAAGTTACTTTCCCTAGTAACTAGTTACTTTGAAAGTAACGAGTAACTTGAAGTAACTGAGTTACTTTTGATGGAAGTAACTAGTAATGTAACTAAGTTACTAATTTAAAGTAACTTACCCAACACTGCATATTGCATGAGAGATCAAGTGTTGGCAACTAGTCGGAATGAATAAACTCAATAACCTGACTCGTGCTTTACATCACATCTTACACTGTGTCTCTTTTATTATCTTAATGCCAATCTCACATTTTAACCACAATAAAGTAGATATCAGTCTTTTGGAAAGTATCCATGTGGTCAGACAAACTAAAAAATTAAGTTATGAATGTGACATTCCACCCTTTTGCGTCTCTTAATTAGAGCTGGGCGATAGAACGATAACGATATGTATCGCGATATAACTTTTACTCGATAGAGAAATTAAGCTATCGCGATAGACCTCGCCGCTCTTGTCCTCTTTAAAAAAAAAAAAAAAAAAAAAAAAAAGGTCAGCCAATCCAAATTAAGTAGCGCAGAGCCGAACCAATCACAGCCGCAGCGTCACGTCGCGTGACTTGTTAGGTACAGCACAAGTGCCAAGCCGCACCTGTGTTTGTTTGGGAAGCAGCCAGTGGGTAATGGAGCCAGCGCGTAATGGAGGAAATGAGTGTGCCGACTAGAAAAATCAACCGAGCGTGACCGAAGAGAAAACAGATGATGGTTCCAATGCCGGAGAGATTGTCGAACAGAAGAGCCATAGAAGTTCCGTAGTGTGAAGGTATTTCGGCTATTTCAAGTCTGACAAAAAACAGAGTAGCGTGCACTGTAAATTGTGCCGAAAGCAAGTCTGGAAATACAATAAACTGGTGCATGCGTCACACTGTGCGCCACGTTATTGTTTCGGTGAAATGAACTTCTACAATACTGTTACTGTTAATTGTACTCTGCAGTGTTTAAATGCTTACATATACACACAGTTACTGTCCGTCCACACATACGACTCGGTTCTGCTTCTATGCCCCAGCTTTGTTTACTTTTTCCCACCGAGGCTTCTAGACTTCTGATTGGCCAACATTTCTGCACGGTTAGGAATCTAGCGCCACCTGCAGCTTTGGCATGTTCATAGCAGCGTTTTCCTTCATTTCTCCCTTTATGTGTGGACGGGATTATTTTTTAAAACGAAAACGGAAAATCTCCGTTTTCAAAAACACCCGTGTACGTGTGGACGTAGCCTCAGTCTCTGACTGGAAGCGCTAATTCGTCATTCGGCTTTTGTCAGACTAAAGTAACTGTTAAAACTGTTTGAAAAGCTCAGCTATACAACAAGGAGAGATTGAGAATTTCCTTTTAGTTCTCAGTTTATTTGATACTGACAAAAGTTAGTCAGTTTTGTCTGTTCTTCTGTAAAACAAACTAAGATTTATTTTTAGAATTAATATTTTGTTTCTAAGTGGAATTGACAATTTAGTCTGTTTCGTTTGTTCTATTTTGAAACTTAAACGCTTTAGCGGCTGCCTTTTGTGTAGTTTGCAATATTTGCCTTTATTTATCTGAAAAAGTCTCATGTTCCTTAAGTACATCTACCCTGTTGAACTTATTATGGGAAATAAATATTTAAATAAAAACAAGCTGCTGATTATTTCACGTTTTACTTGTGAGCAACGGCACATTTAAATCTTACAAATATAGTTATTTGGCTTATATCGTGATAGATATCGTTATCGCCTGAAATGAAAAAAACATATCGTGATATGAAAAAATCTCATATCGCCCAGCTCTACTCTTAATAGTCCGACATTACGGTATGGTGGTGAGTCAGCTTCTTTCATTTTATCCAAGGTCCAGCAGCTGAGCAAGAATGTGAATAAAAAAGAAAGCTACTGCTTAACAGTCGAAACCCAAAACAGCCCCAGACTGACTTTGTTACAGGGAAACAGACGGTCCTAGCCAAGTCAGAGGGAGGCAAGCAGAAGAAAATGCAGACACAGAACAGTGGCATGTTTGTCTATGCCAGGTACAGTGCAGTAAAATCTACCAGGAGAACAGTAAGATCAGAGGATTTTCCAGAGCTGCGGAGTTTATGCTAAATCAACAGTGTCTTAATTGTTTTTCCTAAACACTCAACCGCATTCAAACACATTCTAGTGACTATAACATCCACTATTCATTAAAATAAAAGATAGATAAACAACCAGCTTTATCTAGTAAGAAGATTTCAGTACTGCTGGAGGTAAGTAAATATGTTTTGAGATTCACTATAACATTCAGACGTATTCATGCTAATATAATGACATTTTTTAATGGCAGAAATAACACCAGAAGTACAAAAATATAGATATTTAAATGGATACATTTTATGACTTGAGTCAAGAATTGTTACTAAATTGTGAGTTAGAAGAGATAATAACCATTTTTTCTCCTGCACCCGCCTTCACACCCATACTGCCAGAAAACAAAGGCCTGAAAGTTTGCAGGGCCGCCCTGCTTTTTCTTCTTGTTACACCACAGCGAAATGTGTCGTAACAAACACATCAAACGGGCTGGGCTTTTTAAATTTTTCTTCTGTTTTTTAAACAAATATGGGAAAATATGGGAGGATGGTGGAGGAGAAGTTAAAAAAAATACAGGTTACTCATAGGCAAAACAGGAAGGTCGACAGGTATGGCAATGAAAACGAATTCAATACCTAGACAAATGAAACTAATACTTTCTGCATGACTAGACACAACCCAAGGTCATGAAAAAAAAAGAGAAAGAAAAGTTTTTGTTTTGTTTTCGTGTGTCTGTAATTTGAACGCTGACCCTTTAATATCCCTTCAATTATGGCTTTTCTTCTCTCCTCTACAGAAAACCAGGCTCATATTACACTTCCTGACAAACATGTTTACCCCTTTGCAGCAGCAGACTAGTGAATTCTCTCTTTAGCAACAGGTTCAGTTATAATATAGTATCTTTTCTCTGAGCTGCCACTTGATCCTCGGAAGCTTCCTTTTACTTTCTGGGTCAGTGTATCACAGGAAGCTGCCCCATCCTCAATCACAGGGGTTTTGTGGGACCGTCTCATATGGATTCTTCTAAATGCTTGACAGAGGACACGCACAAATCATTTAATGTTTTTTATCCCACAGCAAAGCAGGAAGCCCGGGGTACCCACTAAACATGTTTTTCTAGGTCATGATGGCAGCCATTTTAAAGCTTCACAAGTGTGAACACGACTAGTTACTAGTAGCTACACTGCTAGATAGGTAGTAGTTTGTTAAATAGTTCAGTGCTTCACATGATTTAATATTATTTGCTATTAAAGTTACTTTGATAAACTCTTGAGCCAGTTCTCATTTTTTTAATGTTTTTCTAGGAAATGAGAAATAGTTGCAGTGCTTATTGAAACATATGAAAACATAGAAGGAAGTAACAGTATCGAAGGCAAAAACAGAGTGTACAATTCTAACAACCTTGTAATGTAATATTTGGTATCACCACCTTTATTCGGTACAGGCTGAACTCTCTCAGGAAAGCTGTCTTCTAACTTCTTTAAGTAGTCTTCAGGACTAGTTTCCAGGCTTCTTGAAGGAGATTCAAAGCTATTCTTTGGATTTTGGCTGCCTTTTGTTCTGTTTTCCGTCAAGATGATCCCACATTGATTAGATCATGTTATTGTCCAGGTTCTGGGGAGGCCAGTCCATGACTGTGTGTTTTTATATCCAGGTATGCTTTTACTGAACTGGCAGTGTGTTTGGGATCATTGTCATGCTGAATAATGAAGCTGTTGCCAATTAAAATACTTTACAGTTGGCTCTGCATGGTGGATCAAAATTTGATGGCACTTTTTGTGGATAATTATTCAATAAAATTTGACGAAATCCCCCAAAACACTGGCTGAAATGCAGCTCCAAACCATTACAGAGCCTCTACTGTCATTTACAGATGAATGTAGAGACTCACTGTTGTACCTCAGTCTTTCATCGCCGCCCTCTCTTAAGAATGGCTTCTTTACAGGCGTCCTTCCACTGAGACCATTTCTGATGATGCTTCAGTGAAAGATATATGGATTAACTGAAAGGGCATATTCATCTCTTGGGTCATGTATCAGGTTTTTTGATTAACTTTTTATTGTTAAGGACAGGAATTACACAAGCTGTTTATATGCTGTAGATCAGGGGTGGGCAACTTGAGGGCCGGTGTCCTGCAGGTTTTAGATGTGTCCTTGATCCAACACAGCCGATTTAAATGACTAAATGACCTCCCAAACATGCCCCAAGTTCTCCAGAGGCCTGGTAATGAACTACTCATTTAATTCAGGTATGTTGGCCCAGGTGAGATCTAAAACCTGCAGGACACCAGCCCTCGAGACCTGGAGTTCCTCCCCCTTGCTGTAGATTGTTTTCTAGGCCTGCAAACTTTCCTTTTGTCTTCCACTTGTTCAGTTTCCTCAAGATTTTTAAGGACACAAGGCATGCCCAGCCAAGATACATCAAATTTGAAGCCAATGGGTCTTGGAAATCAACTTGTTTGTGCACAAATACAATTTTATGCCCGTCAAACTGTGTTTTTCATAGATTCAACAAAATCTGGAACAAACTTGTGTTTTTGTGGAACGCTGGTGGGAACAAAGAGCCTAAAATACAATTTAAAAATTGGTTCGTTGTTAAGTTGCTTGTTATGTATAGACACAAGATCTGTTCATCCCTTGAGGTACAATAGATGCTGAAATGATTCCACTGAAAATGTCCGGGTACAAGAATTGGACTGAAAGTGAATTAGAAAGTGGACAAGGATCCACAGAAAACTTTGAAAGGGCTTGAGAAAGCCTGGAGAACTACTGCTCAAGACCACTTCTAAAGAATTACAAGAACATCTCCTTAGCAGTAAAATATAAATAAATCTAGAGTGAAAACAAGACTAAACTAATATCTCACTGAAGAGGCTCAAGTTCAACTTGTTACAATTTTTGATTCAGGAAATCGATCAGTGCTCGCTGCCTACTCAGATTTTTCGCATTTGTATTTGTGAATGTAAAATCGACAAAGTTATGGTTTTAAGTCACAGTCACACTTTTCTGAATCACGGGTTCTGCTGATGTAAAAGTGGATGCACCTCGTATGAGTGTCTATGTTCGTGTGTGTGTGTTTTATTCAGGGAAGAATGAAAGTGTTATGTAAAACGCCCAGAAGCCCCCCCCCCCTCACCAACAACAACAACAACACACAAACGCAGTTCCTTTGGTTTATTTGAGCCAACTATGCATGACCTACTTTGGGAACCTTTCAAGCAAGCTGAACAATTAACATTTTTTGGAAGTGTCTTCCTTCATGGCATCCCTTCCATGGAGAAAGTGACAAGACAAACACCAGGCTTAAACGTAAGCACTCTGGCACGAATACTTGGGCAAGCTCTAATTAAACATGAATGATAAAGGCATGCCTTGTTTGCTTAGTCAAATATATCAGGATACAAGAGGAACACAATTATATGCTGAGAGAGTGAATCGAAATGGATTCTCTCTGCATCCTCTCCACCAAAAATGAAATATAGATCTAATTGGTTTTTATAGCGCTGAATGAATAATATCCAGCCAGTGAAAGAGACATCACCTTGCATTTAGATCAACAAGAGGTACTTTCTTTATTTATGACAATAGCAATAGGCTCTTATGAGCGGTTAATCTCTATAATTTGTGATTTAATATGCGCATATTTTCCTCTAGCTGCGGTGTATGACTAAATCGCCAAACTGACCCACAAGGCTCATGACTCAGGAGATGTTCAAGAGCACTTGTGAGAAATCATTGAGACTTCTTGCATGCTAGGTAAACAAAGTACTTGGTGCACAAAAGACGGCCACAGCACCTCACACAGCAGCACGCCACAGAAATCAGGGCAACACACAGAAGCATGCACTATGCTTTGTTGCAGCTCCGGTATTTAGTTTCCACCTCCTTTATGCAGTTTGTTAATAACCTCAACAAAAGAAGGGAATGTCAGCGGTAGGTAATAGAGAGTAGATCTCCAACTACAGGACCGGCCTAGTGGAAATCTGGCCCTCTGTCACCAGACTGTGTTTCAGGAAGAAGTTCAAGTGAGGACAAGACAAGCATTGAAATCCCAGGAGCCTTGGCCAGCAGTAACCACACTTTTATTGGAGTGTCAAGTCCGGCCTAGAATGTGTGCTGTTGTTCTTGCTGTTGGCGACCATGGCGACAGCGTTGTGTGCTTGTATGTGTGTGTGTGCGCCTTCATGGCTGTGTGTGGGAGAGGCTGAGTGGGAACTTTTAACATGATTTCTTTTCTGTGCAACAAAAGCATCCGACCATTGTGCTAAACAGTATCATCTGGGTTCTTTTAAAAAGATTACATCCATTGTAGGCATCTACTCCTACACTCTGGTAGCACAAGGTAAAAAACATATCCATTCATAAAAGCTGGGAAAGAAAACTGGCTTTCACTTTATCCTCATGGCTATGCTTGTTAAAATAAGGGGCGATATTCTGATCACATCCGTACCCGATTTAGAGCTGTTTTTAAGATTATTTTATAGCCAAGGAAAAATAGCTAAACTCTTAGCTAATGTAATTTTGCTCTTCCGGCAAATGAATTCAGCGTTACTGTGTTGGAGAAGTAACAGTAAAGGAAGTAATGGAAACAGAGCGTTGGACAGAGATGCTTGCAACACCAAATCTCGTAGAAGTGAAAGTAGAGCTGACAGAGGTGAGAATATGCCTCTTTACATTTTAATGGTGACCATTACTTCCCCCTTAAAGCACCATAAATACAGTTTGGGCAGCACGACAAGCCATAAACATAACACCGACATATTATCACCTTATAAAGTTGTTGTGGTGAACCTCTTAGCAAAAACTACCAGATTATCCAGCAAATGCAGACATATCAAACAAATGAGCTTTTGTTTGATATGAGAAATCTCAACATTTACGCCCTTTCAGCTCTGTTTGGGTATACAGCCACACCCAACGAGATATGTGGATTACTTTATGTGTCTGCTCATTGCTCCTGAGAAACCAGTTGGTCTATCAGTTTTTTGTGGAAAAGAGTGGCCCGCTGCTGCTGCTGCTGCTGCTGTAAACATGGTTCACACAGCCTGAAAGACCACACCAGGGACAGTTAATAGCTGAGAGCAACTGCAGCACAGCAATAGTTGGCTGTGATGGTACTAAAATTGCAAACACTACTGCCAAGTCAAGTTGGTGATAATTTAATGTCCTCAAAATGCCTAAATAATTGTGATCCAATTGCTTGAGTGATACCTAATCAATCAGGAAAAGCTTGGTGATGATTATTCAAAACTTACACTCATTGTCTTATAACCTAAATGAGCACACTGGCTAAACAACACCATGAACATCTGACTGAACTGAGGATATCCGCAATGCTGAAATTCTGTTTTGAAAAGAACAAAACTGCTTCCAAGCATAAGCCCATAAAACGGTTAACTGTTACACAGAGAAAAGGCCAACAACATCACAAACACAGGTTACTATACAAAAAATATGTACATTCATAGTCGTACAAACTCCTAAGTTCCATAAAATACATTTTCACTGCTCTTTACAGGTTTTCCTGAGCCGAAACGCCTCACGGAGAGCTTTTACTGTCACTTTTAAGGATACATTTTTAGACTCTAAGAACTGTAGACAGCTGAATTCACCACTTGGACCAGCTCTTACTATTCATACCTTGAATGCTGCCTCTCGACTCTGCTTTACACAGCTTCCAATCCACCCACACCAACCAGTGCTGGGCTACCCAGAAGACAGAAAAGACCTGAAAGAACTGGATCCTTGTGGTCTCTGCGTGTTCATTAATTTGTGTGTTTCTGCAAACGTTTTGTTTTTTTCATTTTTTCTAGACATTAATGTTATTTTATTTTAATGCATTTCAATGCATCTGTTTTTACATCAATTCAAAATAAAAGGGGATAAAAATTTAAATACGTATGATGAGGTCACAAAAAGTTTCAGGCAGTAACACTGTGTTGATTTGTATTTGTGAGATCTACATTTTGATTTGACTTAACAAATCTTATTACACTGAAAATCCATTTTGCATCTACAAGCCGCGGTATCCCACTGCTTTATTTTATCAATATGATTCACGGGCTGAAAATCTAAACCTATTTAGACTGTCCTTACTTTATTCTGTGCTCAGTGTGACGAGTGCTCGGCAGGACTGGTTTAGTTAAATGCTGCACTGAAGCCAAGAAGACAGAAAGCCCCGTACACGGATGTGCTTGTGCATTTTAGCATACTGTACTTTACTTTATTTTACGTGCAGCATTTAACTTCATTTAAAACACGTGTAACTCGATTGTAGAGGATAAGCTGTCTACCTGTCTTTTTATTTAAGGATTATTCTGTATGCCGTGCCAGCGCTGTGGCTAACACATTTTGACTAAATTGGTTTTACGTAATGTAGCTTCATTTTCTTCTAAATAAATAGCGCGTATCATTTTCCCAACATCCTTTGAGAGCCCCTTTATAGTGGGCTGTTAACAGCTGGTTACACAGTGTCGGGGAAACATTTCACCAGTCTCTTCCTAAAGCACCAGACATATGTAGATACATGCTACAAATATACATATCTATTATTTTGACATCATTAGTTATAGTTTTAGATCTAGTTCGTTCTTTATTTATTTATTAATAGATTTTGTCTACACGTGACAACTAAAATCTGCATGACAACATGATGTCTTCAATCCTCATAAAGCTAAAACCAGTGTATTAGTTAAAAAGTTCTATGCTATTATGTGCTAGTTACACGCATATATACATATATAAATATGATAAATCTCATCTTGCTCACGAGCGCATAAAACAGCACTCACGCTCGATGAGTATCAGGGCTGCACTTGAGACGTAGTTAACAAGAACTCGTACACACTCAAGATTAAGAGAGTTTTTCTAAAGCAGCCTGACATTCATTACATTTTATTACACAATAGAAGAAGAGCAACACGAATACTCCTGAAATCTGAACTTGCTCCTTGAAGTTTGCCAGAATAAGTGGTTTAAATGATATCCAGCACAATTAAATGATCATAGTCTTCACTTAATTACTACAATTTAATTAAATATTCACCGGCACACATGAGAGTGCATATAATTAAAACGCTTGCGCGCAACAAAAGACAATATCTCTGCCACACTGTTATGTCTGCTGGGCAGACACGTGAGAGCCGAAGCCATTCCCCAGCACCTTCACCTGTAACGTCCTTTTTCACAACCCAAAGAAACAGCTGTCCGCTTCACAGTCAGGAACCCATAATGCACCGGGAGCCCCTGTGCATGCCTGGTGTTGGGGTTTAATTGGATATTAGTATCCAGCAGTGTCTGAATTAATCAAATCATTTCCATCCATTAATTTAGTGGAGGAACATACAATTAAAGCCTTATTAGCGTGCTCTCAGGAGTATGCCTTTTCATCCCTCTGCAGAACATTGAGAGTTGGCCAGAGTCCAGCGTGAAGCCTTCTCCTTGCTCGAATCCGGTGCCTCTTCACGACGTGCTCTCGTTTAATCTATAGAAACCGGCTGCGAGTTTAAAACAAATGAAAGTGTCTGTCAGCGCTGGGCAACTTTCCTGTTGCTGGGCTGAAAGCTACAAGTTTCAGGAAGGGCTTATTTAAATTGAAAAAAGCATTGTTGGCTTCGAGTTGTCGGATTATGAAATTATAAGGTTAGCACTGACAAGTTTTAGAGAAATTCTATGTGGTGAAAAATTGCTGTGAAAACCAACACAAAAATGCCCTAAATAGGGTGAAAAGAGATTTGGAGATTTAGGCTGTGAGCAAACATAATCCAGAGCCCTAATGTAGGTCATTTTATGATCATTACCATATTTATATATCTTCAAAACTGCAGCGCACTATTTTTTTTCCTCAAAAAAATCAAATAAATACAGAAATGATACATTTATAACACATATATTAAATGAACATCTCTGCATTCAAGCTTCTAATAACATGCAATATTCCATTCTACTTTATCCTAGCATTAGGTTTAAATTAAACATCACACAAATACAAATATTCCAGGACTCCTTTTTCCCCCTTCCTCCTCTGTTCTGAATCTAAGTTAAAACATTTTGCACAAAGTAATCCAGACTGCTCAGATGAGCAGCCATTTTTAATTAAAACCATTTACAGAGGAAACCAAAGTGAGAAAAAAAAGAGCCAAGGGATTTAACACTCTGTCATCCAAGGCTTCAGCGGATCAAAGAGTTTTAGTTGTGCTTTTTAATGGTTACGTAACATTTTTGCCTATGAAATATTGGGCCCGGGTACCATGCAGTCAGTCCAAAGCTGGACGGTACCACAGATTTTCCCACAGTGCTTTTTCAAATTTCAGGCAGGATACACTAAGCCTGTGTTTATGCCTAAGTATAGCTGTCAATCAATGCAGCACCAGTAGTACAACAGGAAACTGAAAGAAGGCAGTAACCTCTGAAGAAAAAACGCAGTCTTGCCTTCTGCCTAATGCATATATATATATATATATATATATATATATATATATATATATATATATATACACACATGTGTATGTATACAGTATGCGTGCGTGTGTGTGCGTGCATGTATTGTATGTACACATGTATATTTGCATCTGTCTGCTTCCCTGTCTGCCTGACTGCCTGCCATGTGGCCCACCTCGTACTGTCATCCTGTCTGACATTAGGGCTAAGCTGGATCTCATTAGGACCAAGGTGGCAGTGATCCCGTCAACATCGCTTTGGCTCCTGCCATATGGGTCGCCTCCAAGGTAACCGGGCTGTATCAGTCTCCTCAGAGCTGCAAGCCTTGTTATAGCACATGCACAAACAAGCAGACGCAGTATCTACTTTCTAGACAAGTGTGTACGTATGAAGCTGAAAAGCGCGTCAAACGGGAGAAAGCGTGTAATTTTGATATGATAATCAGGCCAAATGTTTTAGATGAAAGAGAAATAAACACTGTCACAGATACACACAAGGGCAGGCACAGAGCACAGAGTGCTTGCTATCTATGTTTAACACATAAAAGGACAAAAATTACACCAAGACATCAAACATAGCAAAGCAATGTACATCAAAATCCCAGCGGAGGCTCGGATACAGTGCTGCACTTATTTTACAGCAAGCGTCTGACTTTTATCAAAAGCGATCCAAGTAAGCAGGAAGTCATTTATGGTTTTGTTTAGTGCGTCTTTGCTCGAGCTCATAAAACCTGTGAATTTATGACATCCCCAAGCATAAATAGATTATAGCAAAGTGTATTTTATAAAGCACTAGGAGGCACTCTCTGTTATTTAAAAACATTTATAATACGTGCAAATTCTCCATATACCACAAACCATTCTTTGACTTACTGTAAATAAACAGCAGCATCCGTCACTGTTAGGCGAATATAGCAATGTATTTTCAGCAACACAACCGTGTGTTTTATGGCCTACGGTTGTGACATTCACTATTATTAATCGTGCTGATAATTCACCTCCTTCACATGCAGCCGGGACAGTAGAATACACTGGAACCACAACAACTGTGTCAAAGTTCCACTATGTCAGATTGGCGGCTGTTATCGATTTTTTTCCCCCCTTTGGCCTGTTTGTTTTGTTCCACCCCCTCCACCACCACCCTCACAAAAATCAACTGTTTATTTCATCAGTTTGGCAACCAAAGCCTGTGATCAATCATTCATAATTTATAATGCTACCAAAGGCCTAGGGCCCATAAAAGCAGATATTTGCATTACACAAGGTCTCAGCTAGAACTTCTGATAACAGACCAATAAATTTTGTTATTGTACGTACACACAGGCCCCTGATAAGAAGCAAACTTTGCCTCTGTTTTACAGTAGAACACAGGCCTGTAAGAAGAGAGACGATAATGTTGTGGTCACATGCTGCTACAACAATGACCTGGACCCTATCCTTTAATTCCTGTTCCCCCAGCCAGCATTCCGCTGCCTTTCCCAAGCCCTGTTGTTGTTGTTATTATTTTGCACTTCTCAAAGCAAACGCCCTAAATCCCCTGTGCAACAGGAGTCCCATTACAAAAAAACTAAACAAAAAACTGGCTCTCCATCTATGGGAGACTCTGGAGCGGCATACTATTATACAGGTACACTGAAGGGAAAAAAACCCCCAAACATGATTTGATATTTACACAAAACAGGCACACACAGAGACTGCCTAAATACACCTTCTTCTTCCTTACCTCGACATGCCGTCCGAGATGCAGTTCTGACCCGGATATCCTTCACCTCTGGCTGCGAGAGACCCCTGGGATATGCCCGGGTGAGATTTCCACGACTCCATTAACGCCGTTACGGGTGAAATTAGATTCAACAAAGGGTTGGTCTGGTCCCTCACATCGTGCCGCGTGAAAGACATTGTTCCTTGCGCTCCAATCTGGTAATGGAATGAGTGTCCACCGGAATTAACTCCAACAATGGCGGATGTGGACATGCTGTTATTCTCTTGGTAATAGCTGCCATCTGTGGCTTCCTGCTTAACCCCTTTAGACAGGACATTGTTGGAGAACACATCAGACTCATAGTTCCCATTCACAGAGGAGACAGGGGGTCCTAAGATACCGGAAAGACTGTATTCATCAATGTTATTCCTCAGGGACAGATAAGTGGTCTCAGACGCAGAGAAGAGGCCAATCGATGGTGACTGCTCACCGTAGGGCTGTTGATTCATACATCCCTCACTTTTGTTTGGCTCACTCTTAATCTGCGTGATAAAGGGCGTGTTGCTCGCGTTACATTTGGAGCTGCCTAAACACATGCTCCTGAAGTCAGTCCCAGGCTCGTTCTTTATGTACTTAACCATCCCCATCTGATCTAAGCCGACATTGAACACCTCCCCGTCTACCATCTCTACTTTAGGGAACTCGAAATTCTTGAAGTCCGTTTCTCTGGTCAGCCCTGCTTCCGGGCTGCTCGTGTCATTCTGCACCAGACCCAGTCCGTCAGCAGGACTGGACACAGGAAACCCACCAGAGGAGGGGTTCTGTGGGCTGCTGGCAGTCATGTTGCCTGCTGTGGCCGGACTGGAGATGGAGGGCATTGCTGTGTTGCAGTTGTTGGTGGTTTTGCTAGAGCAGCTGCCAGCTGTTGGGCTTGAGACAGAGGACCTAATGTTACATGTAGTGCTGCAGGATGGAGGGGATCTCACACTACTCATGCTCTGAGGACTGGACATGGGAGACCTCATGACATTGAGCGGGCTGGTGAGTGGCGGTGAGCCCACGGTGCTGGACTCCACAGGGCTACATGTGACTGAATTCCTGCGCTTGATGTTGGCTAGAGTTGCAGCACACGAAGTCTGGCTGACAGGGCTACTGACAGACGAGCACAGAGGCGCAAAGCACGTAGGAGGACTGGTGGTAGACGACACCATATTGTTGCTGCCTCCGGGGCTGGAAATGGCACTGGAGGTTTGGGGACTGCAGGACAGAGAAGAGGCCAGCATAGATGCTGAGCTAACCGGGGTCCCCGCGGTGCATTCTCTGGGAGTCGCGCTAGGCTGCTGGAAACCAAATGGCTTCAATTTGGGGCTCTTTGTGGGACCACATTGGTTCTCCTCTAAAGGCCGTCCACATGCTGGATACAGCTTTCCTGGGCTGGTATTGGCTCCCTGCTGGTTAAAAGCAAAATCTGCCTCCCTGGCAGCATTCATATACAGGCCCATAGACTCAGCCACAGTCTTGGAAAGCTCTTTGGAGTCCATTTCCTGCTTATGACCAAGGAGTGAGTTGTTGAAGTGTGGGAGAACAAATGGCTGGTTCTGGCTGAGCTGCAGCATTGGCTGCTCCTGCTTTTTTGTATTGTTGTCTTTGCAGTCGGTGGCCGGGCTTCCAGCAGGGCAGTTGACATTAACTATGTCCATCAGGATATCACTGCCAGTCAGACTTGAATCCTCTGTACTGCAGCAGTACTCCATAGTGCCAGGGACCTGAGGCCATCTGTTCTCTGTGTCCTTTCCATCAAAGAAACTTTGGTATCTTTTGGTCTCCATTGCTGGCTCATTGAGTTACCTAGTAAACATGGCAAACAGACAAAAAACAAACAAAAACAGGGTCAGTCGAGCTACAATAGTTGGCAAAGGTTTTTAAGAGTATTACTTTCTGATAAAGAGACTATGTAAGATTACGTTACATATTAAAGGATTATGCAATTTTATTTTCCTTTAAAATCTAATCAGTCTCCTGTTTATAGCTTATAAAAAGTTGCACTTAAGTGAAACCTAACAAGGCAGAAAAAAAAACAATGTGGAGGAACTGAAAGATTTCTGAGTGTGAAGCCCCTGTTTGATTGTTTTATTTACACGGGCAACATTTTTTAAGATTAAAGTGTCTCATATTTTTTTAAACAAGTTAAATCTAATAAAGTCCAAAATAAATCTGTACAGTATTTCCCTCTCACACATGATTCAAACCCCTTATCGGCGCACTACAGGGAATGCAGCGATAACTTAAAGAAACCCAGACCACAAGGGTTAATTTATCTGTATGTGACGTCACCTGGGCTTTTTTTCTTTTTATTCCCACCTCTACTGCGTCTCTATTGGCCAGCTCGGCCAGAAATCCAGCAGCTTCATCAGACCCCATTCATGGATTGGCCCGAAAGCTGTCACTCAATAGTTATCGCTCATGCAGCCACAACATTGCTGCGACACAACTTGAACTGTTGTTTTAGGCAGCCGGAGCGGCTTCCCTGTGTGCTAAAAACGATTCAACATCACTGGGAACAATCGGACGATAAAACACAACAAATTGCATTGATTTCTGGCTGGTTTGGAGTTAATGTTCAAGCTATTTATTTTGCATGCAACGGTGCAAGTCCGCGAAGGGCTCGCAGCGAGCGGCCGAGATATCGGCGTTAAAGTGTTGCTGTCTGCAAAAAAACAGGCTGTCCTGTGCACATGTGCAGAGAATTTGAAAGTAAAACAAGAAAAAAAGGGGGAAAAACCCGAACAGCTGTCAGACTCATAATTCCCCTCCTTGTTGTCCTGCCGCGATCGCTCTGCCTTTGCAGGACATGCACAAGTCTGCATTTTGCGTGTGCGCAGAATACAAAAAGTAGATGAAAAAAGAAGCCAAAAGCCCGTCCGTCTGCTATATTGTTTCCGTTTTTTACTCCTTTTTGCTTTAAAACTCGCATGTATTGCTTTTGAATGATTACGTCCACTACGATCAAAGTATGAATTATTTAAGCCACTTTTTAGACAGAATTTGACAGCCCTATATATCACTCTCCGCAGACAGGTGAGCGCATGTACGTTAAATCCACGAACGCTGCTCTAAATCACGGTGGCGATTTCCTAAAGTGCATAAACTTCTTGGCCACTTTTATTAAAGAGCAGACACGGAGGGGAGAGGCTAACGGTCCCGGTTAAAAGTTATTATTTTTCTCCTCCACAGCACCAAGGCCAGTGTCCGTAAGTATCCAGTTCTCCCGACACCAACTGCGAGGGGGACTTGCTTTCATTATCACCTCGAATTAAAACTGTACAGTTAAAACACAGGGCTCCGTCCGTCCTTACCTTAATTACGACATTCAGAGTTGTCAGGTGGCTGTGTTGCTGGGCAGCGATAATCCAGAGGACAGAAAAAGAAAAACGCAAAAAAAAGAAGCAAAGTCAATAAATATCAACCAACGTGCTCTCCGCCCCCCACCTCCTCACCCCTCTACTCTTTCCAATACATTGTTGCCAGTTTGACAGATAGACACACCGGAGAAGTCTACTGCGTATTATCACTAGTAATCCTCAACAGCGAGCCGCTGCTCCTGACAGGACGAAACGACAGCGATGGGTCGGACGGCAGCGACGGATAATCACACTCACATTATGGCCGTAAGAAAAATTTTTTTTCCCAAGATTGACGATTCTGGAAAAGAAAAGAAAAAAAAACAGAAGAAGAAGAGTAATTAAAAACAAACGAAGGAGTCGAGTCGGACTTGCAGTCAGAGCGACGTCATTCTGTGCACATGGACCCTCCTACTGCAACGAGTGCAACACAAACTCCGAGGAGGAGGGAGGTGGTGGAGGTGGGGGGGGGGGGGGGGGGGGAGAGAGAGAGAGAGAGTGGTAGAGGGGGAGGGAGGGGCTCGGAGCGCAGGTAGACGGAGCCGTCTGGAAATAGGGCACCGAGCTGTGTGAAAGAAACTCGTGTGATGGCGACAGTAAGGCTTTCGTGATTTCATTTTTTCTTCTTCTTTTTTTGTCTGTTGAAGTCTTGCAAGTTTGTTACGTTATATTTTCTCTCTCTCTTTCTCATTTGTGACTTTTCAATATTAGTCATTTCTGCCAACTGACACTTCGGAGATCCCGTCACGGTCACGCACAGCAATTTTAGATCACAGGAAAGTATTTCAGGTGCTTTCCCCGCACGACCCCCCTCCTCGTGCACGGTGAACGTGGAGCTCATGAGACACTGGCGAGTGCTGAGAGAAGAGTGAAATCAAGTCGGCGAGAGCGTGACGGCTGCCCCCCACTAGATGGAGATGCTGTTCAGAAACAAATTACAGAGTGGTCAAGCTGTCACTTAATTCCGTCCATGTCAAACTATATTAGTAAAAACAAAAAACGCTTTAATCTCTAATGAATCCAAATGCACACTTTCTGCTTTTGCGTGTTAGACCCGTAGCTTTCTTTCCACATCATCTGTCTTCTTAAAGAAGAATATAATAATAAAAGCCACAAACAATGTTTCCTATCTGAGTGTGGACATTCGGACACCTTTCTTTTAAAATGAAGTGCAAGACATCCACTCATCCCTGATGGTGACACATCCGAGTCCATCTGGTCACTGCGTGTTCACGCTGTCTCGCTGGCATGATGATTACAGTGCATGGTTAACGTCCATAGGTGCCTTCACTCGAAAGTAAAAAATAATCAAATAAATGTTCTCAGGTTCGTGATTTGTGACTCTGTCATCTGGATTAAGCTGCTGTTTACATTTCACGACCCACATCTCATGGTGTTGACTTTGGTTTTACTCCAGCAACATCCAATAATCAGTTTAATCTGTGGAGTTGTCAGTCACACTTTGTAGGATTTTTTTTTTTTCATTTGACTGCATAACAGGCAGCGTGTAGGGGTTTCCACTGTGAGGGTGGCACTTTATACAGTAGAATAAAGTTCCAGCGTTTCTCTTCTTTGCTTTTCTGGATACTCCATACCAGCCTGTAGCCATTTCTCAAGCCAGGCAGCAGCAGTTAGATTAGTCAAAGCCAACCAAGCAACACTGCCCGCCTCCCTGATCTGCCTGTTAATCACCCATGAATGGGGACCTGCTTCACAAAAACAGAGGGAAAAAGCGTAGCAGAATTGAGATATAAGCAATGTTTCCCACACCCATTCATGCAGCTCCCACTTGTCCATTGCGCATAATGGGTGCCAGTCAAACACATCATGGGCAAATCTAATTTAGCTTTGCACCACAGATTTTCCTTCCACAGCCACAAAGTCCTAAGAATTTGCAGACTGACAGCAGAACACGGCTGATATGAAATCAGTAATAATTTGCTCCCTCATTGGTAGAAATTGAAGGGAGCCCCCTTGAATCTCTCTGAGCTTCCAAGCACTGTCATTTTAGACAAATCAATGATAATCGCAATAGCCTGAAAACACTGTACATATATGGGAGTTTAAAAATAGCTGTGTTTTGAAGTGATTGGGGGGAGGGTGTGTGTGTGTGTGTGTGTGTGTGTGTGTGTGTGTGTGTGTGTAGGTTTCTCTCAGATGAGTGATTGCCATGATTAGGAGCAGGCTTCCACTCCAGTTTAGACACATAGCAGACAACTCCAGTAGCTGAAAGGCCCGGCTGCAAAACAGAGAAGTGGATGCTGCCCCTCATGGGGACAGGTGAATTGGAGCATGTTAACTCTGAAACAAAACACTCATCAACTCAACAGAAGACCCTGTCCCCATCGTGTGGTAATTACAGATGTAGTTTTTAATCAGAGAAGAAGTCCATCGCCGACACCCTCCCCCAATCCGCTTATTGTTTCAGTTCAGTTTTCCTTGAGGGTCATCCATTCACAGATAAAGCGACAATGCAGTCGCTCTGCCAGTTACTAAAATATTCCATTACCACCTTTTTTTTCACAACTCTGACTTCATGGGTCGAAATGATGATGTGTTGACTTTCTGTCCAAGAAGTCCATCAGACAAGCGTTTGATCGAGGTTGGCATTTTTACATCCTGGATTCAAAAGCCTTTTTCACACAAGTTGTCTTTGAATATCCGATAAATGCAAGCACTGACTCTCCTTTTGGCTCTACTTTAGTCTCCACCAAGCCCTGAGGGAGATACGTGGCTCTTTAGCTGCAGCTCTGCTTACCAGATAGTTGCAGGTTTTCCTCCACCTGTTTTCTCGTGCTGTTAATTAGATTTAACAGAACGTTTCCACTGAAAACAGCTGACCTTTAACTGCTAATACGATTCCTCAGTTTGAACAAAAGCAATGCAGTTTTTTGACCTCAAGTGAGCTTAAAAACAATAAAAAATAAAGCTGAGGTGAGGGGAAATGCAATTTCTTTTCATTACTATAAACTAAAGGGTGACTATTCACTTAACATTTAACACTTAAGCTTCATTTCTTGCCTCTGTGCAGTCATTATGATTGTGTTCACAGCATCCGTCATGTTTCCGCGTATTATGTCTGTTTGTTCAATGTCATGTGGTAGCAACAGGGCAGAAAGTTGACCACTTCTCATCTGCATAAAGTTGAGGGGTAGGTGACTGTATACAGGAGTGTTTCCCTTAACCCGTACCTCTGATCATCAAAAGATTTTCCAAATAGGAAAACATATTCAGCAGCTGCATGACTCTTGTTTTAGATGTTTTTTAAGAAGCACATTTTACTGGATTACATGAAAAAGTTTGCAAACAGCTCCCCGTGTTAGTTTGGTTTGAAGCAGACAGTCCTTGAGAGGCAATCAACCAGTCAGATGCAGCTCAGTGTTTGTGTGGTAGCAGACTATAAGGCCGGGAGAAACCGGTCAGGCACTGTCTAGTAGCTCACAGTTCATTAGACATGTCTACTTGCCATAGTAAGTTTCTTATAACTAATATGATTGGATGAAAAATCCGTTCTTTACTTTGGCCGATGCAGATTTCAAGATGAGGAGTACATGCTGTCGTATCTGGCTCGCAGACTGAATAACCTCACAGTTGGATGATAAGCCTATGAAGGTCAGACACAGGCATACATACCATTGAATTTTAAATGGGGTTGTTATGGGAACTAGCATGTTTTTGTATCTGAACTCTGCAGCCATGGTCAGTGTAGGCAGGATGTGAAAGAAATTAGCCTTGGGCTACTGCAAATGTTAATAAATGCGAATTAACATTGGGAATGAACTCTTTTACATTTCATAATAATAAAGAGAGTTTATGGAGCAAATGCAAGAGAGAGAAAAAAAATGCGAAAATTAATTTGCTAACTTTATCGGGATTCATGCTTTTCAAAGACGATTGATACTTTTATTCACAGTTACCGTGTGTAGTTAAACATTTAGAGGCAGCTAATTAGATTTAACTTTCACCTGGTAATCAAAGTTGACCAGTTCCTGAAATAGTTCATTTAACAGAAATCATATCTCTGCACTGCAAGCATTTGAATAAATGCAAAGTTGAAGAGTTACACAACCAACTTGGCAAGATATTAATTAATTCACCCAAGGGTATAATTACATACTGAATCATTCAAGTATGACTGTATGGGTGTGAAAATTTACACTTATTTAAAATAAAGGCATATTTTACTAATTCTAAGATAGATAGATAGATAGATAGATAGATAGATAGATAGATAGATAGATAGATAGATAGATAGATAGAATGCTATTACGAGTAAATTGCATGTTATGCAAAACCTTAATATGTCTGTTATAACACAGCAGAAATAAAGCTATCTTCCAGCTCCACGTTTTGACACAGATCACAGTTCACCTTAAGTTGGCAGACTGCACGGACGGCACGTATCGTTTAAATCCTGAGCATGTTCAGCCAGCCTCCCTACAGAAAAGTCTCTCGTACTATGTGTACAACACCTGGGGTTTGTTCACCCTACTTAAGCAATAATGACAGACAACACGGCGATGATTAAATAACATGTTTACCCTCAGTGTGGTCAGAAATACATATTCAGTGGGAACACAGCGTATAGGCTACAGCCTGACTTCAGATCAGATTATTAACATGCAGAAAATTATCACTAAATAATGTGTTGTTCAACAAAACTGTGTCAAGTACATTATGAATTCATATTCCTGGTGCCTGCTTGCACCCACCCCTCCCACCGCACCCAACTCCCCCTCCCCCCCCCACCTCTCGCAGCATTTAGATGCCAAGGTAGAGTGAGCTTTAAGAGCAAATGCCCAGATTGCATTGTGTACATCCGAGTATGCTTTGGTGTTGAAATATCACTTGATTCTGTTGCACAATAAATTTGACACGTTTTCTAATTGGAGATTGGAGATATATATAAAATATGACATTGTTTTGCAGATGTGCAATAAAAGATGCTAAGCTATAAAGGTTTGCATGCGGTAACACCTTGTGAATTTGGCAGTTTTTGTTTGTTAATCAGCTTTAAATATACTCACCACAGACTTTTAAAAAAAAAAATACACCTATCAGGTATCAGCTTGGACCCCATTTTCAGAACTGCCTTTAATTCTTCGTGGGATAGATTCAACAAAGTTCTGGAAACGTTTGGTTCATATTGGCATGATAGCATCACACTGTTTCTGCACATTATGAGAATCTCCTGTTACACCACATCTCAAAGTTGTTCTGTTGGATTGAGATCTGGTGACTGTGGGGTTCAGTAAAATCTTTGTCATGTTCAAGAAACCAGTCTGAGATGATGGTACTAAGGGACCCATAGCTGGACTGGCTGCTGATTTTTTGTTTTTATGGGCCGATGTTTTTTTTGTTTTTTGTTTTTTTTTCTCCGTAACCGTATAAACACTGAAAGGTGGTGGATTGGCCAGATGCTGGGAGATGTGTAAAAATAACTCAGTTGTTTGGTGGCGGCTATCGTTAAGTGATGACGTGACGAATCCTACTTCCGGGCCTAAAGTAGTCTGCGTTTAATATGGCTTTTGTGTTGTTAACATGTTTAATGTCTATTCGGGGCCTGAACCAGGTGTAGGACTGGACTCTCCCAAACACGTCACTATAAGACTGGACTCTCACACACGTCACCACACGCACCACCACACATTTCCTATAATCCTATAATTCCTATAATTTATAATCCTTATCTTTATAATCTCTTCTGCTATTTGCACATTCTTTACTGTAAATTCCTAAGTTAATTTGTAAATTTTTGTAGTAAATTGTAAATATTGTAAAACTTTTCTTCTGTCATTTAATGGTCGGGCATTGTACAGCTACAAGCATTTCACCCCCATGTCATACTGTGTATGGTTGTGTGTGTGTGACAAATAAAAATTGAATTTGATTTGAATTTGTTATGTATTTTCTTCTATTTAATTTCAAAAAGCTCCTAAAACAGTCAGTGATCACTGTTGACCTCCCTCGGCTTTTATTACCGCTAATCATTTATTTAAGCTCAGTTTTTAAAACCTTGGGATGTAACTACAGCCCAGCCCATGCAGCAGTATATGAATGACTAACCTCGTATTGTGGATGGATTATCTCAGGTGTTCTCCTGGCTGAGGTTTGGTCCTTTTACAGCATCCTGCCATGCGATTACATTTGTTTCTGACCACCGAGAACACTCACGTTAACTTTTATCAAGTGGAAAAAAAGTATTATGCTAACATAGCTGTGTCGCTAGCGGTCACATAGCACATCATTATATACCAGCTAGCCAAACTTCAGTAACCCTACAAACGTCACTGCTGTTTAGTTTTCTGTCTTCATTTATGTTGGAAGTGATAACAGAGCTGTACGTTTTAATTTGTTTCCAAAACCCCGCAGTCAGGACATGCTTTAATGTATTTAGATAGAAGCTAGCGAGCTAACTTCCTGCTAACTTCTAACTCCGTTAAATGTCATAAATTCCGTTTTCATGGATGCCTGGATGTTAAACTCAATTGTTACACCTGGTAGAGCAGAACGCTGATCATTTTATTAAAGATGAAAGACTTTAGACAGTTTTTCAACTCTCAGTATTGCCATAGTGATCGTTTGATATATGGACCTGCAGCGGAGTTTAGGCCCAGACACGGCTAGTGACGTCAGACTGAACAACCGGATTGCGGAGCTTCCACAGATTCAGTAACATTAGCAAGTGGTGGAGGCCAGCAGGTGCAACACGCTGGCAGGTGGATGACGGAAAGGCAAGAGGAGCAGAGACCCGAGGCGGTGAACTGAACTTCAGGTAAGAAGTTATGACTTGCAGTCTATCTGGGTCAGATATAAACGAAGTTTAGGTGGAGTTCGTTTTCGTTATGCTGACTTTTTACAGTCAGTTACAATAACTCGTACTGCGTACTAGCTAGCATGACGGAGTTTATATACTGCTGGGCGGGTGCTATGATATTATTGATGTTGAACTTGTTTTATCTTATTTTATTTATAAGGTTAGTTATTAGAGTTTCCAACCGTCCTGTAAAAAACGGAATCGTCTCGTATTCAGAGAAAATATTGTGCGTTTGGTATTGAGGTGAAAAGGAACAGTTTGTCCCGAACTTCAGCTACGATGAAAAAGACACAAAGCTGAAGTTATTCTGTGTCTTTGCTGCACAGCTGCCTCTTCTCTCATTCTCTCCCCTCCCTCTCCTGTTTCTACTTCAATCATGAAACTGATCAATGATCGGCTTTTCTCTCTTGTTTGTTTATCGTCCACTTTGCGCCAGAACGGGGAAACCGGCGGATGTTGCGCTAAACAACAGCAGCACGTTTAAGCTTGATCAGCTAGAATTTATTTAATATTAATTTCTAGCATCAGCTGATGTTTGCTGGAGCCACAGCTGTAAAAGCTGCTGGTCATGATATTGGTTTGGATATCTGGTGAGAGGGAAACATGAAGATGAAACCAGGAGATGTCCTTACTCAATCATCAGAGCTGAACAGGTGATGGAGAAACAGGTTTACCTTTTAGGTGACATGAATGAGTTGAAGAGAAGTTATGAACTGTTTCTGGGAAATAACACCAGGATCCTTTTCCTGTCAGCTGACAGCTGGCAACTGTGCAGGGGTGGGTCTAGCAAAGTTTTGCCAGGGGGGCAGGTAGGGCATTAACAGGGAGAGGGGGGCACAAAGAAATACTTTCTTATTCTCATTTAAAATTTCTCACTTTTAACAAATAATTATCTGAATCTTACAACAAACGTTTTCATCTGATGTCAAATGTATAGAAATCCATTATTGTACATAGTAATTTTTTTAGGGTCCCATTTTAATTTCTTCAGAAGTAGCTAAGTACTGTATATGATGCCAGTATTTTCCCACATTTTCTAGATACTGTACCAGTACTGTGTGTAAAATGCCATCAAAAAGTCAATTAAGTTTTATTCTTTCTCACCTATCTTCCTGTCTCCTTTTACTTATTAAAGGTTGCCATGTTAGAAAAAATATTTTGCCCTGCCATGGTGTTTATTAATGTGGCAAATGAATGGTTTATGAAAATATATCTAAATCTGTCATCGGTAATCAGTAATGATCATGTCTCACCTCTAGTCTTCTCTGTCTTAATTTCAGGTTTTCACCATGTGTTGTAGATGGTTCAGGAGGTTAACTCGACCAAGCAGTCTACTTTCGGGTACTGTTTAGAATACCAGAATAGGGAGGATGGTGTAGGTTTAAGTTTATCAGACTGATACATATATACCAACAAGATAGTGTACATCACTGTCACAACAGCGTTTGTTTTCATTCAAAGGATTTATGGTTTTTCCTATAATACCATGGTGGGCCGGTCACCAGTCAAAATGCCCGGGCCGATTTTTTGTCCCAGTCCAGCCCTGAAGGGACCCCATGTCTGCCATATTTTAACCCTGCTATCTAAATAAGACTGATCAGAGATCAAGACTTCTATTGTCGAAGCTATCAGCTTAAAGCAGTCTGGCCATTGTCTGGCATCAACAAGGCATTCTCACTGCTGCGCTCACTGGATATTTTCTCTTTTTCAGACCATTGCTGAAAAAAATCCATGATTGTGTGGGAAAATTCCAGCAGAGCAGCAGTTTCTGAATTGTACAGACCAGACTGTCTGGCATAAAAAAACATGTCACATTTAAAGTCACTTAAATCAGCTTTCTTTCTACTTCATCAGGTCATATTGACCTAAGGCTGTGTGATATGACAAAATATATCAGAAGATGAAATTACAAAATCTATTGTTTCATATTATGCGCTATCGTTTGTTTCATGGTGTCACAAAATACCCAATTTACAGCAACATTGTTTCATCGTTTGGATGGTCACCATGTGGATGCAGGCACAGAGGATACCAGCATGGCCAGTGAAGATGAGGCAGAACCAGGTAGCTCCAAACAGAAGGACCAGTCAAAACAAACTGAGGCCCTTATTCCTAAACAAGGGGCTACCTCTGTAGCATGGACATGGTTTAGTTATGAAAAGTCTGACGCGGACCAGAAAACTGTACTATGCAAATTATGGCACAAGACTCAAACACGGCAAACCTCTTCAACCACCTACACAAGAATCACGTGAAAGACTATGGAGAGAGTTTACGGATGAGAAGCTGTCAAGAGCTCAAAATAAACCTTAGACTCAAACATTAGTACAGGCGTTTCCCCACACCAAATACTACAAAGAAAATGGCAGCCGTTACAACTTGTATATGAAAATATATAGTTTCCTGCATCGGTCAAAACACTCGACTCCAGGTACACAACGCCCAGCTGAAAACACTTCACATAAGTCAAGTTGCCCGAGATTCAAAGAATTTACAGAAAATGCACTATTTTGTGATATATATAGCTATCGGGATGAGAAATGCCTCATCGGGATATGAGATTTTGGTCATATTGCGCAGCCCTATCTTGACCAACTTTATGGGCTGGAATCCACCTCTGATGCTTGTGGACTTACTTCTCTTCCACCTGGCACACACAACATATCAACCATCCTTGGCTCCATCATATCAGTCAGCTCTCTCTCTTTACAACTCAGAGTCCCCACATTTAAAGCCCCTCCTCTCACCACCACACCTCCACCTTTTCTTCTCTCTCTCACTGTCCTCAAACACACCTTCACCCCCCTTTCTCTTCCTTTGCCAGCACTAGCACAGTTTCCCTGGCACCCTGTTGACCAACAGCACCAGAGGCAGTTGTTGTTAACATGTCAGAGCTTGGTATCTTAACAACAAGATATACTTTCTGGAGTGGTTGTGAATAATGTTGCAAAATGATCTTTTCTGTTCAACCCAAACAATGATCCTTTCTAAACCTTTCCAAATTCAAGGTTCAAGGTTCTTTATTCGTCACATGCATAGTTATGCAAGTATAACACACAGTGAAATGTAACCTGACACGCTCCACGACTT
This sequence comes from Diplotaxodon limnothrissa, assembly GCF_057381915.1. Taxonomy (NCBI): domain Eukaryota; kingdom Metazoa; phylum Chordata; class Actinopteri; order Cichliformes; family Cichlidae; genus Diplotaxodon; species Diplotaxodon limnothrissa. The sequence continues at coordinate 17,566,243 of NC_140601.1, read as the reverse complement.
GTGCAAAGGGGGGTGGACGACATTATATATAATATATACATTAGGTGAATGTGCAGCAGTAGCATGTATGCAGCAAGCAGGTGAATTCTGTACATTAAGTGAATTAAATAACAATAGACAATCTGACTATTTTACAAAATACACAATATGAATTTTAAATTAAAGGAATTTGAGCCGGTGGGTTTAGAGTGTCTAGAAGAGAGTCCTGTCTCAGTCACTTATGGATGATGTGAGAGGGTGGGTGTGTGTGTGTGTGTGTGTGTGTGTGTGTGTGTGTGTGTGTGTGTGTGTGTGTGTGTGTGTGTGTGTAGGGGGGGTCCTTAACACAGCTGTTCCCAAAACAGGATGTGATGTTCTGTGTGAGGATGCTCTCCACATATAGAAAATCCTGAGGATCTCTGGAGAGACCCTGAACTTCCTCAGTTGTCGTAGCTGGTACAGGTGCTGCCTAGCCTTTTTGGTCTGGACCTGAATGTGGGCAGACCATGTCAGGTCTGAGGAGATGTGGACACCGAGATACTCGAAGGACTGCACCCTCTCCACTGGAGCTCCATTGATGATAATGGGCTTGTAGTCTCTGTGCTGACTCCTTCTGAAGTCCACCACCAGCTCCTTGGTCTTGCCAATGTTCAGCTGGAGATGGTTGTCCTGGCACCATGATGCCAGATTCACCAGATCGTTGTTGGAGAAGCCGCCCAACACCACTGTGTCGTCAGCAAACTTCACAATGGTGTTGGAGCCGAACTGCTGAACTGTAATCAACAAACAGCAATCTCACATAGTTACCCTGTTTCTTGTCCACGTGGCTGAGGGTGGTGTGCAGGATGTGGCCGATGGCGTCCTCTGTGGATCTGTTGGGTTGGTAGGCGAGCTGGAGCAGATCTCTGATGTCTGGGATAGAGGAGGAGGTGATGTTCTTCAGCAGCCTCTCGAACACCTTCATTACTACTGAGGTCAGTGCAACTGGCCAGTAATCGTTCAGGGATGAGGGTTTGCTGTTCTTGGGCACAGGGATGACGGTGGATCTTTTGAAGCATGTGGGGACCACAGACTTCGCCAGGGACTCGTTGAAGATGGAAGTGAACACACCTGCTAGCTGGTCAGCACAGCAGCGCAGCAGACGGCCGGTGATGCCATCTGGCCCAGCCGCTTTCCTTGTGTTCACTCTCCTCAATGCCGCTCGGACGTCATGCTCCATGATGCTGATCACCGGTCTCTCGCTGATGATGTCACTGTCCTCGGTAGTCAGGCGGTAGTTAGCATTAGCCGCCTGGCTAACCTCGAAACGGGCGTAGAACTGGTTCAGCTCATTGGTGAATGCAGAGTCGGCGTTGATTGGCGAAGTGTCGCTGGCTTTGTAGTCCCTAATGGTAATTTTGACCAAAAGCTTAAAATTAATAAGAAAATACAAATAAAAACTAAAAAGCTTCTTTTGGTCCACACAGGACACAAACTCCAACTCCTGGGTGAAAGTGTTTGACCTATTTATCCAATACTCTGGATGGACTTTCAGATATTCTTTACACTACTTCTCCCAGTATTGTACAGAAAGTGCTTTAGTATTTTTCCAGCCTGTGTCTGCTGCAACACTATTGGGTTGTTGGAGTGATCAGAATCAGAATACTTTATTAATCTTAGAGGAAATTATGTGTTTACAGTTGCTCCTGGACCAGAAGACCAGTAACAAACAAGTTAAAGCATCAATATAAAATTGTACAATATATTACAAAATAGGTCTAATAATACAAATATCTCTAGTATATAAATATCCCAATATAAGGGTCAAATGGAAATATAAAATAAAGTTGAAATTGAGCTGGCCCTCGTATTATACCGACTGTTATTTTGTCTGTAGAGGGTGTGCAGATATTAAGGGTGTATAACTTCCTCAGTGTATACTTGCGCTTTTAAATGGAAAAAGGCTGAGGGGGCGGTGTGGCAGCAATTTTTCACACCAGCCTATTAATTAACGAAAGACCAAGACAGACTTTTAATTCATTTGAAAACCTGATGCTTAGCCTTGTCCACCCCAGCTGTAAAACTCAGAAACCAGTCTTACTTGTTATCATCTATTGTCCACCTAGGCCTTACACAGAGTTTCTCTCTGATTTCTCAGACTTTTTATCTGATTTAGTTCTCAGCTCAGATAAAATAATTATGGTGGGTGATTTTAACATCCATGTAGATGCTAAAAATGACAGCCTCAACATGGCATTTAATCTGTTATTAGACTCAATTGGCTTCTCTCAAAATGTAAAAGAACCCACCCACCACTTTAATCACACTCTAGATCTTGTTTTAACATATGGCATAGAAACTGAACATTTAACAGTGTTTCCTGAAAACCCTCTCCTGTCTGATCATTTCCTGATAACATTTACATTTACAATAATTGATTACACAGCGGTGGAGAGTAGACTTTATCAAAGTAGATGTCTTTCTGAAAGCGCTGTAACTAAGTTTAAGAATATAATCCACCCACTGTTATCATCTTCAATGCCCTGTACCAACATAGAGCAGAGCAGCTATCTGAACGCTACTCAAACAGAGGTCGATTATCTTGTTAATAATTTTACCTCCTCACTACGTACGACTCTGAATACTGTAGGTCCTGTGAAAACTAAGGTCTCAAATCAGAAGTACCTGACTTCTTGAAGAAAATAAGAACAACCCCAGGTTTCTCTTCAGCACTGTAGCCAGGCTGACAAAAAGTCAGAGCTCTTTTGAGCCAATAATCCCTTTAACGTTAACTAGTAATGACTTCATGAACTTCTTCACAAATAAAATTTTTATCATTAGAGAAAAAATTACCAATAATCATCCCACAGATGTAATATTATCTACAGCTACTCTTAGTACCATTGATGTTAAGTTAGACTCTTTTTCTCCAATTGATCTTTCTGAGTTAACTTCAATAATTACTTCCTCCAAACCATCAACGTGTCTTTTAGACCCCATTCCTACAAAACTGCTCAAAGAAGTCCTGCCATTAATTAATGCTTCAATCTTAAATATTGTCAACTCATCTCTAATAATCGGCTATGTACCACAGGCCTTCAAGCTGGCTGTAGTTAAACCTTTACTCAAAAAGCCATCTCTAGACCCAGCAGTCTTAGCTAATTATAGGCCAATCTCCAACCTTCCTTTCATATCAAAAATCCTTGAAAGAGTAGTTGTCGAACAGCTAACTGATCATCTGCAGAGGAATGGTTTATTTGAAGAGTTTCAGTCTAGTTCAAAACTAGTTCATGCATTTATTACTTCCAGGCTGGACTACTGTAATTCCTTATTATCAGGATGTCCAAAAAACTCGCTGAAAAGCCTTCAGCTAATCCAAAATGCTGCAGCAAGAGTCCTGACAGGGACTAGAAAGAGAGAGCATATTTCTCCTGTTTTGGCTTCCCTTCATTGGCTTCCTGTTAAATCCAGAATTGAATTCAAAATCCTGCTCCTCACATACAAGGTCTTAAATAATCAGGCCCCATCTTATCTTAATGACCTTGTAGTACCATATCACCTTATTAGAGCACTTCGCTCTCGCTCTGCAGGCCTACTTGTTGTTCCTAGAGTATTTAAAAGTAGAATGGGAGGGAGAGCCTTCAGTTTTCAGGCCCCTCTTCTGTGGAACCAGCTTCCAGTTTGGATTCGGGAGACAGACACTATCTCTACTTTTAAGATTAAGCTTAAAACTTTCCTTTCTGCTAAAGCATATAGTTAGGGCTGGACCAGGTGACCCTGAATCCTCCCTTAGTTGTGCTGCAATAGACGTAGGCTGCTGGGGGATTCCCATGATGCATTGAGTTTTTCCTTTCCAGCCACCTTTCTCACTCACTATGTATTAACAGACCTCTCTGCATTGAATCATATCTGTTATTAACCTCTGTCTCTCTTCCACAGCATGTCTTTATCCTGTCTTCCTTCTCTCACCCCAACCGGTCGCAGCAGATGGCCCCGCCCCTCCCTGAGCCTGGTTCTGCCGGAGGTTTCTTCCTGTTAAAAGGGAGTTTTTCCTTCCCACTGTCGCCAAAGTGCTTGCTCATAGGGGGTCATATGATTGTTGGGTTTTTCTCTGTATCTATGAAGCACCTTGAGGTGACTTTTGTTGTGATTTGGTGCTATATAAATAAAATTGAATTGAATTGAATTGAAAAATTGCACAGAGATGTGACCAGAAAAAAATCCAGTGAGTAGTGGTGGGATAAATAATTAGACTTTTTCAATTATTGCATGCGTACACAGAATCTGAACACACAGCACTCCAGTTGTTTATGGCAATTTGTGTTTTTGCTGTATTATTTGTTTTAGCAGATATGGAAAATATAAATGTTCTGCTACTGATACAACATAATGATACAACACAGGTGGTTTTGTCCTGAGATAGGTTGATTATGAAAATCATCTTAATACCCACTGTAGATATATTATTATAAGCAATTTACTGTGTATGCAGTGCCATTTGTATAAAGATATAGATTGAATTACCTAAAGCAAAGTGTCAACACACTTATCACAGTGCTAACACACAGTCATTACTGTAGTGGTTCTTTCTTTGCTGCTGTCTTGAGTGGAAGGAGTGAGGCGGGTAAAGCCCTGAAGCAAACAGAACATCAGAACAGTAGCCAAAGAAATGGTCGAGTTCAGTGTGTCACTCTGCCTGGGATGTAATGTAGTGATACAGTAGACAAAAGAAACCAGACAACAGGAGGAGAGAGGATTAGAGGAGCCACCTTTACTCTGATACACTGTCTAGCTGTTTGTGTGTCATTTGTAAAGGTTACCTTCTGCTACTCTGTCTGTCACGTACGACACACACGTCCCTAGATGCCTGTAGTTTCACCAGAGGATAAAACACATTTCTAAACAAATCTACACAGTGAATTAAAGCGGATCCCGCTTAAAAACTTTGATCTAAGAATCTGGCCTTTGCATATGGAAACAACAGTGCTGTATGTTAACGGCAGGTCTCTTGTGACTGTCATATGTTTTTCTGTTTGTGTGCGCATGTGTTCGCACATATGGCTCTGTGCTGATACTTTGTGCAAACATGTTCTGGCCTATTTACAAACTTCTTTCCCCTGCTATTTTTTCCCCTGTGCGTTCTGTGTTGTTCTTTTCCTCAGATACAGGTAGACTCGAGCAACCACAATCAGAAGTGATTGTAATGCACTTTATGTTGTCCTGTGTTGATTGTCTGTTATACGTTGCCCCATGGTCTTGGAGGAACACTGTCTCGTTTCACCACTGTACATGGTTGAAAAGACAATAAAGTCACTTGACTTGACTCATCATATTTGGATCTCCACATGCACGTTCACCAGGACAGTGGAAGTGTGTAATGATACACTTAGGGCTTTTCAAACACAGCTGAATTTTTGGTGAATTCCAAAGACGTTTTGAGCAAAAGCCACGAAGCAGCATTGTAAAAAAAAAAAGAAAGTATATTTTGTTATATTTGGAGGAATTGCAGTTTAATATATTAGAGAATTAATAGACAATTTTCCAATTAGATAATAGAACAAAACAAAAATGGCAAGAATGAGGTAACACTGACTGCCTTTATTGTGCTTCCATACCACACCTCAGGAATATGTGTGGGTCATCTACCAAACTGAAGGCCCCTCATCAGGGCATCTTTTATGGTAATGTTAAATAGAAGCACTTGTGTGATTTGGTGAATGAGGCTTGTAGTAGAAAGTGCTCAAAGTATAAGTGTGTTATATCTGTGGTCAGACGCTTACATACACGTATTATGGGCATGAATTACCATTGTAATTTTGGCTTTCAATGATTTCTTTCAATTGTTCTTTCTCCAAGGTGGAATCATTGTACAAATAATTTATTTTAGATTTTCTCTAATCCACGCAGGCTCAAATATACACATACATTTCTACTAATATTTGGTTAAATCTCAGCTTTTAAGGGTTGGTGTTGGGGCGTTGGGAGGGCCATTGCAGCAGCTTAATGTTAACCTGCTTTATCCATTTCCAAAACCAGTTCTGATTTTTGTTTGGTATCATTGTCGTGTTGGAACAACCAAATGCATCAAAGTTTCAACACCTAGCTTAATTTGAGGTAAAGTCCTCTTTCTTCATTATTCCATTTGTTTTGTGAAATGTATCCATACCACTGCCAGCGAAACAACCCGAGAGCATGATGCTAACACCACCATACTTCACAGCTGGTTGTGTTCTTGGGCTTGAAAGCCTCCTTCAAACACACCTCTCAATGTGGCAAAATAGCTCAGACTTTGTCTGACCATGAAACTTTTCTCAAGAAGGTATTTGGCTCGGCATGTGGGCTTCTTTCCTGGTCACTATCCTCTAAGTCCATGGTGATTTAAAACTTGCTTCAGCATGCTTTTGCATAATTCACACTAAATCTCTGAACACTCACTCTGCTTGGCAGAATCTGTAGAGTTCATTTAAATTTGTTGGTAGTCCACAAATTTTCAACATGGGTGAAGTTGAGATATTAATGTTAGCCTGCTTTATCCATTCCAAAACCAGTTTTTATGTAAGCTTGGGCTCATTGTCCTGCTGGAACACCCAACCATGTACAAGTGTCAGCTGGTTAGCTCTTGATTCGTCACTTATCAAAAAGGGACAGTAATTCTGGTGTTCCTGTAGGCTTGAGCCTTGGTGGGTTGCTCCTGAACATCATAACCAATTTCCCTTTCATCTCAGGGTGACAATTACAGACCAGACTTTGGCAAACAATTTTCCTTCTTAGATTTTCATTGATTTCCTTGTCATTTCTCATTGTTCATGTGTTGGTCAATCCAAAGAGTGTTGTCAAATAAATACATTTTTATGCTGGCAAAGAGAAACTACCAGCTATAGTGGTTCATGATCACTAATGGGAAATTAATAGAACTTGTCATTGTCAAGTTAAAAGCCATTGTAGAGCCTTTAGCACACAAAAGGGTTGACCCTTTGCAGATTAGAGAAAATCTAAAACAAATTCAGATTTGTGCACCTTGTTAGTTAAAGTTGTTAAATGTATGTATGTTGTACAATTCAATTCAGTTTTATTTTCAAAATGCAATCAAACCATCAGCCACCTCAAGGCACTTTATTTTGTAAGGTAGACCCTGCAGTAACACATACAGAGAAAAACTCAGCAATCATATGACCCCCTATCAGCAAGCACTTTGGTGACAGTGGGAAGAAAAACTCCCTTTTAACAGGAAGAAACCTCCAGCAGAACCAGGCTCAGGGAGGGGTGGCCATTCCACACTGGAAGTTGAACAGCTCAAAGAAATCATTAAAAAAGCCCAAAGTTTCCATGCTATGCCCATGATATGTGTATGTCATGTATAGACAGGAAAAAATTGATTATAATAAATCAATCAAAAGAAAACGGGCATCCCGACCTATGTGGTTCGTGTCACTGACCATATAACTCCAACCTACATTTGTTTAAGTCAGGGTGATGGCTTTTTCTGTTTTACTTTTTTTTTTTTACCCTAGTCTTACTTTCTCTGCTATCACAGACAACAATATAAAAATGCACTGAGAAAAAATACAAAGGATAAATGTTAAATAAAAAAGGAAAATAAGCTCTGAGAATACCTCTCAGGACTCTAAGGTCCAAAGTCTGTTCTTCCAGGTGCACTCAGTGACGCACCTGAGCTTGAGAGCAGACGGGAGCTGAGGCTTTGGAGAATAGCTGAAGCAAAGATTTAAAGTTGAAATGGTCTAAAATAGCTTAATGGTGCACTTTGCTGGAAAAACACAAGATACATCAGACAGACCTGAAGCAAAAGCCGTGCACTGTTCTCTTTAGTCGTGTCTCAAATGGGAAACAAGTTTTCTTTGTGTTTTCCAAATGAACAACTCCGAGACATTACACTTTGAAGCCAGTGGAAGATCAAAGCTAATCGCAGCCACACAAATGAAAAAAAAAAAATAAAGGGAAAAAAAAAGGACGTCTGTATGAGAGGTAAACAACAAAAAAGTGAGATGTCAAATCAATTAGCCTGCGTCTCGTCCCAAACTGCTTGGCTTGTAATCATTTGCCACCGAGGCAGCAAAAACCTCTTGAAATGAGCAACCGGCTCTCGTAGAGAGGTTTGTGCTCTGATGAGCTGCATGTCACATTAATTATGCCAGATATGGGTGGGCTGCGTTTCTGGAGTCTCAGTTCATCTATTTGTAATAATAAAGTAACAGCGAGGTTTTTCTGCTAACTGAAAAGCAACTGTTTATGTTATGCATGGCTGAATATACTGTAAACTCTTTCCAGTACAATGCTGCATTTATAAATAGCTCTCTAGCCTTCTATGAGCTACTGTGGGCTCACAGCTGTTTGGAATTTGTGTGGAGACACACTCGTGCACCCTTGTTACACATGAACTCTTATATTATTTCCCTCTCCGTGCCCACAGCCCCTCAAAGTGAAAACAACCTCATCCTAGTAGTTAGAAAATAATTAGTTCCAATTTCTCTGTCTCTCCGCACTCACTGTTCTCCTCATCTCTCACCTGACATTAGTTTTTAAGGCGCCTCGTTATTATTAAGACATCAGTGTCTAATCAGTATTTGTGTGCATTTGGTTTATTAATTACATCGGCTGGTACGAACTCGGAGCACTTGGCGAAGAAAAAAAAAAATCAAAAGCTGACGCCTGTGTCATGATTAATTTCGCAGTGAACAGTCTCCGCGATGTCAGTGGTAATTAGGCATCACCCATTGCATAACACACCATGTGTCAGGGTGGGTGGCATGTGAGTGTGTGTGTGTGTGTGTGTGAGAGAGAGAGGGTGTGTGTGTGAGAGAGAGAGAGAGAGAGAGAGAGTGAGATAAAAAAGCGAAAGAGAGAGGGAGAGGAAGGGAGGGGGGGACAAAGAAAAAGACATGGCTTCAACTACTTGTTTAGCGAGTAGCTGTGTTGCACTTACAAGCCACGGACTCCTCAAGAAAATTATCTGTCTATCTGGTCTTCAACATGGAAATGCAATGTGTTTATCAAAGCATTTTAATGCACAGGGATTTGAAAAGAAGACGAAAAAAACCTGTGGAAGAGTAGCTGCTGGTGACTGTTATTTGGGATCTGAATAAAAAAACAATAAACATCAAGGAGCGCCTATGGGAGTCCAAATGTTTTCACCAGGTGGTAGAAACAAATGCAAAATTACTTTTATCTGCTCAGCGTGATTACTGGCCTAGATAGTGTCGTTTTTTATTTATAAAAATGCTCCATTTATGAATTAGCTTCATTTGTGCACAATCTACGAGGTATTATTGTCTCGTAGCTATATGAAATCTTTATGTCGCCAGGTTAGACGCATCTAATTTTCAGCAGCGACCTGCAGCGTGTCTGGCATGGTGCAAAAACTTTGGGGAAAGCACTCAATTAACTACAAAAGGGTTATTAATCCTGCGAGTGAGCTTTTTCTCTCTTTCTTTCTTTTCTTTTTTTTTTCAAAAATAAACAATGGCCCATAACACTCAAATTAACACAGATTGGGATTTGATGTGCTGTGCAGCCAGATGGCTTGCTCACTCACTCTCTGGCGGGCTGGCAGTGCAGCTGAGGACGCAGGCACTTCCAGAGCGGATTTGAAAGAATCTAGGCCAGAGAGAGTGGGGCTGCTCTCGGAGACTAGCCGCCAGTGCTGTCATGTTTTAGTGCACATTTTCTATTTGAGGAAGGAGCCGCTACAAAGATGTGCACTGAGTGTGTCTCTGTGTGTGTCTCTCTCTCTCTCTATGTGTGTGTGTGTGTGTGTGTGTGTGTGTGTGTGTGTGTGTGTGTGTGTGTGTGTGTGTGTGTGTGTGTGTGTGTGTGTGTGAGATGAGCAGTGACTGGAAGAGGAGAATTGCCTTGATAGAAATGAAGGGAAAGAAGCTCATCTTCGAGCTCTGTACACAAGCTCAGTGTGCATTTTTCTGCTGTCCACCTACAGTATTTGTGCAGTGCATGTACACACCTGACAGCAGAATGCTTGGAGAAGTGAGAAATATTCAAATACCTAAAAAAAAATGTGAGAGAAGAAATAGTTCTGGTAATTTTAACACGAACTGATGTGAAAATAGTTTCTCCTTACATAAATCCATATTCAAATGAGACGTAAATGTGTTCTTGAGATTGATGTGTGAGAAAGTTTACTGTGCGTATTGTGACTTCAGCACCGGTGTAGGGATCAGCACTTTTGTAAACACTGTAGCACAGAGATTCAAATGCAACTTTTAGAGCTAGTCATTATTCAAAAGCCTAGCCTCCATCTGGAAAGTGGCAAACTTGGCTGTTTTCCTGGTGTTGCTGTGGAGGAAAACTGGGTCTGTGTGAAATTGCAAGACTCATGATACTTGGCTAAGGTGTAAATTTGTCTGGCTTTGATGATCATTTTCTTCACAGGATTAGTTTTGCCAATGGGGAAGGGTTAAAGTTGTTACAAAACTTAGAAACTTTTCAGGTTGTGAACACGAGTTCACAAGTTCTGTCTTTGGTGCGTGATTGTAGAGGAGTGAGCAGAGAGAGAAGGGTATGAGTAGGAGAAGTAATACCACATTGGGCACACAAACTATAAAGTAGACTTAGCAGAGGTAATAATTTGCACCATTTGACCGCCACACATTCCCTGATATGAGATCAAATGATTTCAGCAAAAAGTATATGCCAGTTTCCTTAAAATTCCCTGGGACTGCAAAGTGAGACATGCCCATGGAGGAGAGTATGGCGAGTTAAAGGTACAGTCAGTCATTTTTTACGGTTATTTAATAAGAAAAAAGGACACTGTTTAATTATGTCTTCCATCAAATTGATGCATTCTTATAAACTTAGGTTTAATCTATTAAAAACACATAGAAGCACGTCCTGGTTTGTCAAATCTGCCATGTTGCCCTGGTGTTGGTGTTGTTACTACATCATCATTATCATTTTTCATGTTGTTGTTATTCCATTGTGTGTGGGGGGAGCATTTCAAGTCTTTAAGTTCTTAATTTATATAAATTAATATAAATTATCAAGTTAGATTTGCTGAAAATATAGATTACTGATGTTGTTTGCTAGTGATGGTTTTTAAAGGCATTAGCTAATTTCTTGGCTAATGCTAACTGAATGCTCAGACGTCACTAGTCAGTTGGGATGTTGATCCTGGACCAGCATTATTATGATGATATAGGGACAACACCAGCACAAGGATATCAGATTGTACATGTTGACCCACCGTCTTGTAAACAGTTGCCAAAACGGACATTGCAGTTACACCTAATCACATGTTATGTATATGGCTTGAAGTCATTTTTTTGCCATAGAGGCTAATTTTAATCAATATCTGCAAGTAGACTGAAAATATGAAGGATCATTACATTTGCATTCTCACATCATATGAGATTTTATTCACTATGTAAGATCCACTTGAAAGGGAGTTTTACTAACACCGACTAACAGTAACTAACAGCTGCTAACAGAAGCTAACAGCAGCAAAAACAGCAGCTCTCATAGACAGAAACCTTACCTCAGTATCACTGTCATTGGATAGAGGTGAGCTTCACTGACTCACCAACTCCAGACTCCTTTGACTAAGTTTTACACCCTCCTCCAGAATAAATAGAGGTGAACACATATTGGCAACTGAGATAAACAGCAGACTGACAGCCTACACTCACTACAGATTGTTTGTCCTACAAAAGCCACATTTGCTAGGATTATGCACTTGAATTGGGAGGGGAACTCAATGACTGCAATCGGCATTCTGCTGAAATCTAGCGGCGATACTGTACATACTGTCACTTTAGGAACAACACAAAAAAGAAATAGTAAGTATTTCTGTTTGTGGCTCTGTATTTTGTTATTATGGCCTAATTATGGCCTATTTCTTTGACTGATTCATTCATTATTTTCTTTATGTTAAAATACCAGATCATTATAGTCTTGGTCCCAAAATGATTTAGGATTTTATAATGACGTGAGAGAATTGCTCACATTTATGAAGGTCGAACTGACAGATATTCAGCAGTTTTGCCAAACTATCAAAAATATTTTTAGCTGTAGAATAATTTTCTATTATTCAACAAATTGATTCAAATGCTGTTCATTTCTGTTCTTTTATGATCCTTCATAGTGATCCTTAACTTTAAACAGATGTATATATTACTCCTGGTAAACATACATGAAGACATGGCAAAGAAGCATCACGACTTACAAAACAAGCACAGTGAAGCAGGGTGCATCAAACTCTAACAGCAGATTCATATTAATTACAAACTGGCAAAGTTGTTAATATAACTGCTCTCAAAGCCAGAAGTCTGTGTGAATGGCCCGAAGTGCCAGACAACACCTTCTGTTTCAATCGATGGCCATCAGCATGCACACCCCCTTAGACAAGCAAGGCTGCTCTGCTATATATACACACACCAGCCTCAACTGCCTGGGAGGAATCTCCTCTCACAAACTAACTTTTCGTTCTTTTTAATTTTTCTATTCTTTTGCGCCCTCATTATCTCTGTGTTTGCAAAGGCTGCAGATGTGCTTGTAGCGTCACACAGGAAATTTTCTCATTTTTAAACTTAGGATTAAGACAAAGTCAAAGGAAAGTTCTCCAGCACAAAGCAACAAAAGCACGCTCGTGTGTGTGTGTTTGCTTTTGAAGCAAAGGAATTAAAACTACAACGTGGAGGATGGAGTAGGAACATATATGTGTTCTGAGAGTAAGAATATCAAATCAGATTGAACTGGGTTATCTGTAATGAGTAAACACATTTTGCCCGAACACAAAAAATACCATACTTAGAAAGACTTCAGCACGATTGTGTTGAGGTTTTATATGAAATTAAAAGCAGTGGTTAGGCTATAAAACTGTTAATTAAATGACCACACTACAGCGTGTCTGTTTGCACAGTTTCTTAAAAGCAATGAATGCCTTTTTGTCTGCAATTTTCAATATTATTGATAGCTTTTCCCGGAGCAACCAAAGATTTTCTTTCCAAGGCGTGATTTCACAATTTTCCCTTTTTTTCTCTTAATGCTGGCTTATCTATCCATCCATCTATTGTTTCTTTTAAAAATTACATGATCGTTCCTCATCAATGGAGCCCATAATCTGTTCTAATAACAATGGATCTGTTGACATGCAAACAAATTGTAAATAGTTTTGAGTAAAATTTTAAGCAACAACTTCAGGGTAAGTTGTTGTTAAGTTTCTGCTGGCTGACGGATTTTTTTTTTCTTACTTTTTAACTTTGCTTTGCAATTCTCTCAACTGTTAATGCTGTACTTTACGATATAGCTGTCGAGTCCGATGACAAGATCAATGTCATTCTCATATCTAAATGTGAAACTACCACTAGGCTTTGTCCAAAGCAAGCAGCTACTGCTGGGACTGACAAATGAAGCTGAGAAAGACCCTGCCAGAAATGTGCAGTTCTTCAAATAGCAATTTGAAGCTGGTCCCCAAAATTCCCAATATGTTCAAAAATTGTAAACAGGTGCAAAATGATGTTGACGGATGCTCAATCATCCAGGTAAGTAAATCCCAAAAAGTTGATTCTGTTAATCTGGACGTAGCGTTTTCAGTGGGAGAAATGTTTTGTCACTCATCCAAGTGGCAGGTTTCCCCATCCTTATAAACAGTACAAACAGTATCACTGATTACACCCAACAGTGGTGACCACTTGTGATGGGAATCGAGAACCTGTTCTTGCAGAGAACCAGTTCCCAGTATCCCAGTAGCAAGTGGAACCAATAAAAGTGATCGGCATAACAACTGGCAACTGTGGCTAAGGGAAAATGGGTATTCCCTGAACCTTAGCCGAGTGATTGCTTGAAACTGTTGTCACTGGGTAAAATTGGTCACAGGGAGATACTACATCAAAAACCTCCTTCTGATTGCTTTGGACACTAGCAGATCATCGCGACTTGTCTGTAAACACTCACTATGTAACTATTGAGCGTTAGTGAAACTTGAAAAAGTGCAAATTAGAAATTGAGACCAACTGCCAAAAGTTGTGCCTCATGCAACAGAAACTAGCACGTATCAAACGCACAACTTTTACTTTAGGTGAACATTCTCCAGTTGTCATCACACATAGTTTCACAGCCAAGTTTGCATCTTCCATTCAAACTATGGCTGACCGTGACGTTCTCCTTGCAATCAAAGACACTGCAGGGAGATTTTCAGTAGAGAACCACATGTCACTCAGTGACAGCAAGCAACTGGTCAGGGAATACAGGTTTTCCTAGTACCCAATAGTTACCAGGGGGTCACTTAATGTTCTCTGGGCTGGGGCTGACTGGGGCTTTAGCAATCAGGTCAACAGTGACTGTCCACTAGCAGCTAGTCGGGAAATATTCATTTTTCCCTATAGCAACCAGTGGCTGCCTTGTTTAATATACAGTCTGTGGTTCAAACACCCAACCTTAAGTGTATTTCTAGGTAACTTTGTTGCTGTGAAGAGCAGAGTACACACCAGCACAATTCCTCTACCAAGACACATGGCGGTCCTTTAAAGTTATGTCTGAGCTAGTAGTAGTAAGCCCACTCTGCCAACTCAGCATGTGGTTGTTGTGGGAGAGATGTCATGAAAATGTGGAACGAACATTTGAGTTTCCTTCTAAACTCTGTCAATCACTGTGTGCATAAAGAGTTTGCAAAGTGTATTCTATCTGAAGATTTCTTGCTCCTTAAGTATGAGGTTACTGAAACTCTATTCGGTGGTAAGGAAAGTAATACACAGAGAGCTAAACACTTCTTCTATTACTGATATTTACTTCATTGTTGTCCCATGTAACATGATGAGCATGGAACCTATTCTAGTTGTGAAGAACTGAAATAGTACCTTGAGCTCCTATCAACTGCTTGCTATAATCCAGTGTCAAAGGCTATGAAGGTGTTGTGAGTAAATTTTGTGATCATTTTAATCTAAGTACTATAGAAAATTAGGTTTTGCAGTCTTTAGTTCCTAGACACCTTCAAGGAGTCTGACCGAGTGAATAATTGGCAGGTGTTTTACTGACTATTGTTACAGTGTACCTCTTTTTGTTGCCTGTAGATGACTTTATTAGTTCAGACTCCAGACGTTTTTTGGGTATAGTGGAGTAATAAGTGAAATTCATATATTTTTCATGGACCCTAATTGGTGTGGGGCAAGCTAGCAATCTGTCACCTTTTTGGTTGCATTCAAGTGAGTCAGGAGTCACCATCACCCTCCTTCCTGATGCCTTTATTTAAAAAATGCTGTGGCAGACTTCCAGCACATTTATGACCAAATATAAGATGGACTCAGGTACACTGTGCCATTGGTAAAACAGGCCATTTAAGGTTTGAACGTCTCAACTCTTTAAATGTTAACAGCAATGGCTGTAAACCATTGCAAACTGTTGCCACAATACTTGTTGACATTTAGCATTTGATTTTATTGGTCTGAGGTTACTAAGATGGACAAGGAAATGCCTCCTTTTGAGACTGCCTGAGAAAACTGCTTGGCAAGTGGCCTGACATATGATACCTTATTTGTCAGTGAGAAAAAAAAAAGGAGCATACATAAGTCATGATTCAACTAAATCAAATGCCAACAAGGAGAGATCATTTGGCTGAACTGAGCATGATTTACTGATGTGCAGAATTTGATTAATAAGCTATCTGTTAATTAGACTAGGGGTAAAGTACACAGTATAGAGACTGATTGGCTTTCAGAAGGTGGGCAAGAGAATGACTGGACTGAGTTAATAATATTAATGATGTCAGTATTCAGATTTTTAGTGCGGAAAAGCAGACGTGATGTTTAAAGAATATATTGGTAATCTGAACACCCAGGATATCAGGCAGATGAATGATTTCAGATCTTCCTATTGAACTTACACCTAAGTTTCATTTGAATGTAAAAGCACTTTTAGCTACTGGCCCAATTTACTTTAATGTGTTAGGTAAAGTGGGCCACATTTCTGATGGATCCTCATATTAGAAATAATTGATATCGCTAATATATTTTATTATTGCGTGCTTTATTATTGCCTTCCTCATATTTTCTCTTCTAAGTATGTTTGCATATGGTGTGTGTTTGTGTGTGCTTAACTACATTTGTATGTGCATTGTATATATTCATGTTCAAAAACATTAAAAACAACCCTTTTTATTACTAAGAACACAGTTTTGTGTCTTGTATTTACCCCAGGATAAAGATTTTAATGCCTTTAAATCAAAGCAATTTAAAACATTTGTGTAACAAAATCCTACAGTTGATAGATATCTATAATTTAGCACATCTTTATACTAATAATGATAATAATCCACAAAAAAACCTCTCACAAGAAGTCCTGTTAACATTGAATATTTTATGCTGCGCAGGGATTTGATATTTTCAATTGATCAAACATTTGCATGTTTACATCTGGTACTGTCTTCATTATAAAGCCGTCATCTTCACTGTGTTGTGCATCCTCTGTCCCACTTTGACCTACAGGAGCATATTGCTACATGAATTATCTCTTTGGTTGCCTGAGTAGGAGGAACATTTACAGTAACGAGGACCACGGGAACAGGATTTACCGTTCCATTTGCCCTCCAATGACATTACTTCAAGTAATGATGATGACAGACATAAAGTGGTCATGGTGGCACACAACAGATGAAACCGGCATGGATTTTGTGTTGTTCGCTGCTGCCCAACCAGGCCTTGCTTAACAAACCATTTAATCGCTTTCAATTAGACCATTACTATGTGACTCCTGTGATAAAATATTACAGCAAATTGCGTCAAACGCCTGCAACGCCGATTTCAATTGTATCCACAGTTTGCACTTCCTTGCTGAAATATTTGGGAGGAATATTCTTGGGAATGTCCCCCTCTGTACTATGTTGTTTTCAGCCTGTCACTCTCCATCTCCCGTGGAGGCATCATTCCTCATCTACTCTGTCATCCCAGCACATGTTCCATTTACCATGCATTAATCTCACTCAGCTTCACATTGCTCTCACTTGCCTGGTCCCTTGGGATACAACAACAGACAAGCATGCTCTGCTTGCCAAAATGCAATGCAGTTGCAGCACTGAACGTTAAACTAAGCAGGAACTTACTGCAGCAATCAGGATTTCATATCACTTCTAAATGGCATCCAAAAGTCAGTGCTACAATGTACTCTGTGTCCTGTGTAGCAGTGTCCCAGCAAAACCTTTATAGACTTGTCTCAGTGCTCCTGAGCTAACCTTTTGATAAGCCCTTGAGACAGTGTAAATTAAAGGCATTAAATCATGATTTGGTGTTGTGTGAGGGTGCTCATGGAGACATCCCCTTCACAGTCTAGTGGTCAAGGGGGGAGGTGTGCGGTGGTCAGTGCAGACAGGTCATCCCATAGCGGTGACTGATGGCTTTCATCAAGGGGCCCATGGGCTCACTGGGGAAAAGAACATGGAGAACGCTGCCAAAAGAGCTGATATTCATCTACCGGCAGCCCCACGGGGCAGGGAGAGGGAAGTCAGTAAAGACACAAGAACAAATCTGCATGCACTGTACAAACTAGTAGTGCCAGGCAAATGAAATGTGGAAATCAGGGCTAATCCTAAGTGTGATTTCAGCTGAGAAACATGTATTCCTACAACATGCCTCACAGCACTCCCTCACTGCTCTAATTCAATAGCAAATGGAGACATCCTCAGATTGAAATGAAGCCAATTAGCAGAGGCACAGCTGATTTTAAAGCACTGATTAGGGGAGATGTGTCGTGCTGGTTCTGGGATCTATTCCCTCACTGCGGACCTGCTTCAGCTTGGGCTACCATTAATATCCCATGAGGCACTGGGGCACGCTCCTGGCCAGCAGCCAGATTCCCAGTTATCTGTTTAAACAATTTTGCAGGCTATTTCAGGAAGAGGAAACTCGCTGCCCATGCCTCTCGGCGTTGTTATGGCAACAGCCCATTTAATCTTAAACGTAACATGGGGAGGTGACCCAGTACCCAAAGCTTGAGAAGTTGGATAATGTACGTTTAATAACATTTTACAATATTGCGTTAAGCTCATGACAGCAATGACATATAACCCCAAAACATGCGTTGCATATAGCTGGTTGTGGAAGATAGATTGTATTTTACAATACATGGCACCATGAGTAGCCAGCTACATGATCAAACTGTGGTCCAAGGTCATTTTTATTCATCGCAAATTACACTAATGCAAGTATTTTGCTGGCAGTCTGATAAAATAGAATTATATGGTCATTATGACAGAGCCCTGCTTGAGAGACTCTAATTTGAATTTGTTCGGTGCTGAAAATAATTGCTTATCTCTGTAACTGCTCCTAAATATAGGATCCCTTAATCCTTGGTAACTGCGTAATTGTCGCAGGATTGGAAATGCAGGCGGCACAGTATAGAAATGCATATGCATATTGTGATGTTAATGAATGGCACCTAGGTTAATAAGACTTTTCAAGCTCTGCAGCTCACAGCAGTATAAAAGTTACAGCAGTGAGAGGCTGGCTGTTATTGTTCATTATGTACACCCAACGTACTTCTGTAATTTTAATAAAAGAGAGTTGTTGTTGCTCTTCTGTAAATCTTGGATTTATAAGTATTATTTTACATGAATCACGGGTCCCCCATTTCTGAAAATATGAGACTTTGCGCATGTTTGGTACTCCATCTGTACGTTTTCCTGCACGCCCACACTGAGTTTAGCATGTAGCTTACATGCCAGATGACATGCTTTGAATTTGAGCCTACAGTTGTCCTTGGGCACAGACGTGAAAGCCATGAATTGGCTTTGGCAGCTACATGCTGACACGGTCACAAGATCAACATCTGAACTATGCCGTACAGAAGTGTCATTAGTTTTGCTGCCGTTTTGTTCATAAACCAAAATCATGGTCTGGCTTGTGATCGGTGCAAGATGAAAGGACGACAAAATAAGCAGAATTCGTACAATCTGAGGGTATTATTTAACAGTTAGATTTCTCTAACTGTTAAAAAAACATTTCAGTTAAATCCAGAAATGTCAACCTCATGGTGATAGACCAAAGTCATTAGGCTGCACCCTCTGGAGTCCATAAATATTCAAAGCCAATCAACCAGATGTTGGAATTTTTCCAATCTCCACCAAACTGTACCACCGAGAGTACCTAAAATATTCGTACTGATAAGTAAACAGTTTAGAAAAACGAGGCACAACTGAAACGAACACATCAAACTAATAATGTCATGACGTGGCGCCCGTCTCTTGTTTCCTGTGAACATTTACATGCACGCGCCGTTCTTCTCTGCTAGCGCATTTTGTCGTGTGATAATTGAGACCCCTGCTGCTGTAAATACTTTTGCGGTTGTCGTAATTGATGTGCCCGCAATTTGTAGCACCGTCTCTTTGACCACTTTAGAGCTCCATTAGTTGCTTCACGCTGCTCAGAGAAGTCACATAAAAGTGGCATTTGTTAGACCTCTTTTAAAGGTGACCCATAATGCTAATCTTAAAATGACACACCG
Organism: Diplotaxodon limnothrissa; assembly: GCF_057381915.1. Lineage (NCBI taxonomy): Eukaryota > Metazoa > Chordata > Actinopteri > Cichliformes > Cichlidae > Diplotaxodon > Diplotaxodon limnothrissa. The sequence continues at coordinate 17,546,830 of NC_140601.1, read as the reverse complement.
CTGCTGCTTGCTTTGCTTACGTGCTTGGCGATTGGGATTCAAAGTCCTTTTGCATTTGCTGCTGTCAATATTTGGTCCGGTCAATCCATCTAATTTAGGCTATCATGAATATTTCATGACAAGAGCTGAAAATTAAGACGCACAGTCGATAAATAAGAGGTAACTAAAGGCAAGCATCTTTTTCATATTCACTTAAAGATGTAGTTTAAAAGTGTCACGACGATACTGAGACTGACTGAAGAGGAAGATAGGTCTTTCAGATCATTTCAGTTTAATAGTCTGCACTGTGCCGGGACCTGAGGCGCTGCTTAGAGCTGTATACGTTCTAGGCTTTTGTCTGCAACTCATGTGAACACTCACACCTTACAAAAGCTATTAAAATGAACATGTCACTAATTAGCTCCCAGTGATTCACAACCTGCACACAACCACAGTTCAAACTTCTCAGTAATCAGCAAATATCTTTTAAAGCATCTTTTTTTTTCCTTTTTATAATGTAACAAAAGAATTTTGCATATTTAGACACTAATAGGTACTAATATTTACAATCGGATTTGGTAGGTTACTCATTTGAAACAGCATTGTGCTCTCTTCACCTTCAGCTGAGACAACTTCACACAGCACCCTGCCGACAGGCACACAGGCCTTCCCCTCACTAGCGGCTGAACTACTAGAAGTTCACAGCTCGAATCGACACTTTTCATTTTGAGAGGTCAAAGAAGTGGAAAAAGTTGAGGGAATAAAGTCCTGGTATATTTTTTCCCACCTGGATACACCACAAGGTAATTAACATGTAATTACCACTCACAACCATAAGTGCTGGCAACAATCTGGGCCACTTACATAGGTGACATTATAGGCTCTACAAAGATTCAGCACAGAAATAAGCAAGTATACTGCTAGTGTCAATCACAAGCTTAGATAATTGCAAAGGCAAATCAAACTCTCAGATTCATCTGCTGTGGCACCTCCTATGGAAATAAGGGAACAGTGGAAAGCATCTTTATCCAGTAGTCACATTTTCTGTCTATTAAGTTATCATTAAAACAGTGGCTAGTGGCTATAATAATAAAAGTATAACATTAATATTTGGGCTAGGCAGCAAACGTTATCACCCCTGTAATTGTCTAAAACGTTCCATTAATTTAACAAGATTACACAATTATTTGTGTTTAAAAAATGTTTTTGTGTCTCTTAGAGTCTCAGATTGAAGCTGAGAAAAGCATACCAGCAACTAGACAAAAACAGTGGCAGCCTACTTTACCAACTCTGGTTGATTAGCAAAGAAAATATGATGCCAGGTCACCAGATGCACACCACTACCTCAGTTAACCTGAGAATATTGTTGACTTTTTTTTGTTTTTTTTTGACACTACAGTCTTAACATTTTGGCATATATATATATGCCTTACAGTTATCGCTATCTATCTATCTATAAAAACTCTTTATTTGTTTACTTTTTACTGACACTATTGTTTGTATTCACAAGGGATCACCATAACTCCACATATTTATGTATATATGGGCAGAGTTTTACAGCAGATGCAAAGCTGAAGGGATTTGTATCTCCTCGCAAGATTGGATGAAGGATCATTTACTTATTAGGCAAATGTGTAACCCACCCCTATATTTTTTGCCCCACAGTATAAAAAAGTATTTTGCATTTTCCTGATTTCTGGTATCAAGCTTGTATTGTGATAACCCTGCTTCTAGCACAGCGTGATCTCTCCTGTTTACCATGACCCTGGCAGCTTTATTGCTTCACATTCGATGATCAACTTTTTTTCAAAATGTGTTGGTTAGATTTTTTTTTTTTTTACATTTAATTAACATTAAATGTAATGTGGCGCTGAATATTATAGCAAACAAAATGAAAATGCGGAGACATTACAGTGCCAGAAATCTGAATCCATGCAGCTACCCAGATAGTACCAAGGAGTTTGAATTTCACTCTCACTAAAACTGATTACCAGCTGCCCACACATGCAGAGAAATACAGTAGCAGTAATACACACAACCACACACACACACAACGCACACATCCACGCGGGTATTGGGAACAAGAAGCTACCTTAGACGGAGGAATAGACAGAAAAACCTGGTGCATTTTTCATTTTTGAAACCAAATTCAAAATAAAGATTGGATTCAGAGGAGGTTTTAGTATTTCCTTTTTCTTATTTGCACTTTTCTTTTCCAAAGAAAAAGACAGTAATATAATCCTCAAAGGTTTGTTTTTTTTAAGGTGAACTAAGGCAAAAACAATGATCATAATCATGCATGCTTTAAGGGAAAGTGTTTGAGTCAATGCAATGTCATGTCCATGTTTCATGTGTGCATATACATACTGGGCTTCATGTGTTGGTTTGTGGGAACTGCATGCGTCCGTGCTGGTGGGCGGCAAATTCTTCATTTAAAGCCAGGAAGTCTGTGTGCCCACTAACATGATCGCTTCACGGGACATGCAAATCATACCTCCAAAGAGGCTTCTGAATCTCCATTTTGTCGTTTTTGTTTTTTTCTCCCCTTCCCTCCACTAATTGTGTCATTTTCGTCAAAATGCTAAGGTCACATTTTCAGTCCGACTACATTTTCAAAGACTCAAAGCTTTTTGCACACTGGCAGCTGTTCAGTATTTGAAGCATGGTAATTTCTTCAGCTCCATTTTATTTTATGTGTTTTTTTTCCCCTCTTTGGATATGTTGGACAATTAAAAATAGGTTTGTACAAATAGAGGAAGGCAGTGAAGCTTTCTTGAGTACACCTACGATCTGCCGTTGTGTTTGGTAAAGTTTCCTTTTCCTAATGGAAATTATTCCTTCTTTCTTCCTCCATGCTCTCTGTGCTCCTACAGCTTCACTTGGGGGAGGGGAAAATATGTTTTTTTTCTCCTGTGTTTTAATTTAGGCAGTGAGTTCAGCTTGGCTTTGCTTGATACTAAAGGGAACAGCTCTGCAAATTGACTCTTCCTTCACCTTCTCCTTGAAATCCCTCCCCTCTTGCCTGGGTGAGGACCTTTGTGTCTGTCCACACCAGTGAGCTGACTCATTCGTTTGGCATCGTGATGTGAAACTTTCTCAATTAAAAAACAACAACAATGCGTTTAATGAGCACCACGGGAGGACTAACAATTAGCCAATCGTAGCTGCAGGTGGGATTAATGCCATGGTCAAGGTGCGTTCTGCAAGTGGGGTGTTTGAAACAGACAGTCTCCTCCTGTTCCCAAGCACCCTCAAAGCATAGCTGCTGAATGACAAACAGAGGAACATGCTGAACTGTTTTTGTTGTTCCACTATTAAAACCCAGATAAAACCACTACGTTGGCATGGCTACTCATCGGTGTTGAATTAAACTGATTCAGGCGCATGTGGGCATATAGATCTAGTTAGATGGGGACTACTGAAACTGCTCTCTGCTGGAAATCTGTGTTGGAGTGGATCAAGTGTCAGAGTGAAGATGGAAGTGAATGCAATGACTTGACGCTTTTGTCTCATATCGGGTTGCCTCCCTTGGGGCTATATCACTTGTCTAATCGGTACTTGTCATGCAATATGAGGGAAAAAAATCTGCATGAGGCTGTAGTCAGAACTAATTATTACATTTTCTTAACCTACTAATTTTGCACTACAGCACAAAGATAAGGTTCTGTTTTTCACATCACATGTGGATTTATAATGCCCTAGTTTGTGTCTGTAACATTAACATTTGCCTCTTTTAGCACATTTTCACTACAGGAATGAAAAAACAAAACAGGAAACAATGGTGAATCTAGCTGAGTAATGCCATTACACAAATAGCTCAAACACAGCAGCGTGTAGATGTAAAATCTGTGTGGTGTCAGACACCTCTCTGATCGTCTCCCTCATTTGATGATCAACTCTTATGTGTTACCCCTCGCCATCTGAGCGAGACCTTGAACCAACTCTCCCAATGACAGGAGGCCATCTCCATAATTACAGCACAGAGGACCTGCTACGCATCAAACTCACAGCACTTAGATTGTTAAAGCACATATGTCAGCTGTTGAATCTGACTCAGATCCAAGGCTTGCCAGTAATGAAATAGGGGGATGAGGGGTGAGTCAGCCACTGGCCTTTGTTAATTGCATGTCTCACATCATCCTGGCCAGGACAGTTAATTGGAAAAGATCAAGGGGATTTGCTGTGTTAATGAGCTTCCCGTGAACCCAAGTCATACTTTGGATACCAAAGGAGCCTTTACAACTTTTCATTTCTGGAGCAACGTGGTCATAGTCGACTACTGCCTCATCTCCTGTGTTTGGTAGCGTCAGCTCAGAGGGGAATAGATGGTCTATTATAAGCACAGCACCATTTAAGCAGATGTAATCAGTCATCCATTTCTATGTCCATGTCACTTTGCATTCAGCATGCATTACACTGTGCGCTTTCTTCTGCTGCATATTCATGTAAGCCTACTGAATGCAATACCAAAATAGAACAATTTTAAAAAGCAGGAAGAATATATGATCCACCACATCCTAATAATTCAGTATGCATATTCCTGTTGAATTAAGTAAAAAATACAGTTAGCCACACTGTGCAGTAAATTTCCTGCTAACAATGCTTTTACCATTAGTCTGTGCAGTTTTTGATCATGCCTCTGTCTCAATCTGCCTGCTCTGATATAGAAACCGCATAATAGATAATGATCTGTATGATTTTTGAGAAAGAAAAATGCTTACCTGGACCTAAATCATTATTTTTGCCATTTATTCTTGGCGTTGCCTGACGAGCAAAATGAGTCGTGCTACAAAACTTTTAGCAAAAAACAGATTATAGAAAAAATTCTAGTTCTAGATACCCAATGACTGTGTGTATATGCACTCACTGGGCACTTCATTAGTAATGCCAGATTGGACTCCTTTTCACTTTCAGAGCTGCCTTAATTCTTTGAGGCATAGATTCAAACAAGGTGCCGGAAACATTGCTCAGAGATTTTGGTTCACGTTGACATGATAGCAGCACAGAACCAGAGTTCAAGAAACCAGTAGGACCCAAACGCAGGACTTGGAAACAAAAGGGATAAACAAAAGAAGCAGCTCTATTAGCTGTAACACGCTTAAACATAAACATACAAGAATACAGAAACTGGGAACTAGGAACTAGAATTGAGGGAAAAGGTGATAATTAGGAGTAGCGAGGGAAACAAGGAGCTCAGGGAAACGCACAGCAAACGGGAAACCGCGACAAGGAACACAGGGACTTAATACACACACAGGATGATGAGAGGATGGGCAACAGGTGGGAACACAGCTGGAGGTAACACAGCCTAAAGAGACAGGAAGCAAAACTAAACACAATGCACACAGGACAAGAGACTGCCAAAATAAAACAACCGAGGCGCAGAATAACACACGTGGACTTGACACTAGGACAGGGAGAGGAGAGGGAAAGGGAACATTAAACAGAGACCAGAGACAAACATGGGGAGAAGAGTAAAAAAGCATGGGACGAGGATCACAGGGAGGCATTTTAACAGAAACCTAAAGAGTAGGTAACATAAGACCAGAAAATACACAAAATAATTAAACGTACCAAACCTAGAATATTACATAAGCCAGAACCAAAATTACAAAACAAATCTCCTTAGATACTAAGAAACCCAAAGTGTGCCAAAAAAAAAAATCCCCCACACCATTAAACCAGCAGCAGCCTGAATGGTTGATACATAACAAGATTCATGCTTTTATTTTGTTAACACCAAATTCTGGCCCAACCAGTTGTTGCAGCAGTAAAGCTGAGATTCATCACAGGAAGCACTTTTATTCTATTTTCTAATTTTTTGGTGAGCCTGTGTGAATTGTAGCCTCTGTTTCCTGTACGTAGCTGACAGGAGTAGCACTTTGTGCGGTCTTAAAGGATGCACATGATACTCTGCCTACTCTGGCTGTAGTGAGACGTTATCCGGGCTCAAGAACTGCTGCCCACTGGATATTTTCTTTTTCAGACCATCTTCTGTGAACCCTAGAGATGTTGGTGTGGGAAAATCCCAATAGGGCAGCAGTTTTAGAAATACTCACACCAGCTGGATGCTGGAAAACTTTCAAAGACTTTAATTTACACTTTTTAATTCATGACCTTTAGCAATTTAACTTTTCAGGATGTTACTGATGTTGATATTCAAACAGTGGTCTTGTAGGCTCAAGTTTAGTTACCACAGGCTGGTAAGTGTTCACTGTTCCCACTGGTCGCAGGCACAGGTCTGTTGTGGTTATTTTTTACAAGTGGAATTTGCAGGTAAGACTTCTCTGTTTTCCACAAACGTATATACTGGGAATGATTCACTTTTTCTCCACAGGCTCTGGTTTGTGAGTGAGAGTGGGTCAGGCAGGTTTGGCCAGAAGCAGGGAAGACAGGCACACCAGGACTGAATATGTGACAAAGAAGAACAGGTCAGGAAAGTACAGAGCACAAGTTCACAGGTTAGCAAGCAAACGAGGTATCAAACTCAGAAGACTCAAGTGCTCTGCCACACTGAATAATTTAACGAGGGGTATGTGAGAACCAGGAGGAGGAGAACCGGGGTTATATACAGCTGGAGATGATAGATGAAGATCAGGTGTGCCGGTGGGAACTAGGGCAGCCACACCTATGAGTTAATACTCATGCCCACACACATGCATATGACAAATGAGAGATCAGACGGAGGAGAACAGAAAGAAGGAAGGTCAGAACCGGGGGGGGCGTGTTGCTGAGTAGTGAAATATTCACAGAAAAACAAAAGTGAAGGATTGATAAAGTATTTCTGATTCTGATTCTCAGATCTCTGATAAAATAATTTGTATTAAGTAACCGTTAAGTAATTCTTCTTTATTACCTTGTAAATCATGCATGTACTTCATTTAAATCTTTTTAGTGTTTTTAGGCGACTCTTCACCTTCTTGTGCATTGCAAATACACATTTTAATAGTTTGGAGTTTAAATTTGTTTTTTGGTTTGTTAGCATCAGCTATATTTTTGACTATTTTGCTTCTTCTTCCTTGTTTGATTCTTGCACCATCAGTGCAGGTTGTGTTTCCCTGTACACCACTGACTGTTAAGTTTTTTAGGAACGTTTCTTTGCACAAAAACGCAAAAAAAGTTGTAAAACTCGTCGTCAGGTAACTCAACCTCTGAATCCTCGTATAACACCTTTTGTGATAGAGGCTTATAGGGTGAGAAAATGTGTCAAGCGACAGCGCCAGATTTTAATAGTTATGTCTAATAAAATAATGTTTTATTATGGGAAGTCTTGTCTGGAGCACGACTCATATTGCAGGCTATAAGTCAGGGTGTGTTTTAACCATTAGGATCAAGTCTCCAAACTTTATCAAATAGTTCTAAAATACTGATCGAGTGTTTTTTACTCTACTCCACTGAGAGCTATTCATATATGACTACAGAGTTAAAACTCATCAATACAATATTTCTTTAAGTTTGTATTTTAGTGTTTATGATGGAGTTTAGTAATAAAACTCTACAGGTTTTCATCATTGCTCAGTGAAGAGCCAACATTACAGCGATGGTGAAGGCTGTATAACGTAAAAATAAATTATTCTTCAGTACTTTATTTGACTGTAACAGTTTTCTAACAATATCATTGGCAGATTTAAGTTAAACTAGCTAACCAAACTAAACCTGCTTATCGGTCTTTTAAAAAACTGCTGAATGTGATTAAAATGCAGCGAGCATCTTTGAGACAAGGTTTTACAACTCTAACCTCACTGAATCGAGCCTAAAGCCTTCATGATGAGATGCAGGCTGTCTCTCTCTCACATATACACATGCACAAGATGACACATTATGAGCGTGAGCATCTTGCCATTGGCAGTGACAAATAAGGTAGGTCTACAGTAAGAATCATGAAAGCTAGAATTCAATGTGATCTGAACGACTGATGAATATTCATAAGAAAGCTTTGCAGACTTTTTATTATGTGGTGCATTAAAATTGAAATGTCTATACTATGTAATCAGCCAAGCACATGGCAGAAACTCAATGTGTTTTGGCAAGAGAACCTGCTGAAGTTCAAATGAGCATTAGGACCACTTTAAGAAAAAAAAAATATTATTGATCATTTTGAAAATAAAGGTGAAATTTCAAGATTAAAGTCGAAATTCTATTTTTGAGAAAAACGGTTGAAATGTGGCGACAACAGCTGTTGTTCCAAGGCAAACTGCCATGTTTGCTATACCCTCTACAAAGTGCCTCATGTAGATGAGCTAGTGAAACAAATTGATCACCCGTCTCGTGACACGATATACATCCTCTTTATTGCACGAGGGTGTAACCATCGATAACATCGCACCTGCCAACGATCTGTCTGTCCAGCAGCCATCTTTTCAGTGTCCTTCTACTCATCACCACATTGTGTTTATGAGCTAAAAGAGAAATCATTTCCTTCCTTTCATATCACTAACTCAGAGAGCACAGCAACCAAGCCAGACAGTCTTGAAACAACTGTAATCTTCACATCAGCTGATTTCCCCCTACACATCCAGCTGGTAGGTCTCATATAGGGTGTGTGTGAGTTATTCATCTTTTAGCTTTCTCACATCTGCTGTGCATTTACAGGATGCTTTGCAACCCACCTGCACCCTACCACTTCATTTTTCATGCTGTCTGATTGAATTACTGTCATATATGTTGTTATTGATTGTTGCTCTCCTGGGTCTTACTGCTTGCTTTCCACAAAATACAATTATTGCAGCTAGAGATAGAAAAATCTGTTTCTGACTGTAGTGGTTCTTGCTGACGTACGGTAAAGGTCAGAATATGAAGCTTGAGTGATTTCATGTGTGTACGGTGTTCAGCTTTTTGTGAAGCTCTGTCCATAAGTGAGCAAAAAAATAATGAGGGCCAATTCAAGACACCAAGGAATAGACAGTGGTCTGCAATACATATATACTACTACCATAGTATATTTAAAGTAATTTTAACAAATAATAACATTAGAGGTAAGAATGGCCTTTCACTTATGTTATTATTTAACCAGAATAAAATATAAAAAAGGCACCTAACTTAAGAATGTGTGTCAAGAAGCCATTCCTAAGGAAGGGAAATAGGAGGAAAACCCTGAGCTATGCCAAAGTACACAAGAATTTGACTGAAAATTACTGGCAACAGGTCTGATTTGAAAATTTGGTTAAACTGTGGTCATTATATGCGCTCAGTAGAGAGGTACAACTGTGAGTGTCAGACGTTTGTAAAACACAGTGGAGGCTCTGTCATGGTTTGGGGCTGTATTTCAGCCAGTGGTGTTGGAGACTAAATTATGGAAATCTGCAAAATTCTGTGAAAAATACCATCTGGAGGGAGTGTAATTGCTAAGAGCTTCATATTTCGGTGATCTCAAACACACACAGTGGAACATCACCAGTCATGGATTGGTCTTCCCAGAGCCCGGACCTCAAAATAGTTGGGTTGCGGTCACGTGGTTCTGATGACGTGCGGAGGCAGCGCGATTTTTGAGTGGAGGGCGGAAGTAAACATGGAGGACACTGTGGAGAGTCAGGAGAGCAGCTATTGTGCAACTTTAGACCCCGTTTCTCGGGAGAGATATAAACAGATAGTTAAAAAATATATCGGACGTGATCCGTATTCTTTGAAAATGTCCGAATACACCACAGAAGTAAAGGATTTGCCTACTATCGAGGCTGTGGATATCACCAACTACTTGGTCCTCCAGACTTCTTACTACACTAGGCAGCAAATGAAAGCTTTCAAGAGTCTGGAGGCGTACAATTTTTTTGTCCGCGGGTGGGTCCACAACCTTGGAACAAAACGTCTCCGTGATGGATACAGTTTGGTGTTTGCAAGGGTGAGTGTTTGTTCTTATATTGCTTTATCTTAAACACGCTAACAGTTAGCGGTAGCGGCTTTAACGTCAACAAACATGCCACATCCTTAGGACTTCGTTAGAGTGACAGTTGTTTGTTTCAAGGTAAACCATTCTCAGCGGTCTAACGAGACACCTCTGAAGACTTGGGTAATTGCAAAGGAGGATGGAGAAGTGATTGCAGCTCATTGCAATTGTATGGCAGGGTTAGTAGCCTAATTAAGTAGGCTCAAATCCGGGCTCTCAGCCGTCTGTTGCATATCCAAAATCGCCTCTGCACATCGATGCTGTTCTGCCTTAAGCTTCATTCTTTTCTCTCGTTTGAGAACTGATTCCGATCTGGGTTTTCGTTCGTAGCCGAGATTGACCGTCCGAGCCCAGTCCTCCGACTCTTCGTCATCCAAAGCACTTGGGCAGCCTATCCGGTTGTTCAGTGATGACGCGACGAATCCTACTTCCGGGTCTAAAGTAGTCTGCGTTTAATATGGCTTTTGTGTTGTTAACATGTTTAATGTTTTGTATTTTCTTCTATTTGATCTCAAAAAGCTCCTAAAACAGTCAGTGATCACTGTTGACCTCCCTCGGCTTTTATTACCGCTAATCATTTATTTAAGCTCAGTTTTTAAAACCTTAGGATGTAACTACAGCCCAGCCCATGCAGCAGTATATGAATGACTAACCTCGTATTGTGGATGGATTATCTCAGTTGTTCTCCTGGCTGAAGTTTGGTCCTTTTACAGCATCCTGCCATGCGATTACATTTGTTCCTGACCACCGAGAACACTCACGGTAACTTTTATCGAGTGGAAAAAAAAGTTAGCTTGTTTATATTATGCTGTGTCGCTAGCGGTCACGCAGCACATCATTATATACCAGCTAGCCCAACTTCAGTAACCCTACAAACGTTACTGCTGTTTAGTTTTCTGTCTTCATTTATGCTGGAAGTGATAACAGAGCTGTACGTTTTAATTTGTTTCCAAAACCCCGCAGTCAGGACATGCTATATTGTATTTAGATAGAAGCTAGCGAGCTAACTTCCTGCTAACTTCTAACTCCGTTAAATGTCATAAATTCCGTTTTCATGGATGCCTGGATGTTAAACTCAATTGTTACACCTGGTAGAGCAGAACGCTGATCATTTTATTAAAGATGAAAGACTTTAGACAGTTTTTCAACTCTCAGTAATGCCACCGTGATCGTTTGATATATGGACCTGCAGCGGAGTTTAGGTCCAGACACGGCTAGTGACGTCAGACTGAACAACCGGATAGTCCCAATCAAGTCAATATTAGACTACTAACTTAAAAGCACTAAGTAAACGAGAATGTAACGACAACCTAATGCTAATAAGTTCGTTTGCAAACATAACATTACCTCTGACGAAGTGGTCGCTGCAGACACGGGCATTGGCAGACTCTGCTCCTCCCGACTGTAAACGTAAATTTAAAATCCATTTTTTCCTACGTTTTTCGGTTAGAATTTTCCATTTTTCTCCTCTTCGTTGGGCTATTTTTGGTACCCTAAAATACCGTTTATCAGTTTCTCGGGTCGACCTACTGGAGCATCCGTAAACACAACAGGACATAGGCATTTTGCGTACTGTCTGTCTGTGATTTTGCGCTTATCTTTTTCACTTCCGACCGCCAGTCAAATTTCGCGCTTTACGTCGACGTCACGTCTACGTCAAATGAAACCTGGCTATTGTTGAAGCAGTGCGGGATCATTTTGGCAGAGAACAGAAGAAAAGGCAGAAATATCTGAAGAAGAGCTTTGAAGGATCTTTAAGAAGCCCTGAGAGCTATTCCTGAAGACTGCTTAAAGAAATGTGATTCAACTCTTCCCACAGTAAACTTGCCCATAGACAGTCAGCAGCCACTGAGGAAAGACTGCTGGCGCAGATTGCGAACACAGTACTGTATTCCACTTGGTTCGGCAGCCCTGGGGGACGGTTGTAGTGGGGAACACAACACTAATGGAGCGCAGCACACAGGCTTGGACTCAGTCACACCATTCAGCCTCTCTGATTTGAAATATTCAAGCCGGCGCTCTTGTCTGTCTATTAATATTTACTTCAACAACTACTACATGCAGTCTGCTCATGGGGCTTTGGGGAAGCATGCGACTTTTACTGTTGCTGGCTCGATTAAAAATGATTGAATAAATATACACATTAAATGCAATTCGTTTTTTATAGAGACGAGCCTTGAACAGTTTTGACTGTAATCTGCATGTTAACATTATTGCCAATCAATCACAATTACCCGGAGCCCAAAGAGCCAGCTTCATTTTTTTCAGCCAGTAGACCAGGGGTGTCAAACTCAAATACACAGTGGGCCAAAATTCAAAACTGGAACAAAGTTGCGGGCTAATGTTAATATTTATTGAAATATATTTATTCCTCCAGATATAAGAATGAATCTTTTCTTATGGACTCAAACACGTTTTGCTGAAAAACTGAATATGGAACAAGCAAAGCTTAATACTAAACAATATATATATTAGCTGTATAATACCAGTAGGCCAGCTCTGATAGTAATTTGGTATGGCTTTGCGGGCCAAATGTAATTAGGCTGCGGGCCAAATTTGGCCCACGGGCCAGAGTTTGACACCTATACAGTAGACCAAGGCCACAAAATAATTTCTAAAAAACGGACAAGATGGAGCTTCACGTTGATCACGTCCATGTCAGTCGTTTCACGTCTACTTGTCAGCGACTTATTAGTAGAACTGTGACTTTGGAGCATCACAAATATGGTCTGACTTGCTAAAAATCATAAGACCACAGTTTTAAGCTGTTTTAACTCAGCCACTGTGAAAAATGGAGGCCACGGGTTACCTGGCAGCATTTTCGGACTGCCTTTTTCACTCCCATTATGCTGACATGGGTGACAGATGCCAGCTCTCCTGCCAAAGGCCGCATCATTCCTTGCACCCCCACCGCCTCCATTGCCTGCCATCTAGCCATTACTGCTGCTGAAAATGCAGCATACATGAATCACACTGCAGCTGTCACAGCTCTCTGGCCCCAGCCTAATTAAACAATTAGGGCATTTGGTTAACAATCAGTCATCGTCAAAGGACAAATGTAGGCTAAATGGAGTCAGTCATACGGCTGTGCAGAGAGTGAAAGGAAACAGGTATAGATGTATGACTCTAGGAAAAAAGAGGTCAGATGTGGGGGATTTTTTTTTCTTTTTTTTTAAAGAATCTGGCAAATTGAGTGATGCTTCTGCAGAGATCAAACCTAATGGCTGAGATTGAACAGGATATAAGCAATGTCAGGACTAAATCTTGAAGTATATGCCCACCACTGCTGCACCAGCAAGTTGCAAAAAAAATGAACAAGGTAACGCTGGACGGCAGGTTTTTTGCTTCGATGTGTTCATCTGTCTGTACAGCACCTAAAAAACATTTTCAAGTTGTTTAAAAGAGAAACTTATGAGAGCACTCAGAGGGCACATCTACACCAATGGCAATCTCCCCAGTTAGCCTGTGTTTTCAGTCACTGAAGCATTGCCAAAGTAAGCTAACTATGGTCTAATGGTGGTATTAATAGAAAGGTCATGAGGTGGCTAAAACCACTAGATTTCCCCCCTGTTAGGAGCACAAAGATAAAAACCAGACACAGACAGTTGCAACCATAAATAGTCCATGCTCCTTGGTAGAAGTGGTGAATAAATCCAATAGTGCCAACCTGCCATTTGACATTAAAAAAAACAAACCTGTTTACAGTTACTTGGTGTGACTGCAGTTAAAGACGGTTTACAAGAGTTTTGACCAGACTGTTGTTGTGAATACACAGCCTTGAATTCAGTGACCTGTGTCTCCCTCTGTGTAGGTCACCAGAGGTAGGGAGTGGGAGAGAATGAGAATGATGAGGGAGGCAGAGGCAAATATGAGGGTGTGGGAGGAAGGGGACCTGGAGAAAGAGAAGGAGAGAGATTTTTTACTGCAAACAGGCCGGAGGGATTTAATCACAGTAAAAGACGGAACTCTTATTGGGGGTATCAAAATTTTTTACAAGAGCAGCTGTGCCAAACTGTAGCACCACAACAGTGTCCCAGTCCAAAATAAATCTGCAGCCTGCTCTATATCAGCTTATGTCTCAAAAAAAGGTATTTCCTCATCATCAAGGTCAAAAATCACAATCTTTACATTTAAAGGTACCTTCGATCTTAAATGCTGGTTTGGGATATGGAGTACTCTGCCCGTGTCATTTACATGTAGCCTGTACACACTCGTTAAAATGTGGTGGTAAAAAGATCTGCAGTGATACATTTTGAAAGCTACACAGCCACCTCTGCACCATGACGACCTGGGAAGAAGACAGGCCACACATACAAAACACAAAACTCAAGGACACCATTCGCACAGTGGGAGAAGATGAAACCCTGCACATGAGGGAAGAAACTTACAGGCAGTGATGCCAAAGGTGCTGCAGGAAACTATATCCAAAAGGTGAGGAATAACTAAGTGAGGGACGGAGAAATCCTCACCTCATCATACTTTGGATAGTCGACAGATCACACGTTAAACAATTTTAAACAATTTTGGATTTTCGGCTAAAGAAACACAAAACTTTTCATAGCATATTCTGGAGATGATCCATTAGGCCAATTTCTAAAAAGAGGTGATGTGACAAATTTTTTGCACCCTGTTTTTTGTTGTTGAGAGCTGGGAGGACCACAAATGAAATGACATGTTACACTATGTGATTATTTATTTAACAAAAACGGAACCAAAATTCAAAAGTAGTTGGTGGAAAATTAAGCACGTCCCCGTGATTCAGCAGCTCGTAGAGCAACGTTTAGGAGCAATAACTTGGAGTAATCATTTTTTGTATGACTTTATCAGTTTGTCACATCATTGTGGAGGAGTTTTGGCCCACTTTCCTTTATACTGTTGAGGTGTGTGGCCATTCTTTTATCCACAGCTCTCTTAAGGTCCCAGCATTTCAGTCAAGTTGAATCAGCCTTGCTGATATATTCATTTTAGAGACAAGAGGCATCCCTTCCAACTAGCCACACTTGTTCATTCGCTTTCTAATTGTACTTTCTCATTGAACTCACTAACATTTAACATGCTAACTGAAGTCTGCACAGTCTGACATGTGGCTGTTAGTTGGGTTTTTTGGGGGTTTTTTTTAGTTTCTTTGAGCATTGCACGGTCTGATCTTGGAGCGGATTTGCTGGGACCTCTACTCCTGCAAAGATTGGCATCTGTCTCAAATGTTTTCCTTTTGTGAATAATCTTTCTGATAGACTTCAAAATGTTTGGAAATGGTCTTGTAACCCTTCCCAGATGGGCAGCAACACTTTCTTCTCTAAGGTTATTGTGGATGTCTTTCTTCCTTGGCATTCTGCTAACCAAAAAACTCCCAGTAAGCAGAGACTTGTGCTTTTACAGAGGTGGTCACACTTGCTGATCATCAGTTCATGTGGAGCATTTGATTAGCAGGCCCTGGCTTCTAATACCCCTTAATTTCTTTGGAAGCAGTAAGGCTGTATGTAGTTTTTCATACACTGCTTCTGCATTTTGGCTCAGTTTTTTTTATTAAATACACACAGTGCAATATGTCATTTTTGTAGTTCATCTGAGGTTGTATTCATGTACAAATCTGCTAAGGATCATATTATTTTTCATTATGTCCTCATATGAAAAACCGCAGAATTAAAAGTGTAGTGGATCTACCACTACAGCTGACTCGGGTGAACAAACTCTGCAAATTGTGGTGTTATGGTCGTGTCATTTGAGCAACGTTAAATTGCACGGTACTTTCTGAAATGGTGTTATTGCTTCACAATTCCCATATTATGGCAAGCCACATTTTTAATAGTTAATTCAAACACTAACCCGAAGCTTCAAAACATGTGAGGTTCCAGGGCCAAAATGCAATGGACAGATATGAAATGAGCAACAGATGGCTGGAACCGATGAGGAGAGGAAAACAACACTATTGAGCTGAGCCGGAGAGGCATTTGGGCAGATTTCAGTGCTGCCGTCTCCATCATCATAAACCATTCATTTGTCTTGAAGAGAAGGGCTCCTCAAAAACAAGTGCCAATAACTGCTCATTACACAGAGATTTACCATGGATTATATATCCCCATACACTTGTACACTTCACAAACAATAAGGACCTCTTCTGACTTTGTTCAGCAGAGGATTTGATGCAGTGCTGTTCAACTGCACTCTATTATTTTTCCTGATTTCCTAAAAGAGGAAATCATATAAGCAGCAGCAGCAAAAGTAACTAACTTAGTCTTTCATTAAAAATAAAGGAAAGTAAATTTACAGACAGAAACTAGTCAGCGTAGCTGGAAGTAGCAACACCCCAAAGGAATTATCACCTGACTCTTTATTTCTCTTCATTTTCTCAGTATTCATTCGTGTATATAAGAAAATGATTGGGCCTCGGGTTCTGAATAGTGAAGTAAATTAAAGTGAAGTGACTTAAACGCGCAGTCTCTTTAATGGACAGCACAGTCATTAAAAAGACTCTTTGTAAAAAAGAATTGTAATTGAAGTTTGTGGGGAAATGATCCTACGTTGCATCATATTTACGACAAAAGCAAACATTTACCTCATGGGTTCAAAGTTTCAATTGTTAGTTTCAAGTCTTCTCTAATGTCTAAAAATCATTTTAGAGTAAAACAGATAAGAATTATTATGGAGGTGATTTCTCAGTGAGATCCAGCCTTCATTTGTTCAGCATTCAGATGTAGTAAAACACGCTTTAAGAAGTCAGCTGTCAGTTTTCTGGTAAATATATTTTTTAATTCTCCAGGAAATCAGGTCAAGTTAGTCTGCTGACTTCTTCAGATTTTTTTTTTGTGTGTGTTAATCACAACAAAAACAAACATAGCCAATGGCTATGCAATGTGTTTCAACAAATGCCATTCCTCTTTTGCTTTCCACACAAACTACCACCTACCACCAAAGCTTGCTCAAGCGTAATTGGTCAATAGTACTTGAACCACGAGTGGACTGCAAACAGAAACTAAAAATCTTGCTTCTTGCCTGCACATTCGACTTATGCATATGCTGCTTAAAGAGATTCGTTTTCTCTGCCATCCCAGTTAATATCACCATATATAACAAATGCTCCTTGCCAGCTTGTTAGATAGAGAGCCAGTGCTAATCGTGTTGCCTTCCTATGTAACTGAGGTCACGTTTGGATTCAAATAACCAAGATGGAGACTGGATCATCCCTAGTATGGCCATCGTTTACATGCAGCTAACTAATTCGTTCATCATTAGTTGTTTCCAATCATCATCCAATCAGACAAGGTTAGCCAGTAAGTGGGGAACATGCACTGTTTCAGCAGTTGGTGGTGATCATCATAAGAGAAAAGAAATGCTTCAAATAAATACAAATTTGATGGTTAAAACACTCCCCATCAGCTTTGTAAAGTGATATGAGTAGCTGTGAAGAAGAAATGAAGAAATGGGAACTGATCCAATGCCAACTGGCCTAGCAAAGTTTCTGCAGTGAGTCACTTTAATATAAGAGAGGATCCTACTATGAAAAGCAAAGTTGTTTCAATTATTGTCCCAGTCAGCTGTTAACATTTACCAGGACACCGAAGTTGAAAGCAAGACGTGATATTTATTTTAAAAATCTGTCCTTTTCCTGCTGTGACCATTCTGAAAAAAGAGGGGGGGAGGATACATCCTGTGAGTATTGATGTTAAACTTCACCTATAGCAGAGGCGCACACGCAGAGCATATCTACTTCTACTGTAGTCCACTACTGTCATGTAAGGAGTGATTCACTGAGCAAAGCTTGCTTCGCTGGAAGCTTACGGTACAGACTATGAGGAGACCCGTTACCTAGCAACCACGCTGATTGTCTCATGCTCCAGGTGTAACTTCCACGAAGAAGGTAGCTCGATGTGAACCAAGTGGCTGCTATGCTATTTGAAACCCTGTTATTTGTGTGATTGAAGAAAAAAAAGGAAACTGAACACACATTGTGTTTGTGCTCTTGAGGTTTCCAAAAAAAGAAAGAAAGAAAAAGAAAGAATGAGCTGGTGAGCTTCAAGGTTTAAGAGAGAATCTCATGAGCTGAGGCGGTTTTCCCTGTCACACTGACTCATCAATCAAGCTTCAGCCTTTCTCTCTCCCTCCACACTTTTCCGTTCTGTGATCAGTGTTATAATTAATCAAACAACACCACGCAGCACTCTAATTAATCTCACCGCTTACTGCAAGTCTTAAACCAGACGTCTTTGCAGCTGTCAATCATCTGCAGGTAGATCAACTTCAGGGGGCACCAGTGGAAATGATTTCATTTTTTTAAACTCGCAGACATAAAGACATTTTTTTAAATTTTTCATTCAGACAAGAAAAAAATTGTCTCACAAATCATTTAGTTGGCTCCTCCATCTCCTTCTCTCCTCAACCGTTGCACATCCCAACTTGTATTTTAACAATATTTCTCCCTAAGTTACACAAATCAACATTTGTTCATCCTGCTGCCTTTCTTACCTTTTCTAAACAGGCTTTTGAAAACCTTTAATGATTGGCTGTGGCAGCAGACCCGTGCTACTTGTTGACGTCTCTGAATGATCAGCACGATAAAAAGTGACCGTGACTCTTCCAGGTGAAAAAGCAATTTAAGTCAGGATGGTAGCTATATATACCTGCCCATGCACATGCCATTCCAACAAAGCTGTGAACTGTTTGAAAATACTGCATGTAAAAATATATTGGACCATGCAGAGAATATCACTGGCATGTCTGCACTGACTTATAACACTTTTATAATCACAGCATAAACGCATGTTATTGCCTATAAATCTCCTTGATCTTTATATAACTTTCATTTTGTGTGTGTGTGTGTGAGACCAAGATCATCCATCTCAACCAAAACTGTTATCCAATCCTCAGTTATATATTTTGATACAATGAGTGCAGCGATGTTTTTGATTCAGTGGTTGATATTGCTTGAAATGGCTCCAGGTATGCTTTGGCCAAGAGTCTGTTCAACATTTTAGAGAAGTGGGTTCTAGACAGAACAACTCCAGGCTCCCAGGAGAGGTGAGAGAGAGAGAGAGAGAGAGAAATGGAGAGAGCTGTGCAGCAGTGAGGACGGTAGAGAGGCCGAGGCCTGGGAAACAGTGCCATCTATTGAATGTACTTCTCCTACCATATATGTTATAGCAGGAATGGTAAATCATTTGGAGCTGACAGCAAAGGTTTAATAGAGACGTTTCTTTCTCCGCTGAACATCTATATTTCCCTGCATGTCACCGATGCCAAGCACATAGTCAACTCAGTATTCAAAGACAAGCAATACTAAGAAGATGCACCTATTAAATCATATATATATCCTGCAAATATATAGACATTTAATCTATAGGAAAAACATCCATGTAGATGCCTTTTTAGGGTGATGCATTGTTAATTTTCAGGTTTTTTTGTGTTTTCTGAGGAGAATAATTGCCATTCATTCAATGATATATTAAACCTTTAAGGACATTAAGGGTATGTTCTCTTCTACGCAGTATATATGGGTGTAGTGTATACAGTTTAGAACTATTCCACTATATTTAAAGACTGGTAAAATCTCTGTACACATCAGAGTGAAAGCCTGGCTCTGACCACAAAAAGTGTTTGACAGCTGAGAAATGTATGTTTTTTTATGCTGTTTAACACGGTGTATGTTTTTATAACATATTCTAACATATTCAGAATTTTTAATACTAAATTTAAATGTTTTTTATGCAAAATAAATATTTTGTATGATTCGATCTTTGTTTCAAAATCCCATCATCTGTTATGTACTTATGCACTGGTTTCTACTAATGGGTAACTAATAACAGGTGAAAGTACTATATATTCAAACCTCCTTGTACTTGTATAGTTATATGTAGTTTTCAGGTATAGTTATGCAATGGTTTTAGACTTAAAATGGTCCTTAAGGTGACTTTAAGTGTTATTTATTTGTCCAGAACAACAAAAATCTAGAGTATCAGCTAACCCCAGTTGCAACAATCACTGAGATGTAACCACCACTGAAGCAACACTGTATTAATATTTGATCATATTCAAATGTTGATTTGTAAATGAGTAATTTTAGGCTCTAAAAGAGTTAAATGGTGGTAAGAGTAGCAACAATGTGTAATAAGCACTCACCACACGCTGAAGTGAGTGGACCTTGTAAATTATCATTATGACACTTTATTCACCAACAGCTACTACTGCCTACTGTATTGTAAGCTTTACCAGGATCCTTTTAGCCCGACGAATGTATTTAACAGCAGTCATGCTCATGATAGCGTGAACCTACAGACTGGCTCTGACATCATAGAGGTCTGTAGGAGTTTGTGACAAGATCAGATGAGAAAGGACTTATTCACCAGCGCCGTGGTTGATATTCACAGTGAAAGACAACCGTCAATGCCCAACTGCTCACAATGCTAATTTCTGACACATCTCTGTGAATTTTATGCAAGATCTGTGGTGACATGCAGTGACCAGCGAAACCGCATCATAGTTCACGTTGGGTAATTGTTGCACGGAGGGTGGTAATAGCGGAGTTAATACTTGCGATGGAGTCATCTGTTTGTAACAGTTCACACACACTTATACGGTAGTTAAATGTACTATTTAAAGCTGTACGAATTATGACAGTTTTTTTCGTCATCCTGTGAAAAGCATCCGTGAGACTGGTCCTAGTTGTGTAGCATTTGAAACTGCAGACTGAAAAGATGATAAGAAACTGGGTTTTTTTTTCATAGATATCAGCATTTATGCCTTTTATTGTTGCCAAATACAAAGCTTAAGAAATTTCACAAGTGTAGACATTTCTGCCTCCGTAGCTGCTTTAACACAAACATGGGGTATAATAAAGCTGATTGGCCAGTATGACAGATCAGTGCCAGTGTTTATAGTCCTTATGTCTTTGGAATGGTCCATGCAGCTTTTCACAATAGTGAGGCCAGAGGCCCGGTGATTTCTCTGGGGAGGAGCAGGATGTCTTGGATGAGATCAGGCCGGAGCAATGCCTCGCTCTGACATGTGTCAGCCTCGATTAGTTTTGACTGTTCAATGTGATGACCCCTTCAGCTGTAATCTACCAGTACCGGCTCTGACAGATTAACAGTGCTATTAATGTCTAGATGTTTTTTGCTCCTGCTGAGGATCTATTGATCAGAGGTGTGTTTTTCTTCAGTGGGAAACACTCAATGAGAGGGGAGTGTGTCATGTTAGGTCAAGGCCAGAACATGCAGTGGCACATAGTAGCATAGCAGTGTGGGGGTTTGAAGGTGGGCTGTTTTTTTTTTTAAATAGAATATTGTGTGGGTGAATATATATACAGAGAGATGAGGAATACCTTCCTTGATACTTCAGCTCAATTATTGAGATTTTACTCCTTTAAATAAAGTGATAATTTTACAAATCAGGTCCAGTTTCCCTGCAGGGACTCGACTCTTTTCCATTCTGTTTTTTCCCCTCGTGGTAGAGATTTTTTCCCCCTCCTCCAGATACTCTCCGCTCTTGCTTAGAGCCTGAAAACTCATCTCTTCTACCTCATGTTGCTCTCACCTAACTGAATCATATCCCTTTTCTCTGAAACATATTATCTTCCTTCTCTACACCCTTGCAAATAAGATCCTTCTGCAGTCTCATTTGGTATTATTTTTATTTCAATTATCATTGCTTCTGTGTAAGAAAAAGAAAAAGAAAGAAGAAGAGCCATGGGAGAAATCTACCCTGACTCAAAAATTTCTAGTTGATGGCAGGTGTATGAATATGTTGCTCATTATTCTGATGTATCCATCAAAATCGTTCTCTGTCATCTTTTATAACATGAAATATAAGAAGGATATCATTGCAATGCTGAAAAAAGAGAGGTACAATGGAAGGTGTAAGACCCCCATCTTGTGGTCAGACCTATAAACTGCTGCCATAAAGAGAAAGTCTCCAAATACCATGTACATTTCTATTATACACTTTATTAACCATACCACATAAAAAATATCTGTTCTCTGGCCCGATGAGTCTTGATTTCTGCTGCAACATTCAGATGGTGGTATTTTCACGTTGGCTTTTGGGATGCATGTTTCTTATTATATGATGTCTCTCACAGTTTTTTTTATAATTTCTTCTACTTTAATAAAATGTCATTGACGTTTCACGTTGGTAAAACATTTCACAGATCTTTATTTTAAGTTGGATTTTAAACAAAACGGCACCACAATGGTTTTGCCTTAATGTCTTGTATGACGATTGTGTCCTTCAGAATGACAATCACGGTATATCTGTAAGCGTGATTACACCTTGCAATCAAGTATCTACACTGTCTTATCAACTGCTCCTGCGCCCAGACACAGGCATCTAGCTGCTGCTCACTTACAGCAACAGCTGACCTGGCAGCAGTACTGTGTGTCTTACCTTTAACAGAATGTGAGAGAATTGGGTCATTGTGGGAAAACATGGGCCCTCAGAGTCACTGCTGCCAAATGGTGTAAAACCTGACGTGACCTGAGATAACTGAATTTGTTTTGGCTGCAAAAGAAGTGCTGGGTGCATTTCAGACAGTTACCAAAAACAGATCTGTAGCTGACCAATATTGTCCTTGTTTTCATGATGGGCTCTGTGTGTGTGTGTGAGTGTGAAAGCTGTGGTGTGGGCAAATTACCAGATAAATAAAAAGCCACTTGTCCTTTTACACCAGGAGATTAACTTGGTGAAATTACAGAAATAATTTATGACTCTCACATTTATTGTCCCCATAAAAACCTCCATGTGTCAAGGCTGAATTTTTTATTTCATGCTTGTGGCCCAAAGTGTGGACTTCGCATTAAGGTGACAGTTGTGGTTTTTACGACGCTGCTCATTAGCATGCAAATGTGGTATATGCTGCTTCATTTATTGTTCCACCACATGTCTACATTTTCAATAATATGGCAAACAATAAATGGAAATGTCTCATAGAAATGTGGATTTTGCGAGTTTTAATAGAATTTCACACTCATCCTTAACATCATCAATTTCTTTCTTTTTTCCTGTAAAATAAGACTAAACTGGCAAAACTGCTTATTGTAGCATAAGGTACGGCATGCCTGGGTATCGCTGGTAGCTGTGTTGTCACAGGCATCACCTCTTTGCAGGGTCTCCCGAGGCCCGTGGTCTTAGGTGAGGTTGAAAATAAGAACAATGTCTTGGAAAACTTATGCTAGACATGCCAATCACCTGCTACTAAAGTCAGGCATACCACAGTATGAAGGTGAGGTCATGATGCTACCACTGCATAGATGCACAGAAATGCACGGCCACTCCTTGTTTCTTAGGGAGGGATGGATACATGGAGTCCCAACCGGCCAGAGATTTTCTGGTGCTGGTCAAAGCTCTAATCCAGATTCCCACTAATCTACAACACTGATGAAAGAGCTAATCAAGCTAGCCTGGAGCTCTGCCAATTCAATGCCTTGTCACCAATTTTATTTGTGAATTTCACAAGCAGATCCTCTGGGTGCAGCGGAGAAGTAGGGTATGCCTGATTGGGTAACCTGAGACCCCTGGTTTGCCAGTGATCTCGTCCGTGACCTCGGCTTGGCTGAAGTCTAAAGTCCAATGCAAAACTGGTGCAGTTTGCAACCAAGCGTGAGGAAACTGAAATTAGAGTCAGCACCCTCTGAATCCCTGATACTCTGCCACTGCCTTTGGTTTAGGAGGTCAGGCATAGAATTTCACATTCTTGTTCACAAGAGAGTGTCACGGGTGTGTGAGATCAGTAAGCGCTGGCAGGGATGGTCATATAGTTGAGGAGCGAAGAGGAGCTGCATGAAATCAGGATTTAATGAAACTCTGTTGGCTGTTCTCTCTTTTTTGAACATTTATATATGCTTATACATAATATACTGTATGCTGGTCACTTCAATTCACCGTGTCACTAATGTTCATTCACCAACATGATGATTACATCATGCTTAAAAGTCGTTCCGAGGTAAAACTGTTTGTATGACATATTTCCTGTGATTTTTTATGCACAATTTATTCAGTAAAAAGTCATCAAAGCAAAATACACACAATATACAAAGTTGTCATTAAATGTTCAGTGTTGAACACTAGAGGGTGACAGAGTTATTTTCTCCTTCAGCTTCACTAGATTTTGGGTCAGGGTTTCCTGTTTTTAACTTTTCACATCAACATTTGACCTGAATTTTAACATGTTCAGTGTGTCTAAAGTTGTGATGTATAGTCTGACCCATATGTTTCACAGATCTGCCTCTCTCTCCATTAACCTTTGGCCCCAAAACCAAAACCGTTTTTATTGGCACATCAATCTGAAATTGTGTGAGTGTTGTAGCAGCTGCAGTGTAAATAACGCACAGAGTGCGGGTGAGTTTCCACATGGCTTTGATACAGTTGCTGTCATGATGTGGGCTCCCCAGGACCTATAGCACTTAAGAAATGTCACTGTGCTGAATTCAGTGTCAGTACAGTGTTACAGCCAAAGCGCCTTCATCTCTCTAAATGAATAGCTCTCAGTATGTTTATATGGCTTGTAGTTTGAACCTGAAACCAGCAGCGCTTTGTAACTGATCACACGCTTTGCTTTGCATTGTTTTGTTAAGACTGGATTGGTTTGCTAAGTGATTTTCATACAAATCCCTGTGTGAGAAATATCCCCCAAATCCCTTATAAACTTCACTGTATTAGCAGCTGGCCAGAAAGTATCGAAAGAACCGGTCAGGGGAGGATTAAGCTTTATTGTCAACCTAATTGTTATTTATATTTTAGATAAAGGGATTTTTGTCATTGAGGGATTTTATGCTTTGTCATTCTGTACAGGATTTCCCTCTGCCGGGTTGGTTCCTGCTTAACAACTTCCTCCAGAAAGGCTGCTCAAACAATGCATATCCAAAGCTGGCTTCTTATCTGAGATCTCACTAAAGTCCACGCATACTGGATGTATTTCAAGTTTTCATTCTTCGCATTCTTTTCCATCTTCATATTTGATGTGCTTTTCTGACTTCATGTGTCAAATAATTGTTGAGAAGTTGTTCATCAGCCTTAAGTTGACTTATACCAAAAGTTAGACTCATTCGTTTCTGTGGCACTGGCTTCAGGAATGAGGCTACAGTGTTTCAAAAGTGGGTTAACTGATCCCCAGCCTGTCCGTTGCAGCTCTGGTTGGCCTGGTTTTTTTTGACAAGCTGCACTGACAGTGTTTCCCAGGTCTGCGCTCTGCCAGGTTATGACGCAGGTGAGTGAGAGCCTGGATGGAAACGGTGGTGAGTTTCTCAGGAACCCACCAGGTGGTGAGTAAACCTGGCATTGCCAAGCATAATCCAAGGTCACTATTTGGCAGGAATCAAAAGTCCAGCTTAGTATTTGGGACATTCTCCAACATAAACATCTATATGCCTGGCACACATATCCGTGTATTTTTTATGCATATGCGCCATATATATATATATATATATATATGGACTTTTGATTCCTGCCAAATAGTGACCTTGGATTATGCTTGGCAATGCCAGGTTTACTCACCACCTGGTGGGTTCCTGAGAAACTCACCACCGTTTCCATCCAGGCTCTCACTCACCTGCGTCATAACCTGGCAGAGCGCAGACCTGGGAAACACTGTCAGTGCAGCTTGTCAAAAAAAACCAGGCCAACCAGATCTATCTTGAAAAAGACATTTTTTTTATACCAGATAAAAAAGCTGTGTAAAAGTCACTTTACAAAAAACAAACAAACAAACAAACAAACAAACAAACAAAAAACAACTGGTAGGAGCATCTACCTTGTGATAGTAATGTTCTTTGTGGCTCAATATCATATAATTCATGAAAGATCACTTTTTGGCACAACCGTATGCCATAACGACACAGCTCATGAGCGCTCCCTGTAAATGGTTTAATCACTGTTATGTATCTAAGATAAAGCTTAGAAACCCCAAGTTTCTTCTTGAAAAAGAAAGAAAGAAAGAAATTATATTATATTATATTATATTATGCTATTGATTTCAGCCTTTAATAAAGTGTGTCAAACACATAATGAGCGAGAATGAGCAAATGTTAATTAATGGTATCATCTGATATATATGCTGCAATTTAAATACACAAGGTTGATATATGTCTTTGGGGTTAATTGTAAATTAAAGGTAATATATAAAATACATAACTGGCGATATGTTTTTGGTAGCTGTGCTGTACTGATCTCAGGCCAGCTAAGAATGTACTTTCTCGCTCTCCGGGGGAGGGCGTGTATCATTCTTACGGTTCCTCAGTCTGAGGTCATCTGGCCGGAATGTAAAACCTCAACTTCATTGTTCGGGTCTTGAATGCATGAACGGAACAATAGACAGCATTAGGACCCGGAGATGCGGAAGGCGTCCTCCTCCTCCGTCTCATTATCCATTGATTTGACAGCCTGCGCCGACGACCAGTTAGAGGAAAGGATGCGAGGAGGAGGCGGCTTCAGTGCGGCGTGCCGAACTTTTCTAACATTTCGTGGCTGTTTGTGAGATAACAGAGATCCACTGCGATGTCTGTCAAGCACAGCTGCCGGTTTTTTGACACATTTTCAACCGGATATCTCATCTCGAGCGGACGTCTGGATTATTACTCCTGCTGTGTTTTGTTGACGGTTGATGAATCAGTTTAACGGATCGATCTGATAAGATTCAGCGGACTGAGAGGTCACATCCTGACTTTCTCTTTTTTCCCCTCTCATTTTGAAACTGTTGGTGCTGCTTAAGGTAGGCATAGCAGGCTTAAAGTGGAGACTGGAGACGCACACGTGTAGGCTGCCTTCTTCATTTGGCTCATCGATCCCTCATCTCTTTCTCTCTCTCTGTATAAAAGTTGGTTTCCTGTTTGGAGCAGCGTTCAGATAAAGTGAGAGACGACATGTCGCTAAGCAGAAGTATTGAATTTGAACACTTTGAGGAACGAGACAAGCCTCACCGGCCACCGAGGACCAATTCGGGCTCCGGGTCTCAATGTGGTTCTAGAGGTAACGGGCTGGTGCCAAGCCCCGCGCACAGTGCGCATTGTAGTTTCTACCGCACACGCACTCTCCAGTCCCTCACCTCCGAGAAAAAGGCCAGGAAGGTGCGCTTTTATCGCAATGGTGACAAGTATTTCAAAGGTTTGGTGTACGCCGTGTCTAACGACCGATTCAGATCCCTGGATGCCCTGCTCATGGAGCTCACACGGTCCCTGTCAGACAACGTCAACCTTCCGCAAGGAGTCCGGACGTTGTACACGCTGGATGGGGGCAGGAAGATCACCAGCCTGGATGAGTTAGTAGAGGGTAAGATCGATGATGGATGAAGCCTTCAACAATCACTTTGCGTGACCGCAAATGATGACAGGAGCTCAGTACTTGAGATTAGATCAACGGTGGCCTAATGTGCATCGACTCAGACATGCTGTTTATCGTTTAAAAGCTACATTTTTTTTTTGCCTTGAATATTGATTAAGTTGCCTGAAAACTTACAAAGCAAATTATATTTAGAGAGTTGGCTCCTTGCCCTGCTTTTACAACATAATTGGGAAAGTTCTGACTCTGTTCCAAATATCTGCTGCACTTAAACCCATTGGATGCAGTGCAGCGATATAGATTATCGCTGTATATGCACTGACGTAACCGCCCTAACATGTTTGACCCAGTGCCATACATGCACTCAAGCATACAGACCCCTCCTCAGTAATGCTCTGTTCTGCAAAATGTGCATCGCTGCCCACTGATCTCAGCTGGACTCAAGCTCCCAGCTAACGCCTACTTTATTTGTGAGCTTTTGTGGGCGTGAAAGTGCCCTGTGTTTCACTAAATACACCCCTGCCTGGAAATGAATGAATGGATAAGTGAGTAAGTGAGTGAACGTATGTATTTTGTTGGCTTCACTGGCATTTAAAATCTTTTGCAGTTGATTGAGCTCAGCCTTGGGGCTTGTAGGATAAAATTGCCCTCCCCCATCCCCTGTCTGTCCATTTTTTTCATAAGATAAACGTGAATACTACTACAAAAAGTGGTAACAACTGTTCCTGTAATCCTTCTATATGGAGAACTGTACTCATCTTGTCAAAGAGCCCCTAGACAAATTTGGTCACTCACTGCAGAAACGAATAGAATATACTCTCCTACCTACTCCTTCTTCCCTGTGCTGTTTACTCTGCAGGGAGAGTGGCCTCTCAGTAATAAGTTAATCTTCATGTTCACTGTCTGCACTGTGACCTGACTGCAGTCCTCTATTACTGCTCCTCACACTCACTTAGGATCCACTGACCTCTTACTGAAGTTATTAATCCTATTTTCATCTCACATCTTCCTAAATTTCAGTCTGTGCTGCACTCATTTGCTTTACTCTGTCCCTCCAGAGACTGGGGAAGATTTAGGCCAGTGCCTGATCTAAATTCTGTAGCAACAGTAGTTTAACAAACTGCACCAAGGTTGTTTTGGTGCACTGACTTCACCCCTCAGTGCTACTTCAGTAGCTCACATAACCAGTGATTTTATTTCAATGGGCAGTTCATCCAAAATGACTGTTCTGGTGGTGTATGCAGAAGAATTTTGGTATTAGGACAAGTGTTTGAATGTACGAGTGCCCACATAGTGGGGAAAATAAAGCAGGTCCTTTTGTGTTGTTTTTGCTGTAGTCAACCTTGTTATTACGGTTAAATAACCCCAAAATGAATACTTAAAGAATACTTCGTTCCATTTGGCCTCCATTGATTTGATTGTATTGCTTTTCTGTCTTTTTTTTTTTCTAATCTCACCAAATAGGGCCTATTATTCCAATAGGAACAAATATTCCATTTATGATTTGGTTTGAAGAGACAGGCCCTTTAAGGTGGGAATTTCAGGATATGATAATGCCCTGGGTCAATGGTAAGCATGTTTGTTGACTGCTTAATTTCTCCTTGAGCCGCTCAAATTGCAGGTGGGCCATATTGTCGATTTTTACACACCCATCTAATGGACAAAGAGAGCAAACATTACTGCACAGCTCAGCAGTCTGCATCCATTGATTGAGGCTTGCTGGGGCTCTTTTGTGTGAAAACCCAATCAGGCGCCATTCACATGTGCACCTCGTATGACTAGATGGGATTACAGAGCCAACCAGTCGACTCGAACTGCTGTGCTTGTGGAAAACAACGGCTATAGCCAATCCTGAAATGGGTTTAGAAGGAGCTTTGCAGGTTACAGTGGGTCTCCGTAGCATGCTGACAAAGGGAATTCTAGTCGGGGCAATAACAAGTTTGGGCACCAGAGGGTCTTTATTTGAACCTCATGGGGAAATTAAACCTTTTAATGGTCGGTGTTCAAATTGGCTTGTGATACTAAAGCATTTGAGCCTTAGGGAAAATATTTTGTATTTTACAGCAGAGAGAAATGGCTGAAAGAGTTTTAAATCATGACTTAGAAACAGTTCTTTACTGATAATACACACCTCTCATGACAGACGTGTGCTACATGTTTCTGTAAAATGTGACAATATGAACCCTTTAGGATGATAGAAACAATGTAAATGTAAAATGTAAAAACTCAAATTGACAGTTGAAATTCAAGTGTGAAGTAAAGGCCACAGTCTGATAAGGTTAAAGAAAGTTGATCTTTCTTTGTAACATTGTGAGTATAAATCGGAGAACCATGACCTCATACTTTTTGCAGTTATTATATCACTTTATTTCTTTGTGACAGCAACTCTGTTATCACAGTAATAACAGTGGCTGTTTATTGACGTCATGCTGGACTGGTGACCGCTGTGTCACCTCGTAAAAGTTGCTGGGCTGGTTAAACAGTCCGTCAGGCCTGTCCTCATCTGTTGTTCACACGAGGACAGCAGCCAGCGGCGGGTGGCTGGGGCTCCGATCACATCCCCGTGGGACGTCGGGGAATAGACCTGTCACCGCGCACCGTCTGAGGGCATGTCAGCGTTCTGTCATTTCCCTGCAGATGAACGGCAGCCTCGGTTATATATTTTGTTTCGGTGCTCAACCACAGCTCAGTCCCCTCCAGCTGTGGCCTAGCCTTTTAATTAGCCTTTGGTTAATTGCAGGCTTAATAAAACCTGGTATCCTGGGACGCGGTGTCTCAGTTGGCCTTTTTACGCTGAAGTTCAATTTGCTTGTTCTGACACAAATCCAGTAACCAAAATGTCAGTGTTGGGATTGATTTCTTATCAGCAGATGAACTGGTGAGAAAAATATGCTGAACATATCCTACAAATAAAAGTTTTCCTTTAAGTTTTGAACAAATACGTTTTTGTGGTATGTAAAGGATTACTCTTCCTGCTACTTAACTGGGATTCCCTGGACAGAGCCAGCCACTGTGGTTCTTATATTCATACACAGATGCAGCCATGAGTAATAATCTATTTCTCGGTTTCTTAGTATGTACATGCTGATTCCTAGTAACCCTGTAATTATCTAGTTTCCTAGAACAAGATTTCTTTCAAATAAAGCCGAATATCTCTCGTGAAGTTGAGCATGCAGTAAGTTGCTTCTGAGAGAGGCTTTGGTACTTGCAGACACTATTTGTCACTTTCCAGCTCTTACTCATATTTGGAACAGACCGGCAGCAGGGAAGCACAAATCCAGCACTTTCAAAACAATCTCCAGACATTCTTGATGTGGTTTTTGTTCACCCACCAAGCTCCCGTACTTATCACGACTTTCTTGTTAAGGAGAAACAGTTGCGTGCTGGGTGTTTAAACTGGAATGCTGGCTGATAAAGCAAAACGCTTTGCTTTGGAGGAAGGCCAATAAAGCAGCCCTGCAGCTGGAAGGGAGAGAGAAGAACAGCGTCACACTGTCAGTTCCTTGTTATTCACCATATGGGAGCAGTGTTTAGTAAGGCATGCTATGGTCGATGTTGTGCAACGTATGTGTCCTTTAGTGTGCAATTAATAGCAAAATAACCTCAGCCATTCTCTTTGGTAAATGTACACACAGATGTTTTTTTTCCTTAAAGGTATGTGTTGATCCTAGCAAGAGCTTGCCACAGTTTCCTTATAATCCCAGAGTGATGCAGTAATGTTAATGTCAGGGTAATGATGAGGCCATCTCACCTGTTGCAGGACTTCCTCCCACTGATGACTTGAGTTCTTTACGTGGCTATTTGAGCTTTATGCGCCAGTGTTTAGCTTCTCTTTACAGCACCTCATTTCTTCCTGCAGGAGAGAGTTACGTGTGCGCCTCCAATGAACCCTTCCGACGTGTCGACTACACCAAGAACGTGAACCCCAACTGGTCAGTGGGCAGCAAGACCAGCACATCGCGCTCCCTCCCGTCTCTCTTCCCGCTGAAGAGTGAGCTGCAGAGGGAATCTAAGGACTTCATCAAACCCAAGTTAGTCACAGTCATCCGCAGCGGCGTCAAGCCCCGCAAGGCCGTTCGGATACTGCTCAATAAGAAAACTGCACACTCCTTCGAGCAGGTGCTCACCGACATCACAGACGCTATCAAGTTGGACTCTGGCGCAGTGAGGAGACTGTACACACTGGAAGGCAAGCAGGTAGGTCTGATGAATATCTATTTAACTTGCGCTGCATCATGTTAAACTGCCTTTAACTGTGTGGACACCAGCTCCAGTAATTACTACACAAACTATGACCTGTTCTTGTTTTAGTTTGTGTGGTGATTTTATTTGCTACAGTTGCATAACTTAACAGCCAGAGCTAGTTAAACATATTGTTTTCAATGAGATGAAACTGGCTAATGTGCTTACGGGAACCAGATGGAGCAAAGCTGAGCTTATCTCTAAAAACCGCCGCGATTTATAGGTTTCAGCTGTGTCAGCAGTCCAGATAATTACATAATTCTACGCCCATATATTATTTCAACAAAGCAGTAATGGATACACTTTGGCTTTAAGGCCTTGTGCCATATCCATCAGTATGGTATCCCCACCTTGTGCTCTGGTTGTACCACATGAGACTATTTATGCTATAATGCTATCCATCTGGGGCACATGTTGAAATTCTGGTGTTCAGACATGAGGTGAGCTACAACACATGGTGGCCCCCGTGTAAAATATTTACGCTGACATCTCATCTGACCATGAACAAACTGTCATTCTCACAGAAAATATAAAAAGTACTAAATATAAAAAGTATTTGCAAGTTAACGGGGTAAGATAACGAGGTAACAAATGAGGCAATGCTAGGCAGAGGAGTATGATAAGAGTATTACACAGTGAATTTACCAATAATGAGAATATTGCACAGAGTTTCTGATCATTTGAAATATTGTACATGGCTGTGATTATTACACAGATTATTCATTGTTGTTATGATGCTGGACAAGAAGTTGTTCCCGAGTCTGTTCTTGTGATGTTTGTATTTTGTGATGCATGTTGGAAGAGTTCGTGTGAAATGTGCTCAGAGAACTAAGTCAAAGTATGTTTGTCACATGTAAGATGTTACATACATTTATAGAACACTCATCTTGTTGCATGATTCAGTGGATTTCAGGGTTGAAGTTAAGACAGAGAACCAGTCTTTGTACCTGACAATTTTCAGAGGAATGTGTTTGCTTGTAGTCTTTGTTAAGCCAGTTGACACTGACCTATGAAGCGCTATGATGTTGTGTGAAGAAGGACAGTGAGTATCTTCAGCATCTGTAAAGCACAGTGGAGAGACTCCGTCATGGTTTGGGGTTGCATTTCAGCTAGGGGTGTTGGAGAAAGGTACCATCAGATTTTGATCCACCATGCAGTACCATCTGGAAAGTGTTTAATTGGCAAGAGCTTCGTTTTTTAGTATCACAATGATTCCAAACAATCTGGCCGTCCAGTAAAAGCTTACGTGGATAGAAAAACACACAATGGAACACCAACAGTCATGGATCAGCCTCCTTCAGCCTGGAGCTCAACATTAATAAAGAACTGTGGGATCGTATTGATACAGAATAAAAGGCAGCTAACATCCAAAGACGAGCTTTGAATGTCCTTCAAGAAGCCTGGAGAACTATTCCTAAAAATTAAAGGATAGCTTGCTAAAAAAGTTCAGGGTGTGTTGCAGAATAAAGGTGTTCACACCAAATGTTGACTTTCAAGTTACTCACAATTGTACAAATTCTGTTTTTGCTATATATACTGTATTTCTCTTGTACTTACTGCACTTTTCCCCCATTTTCCTAGCAAAATTAAAAAAAAATTAGGAGGATAAAGATTTTTGTGAAATCCTGTATTTGGCCTATACTGGAATAGATTGATGCACATTTTAATCTAACAAATAATGTATCAACTCATGGTTTCATAAAATTAGTTTACTGGAATTAAGCATTTAGAAAGTGAAACCTTAATTACTGTAACTACTGAACTGATAGAGCTCTAGGAGTTTTGCATTTTTAGTGAAGCTAAACTGCATTTTATTTATTTTTAACGATCAGCTCCACTCACACAGGGATGTTGATTACAGAATTATGTCAAAGACTACAAAAATGTCAGCATGCTTTGTCCATTTTAGTACAAAATCACTAAATGAATTTCTTTGGTAACAGTTTAAGTTAAATTGAGCTTTAAAAGTGTTGGTGAGTGGGGAAAAAGAAAAATTTAACTGGGACTGAAAGTGTGACAACCAAACCAGCTGATGTTTGTTTTCTGTGAGCTGATGGGAATCTTTCTGGGCTGGACAGTCTGGACAAATTGACTCATGAGAATTGTGATCCTTATCACCTTTGACAGAGCAAGCAAAGCATCCTTTCTGTTAGGCCAGCACTGCACAGAAACACTGACTCGACAAGATTATATAATAGCATCCAGAACATTGCTGTATTTATTTACATTATTTTAGACTGAAGCCTCGCCTACCAAGCGAAAGCTCCCCAGTTTGACTCAGAGAGGAGCCACGTATCCCTTTGGGGTTGCATCAGGAAGGGGCATAAAAATCTTCCAAATCAGACATGCAGAGCTCCCTGTAGCGGATGCTCTCCAACTTAAATTCAAAGTTTCCCTCTTTGACAATGAAAAGTTTTTACAGGGATTTTTTTAAAAAAAGGGAAAAAAGCTTCTTCATATTTGAAAACTACTTTAAAGAATTCGGTTAGCAGACTTCCCACCTAACACAGATTCCATATGTGTGACATAAAGCCTTGATATGTCTACTTCCATCCCTTGAGAGATTCCAAGTAGACCAGCCATGCAAACCAGCTGTTTATTCCAGGCTTTTTAAGCTCCAGATCAGGAGAAGCAGATATGGAGCTTTATGGAGCTTCATTTGTGCACTTTAGAACTCATGATCAGTGTTGAGAGCTAATGCTTTCACCAATCATTTGAAATCACAAGAGGTGGGCAGAGTGTTCAAATGATTGCTCTACCCCAAACCATGCTGATACAGTTTGCCAGAATGAGGCACTGTGTTAAAGTCCACAATGTCTGTGTAAATGTAACTTGTGGTGGAAGTGGGTGAAACTGAAATTGCCGATGTCAGTGTTGTGGGAATGGCCCGTGTGTTCAGTGGTGCTTTAAACTGAACCGTAATGTCCCAATCTATATTTATATATAGTCTTTTTATTTAGCTTCCTTTAACAGATGGTTTCTGCTCTTTGGTGGAGTATAAATCCATCCATCTGGCAAGCGCTATATATAGACGAGTTAGGTCTTTATTAAAAGTAATGTTGGTCAATTCAAAGTATTAAAACCTCCAAAGTTTGTGAGGTGCAAATATGCTATTTAGCTAATAAAATGTGGTGTTTCAGTCCCATTTATTAGTGGAAACACTGGAAATGTGTTTGTGCTGGAGCATTTGATTTCCATTGCTGTTCATTTTACTGCTGGTCTTAGTTCAGTTTTCTGACACACTGACTGTATGCAGTGAGTTGATTGCTCTAACCAGAATATTACCCAGATCATGTTGATAATACTTGCTAGTTGGGTTTTCATAGTATTTCTCCTGGTCCTTGTGATTTCTTAGTTAACAGCTTTTATGATGATTTTCTGATGATGCCTACATCTCTCCTGGTTTGTGTACCACACAGCCTTTAAAGATTTGAATCGTCCTTGATCTGAGACTTTACAGTGGCCATTTCTTTTACACTATCTATCTATTGAAAGCCACATATCTAAAACTTCATCAGTAGAAGCTGTATTTGATTACTCTAAAGATGCATTCCAAAATGCCCAGTCCCATAAGTGTGATGGACGGATTAAAGAGTTATATTATTTTAATGCAGTCCAATTCAAGAGCATTGTAAGATACAGGCTTCTCGTGAATCCACAGTAGAAGGGTCACGGCTCTCACACAGAAACAGAAACTGAACAGTAGAACTCCCATAAAAGTTGGATTTACTGCAGCACCGTTTTAGGTTCAGTTCAGTTTAATTCAGTTTTATTTATATAGCATCAAATCCCTCGAGGCGCTTTATATCGTAAGGGAAAAACCCTACAATAATATGCGGTTGCCTAATAAACTGGCAACTGAATGTATATTAGTAGTTCATGTGAATATCTTTCTAGTCTGAACCCCATAGCCTCTATAAAAAGCACTTCTAAGGCTCCTTCCTCAGTCACTCACACACCCATAAACACACGCAAACACTCCGAATGCCTTCCAGCAGCAGCCGACCATCTGCTCCTCCAAAATCAAATCGGGGGTACCAGCCACCCGGTCTGCAGACTCCCACCCGCTGATGGACTCACACTCGCACAGAGCCCCCGCCCTGGCCACAACCGAATGATTAGACCTACAAGCTGGAAGGAAGGGTTACAGTGCAGCTGTCAGGTGTGTTTGAGGGCGTTTGTGTTCACGGATGTTTTTTCGTGAGTAAGGGGCCTTTCACAAAATGTCTCTGTCCACTCTCCCTCCTCGAGTCAAAGCTCCTCTTCAGACTGAATGTTAATTGTAGATCATGGTTATCAGGGCCAACAGAATCAGCTGCTGCTTTTGAAAGAAAACCCTGTTTTACATCTCAAAGCTGACCGGGCAGGCAGAAAATAAGATTTTCCTATTTTAATTGTCTAAACTGTCGAATCGATGCATTCATTAATTTTGGGCACAGTCCTGCAGTCCCTGAGTTTGCTTTTGTTGCGTGTAAATCATAGAGAACGTATTCAAGGGAGTTGTAGAAGAAGTAGCAAAGACAAATAAAAGTCCCTGTGACAAAATGAATGAATTGTAAACTAGAGCCTGATGCTGGACATCTTTGGGCTGATACACATTTTTAGGACTCAAACGTTGATAGATTCAGTATTCTTCATGTTCCTGAAGTATATATTGCATGTTTTGTGAGCTGTATTAAAAAGGAAAACACGATGGAGCGGTTAAATAAAGTGAAAGTTTTGTGCTTTTTGTTATTTATATGCATATATATGCCAATCATGGTTGCTCATATTATAGCCAAAGATTGAAATATAAAACAGAATTAGAAGCACAGGGCTTCGACTGTTCAAAATACTTTTCTTTCAACAGTCTCTACTACCTCTGGAGCTATGTGATGCAAGAAAGGACTGAGACGTGGTCATCTCAGGCACGCAGATCTTTAACTTTCCTGCCATGTTTTAACAAATTCGGCAGCAGCTTACTGCAAAGATGCCACTCAGCTCCACACCATCTGCTCAACTGGGATGCATACTTTGCTACATAGAATAGAATAGAATAGAATAGAATTCAACTTTATTGTCATTGCACATGCACAGGTACAGGGCAACGAAATGCAGTTTGCATCCATCCAGAAGTGCTTTAGTGATATAGATATATTACAATATATATTAGCAATAATATAGATATGTGAGTATATTACAGAAATGGGTCTATTATGGTATGTTATAATGTACACGGTATGAAGTATGTTGTGAATATTCTATAACTATAAGTATGTACAGGCTGTAGTGAGTACAAGCTATGTACAGGATATGAATATAAATATGAAAAACTATACAGAATATGAAATAAATAACTTTACAGAATCTGGGATATACAGCTATACAGAAATGGGAACTATGCAAGTTGTAAACAGTTGTAGGATTAAAAATTATCGAATGTACAGAATGATTATTTACACAGAGCTATACAGTAGTGCAGTTAAGATAAGTGAGGGTGTAGATAGTTTCTACAGCGGCTATATAAAGTGCTAGTGGTTGTGAGTGGTGGTTCAGTCCATGTTATTATTGTGTTTGAGGGTACAGTTGTCCATTGTGGGTGTGTGTATGTTCAGTCCATGAGTTTAACGTGGGTCAGATGTCAGGAGGCAGAGTTCAGGAGTCTGACAGCTGTGGGGAAGAAGCTGTTCCGGTACCTGGTGGTCTTAGTCCGGAGGCTCCTGTGGCGCCTCCCAGAGGGCAGGAGGGTGAAGAGTCCATGTGATGGGTGACTGGGGTCTTTGATGATTTTCCCAGCCCTTTTCAGACACCGCTTCCTGTAGATGTCTTTTATGGCAGGAAGTGGTGCTCCGGCGATGCGCTGGGCAGTTTTCACGACCCTCTGCAACCCCTTCCGGTCCGAGGCAGAGCAGTTCCCGTACCAGACTGTTATACAGTTGGTCAGGATGCTCTCGATGGTGCAGCGATAGAAGTTCACCAGGATGTCTGAGGACAGGTGGTTCTTCCTCAGAGTCCTCAAGAAGAAGAGGCGCTGGTGAGCCTTCTTGACCAGCTTGGAGCAGTTGGTGGTCCAGGTGAGATCCTCGGAGATGTGGACTCCCAGGAACTTGAAGCTGCTCACACGCTCCACAGCCGTCCCCTTAATGTGGATGGGTGGATGTGGGTCAGCATTCCTCCTGTAGTCCACGATGAGCTCCTTGGTCTTCTCGGTGTTAAGCAGCAGGTTGTTTCTGTCGCACCACTCAGCCAGACGATCCACCTCCTCCCTGTAGGCGGCCTCATCGTTGTCACTGATGAGGCCAATCACCGTGGTGTCATCTGCAAACTTAATGATGGTGTTGGAACCATCAGCAGGTCTGCAGTCGTGGGTGAAGAGGGAGTAGAGGAAAGGGCTCATCACACAGCCTTGTGGTACACCGGTGTTCATTGTGATGGTAGATGAGCAGCAACATATCCTGCAGACAGAGTTTTTAAATAGCAGTAGTAGCCAAATTACTCCAAACCCCAAAGTTTTCATATCAGGACTAAGGACAAACACTATGCTGGGAGCCAACAGGAATGATTTAATTAATAGGCACTCTGCTGTCTCATGTGACGCTGGTTGCTAGTTTCTTTGTAATTTAACGGTAAAGGCAGAGAAGAAGACGACTGAATCGAAAGGCAAACGTGACCTGACCTGATCGCAGGCAGCAGACACAGCTGACCTGCACACAGAGAGCCGGTCACCTTTATGAGCTACACACAGAGAGCCAATCATGGGATGAAGTAAGTGTAAATATTAGCATTGCCAAAAACTAATACAGACCTCTTGTTGTACAGAGTTATGCTTACAGGCAGAAACTATTAAGGTAACTTCAGTCTGTTGCTGAGAAAGAGCTCAGAAAGGTAAGAAAAAGGGCTCATTATGCTGAGATGGTGTTAACCGCTGGCTGTCTTGGCTATACCCATTTCAAATGCTAAACTGTGAATAGTTAATGGAGCACAGAATGCTGTC
Source organism: Diplotaxodon limnothrissa (assembly GCF_057381915.1). Taxonomy (NCBI): domain Eukaryota; kingdom Metazoa; phylum Chordata; class Actinopteri; order Cichliformes; family Cichlidae; genus Diplotaxodon; species Diplotaxodon limnothrissa. The sequence continues at coordinate 17,508,494 of NC_140601.1, read as the reverse complement.
TGATGTTATCGGCGCTATTGTGATTTTGAAAATCTAGGTCCAGTCCAGAGTTTCCCTGCCTTTCCCCGATGTAGCCTTAAACCCTTTGTGACCCTGACACATGATAAGTGAGGAAAGGCTGCCAGGGGATCAATAGGTGAGAAATCCAATTTTTCCACAGGGGGAAAAAATCTTTTTTTGTTGTGAGCGAACAATCGATTACATTTTCTCTGTCATTTGCAAAGTTTCAGGGCAGATTCGGTGCCAGATTAGATTTTTTAAAAACAGAGAAGTGTGAAGTCACGACCATCTATTTTTAAAAGGTCTTAGTTCTTAAATTTGTTCAACATATTCTGAGATTTTCTTGACCACACAAAATTCATTCTGTTATATCCAAACTATAATGTTCAAGCTGTATCTCTAAATGGCTAAGCAGATGGGCGACGGCAGCAGAAGACCACACTAGGTGCCATTCTTGTCAGCTAAGAAAGGGAAATTGAGGCTACAGTTCACACAGGTTAACCAAAACCTTGAGCCCCTTAATACCAGCCGAGCGTTATTTAAACACCACAGCCTACCTGAGTGTTGTTGCTGACCATGTCCATCCCTTTACGGCCACATGGCTGCTTCCAGCAGGATAACGCACCATGTCACAAAGGTCAAATCATCTCAAACTGGTTTATTGAACATGACAGTGAGGTCACTGTACTCAAATGGCCTCCGCAGTCATCGGATTTCAATCCAATAACGCACATTTGGGTTGTGGTTGAACAGGAGACTCACATTATGGATGTCCAGCTGATAAACCTGCAGAATTGGTCTGATGCTTCTTAACATGGTACCAGCAAAGTGTACCTAATAAAGTGATCAGTGAGTGTATATCATTGAAATAGCCGTTGTGCTCTTGGTCTTACTGAAAGCAATATGTATGAAATTTTAATGAACAGTAATAAAAATTGCAATTTTATTTATATAGCACATTTCATTGCATGTTGGCTCACGGTGCTTAACAAAGAAGACAAAATCAGATCAGCAGTGCCTAATGAGTGCAAGCCTGGGTGACTAAAGAGGTTCTGAGTCTGATTTTGAATACACACGCAGTTGATCTCAGATCAGCAGGCAGCTTGTTCCAGACCACAAAGACCACTTGGATCTGATTCTGGGTTAACAGTTAAAAGATTTGAACCTGATGACCTGTGAGGTCTGTCTGGGATATAGACGATGAGCAGGTTTGTCAACTAACAAAAAGGACTTTTTGTTTTGTACCTGGAGTCAATGATGTGATTTCAATCAGTGGAAAGATAACTGGAATCTGTGTTCTGTAATGATATATATGTATATATTTCCCTTTTCCATAATTCTCTGCCCGTGCACATGATAGAAATCCTAAAATGCATTTGCCTTTAATACTTCTTTTAATGATGTTTGTAGGATAACGGTTTGTCTGCTCACTATTGAGAGACTGAAAACAGAACCTGACCTTTAGACTACTCAAATGCTCGTCTCTCTAAAATCTTTAAAGCTCCTGTCAGTCAGTACACATAGTAACCTGAGGAGCGGGGGGGAAATGGGAGCACTAGTAACTGGACAGTCTTATTTTCTTTACATGTTTGCACTAACTAATGGGATACAGAGGATCCCGAATCCATCCATAATAATCTAAAGATGCAGAAGATGGCTGATAGTTTTAAAAATCTATAAGAGCAACCACGAAGCAGAAATTCTATAAATTGATGGGTAAAAACTGGCTTCCTTAACTGTTAAGTGCATTAGGGCTCCAGCATTTTTCCAGCAGTGTGCATGACAACAACTGAAGGTCACTTGTAGGCCTTCAACTCCGCTGCAGTTTATCAGGGCACAAAGAATTTGATGTGATGCTGTGCAAGAGCAGCAGGCTCACAGTCTGGGACGTCTCCCAGCAGACTAAAACAAATCATGCACAACAGTTTTGTTTTTTTATCCCTACTGCACTCTTTCTTTTTTTTTTTAAATAACCGATGATGCCCTATGAGAAGGGAGTATACAGAAAAACTTCATTCCAACATCTGTTTCTGTATTTAACATTTGAAAGGATATTTCCCTGTTTATGTCAACAAAACACAAATCTGTGTATTTTTGTCAGTAAACAGACACAAATGATGCACAATTATTAATTTGTAATTCATAAATCTACAAAGGTGCAAAGTGTATGGGGGGAAAATAGAGCTATGCAAGAGGAGACACAAATTACTGTAATAAAAAAAGTAAACTAATCCAGCGTTATTGCTGCAGCTGTGCATTCAATTCATGCCAGTGCAACTTAATTTCTACACCCAGGAGCAATTATTAGTAAATGCAGTTCAGTACATTAGGAAGCAAAGGCAAAAAAAAAAAAACTGGGGGAAATAAAATTAATAAAGTAAGAGGCGGTAAATAGGGGACAAATACTATGATGATTACTTTTTCCCAACAGGCAGATTCTACTGATATCTTGAAGGCAGCAATGAAAATGTACTTTTCCTTTCAGGCTCATTTCCCCCTTTATATCTTTCCAGAGCTTTGACAACAAAGATCGGGTTTCTGGTAACCAGCTGTTTTGGACATAAAAAGAAATATAGTTTCTCAACTGCAGCACACTGCATAAAAATGTCAGTGTTGTCCTCAATATTGAGTTAAGAGTTCTTCCTTTGCGAAAATTGCTCACAACTTTCCAAGTAGTTGCTCTGTTTGTGCCACATATAGAAAGAGTGCATTCATGCACTGCTGTGTTTTTGGTGCATATACATATATGTGGTTACTGTGACGCTGATGCACTTTGGCATCATCTCCAATGACATGGTCTTAATGATGATGGCCTCCTGTCCCCATTATCCCAGCAGCCCAGGTCTTGCCGTGCGGCACTACTATCTTGTGCCAGCAGTTAAAGGGTTTGCATTCATTAAGCTGTCCGAATTCTTCTCACCCTGTTGTCACATTGAAGGTGCTGATATCTTGTTGTTTGCACATTCTCCTGGCAAGACGGTGAAACTTGCTGCGGTTAGAGATAGATTAATAAGACTGCCTCCATCTCTGACTAGCTAGAGGCAAGGCCACACAAGGGTTTCATCTGGTTGTCAGGCTTGAGCTGTTGTCAGCACACAGTCTGGATTAAACACCGTCATTTGGGTCAACAGCCATGAAATTTGCATGCCCACCCATTGTTCTGTACTGTCATTAGCATACAGCACCATCTGACGCCAGTGCACTGACACCATCCAACCAGGAGTGCTCTCTGCTAGGCTCGACAATATGTTATTATTTGAATTATCCTTTTATTTGCCAAATCCTTACTAGAAAATCAGGCTATTCAAACTATATTGCTAGTAAATCTGATTTTTTTTTTTTTGTCAGTTTAGTGGATTGCAGTCCTTTCATTGTGGAAGAGGGATACTTGTTCAGTTTGCTTTTTCAAAGTTGAATTTAAAGCAGTTTCCCCTCACAGAGTACAGACTATAGATTATTGGCACACTGAAAGCAGGCAGCTTCTTAATAAAACATCATTTCAGTGGTTTTTCTGTGCATTTTGTTATGCTGCACTTGTGTTGTCTTCTAATTGACGATGTCTTAGCTGTTTGAATGTGTTTAGTTTCTCCGTGTGCGTCTTTAGTGGCCGTGCATTTTTGGTGTAAACCACACTAAGATGAGGATTCATTAAAATGTGCTCCAGTTTTTCATTTGGGGATTCATGTGCCAAGAATTGTATCGGCTTTCCTGTTTGCGAGTAGATTTGACTTGACTTTGAGTAAACAAAGCTGGCACTGATAGACAAGCACGAAGCTTTGGCAATAACTTAACAATAGTTTGGATACTTGGAATCAATCTTTGTTCCCAGCTTTCGTGACAACTTGTAGCACGGTCACTGCAGTTATGACACCAGAGTACCTGTTCTATGTTTCACGAGGACCGACTGAACAAGCGGGAAGACAAAAGGCTGCCAGACGACAGAGAGCCGGGGTGCTGGGTGGGGGTGGCGGGCGGGCTGTCAGCTATGCAAAGCGTGTGGAGGCCATAGAGGGGGAGTGCATCCATTGTGTGTTGTGCGATTTCAACTGCTTGTTTTTGTTTTATTTGTGAAGCCTGGCCCTCGTCCATTCTTTGCAGCGGGCCGTTCGCTCCCCCAGCAGGAGCTGACATCATGATATGGTTAGGCATCATCACAAATCACAGTACACACTGTTTGTCTGCTCGAGTTTAATCACGCAAGGAGAGTCACAGCAAGTTTTAGCTGAGTTTAGCTGAGGACAGATCAGTTGTCCAAGTCAACCAGGCGACGGAAGTCTGTGCTTGTTCTTGATGTTCAAGTCTTTTCTTTCACTGGCTTAAGAGCGCTTGGAGCTTTTGGTGTTGTTAATATTTTGGGCCGGTCTAAATGTAGCACTCTTACTGATTTATTAAAACTCAGGATATGTTAACTGGCAACCAGCATCTCTTAGCCCCTCAGCAATTCTGAAGGGTAATCAGGAGGGGCTCCTTTGAACCTTTGTATTTGGATGTTTGTACAATGTTTCCATTTTACTTGCACAGCTCTTTTTGCATATAGAGAGTGGAGCACTAAGGTACATTTAGACAGCCTGAAGTTATGTGATTATGAGTCTCTTTGTGCAAATATCTCTTGGAAGAGAGGAAGACAGTAAGCCAGACAGCTGTGTAATGTGTGATAGGGCGAAATGTTGCAGGCTGCTGGAGTTCCTCTGATCTGCTCTACAAATGACTTCAGTGGGTACTGTGCTGCTTTTGTCTTTAAGTGTGAAATCTCTGCACACCTGAATGAGCGAAAAAGACTTCATAAAAACAATTAAGCACAACTCCCACACACTGTCTTTCTTTCTGCCTGTATATTTATTATGCTAGTACATGCCTATGTAAATATTAACAGGGTCAGATGAATAGATGAAATTTTGCTGCCAGTGGTTTTGATCTACTTGTTCTTTTTGAGGAATGATCATTGCAAATCAATACAAATGCATTCTGTGTGATTTAAATGCATTAAAGCTGTTCTGGCAGCATGTAGTGGCCCAACTCCTTAATACTTCACTTTGGTTTGATTTCTTTTAACTTTCATTTGTCACCCAGCTGTATCACTTTTGGCGTGAGTTAATGATGGGCTTAGATTTCTCATCGCTCATTTCCACGCTGCTTGTGCTGCCTGTTACACGTGTCTGAGATTCACTGCTCTAATCCAGAGGAATTAAACTGTCTCAGGGAGCTGCCTCTGTCTGAGAGTTCAGTGTTAATAACCAGGCTGGCTTTAGCTCAGACATCCCCCTGACGAACTTAATGGGCATCTACTTATCAGCAAATTCTTAAGTAAGTAACACTCTAAGTGAGAATTTAAGCAAGGTCTGTGGGTAAATGAGGTTTACATATACGGACGGAGTAATTCTAGCTGTCGTTTTCCCTTTTTATGCTTTTTTTGCGTGTGTGTTTTGTTCATTGCTGATTTTCTATTTCAGTTGTTTTTGTTCTGTAAAAACAAGAGAAGACAATTCTCCCTCCTTGCTTTAAAACCCTTTTGAATGCCTTGAAAATCAAGACTGTTCGCTTGTTATTGTATTTGAATTATCCACACATGTTAAGCCCTTGGCACGTATTTGTGCTGTTGCCGAGCTTACCCGGGCAGAAAATACAGCAGACAGGACGGAGGACAGACTGATGGTGAGGGTAAGAGAAGGTCAGACATTTGGGAGGAGGGGGAGTGTCCCATCTTGGAGGGTAAACCAAGTTTACCCTCAAGTCATGTCACCCAGCCAATACCGAACCCTGCAAACAGTTCACTTCACTGATTGACCAAGACAGGCCCTACAGGACAGTGCTGGCAGTAGACGGCCATTGGCTGTTTATCCTGGCAGTGGCTGACAGGAGCAAAGGCAAACATGGTCGATGTAGTCTGACGTTTATGCTCTCCATTTCATGATTCCAACGTTTTCCTTGTGTTTGAGGAAATAATCCCATGTGTAAACATACTCAGCTTGTGAGTCCTGCTTTATAATGTGATATGAAATGTATTTAAGCTTTAATATTTAGCACTTTCACATTTCAGTGAGAAATTTCATTTATAAGAAACTTAAAAAATTCAACAGATAAGTAATGCTGACATCAGGCACTGCAGGAGACTCAGGCAGAGGAGGGAGCAGCTGATTGGATTAGTATGACTGTTTTTTTACTGTTGTCAGTAAATTGCCTGCTTTTCTGTCTCATCTTCAGGCCACTCTGTGCAGTTCTTTCATATGATTTATAACACCTGGGTCTTCTTAGAAGTGTGCTTTGGTAACGACATCCCGCTGTGATGTTACAGCATACGCACATCCTCATATCAGCCTCTGCATCACTGAAGCAAGCTGCTGGTTGACTTTAGTTTAAGCAATTTTGTGTTACTTTTGCTTCTAGTGGTCCCTTCTGTTAAACTGTGTCCTGTAATTTTACATTTGTACACCACCACAGAGGACTTTAAAAACAATGAGTCAATATGCAGTCAATGTGCAGGTTGAATTAAATTTAAGGAGTTTATTAAATGTACTGCATTAACTGTTCAGAAATTAGGACCACTCGGACCACTCCCCCAAATCTGGACATGACCAAACACTTTCCTGCTTTGAGATGCTCTTCTAGGCGTTTACTGCCGCCACCTTCAGTTCTTGTGTCTTTGTGAGTCTTTGTGCGTTCAGTTTTGTCTTCATGCATGCTATGTTGGGTTGAGATCAGGTGAATGGCTTTACCATTGAAGAATATCACATTTCTTTGCCTTAAGAAGCTCTTAGGTTGCTTTTGCAGTATGCTTTGGGTTATCATCCATTTGCACTGTCAGATCAGTTTTGCAGTGTTTGGCTGAATCTGAGCAGAGAGTATGGCCTTGTGCACATCACAGTTCATCCTGGTACTTCTATCTAAATCTAGTGCCCTGGTTCCACTGGCAGTTATACGTGCCGTAACATTGCCTCTGCCATTTTTCACAGATGATGTGGTATGTTTCAGGTCATGAGCTGTTTCTCTCCCTCTCCATACTTTTCCTTCCCATCATGCTAGTAAAAGTTAATCTTGGTTTCACCTTTTCCAGAACTGTGCTGGGCTTTTTAAATGTTTTTGGACGAATGCTAATCTGGCCTTAACAACCTTGCAGTAAACCCTCTTTATTTCCATTCATGAAGGCGTTTCTTGATTGTAGGCTTTGAAAGTGATATTCCCTCAAGAGCATTGACTTAGCGAAGGAATTTAACTTTGCGAAGGAATTTTTGTTAACCAAGGAAATAATTCTTCAATCATCCACTTTAGCTGTCTTCTGGGATCTTCCAGGTCTCTGAATTCGCCAGTGCATGGCTTCTGTTTAAGCATGTTTTAGATTGTAGATCTGACCACTTCCTAAAGTTTTTGCTATCTCTCTGATTGGTTGATTTTGGTTTTTCAGCCTAATGATGGCCTCCTTTACTCGCAGTGACGTCTCTTTGGACCTCATAGTGAGAGTTCCATTAAAAACCACCAGATTGACGTTCAGCACTTCGAGTCAACTTCAGGTCTTTCATCTGCTTAGTTTATCATGGCACATTACAAGGGAACAGTTTTTCAGTGAATTGTCCAGTTACTTATGAACAACTGGTAATGGGAGGCAATGTATAAAAAAATACCTGTAAGTCCTAGAATACTTTTGTAAAACCTTGATATAAATCTAAAAGCCTGTATTTCAATCACTGTGCTGAAGAAAGATGATGGTGTGAAAGTAAAGTCAATGCAGGACTGCCTTAAACTTAAACTGGTTGAAAAAAAAGAAGTTATTTTGAAGTCTGTGAGGAAAATTAACGGAGTTTTCAGTTAGTAAACATTCCTAATCTGATCTAATATGACTTCATTTTATAAATTATGGTCTGATTTATAATACACTAAGTGATATTATAGGTTGGCGTTGTGTAGTTTCTGACTCACATCATATAACGATGCACTGTCCAAATATTAAATAAACTGTTCTTTAATTGACTTTTCATGGTCTTTTATTTCATATAAAGTCAGTCACTTTTTAATAAATTGCAAATAAATAATAAATTTCTAAACTGCTTTCAATTTAAAAAAGAAAATCAATACAAACACAGAACACAACCTCCGTTGCTCTTTAACTTAAGTTCTTAACCACTTGACCTCTTCTTTTTTTTTATGCCTGTTTAAAATGTATCCATACAGCCACAATTTGTCTCAATTCCCTTGCATTCCCCCCGGGCGTCACAGAGCAGCTGAAAAGTACTTTATCATAGGCCCCAGCAGTGCTAGCCTTGCAGAGAGAGGTGTGCGTAGGGGTGAAAGCAAATGAGTGTGCAGCCACGAGCCTTTTCAACAGTGATGTATAATATTCCAGTCTGCCTTCTTCATAAATAAGCCCACTGCCTCAGAGGGCACATGGGACAAGTAGGTCTTGGGGCATTAAGGCACAGATTTCAATTTTAGATTGAAATTTTTAGGTTATTGTGATGTAATTTATCATCCACTCTCTTTGCACAAGTGAAAAAGAGGCATCATGTAATGTGAGGCTGTAGTTCTATATTGTTAAATGTGCTTATTGTTTGCATGCATGACATTTAAATGAGAACATTTATCTGTACCTCGTGTGTTTGAAGCTGCAGCCAGGAGATGGTTAGCTCCTGTCCACCAAGTAGAACCGCTGATTTTAATTGGCCAGTCTCAGTGAGCTGCCAACACGGAGCGAGGCAGCTATTTTACATCCGAAGTGCTGCAGTCACACAGCTGTACTACATAGTAAATGAAAATCACAATTTTATTATAACATGGTACAAAAGCTAGCCTTGTTTTGTTTTTTTATTATATTAGCTTGATGCAAGATGTTTATATTAATAAATATCACTCCAGCCACTCTCCTTACTCCGTTTAAAAGTTAAACTCTAAGACAATATTTAAATAATATCACAAGCTTCCAAGGGCACTGACATGTGTATCTTGTTTGCTTATGATATAACACGTGAATTAGTGAGGTAGAACAATTCTGTCAAGGTCATTTTAAGCTGAATAGCCTGTGATTAAAGAGTTTACTGGACTGTGCAACAGGTTTGAGTATGGTGAGAAAATTCACATGAACTGAGTCTCCACCACAGCGTTTCACAAAATGACAAACTGTTGTTATAAGCGGTCACTAAAGCCCTCTCGCTGCTGATGTCATCCCAGTTCGTGGCTCCCCTGCCAGAGGACGGTGCTCGCTGCTCACCTCAGCAGTCTGTGCTTTGCTGTCTCACGTTGTCCTTAAACAAATGACACAGCAAAAATGCAGCAAAGTGTCATCACTCATGATGTCTGCACACCGAAGGAAACAGCAGGCCATGAGGATCAAGGTCAGAGGTCAAGTGGAAACGTTATCCAATATCCTCATGCAGCAGAAGCGTGAGAGTTCGTAGTTCACCACAGTCCATTTTTGACACGCATCGGACGCTCCCTGGGGCGGGTGTTAACACCTGTGCTTGCACTGTACAGTGTGAGGATCAGCTGCCAAATTCCTGAGTGAGAGCCTGTCTAAAGAATGACATTCACTTCAGCTATGTCAAATCTTCAGTAATCTGCCACAGTTAAGCATGGACACGAATTCTGCAGACATTTTCCCCACAGCAGCACTGCTCCTCAGTTTTGCCAGTAAAAGAGGTCGTTGGTTGTCATAAAAGTTGAAAAGAAATTGCATTCACTATAAGAAAGTCACAGATACTGAATTTTTCATTCTGAACTCAGACTGTCTGATTGCAGACACGTTGTGCGTCTCACTTATTGCTAATACACGAGTAACTGAGTTTATGAATTTATGTCAAACACTATACTTTTCATCATTGTAAGTTTTTACTCCTCCTCCACTTCTAACTTATTTTATGTCAGCTTCCATCTCTGCTTTTTTTTTAAAAAAAAATTTAACCCTCTTCAGTGGCCATTCTGCTTTTCTGCACCACCTGTTCCTCTGTCGGCCATCACACACACAAATACACTTTCCCCGCTGTGTCAACCCCTAATCTCCTCTAGAGGATCCATCTGCCCACAGTCTTTAGCCATGCAGTACCCCACCTCTTATTTGCAAAAGTGTGTGTCTGTGTGTGTGTGGACACAACTCACATGACTGCCAGCGAGTGGGCACACATGCATGCAGTGGTGGGAGGGATAATGAAGGGATATTTTGCTCCTTTATCTTCCTACTTGTCCACCTACAGCAACAGAGGGATTGTGTGTGTGTGTGTGTGTGTGTGTGTATGGGCACGACTCAGTGTAGCTTAAAAGTAGCTTCTGTTTCCGTCTCCAGGGGTGGGTGGTGGTGGGTGTAAAACAAAAAGTGCTCTGAGCTGCAGAGAAAATGACGACCACGGTGTGAGACAGAATAGAAGAAGGAAGAGAAATTACCCTGCGGCACAACCTCGAACTGTACTGCTTCCCTCTCAAGACTCTGCATTAACTCTGCAGTATTCTGGGTGTCAGGAGAGGTTCTGACCTTGTCGTGCTTGTTGGCCTGTTTTATTTAGCTGATTGCACAGTGTGTAGATCTAAAAGCACTGCAGTTAAACGTGTAGCTAAAACCTGTTCTGGTTTACTACTAAATTACTAAATACAATTACTACTAAACTTAGAGCTAATGAAGTTTCTGGAAATGGCACATTTGGCAGGATGAATTGGGAAATCCAGCTTGTCTTAAAAGGCATCTTGTATCTTTTACTGTAATAAATGTAATAAATCATTACTCATAACAGTTCTTAACTTCTTCTAGATTTGGATGAGTTCAGTTGATGCAAGACACAAACATTGTTCAGTCAGGGTCACGGCATTCAAAAGAGCGCTGTTATTTCCATCTGCTATTTATAATTGGCCTGTAGTTGTGTATATCTGGAAAGTGGCAGCAAGATCCATACAGAACAGAAAAGGTATTTAATACTCAGGCATAGTGTGAAAATGTGGGTTGCATAGTGGTTTGCAGTGGCGCAGGCTAAAGCAGATTAAATGGTGTGGAAATCAATACTTCAATGAGGATTTAGATCTGAAAAATGTGATATCCGCATTTTTCATCACTCCTTAATATTTACTGTTTTGTCTCCAGATTACTTGCCTGCAGGACTTCTTCGGAGATGATGATGTCTTCATAGCGTGCGGACCAGAGAAGTTTCGCTATGCCCAAGACGACTTTGTGCTGGATCACAGTGGTAAGGCTTCCACAGCCTTTACAACTGGTAGGCCTGACTAACACTAACCAAACATATGTCTGTATATATGTGTGTGTCATGTGTGTGCATGACATTCTTAACCCATTATTTGTTCTCCTGCAGCTGCATGAAACACTCCTTCCTTTTGAAAAGTTGACATCAAGATATGCTGTGTGTTTTCCCGTGCAATGCCATATGTGATTTCTTGTTGATTGGAATTTTGAACATGGAAAACATATCAAATGAGAAAATGTATCATTTTAAGAAATGTAATGTCAAATGTTTTCAACTGGGGAAAGATCTGGACTGCAGGAGGCTGATTCAGCACCCCGGACTCTTCTACTATGAAGCTATGCTGTTGTAATAAATTAGCATTCGTTTTAGAATTATCTTGCTTAAATATGCAAGGTCCCTGAAAAAGGCATCATCTGGATGGGAGTGTTTGTTCATCTAAAAACTGTATATGACTTTTAACATGTTCAAGATACTAATTCCATAGGCCAGCAGTCAGGTTTTTGAACGGAGTCCTAAAAACAAGCTCGATGATTTCGTTCGCCTTTAAGCCAGAGGATGCAACATCCATGTTTTCAAAAAGAATTTCACATTTCAATTCATTGAACTGCTGAAAAGTTTACCACTTTGTCCAAGTCCATTTTAAATAAGCTTTGGCTGCTCTTTCACTTTTTACTTCTTCAGCATCCGGAGCATTTTTTCATGAAAATGTAAAATGTCTTAGTTTAAATATTTGGTATGCTTTCTATGTTCTGTTGTGAATAAAATATGGAGTTCAGAGATTTACAAATCATCACGTTCTGTTTTTTTTTTTTAATTTACATGTTATACAGCCTCCCAGCTTTTGTCAAACTGGGTTTTCAATAAATTGAAAATGGTGTTGCATATTTTAAACACACATCCTTTTTGTCAAAAAGGGAAGAAGGTTGCATTCTTGTTTTTTATTTTATTTTATTTTAATTTTTGAATGGCATGTCCAGTCCATGTGTTTGTAAAAGTCCCACTTTAATGTTCTGTACTGTATGTGTTGTACATAAGTTAGGCACGTCTTGCATATTTCTGTATTTTATTATGCAGAAAGCTTTAGAGGATATGACCTGTATAATCAGCTCATGCATTCACTGTCATAGCTGCACATAACTTCAGCCAAGACTGAACAACCTCATGGGAAGAAGAGGAAGTTTAATTTAGTTGCAGTCCAAAATACTGACATCCTGTTTGATATTTGTGTTGTTTGGTCAGGTTGGCTTAACAACAGGGAGGCATATCCTGACACACTACACGTTAACTGATGGTGGTTTGCCTGTATGCAGTTATAGTTCAGAGCTTTTGTCCCACTTAGACTGCTGTGCTCCACTTGTAAGAATTAGGTCTTTGAAGGTACATAAAAAGGCACACTGCACTCTGCTGAGAGTACAGAAGATAGGTCCAGGACACACCCTGTGACTGAGGAGAGGAAAGTGGGTAATCAGATGTAAGCAGGTTAGCTTTTAAGTCATGAAGCACAAATCAGTTTGGAAACTATATTTGTTGGTCCTGGAAAAAGATTTTGTTTAATATTTTATTTCATAGCTAGAACTGCTTTATTCCTCCAGGTTCTGCATCTGCTGATATACATTATGGGTCACACTGCACTCTGGATGATTTGAATGTATGTGTTGGACTGCAATAGAAATAGAGTGTACAAAATGATTATCTATTACTGCAGTCAGTTATGAAAGGCTGGTGTATAGCAGGTACTGATATGCACAAATCTGTAAACCTGTGCAGTTTTTCATGAACAAACAAGTTCTGTCCTGGTTCACAGACTCCAGGGAGTATCATTAGTGGTTTGAATGCTGTGGTGACTTTAACTGCGTTGTTTTCCCAGAATGCAGAGTGCTAAAGTCGTCATACAGCCGCTCTGCTACTCCAAACCGGACGGCTAAAAGCCCTGGAGTTTCACGGCGCAGCAAGTCCCCCGGTGCAGGTAGGAGGCACGTGTTGCACAATCATTTTAAAAATAATAGTCTATAAAAATGTGTGGTGATTCCCACCTCATACGTCTGCCATGCAGGCAAAGTCAGTTCTTGCAAATTATTACAGCATATAGTATGTATGAAAATATTTCACACGTAAAAAAAAAAAAAATCCCATTCGACTAAAGCCAACATAAGACTGTAACAGGTTAGGCAATGATTATTTAGCAGCTTAAATGTAAACTGGCCATAGTTTCTGAGCAGATTGTGTGCAGTGTTGAGAGATGTTACATTAAGCTGAATGCTCTGCATTGTATTTTTTTCTGTTATGTAGCAAGGCGACCTGCCCACTTCTCCACCACGCAGTCCCCAGTCAAGTCCCCAGGTGAGGCTTAACATGCTGTGCTGTGAAATCTGTTGTGCTCACGTCTATGTTATAAAATGATTTTTGTTAGTTTGACATTTTATATAATTAGCAGTGACTCCAAATCTGCTGTCCCAACGTTTTCAGGGGTAATCTTCATATTTGTACAATAATATTTAACTTTTAAACCATTTTGATAACCATTTGGAGCTTTTACCGCAAAAGTGAAATGTCAAAGAGTAAAACACCTGATGTAGAATCTACCTGTTGAGTCGAAATTTATTAGAAAAAAGCTAAGCTTGATTCCCCCATAAATGATCCAGGATCATCCTGAGTGTTGCTCACAACTGCTTCATGTTTTATTACTCTGTTAGCAAGTGTTTTGTTGGCAGGTGAATAAACCCCAAGATATGCTGTGGTACTGTAGGAAGCATATCATAAAAAATAAATGGATTAAAAAAACACCAAAATACAACAATCTGCAGATTTTTACTGACACCTCAGGTAGGTTTGTTTTCTTTGTGGACAAGCTGTGTTCAGCCGACCTGTAGCTCTGGGGTTAGTTACATCATTAGTTACACTTTGCTACTACTCTATTGGACCCTCTTTTGACTTCAGAGCTGCCTTAATTCTTTGTGGCATAGTTTCAATAAGTTGCTGGAAACATTCCTCAGAGATTTTGCTCCAGATTGACACGATAGCATCACATGGTTGCTACAGATTTGTTGGCTGTACCTACATGATGCCAATCTCTCGTTCCACCACATTCCAAAGATGCTGTATTGAATTAAGGCTGCGGAGGTCATGTGACTACAGTGACTTCATTGTCGCGCTCAGGAAAACAGATTGAGATGATTTGAGTGTTGAGACATGGTGTGTTATCCTGCTAGAATCAGTATACCCTTTGAAAGAGGAGTACATTGTGCTGATAAAGGGGTGGACATGATCAGCAACAATACTCAGGTATGCTGTGGCATTTAAACAATGCTCAGTTGGTTCTAAGGGACCCACAGTGTGCCAAGAAAATATCCCCCACACTATTACACACCACCACAACCATGATGTATTTATACAGGTCAGGATCCATCACTGCATCCAAATGTTACAGCGGAAATCAAGATTCATCAGACCGGGCAATGTTTTTCCAACCTTTTATTGACCAATTTTGGTGAACAAGAGTGAATTGTAGCTTCACTTTCCTGTTCTTAGCTGACAGGCGTGGCACCCTGTATAATTTGGAATTACATAATCTGAATAATTACTGATTACTGAAGCTTCACCTTTACTCTATTCTTAAAATTGTCTACTCTTAGCATCACCCCATACTTGACATTCATATATGTTTTAATTTTACCTGTGAATGATGGTTAATGATAAACTAATCATTAGCAGCTTAACCATAGCATATGAATGGGGAGCCAAATCCAATATGACAACACATTTACAACCAAATGCAAAGACTGCAGTTATGTTAGGAAAAAATCAAACTGAGAATTCAAACTAGGGAGCAAACACAAAATTTTCTAAACTTAACAGACTTGACTGTTTTAGCTACTATTAGCTACTTTAGCTTGCTAAAACCAAGTCTATGAAATAAAGCAGTTTTCTTAACATTCAGTCTTCCACTAATTGGTCCTCTAGTGTTAAATGAAAATCAGAGCCAAAAATAGGAACACTGGTTTGTGTTTCTTTCTATTTTTAGCACTGTTAGCTGTTTCCTCTGTAGCTCCTCAGATCTCAGATCAGTGTATTTAAACAAGACACATTTCTGTACTTTGACCCTCTTTCTCTCCCTCATTCTTCTGAGGCCAATGAGATGCATTGAACTCTACTCAACTACCTGTTAGAGAGCCAGCTGCTGCAGAGCCATGAACTGATAATACCGTGTCTGCACAGAAAGCTAAACATGAGTAGCACATTAGCACAGATACCCTACTACTCTCTTGACTGCTAGAAATGAACAATTGAAGAATGCTTCTGAAAGGAAACAGTTCTCGTCTGTGATAATTCAATTATAATCTAACTGAATAGCTGCAGATGAGATGCTGAGAAAATAGCTTGTTATCTACAGGCTAATGTCATGTTGTGTAAACTGCCTTCTGAGGCATTGATTTTGAAGTACCTTTAGGAAGAAACACTTTGAGTTTATAATTAAATTAAAAAGTTAAACTCTGAAATGTGAGTGCAAAGATGCAGCCTGTAGGCAGTGTGAAATGATTTTCCTCAGCTCGTCTGGGTTTATGCAGATGAATGACTGTGAGTTAAAGTTTGACGCATTATGGCTCTGTATTTGTGCCAGCAGCCGATAGAGAGCGAAGCAGAAATAGACTGTTCTTGAGAGAATGAATCACTCAAACAATAGAGGATTTCGTCCCTGCTGTGTGCTCTTGTTTTAAAGAGTGATAAAGTATATGCAAACGTGTGAAATCTAATGATAATTTTCAGGCAAATTTACAAAAAACTCACTTTTATGATCAATCAATACATTTTTTTTTAATGTATTGTGTCTACATAAACCAAAGTGAACAGTAATAGGGGCATCAGCCTAGACTGCAATCTGCAATTCTGCAATCATTCGGCCTCGTTACCTGTAGTGAGAGTGCTTTCAGTGAAAGAATAATGGTATTTTTGTAGGTACTAAAAGTGTACCTACAAAAATGACCACACACCTCCCCCTCATGGGGAGAATCTGCAACCTGCTAAAAAAGAACTTGCAAATTTGTGAGTGAGTCACAGGGGGGGCTGTTTGACGATTCACTTTATTACCAAGTGCATAGTATGCTAGTGTGATACAGTTTGCATTGGATAACCACGGGTTATCTTTTAGCACTGGTATCACTGGCAGTTTTAAACATCTCAAAAGTATATATTGCTGCAAACATGTTTATTAAGTCACTGCCTGACTTATTGATGGATTCTCCTCAAAGCTGTGCATTACTCCTGAACTACAACTACTACGCTCTGAATGATGAACTCATAATCCCACTGACTCTTGCCCTGTTTTTCCTTCTCTCTGCACAGTAAATGGTATTTCAGCCCACAAGTCCACCAAGTCCTCTACTCCATCCCCTACCAGCCCTCGAACCACCCCCAGTTTTAAGGTAAGACTGTGTATCCAATGCATTTTATACAGTAACAAGATACCCACAGCTTGCTGCTGCACCAGAACCCACAGAGTCTCAGCGATTCTCTTTATACAGTGTACTGTGAATATATGCATGGGCTCACACTGACAGTCACTCGAGACACACACAATACTGCAAAAGAACACTGACAGACTTTGTTAAAGTTTAGTTCATAATGCTGCAGAATTTCAGGGCGTGTGTCACATTTGTGTTGACACTGACTCCTTCACTTCGTCCTGGTTGAGACCAAACAAGCGCCTTTAGTGAAACTGTCTAGATAAGATGCAGATAAGCACAAATTTAAAACTGCTTTAAAGGTAAAGAAATGTTTACATCCAGTATATAATTTTATATATTTTTACAGCACTAACTCAAAATGTTGGTGATGCCTTGTAAAATGTAAATAATGCTAAAACACAAACCTCATAAACCCATATTACCATTAAAATAATAAAAAAATTAGGTCACTTTAAATCTCAAAAAGAGTTGGGATAAGCCCTCTTCTTCTAACAGCAGGCGTAAAAATCTGTGATCTGAGGAGACCAGCTGCTGGACTGTTAGGAGAGGAATGTTTCCTTACAGGATTACATGTTTTCCAAAATGAACTTCAGATTTTGATTCACCTGACCCCAGAACAGTTTTCCAGGTCGCCCCAGTCCATTTTACATAAACTTTAGCCCAGAGAAAACAGCAGTGTTTCTGAGTCATATTCAGATATGGTGTCTCCTTTGCATGATAGAGCTTTAACTTGTGTTTGTGGATGGCACGGTGAACAGTTTCTCAGATGCTTTTTTCATTACCAGTCATGTGACTTACAGTAACCTAATTAGTTACAAAATGTTGCTTCCAGCCTTTTGTCGCCTCTGATCGAACTTTTTTCCAGACATGTTTATGCCATCAATTTCAAAATGAGTCACTATTTTTCGTGAAAGAGCAAAAAGTCTTAGTTTTTTCGCTTTCTTCGTTCTATTGAGAATACGATATCAGTTTATGGGGATTTTAAAATGATTGCATTCTGCTTTTATTTACATTTTACCTAAAAATTTTTAAATCTCTATATTCCAGCTGCATTTGCTAACATATAGCCGTCTTTCCTGCATTTTTCTGGCTCACTGGTACCCGTTAACCAGTGGATTAGCTTGAATACACTGATTTCAGTGTAGCTCTGCCTCTGAGACTTTAAATCCAAATTAGTGCTGCTAGTGGCGTTATTGCAAAGCTAGGGATAAGGCAAGGATGTACAACCTACATACCCTGAAATAGAATAAATCAGCATCAAATGAATTTATCAAGCCACTGACTGTCAGTCATGTTGTATGACTCGCAGGGTATGTCGTAGCTGCCTGATGTGCTTTCACTAGATTTTAAGATAATAATCTGCTTTATTGATGGATTCTCCTGTAAATCTGTGTTAGTCCCAGACTGTCATTTCTGAATGATCCAGCCAGCTGGCTAACCTCCTCCACCTTTGCGCAGTTCCTCTGTGAGCCCAGAGTTATCCATCCACATTAGTTTGGCACCACTAAGTCAGATAAAGTCATTTATCAAAGTAAAAAGCTTTTTTATGTATCTACCTATAAAAGGGACCTTGACACTGTCCCACGTTCAACTTTGCTTCAGAGGGCTACCTAAAAATAGATCCTCACTGTAAGGTAATGCACATTATGGCTCAGTGCGGTATGTAAGCACTGCTGTGCATGATGGGGAGTGAACTTTTTCTGATCTTTAGTGCTGGTGGCATGCATTTATTGCTGACATTTCAGAAATGTAGACATAAGCTGCTGAAATGACTCTCTTAACAAATGAATGATTCATTTAAGTGGTCAAACTCAGACATCTGAAATCGTCTACATCTGAAAGAATATGAAAATGAATATGTCTCCTTTTATTGTAATCAAAGTCACTAACAAGCCAGTAATACATCAGCAGCGTTTTAACGACGATCATTATGTTTGTCGACACTGTTTGTTATTTTGCTGCCAGTTTGAGTATTGATGAGGCCGAGCTCTTATCTCTGTTGTTGTTTGTTGTCGCACAGATCCCTCCGTCACATCACCACTCTTCCCCAAATATAAATGGCTCGTTGAACAATCATCAGGAGCAAACCAATCAGCTGAGTCCAGAAGGTATGATCAGAGTAATTTTACACAGAGACTCTGCTGCTTAACTCAGCGTGACACCTGCTGGAGTTGCAACTACTAGAGTTTAGATTAGAAAATTAATCAGTTACACTTATAGACTATTTGAAGCCTGTAATTTAGAATGATTAAAATTTAACCCGGCAACACACTAAAGCAATCTTCCTTTCATTTTCCTAGATGACACCAAAACTGTTTTTGTGAGTAGACAAAGCCTTAAACAGAAAGTCTGTGTAAATAAAGAAAACTGATAACCACCAGCATGATACCTGTTACCTTTGACTTGGATTTGACTTTTTTTCAAGCCAGCTGAGGCAAAGAAAGCCTGGCTATGCTGCTAGATTTCAGCGTAGTTTTGTGTACCTTTTAGACTTGCTTGTTTATAACCTTTGTCTCTCCTCGGCAGTTAATGGGAACCAGCACTCGCATGCCTCAAGCATCTGTGAAAAATACAAGATTGGCAAAGTCATCGGAGATGGCAACTTTGCTGTGGTCAAAGATTGTGTGGAGAGGTAAGTGAAACCCGTTCGATCAGACTGGAAATGTTGGCAGAAATCTGCAGTGAACGCACAGCAGTGTCCCTCCTCCCCGTGTGCAGCTTATTGAAGTATGTGTCACATTATGGTCACTGCCCAGTCAGGCCGTTTGAGTGCTGATGACAGGCATTGTGCAGACAGAAATATGTCATGGATTAAACCCAGGAGTGATTTCACTTCATTAGCCTTTTTAATCTCAGTCAACACACAGACAGGGAGGTGGAGGTGACAAAGAGGGGCCTGTTGAGTGTGTGTGTGTGTGTGTGTGTGTGTGTGTGTGTGTGTGTGCGCGCGCGCAAGATGTCTTGCACCTTTCTAGAAAGTACTTATGTGAACACACTGTAAACAAACAGTTTAGATTCTCAGTTTCTTACCAAAATACAGTGTATATGTCATTGAATAAACATTTGCCTGCGCCTGCACGGTTTCACAGCTCACACTCTGCATAACAAAGTTTATTTGCTACATCTAGAATTCCTCCCCTGTAACGATGTGACGCAGCGCTCCTGCAAAACCATAACCGAGCGTCTCCAGGGAGCACTTCATTTAAATTACAGACACTGCTGTAGCTTCACTGCTGCGTTCAGTGTTATCCCCTAATTGCACTGTTTCTGTTCAGGTCCACGGGGAAAGAGTTTGCCCTGAAGATTATCGACAAGACAAAGTGCAGCGGAAAGGTTTCACTTCTGTTCCTCTCTGCCTCCTCCTTTTATTCCCCCCTTTGCATGTGTCACTTTCAGTCAGACGTAAGCAGGCATCATATGTTGGTGCACTGCACGGTCACACCTGTGTGCCTCTGATGCTCAAAGCTCGATTAAGTGATATTGTTTATTCACACCCTTGTTCGCATTACCCTCATACTTTCACACACTTACACAATGACACACCAGGATTTGCTCATGTTTAACGCACAACTCAGATCTTTTATTATTAGCGCAACAACTGAGCGTAGACACCGGGGCGCTAGCCAACTCTGAGTGAGTGTGTGTGTGTTTCCTAGGAGCACCTCATAGAAAATGAAGTCGCTGTGCTCCGGAAGGTGAAACATCCCAACATCATCATGTTGATCGAGGAGGTGGACACTCCCTCTGAACTATACCTGGTTATGGAGCTGGTGAAGGTGCAGTAGAGGCTGAGGGGGGAGTGGGTGGCTGAGGGGAGAGGGGTCATTTCTCGTTTTGCTGTGTAAAACACAGTTGTCATATTTTCGCAGGGAGGCGATTTATTTGACGCCATCACCTCCTCGGCCAAATACACAGAGAGAGACGCCAGTATCATGGTGTACAACCTCGCCAGAGCGCTGAAGTACTTACACAGCTTGAACATCGTCCACAGAGACATTAAACCAGAGAATCTACTGGTATGCATTTACAAACATGCTGTGTTTTGGGGTGGGTCTTACAACAAATCCAGATCCTCTGTGGGCTTTAAATGAGTATTTCATTCTAGGTTTTTGAGTACCCAGATGGCACCAAATCACTGAAACTTGGAGACTTTGGCCTAGCTACAGTAGTCGAGGGCCCCTTGTATACTGTATGTGGCACTCCTACATATGTGGCTCCAGAAATCATCGCTGAGTCAGGGTAAGCTGGACGCTTTGACGCAATATGCTTTAGTATTGTGCTGTTGTAATCAGCTGACTGAAGATTAAAAAGAAAACTGTATTTTATACCAGTGTACAATACAGCATGACAAACTACGCATACAGTATGTGGCAGCAGGCACGTTTATGTGGTAATATGTACTGTTGTACCGTTACAGCAGATTAGAAACTTTCATTTGTCAAATGTCAAAATGTTTTTTCTGTATTTTTATGTCCAGAAAGAGTTTGCTTTAAACGATTTAGTCTTTTTCTGGCTCTGTTCTTACCCTCATTTCACAGTTATGGCCTGAAGGTGGATATCTGGGCCGCAGGTGTCATCACCTACATCCTCCTGTGTGGATTCCCTCCTTTTAGAAGGTACTCGGTTCACATAGTTCAGTAAACAAACATGTAGAGGGACGTGGTTTTCAGTTTTAAAGGTAGATACTATATCACAGGTGGATAACAGGTGATGCCATATATTGCTACCATACTTTTTTGCCTAGATTTAATGAGCGAGGATGCTGTTCAAGTTCATTTGGTGTCAATATATCAATGACAAGCTAGCCATGCCCTAAAATATGCTTTACTTTGTATTTACTTTTTATATGACACCCCAGCTTATTAAACTGAGATAGTGCAGTATTAAACTAGAAAGTGGAGATATAGATTGAGTCTATAAATTAAATAGGTCATAACCAGGCCAGAAGTCAGATTTTTCTATCTTCTTATTTTTCCACCCACAGGAGTCACCCCCTGCTGGCCATTAAAACGAGTGCAGCTTAACTTTGCAGTCCTGAAGGCTATGCCAGTCATTAATATACAGTCTATGACTTTGAGCAAAAAATTCAATCTTTTCTAAATTGTCAGCAGAAATTCAGCAACATTGTCAGTTTGACTTTCATCACTGTCAGTTTGCTACATCTGTACGCTGTCGCTGATATTAGTCACTGTGCTAAGGATTTTGTAATTTGATTTACGTTAATGTGACCCATATGTCATCTCTAGCACTTCATGTTTATGGCAGTAGCCACAAATTGAAATTCAAAATGAAAGGATTTTATTATGCAAAGTACAATACAGATGGTTCAGTTTTTTCACAGTTTAGATGTATGTCACGTTTGCTGAGTAATGCATTATAAATTCTGAGTTGTTTTTCTGAGTGTGTGTTTCTCCTTCAATATAGTGAGAATAACCAGCAAGAGGACTTATTTGACCAAATCCTTCAAGGGCGACTGGACTTTCCCAGTCCTTACTGGGACAACATCACTGACTCAGCTAAGGTCAGGACCACTGATTTACAAAATTCATATATATTCATTAGATGACATTACTCTGGAGGGTTACGCTACCCACTCTGTTGTTTAATCCTTACCCTTCTCTCTGCATTGGCTGCAAAAAGCCTGAAACAAGCCTCCAGCTTTTTTAGTTCAAGTATACAAGAGTAGAGACTCCTGTAATAGCTGCTTTCTGCTGAAGGACGCAGAAACCCCCTCAATTCTCTAAGTTAATGTCAAGTATTAAGGTGGCAGCCGGCACTCAGCGTGCAAGACCTAACTGCTAATTAAACACACTTGTGTTACAGTGGCTTTGTCGCTGTAGACATGAGCACAGTTATTGATGCCACACCATGAGGCAGCGTGGCGTAATGAAGCTGTAGATCTAAGAGAGCACGATTTCTCTGGAAACAATATATGCATACGTGACTTCCTGAGTGCACATGTGCACAAATGGTCATTATTTATATTTTAAAAAGTGGTTCTTTTAGGAACATGTTTATAATTTATTGCAATGCAGAAACCAGCTTTGCCAGGAATATACATTTCCAGTTTTTTTGTTGAGATAATAGTTTTTTTTTTCCTCCCAATAAAGCAGTTAAAACAGATAAACTGCTCCAGAAACAAATAGCATAAAGCTGTCAGTTATCACCATGCTTGGTTAGCATGGTATATCCATAAATTGTATAAATGCATGAGACCGGTACAAATATATGCTAATAGTACATAAAATCCTGTAATTTACTTCTTGCACAGTATTTTAGTACAATTATCAGCACTCTAAGCAATATTAGTTGTCAAATAATGACAGAAAAATACTCAAAAGGCTACTAGCAAGAAGCTAACTAGCAGTCATCTAGGGTCAGCTGCCAACCCTTACTAACACTTAATTTTAAGATTTAAAAGTGTTTAAAGTGTGAGTAATATCAAGCACAGTTACTATGAAGGGGTAAAATAACTAGAGTGACCAAAACTGCTCTTTGCAACATGCTGTAGATCATGTTTCTGTTTGCTGTAAAGTTGCATATTTTGACATAGGAGTTTATGGAGATCGGTTCACTTTTTGAGCTAGCATCAAGGAGCTGTAGTTTATACTTGTTCCACACTTTAATTTTCAATTTAACTCAAAATCCACTTGATTAGTTCAAGCATACACCCACCTGATTCTGTGCATTGGTATTTATCAGATGGACTGAAATGCGACTATACATGGATGATTTTGGCCTGCAGGTAGTCAGTGTTGCCAACTCCTCAGTAAGGAAAATCGCTATTGGCTGTCCTAAAAGTCGCTAGAAGTCGCTACATGACGCCATCGCCTAATTTGCATAATTGGTCATGCTAATGTAATTGTAACCTATGTTGTAGGCGAGAAAAATAACATTGTGGAAGAGACATAAAGTGAGTAAAAAACGTCCTAAATGCATTTAGAATTTATTTAGAACTACAAATTAAATTTCTTTTAGCAATTATTGTTTTTTTTAATGTCACAATTCCAACCCTGCTCCTCTATCCGGGCTTGGACTGGCAAAAGTGACCCGAAATAGGCACTCTGGGGGAGTTGCTTTGTGTGTGTGTGTGTGTGTTTATAAGTAGTTTTAAACCTTGTGATCCCCAAAACAACATAACAATAAAAGAAGAACTGACTGCGTTACAGTCATGCGCGATTCATTTGCTAGTCGCTTTTTAGAAAAAAAGACGCTAAGGGGGTCTGAAAACTCGCTAAACATAGCGATAAAGTCGCTAAGTTGGCAACACTGCCCACGGGTTTGCTAGAACATCTTCATCGGTCACATATCAATTTGGCACTTATTTCTTGTTACACCGCCGCCTGGTGGCCAAAAACCCCCCGAAAAGACTTTAAGTCTAAAGGAAATTTATCTTTAAAGCTGAACTAATCTAGTGTTGTGAAATGTTGCAGGAGCTGATTGGAAAGATGCTGCAGGTCAACGCTGAGGCTCGATACACAGCACAAGATGTTCTCTCACATCCATGGGTCACGGTACTCTAACACAATCTGTATTAACACAGCCCGAGACTGTGGTTATTTGTTTCTGTGTGGATTTCAATATTGTGTGTTTGTGTGTGCCAAGGATGATGCAATCATGGAGAATAACATGAAGATGGAGGTGACAGGTAAACTGAAGACGCACTTCAACACCGCGCCAAAGCACAGCACCACCACAGCCGGGGTGTCAGTCATCATGGTAAGCACCTGGAACGAGACATGATTTGTTACATATTTCTGGAGGGTTTTTTTTCAATCCTGTAACTGTAATGAGATTACCTTTCAACGATCTCCTAAATCTAAATCAGCAATACTGATGTCTTGGTGTGGGTTTAGTTGTAAGTGACCCGGAGCCTGCAGTGGGATGAACATGTCAGGCCCTTTTCCAAGCATTTACTGCGTGATTGTGAATGTTTGACCCAAATACACAAGATTGCGCTCCTAACCAAACAAAGGTTTAGTTGACCACTGGGCCAAGAATTTCTGATCTCGTGTTCATCCAGGAAGACACGGATGAAGCCATAAGTCTTAAGACTTCAGAGACAGAAATACACAATTTATTCCCGTAGTATGGGCAGCTCTTCATCTTGTCTCTTTCAAGCCTCATTTACATCACTTCCTGTTGTACAGTTTGACTTCCTCTCCTCATCAGGTCACACCACCCATGAGCTGAGCACAGTCTCTTCAGTCTGTCTAAAGTGAAAGCAGGATGGTGGGGGTGGAGGAAGGAGAAGATGTCTTTGATTAGAAATTTGATTTGGCACTCCAAGCCTCATTCTGTTGTAAATCTCATTTGACAGTTTGAGGTGTAATTGCGGGCCCTGGCCTCGGCTCCTCCTCTTCCTCCTCCTCTCCATGCTCTTCCTCCACCCTCATCCTCACCCCTCCCTCACACCTGACCCAGGACCACAGGGGACGCCTGGAGCTGAGAGCTGGGTACACACTTCTTACCACCGCCCCTCTTAACTCCCGTCATCCTCTCCAGCTATCACCCTTCCGCTCGCACTCTTACTCCATCTACAACAACTCCCATCCCCACCCCCCAGTCTCCCTCCTCACCCTCCCGTCTCACCCTCCCTTTCCCTTCCTTCCTGCTTCATTCTCCGACCCCCTGTTCCACTTCTTGGGCTGCCAGCTGCAGTGACTGCACTCACTAACACTGTGTCCTGGATTTAACCCCCTGACTCTCTGCACATGTGTCACTCTGCTCCTTTTATTCACATTCAGCTCCTTTTGTGCTGGTCACAACGTTTATATAATATGATTAAAAAGAAAATGTTGGTTTGTCTTGGGGGGTTTTTTTGGAGGGGGGGGGGTGTTGGATCATACTGTCACTGAGGTTTTAAAAGCATGTTTACACTGCTAGCGCAATGCAGTTTGCCTCCTTCTCTGTATTTATTATGTCAGTCATCACATTTGTCTTAAAGTCAACTTTCTGTAACTGCTGATCTAATAAATCAATGATTGGCTGCTTAGCAGTCATTCCCATTTTTGATAGTCTGGCGCCACCTTGAGGAAAAGCTTTGGAAGTGCCGGCACAAAGTTGTAGTTGCAGAGAAGGATTCAAAGTGTCTTTATGGCTTGGATGTAAGACTCCATTTGCGCATTTTAAAGAAATAGGGCCAGATTGTTCTGTGATGTCTTTGTTGTCTACAAATCCAACTTTTTAAAAACACCCAGTGATGTCTTATTAAATGGACGAGCACTTCTTTTAGCAAAGCTGCCGCAGAGAGGGACAATGATGCATTTGTTTAAAAGAAAAAGGGAATATTAACATTTTGCTATAGCATGGTAACTAATTATAGCATCCATGTTTAGAATAACACAAGTGTAGAATACGTTTGGCCCACTTGAATAAGTCGTCATTAGTTATACAGTTGTGTATATCATAATCATCTGGTCCCAGTCACATTACTGACCTCATGCAAATGAACCTAGTTAGTTCTAAAAGGCTCCTCTAGCTGTTTCTGTTTAGTAGCACTTACTTCTACAGGATTTTGTTACTACAATCTCAACTGTTTTCAGACACGTTGCTGGAATAAAATTCACGGAACGAGCAAAGTGTCTCAGTTTAAACATTTTTGTGTTCTCTTATGAGATTTGTAGGATTACATTATAATTTATGTTTTACATACCAACCCAACTTTTGAGGAATTGGGGTCATACAATATGCGCTGTTCCCTGCAAGTCTTTTTCCTAGTTTGATCTGGAACGTACGTCACAGCACGCCACGGTCAAAGTTCAACACTAAGCCAAAGTTGTAGAGCGGCGTGGAGCCGTCGTCACGTTGTATGTGAAGGGGCGTTTTATGCAAGCAGATATCTTTTTGAAATAATCCACTGTATCCGCCATTAAAAAACAAACAATAACAAAACTCACCTGCAAACTATATCCATCGTTTATATACAGTCTCTGTATGTACTCTTATTAAACTGCCTAATAGTGTTTTTATTAATCCGAACACTTAACTTCCAGCAATGCCTTTGGCCAAACGATTGACCGTTTATTTTCTCCAAAGGATTTAGTTTTCTATTTTGTACAGTTTCACTTGTTTGTCCAGATTATTCACTAAAAATCAAGCTATTTAATAATCATCAATTATTAACTCTTCTGTCACAATTTATCTATTATAACTTCCTGCTCAGAAAACTGTGCTCAGTTCTTTAACTTCCACATTTCACTCTGAGGTATGTGAGGTATGGGAGTCAGTGATCTCTCACCCACCAACAGACCTTAAACAACAGTGATAATAATTTTTAAAAAAAGTCTGGAGTGATTACAGGCTTTTCTTTTAAAACTAAATCCACATTTAATCCACTCAGTCCTCTGATTGTTATGCAGCACTCGCTGACACTAACCCTTTTACAGAAGGTTTCACAGTTTGTTCCACGTCAGTCCTCTGAAGGAGCCTTTTGGTTTGGAGTAGTTTGACTTGAAACGGCGCAGCAGCACTGAGCTGGAACAACTGTCCACCGGCTGTCATGCTTGTTGTGTTGACTTTTCTTTGTGAAGCTGTGAGTAAGACTAGTCTCTGTCCCTTTTTTGCTTCTTCCCCACCTCCCCCGCCACCTTCCTGCTTTTCGTCCCTCTGATTTAGCTCCAAGGCAATGGTATGTACTAACACGATGCTACGCCTCATCTGTTCTGCTGCTGAGATTCAGCAAAAGGGCAAGTGAGGAACGTTACATTTACTAGTTTTTGTCTTCAAAGTATTCTCAAGTATGTGTTATTTTGGTTGATTTATGTAAAAGTGAACCATTAGGCATCCGTACAAAGTAAAAGTTCCCTTTCTCATTTGCCCTTCGTCTGTACATAGAGTAGCACTTTGATGTGGTTTTCTTCCCGTTTGGGTCAGTCTTCTGTGCAAAGCGTACTTTCTTTTGGTGAACATCTTTCAGTTTTTTTGTGTCCATTTATTTCCATTAGCTTCTTTATTCATTCATTTTGTTTACTCACTAAAAGCTGGGTCAGTAGTTCTGAAAAAAAGAAAAACAAACACAGAAGGATTATTTATGCTAAATGAATATGATTTCCTGAGATCAACCCGCAGTATCTCTTTCTGTTCTGACTGATGTTGCTGGATGCACGCGCATCAAGCTGATGGTTTGTTTTGTTCCTCCAGAACACAGCGCTAGATAAGGAGACCCTTCAGCTCACGGCCCGTTGTTGTCCAGGGCCACAAGCGGTGCCATGTTCGCCCCTGTTGCATGGCACTGAAGTCCCATCTGCTCTTCCGGACCAGTCGGCGTCACCATTTGCCAAAGTACCCGAATCTAACGAGCTGGCTTCAACAGAAACCGCTAGGCCTGATACTACGTCCAAATCTGCACCTCCCCACTCCGATTCTCCGAATGACAGCCACACATTAGCTGCTAAGCTTGACCTGCCCACCTCTAATCTTTTAAGTTCACTTCAGTTTTCTCCTTCACCCTCTGTTGAAACTTGTCCCATCAACTCTTTGCTCATTTCTTCTCCACCACAAATAGAAACCTCCCCAACTGCTGCCCCCTGTTCGTCTTTAGAGTCTACCTCACCCTTGTGTCCTCCTGCTGTTCTCACATGCATAGCTCCCTCTGCACCCATCTCCCGTCCTTCCCCGGCATCTCTGATCGAGCTGACCACAAATGCTCCCTCTGCTTGTCCTACCAAACAAGCAGCATCTCAGCCTTCCTCACCCACTGTCTCCCCGATCCAGCCCGTTGTGTTATTCCCTCTCTCATCCCCAACAAAATGTGAGCCTTCCTCCCCCTCACCTATCCATCCAACCCTGTTTCCCTCTCCTCCTTCCACACCTCTGAGATCCACCACCCCGCCCTCTCCTTTTTGCCCTCCTCCTCCTATCCCTTTAACAGCCGAAGAACTTATGGAGAAGCTCTAAACACTCTTATCCCCACAAACAGAAACAGAAACCATAGGATGAAACATCTCAATTAGCATTTCCTGGTAGATGTAAACTGAGCCAGTGACCGCTGTGACCATGCCTTTTCCCCTCATATTCTTTTCCCGCTCATTTTATTAGACAAAGGATATGAGGCATTTTCTGTACTCTGTTGATTGTATATATGTTTTTATTTATTAATTGAGGATGTTGAAAGGGAATGAACTGAATATCGTTCTTCTGAGTGGTTTGTCTTTTGAATTCATACACTGCTTAGTCAGATTTCTTGTTTTAGCTTCCCATTTGGAATCCCCGGGGCCCCTTTTTAAAGGGTTATTCAGTACAAACGCATAGCAAACTCCTAGAGAGGCTACTGTGTGTGATTCTGTATGCGTTTTTCAATCACTTCACCATATCGAAGTCCCAAATTTGCTAGACTGTCTACCTGTAGTAAAGTCATCCTGATGATAGTGGCCAATTGACAATTTCATGCATTGTGTCGACAAAGTAAAGGTGGTATCTGCCAAAGTAGCCCATGGCTAAGGAGTCAGAGAGTGTTTCAAACAGCTTTAGCTCCACGTATGTGTTTGAGTGTAAAATTGGGAATCATCAGATCTGTTAAATTTGAAAGAAATGGCTGTTCACACGCAATTTTGAAGCTACGTCTACAGTAACATCCAAATGACCTCTAGTGCAGCAGTTCCCCAAATATTGTGTTCTGCAATTCTTCCAAAAGTGAGAAATGCTGCAAAAATAGTCTTAGGAAAATTGCTGTTTTAAGATCAAAAGTTTCCTCTTCTGCTCATCTATCCTCTTTATCATTTTTCAACTCCTTAGATTTATTAGCCAATGTTAGTTATAAACAGAGTGCTGGTTACAATGTTTCTACTCACAGCAGCACCCTGGAACTGGAACTGTTTGGAAAAAGAAGCATAAAATCTAATTTGGGTTTTTTTTTTGTGAGCACAAAGTATAATTCTACCCTTCATGATGGACTGGAGACAGACGTGTGATGGACATCTAAAAACAACTAGCTAAAGGTCATTGCATGTCCAGGCACTACTGAAGGAAAGTAATGTACTCCGTACGTGTATTTGAGTCATTAAAGTCTCTTTGTTTGAGTAGCCGACTGCAACTTTCACTCATACGCTTTATTTGTATGTATTGTGCTGAACTACAGCTGTGAGCACATGTAAAGAGAAGAAAGATCCAACAGATGTTAAACCGAACTGCACGGTAACTTTTATTTAACCGAAACTCTCAATACAGACGTGACTGGTACTGTACAGGAAAAACATACTTGCTGGTATATTCTCTCCGGTCACCACTATGTCATGAGCTATGCACACTCAATGGCCACTTTGTTAGGTACACCTGTTAAACTGCTGCAATTGACACTTTGTCAGGTTTGAGTCTTGATTTTCCGATGTAAACAACATGGCATGGATCCATCCTGCCCCGTGTGGTGGCGTAATGGTGTGGGGCTTTATAGTTTTATTATAGTTAACTAAACTAAACTTTTGAAAATTAATTCAAACAAAATTATATAGAAGGGATCTTTAGATTTAGTATTTGTTAGTCTGGTTAAAAAAAAATGTTATTACATCTTGCCTGATGTGGTATTAATGGACATATTTGAGACTCTGGATGCGAGTCAGCAGCTTAAAAATTATTATTATTTTTTTTAAATGACGAGAAAAATATGCCCTCCATACTGAACAATAATAATTTAAAAAACTAAAACTAACACTGAAACTCATCAAAACTAAAGTAAAATGAAACATTTTCAAACGATAAAAGCTAAACTGAAGGTGGCGCAGTGGTTAGCACTGTTGCCTCACAGCAAGAAGGTCCCAAGTTTGATTCCAAAGGGCCCGGGCCTTTCTGTGTCTGTGGGGGATCTCTCCCAGTCCTCTGGCTTCCTCCCACAGTCCAAAGACATGCAGTTAGTGGTGTTAGGTTAATGATTCTTAAATTGGTGCCTGCAGGTGTGAATGTCCAACTAGTAAGGTGTACCTAAAAAAGTGTCCAGTGAGAGTAAAACCACAGGAATGATTATCCTGTTATGATTATTGAGTTTGGACTCGATCACAGGCCAACAGCTTACAGATTACCTTCATCAAAACCAGATCTCACTCTCTGCAGCGTAAAAACAAATAAAGTGACCTGTTTTGTCCTCGTTCTTAACTCCACAGCTGTTGTCAGCAGAGCCAAATCCTCCGCTGGTTTAGCAGTTTTTTCACTGCATGAATACCTTCTGTTCACAAATTCAAGTTGCTACATGGCCTAATTTTTCTCCTATGTACTGTATATGTAGTCAAAGTAGATTTTCATGCTTTAACAGTTTGTAAAGCAAAAACTGTATGAGAAGAGCAAATGTATCAGTGGTTTTTATGAGGCGCTGAGTGGTTGCTTTTAATGTCCCACTATTTTAGAGTGGTTCAGCAATAAAGACTTGAAATTAGTATTTGTTTTTGTGTTGGATGTGTGGGTTACCACTAGGGGGGGCTGAGTCACACCTTATAAAAGATACACCAAAGGACAATTCAGGTTATAAAATTCCATTTTATTGTCAGAACTCATCACACAAAAACACTCCAAACTGATTGGAAGAAAAAGATAAAAGTAGCTCCCGTGTTGCTGGAGATTCAAACCATTTTAGAAATGCAACTTTAAAGAAAGGAATGCTTCCTGAAAATCAAAGATATAAGAGGACGACTGTCTAAAGATCAAAAGAATGTGTGTGATTAGCATTTAAGTATTGAATCACATTGATCAATCATTCTGTGATGAAAAGAGAGGAAAAAAAATGGAAATGGTAAGTCCCTCCCCCTCGCTGCTCCAGCTTTCACTGCTCATCTCACTGCTTTGGAGACTAGACTCAAAGTGGACTGTGCTGAGGTGGTATGAGCTGAATCCTCAGCTCTTGATTTTAGCAGGGGGGAAAATAAAACAAGATTCACTGCTTACTCAGTCATAAAGGATATAAATCTTAAAAGGAGCTGAAAGCAGATTTTAACATTACAGAGTAAGTTTTATGTTTTTGATGTTCAAAGTATTAAATAACGCAAAGAGGTTGCACTGATGTTTTATGAGTAGTGAGCCATGCACACAAACGTAATCTCTTAGCAAGTACGGAGGTACAGAGGGAGTAAAAATTTTAAATATGGAGGACTACATTTAAACATTTTATATATAGTTATTTATATAAATGTATATTCCCTCTTCAATATCTTCCTGTGCTTCATCTACTCAAACACTTTATATCTATGTGCTGTGTTGCCAAAACAGGAAAAGCATGTTAAAATGAATGACAGCTTCATATTTATTCACCACATACACGCCTACAGAAAAAAAATCATTCACCCTAAAGTACACAAATATTTGGATTTTTACGTCACAGAGAAATGATTCTCACCAACTTCCCACAAATCCCTCGTTTCTTATTTTGAGAAGAAAATAGACTCTTACAGCTAAAAATAGATTTGTTTTTAACCGTAAAGTAACGTAACCCCCACCCTAAGACTGGTATGAAAATTTTCTATCTGATCTACAAAATATAGCAATGCCCTTTTTAAAAATAGTTTGATTCTTTTGCAATAACAGGACATGTTGGGTTTTTTCCTTCTTTCGTTACATTCAGGATATCAGGATATAGACAGAATAGTGCTTTTGATAAGAGTTCACACTTGCAACAGTTTGGATTTCCCCCGCCCTCCCCTCAACTCTTGTCAGTCAAGTCGCTGCTGATTTCACCCTCAGTATCTGGTCTGGTACTCGTGATGCCACCTGTTGAAGTCGTTGTAGAAGAGGACGATGCTTCCCGACGCCATGCCGGTTATGATGCACCTGAGGAATGTTAGGGGGGAACATCATGAGGCCGTGAAGGTGAGCTTAATGGTTTGCCTGCTCTCTTGAAGTGGAGGAAATTTTAATTTTGTAAGTTTGCTCACTTCCAAAAACACACTTTCTAACTTTTTTAATGTTAATGAAGAGGAACAGAAAATCAACCAAAAATCTAGAAAGAGACGTTACACAAAAGTTATACATCATATTGAGTGAAATAAGTATTTGATCCTCTACAAACTAACCAGAACTCTGGTTCCTACAAATTACAATCAAGCCATCAATTACACATACTCCTGACTTTAACTAGTTATGTGTATGAAGCACACCTGTCCACAGAATCAATTTCTTCCATTAAAACCTCTCCACCACTGTGGGTGAGACCAAAGAGCTGTCAAAGGACGTCAGGGGCAAGATTGTAGACCTGCACAAGGCTACGTGGGCTACAAGACGCTTGGTGAGTAGGGGACAACTACTTGAAAACAGAAGAAATATGAAAACTCATGTGGAGTACAGCCCAAAGAACACCATCCTCACAGTTCAGCACAGAGGTGGACCCATAATGCTTTGGGGCTTAACAACTACTTCACTGTACTAAGGGACGACTGGATGGGGCCATGTACCATAAAATGTTTTAATCTCCTTCCCTCAGCCAGAACACTACATGATGGGTTGTGAATGGGTCGTCCAGCATGACAATGCTAAACATATCGCTAAGACAACCAAGGAGTGGCTAAAGAAGAAACACATCAGGGTCATGGAGTAGTCAGCTGATTTTCAGACTTCAGTCCTTTAGAAAATCTCTGGAAGGATTTGAAACTTTGAGCTGCTAAGCAACAACAAAGAAACCCCCAAGAGACGTGTGACCAACCACAAGAAACATCCGACTGCTGCGATTGCCACCAAGAGGTTCTCCACTAAGTACTGAGTCATGTTTTGCTTGGAGATCAAATAGTTATTTTACTCAATGACATGCAAATCAATTTATAACTCTTATGCGATGTGTCTTTTCTAAAGTTTTGGTTAGTATTCTGTCTCTCTTCATTAAAACTAGAGACTGTTCGTTATTGTCCAAGTGAGCAAACTTCAAATAAATATAGCCACTGTTGTACATATGCATGATCTTTTGTTTGAGCGCGTTACCTTTGGTCATGTGACATGGCCATGGAGCGGATTCCTGCGTCACAGCCCGGATAGGTGAACAGCTGTTTGAGGTTGTGGACCTGCCAAACAGATACTACACCTCCATCACCGCCTGTCAGCAGGTATTGGCCATCACGGCTGAGGAGCACAGCCTGTGAAAGATGATCAGAGAACTTCCTTCTTAACTCTTCGCTTCCATCATGCAAAATCAATTATTTACCAGCGTCATCTGTTAAGTGTCCCACAAAGGTCAAACTCAAAGGTTTTCAACTTGGTAGCGTGTGCATAAATTGCCTCTGAATAAGCCGCTGATCTGGGGGCAGTTTGTCTCTACCGTCAAAGCAAAGCTCGTACCGCGAGGTCGAGCGATCCGACAAAAAAAAAATCTCAGGTCAGCGCCGCCATCCTGAGGGGTTTTTCTGCACACAGACCCCGACCCGCAACAAAGATGGCTCCCCACAGCGAGGCCCGGAGATTTACTCGTCTCATCTGCTTTTCCTGCAAACTGTAGCGGCCGAACGGGTCCCGCGGGATTCACATGTACACAAATCAAGTCGTGTGCTGGAGTCTATTAAGAGCGCAGCGCATAGTGGAAGCTGAAACTGAACGAGTCGGGAGCATCAATCAGCAAGTAACCGTAGCCGATGAAATGACGAGGCAGAATGTTAAGTTCTAAAAGCAGCAAATGACACTAATTTAGAGCTTTTTGTCCTCTGCGGTTTTTGTGACATGCTTTGCGGCGATTCAGCGGGAGACGCTTCAATCAGCAGCCGCATGTGTGTTGAATTGGGCTCGCATTAAACGGAAAACTGAAACCTAAACTTGAAGTTGGAACAAGTCATTTTCAGGAACTTGATTCGGTAAGGAAAACATAAATAACCCTTCAAGACCTGCAGCCTAATTAAGCAAAAATGTTTTGTATGTAAAGAGAGGGGGGGGAAGCTTATTTCTCATTCAGGCACAAACTTGGATGTGAAGGCGCTCCCACACACAGCTACACAAAGCGTTGCGCAGTGATGCCCTGGATTCTCAGCTGGCCTTGAGAATCAATCCAAACTAATTGTCACGTTAGATCATCGTCATCGTGGCGCACGAGCGAGCGCAGCTCCGGGTTGATTTGTGTGCTGTGGGTCTGCTTTGTGTCCACAGCAATTGTCTTGTGTGTCAACATTCGGAGTTAATCTGACAGCGGCGATAAAGACAAGCGCTCATTTCAGTCTGAGCCATCAACCAAACCACCACCAACACAATAACAGGTACAGTGAGATGAAAGAGAGCAAAGTGCTCGGCGCAGTTTAGCCAAGTTGCCTAAAAGTTTGTGACCACAAGCAACATAATAACGTTCAACAGAGCAGCAGTAAAAGTAAAACTATTTATCAGTTCTTATGCTGTATTAATGCACTTGTGTATCTACTAATGGAGTCCATGACCTTACTGGAGCCCAGCAGGAGGCAGGGGAGCTGGCAGACATGTCAGCCTGGCCAGGTAGGAGGCTGCAGACAGACATTATAAATCAGTCCTTTGCCACTGGGCGGCCAAACAAGATGGCCGATGGCTCTGTGGGGGCTAAGATGGCTACCCGGGCTCGGATGACTAAAAAATGACTCCAGCAGAAACACATGCACTTTTAATGCCCATATTTCCTACTTCTTTCAAGGAACAGTGGGTGGATTCTGGGGCTGGAGAAGGTAAAAAGTTTAATTTATGGTGCCGTTAATCCTCCTGTTACACGGATGCAGGCAGCGAAAGAACTGCTGGAATGGTTACACTGCCTGAGTTATACTAGTACTTAAAAGAATGTAATCCATTCAGTATGGCTCCTGTCACCCGATTCTGCTATTAGACTAGGATGCCGACTGTTAGCCTGTCATCTAACCTCTGACTCCAGACCCCTATAAATTCACAGTGCATACACTCTCTCTCACAGTCTTCCTCTCCGTTTCTGAGTGTGTACTGCAGGCCAGGACAAACACTTATTTATACTGGAGCCCTACTGTGCAGACGCTCCAAGGGCTGAGAAGATTGATTCTGGTATGTACCAGAGTGTACAAAATATTGTTGGAGTCTCAGACCAGGAGGGTGAAGCAGAGAGGGTGAGGCAGGCGGAAGGGAGGGAGTTGAGACTCTTACAGCCTCACTCCAAGATATTAGGATTCTCCTAATGCCATCTGACACGACTGGAATTTACAGCAGCAGAGGAGAGCCGACAAGAACGCCAGTAGCTTGAACTGTTCCCAAGTTTCATCTTCAGAAAGAAACCAAAAAACTGAAGCTCAAAAACTGTCTGAAGGACGCTGTTAGTTTCTCTTAAAGACACAAAGATCCAGCATTAGTTTCACAGGGATTGTAATGCACTCCGTCAGTATTTGAGTATATTTGTGGCTTTGTGTGGGAGCGGGGCTGGTTGGCAGGTTAGGAGCCTGGGCACAAGAGCTTTCTTAATAGGAAACAGGCACGCGGCTGCCTGTCAGAGCTAGCTTACATTTCCCAGGCCAAACCGGACACATCGGGTCGGGAAACCAAAGGCAGTAGTCGCTATCTTATGTCACCCGAGCCACGAGGGAGGAAATGTGGGAAATGGGGAATGTGTCGTCCCGCGCTGCAGGGTAGTTAATGGTGTTGGTGTCCAGAGCTGACCACTCCTCTGGAATGTTTTCCGCCAGCGTCGCCAACGCAATTTGACCTGACAACAGAGCTCCGGATCAAAAGAGGCCTTTCCTCTGGTGTAATGCGGGTGAAAAGGAAAGAACAGATGTGAGGCTGTAAGTTTGTCCCGAGGCACAGCGACCTTTACCTCGCTCGCATCTAAAACCAAGACCGAGCTTTTAATCAGGGAGAGGACTTTCTATACTGATGCAGTGCAGACGCACACGTGCAGGCGCATGTGTGTGATCGTGTCCTCACCTTGACGCCGTCTTCCACTTCCATGTGCCTCAGCAGTTTGCCGTTGACACTGAAGAGGCAAAACTGTCCCTTGTCATAATAGATAACGCAGTGTCCCTCGGCGGAGGACTGGATGAGGCGAGGCCGGAGGCAGCGCTCTGGTCCCTCCAGGGTCCGCAGCAGGTCCCCATTCATGGAATGGATCAGACAAGGACCCTCTATACACAGATGAGACGAGAGGTTAGAACAAATTAATCCGTAGCTTGATTTAAGCATAAATGACTTTTTAAAGTTTGTTTTTAGCTTATTCTTTTAATCTTCGGTGCAGCTGTACACCTATAGTAGAAATACTTATATCTTCTCTTTTCCGTCAGTTATTTAGAAAAAAATGACCTTCATATCTTGTTTATATAATTGCTGTTATTCCCACACATGTCTGTGCATCATCTCTGAAAAAACATCTGCTCATACACAGCTCACATACTCTGCAGGTGTTCCTAATATAGTGGCCACTGAGATTTGTCCTTTGTCTGCTCCTGTGCATTGTTAGTTTTAAATAGCAAGCAGCACAAGTGTAGCCTTACATTTTTACAGGGACAAACAGTCTCACCTTTGCAGCCGCTGATGACGAGACCCAACTCAGCACACACACTTGCACAAGTCACCTCGCAGTCGTGGCCTGTAAGGATGGCCCTCGGTGTGGTAAAGTCTGCTGGCAAAACACAAACAAAGCGAAGACAATCCTGGTATTACCATATGCAGTACTGCTTTATGGCCACTAGAAGGAGGTAAAGAAAAAATTTAAATTCTCCTTGATTGGTTTAGTCTTCTAACTGCAGTCACAGCTGAAGCTACAAAAATTTTCACTCCAAACTATTAAAAAATTTCTTTTTTAAAAAAGAGGCGGGCTTTCAAAAATAACCAAAAATAAAATTGCTAATTTCATCATCCTGGAGGGTGTTTTACATGTTATTTTATACGGATGCGCTGGGACTTGTTGCACAGTCTTTAAGCCTGCTTCTCCCCTCATTCACTCTCCCTTTCAAGCACTTGTCACCAAGGGCCTCCTCTTATGTTTAAAACCTTCTCCCCCTCGCTGCCTTCACTCGATCCAGATGTTTCTGCATTTGACAGAGAGAATGAGAGCCAGAAGGAAAAAAAGAGTGCGTTATGAAGTTTGTGTGATTTTGTTTTGGTTTGAGCTGTCAGGGTGAGCGACAAAACAAAATCGGCTGTTACTTCTCCATCTGTCTTCTGTCTGTAAGCACACGCATTGGCATAAATACGCTCATACGGACAGTTGCATCTTTGGACTGCATTTTTAAATATCGAGAGGTGGTCTTCCGCAACCTCAGCTCAAAAAGACAAGGACACTCACACACGCTTGAATTCCTAATAAAACTTTTCCAAAACTGTGCGCGCCAAAGCAATCGAGTATCAATTTAGCAACACAGAAAAGTGTAAGACAACATACCCATGTAGTAAATTATACTGAACATGCCTATTATTCACTTTTACTTTTAGTTATCAAATGCAATGTCATTTAAGACCTTTCCTTTGAAAAGTTGTTTCACACTGTAAGAAATTAATTGGAAACAACTACAACTAAAACTGAATGAATATAGGAGTTAATGTTAAAATGATATTTTGATCCAACTACAAGGTCACTTTGGAGGCTGTAGCTTAAGACAAAATATTCTTTGTTATCCCAGAAGATTTGTCTTCATATTTGACAAAAATAATTAAATTGTTTTCTAAGCTAAAAACGAAAATTAGGAAAAAACATTTTAGCAAACTGACACAAAAACACAAACTGAAATGTAAAAGTAACTGAAATGAAACTTTTCACTTTAAAAACTGACAAAAATACAAGTAAATAAAAAAAACACAGGCCAAATGTGTCAGTACATTAAACACGAGAAGGTGTTAGTGTGTGTGTTTGAGACATCTACATATGCTGTGGGCCAAGTGCTTGTATTGTAATACCAAATCTGAACTTCTTGATTGTGCCCCTGAGTAACAACCCTATATTCAAACTATTAAGAGATTACAAATAAATTAAAATAAACAATTATTCTTAAAAAAACAACTCTGTTTCTGTTGAGATAATAACTGTTTTTGACTCCATTTTATTCTATTTTGTTCCTTATTTTAACTTGGTTTTGTATTGTCATGAACTATATTTTAATTTTTGTATAACTTGGTTTTATTTTATTGTATTTATTCATTTGATTCACAATGAAATAAAATAAAGACCAATTATAAAAGCAGAAAACTAAACCCATTAGTAAAGAAAGTTCAGCTGCATGCCGACACTGTGTTTGATTGATTAAGTTAGTGTGTTGTGTGTATAAATGAATGTAGACCAGGAAAAATAACTGGGGAAGTATTTAAAGCACTTAAAATGAAAAGGTGAAAGCCAGATTTGGCACAAATTACATAATACAAATATATAAACCAAATTAAACCACACTGCATTTGGATGCTAGTCGGATTTACACATGAGCCACGTGATCAACAGCTAAGAGTTTTTTAGAAGTAGGGACAGCTGGTTTTGCATTTATTGGCTCTATAGCATCTCTTACGGAGTAACAGTTCACGCCCAGAATATGAAATGTTGAAATGTTATGCGTCTTCAAGCAGTCTGTGTTTGTCTCATTAGATTCCTCGGAAAGATGGAATAAAGGGATGAGTATTCTTCCTCCTTCTATATCAATCATGGCACTGTAGAGGTTTTAAGGGTGGACGCACCCCCTTAGCTTGTCGTCCCCTCAGATTATGCACCTCAATACTTGGAGGAGCAAAAGCTATCTACCGCGGTGATCACAGTCTCATGATCCCTCACTTCAATAAGATTTAATATCTCTTTTCATATGTTTGTTTAAAATGAGGTGGATAAAATGCCAGTTCATGAAGTCTAATTAAAAATAATTTATGATGTAATTATTACACTGGCAGCTTCTTTGTTTCTTTGTGTTCAGTGTTTAAAAAGAAATTAATTTTTGGGCCTTAGGAGTGGCAGAAGTGAACCTACGTACATTTATTCTCTCATATGGTGCGTTCAAAACAAGAGGAAAAAACAGAAATACTGTAGTTACTGAGTAAATACCACACTCAGATGATTGCTGTTAGGTGCCCAGCAGATGGCGATAGCGTCTGTAAAATCTTTGCTGTGCACAACATGTGGCTGCAGCAGGAACAAAGTGGGGATAGGTCATTGTGTGCATGTGCATATCAGCCATTCAGATGTATTTGTGTCAAGCTTATGAAGTGAGTGGGATGCCCACAGAACATTATGCATGCAAAGGAATGTGTGTGTGTGTGTGCAGGCTTTAGCTTTAACGTGTGTCTGTGGGAGAGGAATAAAGAAAGGTCTGCTGTCTGTATGCATTTTGTTAGTACATGTATGTGTGCATGCGTGCGTGTGTGTGCAGCAGAAGTTCATGTCTGGGAGAGCTTTCTGCGGTCTGGGGCAATGGAGCATCACATTGTGGTGGTGATGGGATGAGATGACGACTGCTTTGTCTGTTCCTCTAGCTTCAGCTTGGTAACCAGGAGTTTAGACTGACACACAAGCACTTGCAAGGACATGTACAGCACATGCATGGAAAGATATTCATATATTTGTTATTTGTAGAAAATGTGCAGCTAAAGCAGTATTTTAAACCACTGGTTATCCACTAAATATGTTTAAAAAAAAATCTTGTGTATTTCTGCTCTAAAATCCCGTGTATGGATGTGTTAGATGACCATCATCTGCACGATCATAAACCAATATGGCTTATTAACCAAATCGCAATTTGTCATAAATTTCATCCCACTTGTAATGGATCACTTATCAACATGTCCGCCAATCTAAGCTGACCAAATTAGCACCGAGGGGGCTAAGGACCGAGCAATGTGTGCGCCGTGCTTTGATCATGGCTAATGCCATATGTTATGGTAACGTAAGGGAGGCCCATGACATTTTTCACTTTTATCGACTAACGTGACCCCGTGGCCCTCGGATGGTGGTGAACTTTCATGCGCTGCCCGACGACCCCCAACATCACATTTAACGTCTCTAAGTGGCCCTCACTTTCACTCACATTAAAGACAGATTCTCACACACACTACACACCATATCTGGCTTCACAGAAATACACACGCACGCACGCAATCTCAGACACATTACCGAAAGCTGTTCCTGGTGCGACAGGGCTGCGAAATCCAATCTGTATGCAGGAGGCCTAGCTTGGTCAGACGAAACTAGTTGTTACTTTACAGAGGGAGGCCGTAAATCACACAGTCACATCTGTCTGCGAGAGAGAGAGCTCGGTGAAGAGCTGTGTGCGTGTGTGTGTGTGCACGCTCTCAGAAGGTGCACTTACTGCCTGGGCTCTCTCCAATGCTGCTATGCTTTCCGTTCCAGTACCACAGCAGCAGGGTGGCATCTCGCGAGCCCGACAGGACGTAGCAGTCGCCTCCGATGTACGACTCTGAGCGTGCCAGACACGTCACCACATCCCGATGTCCAAACACTATCTGGGTCAGTTTGCCTGCAAAAAGCGCACAAATTTTCAGGGATGTTCTTAGTAAATCAAAATTCATTCTTCTGTAAACATCAAAGGAATGAACTACTTAAAAATAGATTAAAACATCTCAACAATAAGGGAGATAGGGTTTTTTGCATTGCAGTAGTCCTTTTGAACTTCCCACCATGCGTTTGTTGATCATCTGTCTGCTCAGTTAGTTGATCCACACAAGATCAGACTTCTACTAATTCCCAGACAAGAATAAATATTTGCTTCAGCTTTGTGTGTGCGCCTGTGCACATCCAGGGTGCTCTGTGTGTATATATAAAGAGGCTAATTGCTGTCAGATTCCCAGACCACAGCCCCACTGTCTAGCTGTCTAATACTCATTACGCTCCTCATAGTGTGACCTCTGCAGTCAAACAGTGGGTAGTTTGCAGCACATGACATTTCTGTCTGGGTGTCAGAATCGCTACCCGCGGGATAATTAAGTTGTATCTTGCTGAAAACGACGAGGATTATTATGAAACTTTCAAAGAAGAACAGAGACATCAAAGATGTAAAATGTTTGACATTTTTATAAACGCTGAAAATAAGTAATGACGGGTGCTGCAATAATGGCTACCACGCACCTCGTATTAAACTCTCACTCTCATGCTCACACGCATGTGTGCACACCGACAAATTAAACTCGGTGTGTGTGTGTGTCACTGTTTGAGGCTACGGGTTTTGTGGATGTGTACCAATCAATTCTTGTAATTGATAAAATCCCTCAGTTCTTTAACCTGGGGGATTTAGGGACCTCGGTGGCAGCTGTTGAGCGTGTGCGATTAAACTGTGTTCACGTTCCAGTCGCACACCCCGGTGGCAGTCGCACAATAGAGCTATCTCTGTGCTCCCATCCCTCCTTCCCTCCCTCCTCCATCAAAAGACACAGAGGGCCTGGCCTGTAGAAATTGAATCGCATGCCCGTTGTATAGATGTGTGTAGAGTACTGAATGAGGCTGAGGGTGTGGGGGGGAGCATTGAGGAGCGGGGTACAGAGATGAAGCTTCAGACAGTTTCATTTAGGACCCCTGACCTGATGGCATTTGTGTGTGCACGAGAGCGAGTGTATTGGATGTGTGTATGCAAGTAGCACTCAGGCTTTAGGTGGAAAAACAGTAAGTTAACCAGCAAAGCAGAAGCAAAAAACAAAAAACAATCAAAATCACACTGAATCAAAGAAACCTAAAAAAAAAAAGCCATTTTTGTGCTGTATAATGCATTTTAGTGGTAAAAAAGGCTTTGACACTGCTGACGACACACAAAGTTTGAACTTGTGCAAAAGAATTAAAAAGGAAATGAAAAGAGCCCCACTGTGGCAAGAAGGAGTCTAGATGTATAGCAACCAAACGTAGGACACTTGCCAAAACCACATGAAAGCAGATCACTGGGTCAGTGGCAAAATACATGCATGCCGTTTTATTTATTAGGTAATACTTGAATTCTAACAACTAATAGTAGTATTTCTATTGTGTTACATAACCTAATAGTTTTGAGGAAAACCACTAGTATTGAATTCATTGGTCTTTTCCGGACCACTAGTATGCCAAACCTGATGATGGTGCTAGAGGAAAGCCAAAGGAGTGTTATTCATTTTAAATTTCAATTTCATATGGCTTAATTTGTATCTAAATATGCTGTGAGCTTCCATACTGCCAAAATTATATATACACAAGAAGCTTAGTTAAAGCAAAAACATTACAGTGAGGATCTGATGTCAAAAAACAGCAAATGTGTGAAAGTCTTGGAGAGATTACAGGTATTTTAGTTTAGATACATTCACATTAGGCCAGTTGGATATTTGGTCTATTGTGGTGAAACGATACCTGTGTCAGTGGAGTAGACCCGGAAGCTCTTGTCCCAGAAACCACATAGAAGGATGAAGCGGTTCTCAGCCGTGATAACAAAACACTGCGAGCTGATCTGAATGCTCTGATCTAGCAGATCTGTGATCTGCCGACGGTGAAGACCCACGTTACTGGCTGGAAGGAGATGAGAGGAGATCAAAATAAACGGAGCAAAATAAAGATGTTTACATGTTGAAAATGCACAGATGTCCAGAGAAGTATGAAACCTGGAGCGTGATCCGAGAAACCCTTTACTGTTTTAAATCAACTACTTTCAAAGAGCTCACACTTCAGCGCACCTCCACTAAGGTTTCAGCGCTGGGGTGCAAAGAAGATTTGCGAGGGAAAACATAAAACATCCTAGGGGTTAAGTTTATAGGGACTTCACATTTTCTATGAGAGTCTAAGAGGCTGAGTAATATAGAGCGTGCAGTCTTCACAAAATATGTACCCCACTCAAGTACGAACAGACCCAGAAAATTCATCTTGGCTGTGTAATTAAGCCAAGTTGGTTAGAAGCAAATTTACCGACATTCTCATTTCCACGAGAGGCGTCTTTTTTCTTCTCTAGAAATATGTTCGGTGTGAAGGGTTTCTTATTTGATGGGGTCAAAAGCAATGGAGAACAGGTGTCAGAGAAGACTGTCTAGAGTGGAAATTGAGAAAGTCCAGTATATCTGCTATGAATAATATTTCAACCGATTTTTAACATTCCCCAAAGCCACAGATGGCTCCACGCTCATCCTCAGTTTACTGTGTTTAGCTCAGGCTCCTCCTGGAATGCAAACAGTGTAAATATATTACTGACATGAAAAATCCCAGCTACCTCCCCTAAAACACACACGCACACTCCCAGCAACACCAAAATTCATTATTTAGCACATTATTTATTCTTTAGTGTTAGAAATGAGATATACAGTAAACACTTTGGAGGATAAATATACTCCAAAACCTGTGCATTCAGTGACAAATCACACATCTGCTGAAGCACAGAACAGCAACACGCACTGAATGTGTAAATACTGATGCACAGATAAGATTTCTTTTATTCTGCCTCTACAGAGGGAGCATTGAAGCAGAGAAATACAGCACAGTGCGTGCAGATAAAGATGAATATCTGGGGTTCAACCCTGGTTATTTTCAGTAGTCTTTGGAAGGGGAAAAGAAAAAAAAAAAAAAAGAGTGTGAATATGGTCTGATGAGACTCAGAGAGACCACAACACCCAGAGAGAAAAAACAGCCCCCCTCGCAGATGTGTATGAGATTGCAGGAGGCTGCAGGAAAGTAACAGAGCTGGGAGCAGATAGAGGTGGCTCGTCTCTCCCTGCTCTCTGCCAGCGCATCCCATACATCACTGCAGCTCGGCACTCTTCTCCTGCTCATCAACAAGTCGTGAAGGATGAGAGGCGCCCATATTGTCCTGACAGCCGTCCGCCGTGCATTCTCAATCACACATTATTACCACATTCATATTCAT
Source organism: Diplotaxodon limnothrissa (assembly GCF_057381915.1). Lineage (NCBI taxonomy): Eukaryota > Metazoa > Chordata > Actinopteri > Cichliformes > Cichlidae > Diplotaxodon > Diplotaxodon limnothrissa. The sequence continues at coordinate 17,464,211 of NC_140601.1, read as the reverse complement.
TTCCATTGACACGCGTCCTTTCCCTCCGCTCAAATTAAACCAAAGAGGATGCAGAAAGGGAGGGAGGAAAGGGGACGATGGAGAGGGAGAAAGAGGGGGAGTTGATGATGAAATGCCGGCCTAGGCCACAGCTCATTGCATTCCAATTTGCATGCAAATGGTTTAGTGTGAGAGCAGGGCCTATATCATCACGAGTGAACTAGGGCAGAGGCTGAGAAACAACTCTAATCTACTGTCCAGGGACACAGCCCAACAGACTGCCATGAGTCACCAAGCAGCGCGATTTAGGCACAAATCCACACAAAACCCCATTTCATGCCCACACGAAGCCAACTCCCGTGTGTGGATTCTCTACCGGTCGTAAAGGACAGCGTACCTATTAGAGGGTCAATTTCCACAGGAAGTTGGTACTGCTGGTCCTGCACCGTTGAGCCCTGATGACCTGACAGAAGAAGAAGACAGAGTGGATTAATATTGCAATTGTCTGGCCTTGCGGAGTAGGTGCTGGGTTTGAGGTCATTATAACACGCTGAAAACTATAACCATAAAGTCAGAGGCTCAAGAGTCGCTCCACAAATTAGACATCAGTGCTGTCAAAAAGCTATCGAGGCCATTCGGAGCACAAAGTATTACAAAACTAATTAATTATCCTGACAAAGTCAACTATAACATATTCACAGCAATTGATATTTAGTCTAATTAACTCATTTTAAACTGGATTAAGTCGTCATGCATATACCCATTATGTTTAGAAAACTTAGATTGTAGAGTGAGGTAACAATTTTACCCTTTTACCACAAGTTTAGCAAGTAATCTCTCACGATAGAGCTTTTTATGTATTGTTTTAGTGATTTCAATTATGTTTAGCTGATATAATCATTCATTTACTTTTAACCTGTGTATTTTTTGGGCAGTTTATCCTTTACATTTAGTTAAACTTTTTCAGGTTCACTCTATCCATTAATTAATTGTAATAGTTTAGCTAATTTATTCACCAATAACCTGATTTTGATTTTTTTTTAAGATTCACATGTAATTATCAGTATGAGTATTGTACACTTGTGTCACATCGGCTCTGAAATTAAAAAATAAAAGTAAAAAATGAAATGTGATACGAAAGTGTGCACTGCTTTCAACACACTCATAATTTGTCATTTTATTTCATGCGTTTATTCTGAGATTTTAAAAGCAGTTTTGGCAACTTTGCTCTGCACATCATTTATTAAACAGACTCCAGTGGGTCCCTACAATTAATCCACTATTTCCAAGCAGGAAAAATTACCCAATATGGCCAGCCTGTGGTATGCATGGATGATGTCTAATTCCAGTGAAATCTGATCAGTGTTCATCCTCGTAAACTTAGATATCAAATTTAATATTTCTTCTAGGGCAGGATGGACGTTGAGTAAATAAGGTTTTGTGTAGTAAGCGGCTGATGTATGGAGGTGGACGTGGGACCTAATGCTGGCTGCTACATGTGTCACATTTGATACTGCTATCTAGTAGACACAGTCAACTGTCTCCCAAATCAACGTCCATCCTACAGAGACGAGGCAGGTTGATCTTCTGATAAATTAGAAGCTAACGTATGGAGGAGAAATGAACAGAAGCAGCATGAAAATAATTATGTGAAAGCAAACTCAGTTCAATAACAAGGATCGTTTCTGTCTGCCTGAGATTTTATTTTTAGTCATCGCTTCAGCTCATTCGTTTCAATGCACATGTTCGTGGCTTCAAGTCTCTCACCTGTCAGGCCCTGCCACTTGTTGACCGCAAAGAGGCGATTGGCGGTGACAGTGATGATGGCAGGTGACGTCAGACCTGCCTGGGTGTTGGCCGCTACGTGTGTCACAGGAGAGTTGGATGGGAACTTCAGTACCATGATAACATCCTGCTGCATCTGCTCCGTAAACATCAGAGGCGTCTGCAGGAGAAGATACTGTTCAGGGCCCCGGGACAGACGACGCGATGAAGGGGAGAGACGGGGAAATAGCCGAGGTGTGGCGCGACGGACGAAGAGCGAAACGCAAAGATGAAGGAAGCAGTTGGTGAAAACGGGGAGGAAAACAAAAACACAGGGAGACGGAGGAAAGAGAAGGCCAGAGAGAACGTTAGGAGGCTTGAGGAGGATAGTGGTAAGCAGCAGCTAAGCAGCACAAAAAAGCTAGCAAAGAGTTCAGAAGAAGGCAAGAGTCTGCATTTGAAACAACGCTACAGTAAATGAGGAGAGAATCTCAGAACAACATTTAAGTTTTAACAGAGAAACTGAAGCAGCCGAAACAAATGTCTGTTGGTTAATATTTCCCCTTCAGTGTGCACAGTAATGATATTATACATCATATATTAGACATTTTATAGAAGAAGGCAAAGACGCCATAGATTTCACAGGCTGACTACAGTCTGATGTCCAGTTTGTATTTGTGTTCTAAACTTTTCTTTTAAATGAGGAAGACTGAGCAGATGTGAAAGAAGAATTATTGTAAGAAAACACCAGATTATTAAAAAAAGAAAAGATCCTTGTGCATGTCGGCAGGGTAGAGAAGGATTCTTAAGTAAACTGCTATACTGTACATGCAGTGTGTGTATATATGCACGCACTGCATGTCTATACAGCATCTGTGTAAATGTTTTACTTTTTTTTTTTTAAGATTGCAACTGATCTGCATGCTTATCAACCAATCTGATGAACATAAGTCATTACATAGACTTTAAAATATATATGTCTAATAAAGAAACACCAAATTTCTCTGAGTTCAGGTTGTTGTTTTTTTTGTTTGTTTGGCTTCATTAAAAGCCCCCAAAATATGTTGAATTTACAGTAATAATAAAAAGAATATCCTTGCAAACAAGTAACTAATTTTAAAAACTTGTACTATCAGCTGACTAACAGACTATACAAAGACAGAAAATGACAGCAACTTGCTAGGTTGCACTAGATTTATTCTTGTAAAAGCTGAGCAAACGGCAGGAGAGACCATCTCTAAAACAGTCATAACAAAAAAGTAATTTCATTGACCTATCAGACTGTTTCCTCTGCTTAGACAGGCTCTACAGCCATTTATAGAGTGTTTGTACTAAGCAGCTCTAACAGAAAGCTATTTTCCTCCTTGTGTGTAAAGAAGAGGAACATCAGTGTTTAACATCAAGAACAGACCTGAGTAAATCCGGTGTGTCTGACAGCTAACCAGAAGCACTGACAGTATCATTACCACCAGCATGGGCAGATGCCGACACTCTGACAACACGCTCGCACGAAAGAGGATGGAGAGAAAGTAGAGAGCAAGATCCGTAAAAAGCAAAGAGAACAGCGTGTTCTGGAGCAATATGGAGCTGCGGGGAGGGAATTAAAGTGTTTGAAAAATGGTGCCTGAATATTATGTTTGAAAACTATGGTGCGGCGGTGTAAAAATAAAAACATTACACAGGAATTCACCCGTACAGTCGGGCGCTGGATTCAAAGCAATCGTCTGCGTTCGTGTCTGTGTGCACGCGCACGCTGGGTGGTGGTCTACAGCCAGCTGTCAGCACCACAGGGACACCGCGCTAATAGGGACTCGTGGGGCCTCGGTCCATCACAGGCAGGCATGCTGACTAAACTCCTTGGCCCTTAAAGGGCCGTCACATCAAAACTTCCATTTGTTGTTGATCATCTTTTTTTTCTTTTTTTTTTCCAGCTCAGGTGGAAAATCTGGCTCAGACCCAGGTTTCCAGCACGAAGCTGTGCTTTTCTCCAGAAATCTCTTTCTAAACGCACATGCACACAAATATTTGTGATCTCTCCCTTTCACACACACCTCACTAATGATGAGTGAGGGGATGCTTTCAAAACCAAGGCTATTTTCCCACAGTGGTAGATGGAGAAAGCGGACACAAGGTAAAGGAAACATGAAAAGAGGAAAATTAAACAGAACAGTTCGGGGGGCAGAAAGGTTTTTGCCGAGTGCTGACCAGAAATCAAAGACAAGAACTGGACAGGTAGAAGAACTGATGATCAGCTGTTTTCTGACCCACCAGAGCTTAACCTGGAGAATTAAAAGATACTGGAGTATATGCATTCATTTTTGAGATGATTGTCAGTGTCTACTCACCACTTGCATGGCCGAGCTTCGGGGCGGGTGTGGCTCGATTAGCAACTGGCAGGGGGTTTGTCCGAAACTCCTAATCTGAGACTCCACAGCCTGAGTGGGGAGGAATAAAAACACAGAAATAAAGAGAGATGTTAGAGGTTTTCCTCTCACTCAAACTATTCTTTGATAATTGTGTCCTGCGATCTATTTCAATGAAACAATAACGGCTCAGTTTCTAAGTGAAAAATGGTTATATTCCACTCCGCTGTGTGTGAAGGTCATATTATTATCTGATAAATGCTACAACAATCTAAGATTAATGTCTAAAAGAAAACAAAACAAAGAGGAACACAAAAGCCCATAGAGCTAGGGAAAAATGCGTGCACTTGTGCTCAAGCACACATGGACACGGTCTACATATAAACACACTTTTTCACAGTCTGACACTCACTCTCTCTCGCACACACATTTACACACAAACACCAATTTCTCCTCCGCAACCACACAGAATCAGAGGAGGGCTGGGCAGGCGGGCTTGTAGGCTTGGTTAGGTGGTGTTAATGAAGAGGTATAGGACCATAAATGTCACAGCAGACGCCGGCTGAGCAGCCTCTGGACATCATCACACAGCTCACTGTCAGGCCAGCTAGCACGAAGTGGGAACACGCCCACAGCACGGTATGGACAGATGAGGCTACGCTAAAGTGCTGCAACACATTTGCCCACGATACCGTTCTGTAGGTTGAAAAAAGCCAAACATTTTAATTATTGTTACATTTATTAGCCTTGTTATTAACCAAATTATTGCTTAAATGTATAATAATGTCCCCTCCCCAAGAGTTATCGCCACAGACGTTTACTGAACAACAAGGAGAAAACCTGGGGAAATTTCAGAAAATGAAACCAGCAAATGCTGCTTCATGCACGACTATAGGAAGATGGTTAAAACTGTAGATGGCGCATTTGTGTTAATTAATCTTATTAAGGGTCGCAAGTGCCTCATTTAGGAAACATTTTGAAAAGCAATCACAGCCAGATAACACACGCAAGCATTCAAAATTTGCATGTGCACAAAATCCTCTTAAAAAACAGAAAATGATGCAATTCAGTCTCAGCAGAAATGTATATAACAATAAGAAGCAGACAATAGTAAGCAAAAGCAGTCCTGTGAGACAAACTCGGTGTGATGGATAGTTTGTAACAGGGACAGGAAGAGGGAAAATGACCAACACAAAATTGTGACAGACCCGTCAGTATGTTGGTGTGCTCTGTGACTGGCTGTGTAGGAGTGACAGCTTGTGTGTGTAGGCTGAGACGTTTGAGTCGACTTGGCGCAGCCTGAGAATGAGCTCATGGTTGAGGCCTGCGTATGGTATTTCCATGAGAAAAAAAAAACCAAAAAAAAGTTGGGAAATGAGTCTGCTCATACCCATTGTCTGAAACTAACCAGAAACCAGAGAGGCAAGTAGTGATTGTAACTGTCTATTACAAGGTTTCATCAGCCTCTTTAAGACCAAGAATCCAGCAACAAAAGCTCTACATCATGTTATTTTTATGTGAACACTGGTCTTTATACTTTTGTGCACTTTTAAGAAGCAATAAAATCTCAGGTTTCCTTCTTTTTTAGTCTACTTTTATACATTTACATCTGAATAAGAAGAAATTTACTCCAAAGCCTCTGAATAAGATGGTAATAATCCAGCGCTAGCTCATAAAATCCTTCGGCACAAACGCATGAGCAGTACTTCTTATGGGAGGCTAATTAAAATAGAAAAGAATTCATGGTTTTATTCATAAATTGCACAACAATGGTTGTGCTTGTTCATGAGACTGGAAGGGACAGTGTCCGTGTTAGAACAAGTGTCTGCGGTTTTGTGTTCAGGCCACAAGTGCATTTTCTACATGTGTGCAAGCATGCCAGATGTAAAAGGCGATGCTCCTGTTATGCAGTGATGTGTGATGTGCATTTATTAGCACTGGTCTGTAAGACTGGATTTAAAGGTCCGTCACAGTAAACTGATCAACACTGTGTAACACTATCATGACATTTCCCACCTCATCCACAGTTAGCCTTCTTGGTGGGAGGACATGTGACATAACTGCATTATTCAAGGTCAAAATGCTGCCCATCTCTTTGACTACACAGGAAAGCATTTTGCGTAAGCTCAAAGCCACTCAACCTATCTTCATTAAGTGCGTATTTGACATTTATGAGGCTGTGGAAGGCTGGAAAGTGGCTGAGTCTAGGTCAGCATGTCCTATCCTGTATGCCAATGCAATGCTCAGGTGATTATATGAGGGGCCTTCCACAAGGCCAATCTCTTTTGGGAGCATTGGCCCATGTCTGATGAAGGTTTTCTGTATTCTATACATTTAAATGGCCGAGACGCCCTCGGCTCAGATGTCTCAGCCTGTCCTTTGATTTACTCAGTCGCTTGACACGATAGATCTCCATGTAAAACATGCTGCTTTATGCAAATCAACCCCCTCCTCCAAGGGAAAGAAAAAAAAGACCAATAGTTTTGTATTTCTCACAAGCAGGAAACTGGACAGATTGTATCATTGGTTTTAAACGTCCACCTTAAAATACTGAGACAACTCTATGCAGAGGAGGTCACATTGTCCAGTGAAAATAAACCAGCAGGTTTTATGCTTAGTGAGTGACTTTGGCTTACTGTCGAAGCAGGTTGACTCACGTGGGCATATATTTCCAGTCTTCTGCCGAATTACGCAAACGGCAAACAACTCAAGCGGGGCTCTGTGTTTTGTCGCTCGTGTGAGAGGTGGTGGGATTTTCCATAATCACATGCGAAAGAGGGGAAGCCCTGTACAACGATGAGAAGGCTACACAGGGCGCGTTTCTCTTTATACACCGAGAGGCAACACAGATGTGCATGCAAGCCATCTATGTGCACACGCGCACACACAGATGAAATTTGGGGTGGGAGAGGGGAAGCAGGAGGTAGTGCAGGAAGTAATCATGGTTTTGAAAAACACAGCACTGGTCTCCACAGCACTCACTAATCTGTGCTGAGATATTCCAAACTTTCTCCCGGAACAGAAAAGCACACATAAACACACAACCGTGTGCATTTATGCTGATGAGCACACATAAATATACAAAGGTATACACATACCAATGAATGAATGTATACATATGCATGCATATGTAGAAACACATCAAGGTATGAGCCACACAAATCTTGTACGCGTGTATTTGTGTGTGGGCTACAGGGAGAGTTAGCCTCTGTGAAGCAGCATGGCAGGAATACAGAAATCAGCTCAGCAAAAATACAGAACCCTCCAGCCCGGTCTACTGCATTTTCCCACCTAAATATACACACACAAAAACGTACATGCACACACATCTGTGAACCGCCCCCCTGACACTGAGCAGCCCCGGGGCCTGTCCTAATGCGGGCTTGTCTGGCCGAGACCACAGCTCAGACTGAAACAGTTGTCACTCAGTAATGGCATACTCTAGGGACACTTTCAGACCCCAAACCCTCAGTCCCAAAGCTCCTGCAGCCCTCAGCCACCCCCAGCGCCCAGCCATGACGAGCCCCAGGCCTGGAACTGTGTTTCCACCTTCTGCATAGACAGGGCACGTTTCCTTCCGCACAAACACAGTTGAAGGAGAGCCTTGGATTAGCTCACTGGGGTAATGCTTGTTTGGTTTATTTAACTAATTAAAGTGCTCAGGGAGTTTTCTCCCAGCAAACTGCAATCAAAGCATCAGCGAGAGAGCCCGCGAGGACGAAACAACAAGAAACTTTTTTTTCCCCCTCCTCGAGGCAGGCTAACTTTACAGCATTACAGATATGATGACTACTGACTTTTAACATGAGCTTCTGTACTACGCTGCCACTGTAGTCTTTCAAAACATCAATTAATAATTTTAATTAAACTACACCAATATTCATGACTACACCCTGTATTTTCCAGACATTTCACACAAAAGTTTGACCCAGTGCACCAATACAGAACACTTCAAGCTAGAGACAGTTACACTAATTTGTTTATAGTAAAATGCTAAATGTGGTACCAAAGCCACAGACAAATAAAAACCTCATTCAGAAGCATACAAATCCTAAGTATGCATCCTTAAAGTCAGGAGTCGAAGATGCTTTTTCAATGCCACTCAAATCACAAGCACCTCCCTCTGAGGCCTGTGTGTGTGTATGTTGGTAGATTATCAATCCCATTGTCACTGGAACAGCTTGGCAGAAATAGTGGAGGCACCAGTGATCCAATTTTCTGCTCTGTGTGTGTGTGTGTGTGTGTTAAACAGAAGAATGGGTAATGGGCTGAGAGTGGAAATGACCGGTGAACCCAGATAATGAATCTGCATGTCTGTGTATGTGTGTGAGAGAGAGAGTGAATAAAGGCCAAAGCACATCTGGATGGGAATTGGGGTGAATGAGGTGATAAATCAAGGATCTACCCCTGGTGCCTGCGATGCTCCAGTCACTGAGCATGAAGGGCAGCAGTACAGTGGAGGCAAAGGGTGTTTGCCTGCTTAGTGTGTTCTGAACTTATCACCATTTATACGTTAGCACCATGGTGAGTCTCTCTTAAAAGTGAAAACGTGGCCTTTTCTTGACTGTTCTGTTCTTGTATTTAGGTGGGGCACCAAACAAACAAACAACGACAAAACTGTGAAGATGATCTGTTTGAACTTTAACTGAGATCCGCCTGCTCATTTTGTTTGCCCTTGTATTGGAGTTTTCTGTATGGATGTTTCCAGATCTCAGAAGTTGCCTACAAACAGCCACAACAACCAGTAATAAACACGAATAATCACTTAAAAGAAAGCCAACGCCTGGTTACTTTACTCTGGAGAGAAAAGAAATAGAATATGCACCCCTCTTGGCACTAAAATGCAGATGTCAAAAAGGCTGATGGGAGCAGGGTCAATTGGCCCGCTGCTGGCTAGCTGCCTTTTACAGCAGATTGGTGAAGTTGTCAGGCTTGTTTGGCTGTGGGCAAGCTAGCTGTGTTTTTCTTTTCAACACTGTGTTTTGTCTGGTTGCTTTCGGGCAGGACAGTGTTGCTTGTGTGTGCAGCAGTACAAAGTGAGTGAACTGAATAATGAATGAAAGCCAAGGAGGCGGCTTAAAGGCGTTAAAGTGGAACACTTGGTGGAGTGCTTTCAAAAGGTATCACACAAAGGAAAAGGCTTCGCTCAGCAATACTGTGTGGCAGATTGTTAGCTTAGCTCTCCCATGCCACTCTACAAGCACTTTAACATGGCTAATGGCATCAAAACCTTCCTGACATACAGATGCAGAGGGTGGACATGTGCTTTTATAATATAGCCAGATTAAGCGTCCATCTGAGAGCACTGCTGCTCAGGAGTACTTACCTCTAATATGGAATTTTTCTCCTTACTCAGCATGGTCTGCGAAGGCAGTTAAATCAGCTACGTGTATTAAAATGTGTGTGTGTTGATGCACGCACTGTATCACCTCTCTGAGCATGGGGTCGTTGATCGAGCTGAGGTTGACTGCGCCTTCATAGGTCAGATAATAGAAAACATTGAGGGCTCTGGCGGCTTCGGGTCCCTGCTGCTTGTAGCCGAAGATCAAATCGATCCACTGGTGAAGCTGGCAGGACACAAACTCGCTCTCCAGTGCCTTTAAAAAGAGGTGAAGCCGGAGAGTTAGGTTTATCTAGGATGTCAACAGATGCAACAAAAGGCAACTCCCCTAACATCCCATTACTGAACAGCAGTTATTACTAATACCCCTCAAAGGTGAATTTCTCAGAGAAAGCGGAATATTCTTCTAATTGTTCCTCTGACGGAATCTGCCAATGATTTCTATAACGAGCAAAAAGCACAGTAAATCCATATCTGATCATAAGAGAGCATCAAGACATTAGAGGACTCTTGTAGTTCATTAGGGAGCCATTTCAGCTTCTGTCTTTGTTCTTTTCTCTGCTGGTCGTGAGCGGATAAGAGCACCATGTTGCTCTCCTGCAGACGTCGTCATAACGCCACACATACAAGCCGTTTTCTCTCCTCATTAGCGGGCAAAGGAGGGAAAAAGCATTTATGGTTTCCTCATAAAAACCGACAATTGTGTTAATTTGTGTAAAGCTGCTGGCTCACAAAAGCCCTCTAAACACAACCAAATTAGAATGAGGCAGCCCTTGATTGTCATTGCTGCCTTGTGTCACATTAATTTGTGACAAAACATTAGCCTGCGCTACACTTAAATGGCAATTTATATCATTTAAATTTTTACTGCGGAGACCAGTGCATCCCTCACTTAAATGTGACTTTCTGACAGCTCATTCTGCATCTAATTCCTCCCCACTCTGTTAATTACGACTTTCAATCAGGGAGCCGAGCACACGTCTGAAGAGGAGAGTGTGCGCTTTAGGTGTGATGCTGGTTTTTAACGCTGCAGCTTGACTGACTAAATTTGTGATGCTGTCACGAATCTCATCATCCCAGCTGATGAGAACCTTAACAGTGAAACTGCATTTCGGTTCCCGGAGATGAAAAAAAAAAAAAAAAAAAAAAAAAAAAAGATCAATAAACAAAGATATAAAATGTTTTTATGGCTTAATGCTGCAATAATCAAACGTAAGCAAAGTCTGATCATCGTGTGTTTTCATTTGATTTAGCATTGCGCACAGATTGTGTGACTGTATACATTTGTAAGCGACACATTACTGCCCCTGTATTCCCCAGATGCATTATGTATGTTTTATTTAAAATGTCCCTGTATATACAGTAACTTATGAACACATAACAGTTTTAAAATGTTTATTACCCTGTGAGTAAGATGGATAACCACGGAGGCAATCAATCACAACTCAAATACAATAAATTTGTACGAATCCTTCGATGCAACAAAGAGCTTAATGGGAGTTTGACTGATTTTGTCCTTATAAATAAATCTCTGGTTTATAGCTAAGGTGTATCCAGCTACAGCAATGAGAGCAAAAGTTAGAAAAAGCTGATCTGGCACAGGATATCTGATGAAATTCAAATTCCTGCTAAGTTGGTCTTTGAGGCTCAAAATGTTTCAAACAATACCCGACCCTACTTTAAAAAGTGCTGTCTCGTGCACAGCTTGTCACTGATGTAGCATTAAGCAGCATGTTCTGTAGCATTATGTATTTTTTTATTATTTATTTATTATTTTCACATGTGAGAACTGTTCTGAAAGCTGCAGATTCAACAGAACTAGCAGGCAGAGGGATCTGTGTATTCCCTACTGTCTATGATCACACTCAAAAAACAAATCTAACCGTTAGTCTTAAGATAAAACAGAACACCCCTGGTCTAGACTCCATGTCTGTCTGCCTCTCTGGCATCGCCATAGTCACATTATGTCATAGGGCAGCCCTTTTTATTAATGTTACATGATAAGCCAGAAAAATCCTCTTTATTCAAACTCCCTTTAATAGCAGAGGTTGAGTCGTGCGTGTATCGTGTGTGTGTTTGTGTGCGTGTGTGTGAGGGAGAGATCAGTTCATTATGCACTAGGATTGACCTTTGACAGGCCCTGCTCCCCTGTTTCTAAAACTAAAGCTGGGGCTGATGGGCATTTAATGTGCACCGCAATCAACTGTCATTCAGCAAAGGGAAACAAAGAGCAGCCGTGTTATTGCAGCTCCCTCTCCTGAGGCCCACCTTTATGGAAATCATTTGCATGATCCATTTGGAGAGGGTGAAACAGAGTAAGTGAGAATTTGTGTGCGCTCTGCTGGAATTGGAAGTGTGTATCTGTTTTTGTATTTGTTTGGTTTGTCAATGTCTCCCTGACTCAAGTCTGGATGTAGGAACTTAACCTCAGCAGATCAAGCTTAGAGATTCAAAGAGTATCTGCCTGCAGTAGAAAAGCCACGATCGTATCACGTCAAAGGTGTCGGGTGTGTAAATTGTACGCAATAGCAGTGGTATCAGGCAGATTAGGATTCAACTACTTTAATCTGCCCCTTTATCTAAACTCGGGATTTTACATCATGAGCCGACGTCAGAGAAAACATCTTAATAGAAGAAGCTTAGGGAAAGGTGCCATTGATCAGACTCCACTGAACAGAATGAAACCAACAACAAACTCATCCAACACTTAATAGTACAGCTATAGTACAGGGAGCCACACACACACACACACACACACACACACACACACACACACACACACACACACGATAATTACACAAAGATCTAAATACAAAAGCAATCAAAATTTCTAAACCTCAGCACCAATAAAGCCTAAAATATTGAGTCATATTGAATTCAGTTGCAACAAATCAAATTCACAAATTCAGATCAGATTCACATCTGCCAAAAACACAAATGCTAAACCTTTAAACTCTAGAAACCAGTCAGTGACATCATCCTTAACATTCAATCTGCGAGGCACACCACTGCATTAGGCGACACTATGATTGACATGAGCCCAGTGCTTTATTTTGTTTTGGTTTTCTTGCTCTTCCTATAAAAACTTACACTCTGAGATCGAGAAGTCCCCATCACTGACATTGCTTAACTGTGTCACATTTAACAATGACAACTACTGCCAGCTACTTCAGTTAACCTTTTTCAAAATGTCATATTGGTGACTCATTTATTCACATTTTCGGATGGGAGGAGGGGAAGCAACAGAGTAAATACAATTTTTTCCCATTTGCCTTTTCACAATAATAAAATTATATACTCAGAAAATACCACACAATACTATGCAGGTACTCAATAAACCTAATTTCGATTTATAACAAGAAGATTACACCTAAGGAACATATTTATAATCCATCAAAGAAACCTAAGTGAAGTACAGAAATTAGGCATGTTCTGATAACTCATTAACAATGTGTCATGTGAGCAGCTGTGGAGACGTTTCCACATGTGGTGCCACACTGTGGAAACAGTTGAGCAGAAGGTTGAGGCAGATAGTAGATTCCTGAGGTGGGATCTGGTGCCACTTTAGGAGAACCAGGCAGGATTATTGATGGGCCAATTAGCAGCCAGTGTGTGTGTCATCCCCATCCACAAGGGACTCTCTGATAATTAATGAATAATTTAGCATGCCTTTATGTAAATGCTAGAAGGGGGTAGAAGTAACTGGAATCCCACATTCCTATTGTTACAGATTTGACAAAGTACACCTTCGAAGCACAGGGGAGGGTGGGGTGGGGGCAAGGGGGTCCCTTTTGTTGTGTGCTCTGATTTGTTTCCAACAGCAACAATAATTTGGAATATTCTCCTAAGGAGAAGAATGATACATTTACCCAAATCATTTTTCCCCATCAAAGCCGCCATGTATTCAAATGCATATAATTATATAGTCTTTGTGAACTGCATGCTTATTTTGCTTGTGTTCCAGCATGCCGCGCTGTGATGTGGATTCCAATGAAAATGTATCATAATGAACAAGCCTCGTCTGCGTGCAAGGCTCGGGTTACTTTAATCCCTTCCTTTGTGAAACATCTGTAGCTGGAGTGTAGACTTTAAGTTTAGAAAGAAAACCCAAAACACTCAAAAAGAATGACAGTTTGACTACATGTCTGTCAATATGTTACTCTTTAGAGGGACCTGTACTCTAGACTGAGGATTTAAAGACATACAATCCTAATTTAAGACATCAGACAAGAAACACCAAGTGATTGCAATTAACCAGCTGGTGGACATTAAACTGGGGTTGCTTTGAGTCCTGAGAAGCAAAACTGAGAGCGTCTGATCTCGAGTCAGTAACCGGCCCACAGCCTCATCTTGAAAAGCTTTTTCTGCTCGCAGGTGGGAAATTTATTATCTTTATTTTAACCTCATGTGGGACCTCTTGTAGTGATTATCTTTGCTCTGCTTAAAAGGAAAACTGCGTGTCCATACTACAGGTTTACGCTGGGCCTATCTGTGAAGGTTCTGTGCCTCGCAGTGGTTTGCGGTTAGCTTTATGGTCTGGATTGAGCTGGATTTCACTTCAGTCTTAACGAGGTGACAGTGAACGCTTTCCTCCTTGCCTCACTGGTCCTTAAAAACCCTTTTAAGGACTTATGGAGAGCTGTCCGTAAGGATGTTAAAACATCACTTAACAAATCAATGCGCTCATTTGCATGCCAACGGTGATGCAAGTGTATGTTGCACGTGCGTGTGTCGCCGATGGTGTGGGTGTGTAATTAAAGGCACATGTTGTGTGCAGAGCCGTTGTCAGCGGCAGACTGTTTTCATTCGTATTGATTACGGATGTATAAAACAAACACTTGTCAGATTTGGATACATTAAAATGACTGTTTCAGAACAAGCTGATTAAAAACATCCTGAAAACCACATTCAGTACGCTTGACAGTCAAACATCGTGTTTTCACGTTTAAAAATGATGATCCAAGGACACTGAATCGGTAGTCGGGACCAAGTTTTGTTTAGTCATATTCTTTTTGGGCATTTTATTAAATCAAATCATAAATCCGCCCATCAAATTTATATTTTAAACGACATCTCTAATGGAAACTGGCCTAGTAGTTTTACCTTAGTACAGCTTTATTATCTCACTTTTTGATTCTCTTTTCCTTCTCCAAGTTCAGCAGCCTGATTTCCTTCTCCCTCCCTTCTATTTGTTCTCCCACTTACCCCTTTCTTTTCCTCTACCAGTCATTTGATCCTAAGGATCAACTCCTCTGGAGTTTCCTTGCCCTGAGGTTGACAAGCACTCTGATTAAAGGGCTTATTAGCTTGCAGAAAATGAGAAGCTAATTGTCATTGTGAAGCACGCAGAGGAAGCCTGTAAACAGCTAGAAGAGAGGGGGCCCCCAACATAGAAAGGCAAGGGGGGCGTATGACGTAAGGAATGAGATCCTTAAAGCAGCCATGCAGCTAACGAACCATTTCCTTTATTCTCATATTCACACACACCAAGAAAAACCCAGATGGGCCGCGTGTGTTACTTCAGTCCAAAACCCCACCTCCTTTCCGGCTCAGCTAATTAGACAGGTCGCAACTGTGAGAGTTCTGGATATGGTTCAGTGGAGGAGGCACTCGTCGGCAAGTGGAACCTGAAACTCTAACCCTAATTCTCAGCTGCTCTCTCCTCCCATCCTTCTCATTATCTCCCGACCACTTAAAAAGCAAGAATATCATGTTAAGGGGTGAAAAGAAGCAGAATGAGTAGTGATTGGGAAAGTCGCCACAAAACAAACACATCATGGTGGATTTGATCCAACTTACAGCCCAGACAATGGAGTAAACACTACTGATTGGGTGGCACTGAATCCAAGTTAGATAACAATAAAACTGTGGTGTCTGCATCCATTTAGATTTAAGTTCATGCATGACTGTAAAAATGCAAACTAAACAATGATGCCTTAAAAAAAATACATTATTATTACAATTGTTATTAAAACAACTGCTAACATTATTATCATTATTATTACTACTACAACTGGCAAGAACCAAGAGAAGCTAAATCTTAAACACTGTTCACAAGCACCTGCGAAGGACATAACCATCTGTCCACCTCCACTCCAAAAGCCTAACAAGCTAGCAAATACTTCACCGGTGCCACAACGCAATGGGATCAAGTGAGCAAAAGCTAAGTCAACAGTAAGAGCTGATTACACACAGAAACGCTGAAGAGGGCTTCTGCTTCTGGATGAAAGAATATTTGGATAGCTGTTGAGAGAGGCATTATTGTCTCAGATGATTACAGAGTTGGCTGCAGGACTGTGTGGAGGTGTGGAGGCTTCTCAGCACAGATTGGAGATGATTAGGATGAATGGCTCAACTGATCAGCTTGAGTGTAGTTAGCCTTCAAGCAGAGGTTATTAGGGTGTGGGGTTATGTGGAGCTGCAGCTTGTTAGTGCGAGACTGTCTGCGTATGTACGTGACTAGCAGCTCCAAACCATAAATACATCCTCAAGGAAACCCATGGACTATGCTCATGAAATGTAGAAGGAATATGCATGAATTCAATGTGACACATTTTGCTTCATTTTCAGAAATATACCGTTACAAAACTAAATAAACACTCAGAAAATACCACAAGAACAAGAGTATACAGCAAAGCATCCCTGCTTTGCGCTAAATTCTAACAAAGTGTCCTAAAAAAAACACCCTAAAATAAGATTGCATCCAATTTCCATCACACAATTTTATTCATGCAAGCCTTTGTTTTTGAATATGTCAGTCATCTTCTGGGGTCTTTGAATGTTTACACGGCATTTCCTGGGAACCTATACAACAGCTGTATGGCTATTTCCTTCTCGTATGGATAATATAAGTATGACAAAAACGTCTTAAAGAATTTATCTGCGTTCATGCTCCAAGAAACACACCCTTTGCCCCAACTCAAACGAATAAGTACAAGTGTTTCTTTAAATAAAGCCAGGATTACAAACACGGATATTCAGGAGTCTGAGATGCAGCACAGAATAATGCTGCAAAAAAAGTGCCTCAGTACACTTTGGCAGAAGTAAAATGAAAGCATGGAGGAGTGCAGGAAAGGGAGAAAAACAACATTAGTGAGTGAGTATGTCAGCAGGAGTAGATCATCCCATTTCTCAGGCTCTCATCGGGTCCGCCATTACGTCATCGAAAGGGAGGATAAACGAGGGGAGGGGGAGATGAGCAGGCAAGAGAGGGAGGCGAAGAAGAAGGGGGGACAGCTCGTAAAACACCGAGCACACAGTAAACATGTCTGCCCTTATGCATGACAATACCCCTTCAGTGAGCGCTGCCTGATATTAGCCAGATAACCTCCCTCTACCCCACGTGCTAGTTCCCATCCAGCAACAAGGCTTTCAGTGGAGACGCCAGGGGAATAGATTAGCACTAGGCTAACATGGCAAACTGTCTTCTATTACCGGGGGCCACTCTGGGATAGACGACATTAAGGTTTTCACTCACTCAGTCATTCACAAGTGCACAAGTATTTCTTAGTGGTTAGTGGCTGGTCGCTGCAGTGGTTTACCTCAGCTCATGCATGGGTTCCTGTGGGGTTACTGTGAGAATAAGATGTGGAGGCTGGTGGGAACGGCATTATGCGAGTCCCAGCGGGTGTCTGATCAGAGAGTGCAGTACGGATGAGAGGTGAATGTAAACAGTCGTGATCTTTGACTTTGTGTAGCTGGTGGTCTGAGCTGGGGAGCGATCATGTCTGGCTGTGTGACTTGTGGGAAAAAATGCAAGACACATTTTTGTCTTCTGAGTCTACTCGCTTACATTTCGGATCGTTCCTACACAAATCACGCTTTACAGTAAACTTCCTAAAATCTTTATCCAAGTCTTTCAAACTATGTTGTCAACTTAAAAAAAAAATCTTATGTATAAGATTTTCATGTCTTAATGTAATAACATGCCTGCTGAATAACGGGTTTCTTGATTGCATAGTTTTTTGCAAAGTGTTAATGGCTGTCAGCACATAAAGCTGACAAACTTCAGATTTCAAACAAGTTGAGAGTGCAAGGCTTGGGGGGTAAAGGTGATATGTCTCAAATAAATATGACATTTGTCTTTTAGCAGCCATGTAGATGTACCTCTGCGGGCAGGATTACTGTGATGACATCACAATAACAGCTGTATGGCCGAATGACAAAGTATGAAACACACTCACATCACTGTCCACTGCAAACATCATAATTATGATTATATCAATATTTTCATTTTAACTGCAACAGAAGCAAAGCTAGAGTTATCCAGTGCTTGTAGAGGTTCATCTACCTGAGTCTAAATGCTGGAGCTTTTAAATGCACTGACATGGGAACAAAGGTCTTAAAATAAAAGCAAAGACATCACTGATAAACTCTTCAGTAATGGATAACAGAGTCACTCAAAGCTTGTTAGCACAATCTGACTGGACCATATACACACACTATATGTGCAACTGGTTAGCAACAGAGCTAAGCTCCAGACGTTACTCTCAGACATCAGCAAACATTTATAATTCAAGAGAGCTAAGATGTATACTAGCAGCCGCAGACTAATGTGTGCGGCATGTGAGGATGACTTAGGTCATAATAATCCAACATTACAGGAATAATGCACTATTCTGCCTGGCAATGCAGAGAGAAGCCTCTTGACTTCAGATGTTTTCAGTTTAGCAAGTTTGCACTGAAATGATGATTATGTGTTTTGCATGAATGATTGATAGCATGGGTTTCAGTGCCCTGAGCACTCTAATGTGCTAGGGTCATATAATTACAACTTGTGGCTATAGAAGCTACTCTTTAGCAAAGCTTGCAAAGTGTTCCTTGAGATCTAAAGCAGCATATAGTACATAATGCGTTGTAGTGACATCACAGTCACACTGAAAATCCGAGTAGTTTCTTATATTATAGCACAGGAATAAACCGTGCACAGAAATTCAACAACATGACAGTTTCAGAGTTTCTGCATAGAGTAAGTAAATCAATGGGAGGCATAATGGTCGTCTTTGATGAGTTACACAAGGTTCTTTGGCATCCAACACCCACAGTGTCTTCTTGTGGCCAGCATTCTCTGTGGCATTGCTTCTGACCAATCACTCAGCTGCCTTTTCCCATTCACAAAGACGAAAGGCTCCCTCTTTCTGTGAGGCCAGTATAGCTGATGCCTCTGTCACTCCTTTGAGCGAGTTGACACTTTATAAGACGGAAAAGGCCAAAAGTAAAGCATGCCCGTCTCTCCCATGTGTGAGGTTTGCAGGTCTGTCAGCAGCGCAGCAAGAGCACAGATGAGTGAAAGAAGCCAAACAGCTGAAGCAGGGAGCAGCAAATAAGCACTGGAGAGTTTGGTTAAATGGCAACACGAGAAAAAAGTAACAAGAAGCCTCGGCAAGTGCATGTAATGGCAACCATGGAGTTAAATATGTCTGATTAGACAGCTTCACTTTTTTTTAATAATGAAACTATTATTGTGATTGTAACCATATTACATTTTAGGCACAAGCTGATTGGTGATTATAAAGATTTCATCCAACACCAATGTCTGTCTGCATTCGTATATTAGTTTAACATTGATCTATGCACAATAAAATAAAAAAACAGCAGTGTTTAGCTCAGTCTAGCATCACGATATACCCACAGCAGATGGCTGCTCTAACAGACTGTGGTTTAGCCCGCCCCATCTCAGTAGCTCCAGTGAAACTTGGAGCCATGACAGCAAAGGTAAACACTGATATGGAGACAAATAACAGTCAAATTTACACGAGCATGCACACAAGATCACCTGCTATCGCTCTAATGGTTAGCAGGCCTGAAAAGCGAGGTATGGTCGTACATAGTGGAATGTCAGAGCGGCTGACAGTGCCCAGAGAAATGTAGTTATCTGGTGGAGGAGGGATCAAGTTCTTAACCTCTCCTTCGACCCCCTGGTAAAAACAACAAGCAGCCCCTGATCTCCGTGGCATGCTGCCTCAAGACCCCTGTGTCTCCACAGGGATGCATGTGTGGATGTGTGATGGACCACGAAAAAGGGAGTGTGCCTTTACAAGAAAGCATTTAAGTATACTGTGTAGGCACTTCCCTTAAGCCGCGGAGGTGCTGCTCCGCCTCCTCCCCCAAAAATCCAACTATTCTTCAGACCTGTGGTTTTCAAGTGGAGCCTTCAGTGTTGTGTAAGACATTTGTTGAACAATAAACTGTCTAGGCATAAACTTGCAGTTAATCTGTTGCCATGCAACACACTTCCTGCTAAACATTAGCGATAACTTATGACACTTCTAAAGGAAAGCATTATGAACCCGGCTACAGTTTGATGGTAGGCTTATATCATCTTTTTTTTTTACCCCCCCAACCAACCATGAAACTCTGAACAACAAAAACAAGCTGCCGATTTGCGGAGCAGCACAATCCTTTACTGTGAGAGGCTTTTAATGGCCTTTCCAGATTGGGCCCTAATTAGCTGTTAATCATCTAAGGCTCATAACCAGAGTGGAGACAGCAGGCCTGTGTGTGTTTGTAAGCGAGTGTGCATTTGCGTGTGTTTGCGTGTTCTCTCCTGCTGTCTATCCCTGTGTTGCAAAGCCATTAGCAGCAGACAAGCTAAAGAGAGCCAAACAGCCCATTAACTCCTTCACTCTTCCTCTCTCCTCTCTACCACGCTCATCTCTTTCCCAACAGTACCACAGTTGCCAGCTGACACCCTCTAATGCCAGCTATCTGTCATGACCAGAGACCTGTCCACCCACACATCCCTCCCTGAACCTTGGTGCTGTTTCTATGTGATCTGTAGCATACGACTGGGCCTCTTAAAATGGTAAAACTACAAAGACAAACTGCACTCCCACACTCACAATCCCAGCTTTTTTTATTATTTTAAGCGAAACCAACAGATTCCAGGAAGTGATTCAGTCCAAATAAATTAGAAAATTATACTTAAACTGACATTTGATAGCAAAGCTTTTATTCACAGTCCCTCTGGGATGAAACCTATTTTCCTAAGCTTGTTATGTTTCTGTGCACCTACACCTGCCTGCTGGTTGTACGTTGGATCAATATCTCAGTTTGGAGAAGGAGAGAGAGAAAAAGCAGAGCGAAATTTTACCAGTTTGAAAGCAGCATTACTAGTATGGCTGCAGACAAAATAGAGTCCAAATTGCATCTGCAGTGCCAAATGGAGCACAAAGGACAGAAGCAAGGGGGAAAAATGAAGAAGTAGAGGAGACCAGACTGGCACCGGTCCATGAGTCATTTGGTACCAGGCCGTGCGAGTGAGAGAGGGTGTGAAGTTCATGATTTTCAGGGTTTTCATTGGTTTTTAGCATTATTTTTTTTATCATTTTTATCGTTATCTCTGTTTCCCTAGATCTTTTCCCATGTGTTACGAATAAATCTTTTTTTTTTTTCCTCGTACCAGTACTTGCTTTATTTTATTTATCTGCGACTCCATGAAAATACTGTCGGACATAAAACTTTGCCAACTGTGGCGCAAAAAAGGTTGGGGACCGCTGTTGTAAGGCATGTATCTTGTAAGGCGCTACTACAGCACTGTGAACAAGCATTAGGCAACAGTGGTGAGGAAAAACTCCCTTTTAACAGGAAGTAACGTCTGACAGAACCTTTTAATTTAAGAAACTAAATAAAAACAATCCAAAACTTTTTAAACTTCACGCCATTAAAAAAAAAAAACAGTTGGACTAGTGGTTCTGTTTTTTGTTTGTTTGTTTGTTTTTTTAATGCATAACAATTTCCCAAATATCTGTCAAATATAATCCTCATTTAGCACAAATGAAAACTCAACTTTTCCTCCCCGTGAGTATAAAACACTGCACAACAGCCTGCAACGCTGCCGCCACAACAAGCGTCCCTCTAATACATCCACAGCGGGCTGCATGCTGACAGCCAAAAAGAGGGAAGTGTGTGATTAATGATAGCAGCATGGTCATATCAGCAGGCTAGCTAACAGACCCCCACCATAAGACTGCACAGGTCACAGAGCACACCCAGCATCATCAGCACCCATTACTACTGTGGGCACACATCACACATGGAGCTGCCACTGCTTTTACCCCAAATATGTAACTGAGAGCGAAAAGTGGCCTGCGCTAGGCTCCAGATTACATTGCGTTATAACCCACAGTTTAGTTTTCTTCTGTAATTGTGTTTATGCAGACAGACAGACAAAATTATGAATAAGCTTTATTTGTAAGGGGACAGCTGTCCTTTCACTGTCAGTATGAAGTTAAAATGTTTTAAAGATAAAAGGGCTAAAAGCATAAATGATAAGCAATTTCAGCAAAGCAGAAGAGAAAATGTTAACCCCCCATCTGAGGCTCCTAGATCTTCTAGCGCTGAGAAATCTGATCCAAAGTGTTACCTTAGTCTCCCAACAGTGTGTGTGCATGTTGTGTAAAGCACAGAAGAGAACATCTAGAGTATAATGAAAACACGGCAGCCACTCTGACAACATCTGACGTGAATATACACACAGAATATTTCTGCCTTTGGCCAGGCGGACCGGAAAGGGAGATCAGAAAGTGGATACTGCATAATTATTCTGCACAAAAACACAGTTGCAGTTGCACACACCAGCATGTTCCAGATGTGTATGAACAGAGCAGAGAGAGGGACCGTGAGGCTGCATGGGGATATTAGATGGGGCAGAGCTGGATCAATTTGCCGGCAAAGCAATCTGAAAGTTGGGACACGTGAGAGGAGGGGAGGCTCGGGTAACAGGAAGAACTGTGTGAAGGTCAGGAAATAACACTGTCTCTTTAAATTAGCATTTCCAGCTAAGCTTGGGGCTCAGATGGCCTGCGCCATGTGCCATATGAGGAAGAAAGAAAACAAGGCTATACATGAATGACGACACAAAAACTTTTTTTCTTGCCTAGACTCTATGATGGCTTCAGTATATTTTTAATGCACACTTGCTTTAACCTGGATCATACATGGGACACAGCATTCAGGTGTACTTTTCTTACCAGTCGATTAATGCGCACAAACTCTTCTGGGGTTTTGGCCCAAGGTGGCAGATCAACATCAGAGACTACAGTGCCATCCTCCATCACTCCCAGGCTGTAATTGCTGGCGTTAACAAACATCTCAGGCAGATAGTAGAACTCTGGGATCAGCTCCTGAAAGGGTAAAGCACAGACACATAAATGAACACACACTGGTTATCGGGAGAAAAGGGGAAAAAAAAAGCAGTTTGAGAATCTGCAACAGTTATCGGACATGATGCTGCAGCTGTAGAAAGCTCTGCATAATCACCAATGGAAATTTAGAATAACGGCAATGCTAGATCTGAACATGATGTCCAAGAAGATAAAGGGTATGTTCACCCCTGGGTCTGTGCCTCACAAAAGGTGGCCCTGAACCAGTTCAAATAATCAAGGTACCGCCCTCACATGTGAAACAGTGCTGTGTGGGTGTGAAAGGAAAGAAAGCAACTGGGCTGGTGCTTCTACAGATGTCAGGGAGTAAATAAGTAGAAGCTTTACCCCCCCCAAAAAAGAGTGTAAAGTCCTGTGAGTCTTGATCAGCATAAATTTGATGAGTGTGGTTTTGCAGACTCCAAGTCAAACTGTGGGCTAAGGGAGGTGGACGGCCTCCCCAAATTAAAGCACATTATGTTACAACTCAAAAAGCCCTTTTGAAGTGTTGAGTAACTCTTTAAGAAGAACAAGAGCAGGGAAAATAAACACAACGAAGCAGCACTGCTTTTGTATATAGATAGAATTGCTGTATTGTTTTCTGAATGGCAGAATTATTTGTGGAAATTACATGACGCTGGTCTGTTGTAAAAAGCCTCTGAGTGCACTCGGCTGTGGTTTCTCCCTATTCTGATGCAATGATCATATTCTTTGTGTCTAAGAAAAGAAAAAAAAAAAGGTTCACTTCTGATTTTCCCCTCTCTTCCACAACAACAAAGAAAAGTCAGCTAAATTCTCGTCTTACTATGATGATTTTATTTGGCTGTCACAAACAACACAGCATGTTTTCAATCTGCACGAGAGTGAAGAGAAATGCAAGTATGACAGGAGATGTAACCCTATATGTTTAGCCATTTGTCATTCTAAACAAAGCAGAACTTGCCACAGTGAGTATAAACATTAAGATTGTGTTTGAGCTTAAAAACATGTAGATAAATCAACAACGCTTCCCAGGCTTTAGCTGTTGTGTTATTGTTGTGGGTACGTCTCACAAACTTCGACACAATCAGGACACGGGAAGGTTCAGTTCTTGGCTGTGTCATGCAAATAAGGAAAGGAAAGTGGAGCGTGAAATATATGGTATTTTGCATTTTTCCCCAATAGACTGAAAAAAATGAAGGGAAAGCAAAGTGCCTTGAAGTGCATTCTGTCTTATGGTCAGCAGGGGGCAGTTGCAAAAAAAGTCAGATTATAAAGCATCTATGGAAAAATTACCCTTCATCCTATTTGACTGGGGAAAGCAGTAAACAGTTGACACATGCATTTATACTTTCAATCACTAATTTATATTCTTAGTGAATAAAACAGGATGATCATTTCCATATTACAGTCCTCATTAGAGTCCAAAAAGATGCTGTAAGATGAGTGTGATGATGGGCAAATTCTGATCTCAAGCCAATAAGACAGGACTTCACAAACCAGTGGGTGATGACTTGGTCCTAATTCAAATTTTTAATATACAGTCCATGTGCTCTATGAAGACTTGACAGGTTTTGTGTAACAAAATACATAATTATATGAACTATAACTATCTATAACTACATTCACCTGCATATACAGAAAACACTATAAAGAATCAATTATGGGCATTTCTAAGGGAATTTGGTGACAAACATGTTAATAACCTAGCATTAGAAATGAATGGCCTACCTTCAAAACTAAGTGGGGATTGGCTGACAGCTAACACTCAAAGCAAAAAAAACCAAAAAACTAAACTCGGAAGTCAAGAAGCATTTTGAAAAGATTCAATTCTTAGCATATGTAACATGATCTTTACAAATACAAGCAAATAATAACATTCCTCTTATCAAATTAGCTGCACAATATCTCCCCCTCTCATTAATGGGGTGAAAAGATCCAATCAAATGAGCAAGCAAACACACAGCTTTAAAACAACACGGCACTTCCTCACTTCTGAAATCTCTTCACTCCACAAAAGCTGACCTAAAACTAAAGGTCACCTTCTTAACGAGGCCTCCTGCTCACCCGGGTTCACCGGCTACAGCCTGCTGTAAATTTGAGCAGGAGAGAGCGGCACCCGTGCACGCACGCATGCACATACCCCAACGAAACCTTGAGGGCTTCGCTCCCCAACACTCAAGCCTGCCTTACATGGACCATTATGTGCAGTGGCCCTTTTGCTCCAGCCTGGTCAGAGGCCAGCCCCTCTGATCCCCAATCCTGTCCTGTCATGGGTCACTGGAAGGGGCTTTGGCCTCTGGGCTCTCCAGCTACACTTCCACTGTTGCTACTTCTAACCCCTCTTCTCTTGTGTCTCCCCCTTCTGATGCCTGTGGGCTGAGGCTAGGGGTCAGGGGATTGGGGGTGGCAGGTCATTCTAGCGTCACCCAGGCTAGAGACACATTGAATCTAGGTGTTGTAGCCCATTATCACCCCTTCTTTAACAGTGGCGTATGAAAACACAGGGGCTTTTTGCCCTCTGGCAGAGACAGAGGGTTGCCATCAATGGTCCCAATACTAAAGCTAAATGGTGTACTTACCCTACTGAATTGATACATCTCACTCCTAATTCCTCTACTGCTTAAAAGAGGAATTAAGCAATATGGATGCGACTGGACTGCATCCAGTTGGTTGCACACATTCATATTTTGAGCAAAAACAGAAAAAGGAGCATGAATGTGTGCATCCAACTGGATAAAGTCGACAGATTTTCATTCAAAATATGCTAAAAATTCAAGCTGAACATGGAAACAAACTGACGACGTCCAGATTTCCTCTTTGTTTTGATCTGAAGTTGAGCTCTCACAGTTTGATCCACATTGACAGGTTGAGACTAAGAGAGCAAACTAAGGCTGTTGTTGGGCTTTTGCAATCAAGCATTGGCCAGCTACACAGTAACACAATCCACATGTTTTATCAGAGGGATGCGGGAGGGGGGTAAACGCAATCAAGCGTCAAAACCCCCAACACCACTGCTGTTCCCCCATCCAGTGACCCAGTGCCGGGAGAGCAAGCAAAACTCAGCTTTGACAGAGAATGTCTGAGTGTAGTTGTAAATGTTTTAGGAGAGCAGTTAAAGTGTGCGCTGGGGGTTCGAAGGCGCTTGGTATGAGAATGACCTGTGCCGTTTCAGGGTAGATCCGTCGGCGCAGCAGAGTTTGGGGGCCCAGTGGGCAGGGATTCAAGTCCATGTTATAGCTGACTGAATCTGAGACAGACGGCTGGGACAGATGAGGATTAAACCAACGCTTTGATCAGAAGAGCAGGAAGCTATCATTGTGTAGGGACAATGATTGGTAGTGACTGGACATTACTCTTTTGAAACCCTCTCTTTTTTATGTGTGTTGGACTTGGATTTATTCTCCTGCAGCGCTCGGGACTTTATCGTCCAACTTCTATTATTTTTGTCCCCAGATCCATTGTGAGCATGCATAAGTATGAATGGTACCTTAACATCAGATGTGTCTCTCTGGCAGTTCCTCCAAGCCCTGGATACTGAGGAGAAGGTGCGGTCAGCATGGTCAAACTTTCCTCCTTGGAAGTTAAGGAAGAACGTGGTGAAGGGTTCCTGGAAATTATAAAGGTTATGGTTAAGAATATAAACTGGGGACTCTACTCCTATAACTGAAACCACCCAATTGCTTTTTCTGCAATGAAAACATGGTTGTCAACATGTCTACAGTTTGAATACACTCTGTCAATATATTTGACCTAGAATTGACCCTTTCTGCACACCCTGTAACAAACTTAAAGCCAAAAATGAACAAGTAAAACAACAATATTCCCAGTGTGCTACTAAAATCAATGCACATGTGCTGCTGATGCATTTCTAATCACGTATAATCTTGTTAGGGCAGATCAATAGCCATCTCTCTGATGCACGGGCACACTGTGCTGTACCACAGCTATAAACTAATACTGTAAATAGCTAATTAAGTCCAGCCTGAAATGACGCAAGCCTCATTTATTTAATCTTTTTAAACGGTGGGACAGTGAGCAAATTGATCTTGTAGTTTATACATCAGTGTAAAATCTTACAAAATACACAGTTACTACACAAACCCATTTTCATTTCATATTTAAGGTTAAGTTTGATCTTTAAGCGAGAGTTATAAATGAGTGCTTCTGGTAAAGTGGCTTTAGAGTAAGCTGGCTAATGACGTGCAGAGATCAATGAGGTAACTCTACTGGGAGTTACAGAGACAGTGAGCTACTGGGACAATAACAGCAGAAAACTGCACGTTGGAGAAACTTAGTAACCTCCCTCTCCCCAGAGTGTAGTATGGAAAGATTGATGGCATCCATTCAACAAAGGTACTACAAGAGAGCACTCTAGTGCAAAATATACACCACTAATGTGCTTCAAAAACAAACAAAATCACATTTCAGTACCTGTTATTAAAAAGAAAAACCTTGAGAATTTGCATCAAGGTGAAGGTCAGACCTTTAGGTGCACTGCTTTTGCTTTTCATTTATTATCACCCCATGCATGCATGCTATGCAATATTTAGCATGCATATACTCTTAATTTGATAAAATCCTAGGTCTAATTAAGAATACATTCATGACCTCTACATCATGAATGTACTGTTCATTAAAAAGAAGAATCCAATTTAAATACTGCGCTTAACTACACTTTTAAAGAGCAAGGTGAAATTCTTGCACAAGCATAATTATTTCATTATTTTCCAGAATTTATATTAAAAGTCACGAATGCTCCTAAACACTCCAAACGTGCACTGCACTTACAATACGTAGCAGCCACATCAGGGTGAAGCTCGAGGTGGAGTAGTGGGTGCCATAATGGAACTTCGGCACCTGATCATCCTCCCAGGTCTCATATCGTTCTGAAAAGAACGCTGCCCTCTTGGGGTTAAGAGCACCGATGGGCTATAAATATAAACAAACAAAAAATAGGTCAAACATGTTAAACAGCTAAACTGAAAAATAAATAAATACGACAAAACAGATATTAGGACACGATAGATGCGTGAAAGTAAAAAAAAACACAAACCAAAAGCAGGGAGGCAGTACTGAATTTTACTGTGAATACAGGGACCACTCACTGCTGCATAATAGTTGCAAGGCGAATGAAGCTAATAACCATTGTGCTATCTCAAATGAATATTAGATGATGTTTTCCTTCAGACAGATCAATCCTTTCCCACAGAGTGCTTTTTAGAGGCTGTGAAACCGAGCCCCTGCAGCTGTAGTCTGTCAGAGAAAACTAATGTGCTCCAATGAAAGAGTGCCTACTCAGAATATCAATAGCAAGGCTGTGGGTTCCTTTAATTTTTACTTTTATTAATCTGTAACTAATACACTGGTCACCAGCCCTATTTATAGTCCAGAAAAAAAATGGTTAAATTGCATTAATTTTCCATTGCTCTTAAAAAAAAAAAAAAAAAAAAAAGCCAATAACCCTGTGCAGCTCGCCTATTATTTAAATACTCATTTATAGAAATCACTTTCAGGCTGGTTCAATTTTTATTAGTCTTCTGCAGGCTGTGCCTCATTCCCTCGAACCGCTCCATCATCTTGCTCCCCCCCCCCCACACACACACACACACACACACACACACACACACACAGCAGATCAATGGTAATGGAATGATGCCCTTTTGAGAATGGGGGCCTAGTAGGGTGTGGATCAATTGGATCTCTTTCATATCATAGGGTGCATGTCACAGCAAGACACATACAGGGCAGGTCTATGATATTGATCTGTGCAATGGCTACTGTTTTATGTGGGTGTAATGGTGCATGCTTGTGTACCTGTGTGTGTGTGTACTGGGAGTGATGCACACGGTCCTGCAGTTATTGCTGCTTTTTTTTTTTGTTCAATGCATGCATTTTTTTGGTTATTTTGTAAATAGTGCTCCTGTGCGTATGTGCATTTACACAGCGAATTGCCTTGTGCCACAACACTGTGCAGATCTATGTTGACAGTGATACACTGTGGGCTTCCTCAGGGCCACTGGGGTGGGTGAGTACACACAGTGAATTATACATCACACCCATTGGCCTGATTTATAGCCCTAATAACAGTCGGCTCATTAAAAAAAGAAAAGGGAGAGGAGGCATATAAAAAAAAAAAAAAAGAAAAGACTGAAAGTGCCACAGTGACAGGGAGAGAGGGAGAATTGTGTGTGAGGGCACGTGGGGGCTGTTGGTTTGCTCGAGCCCGACATTGTTTACTGCTGTAAATTACTGTGGGGCTAGCGCTCTCAGCTTACAGTAGCTACAACAAAGCGGCAGCGACGGTGCCGTACATCAGAGCAGAGCGGCCGGCAGTGCGCTGATGGAGCGCCTGCTGCTGCCCCATCACAGATTGACCCAATACGTCGTGGCAAAGAATAGCACTCTGATGAGCTCTCAGACAAATGAACCGATCACATACTTTTAACTAAAGGGTACACTACAGAAGAAAACTGAGCCAGAGTTTTCAGTAAAGATGGGGAAAATAATGCTGAATTAGTCTTAATCTGTTCTAAATCAAGAAGGCAGCTGCAGATGGTGTAACAGTGACATTTTAAAACTGCTATGGTGAGATGTATTTAAAAAAAAAAAAAAAAAAAAAAAAAAATATCCATATATATATATATATATATATATATTATGTATGTTATCCTGCCTAAACTCTCCTCCTTACCCAAATAATCAGAGGTTTGGGAACTCAAATATTTAAAAAGTAATTTTTTATATGTAGGCATACCAAGCGAAAAACACTCCCTCAAGGAACAATAAGCACCTTCCTGAGAAACTATTATAAGAACATTACCTAGTGCTACGTTGCTTTTAAAACACTAATGGGTCACCGGTGATGAAGTATAATGGCTCACCGACGATTTGAGCATCAGTAGGGCTTTGAGTCATAAATCACAAGAGCCTTTTGAAGAGAGTGTTTATGTATAATGTCCTATTTAAACAGTGAAAATGGTGTGGAGGGCCTGGGGGGATAAACATATGGGGCGAGTACGATGAGATCAATACACCATTAGCTCATGTGTCTGTGAGCAGCACGTTATAGCACAAAGGTACACAAGATGCTCAGTAAGTCCTATTTTCTTGCTATGTAAATGCAGAGTACATATTAGATTAACAATTGTTTGAATTATTTGTTTCATTAAAAGCACAGTAAGAGTGGATTTATTTATTTACATATTTTTGCCTTTTATGAATAGATGAAGGCGTGCCTTTGCTGTAAGGACACCTTGTACGAACACTCAAGAAGTTCAAACAGATCAAATAACAATTTTCTTTTGTAAAAATCGCCCCAAAGATGAATTTTATCTGTTAAAATGTCAAATTTAGGTTTGGTTTTGTTATATAAAGCATCTTTATGAAGAACAAGTGGATTTTTGTGGGGAGATGTGCGACAGTATGCAGAGCTGGGGTGCAAAAAGGGGTGGAGGAATAAAAAAAAGAGGTGTTAAAACACTTGCAGTCAGATCAAGCGAGAGCTTATCGTGACTACAATGTTATCTCGGGGGTCGGCGTTTGATGTCAGGTTGAGGTTAGAGTTTATGATAAGAAAGTCCCTGGGGTCAGAATGGCTCTGGTAGCAAGGAACATAAATTCTGTGTGGCCTCTGTTGTGCTGGGAATGATGACAGTGTGTGACAAACACACACACACACACACACACACACACATATAGCAATTTGGCTTCTCAATGTCACTGGAGGCTTCGCAGATGACCTGTTTCTACAAGAGACAACCACCAACGTGACATTAGAGGGGGACAAGAGAGATTTGAAGGGTGAGGAAGAAAGAGAGCACGAGAGGAAAACAGAAGGAGACAAGAAAGAAAAACAATAGAGCGCAAACAAAAGAGGGGAAAATGGGAAAGTAAGCACAGTTTTGAATGGTGCAGACACACACACACACACACACCTAACTGAAGGTCACCAAATATTAGGTTGCAAAGAAAAGAAACGGGGAGCACAAATGATTGTAGGAGCAACATCGTGTGGTGGGGGTTTGATTTGAAGGGCTGCACAGAGCTGCTTTGCCCTTTTCCAGACACCGCAGTCTGGCACGGTCCAGTAGTCATACATTAATATCACACGCGTGTCAACAACATGAATAAAACAGATGTAATAAAGATTGGCTCTGCTCCCTCCCCTCCTTCTTGCTCTCTCTGCTTCCATTCTGTTCTTTAAAAAGAAAAAGGGTTAAAGGGATGGGAAATAATGTTGTTCTCCCTTTCTCACACTCTCTCCTCCTCTTTCTTTTGCTTTCTGATCGTCTTTCTGTTTCTCCTCCTTTTACCCAACTCTCCCATTCATTCAAGTCCCCGGGGCGGCGAGGCTTGACTGAGCACAGAGGCTGAGCTGTCCAAACTCCATGGCAGTGCAAAGGAGAAGAGAAGGAAGCAGAAATGAGCTAAGAAACCACGCGGGAAGGCTGCGTGGTTTTTGTGCCTGTGTGTGTATTGGTGGGGCAAATACAACTGTCACATTTCACCCTGTTGGGCAACATCAAGCAGGATAAACATAAGAATTATGCAGCTGCTTACAGTGGATAAAAACTACACTGGGAGGGATAAAAGCCGAGGACGGAGACACAGAGGAGCAGATTGAAAGTGAAAGCAGGACTGGAGAGAACCTAAGGGACAAGATGTTTGAATCTATGTGACAGGGAAGTGTGAAGGAATGAAAGTGTGAGGAGATGGTTCACTTGTGTTTCATAACTGTGGTATTTGTGCAGGACAATAGCGTTGCATCTGGATTATATTCTGCAGATATTTGTTCTTCCTTTCATTTCCAATGGTTGATGGCAGTTGATGGACTTTAATGAATGCTTGCATAAAGAAACAGCAATACTAGGCTTGCTGTCCCCTAAATAAATAAATAAATTTAAAATTGCTGCCATTACAGAATTTTCTTGCAAAACTAAACTAAATCTGCATTGTCCTTTTGAACATAACATGCAAAATGCCAGCAAGTCAAGTTGATGGTGGCTCAAAAAGCCAGAAGGTCACTGGCTCTTCCTTTCTGTACCCAGCCAACACAGTGAACCCTAATTTCCACCCATGGATCCATCTGTGTATTAGTAACATATAACATGACGGTATAACATGTATACCGTCATGTTTGAACAGGACTGAGCGAAAATTATGAAGAGTTTTTGGAGAGTCTCCATGAAATGCTAAAACACATTATTAGGGAAACTGGACTTCCTAGATCGTCTAATCTCACCCGAACCAATGCAGACTCTAATTTACTTACTTATCGTTTTATTCAAAGAGCGATATCTTTGAAAGAAGACCAATATGTTCCACTTTGTCTCATTAAAGGACTACCTCCACGTCTGCACCTGAACAAATGACCTCCAGCATACCTCTAAAAAGCATTTGCTCCAACAGATCCCCTGTCCATTAACACATGCTTTCTTTTGCTTCCATGGCTGATTTATTCAGTCATTTTCCTACCAGGAGCTTGACACTCGCTCAATCTTCCCACTCTAAAACTAATCCTGAGTCCTCCCACCGCTGGACTGTTCATCCACCGACGTTAGCTGACAAGCTAAGGGGTGTGCTCTTTTATTTTTTTGCCTTTTTCCATCTGAGTATGTACGTGTAAAAGCGAGGGAGTTAATGGGAGTAAATAATTGCGTGACTACCTACAATTATGGGGGAGAATCCTTTAGCGATGCGAGTGTGTGTATTTATGTGCCAGGGAGCATTTCAGGGCAGGTTTCATTGTTTTAAGCCCAATCACTCGATGCCTGGAGCTACCAGGGAGTATTACTTCACTTCCTGCTGTGTTGTGGAAGGTCAAACTTGAAAGAATTCAATTAGGAAACTTTGATTTATGGCCAGAAAATGATAGCTAAACCACAAATTAGGAGCTGCAGACTGAGAAGATGAGGGGCTTACATATGTTTTAAATGCAGCAGGTCAAGATTGCCTGAACTAGCAAAAGTCAACAACTAATCATACAGATTAGATGTAATGAATACCACTTGCAGTTTTGGGAAATTTGTCACATTGTTACTCAAATTTCATATATCTGTGAGCTGATGAAAACTGTGCAAATCACTGCATATAGAATCACTTCATCAACATAGATAGCATGACGCTAGTAACATAAAAAGTTTCAAACTGCACTATTCTATCAATTCTTCTCAGACATCTGAAATACTTGGGTCGTTACATGGGAAAAATGCTCTGCACGTGTGGAATCCTAGCAATCAGCCACCGGTGATTAAAGAGCAGGTTCACTAAACTATGATCAATGGCAATTACAAAGCAACAAAATTGACTTTAGGAAGAATGCACACACAGTTATCTGTGTGTTAATGCCCCCCCTACTTTTTCAGGGAATTAAGAAGAAAAAAGATCCATTATAGTGAAAACAGGGGAGAGGAGTCGTCTCCACGCTCTTACCTTAGACAGATCTCTAAAGTTGCTGGGCAGAGTGAGGTCAAGCTCCTCTGATTCATAGTTGGTGATGACCCATGGAAAGACTGGGTACTGGTTTAGGTCATTATAGGTACGGCCTGGAGGGGAGACAGCACGGGGGAGAGGGGCGACAAATATTGTTAAAAAAAAAAGTTAGCATCATAGACTGTTAAAATGTGCACAGCACCTCTGTGTTACACCCTGCAATAACATCACACAGGTGCTGAGCGGTGTCCTCACCAGAGATGGTGTTCAGAAACATCAGGTACTCAAAGTTGGATATTTCACGGCGCTGCCAGCGCTGAGTCATGTTGGATGCCTTGAACAGCTGCTTAGGTGTGGCCAGAGAGATGCGTCTATAAAAAGAAATGGAAAGCTCGATATTAAAATCTTTTGTAGCCGTTCAAATCACAAGAACAGCAGACTGCAAGAATAAAAAGCCCCAGGCTTTATTAGACTTTTGCAATCCAAATGTCATTTTATGAAAAATCTACCGAACTTACAGTCTTGCTAATTAAGAAGACAAATGCGCAATAAATTGGGTTGAATACACATATTTACGTGCATGTGTACACACACACAGGAGGCCCCAAAGAATGATGTATGCTGCAGGACAAAAACGAATGACCTCCAATCCAATTAAAACAAAAGAAAATGATGAAATTAATCAATGTCAATGTGTGAGATTATGGTCATTAGGCCTTGCCAAAGAAAAGAAAAGAAAAAGAATGTGAAAACATGACTTCCCAAACACAAGTGTACTTTGACACATTTTTTATATTGTCACCAAGCAATTCTGTACATCCTTTGAACTGCTTTAAATGACATTATAAATAGATATGGAGAAGTAAAGGAGAGAAAAGAAGGAATGCAAAACTGGAAAAATGGTTGAAAACAGAGGGATTAGATTAAATTATGAACATATATTGGACTTTTGCTTTAATTTGTGCATCCGTGTGTGTGCATAACTCTGGACATGAAGCTAAATTGTGCTGTGCTGGCTGTATGAGCTGACGTGCACCGGGTTGCCCTGAGCAGCCGTCCTCAGGTCGTAGAGGCAAGGTGGCCGGCAAACTAGTATGATTAATGAGCCGAGCACACACATTCACCTGCCCTAACCCTGTGTGTTATACACACAAACTCTCCTACACCCACACTAACTCATTACTGGATGCACTTCCTCACTCTACTTATCACACAGCCCTCACTGTTATGTTGCCACATGTCAAATTCTGTGATGCTTAATACCAAAAAGTTACAAAAAAATTAAAAATATCATCTTCTCAAAATACAACTCAAAAATCCCATCAGACGGGCTCTGGCACACCTCAGATTAAAAGAGCCAATCACAAATCTTTAATCTTATCCACATTTTTTCCCCTCAGATTGAATTTTTACCATCACCAAAGCGTCTTGAAAACTCTGTCTTGCTGTGAATTTTGTGCAAGATTTGTGCAAAACCAACACCATCGGCTCCAGCAATGCGTGCACACAGAGTGGGCATGATGTGAGAGAGGGCTGGGGGAAGGTGTGTGCCCTGCAGGCTTACAAGCAAGTATTTGCTTCACTCTGGTGGAAATAAATAAATGAACTGGACTATGTTTGTGTGAAGCCAATTATATCTGGGGGGAGCGGGGTAAGGAGTGGGAGGGAGATTAGTGGCCAACCCCATGTGTACATTTTTGAGAGAAACAAGAATAAAAACTATTTGAAATTTTAAAATATTTGCATAACACCACCATAGATGTTCCATAATCCTCTTCTGCTCCCCAGTTACCATTTTTAACCCCATGAGATTGTACTGCAACAGCAACAAACACAACAAAGCAATCGCGCACGTCTAACCTGGTCTGTGGAAGGCCAAAGTTCGTGCCCACGCCAACACGAGGAAGACTGTGAACCACCTTCTTTACCGTGGCTGCATCTGGGAAGTTGAACATGACTGCCGCTGCAGAGAGGCACAAAGCAACAAACAGTTATCAAGGATTATTTCTTAAAGATTAGAAATCACAATAATGACAACTTTTGATTGCCATTTCTCCACAATTATTCATTAAAAAAAAAAAAAAAAAAAAAGTGTGTGTGTACTCAATAAGAAGGTGAAATGGTTAGGCATAGACAATTATGGGGGATGCCTTACTCCTGTTGGCCATGAAGACTTCCAAAGCAGTATTCTGCAGGAGGTAGCGTCTGGAAAAGACTGCACGAATCTCCGAGAACAGCCATTTTCCATGAAGACCTTCTGTGTAGGCTAGAATCTGGAAAACACGAAAGAGAAACCAGAGAGATGTGGATTCCAGTTAAATAATGAAAACAGAGCGTGCAATGGAAATTAAAATTAAAAATTAAAAGAAAAGGAAAAAAGAAGAAGAGAAGGGAAGAAGGAAGGCGAACAGACCAGAGGGCCGGGTTAGTTCATTTTTCACAGTGATGGCGTGACGGCTCGAAGAGCACGATTAATGTCTTATATTGATCAGCCTCAATGAAAAAGAGATTCCTTTAGCGAGAGAATGGGCGCTATTCAGCCGGACGCTGTGAGGGAAATGTTCTGTTCACTAAAAGATCATCTATTAAGCGACAGTTTGCTGTGACAAGAAGCTATTTTATGCAAAACAACTGGTCTCTGCATTTCCTAGGAGGTAACTGACACGGAGGTCAGACGATATTATGTTACTAAGCTCCACATTTAAAAATGCTTCGATGAACTGAGCTTAATCTGTCCCCATGGAGACCGCGGTGGCTGTCAGAGTGACTTGTTCTGACGGCTGTCACAGCTCCTGACAGACCCGCATGCTTAGCCCTGCCCCTGTGATTTGTCCTCATACTAATCCAGCACTTAGGTTGGCTACTAACCTACTTAGCACTGCTTTGTTAACTAGGTTTTTATTTCAACCTCTGCTTTTGGTTTCAAAGGTGCCCGCTGTTATAAGGCAGAAAGGTAAAATGAGCACTTCATGTTGTTAAGATATGATTTTGCAGCATCTTATTAATCAAAGGTATTCAAATTTGAGCCGGCACGCTGGGCTTAGTGTTAAGCTGAAGGAGCTCATTAAAGGCAAGGGGACAGAGAAGAGGACCAGCTGAGGCCTTCAGCTAAGGAGCGCTTCCCTCGCTGTCTCTCTGAGGAATAAGACCTGCCTGCATCACAGACTCACTTCAAAGTCTCTGGAGTTCAATTAAATGTGGATTAGTGGCCTGGAGAAGCTAGCCAGCACCGCATCCTCCTGCCTCCCATCTCTCTCAAGGCAGCTTCAGATGATTTAACCAGTCACAGCCAGCCTAAAGCCAAACCCATTTCCAAGACTTTGTTTGTTTGTTGTAAATACAGTGTAACACAATATTAGCTCTTAAGTTCAATAACATCTTGATGATAAATTTTATAAAGAATTTTTTTTAAATCTTCAACATATTTAATTCAAAAAATAATTTTTTGGCATTGGGGAAAAAAAATATGCTTTTTTCCCTATTTGTAAACTAACCAGCCTTACAAAATGAGCTGTCCTTACACTTTGGCTTTGATATTTATTATTATTATAAAGACAAACCATTGTATTCAGTCAGCTCTAGAGATGTTGGGCACAGATTTCATTACTTCCACCAACATTAAGTTTATTGTGCACCAGGTACAACGAACCAAAGAAGGAATGGCATGGTTTTAAAAATAAGCAGGAGCAGACAAAGAAAAGGGTAGCACCAAGGTTCAATCCCCAAAGAAAAAAACCTAAACATTTATTTTATTATCAAATTAGCACAAAGATAAGCTCAACGGAATCTTTAATGCATTTAAAACAGTGGATATACTATGCGTGCAGTATTCTCTGAGGCATGCTCATATTAAATCCAGGTCAACAATTGCACTTTCAGATTTGTTGGCTACTAATTCATCAGCAAAATGGGGACATAAGTTGTGATCACTTTTGCTAGCTGAGATGTTTGAATTTTGATGACAAACAAAATCTACTGGTTTTCATCGTTTCCTCTATTTACAAACGTGACAATAAGCTGATCATGTCGAAACACTACAGAAGGAAAGACATTTTTTTCTGTTCTTCCATCAGATCGGAAAAGAGAATCCAGTCTTCAGGTGTTTAATAAGTGAAAGCTTGAAGTATAACTATTCACAACTAAAGAGTGGTTTTACATAGATGCCCAGTGATAAACTAATGAAGCTGCCAACTCTCAGCTGATAGAAAGATATGACACAAGTGAAAGCACCCAGATATATTTCACTAGACTTATGGATCTCCTGGAACTCAGCTGTAAACAGCGTGCTGCTCTCCAAGATCATCATCCCGATCGGCAGCGCCCTCTCCCTTGCAGATGAAAAAGCAGAGTGTGTGACAATGAGTATGACGAACTATCTGTGTCGTAATGCTCGAGCTGTTCTGGCCACATCTGGACAAATTACATTGGTGTGGAGGTTATTGTCCATGCTGGAGTTATGGGTGCATCAGCTTCATCTGTAACATATAGTAGTGGAAGCTTTAAAGAGACGGGAATGCTACAGTTACAGCACAAGGGAAAATAATAGAGATTTCAGACTATTGCAGTCTTGAATCGCAATTTAATTACACCATCTCTGGTTTACCATCTATTGAATGTCTGGTTTTAAAGTGATAATATTAATAATGAAACAATATATTATTATTGCGGCAGCAGCAAATTGATCGGGAGCTGATCGTTGACAGAAGCTGTTTCTTTGAGGTTTCATTTCAAGTGGAACGATATCCACGGGCACAGGTTTGGAGCACTCCGAGATCAATTTCACAGCGTCACGCGAGAGGACACAGCCAAACAGAAAACAAAAGAACCGGTCTTGATTGCATTGCCTTCTCTCCATCTTCCTTGTTCAACCTGTTTGTGCAGCGGGCTGCGGCTCATTTCTGAAGCACTGTCGTTTGTCTTTGTCAGATGCCCAAAAGACTGCGGAATGAAGAGGGACACATGAAGAGGGGTCGGGTG
Organism: Diplotaxodon limnothrissa; assembly: GCF_057381915.1. Lineage (NCBI taxonomy): Eukaryota > Metazoa > Chordata > Actinopteri > Cichliformes > Cichlidae > Diplotaxodon > Diplotaxodon limnothrissa. Next base: position 17,426,232 of record NC_140601.1, on the reverse strand, counting down.
ACTGTGGCTATGGTGTGTAACCACACACACACACACACACACACACACACACACACACACACACACAAAAAAAAAAGCTGTCACCACTGAATCTCACAGACAGTCTGTGCCAGTGAATCCTCTTCATCACCCCTCGCATCCACCCCTCTTACCAACCAGAGCATCTTTAGAAACAGAGGTAAAGCCAAACACAGGGATGCTAATGGGTTAAATTGAAACTGTACTGGATTAAAGAAGAGTTAAGAGAGCAGAGGAGCAACTATCAGCAACGTGGTTCAAGATAGATGAGGCTCTCAGCTGCCTTTGCAGTCAGGCCGGCTGAGTGGGTGTGTGTTTTTGGGCTGATAAGACCCTAGAGTTGAAGAGGAGAGAAGCCACTGCCAGCAACCAATGATCCTTATTTGTCATAACATGTGAAAAAATACAAATAAAATATCATTTGAATATCAATTGTGGTGTTTTAGGAAATAAAGGTTTCAGAATTGCACATAAACAGTGTTTGATGAATGGCGGAAGCATATTTGCATGTTCGGTTTAATCTACTATACATCCTCAAAGGGGAAAAAAGAGGTGATTGAAGTTCAATTTGTTGCCTCTTATTAAGTATTTCCACATGGGTGCCTCAGTTAAAGGATAATGGATGAGGGATTTATTATTACCTTTTGGTCAAATGAAGTGGTGTGGGAGATAAGGTGATGAAATTAATGAGCGGGAGGAAGAGAGGTGATCCATCAACATCAAAACGCAGACGAGGGACAAGCAATACTGCAAGAACTTGAATAGAATTCATAAAAAATGAAGAAAAAAATGTGCATGCAAACAAGGGAGGCTACAGATTCCTTAGATGTCTTAAAAAGACTTCCAAGTCCCATGCTGTTTGTGACTGTTTCCACTCGACTGACCACAGAATCAAGCAATCTGCAATAAACAGTTTCAGTGAACCGAGTCACTTGCAGCGAGTTTTTATTTATTTTTTCACTGCTGCATCAAATAAGAAAGAAAATGAAGAGAAACATAAATCGGCATTTGATGGCTTTTCCATACTCGTAGTATTTCTGCGTATGCACCTTGTAAGTTCAGTTATATTCCCCTCTACTCGGTTCTTTACCCTCCCTGTTCGCTTTAACCCCCGCCCCCTCCGACCAACACACACACACACCTTTCTCTGTTCCACACTGGTAAACGAGGCCGTGTCACCCCCCATCAGTAAATGAGTTCATCGGACTAACGAGCAAGCAAAGGGCCCCGACACACTAACAAGGGTCTGTTGGCTGCATGTGCCTCTGGACCAATCAGGACCCTCATCAGCGTTGACACAAAGCCTCCCCGAGCCCTCTGGAGCCAATTAAGACAGATTTTGCTTTTGAGATTGAGTGATAGCAAAAAAAAAAAAAAAAAAAAAAAAAAAAAAAGAGAGGAAGGGAGACTGATGGACCGAGAGTACCACAATGGAAAAAGAAAGAGCCACACAGATCCGCACAGTTTGAGTGTAAGGCGTCACGAAAACATGCACAAGCTTTAGTCGTGACTCACTGCAGGTTAAAACTGTGTTTTGCTTTGTTTTTGGCGAGTAGGTGTTTGCAGGTTGCATTTGGAATAAAGTAGGCAAAGCTTTTAAGAGGAAAGCAATGCTCAACACAGGAACGCTCGATCATGTGACCTTAAGAGCAGCCACATGACTCCTCTTTCACACTCCAGCAGTTGTCCTCAAGCCTTTGTGGCTTTGAAAGCAAGTGCCTTAACAAAATGCAAAAAACATGACTCTACCTCAACTTATCCATGTTCTCCACAGAATTTAAGAGAAAGTGCATCTGAATATGCAAATAATATAGAACACTTAGCTACTGAAGTAATCAAGAGTCAGTTTAACGAAACTAATGTTTCTTTGGGTTAAATTAATAGTATTATTTGACTGATTTCTATTCTTCGTATTTACCACAGAGGACAGAGTGGTATCAATCTTCCCATCTAAGCAAGTTAAGAGAATCCACATTTTTTCCACAAACTTAATAGGTATATTTAAAAAGGAGCAAATATATTATCCATTAAAACTAGAGAGCATCTAAAAGAAAGAGTGATATGAAAGTCAGTGTTGAATATTAGACATCCTGTCATCATGCTGCAGGAACAGCTAGCCCAAAACGAACTGATAATCCCAGTTGTTCTACAGCTGTGTAACGAGTGTAATGTGTAATCACTGGTCACACATAACGTTCTATTTGCCTTGAGGGGAGTAAAACAAACTACAAGGTCAGAAAAAAAATAAACACAGCTAAGAAGCTGTGCTGGAAAGTGAGAACTGAAGCAAAATAAACAGGCCCAGCTTGCAGCATGTGTAGGGTTATGAAGCCTAAAGACTCAAAGTATTCAACTCCAAACGTCACCCAGCAAGAGTTTGTGCTCCCTGAAAGAAAGTCCCCTTTGAAAGGATCTTTGGGGCCACTTAGTCTGAATTTAGCCTAATAAGGATTAACTCCCCCCTTTTTTCTGCCCTTTTCACTGTTTGCTAACAGGTTAGCCTTTTTTCTATCTTCGCCTGCTTGGCCTTTTTGAAGTGGGAGACAAAAAAAAAAAAAAAAAAAAAAAAAGAGTCTTGTGTAGATTTAGGGAAATGCTGCAGTGGTCTTGGGGTTAATTGGTGGTGAATTAAAGACTTCAGTGCATTAAATCATTAAAAATTCTACCTTGGGCATAAGCTATGAGGACAAAAGCCTTAGAAGTGCCCCAACATATAATAAGATACCAAAGTGGTATTAATTATCACTTACTGGCAGTAGCAGGTATATACATAACACAAGCCCCAACAGAAACTATAAGTCAAAGCCTTAGTAAATGACATATAAAGCCTTTAACACCAGGATTTTAGTAAATTACAGTTTTCCTTTAAGAATGGCAAAGAACATAAAATGGAAATTTTATGCTGATATATTGAACATCAGTGCTTCCTTTTCACTCCATCGCAGGCTGGACTGAGGCCACAAAGGGCTCAAAGGTGATGGGTAACAAAGGATGGATAAGTGAAGAGAAAAGGGCTGTGAAACTGGGTGCAACAAATACAGAATCTCTAGAGCATGTTATGAAAAAAGTCAAAGAAAATTAAGATAATTTACTAGAATTGTGTAACAAAGAAGTTCATATAGAATGCACACCTGCACTATGGCTAAATGTAAGGCCTTTCTGATATTGCTGAGCACCTGTTGACATGGACGGGACATGAAAGAGCTTCTATACACTCCTGGATTTGTCAAGCGCATCAGTAAATGCTAGCACATCAGGGAAAGCTGGAAAAGAATGTATACGCTTTTCACTGACACTTGGAAAAATCAGGGAGACAGCCCGGAGCCTCCGCTAAAGCACAGGAGCTCTTTAGGACTAAATGCTGCTGGACCTCTGCTCTCCTATAAGCTGCCATAGCAAACATCAGACAGGTTAAGATCACCGACCGGCTCCCATCGCATTCTCCCCGCTTTCCTTCAGTCTCCCATTTTGCCATTTAATGAAGGATAGGCTTTTTTGGGGGTATGTGTGAGGCTTTGCTAAATAAATTCTTCTCTAATCCAGCTATTGTCAGCAGCTTAAGTGGGTGTAGGGTGAAAAGTACACCCCTCTTGGGGAATTTTGGGTGGGTTGTCCGAAAGGATAGATGAAGAAGAGAAAAGGCCTTTTTAGTGGAGAAAGAAAAATGTTGTGGAGAGTTAAAATATTTGTACGTGACTCAATTGGTGCTCCAAATTTATCAGTGACAAGCACTTTCAGCTACACTTGGAATGACAGAAACTGAATCAACAACCGTCTTCAATTACGTGTGCACACGGGGTGTTATCCCATTGCTGACTCAGAACACAGGGCATTAGACGCTAGTTTAAATACTGAAACTTGACTGTTCTAAGCCAACGCTTAAGCTAAGGTTTCTTCTTTGCATAACGAGCTCACAGGGTATCATAAGCTTCAATTACGAATAATACTCCAAGCACCTGATAAGCATAAAAAGCAGTTTCTGATCTGATCTGCATGCAGCGTGTTAATGGGCAGGTAGAGTAGAGCTAGGTCTGCAAGAGAACTGCTGAAAATGCATGTTAGCTTCATCTGCAAATAATGCACATATGAGCAGTAGCATCAAACAAAGGGGTGACCAGCAAAATAGCAACAAAGAGGAGAACCCCCCCCCCCCAAAAAAAAGTATAAGCGTTGCACAAACAAACTGACCCACTTAATCTACAAATATTAAGTCATGGTCCTTGAAGTTTCATACGTACAAGTTCAATTTTAAGTTAGCTTCAGCTTTTTATTCTACCATGGAGGCTGAAAAACGACGGGGATTGCTGATCTAACATGAACCACTGAAAAAAAATCAAAGATCTGTGGTGTAAAACAAACATGTTTATTGATGAAGATGTCAAGTTAAAACCAAATCTGATTCACGATTAGGGTTTGATTTTATTCAACACTGTGTTTGAATTGTTTTGTATTGTTGCTATATTATATTCCACAAATCCACTTTACTCTTCCACTAGAAATGGAGTCTTGGATGAGTGAGTAATCTCCAGAGCATCCCTCTGGTTGTGCCGTTTAAACCACACTGAATAGGTCATTAACCATGATGAGAATAGAAGTACAAGAATTTAACATTCTGCTCTCTGGCACGCAAGATATCTTTACACAGATTGTGCATCAGTGTTATGAGGTCACACATATAAAGCAACCTGTTCTTGACTTTTTCGAAAATTAAAAACATGCGTTATGTTGATGTCAAGCAATTTTACCTTTGCATTTGTAAGGTAACCAAAAAAAATGGAGACTTAACATAAATAGCTACTTGCTTCTATGATCCATGGATCTCGTTTTAACTTTTGATATGCAGCAGAGAGCTTTCTGACAAACCGAGAGCACATTTACAATGCCAATTTCCAATCAGCAAGGCTGGACATCGATCTTTCAATCAAAGCCGCGTGCCTCTCTGACCTCAACTGAATAGCAGAGGCTCGTGAGAACAGCAGGTACACAGGTGCTGATTGTAATATCAGTAGCCTACCAGGCAGACTGGCATCCATAAACAGGCCTATCCATCAGGCTGGTGCGTTGCCTTTGACGTGTGTGTCAGAGGCAGACGAAGGGAATAAATGATGGAGAGAGGGGATCAATCAAAGGAGGGGAGGGGGAGGCACCTGCCCCCTGACTGGTCCAGTCAAGCCCAGAGATGGAGCATGATGGAGGGGCTAGGCTCAGGTGCAAAAAAAAGGAGGGGGTAGCTCTTTGTCTGGAGATGCTTGGTTAAGTGTGAGCCAGGTCAAAATGGCCACAGTGGTCTGTGGATGTGTTAAGGTCCAAAGTCAGGTCACAAACAGAGAGAGGCTGAGCGTGTTTGTGAAGGAGGTTGTTTAGAGCGCCTGCCTGTGTGTGTGTGTACGTGTGTGCGTGTAAGCGCAAGGAGGCATTAGTCATCATTATGTGGTGAGATGAGACTGTCTAATGGTTCTTTACGTGATTACCTATGTGGCAATTGTCTTTCCCTGACCTGTCCTACCTGGTTACCATTTGCAGCACAGATGCATCGTCGGCCTGTTTTTCACAGGAGTCACGCTTTACATCGCATTGCAAGGGTTACAACAAAAACAACACAAAAATGCTTTGACTGTACTAAAAAAATTCAAAAAGCAAGCTGAATGATAAATAATTATTATGTGCAATATACCTGGATGTTTTAATTGGATTATAACACTGGTAGAAAAACGCTGAAAACAAGACTACAAATCTAGAAGCCACACAAGCTGCTCTGAAAAGGTTTTTTTGCAAAGCAGTGTTTAATTCTAATGTAAACATGCTAAAAACTATCATTTTAGTATGATGAGCATATAATGAGCGTAATTTAGCAATGAATGCTACTCTCACTACTCTCAAACCGACGTTTTGGACAGATTTTGGAGAGAAAGGGAAGCACACATTCTGATTGTGGCTCTGAGATTTCAAGTGCAGTTTCAAGTGCATTTTACCTGTCAACCTCAGAAACCACCAGCAAATAGAAAAACACTGCAAGAGCACAGAAAACACAGCAGAAGCTGAATAAAACAATGAAAGAAAAATAGTTTAACCTCCTAGGACCTGGCGTCCACATATGTGGACATCACATTTTGGGTTATGTAGACTAAAATACTCAATTTTGCTCTACCTGGGCCTGATATCCACTTACGAGGACATTATACTGCTACTGTTCTATCAAAATTTTAAACAAATATCCTCATATGTGGCTCTTATTTTTCTTAAAAATGCATGTCGTGGAAGAGTTCGGGTGTTAGGAGGTTAAAACTTAAAACTTTAAGTTATAAATATAAATGGTAAATGGTAAATGGTAAATGGCCTGTATTTATATAGCGCTTTACTAGTCCCTAAGAACCCCAAAGCGCTTTATAACATGAAAAATAAATCAAAGGAACAGGTTGGTGACACTAAAGGAAAGTCGAAGCATCACCAGAGTCATGAGGTTTAAACCTGATATGAATGTTTGTAAAATAAACAACACAAAAACCTGATGAGATATTTCAGTCTGGACCAGTGTTGGGCCAACAGTAAAATCAATACATCTAACAAAAGAAACAATAATCAGATAATGGCCAAAATCTCAAAGATGTCTAATAATAATTGCAGGTTTAATATATGCAAAGGGTCAGATTCTGAATGAAGGGTCGATGTCTCGATATGTCTACTGAAGACTTCAAGTTCATTAATCATCAGTGACATAGCCTTATTCAGCTGGATGTGAGGGACTGTACACAACAGTCCATGTGGTTGGAGACCCAGTATCAGCATGCAAGGGTGCTTCACCTCCTACTGGGCAAACAGAAATACAGTTCAGAAACCTTAATTTGGTGTTATCTCCTATAGTTGGCTTAAATAATTCCAGATTTCCCACATATGTATTTTTGTTGACAAGTTCCCAAATCTGTGCGGTAACTTGACTTAAATTGAGCATTTAGATTATTGGATTCCCCAATGATTGGATGATCCAAAGTGGGCTGGGAAGAAGGAGCCTGATTCTTGACAGTAAACTGGCCGTGGATGTTGGGAATTTAAAGACAGAGAAAATCATTTCACGCTTGTGAAATCTGTCTTTGTTAAGGAAACACTTCATGCCTTCCACCTACTGTAATTACTGCACCTGAGAACCGGGCAGAATGCAAAAGAGTGAAGGAAAGTGAAGGACTAGAAAGAGAAAGGTCAGCCTAACCCTTCGCTCTACTAGTCGTTGCCATAGTGTGGCTGAGCGATTTATTGACAATCTCAGAATGTGCTCCAACCAATAGAGTGGAACAGTATGAAGGAGAGACAGTGAGAGGCCAATATGAATGAGTGAAAGGATCTCTTTCCTTGGACTCATTGATAATGACATACCTGCTTGGGCTGTCCGTTAGTCCTATAGCACACACTACTTAGGCTCTAACTGGAAAATCAATAGGCTCCTCTCTCAGAGACCTCTGGCTGCCATGGCTCTTTGTGATTGGCAGCTCCAGCCAAAGGTCGTCCCTGGCGACCACGAGGGTTTGGTGGAGCAAGCAGCCGAGGGGGTGGAGGGGGGGGTGATCCCTGCAGTCTGACACTTTGGGAGAGCTTAACGATATGGGACTGGTTGCTACATAACACACCAGGGTGGTTTTCCTTGACTGAATGGTCCTTCATTCAACTGCTTGAACCAACCCTGGGTAGCCGTCACCACCCCACTAATTAGAGTTACCAATGTCTTCTCAGTGGGGATTTTATTATTGCGTAGCGCAAGGCTGGACACTGACAAAACTATTGACAATCTTTCAAATGTTTTCCCATCTCTGTTTTTGTTTTTCTTTTGGAAGAAATATTTTGGAGACTTTGTGTGAAAATTTTAGGGGTATTTTTGTAGCAGTTTGCGTACAGATAAACTGATGACTTCATATGAGGCATATAAACCAAATGAATTCGAGTGAAGGTATTTTGACATTTAATAATGTGCAATACTTTGTAAATCTGTCTGGTCCAGCAAGGGATTAATCGTTTACATCTCTGCCATCAATTTCTTTACAAATGCTGTGTCACAGTTCTGATTTCGTAAATATACCAAGTCACAGTACACAAGTTGATAACAATCCTCAATCTGGAAAAAATTTAAATTAAAATAAAAACAAAATCTCATCTTCAAGCACTTTAATGATCAATGGAAAGCATAAACATATTTCAATGTTTGCAGCTCCTGCAACGCCCCCTTCAGTATTTTCACCCTTTACTTTATTCAGCTGTTAACACTGCAAACTCCAAACACAGTACGATAGCATGGAGCACGCTCAAACTGCACTAGGAAGGGTTACAAACGCCATCCAATCAAGCTTTTGCAGATATTCCCTTTAACCAATCAGCTGGGGGGCAGAGCGGATTTCACTTCCTCATACATGCGATATTAGCAGTCTCCAGGAGAGGCTCTGCAACAATAACTCTGCATGCAATATTGATGGCTGGTGTCTAAACGCAGAGAGGGTGCTGTTAAACACACACATACACAGGCAAACGCACATCTGCTCTGCTCCGTGACTTCATCAGTTCTGCTATCTGCCGAGCAGATGCAGAGGCCTGCCAGGCAATTAGATGCCTGCGATGATTTTCTTTGAGCTCTCTATGGAGCTAGCAGCTGGCTCCATATGGGTACGGGAGACGGCAACAAAACGTGTGAACAAGAACATCAAAATTTACTCTCTCGGTTCACACGTGTGCGGATGTTACTCATGTGCAGTGTGTGTGTGTGTGTGTGTGTGTGTGTGTGTGTGTGTGTGTGTGTGTTGGGAGGCAATGAGTCACTTTCTCTGGACCTATCATGTTTCCAGAGAAATAAAGAGAGCAGAAAAAAAGGAATTACCTAAAACTGGCAGCAGTGCTACTACACCCCTCACTTCAAAGTACAAAGCAAGAAAGGAGATCAGTGTTAATGAGTGCAACTCGACTCTCAGTTTACTTTAGTACTGATTATTGAGACTAACTATTAAACAAGTAGATGAACCAAATAACCCAACTCTCACCTGATAAGGAACCAAATGTATCTTTGAGGCTTTGATACCAATTTTAAACTAAGGTATACAAATATTGTAGTTTATGCTATCTGGAAAGAGCCGATAATTGTGTGAAAATGGCAAACTCAAAGCAAGAACAGAGAGGGGGGGATGCGTGTTTTTGTCTAGTTACTCATCAGCTGGCAGATATTTGTGCAGTCAGTTTTGCGCTTACGAGGGGATGGCTGTGGAGTCGCGCAGGCTTGGATCAAAGAGCTCTTTGACAGGATCTTCTCTACACTCAGAAATGAGAAAACCTTCAAGGAACACTGAATGTTTTCCAGAGATGTACAGAAAAACGTATGAGTGACTGAGTGGGGTAAATGAGGTACAAACAGTCGGCATTTGCCGTTCATATATATAACAGTATATATGAAAGAAACTATGAGTGTTAAAAAAGCAAAGAAAATTCTAAAATCTCTGCTCCAACGTGTGCTGACTGCGTTTCTGTTTTCCAAACTTCGATGGACATGTAGTAAGCTGAAATATAATGACGCCCCTATTCTGACATATGGCTGACCTTTGCACTTTGGCTGAAAAAACGATTTTATTAATCCGACACGAGGTATCCATTCTATAATAAAAATGAACACAGTGGCTCAGGAACGCGTGGTGTGATAAGTGGGCCCGAAAAGATCCCTAGCGTCTATATAAAACTGTACGTTTGTGTCACCGTATATTTCATTAAACTAGGCTTAGCATCTCCTTCATAATATTTGGACACTTGCTCTCCAAGTAGAGCCGATTAATCTCTCCGGAGCTGCGAGCTTGATAATAAACAGTCATCCTGAAATCACACAGCCAGACATTTTTTCTCACTTATTTCATCTTTTACTAAATTCCAAAGCCACATTAGGATAACGGCTGCTTGAGGGAAGACCTGGCGAATATCAGTTTAGTATTTTTATCAGCAGTATTTCACAATAAATCTATGTTTGGAAGCCAAAATAAAATGTCACGACGCACCAGCAACACTTCCCCTTGAATGTTTTCTTGGTGAGGAAAGTTAATCCGACACTAAAACTCTGTGCTATTATCTATGGGGGTCGGGGTGGGGGGGTGGGTCCTGCTAGGTTATTATTAATAAAGATAAAAACTCACTCATAGAATTTAATGAAATTAAATGTAGGGGGGTTTTAGCACTTATTGCTACACCTACATGAAGCAAAATGTGCTGTTTGCACAGGAGGCAAAAGCAGTATATCGTGTGTGTGTGTGTGTGTGTGTGTGTGTGTGTGTGTGTGTGTGTGTGTGTGTGTGTGTTTGTTTTAAACACATCTAGTTTGAGCTCAAATACTAAAAAAGGTCTCAAACGTCTTTTACAATATAGCTAAAAAAAAAAATTACACATCATGACTAACTTCACACTTCTCAAAATTATCACCACTTGTGGAAAACACAACATGATAAAGTCCAGAAAATGTGGCAACTGTGAAGGTTGGCTCATTAATCTGAGGCTTTTCTGAAATGTTTATGTCTTATTTCAGTATCATTTGCATAGTTTGGCCACTTCATATCAGCGGATGGCTCCTGGGAATCATTAATGAAGCAATATTCTGCCTTATCTATAATTTAGTAACAAGTGTCAAAAGTTTCCTTTATTTTTCTTATTTTTGTTTTTTACATTTCATTTGCAGGAAGCTTGGAGCAAACTCCATATTTGACTCTTTGAACAAAAATACAGCAACCTTGTTTTCTCTGCAGCCTTCAGGTTGCAGATGAAACGCACGACAGATTCTCTATTAATCGGTGGCAGCCACAGCAGAAGGCCTATTTGCCTCCTACCAACATTCACTCCGAGAAACACCTTCCACACGAAGCTTCAAAAACGATGCCTGATCGCCGCTTATTATTGATTTTATTTCAAGAAAATGAGGTTACAATAATCGACAGCAGTCTTTCAAAATTCTAGGCCTAATCTGAGATGCTTTGATCAAAATATATGTTTGCATAAAATTAATCCAAATATTTAAACTCATTTTTTAAAAGACCTGAAAGTCTCATCAAATGTTTCATTAAAATCTAATTTAAGACGCACTATTATCGCAATGTCGTTCTCTGGACGCGTGACGGGATAGAAAAGGACTAAATATTACATGTTGCTTAAACATGCCCTCACACCCCAGCCTCTCGTCTGTGAGAGGATGTAATGGCTTCTTTAGTTCTCCAACACGCGGTGACAAAGGGATGTCTACGCAAAGACCTCTAGTTAAATTATTCAGTATATGGTCAGGGTTCACGGCGATCAAGCCACGGGCGGTGTGTGAGGGAAGTGTGTTAGGGAAGACGCGCGCGCGCACACACACACACACACACACACACACACACGCTGAATAAGTTATTTAACTAGACACAATGTTGTGTACTGGCTGTGTAAAAGATGCTAAACCAATCCCAAAAATACATCACTTGATTAGTTAAACAGCTCATCAGGTTTAGGAAAAGTCGTTGGGGCCGTTTTGGTTTCGTTCGCGTCACTAAAGAGCTTCAGAGGGGAAGCTGCAGGTGCATTGGACACATTTATCCCAGCAAACAATACACCGACAAAACTGTGTCGATCGGAGATTAATCAGCAAGAAGAAAAACACACATAATAATTAATTAAAAGAAAATGACCCATGGATGTGATATTAAAAAAATCGATTTTCACAAAGTAAGGAGAATTGGGATTGATTTCAGATGAAGAGGGAATAAAAGAATTTTCACTTTTATTTCACAAAATAATACCAGCAGATCATACCTGGTGTTAGGTGTCTAATTCAAAACATGGAGAATACGCCCAAAATCCGCAAAACCCCGAGTATAAAAAAAAATTAAGTCAGCGATGATCAAGAGTTTTTTATGAAGAAAGTGGCGCAAAAGCCTATAGACGTTGCGATTACTGAGCCTTGGAAGTCGGAGTGGCATTTTTATTTTTTTAAGATAGAGAAAGAAACTTGTTAAATTAAACACTAGGAGAAATAGCGAGGCACTTATCTGCAGAATGCAAGCAGCTGTTAAGTTAAAGATTCAAAATCTCAATCCTCAAAATGCAGGAGAAGCTGCGCGTAAAGGAGCAGCACTTGTCGTGGAAAAAAAATGTTTTACTGTCGGCGCGGAGAGTTTACACCGGCATATGAAGTATAAACCTAAAGGTTTGTGTTTTCCTGTGTCGACTTGGGGAGCGCTGGACTGCATGCACCGTGTGCCCAGATGCTGTCGAAGCGAACTGGAGCTCTCCTGCAGGACCGTCTGCCTCTGGCAGCTCTGATTGGCTGCCTGCACTGACAGCTCTGCACATGATTGCAGGAGGAGAAGCCCGACCCCCTTCACTCTTCTAAAGGAACCATTCATAAAGTACACAAATCCAGCTCAAAGCTGAGTGTGGACGAAAAGTGAGCGGGGGCACAGAGGAGAGAATAAGAGCAAGAAGAGATGAGTGGTCATACGCGGCGTTTTAGCCTTTAGCGTCTACAGTCCGGGAAACGGATGGTGACCTACAACCTGAATATGAATCTTCTTAGCTGTGCTGGAAGTGCTCATGTCTTGGACTGATATTTAGTAAGCTATTACGTTGCATCCCTATCCGTTTCCTCCTCCTCACACTGACGTCCATCCGCTGCAAAAGCAAGGAGGAAAAAAAAAAACTTTGATTACACATTTTTCCTGCACGGTGAGCGTTTGCCTCTGGCTTTACCGGTAAGCATTGGATCCGTCAAATTACTGCGACTCTCCGGTGTACAGCCCGGACCTCTGCCCGAACATGATTGCGACGCAGGCAAAGCTGGTTTACCAGCTTAACAAATATTACAACGACAGATGCCAAGCTCGCAAAGCGGCCATTGCGAAGACTATAAGGGAGGTTTGTAAAGTGGTGTCCGATGTCCTGAAAGAGGTGGAAGTGCAGGAACCCCGCTTCATCAGCTCCCTCAGTGAGATAGATGCGCGCTACGAGGGGATGGAGGTCATCTCCCCCAATGAGTTTGAGGTGGTGCTTTACCTTAACCAGATGGGGGTGTTCAACTTTGTGGATGACGGCTCCTTGCCCGGCTGCGCGGTGCTGAAGCTGAGCGATGGCCGCAAAAGGAGCATGTCGCTGTGGGTCGAGTTCATCACAGCCTCGGGCTACCTATCAGCCAGAAAGATCCGCTCAAGATTTCAGACTCTGGTGGCACAGGCCGTGGATAAATGCAGCTACCGTGACGTGGTAAAGATGGTCGCCGACACCAGCGAGGTCAAACTACGGATCAGGGAGAGGTACGTGGTGCAAATCACCCCCGCATTCAAGTGCACTGGGATTTGGCCTAGAAGTGCAGCTCAGTGGCCCATGCCCCACATCCCCTGGCCCGGCCCTAACAGGGTAGCAGAAGTGAAAGCCGAGGGCTTTAACCTGCTCTCCAAAGAGTGCTACTCGTTAACGGGGAAGCAGAGCTCCGCAGAGAGCGACGCCTGGGTCCTCCAGTTCAGCGAGGCCGAGAACAGGCTGCTAATGGGAGGCTGCAGGAAGAAGTGTCTGTCCATCCTCAAGACTCTGAGGGACCGTCACCTGGAGCTGCCGGGACAGCCCCTCAACAACTACCACATGAAGACCCTGCTGCTGTACGAGTGCGAGAAACACCCGAGAGAGACCGACTGGGACGAGTCTTGCCTCGGAGACCGACTCAATGGTATCCTGCTGCAACTCATATCCTGTCTGCAATGCCGCAGATGTCCCCACTACTTCTTGCCAAACTTGGACTTGTTTCAGGGAAAGCCTCACTCAGCCCTGGAGGTTGCTGCTAAGCAGACATGGAGACTAGCGAGGGAAATCCTCACCAACGCTAAAAGTTTGGACAAATTATAAACTGGTTGTCAAGACTGCAGCGAAGGACATTTTTGGGATAAAATTCAAAGACTATTCTTCAACCGAGTCTCCAAGAAATGTGAAAAGAAAATCAGCAAGAAAATAATGAAGCGAACAAACAAAACCCCCACTTTTGTTTAATAATAAATGGAGCAATTGGGCCCCTGCCGAGAGAAAGTGAAGGTACAGTTTCAAATAAATGTAATAAATTTTAGTTGTCTTCTTTAAATGTTTTCACAAAGTGAAGAAACTTTTATTTAAATATATGCACAAAACTCGTTAAGTGAAAGAAGAAAATGTAGCGTGCCAAGTTCATTTTTTTCCATTATGTGACTTAAAGAAGAAATGTTAATAAAATGTTGCAAATTAAATTACAACTTGGCCTCATGTTTGGACGTCTTTGGACAGCTGAGATGGCAACTTTGCAAATCTGTTTCACTTTAGCTTAAAAAAAAAATAATCACAGGACAAAATTTAAGTTGATGAAACACAGGCAGAAAAAAGATTAATATGATTTAGCAATTTATTTATTTTTTTTACGTTTTTATTTTTAAAAGGCCCATTTTAGGCCATAAGTTATTGTAAGAGTGCCAAGCTCAACGGGATTGGATTTTTTTGGATTGTTGTTTTTTAAATGAATGTAAATCCAGGCTCTGGTGTTAATGTGTAGGTCTGGGAGCATCTGTGCTCTGTTTGGACAGTGGTACAAGCACAGGGCCTACAGCAGAGTGAGAAAAAAAAATCTAGTAATGAACTGATTTTACTATTTGAAACCTTTATTGCCATATTTATGGCATTCTCCATGTTTTCATCCACATATTTCTGATATAAAACAACACCCAACTAAATGTGGATTTTATTAAAATAACACTTAAATAAATATGATAATTTTACAGAGTCTTAGCCAACACCCACCATACACTGACAACAAACAGCCACCTGTAGGTCAGCACTCCTCTTACTGACCAATATTACTAAAACAAATTTAAATCATTTTTTATTTTCAACTCAGAGCATAATTTAATGCAATTTCAACTTGTGTTTTTCTTATAGTGATGAAACAAATGCTGCACACTTACATGATACAATTGCTAAATTAGCTGTTATAACAATGTTCTACCAATAAAGATTATTTTTTAAATTAAACTTAAAAAACTTTCATGGGAAAATAAAATGAGTTTCATAGAATCCAGAAACCACTGTAAAGAGAAAATAAAACACAGACGCAGTTGGAATCCAACCTTATGGTAACTTCAACCGCGTCTCCTCTTTAGCAAATGTTTAGAAAAGCTTACAAATGAACTAAAAAAAATATTTTATTAATTTTAAAACAAAGCGGACATAAAAACACACAAGCTTCTGTGTGACATTTAGATGCCAGCAGGGCCTATCGGAAATCCAAGCATATCTTCTGTAAGTGACCGTGAGAAACATGGTCAATGGAGCTTGAGTCCCTTACCTTTGGATCGATGCTCTTGAAGCTGGGCTCCTCTTCATCCACCTCGAAGTAGAGCTCGGAGGCGGTGATGGACAGGGTGCCTTTTACCACCACAGCCGGAGCCACGAGCTGAGCGCTGGTGCTCATGTTTACTGGGCCTGGAGGACGGACAGAGACACAGGCCGGTCACAAAACGAGAACGTCAAACTGGGGGACCACTGAGCGCTAATGCGAAGCTGTAAAAAGGAAAATCAAAAGAATCCAACCTGATGGAAAAGTTAAAACAAACCAGGGATCTGGTTAATTCGTGAAAGTTAATCATGGTAAACGGTAAAGATAACGTTAACGTCTGACCACTTTTAAAGCTGACGCACAATCGCGCAGTAACCAACTTCCACGGTATTACTTTTACAATAAAGCTGCCATGTTTTTAAAAAACAAAATGCTTCGGTTGTTTAAAATAATCAGCGTTTTATTGGCAAATTTAAGACAAAACCAACACACACGAAACAATAGAAGTTCACCAACACGTGTTTTTACTTTATGTAATAAAACGGTGTGGGGCAAAAAAAAAAAGCCGAAAACACTCAAAAAAATGACTGATTAAAATACTACTTTGCGTCACAACTGTCAAAACTGACTGTTCATCAGGATCCATTGATCGGTGGCTTCTGGGAGAAGCTGTATTTCATCTCTCATCAATCTTAATTTATGCCAGTATGACAATGAGAGCCTGGCTCAGGGGAGCTGTGGGTGGAAGCTCTGCCCGGCTCTGCGCATATGAGCCATTGTATTTGCAGATGTGCGCCGCGGAGCTGCGGGCTTGATTTCCCCGAGCACCCTCGCGCTCTCGCACACGGATGGAATAAACAGATATGTATATAGTCATCCCTTTGCCTGTCGTGAACCCCGTGAGTACTGACATGTTATCCGTGGGTTGAAATAACATTTTTTGTTCCGTTCACTCAAAGACATTCAATTACACCTGGAGCAGACAGCTGCTTAAGAGCACAGCTAAACCTCTCCCGACAACTTCTACGCACTTCTCGCGGGATAAATCACACGATTAGACAGGATTCAGTGTTTAATCCCATTGTCATCCAGATGCATTATTTTTATAGCACTCTAAGCCCAATTACTGCAGCTTAGTCTGCTGAGCGCTGTCGCTGCGCATAATATGCGGATTACACGGCAATAGGCCTATTAAATGAAGATTATTTAAATAACAGACATTAAAAAAAAGGAGGTGGGGCAACATCGTGAACTGGAATCTCATTTTCATTCTGCAGCTGCAATAGCTGACCAGGCTCACATGGAGGGAATTTGAAGTTTTATCAAAAGGAAAAACTACCCTCCTTCAATCAGATAATACCTCATTTGAAAAGAGCTATCCTGGGGTAAGCTGCTACTGCCAGATAAAAAAATGTTTAGAGTTGCTGCTTGGGCCGGTGTGTGTGCCTGTGTGTGTACAGTATGTTTGTAAAGCAGACCTCCATTGGCAGAGGCAGGAAAGTTAAGATGCCATGGTGGCACTAGCACTCCAGTGTGCTATGAGAAAGTGATGTATGCTCATTAAAAAGCTGGTTTTCCTTTGTTTATAAAGGAGCTGTACACACAAATTACTCAAGTATGAATGTAAAAAGAAGCACAGCAATATAATAAAACACCAAGGTCATATTGGAAAATCACAGCCTGCTTTGGAAGATAAGGAAGACACTGTTTGGATTTGTTTCGTGTATAGATTCCTCGTATTCAATGCAGTGAATCAGAGTTGCACATGTAGCAAAAACTCAAACTACAGTGCCGCCATTTCTTTATTTGGTCTGAACTGCAGGGGGGAAAATTACAACACAGACACAAACACAAGCAGGGAGGTGGGGGAATGACCGAGGAGCAGATATGGGAGGTGGCGAACACGAGCTGCTTCTTTACCTGTGACGTTCTCCAGGTCCTTGTCCTCTAGTGACGACAGAGTGTCATCATCTCCGTCGAGGGATGCCTCGCTCTCTGAGTTTTGATTTCCCAGAGCCTGGCTCCCGATGGACTGCTTGCCTTTGAGAATATCGTCCTCGGATGCTAGAGTGGGAAGCAGGAGGGGGAAAGAGCCATCTTATTTTGCATTTGAAGTAATTACAGCATAAAAGTCAAGGTTGTATTTCATACTGTAGATTGACACGACACGAATGCATCCGACTTTATTTTATGAGAGTTTAAGGACACAAAAGCTTTCACATCAAGTCGATTAAAAAAAAAAAAAAGAAAGAAAGAAATTGATGCACATTTTTAAAAAAGAAAAGAAAAGAAAAAACAGCTCTTATAAGCAATCCCCTTACACACAGTAAAAATAACAGTGGACTAGTTATTTGTATCCATTATCACACAGTGAAAATAAAAGTGTTTGTTTCTTTGTTAAAATCAATTAAAATCAATTGTCAACAGTCTTCTTCAAGATTCAACTCCAAGTAAAATCTTATATTTCATTTTCAGAACATAATTAATTTATGTTTTACAAAATGAAGAACAATCTGAGGCCTTTTAGTAAGATAAGGCAAGTTTTTTAATATGATCTGGATGTTATGTTTTTTGCTTTTTTTCACTGAAGTGAGCATATGGTGTGTTTACCCTAATGCAACTATTTGCATTTGAGTCTTTACCTCGATGCAGCGGTTCAGTGCAGCGCTCACGTGCACTGCATTTTCAGACAGTCACAGCTACGAACAACACGAGACAAAACCCAAATGCAAACACAACCCTAACTGGATTTTTCCCCCATTTACCATGAAGCATAACAAACACAACTTCACACTCAGGCTTTTCAGACACATTTAAACAAAATGATGGTCACACACTTCCCGTTTTGATTTTAGCCGACACAACTTGAGATTCCAAATACATTATTTAAAAAGACAAAAAAATCTGCAAATCTGCAAACATTTACAGAGCCCCGTACTTCCCCAGCGGTGCATGGTAAAGATCCACAGACGCAAGTTCACAACACAAAGACTGGCTGGCAAGTCTTCTACATTTGTAAACATAGCTGGCAATACAGAGAGTGCTTTCACTGCTTCTGTGCACGACTTTGTGTTCTAATCCAGCACTCAGCTGCAAGTAACCACGTTCAGTCCGGCGAGTCGCTGAACGCATATCCAGGGGATTTTTTGTCATCACCACCTGGGATTGCGGTGGAGATCAATTGCACTTCCTAAAAATGCACAGCCGTGCCGTGTAGCCGTACACTTTGAAACCGCTAGACGAGCGCGGCTAAAAAATCTCTTGTCATGGAAAATATGCAGCTCACTGATATTTAGAATGGCCTTCCTGTAATTAAGCCTCCCTGGAGGATTCTTTAGTTAGCAGCACTGAAATTACTACCAGCTCCCCTAATACGTACCACATGCCATTGTATTCGCACCAAGCAAGTGGACAGGGGACTTGTCAGAGGAGCTTAAAAACAGAAATGTATTTGAACTTCTATGCATTGCATGCTCAGCAATTATCCTCCCCCTCATATTAAGACGGCACTAGCGCACAGTATCAAGCCATGAAAACCTCAAACAGCTTATAAATAGCTCTTTAGTCTATTCGCTGAAGTACATGCAACACAAATAATGACAACTCAGCATATTGTGGGTGTGTGTGAGTCCATTAGGAGCTATTTTGGCTAAAGTTACATCACTTATCACCAGATACATAAAAGTGGACATAAGTGACAAGCTGTGTGCCAGCCTCCCAGCCTTCCTGTTCTTAAAGTAGGTAACTTTTTCTCTTTTTTGAATATGACGTGTGTGTGTGTGTGTGTGTGTGTGTGTGTGTGTGTGTGTGTGTGTGTGTGTGTGTGTGTGTGTGTGTGTGTGTGTGAGTGAGTGAGAGTGTGACAACAATATGAAATTAACTAAAATGAACTACAACTGTTCTAATACTTATGAAACAACTTCTCCACCCCCCCCACACACACACACACACTTTTTCTTTTTTTAAGAACTTTAAGAAAAAGAAAAAAAAGAAAAGGGAATTAAAAAAAAAAAAAAAAAAAGGAAAAGAAAAGGAATTAAAATAACACAACTTTAGCTTTAACATCACGGCTTTTACCATCTTGTTAATCACTGTAATGCTTTTAAATTATGCCGTGATTACAAGCTATGCGTGGAGCGGGAGTGCCACATTAAGAAAAAAATCCACGGCACTTCAACCTCATCACTCATCACGCAGGGAGCAGAAATGTACATAAATCCCAACTGGTTACACTCTTTCCAGGACCCCTTTTCCCTCGCTGAGAGGTTCAACTACCTGCTTATACAACACAAGGCATGCATGGTCGCGGCAATTAAATTGTCAGAATTAACAAATTTGTTTTTAACGGGAGCGTAGCCAGGAGTGTGGTCATGAGGCGAGTATTGATTACCAGAACAGAGACATTAGTCTTCAGGTATTTACTCTGCCACCTCTGGTACACGGGCCCGGGACCAGACCAAATCAATCCCTAGAAAAGATGGTTCTTTCCAGCTGTAAATACATAACAGCCTACTCAAGCCCTACTGGCAGCCACACACTCTCCTGTGGAAATCATCTTGGCACTGTATGAATGATAACAGTTGTCTATATCTTTAACACAGAAATGCTTTTTTTTTTTTTTTTTTTTTGCACATATTTCCCCAATCTTAAGAGCAAAGCATGATTAATGGAAAATAAAATGCTTTTAGAATATATCAACAAGTAAAAACTGCATTTTTCCCCCTCGTTGCTTCCAATTTTCTGATTATGTGAGAGATGTGAAAAGCACTGCCACAGGTAGCTAGCAAATGAGGGTAAATTCAGGCTTGATCTTATGCTAAATATTTTCTTAGGGAGCGAGACTGCATTTTCCCTTCTGCATCTGATGAATATAATTACAGCCAGATATGACCTTTGTGCTCTGTTTGAAAACTCAGCCCTGCGTTCTCATCCCGAGCTGCACTTCCGTAACAAATGTCGGGTCGACTAAAACAAGACAAAAGGTTACATCAGAAAATGTATGCCGTCAGGCTTCACTGTCAAAGAGTTATTTTAATGATATATTCCCATAGTTTATCCAGGTAGTATACTCTCAGGAGGCAGCGCAGTCTTTCCAAAACTGGCCTCTGGCTATTTTTACACAGGCTTGACTTTGAAACTAAATATTGTTTGCAGGAATTTGTCTTCTTCCACCAGTGATGGATGTATAGAGCACATGAGCTGAAATTATTTTAGATATAGCAGAATACCAGACCGAATACCTGAATAACCAAAACATAAGGAACTCCTTCCATGTGAATGTCTTTTCCTCTACTAAAAAATGTTTTTTAAAAAGGCAACGATAGAGCATGAGTATGTCTGTTCTCTGCCGTTACTTAGCTGAAGGGAAAACACTGAGGAATTCAAACAGAAAGTAAAAATTTGGAGCATTGCTGCAGAGGAACAGCAACCAGCTGGACTCTGGCCTCGTTCCCCAGCTGCCTCCACACTGCAGCCATTACTGCAGAGCAGAGGTCTCCCAGGATCCGGGGTTCCCAAACATTTATTGCTTTTAGATCGTATTCTTATTGAATCCTGTCACACCTGCCATTTGTCTTTAAGAATGATAACGCATTTAAAGGGTAGTTTTGCAGGTGACACACCGAGGACATTTTTGGCTCGGAAATGTCCATCTTTCTATTCTTTTATTTTATTTTTTTTAGGAGAAGGCAATTGATTGTGCTGGTTAATCTTGATGTAAACGCCAGGGATGAGCTGGATACTTGCAAAAAATGAAGGATTATATGCACTTTTTCCTGCAGGAATGTGTGACTTAGACTCTGCTGTTAGCTGATAACTAATCTTGTAATCAGACAAAGATGGGGGGGGGGGGGGGGGGGGGGGGGGGGGTCTACATTATAGTGGTAAAGGAAAAAAGAAGTCAGTGTTGTTGGTGTTCACTGTCAGAACTGATTATCCCAGACCATGTAAAATTATCAGTAACTGAGGCCTTTCTTCAACTCCAATTTGCGTTTTTGCTAGCATTCTAATAAACTTGAAGGACCGGCACAATGTTTACTGTTAAATAATATTAGACATGACTTACACATATTAGTGACAAATTAATAGCAAAAGCCAAAGTCTTAGCACAGGAGTTCTATCATGTTTGGGGGGGTTTTGCTGGCATTGCTGGGGTCTGTGTTCTCCTTTAGTGGGTTGAGTGATTGGACACAAAGTTGTTCTGACCGATCACCTTCATCCTGTGATCAAACACTTCTATCTTAATGGGTGTGGCTTCTTTTAAGGCTAGCAAAAAAAACAAACACCAAAACAAACAAGGACCTAATGGATGGTTTGATTAATATGAAAAATTATATACATTTAATTTCAACTCTAAAAATCTTCCTGAAATGAAAAGTTCAAATCCGACAGTGATCCTTCATTCGAAAGGTGAAAAAAAGAAAATATGAGGCTGAGTGAATGTTACTTACCACTTATATCAGCCACTGTTATGCAGCCAAGAAAAAAAAAGAATAAATAAAATTCAATACGTCATGTTATCCACAACATCTCAGTTAAACATGTTCTGAATAAAGCAAGCCAATACGAAGGCGGTAGTTCGGTTTTGCATAATGGGTGGCTGTGTATGAAATTACCTGTGTGTGAAATTCAAATGTGGGTGTTTTTCTTCTCCTCCGTTTTGTGGTACAATAAATCGTTTATTGCAGTGTGAGGACTAATTTTTATTGCCTTGTAGCTGGTGCTACCACCAAATGAGTAAGAAAGGCTGTGCTATGAACAGGCGGGGGAGTGGGGGGGGGCACAAAAACCTGGTGGATGAGACTGACCATGTTCAGCCACAGCTTTGAGCGTAGCTTCTGAGTGACTGGATCCAAAGGGGTTCCTGACGCAACGACGTCGCCGTCTTAAATCGTCCTCCCAGTAGTCTAGGCGCCAGAAGTCCCTCGGCCTGCTGCAACGAGACAGAGGTAGCACATGTGTTAGCAATTACCAGCCAGCATGGTATAGCAACCCAGCATTAGCACTTGGTCCGAGCAAGCATACATAAAGCCAGCATTGTGTTTGGAGGGCTCCCCCCCACCAAACTCTTAGAATTTGTCTTTAAAAACATTCACTTACACACAAGCTGAAATCCCACATTATTGTATCCCTGCCCCTGACAATGAGGCTCTCCATCCCAGAAGCAAAGGTGCTCTCTTTTTTTAGTTTTATCCCCCTCTTTTGATTCGCTCTTTGGGAAGAGGAGCTGAGTAAGTGTGCGCCATCACAGTTCAAAGAGTAAACGACAGTGCGATCATTTTGCACACACTGTTGTGGCACGCACTTTCATTCCAGGCTCATCCCAAGCCCAGCAGGACACCTCTTGTCAGAGTTATAGCTAGCATGATACGGAAAGGCCATTACAAAAACTAGGATGGTTAGCATTACCAATATTAATCAATGTCTATGAGTTCAATATTTGTCCCCGAAGTACATCATCCTTTACCAGAACTGATCAGTAATTATTCTGCTCTCAAGGAAAGGAAAGTGTTAACTTTTAATGAGGACTGTGACGCAGGCTATATAAGAACTTCTATTTTTATTATTTAAAATATTAGTAAAATCAAGAGACTGAAGGCACAACAAAGCGTCGCAGCAGTCGTTTTGTTCTGTTTAGGTGCTTTTATTTCTCTTCTTTTTATTAGGAAATCAGTTCCTTTGGTAACTAGGCAGCAAGAAAAACTGTAACTGTTTAAATGTAATGATGAAAAACTCAGACTGGAGGAAAAAATAACATGTTGTTGGCTATTTAGTGAAACTAAAGCCTAACTGACTCAAGTCAAATAGTCCTTTTTCTTGAACTAAATGTTTCAAAGGGGAAAAATTAGGAAGTATAGAAATTCTCATCTGGCATTACGCTGATGTCACTGAACTGAGTTTAGAGAGCTGCTTCGCCGTTAGTGAGGTAATGTAAATGTTTTCTCTGGTGTGTGAAAAATACGTCTTATTAATCAGCAGAATCCATCTGCTCTCATTACATTTACATGTTACATCTTTGACTATGTTGATCCTAGAAGCCAGTAAAACCAAGTCTACTTTAAGTCATCAGTGATGACAAAAAGCAATCCTTAAACATTACGAAGTAAAAATTTATAAAAAACTTTTGCTCATAAGAGGCTGAAGTGAATTGTGCGAAGGTTAAAGTTGTAGGAAGACACGGTTTATGGTTTCAGTGGCATTGGCTACGACGGGAGAACCCCAGCATGCTTTATGCGATCTACTACTGAACGCCGCTCCGGCCGGGAGCTCCTCACAAATCTTCAGTCCAACACCAATGATCACACAGGGGCCTCTAAAAGGGAAAAGAGCTATACGCAAGAAAATAAATACAATTTCCAAGCAGGTCCTTTAAAACCCTGCACGCCCTAGCTAATGAAAACCACTGATTATTTGATTTATCTAGATTTTTTTTAAAAAGGGGAGGAAAAAAATCAGTCTCAAACGGCTGACAAGTGGACAGTGGCAGCTGTTCGGCATATATTTATAGTAGAGTAGATAGAAATAATGCATGAAAATGTTTAGCCATGAAACCAAAAACTGGAGAAAATGAATATTGATGTTGTATATTCAGAGCTGTGAATTGAAAGCGAGCGTGTGTGTGCTGAATGCAAGCTAGACCGACGCTGGGGACAGAGATCTGTGCAGGACCAGATTTCTCAGTGGTGACAAAGCCTGTGCTCTATGTTTGCATGTGATAGCCCCCGCACGCAAATGGCCACTTCATCATCCCGCCTGCAATTTCATTCATCTATGGAAATAATTATCAAGGTTGTGCAAGCGCCTCTGAATCGGGATGGGCTCGTCTCTCATCTCATGGAAGGTGGGGATCTGTCCAGTTCACACAATACACATTAATCCATCAGGAGGGGGAACCATTGCCTGGAGTAATTAGTTACAGCATGGAGCGGACTGCGTTTGCCACTCATATTCATCCAGGGCAGAGGCGACAGTGGAAGCCCTAATGATAGGCTGCTAGAAGAGGTGGACGTACGATGAAAGATACCTCGTCATCAATCCCCAATACGAGCGCCGCTATAACAAGAATGGAGATGTACAGCACTATGCAATCCCCCCCCCAACACAAGCTGAGTGTGTTTCCACAAAGATAATAAATTATTCAGGGCTCATCCATCCTCCTCTGGTATCCTTGGCAGAATTTACTGAAGCACCATTCTTCAAAATAACAACAATTAAAATAACAAAAGGGCCCACGTTGTGCTGTGGCTCGCGCCAACCACTTGTGTAATTAGTAATTAGTTCGGTCATAAAAAGGTGTCTGGAAGGCCCGCTCGTTAAGCCGGAAGTGAGCACCAGCAGCTGATCAAAGTGGGGGAGAATCAGAGGCCGTCTGCGTGCATGATTTCAAGTATGAGCAGTACTTTCATGCTGTATACACCAGTGCTTTCAAGCCGTACATGGGGCTGTGTGTTTGTGCGTTATGGAGGAAACGTTGAGCCATGCTAAGCTTTTCTAATGTGGACCACATTGGCTACTGCACAAGAATTTTATGCGAGGCTGTAAATTCTATTTACCTTCTTTTCTTTCTTTTTTCCTTTTTTTAAAAACATCTTTGGATGGAAGTTTACCAACACACAGAACAAATGGAGTGCAAGTTTCTCCTTTTGTGTAGCCCCGATTTTTCTCTCTAATCTGTAAACAGAACAGCTACCCCTCCAATTTAATCAACTCAACACAAACCATCAACGCCACTGCGAGGAAATATTTTACTAGTTGGGCTCTTTAAGATTTCAGTTGTGCTACTAAATTCTCCATTTACATCAAAACAAAGGACGAGTCCAAGTAGATCTGGCACGGTTAGGTGACATAATAAATAAATGCTTTAATTGTGAGACGTATTCAGTCAGTATGAAGAGGTTGCATCAGGATTAATGAAATGCTTATTTGTGGGGGGGAAGTTTAGAAAAGTGGAGGGCTAAGTGAATTATATTACCTCTTCTACTATTAACTGTTCCCATGTATACACACACAAGTGGCGTCTACCCAAATAAAAATCAAGAATCAAAGTTATTTAAGGATCTCGATATGATGGCTGTTGAGTGAAATTACAATATTTAAACATGTTTTGAAAGAATTTGTCCATAAAAGGTCTATAACACTTATTCCCAGCTCAAATATTGTGATTTCAACCAAATACAAAGTGTTTTTTTCCCTTTTTATACATAACTTAACCCTTTAAGTCTGGATATCTTTTGTTTACTTTGTTTTATTGACTATTACACATGCATGCTTCACTAACCCATAATCCCCTTAGTGAGTAGGCAGAGTTTAATTAGGCAACATACAGTAACACACACACACACATGATTTTATTGTACCAAAATCAAAATAAAGATTTAGATTTTGAATAATGCCCTCTCTATTAATAATCATAAACTACTGATATTTCTGGGTTTCTAAGTACCTATTTACTATTAATAAATGTGGCATTTAAACATGTTAATAGATTCTGTCTGCGAGTCCTTAAAGTCTGATAGTACAGTTAGCTCTGTGCCAGCATTCAGGATTTAAAGACAAGGAGAAATGAGGACTATTTTGGGGCTTTTTTGGGCTGCTATTTTCAGTTTTTGTTGTTGTTTTTTATTTTATTTTAAAATATGAAAATACAAAAAAAATAAATAATAATCATCCAACTGCCTTCCTGACGCTATTATGTTTTGCTTGATTTTAGCATTTTCTACATTTTAGGGGTGAACATGAATAAAGAGGCAGGAGAAATCTAGGTTCGCACAGGTTTCTATTAAAAACGGTATGTAAATGATAAAATGACCTTTACCACAGCGTGCGTGACACGCAGAGTGAATCTACTTTCATATATCACCACAAGCGACTGCACTTTGCCACAAACAGTCATTCATAACCTTTCTGCTAAATTCATTTGGATACAGTCAATGAGACCTGCATATGCACCGGAGATTTTCCTCCCTTGCTTATTTTATATTAATGCCAGTTCCTATTGGCAGCCCTCAAATTGCTCAAACATTGCTGCTATCCCCAAGATCATTTTGCTTTGATTTGCATAAACCATGTGTTTAGAAGAAACGGGAGAGAGCGAAGAAGATTGAGGATTTGTCATGTTGAGGACTGGTTGCTGGAGGACTGGCTCTTTGTCAAACGGTGGCAGCGATCGCCTCGACGGGCTCTCCAGACTCAAATTAAAATGAAACAGGGCCAAATACCTTCCCGCTGAAATTGTTTGGCATGATTAAGTCTTGCCGGAGTGATTTTCTACATGTGCATCAATGCCTATCCTTCCCGCTACAATGAGGTGTACAGGACACCATCTACATATGTGGATGTTAATTTACCTCTGCTAATGTTGTTTACCAGATTCACCAGAGGTGATACCAGGGTCACAGACACGACGACATTTCCATCTCATCCCCTTAAATGACAGTGCACATGTAATCTTGCCTATCCTTACTATTAATCACAGTATAAAGTCATTTAATTTGTCTTTTTTTAATATAAGCTTAACCCAACATTACACGAGGGCCGTAATGAGAAAATTATTAAAACGTATCTAATTAAAGAATATTAATATGTTTAGAGAGGGAAAAAAAAGAGGTAAAAGCCTTCAATGTGGGTGAATTCCTTACCTAACATCTATGAAAAGTCCCTGTATGTTCACTTGCTTTGCTTTTATCACCCTAGGGTTCACTCCCTAGCACACCAGAGCGCTCAAGCTCTCATTACTGGCACAACGTAAGCCGCTACCACTCCTTCCAATTAACTCCAATTCATCCAAGAGCTTTCAAAAAGTGATCTGATAAAAGAGAGCATGATATTGCATCTCTGCAACATCACCAGCTTGTGAGGATCAAAGCACTCCCATGGGTGGATGGCAAAAGGCTGCAGACTCCCCACAATGCAGTGCAGCCAAATGAAATAATGCAAATCAAGCCCTAATTACCATCAGCTTACTGTGAGGCTTCCAATTAGCAGCAATTACACTCAGAGTAAATTCACCAACAAAGGCTAGATGATTACACACTAATTATATCAGATTTCATGGGACGTAAAAGGAAAAGTGCTGGATTAGTAAAGCGGTAAATATTGACCAAAGACAGGATCGTTTACCGTGCTGTGAAAACATTTAAAGGAAACCCGTCCAGCTTCTGCTCCCAGCTTCAGCTCCTTTTTTTTTGCTGATAAGTATCATCTAAATATCAAATACATACTAAATAGCATCCGCAGACTTCCACTGTGACAGCAATGAAGTGGTACCATCTGTATTTTTGATGAAGAGTCACATTTTTCCTGCCATTTTGACAACATGCATTTAAGGCCATTTATCATCAGTACTGCTAGGTAATGAGGGCATCCACTGGACCGGAGTTGCATAATTCTGCCATTACTGTCCCATTGTAATAATCTTCTGACCTCTAGCTTTCAGAGCTGATCTTGAATGCTGTGACAAATCTGAACACGTACCCACATTTCTAACACCCGCTCCCCCAAAGAAAAACATAGGGGAGAAGCTCAAGGTCAGCTGAGATAGGAAGTCTGAGGAAAAGGGCTTTCCCCCCCCAAAGGAGTCTGAAGGTCCCCATTCATAACACAAACTTGGGGTCATGTTTAACCTCGCACCTTGAACGACAAAACTAACTCAGGAGCCTGACATTAAAATAAAAAGCAGAGGACATTTGTGAAATATCAGTTTTAAAACTTTTCCTTTTAAAGCAACAAAACAAGGCAGGTGATTTCAAATTCTACGGGACAAAAAAGGAAAATTCTAAAATAATACATCAGTTTATTACGTTTAAATTACACCAAATTACAAACAATCTTTTGGGAAACTTAGTAGCAAATGTTCTCCTCTCTTTTCCACTCTATGTAGACAGTAGGTCTATTATGCTTTTTCCTTCAGTGCCCCAAAGAACCACTACAACACTCGACAACCTCATGTAGGGCTGTCGCCTATTCACGAGCACCTCCTCCCCTCTCTCCATCATATGGCTGCGTGCATTACACCACTGATAATCCAGAGTGTGTGCATGTGTGTGTCAAGTGCAGCAGTAACTATAATGACCCTGTTAGTTATCTCGATTTGGAGAAGGAAAAAAAATGCAATTAACATCAGCACGTGCACACATAAATTTACCCTTTACAAATACATATTTTATCATTTTTATCATATTGCAAAATAACAATTTATGGAAGAATTACAGTTTTAAATTAGATTATACAGGTTTATCAAAGTGGACTGAAGTGTTTGAGCCTGAATATGCTTCAGTAATAAGAAGTCCCTGAAGATACGGTTAGAGTCTTGTTTTTATTTTTTAACCACTGTTTTAAAAATTCAGCCCATTAATATTAGTATCAGCATTAATAACTAGAATTAACTCTAAACGTCGCCGAGCTTACCCGTCAAACTTATCCGGATTGAACTTGAACTCAGACACAGGGGCTGTGAAGTAAATCTACAAGTAAAGGCAATCCTTCGTCTTCACAATACTACCCTTTCTATAGGAGGGAACCTTGTTGTTTTATGTGTCGTTTTCTTCTCCTATAGCTGCACGACAAAGTGCTGGATTCTAAAGATAAAGGCAATTTTTTTTGGATTGGGGGGGGGGAATGTTGAAAGTAGCAAAATAAATGACCTGCTGGTCCCATGGTGTAATTACAGTGGCTGGAAGCATACCAATCTATCAAGAGGAAGAAGGGGGGCTGACACGCTGCAAAGGGGTTAGTCAAAGGAGATAGCCTTTGACTAACTACTGGCCCCGGAACAATCGATACTCTGCAGATATTGCATCCAGGGAGAAAGGAGGGGAAAAGCCCTAAAAACTTCCCAAATGGCTTTTCATTCAGATATTGATCAGCACCCTTTTATCGTGACCTTGCTCCACCAAGGCCATATACTTTCTTAAGGTATATGAAACTCATAAATCTGATAGTTGCTACTGAATCCTGCCTGGCTGTGAGCAGCGAGGCAGGAAGCTAGGGGTGGTGTAATTGTTCTTTCTGGTATCGTGACCTTCTGTCATACTTCCAACTGGCAGTCCCGAACATTTCTAAGATACCGGGAAGTTAGAGAAAAGCAAGGACTTGAAGATAAAGTGATAAAGTGATGAAATTAGAGCATGACATTGTGTCTGATGTCTGTGTATTTTATTGCAGAAATAGCTACTAAAGTTAGCATGCTAATTACCTTGCCTCGAGCAGTCTGATCTTATGATGCGACCAGAGTGGGTGACTGTAGCAGGCAGAGAAGCAGCAATGCTGCGCTGATAAACTGTATATAAAAGATGGGTCTGAAAAGTGAAATAAATATGGAAGTGCCTTAAACGTGAATACTTTTTCATGGCTAGCAAGGGGAGAGTTCAAAAGCTAGATTCAAGCAGTAAATATTACTTAGCTTTAAAGCGTCACTGGAAAAAAAGTGATGTTCATTGTTTAAATAAATACCTGATCCCCATTTGAGTTGAACCACAGATAAAGCATGCTTTACTGTGTGACTGAAAAGCTGATATCCTATATGGATCCTGGATGTGGCGAGCAAGATCTTCCCCCAAATTCTTCACATTAGTTTCAAAATAAAAGGAAGAAAACTGTGAAAAGGCTCCGATTCAGGCTTTGCAAACCAACACGTGACACCACAATGGCTACTTCCATCTTTTACATACAGCCTGTAGCAGAAATGCCTCTGGTGATGCGTCCCACTGCTGGAAATGCCTTGAAGTTTGAACTTGCAGCCTGCCTTTTATTATGTAGCCAACTGGATAGAAACAGTGTTAATATTTTTTTTCTAAGTTAGCCATTTGTGATAGGACATGTTTATTGCTTTTTTTTTTTTAGCATTCATGGGCTGCACTGCGATTGTATTACCCACACACAACTTCAAGTGAGGTGCAAAGTCAATTGGTGTGTACAGGTGTACCTCTTATTCTCTCTCACCTGCACATTAAATGACATGCTAAGGAAAGCTGTGTCATAGGTGCATATACAGTATGCGGCCAGCTCAGACATGATGTGTAACCGCTACACTACATTTTTAAAAAAATAAATAAAACAATAATAATAAAAATAATTTAAATGATAATGATTAAAAATACCCATTTCGACCTAACCAATATCCTATTGTTGTCATTTTAAGTGATCTAAGTGTAGTTTTTTGAGCCTCGGTCTATACCGCCTCACTTAACCATGGTAACATATGGACATCATCAGCTGTTAATATGTTTCACCATGACATGTTGTTACTATTCCTTACAGGCCCAGCCACTGTAGTGTATATACAGTAGAGGTAAATGTTATCATTAAGGCTATATTCTAATTCATATCTATGAGCCAGACTGCATGGTAGGGCCTTCGTGGCACGTTATTTTATGTAACTGATGGAACGCATGTCTGTCAAACTTGAACAGCTTCCCCAGAGATTTAAGGAACATCCTTTTTGTCCAAGTGCCAGACGCACGTCGCAGTCAGTGATTAATGAATTGGAGGTTTTTATGTTAAACCCGTTTAAGGACTTGGGTGCTGGAGACCGTCTGTGCGCTACAGAGCGTCTCGTTTACAGAGATGAACATAGCTGAAGGCAGCCTTGTATTGCTTCGCGTAGTATGTTTATGCTATATGTTTATGGCTGTATGAAGGCAGATGGATGATCACAACTCGAGCCCCAACTAATTGGTTTTGAAGGAGTCAGGACCTGGACTAAAGGAAACAACTGTCTCTGCCTCAGACGACATGGAAGCTACGCACCGCTACAGCTGCCAAAGCTCAGTACATTGGGTCATGTTTGTGTTTAGACTCCCGAGTATTTATAAGCAAACCAAAAGGCCAATAGCAGTTAAAAATTAGTAGCTAATTCTACACAAGGAAACGGTTTTTCCCTATATAAATCAACGCAGTCGTATTTTAGGGCTTATCCCATTTTAAATGAAATGTTAAAGCCAACCCGTTTTGGCTTTGGATTTAATAATAAATTTGGATTGCAAAACGTAATCCAACTGGAAATAGTTTTTAAAAATCACTCAATAAAGAATGATCTGTTTATTCTTTATCCAAACACAAAGCAAATCGGGGTGTCTGATAGATACACAGCTATGTACTCGCTCAACATTTAACATTCAGATTTGCAAAATCGATCATCTAAATGGCTCTGTGAAAGGATGGAAGGATGGTGTAGAGAAATGCCACCATCTTGTCTTTGTCTCCATCTAAACTTTTGATCCTCCTGTAACAGATCTCTCTCTCTCTCTCCAGTGCTTTGTTTCATCCTTCTCCTCATCTCGCTCTCTCTCCCCGTCTTCCTGCCCCTCTCGTGTCACGCATTTCCGAGAGTCAGTGTATTCTAAACTGTTATGCTCTTGTTTCCTATGGTTATAATCTCCAATGACATGCCAGAGTCCCATTTCCTTTTTCAGCCCTGCATCCACAGTACCAGTGCAGCCTTAATGTACAGTGTGTCCATAAAGCGAGCACGCAACGCAGTGCAGACACTGTGCAGACCTCAGCTTTAACACATGCATTACATTCAGTATTATGTATCATAATTGTGATTTAAGTCTGGAATGAAAGCGTACGAGTGGAGATTAATCTGGCTGTCGCAGCTTCTCATGCGGTCGTTTACTGAAATAAACAAATAAATAAAATGTGAACGTGAACGTTCTCACCGTAGTAACAGTAACTATGTGTCATAAGAATTTATTGTAATTCAGAGATTTGTATTCGGCATCTTATTTCAGTGCTTCTCAAGTAGACACTGCCAAAACAAACAAACAAACAAACAAAAAACACTGGTTATTCTGATTTCTCAGTTTTCCATTCTGACAACGTGACAAAAAGCATTCATCACATGTGGTGATTTTTGATTGGGCTACAGGAAATTTTGACCATCATCTGTGCTCAGAAAGTTAGTTAATTCAATCTAAAACTAGTTCGATCTCATTAAATTTAAAAAAACAAGCAGCAGAGGTTTGTGGTCGTGAATGAAGGAGGACGACTAAATACTGTGCCTGTGCTCAAACAGCATTAACATAAGACACAATACTACTGCCCATACCATAACAGCTGAAGCAAAGCAAAACTGGAATAAATCCAATCATTTAACAACTGAAGTGGCATGCCAGTGTCTCCACGGCATTTTGTGCGTCTCATGTCATGATGTATCACTGCCTAAAAAGGAGGGAAAAAAGCTTTTCTGGGAATGTTAAGCTCCGGCCTCTTTCCCCTCAACAGTGCACTGGTGAAATGACGTAGCACAAGATAAAATAGTAATGCTAATATCAATAGTTTGTCCATTACAGGTCAGCTAACTGTCCACTGGAACAGTTACAAAGCTGTTGGTTTTCGATCTCACAAGGCCGATCAATACGGGGGCATACTGTTTCAATTTTGCCGGCATTGATTTTCTCTATAACACTCCAACCCTAAAGCATTCATCTTTCTGAAGGAAGGAAGATTTGATTTACTGAAGAAAAATTGGAGTGCACATCACAAAGATTTTTTGCCGGGCGGGAGTGTGACATGCCAAAAGATGGATGTCCCTTGGCTGGGAAGCCTCTAGCCTAAGGGCGTCCATTAGAGCAGCGGTGCTGCAGAAAATGAGCTGCTTATATGAGGAAGGAGGAGCAGAGGGAGAGGAGTCGGTGCTCAAGGTGTGTGTGTGTGTGTGTGTGTGTGTGTGTGTGTGTGTGTGTGTGTGTGTCTGGAGGGGCTCGCTGTAGGTGAGGATTTTTGAAGTAAAGTGGAAATAAAAGGATACCATTGCAAGCTTGCACGTGCAACTTGAATAATGTTTGCATTTGTCTCAGAGAGACTGGTGACATCAATAAACAACTGCTCTGGTTAAAAAAAAAAAGTATGCACACTTCTTCTACATCACACAATCTTTTTCCAGCTGCAGCCACCTTCCTTTTACTTTCCCTGCTTCCAGCATCCAGAGTGAATTTCCATGGTACATTAGTCAGCCTATTAGAATGCAATAAAGAGAAGGTATGAGAGGGGAAAAAGAGGAGAGTAGTGTCTGTCCCCAGAGACCGCGAGTTGGCGTTCTCCATCATCTGCCCTCATCTCCCCTCTGTCTGTCGACTTTGTCTAGGTGTCATATACATGAAAGATGATTCCTGACCCAAATAAACACCACAGCAGGCTTGATGCTCGGTGGACCCAAGCTCCGAAAAGGAGGGGAAAAGTGGAGTGAGCAAAAAAAAGAAAAAAAAGAAGGATATCTGACAGTTGTTTCATTTGTGATCATCTTGCTAGCTATTCATTTACTTTTTCCTCTCTTAAAAAGACAGCAGGCTGACGTGTTGTACACCTGAGTCTCAAGGTGCTGGGACACAAATGCATGGTTGAACAGGTAGTCAACCTATCTGTCTGACCGTGGATCTGTCTGTGTCTTGAAACTAGATGACAGACAAGGGCATAAAAAAAAGATAGACACCCTTTGTCTGGTGAAAGGATTCCTCCTCGGACACTCAGTGATACAACTGAAGTGGGTGTGAAACTAGAAAGAGCAAAAGGACAAAGAGTGAGGGAAAAGGGGACAAGGAACTACATGTGGTGAAAGACTGACAGAAAGACAGAACTGCAGACAGAGAAGAAGCAGAGGGGAATGGAAAAAGGAAAATCACCTAACACCTCTTTTCTCCAGAGGCCAGGGCGGCTGTAAGCTGGATATTAAGACACAAATTGCATTCAGGCAGGTCACACTGTGTCACAAGATATTAGATGCCTGCCGTGAGGAAACAACAATTCCCATCAGCTTGTGAGAAAATAATATTTTCATTTTCAGACCCTTTATTGAATGGAAACTTTGGGGAATACGGTTTTATGGCATGTGAGCAGGCAGCCTACAGTTTTTAACACCCATGCAACAAAAAGGACGCAATCATAGCTGCGTATTGTCTTTGTGTTCCTGGATTTCATTTTCACAGCTGGAAAAGAGGTTGCGGGTTTCACTGGGTGAATCCATCCTCCCCCCTTCCTTATTTACCATCAGGAATGATGCTGCACCACATGCTTTGTGTGTATATATGAAATTAAAAATAAAGAAGAAGAAAATCTTTTATTAGGAAGCCTGCAGGTATACAGGTGTGCAGAAGGGGTTTTTTGTTTGTTTTTCCCCACATTCATCGTTTCCTTTTTTCTTTTTTTCAGAGATTTGCAGCACCAGATGTTTCTCCTATGCCCACATACCATCGGCTCTGGTGCGAAGCTGCACCACCTGACCTTCACAGTAATTGACCAAAAATATTGATGTAATGGCACAAGACTGATTGTGATTTATTAAAAGAGCGCTGCACTCCAAGGCTCAGTGCCAATGGCTCCCTGCGCCCATCGGCAGCCATTAGGAAAACCATCAATAGTACAGCGGCATAAAGCAGCGGTAATGGGGGACTTTTCTAGCCAGAGCTCGTAGAACACAATATCCATATTAAATGGCGCAGCCTTGTGTGAGTACACATAGAGACAAACAGAGAGAAAGAGAGAGAGAGCGCGATGGAAGGAGGGGAGAGAGGGAGATTGGATCAAGGCAGGAAAAATATGACAAATAATACACCATAACCTGATGCCGATATGAAACAGAAACAAATAGAAAAGGAAAACAAAGGCAGCGAGAGATAGACTCCTGATCCAACGGCAAACTAACCCTCGCCAGACGAGTCCCTGGAGACTTAGTGCAGCCTAACAAGCGTGAGCCAGCAGCCGTCTCTGGAGCTCGCCATTACACACTACCTGCACAAACAGCCATCATTAGGGAATAGCTGCATTGGACTGTGCTGCCTATTTGGCGAAACAAACACAGAGGATAAGGTTCCCTCTGTTCTTAATGGGAACTGAGCTGTTCAAATGGCTTTCATCTCTCCCCCCGAATCAATGCATCATTCAACCCGCGGCTGACATTTTCACCTTTGCAAATCTAATTTAATCAAAGTCATGAGTACTGGTGGCTGAGATTAAAGATAATGAGATTAAAACCATAATGGCGATTTGAATAATTTTCAAGCCCGACAACTGGATGCAATTGAAGGCATTTCTATGAAATTAAAGTAATAATGTTGCTTCTTGATTCTTACGATTATACGGGCTTATCAAAAAGAAAACATAATGATGAGACAAAAAACATGTTCACGCACACACACACTAAATAAAATAATGGATTAATAATGGACTAGCTAAAGCATACTGTGTGAATATAAGCGTGAGGGAGGGGGGAAATAAATAAAAACATTTTTATAATACGTCTAATCTGATCTTATTTGAAAGCGGAGCACAGCTCTGTTTGAGTCTTTACACAACCACAGTTTTTGTTTTACCTTATGGAAGAGCCGCCCCAGGCTCCATGTTTGTCAGTCAGGATGTTGACTATCTTCTGGATGAGCTGCGTGGCTGTCACATGGTCGCGGTACTTGGCCGCACGGATTAAGTGGTCGCACAGTTTCTCCTCATCACGTTTGTCTGCTGCGTACTGAGCACAGCTAGACTGGAAAAGAGAGGGAAAACAAACACACATACATTAATAACGATGCCCTAGCATAATCTATAAAGTGCACATCGCCAAAAAACCCCAAAACAAAACAAAAATCACACATGCATGTGCCACACATTACACCGTGCTCTTGTGTGTAAATAACACAAACAAAAACCACACAGATATGAGCACAATGGTGTTTTCACATACAGAAACTCTACTCTGACTAGAACCAAATGAAAAGCACAGGGGGTCATTTCTGCCCTCGTGTCATGTTGATTAATAACAGTGGACATGTATTTTCTAATGCCCTCCAGCACACCAAATCACACGATACCTACACTGCACAGGGAGGACATTTTTCTCTGTCTGAATTTGTTATCAGAACGGGCCTTTGAACTTGGCAGCGATGCTGAAACTAAAACACCTTCTGACAATAGGGGCTATAATTTGAAACAGTGTTTGGAGCTTTCGTAACCAATTTTTACAGCGTATTCAGGCTGCAATCGTGACTTACTGTGGCATGCATATTGATGATGAGAAGTCAAAAAACAAAGAAGAAGAAGAACATGGGCTTTGTATTGCATGATTAATCGCATAGTCTGGGTATGATATAGGACTGTTTATTATCGACCACCTTTAGATTAGCGTTAAACTGACTGACTAGTGCAGCAGTCATACAGTAACTATTAAACTCAAAAGCATGGCTGAACAAATACAACAAGCCCTCTCAAAGTTAAGGGTAAAGCGCTTTATAATGGGCCCTCCTCTTCAATTTCAAGCACAACATTTCATATCTGACAGAAAATCTATAGGTATAAATCACAGAGGGGCTTTTCTGTGGGCTGCTTAATTATCAATCTAAGTCTCTTTATGTGGAATTAAAGGGGGCCCTGACCTTCCTAGAACGATGACCTAGTCACTATACTTCATACAGAAAAGGGTGCCTTAAATCTGGGACAATCTGTGAGTCCCCAAATTTTCTACTTAGTTATATGCATTAAGCTCCTTGCAGGTTTCCATCATTTATACAGATAGCAAGTAGCAGGCCTGCAACGAGTCTACTTCTATCTGCTCCTGTGTGAGACATGTAAAGTCTGCAGTACTAATCAGCGGTGCTGGGTTCAAACTCATAACCATAAACAAACACTTCATCACCTGTGTGTTGAGCCTGCCCAAACACCCAAACCCTCCATGCTGTAATGGGCTTTGCTTCTATCCGAAGCCAAAGTCTGTGGGAGAACAGGCCAAGTTCACAGACTCGACCTTAAAATAACAACCAAAATTTTTTTTTTTTTTTTTTTAAAAAAGCTCAGCATGTAAGTAGCGCCATTAAAACCCAAACTTTGGTTTGCTTCTAAGTGGAAAAGACAAGTCACAGTTAATTCCAGGGGTCATACCGTTGATGTGAAGTCAGAGAATATGCCGGGGTATTATGAAGGACTTATTATGTTATGCTATTATGAAGGTTGGAGCGAATAAGTAAATCTCCCTGCTGGCACCACCTTGCTTTCCCTCGCATACAGGTCGCACTGACAGGATAGAGGACAGAAACTGAAGAGAGGCATTCAGAGGCATTTTAAAAACAGACTGTTCTTTCATTCCTTTCAAGGAATGCCAAAGAAACAAGAAATAAATTAAAACTTTCTGTTTCCACTTTAGTTCATATCATGCCTCTTTGTGAGCCACTAAAGCAGTCAGTGTGATTATTTTTGATAAGAAAACACACTTTAAAAAAAAGAGAGAGGGAGACGAGGACATCCGAGTTAAAAATGCTCAGCTGGGGTTGAAATATGGGAGACTCTTCTCCGTTTGCCTGCTACTCAGACAGCCACCAGGGCACAACTTGCTGCCAGTGAGAGCGTTATGACTTGCGACATTGTAATCATGGGCAGCACCTTCCATTACACGGCCTGGCTGACCGGGTCGGGCCAACGTGGGTGCTGGCTCTGCCGGAGGGAGACAGCTTGGTTGAAGACGAAATGATAATGGCTGGCATTAATCGAGTCAATTACGCTGAGTTGTGTCTCCCGCAATTCATCTACAGTTCAAATAAATAACTAGGGATGTGTGTTGGAGTTTTGGGGAAGGAAATGGCCTAGCCAGACGTGACTGGAGGGTGAAAAGAACAACAATCATCTCTAAAAATCACACAATGGTGGAAAATAAGCAAGACGCACCTGCACAGATGAAGCGTGAGAAAGAAAAAACAAAACAAAATCACATGAATTTTAATCACAGCTGAAGCCGAGTTTATAACGAGAGAAAAACAAACACGCAAGCTTTCTGTGGCTGCTAAATGTTACCGAGGCTGCCAACAGATTGTGTTTGTGCCGTGTTGACTACAAATAATAAGCGGAGGTGGGGGGGGGTGTTAGAAAACGAGGAGTAGACTTTCACATCTACACAGCAGCGTTGTACTAGTGTCA
Source organism: Diplotaxodon limnothrissa (assembly GCF_057381915.1). Classification (NCBI taxonomy): domain Eukaryota; kingdom Metazoa; phylum Chordata; class Actinopteri; order Cichliformes; family Cichlidae; genus Diplotaxodon; species Diplotaxodon limnothrissa. The sequence continues at coordinate 17,388,008 of NC_140601.1, read as the reverse complement.
GCTTTATCTAAATGCTGTAGTTGTTAGATGATGCCTTGGCTCCCCTCCTTCTCTCCCTCTGTGGGTTGAGAGGGTTAACCAGTATAATAGGCCGGAGAATGGAGGCTCATTACAAGATATCAGCCCTATGTTTATCAATTAGAGTGACAGAGAAAGGTCTAGTGGTGTTGCCGTGCCACGGCGAGCCTTCAACACGCCGTCTGACAAAGCCAGGGTCTCGAGGTTCTGACGGAGAACAGGAGGAAGGAACAAAACCAGCAGCGATATTATTAAAGCGCTTGATTTGCAATCTCTTGACATTGGTGGCACGTCAGGGATACAAGTGCGCCAAGGCTGGGCCTATTGCTCTACGAGATTCTCCAATTTCTCACATCCGTCGACAAGCACTCCCGGAGGGTTTCATTTACGAACGGGCAGAGAAACTGTCCAGAGGAAGGCGAGACATCAGGCTTGTCCTTGTCTGGCATCAGAGAATGCAAATATACTACAAATAAATTCCTCCTGGAACACAATGGAGGTCTAGTGAGACAAGGGGATGAAATGAGAAAGGAGGGAGGGAGGGGGGCGGTTGCTAAACAAAAGTAGATGGCGAATCGGTCCACCACCACCACCAATTGGTTGCAGAGAGATTCTCTTGCACTTGATCTCTTGCCCTCGAGTTTTCAAATTGCAACATAAAATGTCACCAGGGGAATTCAGACAATAGGCAGGGGAAGAAACGAGTGAAAGGACGAGGAGGGGGAGAAAAATGAGGGCTTAAAAGTACAATGGCGAACAAAAGTCACCAAATGACAATGCCTGACAGCCACTTCAATTCTGAAATGATGCTCCTGTCATGCTGTGCTCCCAAGTATTGATTTTTTTGCTTCTTCTCTTGGAGCGCCAGAGGGAGAGAAAAAAAATAATCTAATCCAGTCGAAACAGATCCCTGCTACTGGCATCAGCCCACTGCTATAGCCACCATCAAGGTTAACGCAGGCACAACACTTATCAAAGTATCTCTCTCCTCCTTTCTCCTCCCCCGGCTCCTCCCCTCACACTGATCTTTAATGGACTGGTCACCATGCTTGGCTGGCAGCCTCTTCATCTTTTCTTACCCAGAAACCACTTGTCTCTGCAAAAACCTCGCCCTCCTTTTGCCACATCAGTCTGCACGGCTGCCATCTCCTTGCGCGATAACTCCGGCACAGCTTCAAGGTCGTGCCACGTGAAAAATCATTCGTGTTAAAATGTCATCTGGAGATGAAAAATAGTCAAATGAAGGCAGGACGCAACCAGATGAAAAATTTGGTTGCACCTCTCCTGAATTTGCTGTTGCCCAGAAGTCAGGAAGGCAAGGTTTTAGTGGCACGGTGCTCAAGCTGCATGTAAAAGCAAATCTCCACCAAAAAACATAAATAAAAATAAAAATAAAAATAAAAAAGAATTAAAGCAGCAAACAGACTCATTGTGAATAAAAACATCTAAAAAGCATACAGCAGTGACAGCGATGTGCTTTTATCCAGCATTACAAGCTCACCTTCAGCCATTAATAGGAACAAAAATATATATATAAATATCAGGAGAACATTCCTCCAGTGACTAAAGGGATGGTGTCGGAGTGAAACAAAGGAAAATGTGGAGTAAAGTCATATTTCGGGGTGAGGTGGTCAGTAATAATGATGGGAGCTGCGGAGGAGGTACCTGGGGACTTCATTATGTTGACAAGACAGCAGGACTGAGACTACTGTTCTCCTCTCTGTAACCCACTTCTCCTTTTCCATTTCTTGGCGTCTTAAGTGAAACAGTCAATGCTGTGCGCGTGTGTGTGTGTGTGTGTGTGTGTGTGTGTGTGTGTGTGTGTGTGTGTGTAGGACCAGAAGAAACACTAAAGTTTGTCAAGGTGTTGCGTGTTTTGACAATAACGTGATTATATGTTAGGAGCCTGCTGTCCAGGCTGGAGAACTAGGTGCAGTTTCTCACTTTTCTTTTTAAAAATGTGCCCCTGTTCTCATGGTGGTGCGATACTATCGCACAAAGACACTTGTTTTGTTTTATTGGGCCCCCCCCCTCATTCTCTTTATAACAGATTTGCCTGTAATGAGACGCTCGGTAAACCAGCCCTGCTGACATACTACATTACAGCAGCGACAACTACATGACAGCAGGCTACAGTTGGTGGCAGCTATCAGTTTGAGTGCTGCGAATGTGGTGGTGAAAACAGCCTTTGGGAGTTACGGTTTCTGACTTTTTCCCCTGGGTGTGTGGTGGAGTATCCCCCACTCCCCACAGTGACGATTTATTAGGTATATGAGAAATAGAAAAATAAGGAAACTGCATTAGCACTCACTCTCGCCGGGCATTACTTGTATCACTCATAAGAAAACAGTAAAGTATTTTGCTCATTTTGTTTTGTTTGTACTTCTTAAATTTACTTCTAGAAATTTGCATTTCAGTAAAAACTAGAGCAAAGTGGCTTTTGTTATTTCTCCTGTTGAAGCCCATTTTAATAGACTTGACATAATTGTGTGTATAATTATTTTATTACTTTTTATTCATGTGGAAACGGAACATAAGTAATTATTTAGTAAAATTATTTTAAATGAGTAATGAAAAATATCAAGGGGGGAAAGTTTTTGATCACAGGTTGGTTTTGCTTCTCAAACAAAATACATACTTATTCATGAAGATGGCACATGTATTCAAATTGTTATGCCATTTAATTAATATATAACCTGTTATATATAACCTCACATTATATATAGCTCATTATTATCTCTTAGACATTCAGATCAATCTATTGGCCTTGAAAGGGAGGTCTAAGGTCAAATATGACATACTTTATATCTTTATGTGTTACTTTCTATAAGTTGGCAATAAACACCACTATAGTAAGAATAATAGTTTCTACATTTTAAGGCTTTTTTGTCCATTTTCAACCAAAGAATTATTAAATGAACATTACAGACCTTGGTGAACGTGAGCCAAATTTTAATGGATTGTTAAGTCCGCTGACTCCAGTCTACATCTCTACAAAGTTTTTATCAGAATTCATTCAAAACCTTTCTGTTTACAGACAGAATGTCTCACATGCGAAAACTACCAAAAATATAACCACCTCAGCAGAGGTAGTAATAATCTAGGTTTGGCTTGATTTATTTCTTCTATCTTTTCAGATAACTAGCACCAGACAGGTATTGCAGACAAGTTTGTTCATTAGTTCATCAAGTAACCTCAAATTAAAAGTAAAGAATGACACAAAATCACCAGTTATGACAGCTAAGATTGTCTGAACAGTAAATCTGTTGACAGCTAACGTCAAGAGACATCGTTTAAGATACAGTCTTGAAACTTTGCAGGTGCTTGGTTGGAAAGTCAGGGTCAAGTTTATTCTCCATTGATGGAGAAAACCAGCCATGCTGACATGACTCCCTCAACAAGGTTGTCTCTAAATAAAGAAGTTATAATTCTCATGCACTATAGAGTGGGAGAAAGACTTCTGCTAAAGCATTGCAATAGCCTTGCAAGAAAATTATATTGGCAGTCAATAAAATTTAGAGAAAGCAGAGATATCATTTCACTGTAAAATATTATTCCGGTCACAGATATTAACTCACTGGAGTGTAAAAGAAAACATAATTCATCAGACCAAGTCACATTTTTCCATTGCTATGTGGTCCACTTCTGATGCTAACGTGCCCAATGTGGGGCTTTCTGTGTTGGACAGGGGTCAGCACGAGCACTGACTGGTCTCCTGCTATGCAGCCCCATAAACAAGAACCTGATGCACTGTGATTTCTGACATCTGTCTGTCAGAACCAGCATCAACTTCCTCTTCAATTTGAGACACAGTAGCTCGTATGCTGGATCAAACCACACAGGCATCCTTCGCTCCCCACATGGATCAATCAGCCTTGGCTGCCCATGACCCTGTCAGTGGTTCCTCACCATTTCTTCCTTGGACCACTTTTGACAGATAATGACTGGTGCAGACTGGGAACACCTGACAAGAGCTGGAGTTTTAGCTATCACAGTTCGACCCTTGTGATGGTCAAACCCACAATTTTGTGCATATTGCCTGTTTTTAACATATCAGCATTGAAGACAAATGTTCACTTGCTTCCTAATATACATCTTACCCACCAGATAACCAGTGTCATTTACTTCACATGTTAGTTATATTAATGTTATGCCTGATCGGTGTATACTACATTAAAAAAATTAACCTCGGTGATTCAGACTATTTTAACAGATGTTATCTGTAAAATGCATCCTTAGCCAGAGTTTCTCTGAGATGCTCAGCACAGTCTGACAGTTTGTGGTAAACGCTCATCCACAGACTACAGGTTTATGATAACAGAACATAATGAGCATCAGTTCAATGTTAATGTCATTAACATGGAGAGAAGGGCCAGATCGTCTTACAAGCTCAGCAGAGGGAAGACAGTGACACCAAGCACTAATTAGGCGCTATCGTCTGGCTTTCACTGGATCTCTCAAACAGTAAAATCAATTACTCCAGAGAGCAGCAGAGGATGAATCAAGAGGCTATATGTGGGGAAAAGGCAAGAAGCAAGAAGGAAGAGTAAGAATAGAAATGACTTGGGTGTTGCTCACTCTTCCCTATCTGAGCCTTCTTATCTGCCCTTCTGCCCCTGAGCCCACCACATTTCATCCCTAATGAACAGCCCCATAAAAAGAGGGAGTTCGATTTCTCGCTCTCCTTCTTTCCATCTCTCGGGCTTCCTCTCCTCCCAGCTCCCGTGGAAGATATCGGAGTCTATCATTTGCTGTGCTGGGCGGCAGCATCCGATCTGCAGATCTCCTTCACATTAAGGATCCTATTAGATAGAGAACCCTAAAAGGTAATTGGATTTCCCCCCTAGTTATCTTCATCTCTGTTTCACCCTAAGCCCGCTGTAATAACTTACTCTCAGGGCCAAAGATAACTCAATTCTGTCCCACAGAGAGCCAGAGAGAGTGTGAGTGAGAAAGAAAGAGAGGGACAGTGAGAGAGAAAAAGCATATGTTACGTCTCTGAGGCAAACGGGTATCTAAATCAAAACGCTCCTCTATCACTGCCTTCTCAACGATATGCAATCTGACAAGGAGTAAACATAAATTTGTGTTTTTATGGATCGAATTAATCTCATTGCTGGTGCCTTGGTTGAGATTTGCTGCTGCTGTTTAAAACAGAATTTCTCAGATGTAGCAGAGGATGGGGAGGGAATTGCTCTCTTTTTTTTCCCCCTTCAGAAAACCTTATTTTGATACCTCAAATGACGCGCTGTGGGGGCCCATTTGGAGGTTTATTTCCTCACAAAACAATAACCAATCTGAAGTGTCACCGCAACACAATGCAGAGAAACAACCCTTTAAAAATCTGGGACATAACTGAAAATTATTTCACAACCCCCCCCCCCCAAAAGGGTGGGGGTGGAGGGCCTTTCATTGGCCTGTTATTTTTATTGTGGCAGTGCAAAATGAAACCATTGGCTCCAGCAGGCTCAAGTAGAGCTTGTATAGAGGCAAAAATCAATACAGCAATATCAGAGCAAGACTTATCAGGGTTCGCTTCTTCTCAGAGGTCACCGTGGAGCAACTGCATTTAAGTGGGGAATTCAATTGTGAAGCATAGTTTGGGACAAGCTTTGCTGGGTATCTGATTAAGGACAGCTGGGAGGTTGCAAGGGAAGGTAAAGTTACAAATGACAACCCCAAAACACAGCTAGCTTTGCAGAGGGACCTACGTTTTCTTTGTTGCACGTAATATGGAAACAAAATCTATGAAAGTGAATGCTGACAAACCCACAATGCCCTAAAATGCAGAAAGAATTCAGTCTCCATACACGTAGCTACCCCTCACAGAAGCGTCTTGATAAACTCTGTCATAAAATCCATCATAGACTATTTAGTTTGTGTAGGTAACTACACAAATGACTTTATATTTATTAAGGCTTGAACTCAGTTCAACTGTTTATTCTTGCAATACTCCCTATTTCAGTACACATTTTAAAGGTTTTCAAAGCCCAGAAGCCTCAGCTGGAAGAGATGTAGAAATACAGAAAGAGAAAATAACAAGAGAAAACACAGCAAAAAAAAAAAAGAAAAAAAAAAAAAAAGAAAGATATTAGATTTGCAGACCCGAGGACAGCGAGTCTGTTCTTTGCTCAACATGCCAGGCTAGCAATCAGGACCTGTATGCTGGAGAAATGTAGAAGGGATAGGACATGGTTACAATAAGAGTACGTGGCCCACGGCCACAGCAGAAGGCTGAGGCAGCGCAGGATCATTTGGGGCCATCGTGTGCAAACTGACTGCCTGGTCTGTCAATCGGCCAGTCTAGCAACCTACTGTAAGATGCTTTTACTTGCCAAATGCCCAAACCTGCATAGACTGGAATAAAAACAAAAACTGCCGGTATTACCCTTGCAGAACTTAATCATACTCTAAGAGTCAGTGCTGATGATGATAAGGTCAAATCATGTCAAACAATACTGTGCAAATGACTGACATTTGGCACTGTATGAGCAGTACGGGTTCAGCCGAATAACATGACAATCACACAGGAAAGCAGTCTAGCCTGTGATTGCCATGTTTTGCTCTCTTCACTGTATAAATGCTCAAGTGCACGAGCTGTGCCTCCACCCCTGTGATTGACTTTCTGCAGTCTTAAGGGATTCTACTTTACCCAAATGTAAGAAAGACCCTTCCTTGAACCTTAAAAAAAAAAGAAAAAAGAAAGCATCACATTTTACTGCCAAGTGGGGGCCAAGGCTTACACACAGTGAGCCCTTCAGGCCAGCACCTCTCAGGTCTGTCTGCAGCTTTTAGTGCTGGCAGGTTCCTGAGAAATGATGGTGGGAGGGATGGAAGAGAGGGGAGGATGCCATATTCCTGTCATTGGCAAAATACACCCCCAGTGGGAGTATAATGGACAGGATCTCAGCAGGACAGGAAATGATTTTGGTGAGATCTAGAAAGAAGAGTCGGGGGAGTGAAGTGGAGTTGGACTCGCGAAGGGGCAGCGAGAGGTGCCTACGGGTCAGGACAGAGTTGGCCCGGCGGCTACATGTGAATGGCAACGTTTGTCCTGAGAGCTAGAAGGAGGAATAGGAGAAGTTAAGACACAGAGGCAAGTCCACCGTTACACTGAGATGTACAGGGATAAATTAACACTAAGCTGGGGCTAGCCAAACTGTATGTGCAAAGCAGTTAACACGCGCCTGAAACTACATCTGTATGTGTCTCTATGTTCCCAATTAGCCAGGGTTATGTTTGAAAAGTAAACATTTGTCTTCTAGATTTACTGTGACAGATTCTACAACTTTATGGTTTAAAGTAGCCACTGGATCAGCACCTTTCCCACCACTTTTACCGCTTGTTTGTTTTTATTCAACATATACACAGTCAGAGCATACCAATAACAAGTCAAGAATTCTTATCAAAGCAGTCAAAGCTGCTGAAATGGATAAAGTTGCCATGGGTCACACAGGGGGAAAGCCAGACTGATTTTGCAAACATCCTTCATCCTTATTAAAATATAATTAATGATATATTTTTGATTCCAATTCACTGAAAAAGCTGTCCTTGCATCTTTAAGATAAATTGTGGCAAACGATTTTAGTGTCTATGAAAACTTCCTGCGCCAGGCTGGTGAAAATCACAGTTTATATACATTTTCGTATTTTTTTTTTTTATACTTTTTTTCTTCCGTAATAAAAATATTTTCAATGGGCATTTTGTGTTCATGCTTGTGTGTTTGCCTAAACTGCGCAGCATCTTACCTCAAATTCTGCATGTTTATGAATGTCTTCGGCCCTCTGTCGGCTGAGGATGAATTCAGCTTCGTTAGCCACACGAACCAGGTGGTCCTTCATGGTGTGACTCAGAAGCCTGAGGGCAGATGGGAGAGTGGCCATCAGTACACTGCAATACTGTGTAAGATTTATTCCTTCATTAACATAACAGCTTATAAGTCATTTAGCCTCAGACGCTTCGAAATTTCACAAAATCGAGAGCATCACTGTATTTAAAGCTTGTAATTTGACCATGTAATATCCATGAAATATTGAAAAGGAACCGTGCGAAATAAGCAGAAAATCTAATTTGAAAACCAACCCAAAGCACATTTGTCTTCTACCTGGGGTGCAGGTGTTAATTGATCTGTTAATGATATGCATCTGACAAGAGGGAGGATCTCTGCTTGTGTTGCTACATATGTAGTCTACCTCCTTCTTCTTATCAGTGTTGATGAAACATGCATGTTATGTGTGTGCGCGGGTCACAGAAACCTCTCCGCAGCCCCACAGGTCAGGACTGTGCAAAGTGGAACAATAACAGACCGGTGGACAGAGAGGAGAGGTGGGGGCAGGCTGGGACTGGCAGCGGGATGGCTGTAACCTAAGCCTCCAGTTTCAGCACAGTGCAGCAGGGGAGCGGAGGCACTGGGGCCTCTGCAACCTCCGAGTCCTTATTCCGGCCCCACTATCAATAACCTAACCACTGGCCCTTCTTTATACCGCACCAAGTTAATGATTGCACATGTGGTCAAATCCTGTTAAAATAGGGTTGTAAAATTCAATCATATTAAGCACGTGCCACTTTAGAAGAACTTTTAAAATCTTGTTGGAAAGAAAATTCGGGAAAAAAGCAGTTTGGATGGACTGGTCATACCTGCATACCAGAAAATCCAGCAGAGCTGCACCAAATTATTTTCTTTACTGACAGAAAATGGTGTAAATCTTATAGGCAACTAGAATTAGGGGCTAACAAGTCAGGTTTTTGCAGAAAAAAGATACATTTACTTACATTAACTGTTGTAAGTAGTGAAAACCAAACAATATACATCTCCATCTCATATAGTAACTGTACTTTTCAGGGTGTGAGCTGTATTATATATTAACCATGTCCAACTTCTGGGTGTTTTACATGAAAGGAGATACAAACTACACTGTAAGTAATTGACAGCTGAATAATAGAAAATCCATCATGTACATTGACATAATGAATATTAATTAATTATGCAAAAAAATTAGGATGTTAAAAGGAAAGATTAATCCACATCATAATATAGCCCGATCCCTGAAAAGTACAGCATACTCACAACGTAGGATGGTTTTCCACTTCTGAATCTATTTTCCCAAAGAAAAGTGTCACATACTTAAAACTTGGATGGATGGATACATAGATAACGTATTAAGAATATCAAGTATATTAAGCTTAAAATTATTATATGTCACAAACGCCAAAGTTGTTAATAGCTGAAGTACTTTTTGGGTTGACTGCGATTTGAGTGTATTTCTTATTTGTTTATCCTCCTATGAGTCTGTAATAAATAAAGATTGATTGAAAAATTATATTATATATTACATGTATCATAACAACAAAGTCTGGAAAGTAATTTTCTAACACTTTCTTAGACAAACACATCAAATGATAACATTGCTATCTCATTTGTGTTACTTGGGATTACCCTCTGCCAATTCTAAAAGCTGAGGATCAATAATAGAAAGTGTTGCTCTACCAACCTGAAACTGAGTGTGAATACTACAAAGGAGCCAGAGTAAGAAGGGTGACCTCTTATTAGCAAAATGAAGCTTCATATGTGGGAATAATTGAAAAACAGAGATGGTAGCCGACAGATAAAGGCTCAGGCAGAAAGGCCCGAGTGGCAAATTAAGAGCGATTTCCCAAGTGTTGCAGAGGAACCAGCACTCAGAGCTCCTATCACCTTCTACCTAAACCCTCTTTCTCTCCCCAAGTCCCACTGGGATAAGCAGGTATTGAATGGAGCCTTGAACGCAGCGGTCCTCCATCCTCACTCCCCTAAGTCCCTCTGCGCTTTTCAACCATTGATTGTTGTCTTGAACAGCCACCATATTGCACGGGCCTTGAGGATCTCGGGTGCCCGAGTGGAGGAGGGGTACGATGCGATCCGAGGAAGGTGAAATTGGAAAGTGGCTGATGAATGGAGGTTGGAGAGATAATTTAGTGCTGCTGCAAGAAGAGAGGCAGGTCGGAGTTACCTACCTGCCTTCGTTTACCAGCTCGATAAAGGCTAAGCCGGCATTCTTCTGGATGGAGTTCTGCCATTCCTGCAACACAAACATCAACATGTTACTGATGCAACTTTTTACAATAGTACAGAACTCTGTTGCTATACATTAGCAGCAGCAAGAGGCAAAAATGATACGTTTACAAGATAAGTGAGTTTTTCTTAGTCTGGGTCAAAGTGAATTTAGTTTGAACAAAAACAGTAGCTCCATGTAAAGCTTTTAATCCCTCTGACTTAGCTACTTCTTTACAGGCCCCTAATATCACATAAAACATGATCCAAAAAGGATTAAGAATTGCTTGGATTAGCGCCGGCTGCATAATATGCGAGCCCACCATTGCGCAGCAGTGAAAGAGCCGTGTTGAGAGTGCATTTATCACAAGTAAATACACACATTTCTTCCTCTCTTTGACTAGCGTTATGGTTCGAGGTGTCAGTCTAAACAATCCAACCGCAGCCGTGTGCGCCTTATATCCTCAACTTCGAAGGGACAACGAGAGAAGGGAAACTCGGCCGGTCATCGTCTCTCATGTTCTGTTCCACATTTCAACACCTTCAACGCAACCGTCAAAAGAATAATAAAGCAACAAGGTCACGGGGGGCTGTCTGAAGCTCACAGCGTTTCCCCCCCTTCTTCCTCTCAGGGGAGCTGGAGAAAAATGCACAAAAAAATTCTCAGGTTGGAGACCTAAACCACCAAACTACTCTTACAAAAATCATTATTCAAAGCTTGGACTTCTTTTTTTCTTTGCATTCTTAATATTTTTGTTAACCAACATTAAAACTTGCCATCAGTTGACAAATGTTTAACAGTTACTACTGTGAGAATAACTGTGATCCACAATTTATTCAGACTTGGAGACACTTTTATTCCAAAGTAATCAAAACCACTAATTTTTATCATTTCCATTTAATCGTTTCACAGAGACACAGAACAGCTATGAAGTGAAAAACTTGCGTATAAGCCTAAACTCGGCTGTCATCATCTCTGGAGCTGATAGAGGAAATCGTGTGTTTACACAGAGACTAGCTTTTCAGTAACCCTTAGAGAGCCCGCAGGGACGTGAATATCAGCGCTGCGAGGAGGAAGGAAAGATCAGTTTACGAGAATTTCTAATACACATCCACACATATCTGTGGGTGCGTCGAGATTTTCTCACCTGTGCAATTTTTAAGCACAAGCCCATCAAAACTAATCACATGGCAGTCAAGAGTACCGTTCTTCTGAAACGCCTGTGCACCATCACTCTGTGCCCAAGTGCACGTCATATACAAAACAACCTTACACTTAACCTCAGTTCATAACTGCTTTTTGTCCTGCAGGACCATATTGGCATTGACCGTGTTTACAATACATTCCAAATACAAGCGGGCACAGAGGGAATACGAGTCTGGGCGAGGGAGTGGAAACAGCGTTTCTGGGAGAGGGTTTTGTGGCTGAGGACTGCTTTGGTGGAAGCATGTCAGAGTAGCCTTGGGGCCTTCTAGCTGAAGCATTGACTGTAGTTGAAGGACATTAACCATGAGTGTTAGCCTGTGGCTGTGTGGATATTCTAAACTGATCCAGACTGTGCGAGCTGGATTTCAAATAAACACCACAGGAAGCAGGGCTGTAAATAGAGTCGTGCTCTGGAGAACCAGAAAAGCGGTGACATAAAATTTCCTTTATGCCTTTAAAGCCTTAAAGATTTTGATGCCAGACTCTAGAAATTAAAAGATTATCCTGAAGTAATAAAGATTGGATCTGAATCTGTGGCCGGGATAAGCTCTGCGTCTAAATTAGGCTCGATGAAAAGCGTAGAGACCATTGGCATTTTGGGGGACATGGACAAAGGTGATAGCAAGACTAATGGTGTCATTATGGGCAAGAAATGGCTCCTCTAGTTGAATTAAAAAAGCAGTGACCCTGATCTGAGGGACATCTCCCAGTGACAAAAAGGAAACAGGGACAGGTCAGTGATAGAATATTGGATATTGGCTGCCCTGGTCAGCAGTGTCGCAGCTTTTATGGCTGCGATAGAGGCCGTGACCACATCGCTCCTGTTGAGAGGATACAAGCAGCCATTTGTGACCTCTCACCTTTAACCTGACCTCCTAACAGATGATAGGACGCGCGAGAGAGGCAGCCGATCTTTGATCCCGACTTTAAAGCGATCGAAAGAGAGAGATCGTGCACACGTTTAATGCACTTTACCGGCATTTATGTTTTGCTATGCATGAATCTGTTCATGAAAATGCCTAATGTCTAAATCTCAAGTCAATAAGACAGCTCTGTTTGCTCTGCGTTCCATGATGATGGCATTGAGTCTAAACACACATGCCATGCACTTCCGTCATTACAGCTGATTATCCATAATCAACTTCTAAATATACCACTACCACTGGTGAGAAAACACAGACCTCCTGAGCAAAATCGCCTTTCAAACATCAGACTCGCCACAACACAAGGAAAACATTTTCCAACACCGAAGAAAGAACTGTCTCGGCTCTGTCGAAATAATAAATAAGTCAGTTGTGCTTTTCGGTGGCATCACTCATAATCACAAGTATTTGTTGATCTGAAAGGCTCGGGGAATACAACTTTAGATGAGACGGCAAGAGCATAAATCTGCATGTCATAAGTGGCAGAGCAGCAGAAGCTAAATTAAAGAGGCTAAAAGCTACTGATTTTTCCTCTCCCCCCTTTTACTCAAACGCCTCACTGTTTAATGTCTTTTTTTGCCACATTAACTGAACAGTGAGAGAAAAAAGTCAACCGATGCAAATAAAATGCACGCATTCAAAGAAAAAAAACCAAAAAAACCCAAAAACGTTTTGATCACTGGCATGCCGCTTGCAGGTGGCGGCAGCCAACTTTGTCACTCTGATTTGGACATTTGTGCGAAAAAAAAAAAAAAAAAGAGGGGTGGGGGAGAGACAAGGAAACAAACTGAGATCTAAATGTTTATGAGAAGTGACCTGATGTTAACAATGACCAAAAGAAAGAGCCTGTGGATGCAGAAGTCAAAGCAAAAGAAAAAAGAAAAAAAGGCTCTAAAAATATACTGCTCTTTAACCTGATTAATACGGAAGCTCGGTAGTTTGTTATTAATGCTGCGTCTGCTGCGCTTGTGTGTATGAATAACTTAACACTGGTGTACATTTTCAACAATCCACATCTGCATGTTCAGATGCTATCTGCTTAAAGAAAAACAGACACTCGTGTTGGTGTTTGCGTGATCAAATTCACAACCCAAGGAATATTTACTGATGTCCAAATATTTATACTGCTCGGTCTCCGAGAGCTTCATGGGATCACACTGTCATGGCTATACTAACACAGAGTGAGAAAGCTAAGCCTAAAGCCCCCATACCCCAAACAGACAAATCAAAACATATGTTACAACCACTTGAACTCTGCACGAAAAGTAAATGTAAGGGGAATACATAAATATATACAGAGCATTTTATAAGCCAGTGGTATGTTATTTAAAAACTGACTTTTTCCTCTTTTTTCTTTTAAACTTATTCTGTAATATGATATGCAGTTCAGCTGGTGGATTTTAATGGTGTGAGGAGAAAAGGAATATTTAAAAACACCATATGCAGCCGTTTCAGGTCCAAATCAAACACATGTTGAAATGAAATCATCACCTCGTCCAAATGTAATTTTTATGACATTTCAGTGCAGTAACGCACAACATTTGTATAAATTTTCCAGAAAACAAAACATTAAAAAAGTTTTTTTCTAACTGACAATTTTGAGCAATCATTACAGGTTTATTCTTAACTACACTGACTGAAAAAGGGTTGTTTTTTATTCCCCAAAATGCTGGCTCCAAGCTGCTCTAACTGCAGCATAATCTAGGAGAAAATGAACAAAATGGCAATTCTTGGGCCTTTTATATGCCCCACTTCTTCTGAGGAAGCTCTGCGGTGTTGCAGGAAATGTTTTGTGGGATAGTACAGTAGCAGTTCACGGCCCATTGCACAAGGACTGCAGGATCAACCGGGACTGGCAATGGCAAACCAAGGACCGAAAAAGACACACATAAACAAAACACTGTTCCCCAAACAAACTTTGTTTCTGCACCACTAATTATTCAGGAAGCTAAATGCACAAAATAAATGGTAATTAAAGCTATAAAAAGAACTTTGTACGCACAAGGCGATTTGTGCAATCTCCAAGTTAAGGATTTGGGAATAACACAAGGTAAAGATTCCCACTTTAAAGCTAAATCATGCCAAATATTTGAACCTCTCCCGTCCCAGATCATAAACGAGGGCGAGTGAATTCCTACTGAAAATGTGCGCGAAGACGACGGGTCGTGATTTTAACAACCGGTTAGCTGAGAGAGGATAGCGAGGGGAAAAACAGAAGCGCATTCCAAGGTCTTATAACAAGGGACCTGACAGGTAAGAAAACACTGCATTAGGAGTGCCTGTCGGGAGGGGAGGGAAATTCATTTATATGAAAGAAAATTATGTTGCGTATAAATAACCGGCCATTCGTGCGACTTGAAGCCCAGTTCACAGTAAAATCCGCCTGGGAGCCAAATTAAAAGCCACTCAATATTTTTAGGAGTCTCCTGTCTGATTTTCTCCTCTCAGCTAGACTTCACTTCCTGTCAGGAAGCCCTCCTTGACCCTAAGCTCCTCCAACACAACGCACCCCGCTGCCCCCTTTGCGGCTGCATAGTTGGCAACGATGGGGAGTCTGCAGGATTAAGTGCCAGTTGGCGTTACTGTGTTTTCTCTAAGCCTCAAAGGTCGGTGAAACTTTCAAAGAATATGCAGCATGATATTGTCCTATGAACTAGAGAGCAATGGCAGGGACAGTGAGCCTCGTGGCACAGTTGTAAAGGGGCACTGGAGCAAAGCGTGGAGCGAGGGCCAGCAGAGGGAGGGAAAAAAATAACACTTTGATTTTCACTGATCTTGAACCTTGCGTGCCTCTTTAACAGCACGATGGGGTGCGGGTCTGACTGTGCCGAAAAACGATGGAGAAAGTATTTTTTTGTCCCTTGGTTTCATCACATTCCTCACTTTTCTCTCAGCTCCCCAAGTGGTTCATTCAACACGGCCTGCGTTTGATCCATCGCTTATGGGAGAGAAGAAGAAACAATGTTCACTGACAGAAATAAATGACTATTTGAGCAACTCAAACATGGGACCGGCTTTCACAAGCGTAACTTTTAAAACAAACCTGTTACATAAAATATAAAGTGGACAAAAGTAACCGTCAAGGCTTCAACTTCCCCGTTCCCTCGTTTCTCACATTATGCTATTGATTTTCATGAGCGTACACTCCCGAACTGTTCCCTGACTCCGTGGGTTTAAACTTCTGCGCCCAAGTAGCTCTCCACTTCTAACCTGGAGGTCAGAGGGTCAGAGGTCAGGAGCAGCCAAGTGTTTGGGGAAGTCAATGTCTTTCTCCCTGCAGACTGAAGGAGAGGTGCCCATCTGTTAAACAGGTTAACTTTGGTGAGACGGACTGGGAACATATGATGATGCACAGTCATTGGACTAGCGGGTTAACACCGATGTTATTGAATTACAATTTAAGGATTATCTGCATCAGCGGCCACGACGAAACGCTTTACTTAAATCAGAGATTGACAGGCGTCCGAGAAGTGTCAATCGGGACCAAAGTAGTGGATCAAATAACAAGAGTATAAAGGTGGTGGCTGCTAGCATGGCTAACCATATATATCACAGATATATAGCTTTTGAAAGAATTTTGGATTCAGGAAATGGGACTTACAAAATCTAAAATCCATCATACGGGACATTTTTCAGTGTGTTTTTTCTTTTTCCCCACTGACACTGTTAAAGCTGCTTTTTCAGTGCTTTGTAAATTAGGCCCAGACCTCTGACAGCATAGCAGAGCCACCTGATGACCTCGTTTCAGTATTCAGTTTTCCCCTCTTTCTCCCTCTTCTGCACCCAGTCTTGACCATCATGAAAACGACACTCCACGAGCCCACAGCACACTCACTCTCCCTCCCTCTCTTCTTTCCACTCCATGTACAGGATGCATTTCTGATAAATGGCAGAAGGATGGATGGTCTGACAGAGGTGCCGGACAATAATGGCTGATCTACAGGACACAAATGCAGCTACTGAGAAGATTAATGAGCCCCTGCTCATCGTAGACTGTCCAGTATCCAATGAGATGATTTCTCAAAGCTCTCGACGGATGGCAGCAAGCACAAGGAAAAGCTCTCTCTCTCGTCCCAGTGCATTATTTATTAATCAGATATCTTTGGTAGAAGCGAGTTCAAAAACTGCACCGGGGAAGCGAAACGTTGACTGTGAGTACGACAAAAACGGGAAGACGAAAAAGTGCAAGACCTCGTGCTTAGTGTCTAGTATCAGTTAAGATTCATAGGTAATATATGTGAATTGTACCTATAAAGTTTCTGGATGCAGCTCACAAACAGCTGATAACTTCTGGCTATATTTAGTCACAATTATGATTTTAACTAAAGGCTTCAACATGGAAGTCCACAAGCCAATCGTTTGTGGTACAATGTTATATACATCTTTTATATACAGTTAGTTAAACAAAAACTAAGAGTGTAAAACAAAAACAAAAAAAATCTGACTCACTATTCGACTTTTTATAGGTCAAAAATTAATCTCCCATATCCTCCCAAATACACAATAATGGGAAAGTGTCAGCTGTAAGCCTTTAAAGACAATAAATACTGAATAAATAAGAACACAATTGACAGTCAGCCTTTTTTTTTCCCTATATTGAGTAGTCCTCAGTAGTGGTTAAAGCCAGAGTTTATGATCATTAATCCTCACTTTGTATATTCAGCAGTGTGTGAAGATCAATATTACAGCTGAGAACAAGGGCAGTATGCCACCCCAACAGTTAATGTCTTATCAAAATGGTCCTTTAATTGGGAGCGCTGTTGTACTCGTCTCGAAAAGGGGTACCATCAAACAGCGGTTTACAATCCCCTCCTCAATGCCAAGCTGATGTGGCCGCCAATGCAACTTTCATAGGATCCCTGATTAAAAACTGCTCTGCAGTCCCCAGCCTCCTGACCCTTCACCTTGGCTCCACTCCATCTCAAAGCTTGGGAAATTAATTAAAATTTCACAGAGACGGTATCGCGTCACATCTCTGATGAAGGCATGGGGGTTGAGAGGGGAAAGAAAGAAAGAAAAAAAATCAATCAAAATCATCTCCATCTACTCGCTCCACTGGTTGACTCGAAGGCGGGGGGGGGGGGGTCACAAGATGGCCACAGAGGCACTTCCTGTAAAGACAATTGAGCGCTTCCTGTGCCAGAGGGCCCAACAAACTTTGCTAAATAACGTCATCAATCACGGCACTGGCCCACTCTCCCTGCCCCACAAGGGGAACCAACACACACATAATTATACATTGTAATTTAGCCCAGAGGAAAGTCTGTCCCTCTTTTCCTCTTTTCCCTTGTGAGAGGCAGTGCATTGGCCCTACCTTTCTAGGCCCCCCTCCTCTTCCCCTTTACACAACAATAAAATTACATTTGCATTAGCTGTAAGAGAATTTGGTTGGATGATTTATTGATGCAATCAACACTATGCTGTCCAATCCCTGGTCCTCCGACTGAAACAGTGTGTGTGTGTGTGTGTGTGTGTGTGTGTGTGTGTGTGTGTGTGTGTGTGTGTGTGTGTGTGTGTGTTTTGGAAATTGGGTGGGATAGCTTGGAGCTCAGAGAAAAAGAAGAAATAGCCTGTGCTAGGGACCAAAGAGGGGGAAGCGTGGCATGAGCTGTGCAGTGGAACAATCACCAAGATTCTGCCTTTGATTAGATTAGCATTAAACAACACCCTGACAGATATGACAAATAGGTGCATTAGAGCCTGTCATTCTTCTCTCTTTGGTTTTCTATCTAGCTTTCATTCCCGCTATTCCATCGTCCCTGGACATTACGGGGCTCACATTCCCTCCCCGAGTCCCACTAGCCCCAATTTATGCATGGCCACTGACATCCACACAGATGTGTGATCTGACTGTATTAGCTTTTTTTTTTTTTTTTGAGAAGAAGTAAAGTGAACTATAGGAACTAAACAAACGTATGGAGGTTAAAGGGTGCAGGAACGAAACGACAGGAGCTATTTCTTTAGGAAATGAAGCTGATAAAAAAAAAAAATACAGGCGAGTGGAGCAGTGAGAGGGGTGTCATTAATCAGATGTGCTTTTGTATTATTGGAAACCTTGTTTTTTTGTGTGCGTGTCATTTTTTTTTTTTTGTTTTTTTTTATGAGGTTCTTTAAAAACGATAAAGATGCACACAAACACGGCCTGGGATGAGTTATTATCTGCTGTCCTTGTCACTGGCTGTGCATGTGAGGGCAACTTCTTGTTTATTTATTTCTGATGTACTATGAACATAAGTGTTTTTCAAGCAAAATACACAGACTAAATTCACCCTAAATGTAAAGCTCACCGTGTGCTGCATTTATGGTCTGCACATGGTAAAGCCCTTCAGTAGCTTTCTGTCTCTAAATACTAATCAGCTGTCCTGAAGTGATGTATTGACAACCCCGATCATTGATCTGCCCACGCCTGCTTATGATCCCTAAATTAGTATTCATGAATCCAGCAGCAGCTAAATAAACTTGGCAACAAAACACCCACAAGACAACAGAGAAGAGAGGGATAATCAATGCAAAGCACCATCAAATCTACATTATCCCTCCTCATCAGTTTGGCCCAGGCCACAAGGGCCCCGCTCAGGTCAAAAGGTGATGCGGACAGGTCGCCCACCCTTGACCCTCCAACCAATATTTGCGGCCAAATATACCTTCGCTCTGCCCTCACGAGGGGAAGGGTGAATATGGAAAGGTAGACAAGGTAGGGTGGGGGAGAGATAAGGCTCTGTGAATTTACTGCACTCAAGGTGAGGCTGATAAATCAGCCTGCTGGAAAAGCAGAGCGCAGGCCTGAGGAAAGATAAAGATGCCAGACTTGCCTGGGAACACAGAAGCATGACAAGCTCCACCACTGAGCTGCTGGACTTCATGCACACCAGACCTGGAGAAATATAAAGTAAAGGGAGTCAGACATAATGGCATATGAAACAAGAAAAAGTTTTGTGTTTGATTTTAAACAGCTTTCTGGATTTCTGTGACAGCACACGCTAACCATCAGGGATTACCTAACCTTGTGCCATCTGCAAGGGAGCGGATAGTATTGATGGGCCTAATGAGCCGACATGATGTTACTGTAAACTAATACATATTTGGGCCTTGTATTACAGGCCTGGCGTGGCTAGCATATGTCCCATTGATCCCTAATGGCAAGCCCTGGGCTTTTAGAGGGCAGGGGGCCGCTAGAGTGTCCAGAGTGCGCTTCAGCGGATGTTTCATGTGTCTCCGTGTTTCACAGAGACACATGTAACATCACATTCGTGCAAACACACATGCATGCACATACAGCCCCACCCTATTTTTTCCAGCCCCCCCTTACAGCTATCAATCAACTTTCCATTTTGTTTGGTGGCAGCAGACATCCCAAACACTGCTATTAGTGGCCTGGCCTCTGCCCTGGCCCCCTGGAAACCTTCAGCACGACTACCGGCGCAGC
Organism: Diplotaxodon limnothrissa; assembly: GCF_057381915.1. NCBI lineage: Eukaryota > Metazoa > Chordata > Actinopteri > Cichliformes > Cichlidae > Diplotaxodon > Diplotaxodon limnothrissa. The sequence goes on along the minus strand of NC_140601.1, from coordinate 17,368,404 downwards.
GCGACTCATCACAATATTGGATTAACAATAGCCTGGACATATTGTTGCAATTAAATAAGAATCCCTGCATGGTTGAGGTTTGTGAGATAATCTGAAATGATGATGTGACTTCTAAGGAATTTCCATAATTTTCTACTCACTGGTGCCCTCAATAAGGAGCTCTTGTCCATGGCTGCCCAGCAGAGTGCGAGAGAGGAAAGGGGCAAAGTCCACAAAGATCTCCCTCAGTAGGGGAGCTGCCTTTTCAAGGGCATGCTCCAAACGCTCCGAGATACTAAAAAAAACAAAACAGACAGCGGACGGAGTAATTTAACAGTAATTGGCCAAAAGGCTAAACAAACTCTTTGAAAACTCACAAAAGATGCTTTTAAAAATACACCGTCAGCAAAAATGTGTTTTTAATATGATGAAAAAAAATATGGAATAAAGACAAAAACAATAATCAGAGCATATGCATAAATAACTGATTGTGTAAGCGCATGTGCATAAACAGCTGATTGTGCATGTGTGTGAGAAAAAGAGAGCGAGAGAAAGAGAGAGAGAAGATGAATCACCTCATATTGGGGGCTGTGTTCTGGGTCACAGGGGAGAGTGGGGGGACAGATGGCAGGCTAGTGCTGGCTGGAACCTGGCCGCCTGCTGCAGGGAGAAACCAAAGAACTCTGTTATTAGTCTGGATGTTGGACAAGAATGGGACACACACACACACACACGCGCGCACAGCAATACATTATATGACCAAGGTCGCACCATAAACCTGTGAAGAAACATGCCTCTTATGAAATAATACAGAGGTCTCCATTCAAATGTATAGAATAGGTGGATTTATGTGGGGGTACAAGTATCATTTTATAGTTAGATAGTGGATGATGTACTCTGAGCACAATACATCTCCCATAACAGTGTATAATTCATTGGGTTTGATGAGAAAAATCTTTCTATGTGAAAGGATGACAACACTTTATCTTCTGCTTCAGTTACACTTTAAAGATGAATTATTCGTAGATGGAAACAATATATGTTAGACAAAGGCTTAAATATGAAAGAAGTAATTCCATTCATTGTTATTATTCTATTTTCATGTTTTCTTGTTTCCCCTCATTAAGTCATTACATACCAATTTACCCCTCAGGGCTGCTTTTCTGACCGTTTCATTATACAACTAAAAGGTGCTTTACGACTTCATTCTGGAGACAGAGGCACATGAGGTACAAAGTCCGCGTGTGATTGATCTTGCAGTAAATTCACTTCCCTGTGGCTCATAAATAAGCTAATGCCCAGCTGAATATGGAGGAGGGGGATTCCTCTGGTGTTTCAGTGGGCTTGTTTTTCCAGCCAGGACAGTCTCCGTGCAGGGATAACTCTTCAGGAATGACACAGTGTAATGTGCACTGGAATGTGTGTGTGTGTGTGTGTGTGTGTGTGTGTGTGTGTGTGTGTGTGTGTGTGTGTGTGTGTGTGTAAGGTGTTAAACAGCGCCATGTGGATCTGGTGAGAGTATCCCTCTCAAGCTGAAGTAGCTCCTTCAAACAAAGAGGAGTAAATGAACGTCTCCATTAGTCCTCCCACTGCCCCACTAACACACACACACACGCACACACACAGCATATTTACTCAACACTTCTCAGTGCCATCAAGCAGTCTGTGCATACAGCTAAGCTATAATTATTTACTAGCACACACACGCACCCAAAAGTCCTAAAACATAATCCACATACTCATGTCAAACCCTCCTCTCTTAAACACACAGACAAAAAAAACATTACACTTTTACACAGAAAGGGGACAAAAACTGCTGATTTATGTCACTTATGAATCAACTAAGATAGGTATGACTTTAATATATTGTTTTATTCAGTCACCATTCACCTTATTCCTTCTCCTACTGGAATTATTGTAATACTGGGATGTCCCAGTAGCCTGTTAGTTAAGACAAATGCCAAATAACTAATGTCTACGTTTGATTCCCCCCACTTGAATGGTCCCTTGATACATGAAACCCACCCTTTCCAAATGCACTCTATTGCATCTCTGTTACAGTTATGCATGTTCCAGTGTGATTAGTACAGTTTGTTTTCGGTTGTTTCTGCGTAATCCTGATGACTAACCCATTACATTTTTGTGTAGACTCACATCATTTTCTGTGTAATTGCATGATGGGCCCTGGCACTGGCAGAGCACCGCCCTAAAATTGTCTCAAATGTTTTTATTTTTTTCACATTCGATACTGCTTTAGCTTTTTAAATAATTGAATCAGTGTTACTCATGCTGTCCTCCAGCCTGAAGAAACTGGATTACACTGTGCAAACACCATTATTCCATCAGACATACAGAGAAGCACGATCTCTAAATAAATATTGACTTTCTCCTCAGCACACTCATCCACCCTGTGACTTAGCTGCCCTCGCTGCTCTGCCAATACTGCAGTCCGGTTTTGTGTTTGTGTGCTTACAGGCTGCAGAGTCTGCAGAGGTGCTCTGGGAGGCGTCGCTAGAAGATACCACAGAGACGCTATCGATAGGTGTCCCACCAGACACGGAGCCGGAGGCGGTTGCCAGGACGGGGGTGGAAGTGCCTGGAGATGGCATCACTCCTGCTTTCTTTGGTGCAACGATGACGCTTCTGTAGAGAGAAGAAAAAGCGCTTATTATCAAGACTCATAGATCAACTGGAAGAAAAAGCTGATGCTGCCAATTCACAGAACCCTTCATAAGATTTTTGCACACAGCATGACTAGAACAACACCACAACCTTCACTGACACAGAGTAGAGGAGTAATTATGAGCAATTTAAATAAGCAGAATAGTAGCCCACTGAATCTTACCATAAAACAGGACACCTGATGTAATGTCTCCATTTAAAAAACTGTTTTATTTGGACATTTCTACTTTTAATTAAATACATTTTTCTTTAGTCAACAATACTACTTTGAGAAAACTTGAAGAAACTACAGTTTGGCTACACTGAAATCAAGCTTCATCTAAAACATCCTTAAGTGTGCCGAAGTGCTTTCTATCTAACGTTCACCCTCTGATGAATGCACTGGGGTTAAGTATGTGAATACTACTGAATAGTTTTGCAGACTCTAACAGCCAGGAATCAAACCATCGACCCTCCAATTAGCAGATGATCTCTACCCCCTAAGCCATAGCCACCCGTTTTATTAGATGTCATCTTCTGCTTTATCACATAACACCAGCTGCATGTTATCTGATATTAATGCAACTTCTACTATGATGCCTGATATTTAGTCTACCAAAGCAGTACATTTATAATAATATACTTCTATAATATCTCAGTTATTCTAGAAAACCTTCTAAAAAAAAAATACAAATAAGTGATCTTTTTTTTTTTTTTGCTCAAATTCAGGTTATTTCAAGGAAAGAAAAAAACATTTTGAAATGAAAAATGTCCTGATAGACTTGGCTCTTACATTGGCTTTGCCTTAAATAAGGTTTGCGTCCACACTTGATTTTAAAAATGACAACTTTAAGTTGTTTGTTCTAAAAATGTAAAACAATCAATGTATCCTTAGACACAAATCCTGACATTAATAAAAAACAACTGCCAAGCATCACAAAAAACACCTCACTGACAGCTAGATTAAATATGTACATTGAGTTTCTCTGTAACAATGATGCTGCCTGTTGAGAGGTCCCTCCTGTGGAGTAACAGGAAATGTTTCTCATAGTGATGTGGTACGAGTAAGTGGAGTTCAATTCTCATCCGGCGAACAGCAGATGCGAGGAGAGCAGCATGTAGATAAGCTGTCAGTTTAGACCAGGGCTCTGACAGACCAGCGGCCATATCAAAGAGAGCCTGGCCCTGCTTATCAGTGCTGACATAGGAGAAGCAGGGTCTAATCCCTGGCTACTGCTCCCCTCTCAGAAACACGACCCAATGCAGGTTTTAACAAGACATGCAAGAATACGTCAAATTTGAATATGCAATAAAAAGAAGAGGCCCAAACACAAGAGCTTGCAAACATTCCTGCACGTCCCCAGTTTCAGAGTGTGTATGTGCATTCTTTCCTGCACACACACCCACGAGGATAGTTGGCTCTCTGTACTGCAGACAGATACCTGGCTGCTGTGTCAAAGCATGCGCTCAGCTGATTTAAGGCAGCTGATCAGATCTATTGTTACTAAAAGTTACTGTAGCTGTTAAATCTTAACAGCTTTGAGGGAAAATAATAATAACTGTGTCAGGAATGCTCGACAGATGGAAGGTCCACTCAAGGTCCACGTGTTGCATAAAACCCGAAGTAGTGACAGAAGAGAATGAAATCAGTATTGATAGGCAAGAAGAGTGGAGATAAAAGTATCTGGTCATTTTTTTTCTGTTCAGATAGTGAGTGGACTGGACGGTGGTATCAAGAAGCAAGGGTGGCGCTGACATGAAGCACCCTGGGTGTCAAAAGCAGCAGAGACAGAAGGAGAGACACCCCTGCTGAGTGAAGGCTGAAAGTGTGCGTGGATGTTTTCAGAAATATTTTAATGCACACACATGAGTGTCCAAATAAATGCTCGAGTGCACGAGTGTGAAGAAGTCTGCCAGTGAGCATGTCTGCATATGTGTTTGGCCTTCCATCTGTTCCTCAGCAAAGGCTCAGTGAATTATTCAGCAGGTCATTAGCCACACTTATCATGAGTGGGCCGCCCCAGTCGATTAATCAGCCGTCAGCGGCCCCACTCAACCCGCAAACAGGAGCCCAGGGCAGAAAGTGTGTGTGTGTGTGTGTGGCTGAATTATTTAGAAGGTCTAACCTACTATGGCTAAGTGCAGCTATGACTCCAGTAAACTCTGCTATTTCAGGTAAAACAAGTGTGAGACCGAATAACAAATTGTCTCAAGTTGCATGTACATAAAAATACTCTTCTCTGGAGACTTTACCTCAGACTGACACGATGGAGAGAAGAGTGCACCCCAGCAAAGCTTTGATCATAGCTTTCACTATGTAACAACAACACTGACCGTACGCACACAAACACATTTGTACACATCTTCACCCTATGGAGCTGCGGCTGGCGGGAGTCGGTACCTTGATGTTATCTGTGATCTGTAAGTGTGAACAACATCAACTAAAGTGCCCACAAAAACAACTGCCTCATTAAACCAATGGAAGACACTGGTTTAAAAGGGGGTAAACCGTTCTTTGTTAATTATCCAAAACAGAGTGAAAGACACATGTTTACACACAGTAACCAAGGAAGCATAAAAAGCTGTTATTAGCCGTAATAGGACCGCCGCTCACAAAGCCCATATCTTAACATCTTCAAGTAATCCTGGGTTTAAAGACAGAAGACCCGGGGAACTCCCTTGTCCTTTGTTTATATTATCAACTGAGTTTCTCTTGTGTTACTTGATGTTAAATAATCTATTAAAAATGGAGATGATCGAGAGCAACCATCTAAAACTACGGTATTAAATAGGAGCAAAAGAGCTCAGTCTTTATGTTTGTCAAACAAATATTAAAATAAAACATTAACAAATCTCAGTTGTGGTAACCAGACTGCATATTAGACCTCGCTTTATCAATTTCAAGGTGTTATATACTTGCAGTTTTCATTGGTGGCTCAATTCTTTAGTAAATGATATATGAAAAATCTTTTCCCAGTTTAATTTCTACTGTCTTGTAATCACAACAATATTTGACAATTTTGTTAAAGCAATGTACTAAAAACAATGGCAGATATTTATCATTATGTCCTGATTCGGATATAATATGGATCTTTGCAATTAACACTAGCACATAAATGTGTGATTTTTATTATACCAGCTAAAGTGGGTTCAAGCTTCCTCAAGGTACATCACTGCAGGTGAACTCCAATGCAAAGCGACAACGTCTTTATTAACTGACTTTTCTAAAAAGGTAGGCCTTGACTGAGAGCTGCGCTCATGTCTGACACGCTTACCGCCAGCAGTACATTAACAACATTTAATCATCAACAAAACTCATCTGTACATCAGCTCTCACATGCATGCAAAGCCTGCTGCCAGGAATGCAAACAACCGCACCATGTATATCCCACTGTCTAACACTCACATATTCTGCCGAACCATGAAGTCTAAATCACAGACTCGTACAATGACACTGTTTAGTTCTGGTTAGTATCAGCAAATATTTGCAGACTGGCTGTCATAACAGGGGCATGGCTGAGAAATGCATGGGAGAAATCCAGCACGTCTCCACTAGTAAATAAATCTGCAGGGATACTTCACCCTCTGACCCGCCTCCAGTTTTTATCTGGGAGATCCCGGCTTTTTTCATACATTGGTCTCATAAATCCAACCCTCTGGGCAAGCAGAAAGTTGCCATGTTTTGGCAGGAGATGTCAGTGCAGAATGTCAGCTCTGGCTTGTACTCGTGTCCCTGGAAGACTTAGTGGTTAGCGGGAGATGCCGAGCAGTGATAAAGTCATTGCAACAGATAATAAACACCATTGGAACATATCTACATGTGTCGAGAGGTAATTGGTAAGGGTTGAGAGACAGCGGGGTGATAAAAAGCAGTAAACCGAGAATAAATATAGGCTTAAAACCAGAGGATGACATGAATGGGAGGGGTAGTTTTGACTCGGAGGCATCAAAATAACTTGGCACACTGACAGACAGTAGTGTGTGCAGGACACACTAAAAGCTGAAGTGACTGATCAATCAATAAAGCCAAACATTTGGTGGTATCCACTTTTTTAAAATTCTCTTCAGTCCCAATTAATTGTTATTGTTAATAATAATAATACTATCTAATATATAATCATACAATATAGACCAAAGAGTTCATTGATTTTTTTCTGCTTAAAGAATAATTCTGGTGATTGAATATTGTGTGAATAATATGAATAAGATGCTGGTTTTCAGTTTAAAATAATATAAAAGTCTGGACTTGTTAACCTCCACCTGGATTTGATATTAATTTTTTTGTGCAGATGTGCAAGTGATTAATAAAAAGGTAACTGGGGTAAAGTCTACTGTCAGCGTGCCCTGCATGCAGAGGCTCCCATAACCAGCAAGTGAGCTGTTAGTCTACGTTCTCCAGCTCTCCTGACGTCCTCTCTTCCTACTGAGTGTGCTCAGCGGACAGGAGCCAGTCTAATCCCCCTGATATGAGGAGCGCCCTGAGACCTGACAAAGCATTCCTCAGATAAAGACACGCGATCACAGAGATGCCGTGGAATTCCCACAGTTGGGGGGCAGGCAGACTGACTGAGTGTGAGCGTGTTTGTGAGTGACAAAGAGAAAAATGTAGAAATGTTTTCTTTGGTGCGTGAGAACTTTTGACTTGACACGCTTCCCCGTGACGGCTTCCTTCTCCCACTTCTCCCATCTCTGTGCCTCTCCCTCTTTACCCTCCCCACCCCCGCCAAAATCGACCCGTTTGTAAAAGTCTATGTGCGAAACAGCGCTCCAAATGCAAACCAGACCAGTAACCATCCTCCCTCACCTGAGCCCGTCTGTGACTTCAGTACCCTGCTCTGCTTTTGAAGCCTTACTCCTGACTGTTCACCCCATACCGCTGGAGATAACGCAAATTATACACATTTTTTTTTTTTACTTTAAGAAAGGAGGGAACCCCTGATAACTGTTAAACAGGGACAGACAAAAGCTTTCCTCAAAGCTTTTTCTCCGTCTTAAAACAGTTCTTTGAAAGGAGGAAGTCTGCATGAGGTGAGGACCTTAGTAAAGAGAGAAGTCGTCACCAACAAAGACTCCTAGTCCAAAGGGGCTTTTGTTACTAAATGCTTTTCAAGATCCTCTAAAGCCCCCTCTAAGGAAATAAAACAAAGATGCATTCAAGGTTTAACTTTCAAAGGTCTCCCGCAGTCATGTTGGGAGTAAAATCCTGTGGAACTGTCAAATGCAAACGTTGAGACTATAAACACCATATGTGCTTTTTAAGTGTATGTCAATCCATGTTCACACCCTCACCTATCAAAAGAGCGGAACTGTGGCGATGGTTCTCTGGCCGCATCGCTCACACTTCCCAGGAACGCTGGCGGCAACAGGCTTGGATCCACCACGATATCATCAGTTGGAGCGCTCACCAGGCTGCGCAGAATGTCCTTCACATTTTTACCCTTTGAGTCAGCAGACATAGCAGGTCTGACCTCAGACGACAGCGTGGACAAGGCCTCTGAAATGGCATCGGGAGCGTGAGTTCCACCGGAGGATGACAGATCTGCGTCGCTTGCGGCAGTTGAGGTGTGGTCATCTCCGATGCCGGAATCATAGCGGCGCAGAGAGAAGCCGTTCTCTCCTTCTGTGCTACCTGAAACAGCAACACTATCTGTGAGGACATAAATAATAACAAATAAGAGTATCCAATTCCATCAGGGAAACTGATTTACATATTTTTCTTCTGGACTGTCGTCTAGATTTGACCCGTTACTGAGATATTGGCTGCACAGCAGAAATGTCTCTTTTCTTAAAATTGACTGAGTTACATGGCACTTGTCTAATAATGCTTAATGTATCAAATCATGGAACTATTTTTTTCTTTGTGGCATACACCCTGCTCAGGAGGTAGAGCACGTCATCTACAAATCAGAAGGTTGGTGATTCAATCCCTGCTTGGGCAAGATACTGAACTTCAGGTTCCTCCTGATGAATCAGTGTGAATGTGTGTGAGATTAGGTGATTTATTTACATGGCAAGTTACAATCACAATCAGGAGAAACGCACACCAAAACAATCTGCAGGTCAAATAAAAATACACAAACTTTAACAATTTTTCTTAAGATGATTAGCAGCTGTTTGTTTGTTTGTTTTATAGTCGAACACTATGCAGTACATGAACCCACTTATTAAAAAAAAAAAGAAAAAAAAGAAAAAAGGAAAAAGTCAGGATTCATAGATCCTTTTCAAGTTGTTGAAAACAACAACTTGCTTCATTCTGATGCACATAAATGCGTCAGATGATTTTTTTTTCTTGAAGGTTCTGTATACCTGTACTCCTTGCAGACTGGGAGCGTTGAGGGTGTTTCTTGTCATTGTGGGGCTCCAGGATGTCACGGTACTTGGACACCATGAGGACTGAGATGAAGTAGACGACGGCAAGAGCCAGAAACTGAGCCTGCTTACCGTCCTCCTGAAACAAACAACACACTAAACAATCTGTACGTGCGTCCTCTTTGAAAAGCACCAGAGGTTAGAGGATGCTAGAAAAGGTGATTTCATACACGTTATGAGTGCTGTGTACAGGAATGCGAACATGTCTGCTGGACAACTCACAATGTCTCTGAAGACGACAGCCCTGAGGCGGTTTATGTCCATGTCCTGAAGCAGCCGGTCTAAATCTCTCACTGGAGACATGCCACCTGTCACAGCATCAACAGGACTCTGCATGCACGCATTAAAAATCAAGCAATTATCATGTGAAATGTATTATTATCTGCAAGGGAAGTGTAAACCGCACGTGCACGTTTACACCGTTCTGGGTGTTTATTAATCCTTCAAGGAGCAGGGTAAGGTTTAACAGCTTAGGGAAGCTATCCCTCCTGAGACCGTGTCCTTAACATAATGGCTTTTCTATAGAGCCACTGCATTATAAATGAGGTTTAACACCCGGTTCAGGGAAGAACAACATGACTTTTACTGGAAGTCACTGTATCAAATCAAAGGGGCAATGACAAAGGGCTTAGTCTAGTGTAACAAATAGCAACCTGTGTGGTAACATAATAAGATATGAGCTAATGCAATAACACTTGTGAACAGGACAAAGGGCAAAGCGCCTTCTGGTTGCCTACTGAGGACAGGAGAAGGACAAAAATGTGCGTTATACAAAAGATAATCAGCACAAATGTGGGAACCGGTCACTGAAAAGTATGATGTTATTTTGCGTTTGATGGTAGAGGAATTTAAAACAGCAGAAAATGTAAGTTAAGGTGATCATTTCAAGTACTTGCCTGCGCAGATGCAGACTTGGCTGTTCCAAGCAAAGTGCCTTGCATGGCTGTGTAGCTGCGGGCTGAGCTGTCTGCGCCGTTCTTAAACTGGGCTTGCTGACACTCCAGACAGTTTCTCACTGCAATAGCACACACTAGGGAGGGACGGAGAAAGAGATCTTATGTGACATCATACAAATAAAATCATTGTCGGGGGGATGTGAACACAAAATTTTAAGTCTTTGTATTTACAAGCCTCCGAACACAACAAAAGAGCGCGTAAAACTGAGCCGCGAGCGGAGCGAGCAGAGACAAAAACAGGAGAGAAAAAGCGGGGCCGTGACAAGGTCAGTGCTCTGGCCAACTCTGGCAGCATCGTTCACTCTTCCCTGCTCCACCTCTCCTCCCAAGGTCATAGTGCAAGGGTGTGCTCTTGAATCACATCCACTGTGTGCAGCTCCCATAACAAATGACACTGCCGGGTGTGCACATGCTGAGTAGGCAGCGCGATACACCCTTCAACGGACAAAAAAAAGACGAAAAAAAAGGAAAGAAAACCTCGTTGTCCGACAACTTTAGGTGGGTTGAGAACTGGCACACTTAACATTTGTAATTTAATGTATTGCTCCTCTTTGGACCCCTCCCAACCCCCACTGCTCAGAGCGTGACAACTGACAAATGTTAACTCTGAGGCATTTAGATTACGAAGGAGGGAATTATTCCGTCTGGAAATGGGCTCGCTTTTTCCATTAGGACCACTCTTTCATACGACCATTTATAAAAGGAAGAAAAAAAGAGAGGAGAGGGAGGGGCGGAGACGCTAAAACCTTGTTACAGTTTTCCAAAATCAGATTAGGTGCCAGCAATGGGGAGCGCATACCTCATCAAATATTCATTTCATAGCGGCTGCTTTCTAAAACTGAACCTGTGCTATGGTGGCATCGTTTTCCTGTAAAACACACACAGCAGCAGCAGCGACATCAGAGGGAACAAGCGTTTTTAGATAACAAGTCGGCCTCTTGACAGCCGTTTTGTTTGTGGGCTGGACTGTGTTTAAAAGCAGAAACAGATACCTGAATGTGCAGCATTAAATATCCAAAGAAAATTCAATAATTTTTTTATAGCTTAAGTACAAAGTATACTGTACTACTTTCATTTTTAATCTGTGCATGCTGCGTTGATAAGGTGTGCTGCAAAAGAAAAAAAATTAAATGAATAATGTAAGATTTTCAATATCTTTTATTCAGTGATTGTGAGGCTGGGCTTTTGATGCTGTCAGGGGAAACTTTAATAGCCTGGAACAGAAGGCAGACAAAGGCCTCGGGCTACGCAGCAGTACAGTACAGCCAAGGCCATTATGAACAACTCACTATATCATGCGAGCAGCCATTTTAAAGTGTTGCCATGCAGGAGGGTTATAATAACAAGATAAGAGAGGGCTGATATGAGCGGGGTGAACGAGGCGAGGGGGATCCGAGTGGGAGCTGGAGCTGAAGATTGAGAGGAAGAATACAGAAGAGAGGGTCAAAAACACTGTAGGGAGCCATGACTGGGGCTAATACAGCAGGCTGCTGCCAGCTGATGTAAGGTGGATCAATGAGCGGGAGGGGGATGAGGGGTGGGGTTAGTAAAAGGATGAAACAGAAGTGGGAAATTCACTTGAAAGCCAGCTACACATGTAAAAACTCAGCAAGACAGAAAAAAAGCAGAGGACCAAACAAGAGAAATAAAGCTAGTTAGAAGCTCAGGAATAATGACAAGGTGCATACCGAGGCGAAGGCACTGTCGGAGGATGCCTCCTGATGACATGTTTTTCTCAGCTTCTATCTCTGTGAAGTTGAGCGAGCTGGCAAAAATAAGAACATCCACAAGGTTGACGAGGCGCTGCAAGAAGGTGACCGAAGCCTCCACTGACAAGCCATGGGAGGGCTCGATGTTTTCTAGCTCATGCTGAAAGTCGAGAGAGAAAGAGGAAAAAATATATAAATAATAAAAGTAATAATGAGGAAACCTCTCTAAACATTTTCTCTCAAAAGTAACATTACAGTCAGGTTTTACCCTGGTCAGAAGCCTCGACTTATGTTGAATAACCAGTGATTTATCACAGTTAGTAAGTTGTTACATACGTAACGTGTGCAGCACTGAAAATACATCAAGGCATGTGAAAATGCAATTTTTCACATTCAGGTTGAAATCTGGTTACAGAGCCCACACAACTGAATGTAAATCAATTATAATGGAAGTGAACCCGCTCCTTAGACCGGTCAGGTCATTGGCAGAAGCAAAGAATGGTGCAAGAGAGCGGCTGTCACTGAGGTCAGACAGGACTAAAACAAACTAACGTTGTTAGGAAGCAGCTAACTGTAGTCTAATGTGATTGGGGAAAGGTCAATGTGGATGGATAACTTCCTGTGACCGGAGCCACAGCCACACAAATACAAACGTAAAATCACACGTGCAGCAAAGGACTCACGGAGGAAGATGTAGCAGCTGAGAGCAGAGGTAAAATGCCTCCGCAAGCCATGACGAGATTGTCCACCACCTGGGATATGAGGTGTATGCTGTTGTGGACAAACACCACATTCTCGCTGCTGTTTACAAAGTCCAGAATCGTCTTTGTGGAGTGACTAAAAGGCAAAAGACAAGAAGATGGTTTTAGTTATTGCAATGAAGTATTAACCTCCTAGGACCTGCCGTCCACATATGTGGACATCACATTTTGGGTTATTTAGACCAAAATACTCAATTTTGCTCTACATGGGCCTGATATCCACTTACGAGGACATTATACTGCCACTGTTCTATCAAAGTTTTAAACAAATGTTGCTCACATTTTTCTTAAAAACAAAAAAAAGGTAAAAAAAAAATAAAATAAAATCTGGTAATTCTTTGTTTTTACATTCATCGGGCCCCAATGTGACCAAATATCAAAGAGAAATTAAAAATGCATGTCGTGGAAGAGTTCGGGTCTTAGGAGGTTAAGGCTCCTCTAAATTCACCTCAAGCCACACTCACACAGCGTAAAGCTATGTGGCTTCTTCTTCTTTTATTTAGACACTTACTTTAATATCTGGTCCCATTGCACAGTTCTAATGCACTTTTCTAGCTCAGGATCTGTTACAAACCAATTTCGATAAAGAATGACTGAAAAACTCACTTATTTGCTCAACAATTTGATAAGATTACACCATTCTGACAATTACAGATTTAGAGTTACATTGTTTTTAAAAGCCTGCTAACTCGTAATTTTCTGAACAAGACAGTAAACCAGCATTTTTTGCACTTTCTAGTCTTTATGCTAAATTGAGTCAATCACAACCTAACCAAACAAAAAAAAAAAAAAACCCATAAAACTTCTGCATGTTCCTCAAAAAAATCTTTAGTTGATAAATCCGTGTTTCTGTTTATTGAAGCATTAATAAAATCAGAGCCCGCGGACTGTCGTCCTACCTTCTCCACATCTGGACATCTGTCTCAATCGAGAAGAGCAGGTCAGCGAGGAGACGCTGGTGCATGTGGGACCAGCGGAATTCTGGGATGCGAAACATGGTGGAGCGAGGTGCAGGGGTGCTGCTGTCTGTTGGCTGGCCTGAAGAACTTCCTGTGGCTGTTGATGCAGCAGCTGCTGACTGACCTTGGCTTGTTTCCTACAGAAATATGGAAGCCAAACGTCATACGTTTTAATGTGACACGAACCTTTGAGAAAACACTTTGAAACTTAAACGCTCAATTTTGTGTAACACCTAAACTATAATAAACTATTATAACAACTGAGTAACACATAAGCGCTAAAAAAAAGGGGGTGGATTGCATACTGTTGCAGAGGTCTCCTTCAGTTCAAGTTTCTCGGTGTCTATGGCCACATTGGATACGTCCAGTCTGGCAATTTTGATTTCTTTGGTTTTGCTGACAGACTCTGCACCCTTCTGAGTGTCGGAGCTGGTAGAGGTGGTGGTGGTGCTACTGTCAGCGGCACCAGATGGGGTTTCTTCTCCAGTGGCACCGCTGGTCTCTGATGGCTGGACATCTGCAGTGGAGTCTGATGCCGCTGTAACCTCCTGGGCTGTAGATGGCGGTGTGGTGTCTGAGGGCTGCTGGCTTGTAGTTTCAGCTATGGAGGAAGACTGTTCATCATCAGCTTTTTCTTTAGGTGCTTCTGTGACACTTTTCTCAGGTATTTCAGCTGGAGGAGTCTGGCTTTCCACACAAGGCGTCTGTTTCACTTCACTTTCCTGTGTCTCAACTTTTTCTTCTTCCTTATTCAGCTCCTGTTCTTCACCCCCATCTCTTCGTTCGTCTTCGTCCTTCTTCACTTCCCCACCTTCCTCTCCGGTGGCAGCAGAAGCATAAGAGGACTCCTCTTGGCTGTCATCAGCATCGCTAGGATGGACCTGGTCGCTAACAGATGACACGTCAACCAGGTCCTCATTGAGGACCGAAGCTCCACCGAGCACGCTGTTTTCTCGCTCTGAAGCTGCTGGCGGTTCAGCCTCTGCTTCATTTAAAGAGTCTTCTGTCATTGACTTTGACGAGTCACCTTTGTTCTGTTCACTTTCAGATTTTTCATCATCTGTTACAGGTGCCTGTGCATCATCGCTACCAGATGGTGCAGAGACTTTACCCTCGTCCACCGCTTTTGTGTCAGCCGTTTCATGTTGTGCAGTTTTTCCAGTAGAAGTCTGTGCTTTCTCTTTGTTGACGTCTTCACTCGACTGCTCTGTAGCACCTTTTTGTGTCTCCTCTCTGACACCCGAGTTATCTCTGGTAGACTCCTCCACCAGCTGCTGTTGCTCTTGTTCTTCGTCTTTGGCCCCGGCCAGGATGTTGGACACAGTGATAGATGCCTGTCCCCTTTCATCATCAACCTCCAGCAGACTGGAAGTAATGGTGGAACTGGATGCTGAATCAGGGGATTTCTGGGACAGCTTGTCCACAGTCAGCTCAATGACAGTGGAGGGAGCGGTTTCCTCTGCAGGTGGCCCATTAACACATTCCATAGTCTCAGAGCTTTGGCTGACACCAGAGATGGAGCGAATCGTGCCGGTGGACTCTTGATGCTGGTACTGACGGAACATACGGGACAGATTCTCTTTGTGTTGCTCAAAGGTGACCTGCAAACACAAAACATGTGATGTTAGAAAAACTAATGTCGTACTGTTCACACACTTTATCAGTCTGCTCCGTTTGCCTAGTTTGATGATAAAAACTGGTTCATTGGCTTATTACAGTCCATCCATTGATGATTCTGTGTGAATAAGGAAATAAGCAGGCCAATATAACACACACTAAAATGTTTAAAGCAAAATATGTATTAATATGCACATGTCAGTGATGCCATTACTAATAAGAATGATGATGAGCCTATTTAGCACTGAAATTATCCAGTGAGATCTGTTCCTCAATAAGCAACCAAAAACTGCAGGTCATCAGATATTCATGTCTAGCTAGCCACAAAGAGAGCCAATCCCCACTCTGCTAAAACAACAACTACTTAGTTTGTCTTGATGCATGGTCAATCATCCAGGTAAGTAAATCTCCAAAGATGGAGAAACCTTTGGAGTCAGCTGAGACTGAAGAAGTCACTGATGAGTAACGAAACATTTCTCCCACAGAAAACGCTACGTCCAGATGAACAGTATCAACTTTTGGAGAACAACTACTTAGTTTTTTTGACAAATAAAAAAAAAGTTACTTTACTTTACACCTCATAGTTATCTCACACACAGCATGGCTTGCACCAAAGTTAACTGTACAAATGAGCCCCATGTAAGAAATGCGCTCCAGTCCAGGTGATTGAAACCGCAGTATTTTATTTGCATCGTACTTCTCACTAATTAGCAGCTAACCTGATAACCTGATATCACTTCCCTTTCACCCAAATATGCTAAATGCACTGGGCCTCATTACATTGCTTTTCTATTCTACTTGAGCACTCAGAGCACTTTATACAACATGTTTCATTCACACAAGCTCTTTTTGTGCATTTAACATTCACACTCAGATGAAGCCATTGGGAGCAAACTGGGGTTCTGTATCTTGCCCAAGGATACTCTGGCATATAGACTGTAGCAGCCAGAGATCAAATCACCGGCCTTCCGATTAGTCGATAATGTGCTTCTGAGCCACAGCCACACTTTTAGTTACCTAAATTTGGTTGCTTTTAGCCCAAAAACGCCAACACAGCTGCAGCCAAAGTGTTTGGAGACTTCAAATCAGGCATTTTACATGGATTTAAACATTTTATTTATTTATTTTTTAAAAAGGGAGGGGGG
Source organism: Diplotaxodon limnothrissa (assembly GCF_057381915.1). Classification (NCBI taxonomy): domain Eukaryota; kingdom Metazoa; phylum Chordata; class Actinopteri; order Cichliformes; family Cichlidae; genus Diplotaxodon; species Diplotaxodon limnothrissa. The sequence goes on along the minus strand of NC_140601.1, from coordinate 17,352,248 downwards.
GATACTTCTGTAAAAGAATTTAGAAACATCTGTCCTATAGGAAATCTAAACATCTCAGTAAGTCTGGAAAAAAACGTAAATTAACATAAAAACCATCCAGCCACTTATCCACTGTATCCATTTTCTGCTTATTTCCTCGTGTCCCAACAAACAGCAAACCCCAAATTATGGAAGCACGATATCCTCAAACTGCCTGTTTGTTGTGTGCTTCTTATAATATTTGAAAACTGGGACCATTTGTGGCTAACTGTGGCATATTTAAAACTTTCTCTCTCCCTCTCTTACATGCAGCTGCCCACGGCCTATTAACCTCTATCAGTCTTCTTACCATCTGATATAGGTATACTAGACTGCTAGTCTATAACGACAATAGTCTGCAGTGGCATTTGAGGAAGAGCCCATCCATGTAAGCAGTCATAGATTAGCGGTAGACACTATTAGTGTGTGTCTCCTAGCTGCGCTGAGTGCGTGTCCAGCATCGGCAAATCCTCCCACGCCTAATTTAAGACCCTGCATTAATCACTGGGATTGGAGGACAGAAAGTCAAAGATGGGTTGTAGGTGGAGGGGGGGGGGGGGGTCTGCTGTGTGAGTGAAACTAGACCCACTTTGCTGCTTTTTTACCTGAGGCTATTTGGATAGGAGGAGAGAGAAAGAGAGAGAGTGAGATCTAAACAAAGAAAATGGGAACGCTGGAGATGAAAAGGAAGGAAAAAAAATAAGAAATTGCAAAAGGAGAAAGAGAGTCATTGAGAGTGGAAGAAAGGGAAGGGGGAGAAAGAAGCTGATTATTTGTAATTAATTAGGCGTTATTGTTCTAAATTAGCCTGCTACATGGGTGCTCATTAATCTTCTGTAGTGGGAAGCAGTGATTGGTAATCCATAGCTGTTTTCTGAGTGCACAGCCTGTTCTAAATGCACCAGCAGTCTGCCTTTCTTTCTTCCTTCCTCCCGCTTTCCCACTGATCACACAGCAAGACCTTCTACCCCATTAGTTTGAGCTTAATTTGACATTTAGCATTTTTAGCAATTAAAAGGCTGCATTCAGAGTGCACCGCTATGGAAATTATGTAGGCAAGCAGCTCAGCACATAACGTCATAGATTCAGGATGCAGTCTGTACATTAAGATGATGTATGCTGGCCTTAAATGGGGCTCTGTAACAGATCCAGTTACCATTAGACAGAGGTAGTATATGTCTCTGTGGTTTTTGAAAGAGCCTTTAGCTTCGCTACAAAATATAGAAACTGCCTTGGGTGGCTAGGACATCAGCGCTGATCTAATCTAATTTCATTCTATTCCAAGACTCGGTCTGGCCTCAGTGGGTTATGGAAAAATGCTATGGTAATGTACAAAAACATGGTGGGCTTTTCTAATGTGACAGGTAACATGGAATTAAGTGGATGCAGCACAGCCAGATCCTAGAAAAAGATCTGAAATGCCTCAAGACTCGAACACAAACAAAACCCAACTTGGACAACTTTGTGTTTTTTGTACACAATAATACTTGGACATTTTCTTTATTATTACTATTTAAATATTCTTAACTGCACTTCTAAAAAAGAAAGGAAATTTTTGCAGAGTTTTCACAAGTTCTGAATAAAAACGACAACCTGTTACAGTAATAGAGCGGCGCAAAGCGCTGATCTTGAGAGGACCCCCATGGTAGGAGCTTGGGAGTCCCCATTTAGATTGGCGATAGATAGATAGTGACCACAAAACAAGGGGGAAATGGAGAGGGCAGCGTGGCTGTAATCCGATTTGCTAAATGCAATTCCTTCTCCAAAATCAATGTCATCTGCTACTGCAAGTCTCCATGCAGTTTTTCTCCTATTCACAGTACTTTCTTTTCTCACTTCTTGTTAAAACTTTTCTTAGTTTTGTCCTGCCTTGCTGATCGAGGCTAATGCAGATAGGCTTCATTTTTATTTTTTATTACAACCATAAAAAGACAAGCTTGTAGAAAGATCCTTCCATAGCGTGCACTAACTTGCACTAAAAGTCAGAAAAACACTTTGGATCTCCACCATTTGGTTATCATTAATTTCATACAATATATATCTTGTAATATGTAATATTTTAAATATATGAATGCTGGAAATGTGCAAAATGTTAACTATGATAACCTCGACAACACTTGATGCGCAGCTCTTTATCTAGCATTGGATCCTCACTTTCTTCCTTTGTCCAGTCGTCACTGGATCGCTCTCTAAACTCTTTGCCAAGAACAACAGCTTGAGTCAAGTGTGTGTGTGTCTTAATAATCTTAATAATCCCAGAAGGCAAAGACTGTTTTGCTGAACTACTATTCCTGTGATGTTTAGCACCCCATGACAAACTCAAACAGACTAAATTATTACACTTGGGGTTTGAGCGAAGAATTTTAATACCTTAATGTGTATTAAATTATGTCAGAGATATCTTTGCTCCTCTCTGCTTATCGCCATCTTTGTGGTGAAAAGTCTGGCAGGTGATGACGATAGCCAGCAGTGGAAGTGTGAAGGGCATCGGGACCTTCACGCCCCGATCTCTCCCTTTCGGAGAACTCCTCGTTCTCAAACTGATTTGTGTGCAGAGACGGACGAGGGGCACCTTGGGTGGGTTATGTGGGCAGAGAGTGGGAGGGCTGTTGTGTCACCGTGCCCACCTGCAGAAACATCTGTCTACTTAGAGACACTCGTGCAGATACACTAATGATTGATGTGAATAAATGCACATATGAACACACAAACACACATGTGTGTGGGGGGAAACTATACACACAGCAACTTAATGCAAATAGTTTTCTTATATCGTCTCCTCAAACTCTAAATATGAAAATTAGAATATCAGCAGGTATACAATATTTGTAGCTACCTTTGTTAGTAAGCATTGTATCTCTAATGTCTGCAAATAAAAGGGGAATGTATATACTACTGCTAAATAAGGTAACACAAAGTCATCTCTTTGACTTCCTATGGAGCAGCTGTGCTGTCGGCAAACTCGCCAATATGTCAAAAGTAGCCATAAGTCATTAAATGTCTATTGAAACCATCAAGAAAAAGAATATTAATAAGCAGCACTGGCACAAATAGCACAGTAACAATATCTGTCCCTAGTGATGAGGTGTCTAGCATGTAAATGAATGATATCACAAAAAAAGACAATTTATTTTATCTACAAACCACCTTTTATTTTTTTTTAACTGCATAAAAGAATTTTTGGTGTCCTACAAACTGGTTCTAGACAGCCCCAAAGGAACCTCATGTTTATCATTTTATCGTGCAGCCAAAAGAGTGACAAGATATGTGTAAAAATTCAACAGACTCTGTGCTTTTACTGTACACAGTGATCATTCACCCAAACACCCACTCTGAGCCAGGAAAAACCCACAAATTTAACACAAGAACAAAAAAGGTAAAAAGCAGACATGCTGCTGCTCATCCCACTCCATCAGCCAGAAATCTGAACAGCCAACACTCAGATCACAGATACGACACTTACATTAAAAAAATAATTTTTAAAAACAAAACTTTTATAGCTAGACAGAAATTCCTGTGTATTAGAGCCTGTAAACGATAATAAAACTCTGTGTGTAATGTCTAATATTTTTTAAAGCCATCCTGCATCAATAGAAAAAGTAGTTTCAGTGCGAGTCACAGACAACTTCTCAGACCGTGCTCAGCTTCAAGTACAGCATCACTCTACAAATCAAACTGATAATTTTACCATGTTTTACACAAGGCAAACTCAATCATAAAAAGTCTTTGTAAAGAGGAGGTGTGCAAGTATGTGTGAATGCATAATATGCGCTTATCAAGAGGCTCCCGGTGGGCTGGTTGTATTTATGAGGCCTTGTTTCTCTGATTGTTCACGCGCAGCTCCCATGAATATTCAATGTGATCAGAGAGAAGGGCTTGCTAGAACTCGAGAGAGAAGGAGGGCAAAAAGAAAATGTGCCTGGTAACTCACAACAGACGCACGCGTGTGCACGGACGCACGCACAAACGCACTACAATCGCGCGTGCAAACACAGCCCTGCAGCAGTGGGAGGAGATAGCAACAGTGACAAACAGCTTTGGTGCTACAAAGGTGGCAGGAAATCTATCAAACGGGACAATAAAATTGCAATTGAGTTTCTTTAGCTTTTTTTATAGCAGATGCATGCATCTTGGTGGGACCTGCTGCAAGTTCGATTCAGAGGCAGTCCCCGGCCCTCTGTGTATTTGTGTGTGTGTGTGTCACATTGTGTGTGTGTGTGTGTGTGTCACATTGTACAAGTGCATGGGTTTATTCACGCACTGTAAGGGTGAAATTCAGCAGGAACAACTGTAACTTCAGTCAAGAAGAAACAGCATTAATCTTGCTGCAATTACACCACATTGTGGGGGGAAGAAAAAAAATAGAGTTTATCCCTATTGTACAAAAAAACAAAACAGCTAAAATAATAGCATTAGTATTTTTCACGCTCCCCAGCAGTCTATTTCTTTTTGAAATATCTTAAGACACTCAAGCTTGCAGCAGCATCTGCTGTTGTGCATACGCGTGTTACCTTTTCAGAATTTCACTGACACTCTTCTACAATATGCTGACCAATATTTTCTTCTTCTTGAGTCCTTATCATTGTGCTTCAGTGTTCAGATGTGTGGGAGTTTTAAAACACCCCACATCCAACACACACAGCAGCCTACATGCCGCTGATCTCCCTGGCAGTCTTTCTGTGCCCCCTGTTGGATGAAACCTGTCACGGCACTCAAGGCTACAGTGAAGCGTCTCATATCACGAGCACTTCTTTAACTCAACTTTCAATCTGCCAGGCTTAAAAACCCCCCAGACCACAATCTGACACCAGCCTCAATTACTTCACTGCTCTGGAACAGAGGAGCGCAATATGATATCAACACTGAATTTCTAAAGCAGTATTTTGAATTCAGGTTTTGGAAATAAAACGTGCCAGAAGTTGATTTTTATCTGTGTGATGTGAAAGAAAGAGACGCTATACATAAACACAGAGAGGGAAGGCTGAAGGGATTCTTTCCAATTGGTTTATACTGAAACTAGCTTTTAAATTACAATCACTATATAGCTTCCATAGCTTTATCTGATGGGCACCGGGACGCAAGGTTCAATTACCCCACTCGCCTCTGCTGAAAGTAACCGGGCGAGATGATAATGCTGCGTGATTCTTTTATTTGATGAATTGTGTTGTGTCACATTTGAAAGTAAAGACATGGGTGGAAGAACTGATTGCTTTGAATGATCATTGCTTTCTGTTTGGCAGGAATTGAAAAGGAGGAAGAGGCTTGTGGTTACAGTCATGTTGTGAGTGTTCAAGGCTGACGATACTTCAGCAAGACGGTGAGTGTGTTTGCTACAGAAAGATAATGGTAAGATGTTAAAAAGAAAAACAGACGAGGAAATGGAAGAAGTTTGTAGAGAAGGATAAACAAAGCTGTGTGTGAGCTCTGTGTGCGGGGATATAATGAGCTGACCTTGGAGTGCGTGATGGACAGGGTGTCCACCCAGACTCGCCAGCCGCCCCACTCATACTTGATGGCGTGGTAGAGCAGGATGCGGAAGATGGCGTACACCATCTCTGTGATTTTCTGCTCCTCGTTGTTTTGCGGGTTGATGAAGCACAGAGAGAGCATCCACTCCTGCCACACCGAGCACTGCAGCAGGCTCCTGAAAACAAACGGCAGCAAATGAGGAGGTGGCGAATCCCACGGGCGCCTAAACGCAGCGTGCACTGACGTGTGATGTACTTCTCTATCCTTTGAATCGGTCCGATTCTTACCTGCGGTTCTCTCGGCTGTTATTGAACAGTTTGATCATGTCTGACAGAAAGACCCTGCGCACCTCCATGCTCTCTTGAGAGGGGGGAGAGTTCTTCAGCAGAGCAGCTATTACCTTCAGAATCTCTGGAAGAGGGAAAAAAAACCCACTCTGTTTACAGTCTGAGATAAAAATGCTTTATGGAGTTAAAAAAAAAAAAAGAAAAAAAAAGGCACCAGTGCTGGAAAATATCAAAAATACTGCATCTGCTTTGTGCATTTTGTAATGTAATACATAACAGCCAAGCAGTATTTTCAAGGCTTATAAAATAACATTTGAATTTGGAAACAGCCAGCATCGTGTTTGGATATACAAAAAGGATTGGTCGCAGGAGGGGAAACCGAGCAAATCAACAGCTATATCATACATTGGTTTCAACATGTGCAAATCATTGTGTCACAAACTATCTGAACTTGCAGCTGTGCACACCTGAAAATCTGCGCCCGTGGTAAGAAAAACAGAACAGAGGAGAATAAAAAGCCCAGAGCCATTGATCTTTATCATACTGTAATGGCTTTGGTATTGTTTCAAATGAGAGCGCCAGAGTCACAGGCCCTTCTGAAATGCTTGGCTTCGGTTAAACCAAAGAGACTGACTGTTTAGATGAATTATCTAGACAATGTCAGTGTCCATTTGCTCTGAGTAGAGAGACGGTAGGGCTTGGATTTCACTCGTCTCTTCAGACCTTGGCGCTAACCGATGCCCCCTTGCCCCGGCAGACAGTTGTGTTGTTTCTACGCCTTAGTCACTCAAATTATGAGTCGCTGAACCTTTACCGCCAGAAAATTACCCCAGCATGTACCGGGAATGAGGATGGAGGGATGGCGTGTTCCTTTCTTTCTTTTTTTTCCCTTCTTTTTTCCATTTGCTCTTGGTTCTTTTCCCTCGAGTTAATTTGAGGGAAACGGTACTTCCTCGGTTTGTTTGATTGGCTCTGACGTTACTAAAGACTGCAATCAGGGGGCCATTTTGGGAGTTTGTCACAGATTAAATCAAGAGAATACACGGCAAAGGAGAAACAGACCACCAGTCTATGTTCCATACAATATGCTCGCAAACCCATACAAGGTTCCTATGATATATACACCGCCTGTCCGGGATGGTTGGGCAGGAGAGATTTTAACGCAATAAAGGCCTGGGATAATCAATGTGTGACTACACAAAGACCTTGTCAGATTAAGTCTGGCTGGATGTAAACCTTGCTTGTGTTTGGACTTCAGACTGATTAAAGCTTCTTTTTTTTAGCTGCATATGCATCTATGAAAGCACCAGTATGAAAGAGAGTGGGATGTTTTCTTTTCTTGCTTGAAATGAACACTTAAGATTTCAACAGAGGGAAAGATTTGGTGAGTTGACGTAAAATTCGAGGTAAGTAACAGCCTAAAGAAAATAATAATAAAAGTGACCAAAGCCACCATCCTGGGCTGTGTTTATCCCACCTATAATTAAATATACAAATGTGAAGCAAACAGAAAATGGCCAAGTAATAATAGTTATCAGCTATGCAAATATTTTTCATTTTAACATTCATTGAAAATAGCAAAAATTATATAAAAGTTAATTATTGTACAATTAAAGAAAACAAGAAAAATTTAATTTAAGAAAAAAAAACATTAAAAATCCAAACTCACCATTAATTAAACCTAAATGCATTAAAAAAACAATTATAACCTGAATAAATTATTATCATGTCACTACATTTATCTTTCCTTTATATGTAAAATAATCCCCGTGAAAAACAACGCCGAGGCTCAATAAAACCAGCAGACGAGTGTATATTTGTCACAAAGTGTTTGCACCATCCTCGTGTAAGGTTTACATCTGAGGTTCAGGAGTCTGAAAATACGCTCCGGCTGCAAAATTTATGTCGTTCATTTGTTTGACGGTATATAGCGATCGCACGGTTCCACGGGGAATATCCTCCTGCGGCACAGAGCCGTAGGTATGTAGAGGGTATGCTGCGGCAGATGATTTAAGGGAGCGGTGCGGCGCGGAGGAGGCACTTACGTGGGTTGAGAATCTTCACAGTGGAGTCGGGGTCCGGATGCTGTTTATGGATCACTTGAGTGCAGATCTGCTCCGTAAGAATCTATCGGGGGATTCAAGTCATAAATGTCCACATAAGTCTTAAGGATAACAGAGAAACAAAGCACAGGGATATCTGCATGCTTCTAAATTATTTCACAAATCAAATTTCTGTTGGTGGTCAACCTAATGTGTTATTGCATTTTCAAGTACAAACAACTGAGACAGATTAGATAATAAGGCACAAATTCAGCATATTGGGGGGGAAAAAATGGGCCATGTGGCTGAACACAGAGGTTATTAGTGTGTGTTTTGTTAATAGAAAGCTTTCACTCTGCAAGCACGAGCCTCGAGGGTGAATGGGCAGCATACAGACCTCAAAAAGCACATTGTACATTGTCATGGTGAAGTGGCTGGAGTGAAGCATCAGGCGTTCGGTGAGCAGGGAGAACAGGCCATGACTTAGCATGACCTCTGCTTTCCTCCTGATTGAAATGATAAAGAGGTCAAAGGTCGGTCAGCAGTCGTCAGTATTTGCTTAAACAATTGTTATTTTGGAAAACATGATAAACCAAACCTATATCTGTTTGCAGAAACACACAAGCAGAATCTCAATTTTAAAATCAATATTAAAATCAATGGTGAACAAAACTCTTTACACTATAAGGAATAACAAAAGCAAATCTGGAGTGTGTGATAGCTCAAATGTTAATAAAAAAAAAAAAAAACGGAGCCGTGTTAAGATAAAAAAAATCTTTACACGCCTCTGTTTGAAATCTGCAGCGGTACAAATCAGCTGTGCTCTTGCTAACATTTGACAAGGAGGAAATGAAAAAGAGAATCCCCGCTGACGAAGCCTGGGTTTTTGCTTTCTTTGTTGCTTTCATCTCTAATCATTCATCAGCCCCACTTTTACTTTTGTATCATAGCCTCGAAAACTGAACTACTTGCAGATGTGCACATGTGGATTTCAAGGCTTAAAACTGCTGCAAAGACGATGGTTAGAGTTGTTTCTCTAACTCCTATATCAATACAAGCTGCACAGTATCAATGGTGATTATTAGCCAAAACATTAGAATTTCATTAAGTAAATTTATATTAAGTATCATCACCCAAAATGGCAATACTGACATGCTAAATTCTTATTTTACTAAGTTATTTTAGTGTGTTCTGTCAGCATGTGGGCTAATACAAATTAAATGTTAACAAGAATCCTTTTAAAAATGAGTTTTAGCTATAATACAGTTAAAATCAGGATAATGAGAAAATGCACTGAATTTTTAGAATATAAAGAACTAACAAAACTGTTAAGAAAATATCCAGTAAGCATCTAAATAAAACTCTTAAATTAACAAAGTTAAGGACTTTTTTCCTCTCGTTTGCAAAATTTTTGAAGAGCCCTTTTCCCCCCTTTTTATTTTACAGTGCAGTGCAGAGAAAAACAGCACGTGGTTAGAGACAGCAGATCCAGCTTGTATGCAGTGATAGTGCAGAGTCTACTCTATTAAAAAAAAAAAAAAAAAAAATCTGCCAGTGTTGGCTTTCTGTTGTTTCGTCACTTAAAAGTAAAAAATGTGTTCTTGTATGAACAAAGACTTCTAATAAAGTACTTACTTTGGTGACAAGTGTTTCAGAAAGTAGCCCAAAACTTTGAGTGCTTGGACTCTTATTCCCTCATTTTTGGCGGCCAAAAGCTTGTAAATCACACTGTGGGACGAAAAACAGAAAACAGTTAACAGTTAAGCGTTAACAAAAAGAAACGCATATTTATACATTAAAAGCTTTTTTAATGAATACATGCATATTCAATTCTTATATCTTAGGGCTGAAACTAAGAAATTCAACTGGAACCATTCACACCGTTTGTAAAGGAGCTCATGAATATGGATATAAAAGTCGATCTTTACCGAATCCCATTCCGCTGGTCAAAGGCCTGAATCATGGATCCAGGATGCTCAGACATGAGAGCGACCAGCAGCTGCAGCACATCCATGAGATTGTCGTCCTGAGGAACATAAAGGAAGGAGACTGAAGCTATTGTAGTATTAAAAAAGGACAGTGGGAAACGAGCCAGCTTTATCAATGATATCTAAATTATGAGGGGCTTACAGTGAACTGTGTATTTTAATCTAAGCTAAAAGCAAATATATGTCTAGTCACTAATTGATATTTATATTTCTGCCTTGTACAGCAGTGGCAGTAGCAGCAATAATACATGGAATACATCACACGCGTCTGAACTAAAGAATTACAACATACAGGCTGTGCAATGTATGGCTGCTGCATGATGGTGGCTTTTCCAGACAGTGCTGTAAACACCACTTAGGTTCACTGCGTTACTGACTGATCTGAATGATTCATTTGCTATGCATCACTTCACTGTAAACAACCCCACTTCTGTCAGGACCTCAAACTGGCAGACTTGGAAGAATAACAAGAACCAGTAATGCAGCGTTTAGAAGCAGGAAGTGTTTGCTCATGCTCTCCACATCACATGGTGAGACACACTAAATGCAGTGTAGCGGTACTGTGTTGCCATCTGGTGGTGAGGTCTCTCTCTCTGCCGGTCTATGCCTACCTCATGCATGGTTAGGAGGTAGCTGAGGATACTCTGTAGCTCATCTTCCTTCACTCCATGATCCTAAAATGCAAAATGCGCAGATTGTTTTAACAACGCAAGACTGGAAAAAGAGGTGACTAAGAAACAACATTTTTAACCCCGTAAACCCTAAAAATGCAAAGCACAGATTATAATGATGAAACCTTTAATGATATCGAAATCCCACATACTGTAATAAAATATTTGAACCCTGCAAAGCCAAGTGTAATGTATGCATTACAATATAATGAAAAAAAAAAGTCCGATATAGCAAATATAATACATTTATTTACCAACAGACAGATCAAAGGTTAAAGGTTCTAATCATCCTAAGGACAAGAGAAGTGCATGCTGAGTTACAACACATGCCTGAGGAAGAGGCATGAGCTTACCTTCATTATGAGCTGCTTGACAAACAGCAGCAGAAAGGCTCGCAAAGAGAGTATCTCCTTCTGATTTGGCCTTGGACCTTCTGAAAACCCAAAGAGTTCAATGGCTGTTTAGCGTGGTTAACAAAAGAAAGGCATGAAACTACAAGATGATCCATTTTATTTTGTAAAAGTTCTATATCACTTGAAAGGACTTGCATACAGTGTGAGTGTGCTTGTATGTGTGAATCTGTGTTTTTGTGCACATGTGCATGTGAAAGTTTAATCAGGGGTGTGATTATGTCGTAATTGCTGCATATTTTTGCATTTTGTGTGTAGGCTCACCTAGGCCTTTGGGTACGATTCCACTGCGGTCCTGAGGGTTGACAACCCAGTAGTAGAATTTTAGTGTATGCATGATCTGAAGCACAGTGCCCACCCTGCGAACAGCGTTGTAAATGGTCACTGTGCTGATGAACTCTGTTGCCAGGTAGGTGTAGAGTGTCAACTGCACCTGCACAGGTTATAAAAGCAAATGAAATTTAAATGTGCATGGACTCAGGGCTGAGTCCTGTTTTACTGTGTCCTTGCTTTTTGTTCCTTTGAGAGGCAGCTGGATGCTTGGAAAGCTACTAAGGGTTTAACTGAGACATTCTGGTTTTAATGGCAGTTACAGGTGGAGGGATAACCTTGAACTAGGGCAAAAGCACAGAGGGGCAAATTTGTGTGCAGTACAAATTCATTTCTACATCTTTTTAAACATAACCAAAAAATAATGTAGCCCTGTGTGTTACCTTAGCAGGGGCATGGATCCAGATGGCAGGGTTGAACAGAATGTGGTCACACAGCTGCTTGAGCAGCAAGATCCCATTCTGCAAGTTGCTAAGGTATCTGGAAAAGGCCAGTACAATGTCCAGGACAGGCCTCGTCACATGCACCTTGGAAGACTGGCGCAGAGAGAGAGACAAGAAGGCACAAAGTGACACAAATGGAGGTGAGGGAGGAAAAAAAATCCATAAGAAGTACAACAGTAAAGAGACGGCAAAGTGATGAAGGGAAATAGTCTGCCTAACAGACTCATAAGAGTGACTTCCAAGCAAAGCCAAAGGAAGAGTATAGTAAGTGTAAATGTGTGCCTGTGTTAGTGTATTAGCATTGGAGATGAATGAATATTAGGGTTACAGCTGTGCTGGGATCATTACCAGGACAGGAAAACTGTCTTCTTGTCAGTTAAGCCAGTTTACTCACCTTTTCCAAAGTATAGCCAATGACGAGGAAGCCTTTGCAGGCCAAGACCTGCTCTTGCATAGCCACTGAGTTCTTCAAGAGCTCCATCACAAAGGACAGCAAAGTGCAGCTAAGAGCCACAGACAGAAAGACAAACAGTGACAAAGAGAAGGACAGACTACAAGTCAGACAGTGACAGTCTATGTAAGCTGCTGACAAAGCCCAGACTGTCAAGAACACATCATACAGGAAATGTGATTGAATGAGGTTGTGTGTCTCCTTTGTGCTGGGGTAACAGTTTCAACCTAGCATCACCTTGAGGACTGCAAAAACATCCACAATGCAATTTAGAAGTAATAAACAAAGCAACGCATGTATTGAACTAAACATTTAGTAAGGATGAAATAATCTGAGAGTAAACTTTTAATTTAACAAGCAGCGTACACTATTTAGACCATTCAATTCTAGAGTCGTTGAGAAATAATAGTACAAATTGATTCACTGTTACTCTGCACGTAACAGCCCTAATAAAACACCATATGTGTTACAACCTGAGTGGTCTTAATGACAAATGAACAAAAGCCTGCTGATTATTCACTGCTCGGCTTACTACTGTAGTGCACGTAAGTGGAGTTACCAGACAGAGGTGTCCAGCTCATTGCTGGAAGGCTGGCAGTAATCCAGCTGTGCAAACAGTGGGAAGAGGACCTGCACACCACCGATAGAGTGTATGCCGCTCTGGACTGAGTGAGTCACCACAGCTTTCACATCCTACAGAAACACACACACATATAGCCACGTTACACATGTAATCAGAATCGCACAGGGTCACACAGATGTTCTTTTCTTCTGATAATTACAGGGATATGTAACTACTTTGGGGGTTTTATTGCCACAGCATAACATAAGAGCCCTCATTTGAATCTTTGACTGTTGCTGCCTGCTTACCTCCTAACCTCAAACCATAGTTTTGATATTTCCTCTTATTTACTGTAATGTTTTATAATATTTCCCCCAAAATTTATATGGATGTTGCTCAGTGTTTGAGAGGGTAGACACAACTAATGGATGAGAAAAACAAACTGAAAAAAGTGAGAATTTTTCCCGCCTTCTTCTATAGGATTGGAATTTTTGAGCATGGAATACCAAAGCTGCAAATATAGGTCACACATTCGTTCATATTTCACACCGAGTGTGTTTGTGTGGTGGAGGGAGCGTATGTTTATGTGGCGGCAAAGGCCTCCCCCACAGAGGAAACAAAGTACTTTCTTTGATGAGAGGGCATGAGAGAAAAACTCAATTAGCGCTCGAGAGGAGAAAACTCAACATGATTGAAGAAACAGTTTTACACGTGTGGTGCACATTTCTCTGAGCATATTTGTGGGTACGTACATGACTATGGCAGAATTTGGAAAATGTCCATGCACTAACACCATATACAGCTACAGAAGAAAAATGCACAACTACTCAAATGTAGTTCCAAACTAAATCTCCCAGAGAAAGCCAATTTTATAATTAGAGCACCAGGATGGCATTTTTCAGCAGCTGCAGCAGTCTGTCTGGCTGGCTCAACACATTCGCTCCTCTGCCCTAATGAGGCTATTAAAATGAAAAGATGCCACCTGGGCCACTTTCATTACCGTGTGGGAAGAAAGAGAGTAAAGAGTGGTACATATGGAACAGTGGGAGGGAAGGAGCAGGTGTACAGGTGCTGAATGAATTTAGGCAGTGAAACTGCTTTAATGTTGGTGCTGTATGGTGGCTTAAGGTTAAAGCAATGCTATAAATACCAACTCCAATGGATGGCTCTAATATGATAGACGCACTAAGTGTTAACTGTGAGGGTGTAATTACCTGCAGCATGAGCGCATGGGGTGAGTGGACGAAAATGGAGACATTGTCCTTTGGGGAGGACTCGAGGCAGAGCTGGGCGTCTGTGGCTCGGGGATTGTAAGTGAAGGCAATACTAGAAGACAGCTTGCCGTCATACAGTAAGGTCTTATGATGCTCAGCGAACAACAAGTCACTCTCAGCCTTGTACTTGAATGTGCCCTGAGCAAGAAGACAAAGAAAAGGGCAAAAAGTGTTTAGTAAAAAATTACATTAGACAGTCTCTGCATCGTTCTCTTAAGTGTCTTTCTGCAACCCTGGTAACCAAACAAAAAGGCCAGTTACAAATACTGAGTCAATGCAGTCATCTGCAAATGAAACAATACTTCAAACACAAGACATTGCATGTTTAAACAGAGAGATCTTGCTTTTGAAAGACTATATGCCTATTTTTAATTTGATCCCAGTTGTGGAGTCTTAAAAACAGACCTGTTGGAGCATGAACTAATTAGGTTCATTAGTAAAGACTGAGACAGATCCACTGCTCAAAGATTGCAAGGACAACAAGACGCACTCAGAGCACAAACATCCATGAGCAGCTCACTCACTGGTCAGCTCTTACTTTTAAGGGAATAATACTGTAGTTTGTATTCATTCAGCTACCTTCTTTCTTCTTTTTAAAACATACTTTATGTCCAGGTAGTACATTTGACGTGATATTTTAAATCTTTATACATACATGCATACTGCAAGACATACCACACTGAGGATAATAGTAAGAACCATTGTTTATAAGTTTTAAGGCTTTTAGTCCATTTTCAACCAATAAATTATTTAATTGACCTTGAAGACCTTAGTGAATGTAAGCCAAACTGTAATGAATTATTAACATGACCTCACTCTACACCCCGATAAAATTTTATCAGACTATTATTTAAATCTTTTCGAGCTATCGTGTTTACAGACACATGCATGTAACCCCTACCAAAAGCATAACCTCCCAGAGGTAACTAGCTCATCAATATAAATGAATGTTTCTTAACTTGTATACCAAAGTATTTTTAGATTACAACACATTAAAGGACTTTGATAATATATTGAAATCTCTGTAAGCATCTATGATTACTGGCTATGATCCAAAAAACACCACTGCTGTTCATTTAATATGGACTTGGATGATTTTTCTAAATGTGAAATTCTTCTTGGAAACCATGGATGTTGCGCCCTGTTGTGGCCACCCAGCTTGTTATCATTATGCAGTTAAAAAGCAAGCATAGCTCCAAAAATAAGATTTCAGGTGTTGCCTCCAGTGCAGAGCTGCCACCCACTGAAAACATTTTACACACGAGGAAATGAAAAACATGACGCAGGGATGTCATAGAATCCAAGAAAGTAAAGTAAACAACCTGCAAAGGTACTATAATTGCCCTTCTTAATTCCTGAATGTTTAAAATGTTGACAAAAGCAGAGAAGTCATGCCAGTATATATTTTTTCCTCTCTAAGATGCTCATTATTATAACCAATCATGTTACTGAACTTTTTACAATTAATCTAATTAGTAGCAAAAATGTTCCTCTAGAGTTGCACATGTCCAAACTTTTTTGAGATTTTTCAAAAAAAATAGTAACACGTGTCAGTTTAAACATTTGATATTCTTTTCTATGTTCTGCTGTAAATAAAATACAGTTTCATGCTTTCCAACCTGGTAGCCCGGACCCAGCTGATAGATAGCAAGGATCTGAGCAGCGCTGAGAGCTTCTCCAAACAGGTACACTGCCCCCATCTGTCCGCAGAACACACGGTTGATATCTGCCGTCTCAGACGATCCCAGGAAACACTTGTCAAATGTCTGCAAAGGGAGGAAGCAGGAAGGGAGGAAGGAATTACGAGAGCACCAAAAGGAAAAAACAAAAATAGACAAAAGGAGAAAAACAAAAGGGGTACGATGCGAGGAAGGAAATAAGGGGTGATGACAGATGGGGGTGGGTAAACAAAACCAAAAAGGGAAAGAAAAAAAAAAATCAAGAGAGAACAGCAGGGAAAGACACACTGATGTTAACGCTAGCTTTAAAGCAGAAATATTAAGAATGATAAGATCACGTCTCCTTCAAGAAGCCAATTTGCTTTCTGCCACAGCTACAGGATTACATTACACTGTGATGGCACAATAATTCCAAACATAATGTAATGTTACAATCTTTTATCTCAGCATGACAGAAAGCAATCCTGTGGACTGTGACAGAGTTCTGAAGTGTGAAGTGAACACGGCCATCATTTAATCATTTTACACTGCATTTTCCATGCTTCACAGATAGAGGGCAAGGAAAGCCCTCTGAAAGCAAGGACTGAATGGATGTGCGTAAAATCAGGCAAGATAGTCGGGGTGTTATTTGTTTGGTTTTGAGTGACAAAACTGATATTTAAACAGAAAACCTGTTAGAGCGCCTATATGTCTAACCCCCACATGCTACAATCAATGCCTACATTTTACCAAAGGGTTCATGTAATAAGTAATAATGATTTGCAAACACAGAAATGGCTTATTTAAGTGAATACTTAAATGCATTTTAGCAAAAAACTAAATAGCACTACATGAAAAGCAAAACATTTCTCCCCAAATCTCACACTCTTCCTTTAATTCTCTGTGAATCTGTGCAGACATTAAATATTACAGGAGCTGTTAGTAGCACCAACTCCTGTCCTGTTTTTGAGAAAAAGAGAAAAAACAAACATACTATTAAACTGTTGCTACTTACGTCACTGGTGTTGACAAACCAGGCAATGTCTCCAAAGGAAGCCAGTTCACCGTTCACAAAGCAGGCGATTTCACTGTTTTTCCAGCGGTTGTAGATATGAACTAGAGTCACCATGTACCACTGCAACGACCAGAACAAGCACACTTTCACACAATGGAAGTGCATCAATCAGACCAACACACGCACACACATGTTATCAGCAAGTCGGTGTCCTCTATCACTGTAATTCAGTCACGTTTCATGACTCACTGCCCTCAGCTATGATCCCACCTTCTGCTTAATGTTTGCTTCTAGTTTTACTTCAGCTTTGCAACCAGTGAAATAATAATAAATAGTTCATTATGTGAGAGAACAAGCATTATAACCATGTAAAAATCAACTAAAATGAGTCCTCTTGGGGTTTGGTGAAGTAAGATGACTCCTTCAAGCTCCAGGGGGAAAAAAACAAAAAACACCAGAAACTTTCAAATTGCTCGCAGACTGCGGTTTCTGAAACTAACAGTTTTCAATGCATGCTTTGTGTGGAAGGAACAGAGCCCTGGATAATCCTTCTCTCCCACTGCCCTCCTTCCTCCATCTTCTAGTTTTGCTTCTCCCCAGAGTCAGGTAAGATGTGGCAGCTCATTTTTAAAGGAAGGGCTAGATTTATCGTGTGTGCAAATGTGTATTTGGGTGTATAGATGTGACTGATTATGTGTGCGCTGACATATGATTTCTGTGATCTATTTACAAGGATTTGCCTTTTCATGTGTTTGAATATTTGGGTACAAAACACTGTATTTAGCTTCGTTTTCGTTCCTTTCGTACCTTCTGCGGTTTGAAGTCATACTTTACACAGTGCTGGAATCCTTTCCCCTTCGATTTTAATGAGGTCACTATCAAACAGCCGCCCACAAAGTGTGCCGAGTAACCCATGCCTTTGCTGGTACGGAAACTGAAACAAAACGAAGGGGAAATACAAACATGTAACTTTACTTTGGAAATGATGCTGCACAGTTTCATACCAACTACTGTACCTTTTAGTGGCAGCGTGAATTACAGTTTTAAAAAAAACATTAAAAAAACATTTTCAAGGGAATTTTTAAAGCATAAAAAAAAACAATCATTTCTGATCCTCACTAAGTCTTCCCATCCTTCTCAGTGTCCCAGAGAGATGGGGCCCCTTCATGTGATTTAGTGAATATCTCTCTTGTTAAAAGGGCACCAGACTGAAGGGGGGAGTTTTTATTAAGGATTCTCTCAAACAGCTCGTTGGCTGCCCGGTTTGCTTACCGTTTTCACAGCGGCTTAAGCAGACCCCTGCTGAATAAATGAGATTTTGGCAGAAATGAATGTTGGTTGAAAATAAAATGTTCAGAGGGTTTGTTTTACTTGTTCCTCAGAGATTAAACAAAGTATGATGACACGGGGAAAAACAACCTTTGAGGCTGGAGGGAGTGGGTTTCAAAATAAATCATCTTGGTGGGAAAATTGACACGCTCACCTTTCGTGCAGTTTTCTTTGTGTCTAAACTATGTCCTAAAGGCGAAGTTGGCACTCCTGCGTTCCATTTGTGCCACGTTCAAACAAAATTAACATTTAAATGGCAAAGAGCAAAGGTTTATGTTCACTCCTTAATGTTTCGAAAATTCTCGTGTACCTACCAGTACAGGTAAGGCTTGTCTTTGTCTACATTGATGTTGTTGAGTGGATCCATGCGGATCCACGTGTGGAATGTAAACCCATTCTGATATGGCCATTTTGCTATGGGGGGCAGAGCTATTGCCTGTTATGGGAAAACAAACAGAAGAAAAAACAAAAAGCATCAGACACTGTGATGTAGGATCCCAACTGTGGAATGAAATGAGCCTTCAAATATTAATTAACACTGTTCAGTAGTGCAGTAGGTCAGTCTGAAACCCCACAAAAACAAAACAAGAGTGAAGAACAGCTGGAAAACATTTACTCTAAATCACATTCCTGTCTTACTGTTTCATTAGCAGAGGTATGTGCACTGTACACAGCACGCTGTAGAAAAGCACAGACACGTAATAGCAGCATTTAGGTGAAAAAGAAAAAAATGAAACCACAGCTCACAAGGCGGCGTGCTGCATCTGTACATGTGTCATCATCTCAGCAGAGGGTTACACACACACAAGCAGGAAACCACACACAAACATGCAGTATGTTAAAGGTGTGAGTAGACTAATGAAGTACCGAGGAACAGATTTAAACACATCTATGTGCATTAGACATAATGAAAGGTTCGTTTAGCTTCATGTTTTAATTTAGCCTGCGTCCATGTATTTAAAAACACTGATTATGACGCATTTAGCTCCAAAGTTTAGTAGCGATTATCAATCGAGGAACAACTGTGACATATTCAAATATGAGAGAGAGAAAAAACTCCCAAGGTGATCGCATTGACGTGCCACAAAATATCTTGTGGCAGGAAGAGGGGGGAAAAAACAGCAATGCAATTTTTCATGTATGTGGTAATGATGCAAAAAGCAATGCTTCTATAAACAATGCTTTTGTAAAGTTTCAGTGTAATAGAAACTAAAGCTGGAGCGTGCCACTCACAGCCAAAGTAGATTATAATAATTAGGCAGATAACTGACTAGATTCAGTTGATTTGGTTTTTCTTTTTCCAAGTCTGTTAATTTTTCTGTAGCTGTCACAATCGACAATCCTGTAATATGCACCAAGGGTGTGTTATGATGTGTCATCTTTAAAATAAAAACCTACTAAAAGATGTTAAGCAGAGACAAATAAGGCACTGTGCAGCCTGCCTTTCCATGATACCAACGGCTAAACGAGGAGGCTTCCACTAAACTAATGTGCAGCCAAGTTACAAACGGTATTTGAATATTTCAAAGCTCACTATGCATGACCTTTGCTTTATTAATGCGTTTCATGCAAACATCAGAAAGCATGGTATTAGCATCAAACTGCATGAGATTATGCTCCAACATTACTACACACTTCACAAGATTTAGCAGGAATGAATTAGCTTTGGAGCCCTGGGAGGGGCCTGATGCTTAATAGCAGATCAGAAAATATATAATATAAAAAATATAAGTAGTATGAAAAATAAAAAGCATGTGTAATGCAGTCAATAAGAGAAAAATTACACACAAGACTAAACAGTTGGCTTAATGGAAAACAGGTGAAAAAGCAAAGTCCTTCATTTCATCCCAACACTGGTGTAAAATATTTCTCAATGGTGGTGGGAAAAAAGGATTTTTCACAAATTTTAGAGTGCACTCATTGTTCCTAAATTCCACTTGAACACTTCTCATGCATTATATTCCTCCTCGGAGGCTTTGCTTGTTTTTTTTCCTCTTGTATCTGTGGTTACCTCAGTTGGGTTCATGATTTCACATCTTTAATCATTAATTTAGTGTTTCATATAAAAGCCACTGATAGTGCACACGGACAAAACTACAAACTGTATTGTGTTTACAGTTGTGGCATTATATACTCACAGCTGCATTTTTTCCTGGAAAGCTGAAGAAGGAGTCGGGACCGCTCCTGTGAGCCATGTACTTTAGCACTGACAAAAGCTTCACTGCGTGACGAGGCTGAGGAGAAAACACAGACACATGGGTGTTACTTAAGGCAGCTGATATACTATCAATGTTCAAACAAGCATACACACACAAATATGCACACACTGGTTTTAAACCTGCTCTTCACACATGCAGGCTCCTTCTGCTTGTTCTAAATCTAACTCAAAAACTGCAAAGACTGACATCCTGACAGATTTCCTCATATTTTCTCAACCCTGTGCACGGCACAGTACGCCTATTTAAAATACAATGAATCGCTAAGAGTATTCACTCACCCATCCAAATCACTGAATTCAGGTGTTACAAACCCAGGAACTCAGCCACAAAGTAGCAGGCCACATAAAATCACTGAGTGGGGTCAGCAGATGCTGAGGTGCAGAAAATGACAACTTTTTGCAGAGTCAATCACTACTGACCTCCAAATTTCATGTGGCCTTCAGATGAGCTCAAGAACAGCCTGCAGAGAGCTTCATGGAATAGGTTTTCACGGGCGAGCAGCTGAATCCAAACCTTACATCATCAAGAGCAATGCAGAGTGCCAGGTGTCGGATGCAGCAGTGTAAAGTAGGGTGCCACTGGACTCTAGAGGAGTGACAAATCACCCTTCTCTGTCTGGCAATCCAATGGATGAATCTGGGTTTGGTGGTTGAAAGGAGAACAGTACTTGTCTGACTATATTGTGCAAAGTGTAAAGTTTGGTGGAGGGGATTATTTTGTGAGGGTGTTCTTCAGGAGTTAGGCTCGGCCCCTTAGTTCCAGTGAAAGGAACTCTTAATGCTTCAGGATACCAAGATATTTTGGACAATTTCATACTCCCAGTTTGGGGATGACCCCTTCTGTACCAAGATGACTACGCACCAGTGCACAAAGCAAGGCCCATAAAGACATGGATGAGCGAGTTTGGTGTGGAAGAACTTGCACAGAGTCCTGATCTCAACCTGATAGAACACCTTTGGGACAAAAAAAAGAGCTGAGACTGCAAGGCTGGTGTTCCTGTCCAAAGTAAGTGTCTGACATCACAAATGCACTTCTAAAAGAACAGTCAGAATTTCCCATAAATCCTCTTAAACCTCATGGAAAACCCTCGGAGAAGAGTTGAAGCTGTTATAGCTGCAAAGGGTGGACCGACATCATATTAAATCCTATGGATTAAGAATGTTGCCTCACTCAAGTTCATATGCGCATGAAACAAGTGAATACTTTTGGCAATATAGTCTGTGTTGTATAAATACAAATATGACTGAGTGTTTTTACAAAAGGAAAAGAAAAGAAAGTCATGTTTTACTAGCACAACACAAGCTCCCATGGTCTATCCGGCTCCAGATATTCATAAAGGGAAAAAATGGAGCAGTAGCAAAAGCTGCTTGACAGGGGGAAGTGTGAGGTGAAATTTACAGGCATAAAATCAACTTGGCCCATTTCCTTCACTTGATTAGTGTCAGTGATCAATGGGTTACTCTTCTTCTCTTCCTCGCTTCATCTGTCATCCTTTCTGTGCTACTGATTCTCCCTGGATGAAGCAACTTATCTTCTGTACATGTATCATAAATCTTAATTTCATTGTGGGTATACCTGTGTGCAGCTGCTCAGACAGGATTTATTGTAGAAAATCTTCCCCAACTGTGTAAATAATAAGTGTGTTGGCTCGCACGGTCACGATGTGAAAAAAAGCAACCTAAATTTGGACTGTGTGTGTACTCTCAAGAAGCAGCTAATATCAATAATCTAGAGGTGCAAAGACCAGTGAACAGGAGTCATCTGGTTTCACATGATCTATATTTTCTGTGTGATGAGGGCATTGCC
Source organism: Diplotaxodon limnothrissa (assembly GCF_057381915.1). Lineage (NCBI taxonomy): Eukaryota > Metazoa > Chordata > Actinopteri > Cichliformes > Cichlidae > Diplotaxodon > Diplotaxodon limnothrissa. The sequence goes on along the minus strand of NC_140601.1, from coordinate 17,330,276 downwards.
TGTGGGATGGCAGCAGTTTAGGTGTTGCTAGAACATTGCTCATGCGGGCCCCAGACAACCAAGACAGATCACCGTGGCGAGCCTCTGACTCACCCACTGGCCTCGCTCCCCTTGCAACTTGCTGAAGAAAAGCTTCAGCTCTTTAACTGTGATGCTGTAGCTGGCAAGTACACCCAGCATGTCCACCAGCAGGTCTGCAAGGACACACGTACACAAAGAGGACAGAAAAACACAGGCGTTAAACATGGCAGGTTAAAAAACAGGCTGACAAGATATAATACAACCTTATTTCCAAAACAGTTCAGCAAACGTGTAAAATGTAATAAATAAATAAATAAATAAATAAATAAATAAATGCAGTGATTTCCAAGTCTCACACTCACATGTTATTCTCAATAGGACATAGAAACCTTATCAAGTGTTTGGACTGAGATGTTGAACTAAATCCTATATCAGACAAGAATAAGGGATTCCTCTTCCAAACGTCCTGCAGCTAGTGTCCTCAGTTCCCACACGTTTACAAACTACTGTTAAAAGAAAAGAGGATGCTACACAGTGGTAAACATGACCTTGTTCCAACTTTTTTGAGACATATTGCTGCCATCAAATCCAAAAGTACCTCATTTTTGTCTTAACATGATACATTTTCTGAGTTTAAATAATCGATGTTCTCTTCTAAATAAAATATGGTTTTCTTAGATTTGAGGTTCATTGCATTCCGTTTTACTGTACATTTTACACAGCATCCTAGCTGTTTTGGAAGTATTACAGTAAGAATTACAGTGTAGCGAACGCTTCGAGCAGCTAAATAACTAAAAACGGAGACCTAAAATAGACAGGATGCTCCGGGAGAGTCCCAGCTTCTGTGCAGTCTCTTATTAGCCATTATTAATAATGAGCCTAGTGACAGATAAGACTAGTGTGCATTTTATGGAAGTTAACCGTTTAATATGATTCACTTCTTCCAGCATAAAGATGAACGGCAGTAACATCTGAGAGGATGTTTTCTACATAATATTAAAGTCTTGCTGTTCAATTCTGTACTACATGGTTTCATTTTGGTTTTTAGTAAAGGGGATTGCAGATCTCTTTAACTTAACTAATACTGCATTCACACTAAAGTAAATGTTATTATAATCATTACTTTTAGCTGCCTAGTTACTACTGGGCTATATCACCCTTGCTTGACTGCATACATGCTCCAGGCCAGAGCTGTTCTAGCTGGCAAAGGTTCACTGAACCATACACTGCAGGACTAGTTCATACTAATTTCCAGATGGGCATCAGACAAATTAGACTTAGACTTAAGGAGGCTGTGCAGGACAACTGAATCCTCACTCAGCATAATATGTGAGGATGAAATTATGATATTTTGGACAAAAAACTGTAGTGATCAATTCACATGTGGAGTTGGAATTTATCATTTAGCCAGCTCTCCTTCCTTACAGAGGTCACAGTAAAGGCTTAGCAACAAAACATCTCTTCTCCAGATGGGGAAGATTCATTGTTTTGTTAAGCAAACATCTGCAGCCTTTGCAGCTGAATAGCATGCTGCAACTGCTACACAAGCCAATTGCCTTTAACCTTTAAAAACTCATGGAAAGACAAAGACTTGTTTCAATGAAGGACTGTTTTCAGCACCTGCGATCATGCTGTCAATGGTGGATATACGCTGGAGCACAAGCTGAATGAGCCCCACTTCAGTGCACGCCTGCAGGTTGCGGACACTCTTCTTGAGGATGGCGGTGAAAATGCTCCAGATCTCAGCCTGACAGTTGGGCTCACACTTGTCCAACAGCTCGACCATGCACACAATGCTCTCCGGTTCCTGGATGATGAAGTTCATCTCCAGGTCAAACTGGCCGCCGACCAGCTGGAAGACAGAGAGAAAAACAAGTGAGGGTGGATGAGGAGGAGAGAGTTCCTTCCTTTTCTTTCATAAGCAGACAACAGAAACATTCCTAAGTGTGGGTCCACACTCCTAAACAGATCATTAGTCAGGCATTAGAGATGATGCCAGAGGATTAAAGGTCAACAGAGAATCTCTGTAAGTCTGTGGTGTCTACAGCTAACCTTCTGACACTGCAATTATTCAAGAGCAAAAACTATTGACCTAGTAATAGTTCGTTAATGAACTTCGGTTCTGTAAATGCCAAAATGCTAAGAGCATTGTGGAGTGTGTGTGCATCATAGTGATACTGCATCAATACACACACACACCTGGGATCTGTGTGTGTGTGTGTGTGTGTGTGTGTGTGTGTGTGTGTGTGTGTGTGTGTGTGTGTGTGTGTGTGTGTGTGTGTATACTACGAACAGGAGGCTCACCTCATGCACTACCATCCTGAGCTAATGTTCGGTGGGCTAACTTACTTTAAATCAACTCAACCCAAAAAACTATTCAACACTGTGACACAGTTGGCTTGATATTACTACCTACTAATTCAGAGCAAGCTAAGGGCTCAGTCACATGAGTAAAAATAGGATTTATATATGTAGACAGCAACAGATATGCGATTTTTGATGATTTATTAGAAACAGATTGCATAGGATTGCCAACTTGACCCCATTCAATCGCAGATTAATAACAGAGTACTCTGTATTACGGCAACATTTATGGCAGGTTTTAGTCTCAGTTTTGGCATCACGGATCATCTCATTTTGCAGCACAAAAAACATAAAAACCAACTTGGACAAAAGCTAATTTTAAAGGGTTTAAAAATGTCAGAAATAGTTGTGTTTAACTTTGCAAACTGCAAATTATGTCCTCAGAGTGAAAAGCATGTTTAGAGGTCTTCTATTCCTGTAGGAGGTCCTGAAATACTAACAGCATCCGACAGAGCCTGGCAGACACAAACTCGGGCTGAGATTAATTTCCCGTTCTGATCAAGTTCAAGAGAAACAATAGCATTTGTATAAACCACATCCTGCCATATATGCACAGCTTTCTACACAACATAACACACAACCCCAAGCTCTATTCCTTTCTCCATGAAAGAAACTAATTACAGTATTAGTCAACCTCAGCAGCGATCTCCAGCTAACGCTTATTCAGGCGGTGGTGAGGTAGATTGCTTGTCTTATTGCAAAGAAATAATGTTCTTTGTGTCCAGGGAAAAAATCTACGAGCCATAAATGTCATGATTTGTCACTCCTTAATAGTTGTGATGACATTTTTATTATTGAACCCTGCCTAATAGAAAAAGATAAAGAAAATAACAACACGGATGTCAAATTAATAATGCGAGGAAGGCTGTCATGTTTAGAATCAAGGAGGTGTGACTAGACAAAAACAAAAAGATTGCCGTACCACCATTAGACCAGCTCAGTGTGAAAACAGTGTGATTTGGTGCAGGGATCAGAAACTGTACTATTAAAATGAGAGAGGGGAGATTTACTCTGCAAATGTGTATCTGAGCAGAAGATAGAGGAGGAGGGGTAACACAGCTGCCCCTGCTGCTGCTGCAATATCTTTAAAGACGCAGCTCTCCCATCGTCCTTTTGCCCTCCCCTCACATATAATCCATTTATTCTTTATGTCACCATTAAGCCTGGGAAGATATCCTTTACCTTTTGACAGAATCAGATACACGATGCATTTTTCCTATCATCCCTTTGCACACAGCCTCAGATGAAACATAATGTAAAAAATATGTTTTGGTACTAACATATTGTTCCAAAATTCACAACTACTGCAAATGCAAACAACTTTGTATCTAAACATATGAAATGCCCGCATTTAGCTTTTGTCAAAAAAACACTTGTAACTTTTAACACATAAATAAACTGTAGAAAATAGTTATTTTATCACTATATATCATATTTATATGAATATTATTTTACAAAGAAAACATAAACCAGAACATCAGTGATGGAGTCGCTCATCTGACTCACAATCCATCATCATTTACTGGTTGCTGCACGAAAAAAAAAAAAGACAACCATGGCCTTAAACTTAAGCTCGCTTTGGCTGAAGACTCATTGAGTGATCACACATTTATCCTTTTTTTTTACAAATCAACACCACAAACCAAATTTTGTTATTCAGTTTTAATTAGTTACATTCAAATGTCTCAAAGCCTCGAGATTGTTTTAGCTCACTATGTCCATGGACAGACATAAAATAAAAGTAACAACATATTTTTTACCACATATGGATTATTCACACCTTTCATCAGGCAAACAGCTAAAAGATTAAAAAAAAAAAAAACATCAGTCTGCAAGTATGAATGCAGCACAACTAAACTTTCTATGCATCTGTTCAAATGAATACCAAGCTACCTCTTATTGAAACAAATGGAAGAAAGTGTGGACAAAATGACCAGCATCTCTTCTGTTTCCTTTTTAAAAACCATAAATCGTGCACACCTTTTCTAACTTGGTGGATGCCCATATGTACCATCATGTCATATAAACAACTGATTTATGAGCATCACATTGTAAGCTAGTCATCCATCCATTAGAGTCAACTGACCAACAGATGACAAGAGTGGAAGCACAAGGATGGAGACCACACTGCAGTTGCACACTCTTGAAGCTAACAGGGCTGCTTTTAAATCTGATTTTCCACTTCCTATAATCAGAAAGGTGTCCAAGTCCAAGAAGACTTAAGCAATTACAATAAGTGGTTGTGTGGAAGTGTCCCCATCTCCTCGACAAAGAGGAATCCCCTTGTGGTCCTAATACTAAAATTAAAGTGAAACGATTCTGTAGACAGATAAAAATTACTGGGCTGATGTTGACTACAAAAATGCATTTTTCTGCTTTTGTTTTGTGATAACAAACATCTTGTTTGTCTACCAGGAAATGTTTATGATGCTTACAATATTTAAACTCCCTAAAACATTCAAACCAATGATTTACATTGTTCTTTCTGGGGAACAGGTAAAAAGCTGGCATAGCCTGAACTTCCTTTTTAGTCAGAAGCTACCATAATCGCCAGTGTCTTTTGGAAGCTAGACACCAGATCCCTGGATGGGTAACCTAGCCTGGCTGTACTCCCCTGAGGCCTGCCTGAATTAATCATGGCTGAGCAGCCAAGCAGCCACTGGGCTGTAACACAAAGCACAAACAGGCTGCTCTGGTCTCCATGGAGAACAACACCGGAGGAGAGCTGTTCTAAATGTTACACAGAACCAGTGTTCGTACATCAGATCCAAGAGGATTATGAATTTTAATGAAACTGAAGGCTGACAGCCAAAAAAAAAGGATATCAGGATTAGCAGGAATCAGAATTGTAAAAGTTATAGTTTAAAAGTTAATAGTTTTGTAAATGTTTCATTTCATGTGTTTAATATATTTTCAAACTCTATCAATATTCCTTTGCTATTGTAGAAAAATCATTTTCTATCATAAATGCCACTTTTTTAAAATCCAGAATATCACCTTAAACTAATAAAAATCACCAAAATATTGAGATTAAAAAAGGAAGAAGAGGTGGTCATATAAGACTCTTCCAAAGGGGGGGACCCATCACAACCTCCTACTGACCCTTACTGCAAATAAAGACGATACATACAGTGGGGCAAAAAAGTATTTAGTCAGCCACCGATTGTGCAAGTTCCCCCACTTAAAATGATGACAGAGGTCAGTAATTTGCAGCAGAGGTACAGTTCAACTGTGAGAGACAGAATGTGAAGAAAAAAAAAAATCTATGAATTCACATGGTAGGATTTGTAAAGAATTTATTCGTAAATCAGGGTGGAAAATAAGTATTTGGTCACCTCAAACAAGGAAAATCTCTGGCTCTCACAGACCTGTAACGTCTTCTGTAAGAAGCTTTTCTGTCCCCCACTCGTTACCTGTATGAATGGCACCTGTTTGAACTCATCATCTGTATAAAAGACACCTGTCCACAGCCTCAAACAGTCAGACTCCAAACTCCGCCATGGCCAAGACCAAAGAGCTTTCGAAGGACACCAGGAAAAGTATTGTAGACCTGCACCAGACTGGGAAGAGTGAATCTACAATAGGCAAGCAGCTTGGTGTGAAAAAAATCAACTGTGGGAGCAATCAGCAGAAAATGGAAGACATACAAGACCACTGATAATCTCCCTCGATCTGGGGCTCCACGCAAGATCTCATCCCGTGGGGTCAAAATGATCATGAGAACGGTGAGCAAAGATCCCAGAACCACACGGGGGGACCTGGTGAATGACCTGCAGAGAGCTGGGACCAAAGTAACAAAGGTCACCATCAGTAACACACTACAACGGCAGGGAATCAAATCCCGCAGTGCCAGACGTGTTCCGCTGCTGAAGCCAGTGCATGTCCAGGCCCGTCTGAAGTTTGCCAGAGAGCACATGGATGATACAGCAGAGGATTGGGAGAATGTCATGTGGTCAGATGAAACCAAAGTAGAACTTTTTGGTATAAACTCAACTCGTCGTGTTTGGAGGAAGAAGAATACTGAGTTGCATCCCAAGAACACCATACCTACTGTGAAGCATGGGGGTGGAAACATCATGCTATGGGGCTGTTTTTCTGCCAAGAGGACAGGACGACTGATCCGTGTTAAGGACAGAATGAATGGGGCCATGTATCGTGAGATTTTGAGCCAAAACCTCCTTCCATCAGTGAGAACTTTGAAGATGAAACGAGGCTGGGTCTTCCAACATGACAATGATCCAAAACACACCACCCGGGCAACAAAGGAGTGGCGCCGTAAGAAGCATTTGAAAGTCCTGGAGTGGCCTAGCCAGTCTCCAGACCTCAACCCCATAGAAAATCTGTGGCGGGAGTTGAAAGTCCGTGTTGCTCGGCGACAGCCCCAAAACATCACTGCTCTCGAGAAGATCTGCATGGAGGAATGGGCCAAAATACCAGCTACTGTGTGTGCAAACCTGGTAAAGACCTATAGTAAACGTTTGACCTCTGTTATTGCCAACAAAGGTTGTGTTACAAAGTATTGAGTTGTATTTTTGTTATTGACCAAATACTTATTTTCCACCCTAATTTACGAATAAATTCTTTACAAATCCTACCATGTGGATTCATGGATTTTTTTTTTTCACATTCTGTCTCTCACAGTTGAAGTGTACCTCTGGTGCAAATTACTGACCTGTGTCATCATTTTAGGTGGGGGAACTTGCACAATCGGTGGCTGACTAAATACTTTTTTGCCCCACTGTATGGGTCAGAAAATGCATTACATTTACTGGTTCTTGATTTCGCAATCTTTTCACAATCCCTTTAAATTCAGTTAGCAAGAAATTGAGACTGAGCCTGAGGTCTGAGCTAAACAAAACGAATTTGTGAATCATTACAGGTAGCCATGTGATGCTGACGATGAGAAAAAGCAACAAATGATGACCATTTTGTACCACAGGGGAGGAAATTACCCGGCTAAAAGTAATAGGCACAAACAGTGATGTTGCCAAGTCATAGCTGCAGGGTGACGAGCCCCTCCATTGTGTCTGTGCATGACTATATCCATGCTCATGTTAATCCTTCATTTCTTGTGAAAGTTCAATTAAATTCTATGACTGAAAATGTTTGAATATAAAAAGAGTTGCATGGCTAAGATCAGAGAAAACAGAAAAAAAATTCCCAGACATTTATATGCTCATATCTAGCATCTCTGTAGATTGTCAGAGGGCTTGCATCCAGCTTTGAATTGCTTTGAACGGTCAGAACACGCACGCCCCATCTATCACTTGTTATTATCTGCCAGTTTTGATGCATAAGCTCTTAAGGACAAGCCTAGAGAGAGTGAGACCTGATCGGTATGACATTTGATTGATTCCACTGTGCAGCTAGCAGTCTAAGTACATCCCTAAATCTCATGTGTTGCAATACCTCACTACCAGAAAAAAAACATGTAAATGACTCAAGGCCAAGTTCAATTTGTCCTTTACAAGAGCACTAAATGCCAGATTGTTTTCAATCCATTTTAATGTAAATCAAGTCCAAATAAATAAATAAAATACTCAAATGGGCTGTCAAGAGTAACCATGCTTTCACCACACACACACACACACACACGGCCTACTTTTTCAACAGCTCTCTTAAGTGGATCTATTTTAACAAGCTATCTTGTCAAACCAAATGTAGTTTAGCTTATTCTTCCATGAGAGCCCCCCACTGCATGACCCAAAACAAAGCATCTATCAAAGTGACCCGAAACATGATTTGTGATATGACAACATCTTATAATCCGGCGCTCTTCACTGCTGATAAACACTCACATTTCAAACATATTGATGTGAGATGTTGAAATAGCTCCAGCAGATAAGGAGGTCAACCAAATAATCTGTCCCACTCAAATCCCTCTAGCGCTAGCAGTGATACGGTGGAATGGGCTTCTGATGGAGGAGATGAGGCGAAATAGTGAGCCGAGGTCTTTGAAGGGGCTTGTGATACAAATTTTGGACACAGCAAATTTTAATTAATGTTATCAAGCCCTGTGACCTATAAATCTTCCAGCTTGCTTAAAAAAAAACAAAAAAAACCAAGTCAAAACCAACTGTTGGTAACCACTTCATCACGCAAATCTTGGTCATATTAATTCACCAGCTGTTTGTCAGCTAGAAATAGAAAATGAAGGAATACACAACCCAGCCACTTTATTAGGTACACCGCAGAAGTACTGGATCGGACGCACTTTTAGCTTCATGATAGGTTCAACTAGAGCTGGGCGATAGAACGATAACGATATGTATCGCGATATAACTTTTACTCGATAGAGAAATTAAGCTATCGCGATAGACCTCGCCGCTCTTGTCCTCTTAAAAAAAAAAAAAAAAAAAAAAAGGTCAGCCAATCCAAATTAAGTAGGGCAGAGCTGAACCAATCACAGCCGCAGCGTCACGTCGCGTGACTTGTTACGTACAGCACAAGTGCCAAGCCGCACGTGTGTTTGTTTGGGAAGCAGCCAGCGGGTAATGGAGCCAGCGGGTAATGGAGGAAATGAGTGTGCCGACTAGAAAAATCAACCGAGTGTGACCGAAGAGAAAACAGATGATGGTTCCAATGCCGGAGAGATTGTCGAACGGAAGAGCCATAGAAGTTCCGTAGTGTGAAGGTATTTCGGCTATTTCAAGTCTGACAAAAAACAGAGTAGCGTGCACTGTAAATTGTGCCGAAAACAAGTCTGGAAATACAATAAACTGGTGCATGCGTCACACTGTGCGCCACGTTATTGTTTCAGTGAAATGAATTTCTACAATACTGTTACTGTTAATTCTACTCTCTGCAGTGTTTAAATGCTTACATATACACACAGTTACTGTCCCTCCACACATACGACTCGGTTCTGCTTCTATGCCCCAGCTTTGTTTACTTTTTCCCACCGAGGCTTCTAGACTTCTGATTGGCCAACATTTCTGCACGGTTAGGAATCTAGCGCCACCTGCTGCTTTGGCATGTTCATAGCAGCGTTTTCCTTCATTTCTGCCTTTATGTGTGGACGAGATTATTTTTTAAAACGAAAACGGAAAATCTCCGTTTTCAAAAACACCCGTGTACGTGTGGACGTAGCCTCAGTCTCTGACTGGAAGCGCTAATTCGTCATTCAGCTTTTGTCAGACTAAAGTAACTGTTAAAACTGTTTGAAAAGCTCAGCTATACAACAAGGAGAGATTGAGAATTTCCTTTTAGTTCTCAGTTTATTTGATATTGACAAAAGTTAGTCAGTTTTGTCTGTTCTTCTGTAAAACAAACTAAGATTTATTTTTAGAATTAATATTTTGTTTCTAAGTGGAATTGACAATTTAGTCTGTTTCGTTTGTTCTATTTTGAAACTTAAACGCTTTAGCGGCTGCCTTTTGTGTAGTTTGCAATATTTGCCTTTATTTATCTGAAAAAGTCTCATGTTCCTTAAGTACATCTACCCTGTTGAACTTATTATGGGAAATAAATATTTAAATAAAAACAAGCTGCTGATTATTTCACATTTTACTTGTGAGCAACAGCACATTTAAATCTTACAAATTCTTACAAGTTATTTGGCTTATATCGTGATAGATATCGTTATCGCCTGAAATGAAAAAAACATATCGTGATATGAAAAAATCTCATATCGCCCAGCTCTAGGTTCAACAAGGTGCTTTTGCTCCATACTGACATGATGCCATCACACAACTGCTGTAGATTTGTGAGTTAGACATCCATAGTGTCAATCTCTTGTTCCACCATATCCCAAAGGTGTTCTATTGAATACAGGTCTGCAGACTGTGGAGTACAGTGAACTTGCTTTCATGTTCAATTAAGCAGTTGAATATGAGCTGAGCTTTGTGACATGGTGTATTATCCTGGTGGAAGCAGCCATCAGAAGATGAGTACCCTGGGGATGAATAGATGAACAGCAACAATACTCAAGTAGGCTGTGGTGTTTAAACAATTGGTAACAGTTGGTAATAAGGGCCTAAAGTTGCCAAGAAAACATCCACCACACCGTTATACCACCACCACCAGCCTAAACCATTGACACAAGGCAGGATGATCTAGTTATTGATACCATTAATACAAAACTCTGAGCCTACAATTTGAAATCAAGACTCATCAGAGCAGGCAATGCTTTCCCTCCCAATCTTCTATTGTCCAATTATGGCGAGACCATGCAAACCGTAGCCTCAGTTATCAGCTGACAGAAGTGACACCTGGTTTGACCATTCTCCTCTGACACAACATGCCCAACAATTTTAAATCAAGAGAACTGCTGTCACTGAATATTTTTCTCTAGACAACTTGTTGTCTTACAACTTAGAAGGTTATCTGAGTAAATCCCATCAGTACCACCGGCACAAACAACCATGCCCTAATCAAAGTCATTCTGATGCTTGCTTTAAACTTCAGCAGCTCATCTTGACTGTGTCTACATGGCTAAATCAAACTAATAAAGTGGCCTGTGAGTGTATCTTGAAAGCAAAACCAGAGTTTGATGACAGCTGACAAAGTCACTGAATATTATCATTTGGCATTTCACATTATTGATAAGACCCAGCAAAAATCAGTTTTCTATAAAATCAAACTTTGCTGCTCAACATTCATGATCCAAGTGTCAGACATCAGACCCTCCCACCCCCACAATCCTGAGTTGGATAAATGGTTAAGAAAATTGATGTATGGATGGATGTTTACATTTATCTCCACTCATAATTATACTACAGCACATCCAAGTAAAAATGCACTGAATTGTACTAGTTTCACCATGCTGTAATAAGGCTTGTTATTACAGCTTCAGTATTGGAAAAGCTATTCACATACCACCCAATCAATATTCTGCCTTGTGCATGAGCCTGCCACTTTGCATTTTCTAAAACAGAAGTGGAGAGCAAAGTGGTGAAAATTATGCATGCAATGACCATGAAAACGGCGGTCCAATGATCACAGTGCAACATAACCTTTTAAAGTGGCTCACTCCATTCATCTTGTATGACAATTTGTTTTTCAAAATGTAATACATTGTTTTCCCGAGCCACAATGCTACCTTCAATACCATATGAGACGAACATGATGAGAGGCAGAGTGGAGAGGGAGGAGGGAGATATTTTAATAGCTGGATTTCTAAGAATATCTTCAGAAGTGCAGTCTGCCAAGCTTTTGTTTTTAACAACGGCTGGCATTCATTTTTACACTACAATAGGAGTGATGATGTCTTGGCTTTAGTTTGATTAACACATGATTTCTTTTGTTGCATCATTTATTTATCTAAGAACAGATTTACACAACATGCAGATGGAGTATAACGCACATGAACCTGCAGAGTTTTTGGATTATTTCATGCAATCACACAGCATTTATTTTTACTAAAACTATGTGCACACTGTGAAGGAATAAATGAAGCAGAAACCAAGACAAGAAAAGGGAACCCAAGCCTTAATTAGGACCATTACATCTGATTTAATAGACTGCAGATGAAATGTTGCTTTTACATATTTTACCTGCCGAGATTGTAAGGTGTGTGAAAGGTGGGTCCACAAAAAGCAAATCAACATTCCTGTATGAAACACTTTGTGCCATCGTCCTTTAAAAGATGCCACAAAAGATCTGATAAACTGCCATCAATTCTCATCAAAATATACTACCTGCCTCGAAATAGCCTACATGGAGGGGCGTGACTATGATCTGTAGTAGCTCTTTTCCACATTTGCATAGAAAGATAAATATAAGCACTTCAGTGATACTGTGAGAAGCTGGATTTTGACCTTTTCTCCTATTAAGCAAATACTCGTACACATCACATGAGTTGGTGAGCTATTCAAGTCCCCTGTTTAATGCTTGCACTATCTGGCAATCGAGTTCGAGTTGCAGGGTGGCTGCTATTGTCAACAAAAGGAAAAGGCTTGTCAGGAAATAGTCCTCATTAGTAATCAGACTTCTTGGTTTGGAGCAATCTCTTAGTTTTCATGGACAGCTCTGACCAACTAAACTCCTTTTGCTTCAGGAATAGATGTTCAACATCACAACAATAAAATCCTGCTTTGTACATCACATTTTAGGGGGAAAAATCCTTACATGGCTTCTGTTTGGAGCGGGTTATTGAGCTAATTCTGGGGGATAGGTGTTCTCTGCTACTGTGATGTGACTTCCATAAAAGCAGACATGGAAAGAATGATTCGATCAAACAAAGAAAGTCAAAGTGTAGCAGCTTTGCTTGTGGTTTTAGTTTGAATAGCAGCCGTACAATAAGTTAAAAATAGCAGCTACAGGGCTGAAGAAGGAAAGAGATAAACATTAGTCATTACAGAGGAATTCCAGCCCGTTTTGATACATGGGGTGAAATCAAAATTTAAACACAAAGAAGCCTCCATTAATACATCTCTTTAACGGAAAAGGTGGGCTGTAAAGGTTTCCTTATAAACAAAATACTGATTTTTTCCTCATTCACTGAGGTACCAAAAGGTACCACACTTCAGACTAAAAACATAACTGTACTTTATTGTGCTTGAATAACAAAGCACACTTTTCCAATCACAGGTTTTTTGGTTTTTTTAAAACACCTTCAAATCTGTTTTTTTATGAACGTCCCATCAAAATAAAATTATATTTTCCAGCACTTTTGTACACAGATTGGGGAGCTTTGGAAACTTTAGATTTTTGAGTACCTTTGTAAGTGGCAAATTGAAGGTTAACATAACATGTCAATTTAAGCCTAAGAGCTCATAGTCATAGTAGTACAGTTACTGTATTGCAGCCACAGGCATATATTACCACCGAAGCAGCTTTTTTATTTAGATTTTATTTATTGCAAGCTCCTGAATGTGACACCAACCTGCTAACCTAAGAAATTTGTACTCTGGTACAAAGTTATAATGACAGCAGCTCTAGTATTGTGCATTTTGCTTTGTTATGTGAAAGAATATTAATGCAGCTTGATCCCAAATGCAAAGAATGGGCTATATGATCCATATCATTTGTTTGACCTTTTAAAAAAAAAAAAAAAAAAAAAAAAAACAGATGTAAACAGATCCAGAATTCAAATTCTGTTCAAAAAGTTACTGGAAGGTTTTATCACCGTTTGAAATCTGGGAAATCCCACATGGGGAGGCAGGAAACCGTCTGCACCCTCCAGCATATCCCAACAAAGTTGCTCTACTCTAACGGACTTCCTGTAGTTTCCTCTGCATATCATAAAATTCTAGTCAACAAAGACCATGCATGAAGGCCACAGAAAATGGCACGATGCACATTTACCTGCAAGTAAATCATTACCCAAGTGTGATTTAGTATTTCCATCCTGATGTAGAAGCACTCTTTTAGTATAGGAACTCAACAACTGTTTTGAAAGCCGTACGTTGTATTTGTATATGTGGTATTATGATTGAGTAGTAGTAAAGTAAACGTGAATTGTGGGGATAAACATTCAAAATCCTAAGTGCCAGCATGGCCTTTAAAAGCAAGAGAGCTACATTTGTGTCAAGTCAACTCAAATTTATTTATTTTGAAGCACATTTAAAAAACAAAAACAAAAAAAAGATTAAAATTACATTAAAAAAGTAGAACAACAGATGAAAAAAAATGTCTATCCATGTTTAATGTATAGACATTTGCCTCTGGGAATCCAAAGCTAACTGCTGAACCTTGATGACTTGAGTGCAGCTCAATAAAACAAAGTGATGTAAGATGTCAAACTGATAACCCCAGTGCGGTACCAGCATGAATACCCTCGACCTTTTAACATTTATTTCAGTGGTTTGAGAGCAGGTGCTGCCTTTCCGATCGTCCTATAGACCTTTGATGGCATCGCTCGACGTCTCAGCAGTCATCGTTTATGGGTTACTGCATCATTCTTCTGACATCTCAGAGAAAACTGTTTGATTTGGATTAAAGGCAGGGTGACTAACTTCATATTCATTGCTGCCCTCTTCCTTTTCCAGCAATAAAGTGAGAAAAAAAAGCAAAAGCAAAATTATTTACTCTTTAATTCTGGCAGAACTACTGGGAGAGTCCTCCCTCAGCCTTTCACCTAAATAAGTCGTTCAATAGAAGCTATGTGCACTCCACCTTTTCTAACAGTTTATAATACTACTCCCTGCCTACAGAGCCTAGAACATAAAGAAAACTAATCAAAAATCTAGACTTTATTTTCCAACATAGAACATGCAGTGATCAAAAGCTTCATAAAGGTTTTATATCCATCTAGAAAAAGAGAAACAAAATGCTGCGATGCCCCAAAATCCAGATCTCAACCAGCCTGAAATGCTGAACCTTAAAAGAGCTGTGCATCAACAAATGCCCACAAACCTCAATGAACTGAAGAAACACTGTAAGGAAGAGTGGGCGAAAGTTCCTCCACACAGAAGGTCACACAGGAAGTTATTAATCAGATGCTGATAAATGTGCTTCTACAAGCTGTTGAATCATGGGGTGTACTTAGTTTTTGCCCCCATACGCTGCATCTGCATTTTGGTTTAGTTTGTTTTAAATCAATTATGTCATGTGTTGTTCTTCTTCAAAAGTTGTATTTAGAAAACCTAAAACTGAAAAGGGATATACTTTCCTTTTCACTGTAGAGCTGTGTGAACTTGACCTTTTGTTTTTGGGGTATAATTGAATTCTTTCTTCTGCTTTCGAATGGCCAAAATGTGTTTTGTTAGGTCACAGAGAACTTGATCTTCTCCTCCAAAATCAAATCGTTTCATTATGACGGTAAAGTAAACATTTGTGGAAAAAAGTTTGAGGAACGTCCTCCAGATCAGACTTATCACCCTGTGAAAATATTTGATGAATTGTGAAATAAAAATTATGACCAAGTTGACCCAGATCTATTTAGCAGCTTGTGATGTGTCGAATAAGAGTCCAAAACCTTTTCAAAACTAGAGTGTTTTCAAAGAGCTGATTGATGTGGTGAATAACACCCTGTTGAATCTTTCTAAAACATGCTGCTGGCTTCACATTTAAGATGGACATTGAAAAAAAATAAAAAATTTATACAATTTTAATATTTTTCTTTTTGAAGTCTAAATCGCAGCAAAAAAAAATAAAAAAATTCTGGCACAACTTCACCTGCTTCCAAGGTGCATGGAGAGGATGAAAGAATTCACAAAGTAGGAACTCCAGCAACACTTGAGGGAAGATTAACAACTTAAATAATTGACCAACGCGTTTCGGCTTGTGGCCTTCATCAGGGTCATAGTAAAACATTGTAAAAAAATTGCTTAAATACAAGACAGGAAACAGAAAAAGATTCAAATTAACCAGTCAAAACTTCATAGATAGGTCAGCTGACATATAATAGGTAGGTATTGGTTAATTGGCTAAGTCACGCCCAAGTAAATACCAGACTAGATCATTACTGATTATTCACATTTTGCTCAATGTTCAAGCCTTTTTGAAAATGGGGTTGTACAATAACCAGATTCATACAAGTTTCAATGTAACGCCTCCAAATTTTCAGTTAGTGCAGCCGCTTTGACTCCAGCAACCTACGCATTGTGGGTTAGCATGTAGGTATGCAATCACAAGGGTGCAATTTTGCTGGTAAAGTGAGCTTTAACTCAAAACTCAATTTCAACACACTGGTTTGAATACACAAGTATTACCTGGGTATTCTACACGTTAATACTTTGATCAGTAAAATAACCGGATAAGTAAAGTCTGAGGGAAAGCAGATGATCCATTATGAAGGGTAGAATCATTCAATCATGCCCTTTACTAATGCAGAGGAACACGCCTCTAGTTACAGAGCGGCTTCAACTAGAGGAAGTGAATATATCACCAGTGTGTCTGTCTGAAGTGAAGCTGAATATCATTAATTATACTAACACTTTACAGTGTTCATAGCTTTATGGTAAAGTGTCAAGAGTGTCAAGAAACCATCTGTTCTGTGCTTCTAAAACTACTGCACATAACAGACTTCAGGTTTCAATGTAGAAAACCTTTCTGAATCAGAATGACAGCTGACTTGGTCTGAATACAACAGTCAAGCAGCTGACACTGGGACACTTCTCCCCCCTTTCTTAGTTTTCAGCCTAGTCTGTTGCATTTACTCATGTAAAATATTAAGACATGCACTTTATCAACTTGATCTCAGATAGCTTCTGATAAATGTCTCTAAATATTTGCATAGAGTGCAGTAAAACTAAATTAATTTGAGCAATTTGCAAAGCAGTTTACAAAAGGTCAGGGAAAAAAGTTTAGTATTAATCTCTTATAACACTTTTACTGAAAAACAGTTATTGCTGTATGATGCAATTTCAATAGAAATAAAAAAAGTAACTTCTCATGCAATGCTGTGTCATACAAAACAGTTTGCCACATTTTCCACATTCTTAAGTCTATCACAGATATCCAAGGGCAGTTCATTTTCACATTATCTAAGGTTTACCTAAATTGCTAATCAACCTGCCCAAAAACAAAGGAAAAGGTAGACAGCAATGCTATGAAACACTAGAAAGAGAAAAAGCAAGAAAGAACATTTAGACATTAACATTTACATTACTTTCCCTTTAAATCTTTGCTCACACTATATTATGTTGTATCCAGCACATATTATGTTTTAACATTCACAACCCATCTAAGCATCTAGCACTGAAACTTGACTATCTGCCAAATAGTACTGCAATATCATCACTGTGAAAAGAAAGGTTAACACTGCTTGGCCAGAAGCTATAGCGTTCAAACATGTCATTTTAACTAGAACTTCAAGGTGCCAGCATTCAAAAAACCACATGCTTTTCACATAACAATGCTTAATATAATAGTTAATTATCTCAGGTAGGTGCAACTCCTAGCTGGTCAATGTACAACTTTATTTTAACAACAGCTGACCTGAGCTGTTGTTAAGTCCACTATCATAATTGTCCTTCAAGTGATTCCACTATTGTTACCATAAATGCTGGAACCAATAAAAATGATGAGTAGCCATTTTATCTTTATATCTCCTGAAGTCAATTGTTGATAGTCCTGCAGTCTCAATGCATAAAACACTTAATACTGTTACCCCTCTGAAAAAGAAAGCTATGACTCAGGAGGCCAGTCCCATGGTTCAATTCACACTTTAAAGCATCAAAGCATTTATAAAGAATTTCAGCCAGTCTGGGAAGATAAGCTAGAAGTGCACATTACTCACTGTTATTGGAAGGAAACAAAAAAAACAACATTTTTTAACAGGCCGAGACAGTCATAGTAACTCAGTTCAGCCTTTCATTGATTTAGCTGTCAGGACTGAGTCTTTCCAAACTGTCACAGATGTATCATCAAATGGAGCCGCTTTAGAATAAGACCAGATTTAGACTGTTTCTCTGTGAGTTAGCATTAACAATAAGTTGATTTAGACCATAAACGGGCCCCAAATGGATTTGACAAATCTTGAAGACATACCTTGCAGACAATACCTGATTGGAACTGAGATTACTCCAGCAATGACCCAAGGCATAGCTTCAAACTATGCAAGAACTATTCAGACAAATGCAATAAAATGCTACTCTGTCTGTCCATGTATCATAACGTATCATACCTCACAGCTACTGAGATGTTTGTTACATAAGGAGTACCTGTCAAACTGAGTGAAAGGCCTCATGAAGCATGTGGGGTAAAGTCTCCAAATAACCTCTGCAAGTTACCAGCTAGAATGTCAAAAGAATCTGGGTGTACTCTGCATCTCTGATCACCAGCGTTTCTTCACTGGCTCTCAGTTTAAAAAAAATAAAAAATAAAAAAAAATAAAAAAAAATCACAAATAGCATTTAAAATCCTTTTCCTCATGTACATAGACTTTAATGAACAAGCTTGATAATATCTTAAGCTGATTCCACACATGAACTGAGAAAACTGTCAGAGGAATTGTCCAAAGCTCTCTCAGATGTAGGACACAGCAGGAGATAGTTCACATCAGCCATGCCCTCAGTACTGGAAATACTCTGTTTGGTTCAAGCGAGGGTGCTGCTGGGTAGCGTGATCATGAGAAAGGACACAAGACAACAGACGAACTAGGAAGTTTGTCGGTCAGAGACTGTTGAACATCCAGTCAAACCATGTCAGATGTTTTACATCCTGACATGTTTTTCCACTGGGTAATCTCTATAATACTATAATGCATGAAAACAGCTTTAAAGACTTATCATAATATCATCCTAGTAGAGCTCTTTGTAGTATAGTGCAGACTTCAAGAGTATCCAAATTAGGACGGCAGGCAAAGCTATCAGGATCCTGTGTTGTGGACAGACACCCTGCTCTACTTTAAACAAGCGGCCCAAAACTTCTCTTCGGGGCAAAAATTGCATAAAGATTAAATGAAACTTAAATGAAGTGACCCTAGCCATTTACTTAACGGTACAGTATTAATCTGTGTGCAAGACAATACAAATGATAGCGGGCATAATTACCCCTGTGGCTCTTGGGCACAGTTTTATTATCAGCTTGTTGGTGTTTGAGAGCCTTCAACAGCGCCTGTTCCCAGTTTCCGCCATCATAACCATTAGCATCTTGACAAAATGCCTTTGTGAGCTGGCACAGTTACAGGCGAAACAATAAGTAGAGATGTAGGCCAAGTAGTAGGCTACACTACCCTGACCCTGTTTCTTAAAAGCAGGCAGTCACTGCAACAACCGCAAATGGCGAGAAATCTATGAGCAGTTAATCTTTTACTATTTGTTCAGCATTCTACATTTAAAAGCAAACCTAAACCAGAACAGTTTGGAGAATGGTACAAGTGACTCAGGTTTGAGTGAAAGAACAACACTCAAAGAATATTAATTTAACAGAAGTTGCAGGAAGACAAAAACCATTAATCAAAAATAATCAAATTAATAACGCAAGTTTTTCTTTTGGTTTCCTGGAATGTTTGTTCTCTGACAATAATTGGAAACTTTAAAACTAACTTTCAATTAAAAAACATATGCGATTACATCTAGACTACTGTGTGTGCAACAAGACTTTAAGTTGGATGTGTTGCCTGCTTGATAAATGTATTCTAGCCACACTTTGCCAATTGTGCATACGAGCTGATTAGTTTACAAATAAACTTGCAGAATGTAGTAATTCTAATAATTGGAATTGTGCTCACTGAAGTAAAACTTGTATAAACAATAAAGCTAATTGGTTATTCACTGCTGTGTGTTACAAGTCTACATTTGGTGGTCGCCTGAAATCTAAGTTTTCTCACTTACAAAGAAATGAACAGTCTCTAATTTTTTGGTAGTTTCATTTTAATACACAGAGAGAATATCAACCAAAAATCCAGAAACAAACCCCACATTTCATTAAAATTAAATATTGCTTTTAGTGTCATTGAGTAGAATGAGTATTTGATACCCTACCAACCAGAATTTTGACTCCCACAGATTGTTTGTGGGCACACAAATTACAATGAATCAATTACAGATACTCCCAACTTCAACTAGTTGTGTGTATATAACACACGCGTCCACAGAATCAATTTCTTCCATTACAACTTCTCCACCACCATAGGTGAGACCAAAGAGCTGTCAAAGGATGTCAGGAACAAGATTATAGACCTGCACAAGGCTACATGTGCTAAAAGACCATCTGCAAGAAGCTTGGTGAGAAAGTGACAATGCTGGTGTGAATATTTGGAAAGGGAAGAAATATAACGCACTTAGAAACGCAGTCTCCAACAACACCATTAGCAACACACTATACAATAAGGTCCAACCGTTCAAGAAAGAACTTGTACAGGTCCAACTTAAGTTTCCCAGTGAACATCTAAATGATTCAGAGAAGGCTTGGGAGAAAGTGCTGTGTCCAGATAAAAATCAAGCTATTTGGCATCAACTCAACCTGTCGTGTTTGACGGAATAGAAATGCTGAGTATGACCCAAAGAACACCATCCCTACAGTCAAGCATGGAGGTGGAAGCATTATGCTTTGGGGCTGTTTTTCTTCTAACGATACATGAAAACTTGAAGGTACATAAAGGGCAGGGCTATGTAATGTAAAACCTTAGACTTCCTGCCCTCAGCCAGAACACTGAAGATGACTCATGGATTGGTTATCCAACATGGCAGTAACCTGAAACATGCCACTAAGGCAACAAAGGAGTGGCTAAAGAAGAAGGACATTAAGGTCATGGACTGGGTCACTCAAGTACATGTATTGCTTGAGGATCAAATACTTTTTTCACTTAATGACATTTAAATGAATTTATAACTTTTCTGTAATATGTTTTCTTTTTTTCCTGGACTTTTGTTTGATATTTTCTCTCTCTGCATTAAAAGGAAACTATCAGAAAAAATAGAGACTGGCTTTTCTTTGTAAGTGAGCAAGCATACAAATTCAGCAGGGAACAAAGTAATTATTTTCCCCACTGTACTCCAGAGGTAGTTACCACTAAACTGTCATGTGGAACAAGTTTCCCTAACCACACTCCTGAAGTAGGATGTGACACCAGGCAACTGTTCCCACCCAGTGCTTATCAACGCTCCCATTAAATCTTTTTAAAGCAAAAACAGGAAAAACAAAGCACACTTCTCAGAGATATTTCATGTAACTACAGTGTCCCAAAATACTATATCTCAAGCTTTTAACGGTCTCTAAATTCTTGTTATGTAAGACATATCTCTCCGATGACACGCATCTCTTTCAAACCCTGTTAAATCCTGAGGCCATCTGCCTATTTGTCAACAAACAGCAGACAATGAGGCATGATGGGTGCATTATCTGACCTGCTCCAGGGCTAAATAAAGACACTGCATAAAGAAGGAGAAAACAGGCATTCCAGTTGTGGCTTTTTAAACCCACTTACACCTATAGCTCATCCAGACCAGCTAATCCTGTTTACCCTCAAGAAAACTCACTGTGGTGATTTCACTGTTATTTCTATGAAAAAGACATGACTGCCAAAATGGTGCAACGAACACAAATGCCCTCTTTTGTTTAGGGAAACAAAAAGACCATTTACGGAAACAATGAGCACTGAATATTATTCTGAAAATAAAATAAACAGACAGTCATGCTGACAGTCAACAGTCCTATACCACTTCGGACTACCTTCAGATACAGTGATGCAAGAAGAAAGAGGTGTGACCCTGAAATTGGGCTGATGCGACAGAAGCAGAGAGAAGCAGATAGCATTTCATTCATGTGTCAGATTAAAGGGCTCTTTGTTACTGCCAGAGAGGGCAAAGCATGCCTGGAGAGAGCACAAGCATCGCCCTCACTCTTACAGCTTTTGTGCCAGACTGCTTGCAAATGAAGGGAGAATGTGTGTGTGCTTGTGGGCAACATATGCACACAAGCAGTGAATTATGAAAAAGAAAAAAAGAAAAAAAGACTCAAGTGTTCATATTAACACTTGTCTACCATCTTGGGGATTATCTTATTGCAACCATCGCTAGTTTCTAGTCAGGGCAAAAATAGCCTGTATCTGCTGATAAGAATAAAGCTACTAAACTCAATTTCACAGTTTTAAAGCGTGACACATAATAATTCCACAGAACAACTACTTTTCAGGAAGTAATAAGGGTCCCAGGCAGCCTATTTAAAGAAATAAAAAGGGAAGATGCAAGTTTAGAACAATTAATTTCACTTATGACAGCCTATCTCAAAGGAGGATCCTCTGTGTCAACATCAGTCCCACAGATGATAAAGTGGGCAACAAGGCACTATCAAACACAAACTGCACATGCTCAGAAGCACAAAGACAAAGAAAGAGACCTTAAAATATCACTGAAGAAACAGAATAAAACTGATTTGCCTCGTTGACACAACTAGAAATACAGAATGCCTGGAAAACAGTAGCCTCGTAGAAGGGAAATTAAATGCAAGTAGATATCATAAAAAAGGATAAAGACATGCCCAAAAAGAGGCCATCTAAGCTATAGCTACAGCTAAATACAGATTTAATACATAGTGTTGCAGCAGGTAGTTCAAATACAGTGGCTCAAGACAAACTGAAGCACATGGACAGACAAATTCCAACACTCCACATTTTAACATTTGAAAAAATGAAATGAGAAACGTCAACTTTATGAATGAAATTATGATTTTACTATACGCCATCTTCCAGAAAGCCCTGTAGCATAACAAGATCACTTTGGTTAATGAAGCCCTGTGGCACAGACTGCATTTTCAGATACATGAATAAACCTATCCCATATTAAATAAATCATAACTAAATAGAAACATCACAGAGTTTTATTTGTGGCTTCTTCTGCTACGAGCCTTCAGGCTGTAGTTCTTTGTGATAAACACAAATACTTTGATGTGATGCATCATTTTCATAAAGGAAATCAAAACTAACACTTAAATGATCATAGCCAGTGTATTCATATAGTTGTGGGCTGCATAGCTGTCTGCCATCGGCTCTATGACCTTGTATTCAGGTAATGCCGCCGTTACATTCCACCCATCTCCTGTGTCACCTAACAGAGGAGCCATGATTCCAGCTCAGCCTGGCTCCTCTTCACAGAGCGTTAGGGCTGAACGATTATGGAAAATAATCTAATTTTAATAAGTTTTCTGTTTGACGTTTAGTCAGCTGTGTGAAAACCAAGGAGGAACCCACCCGGGGGATTAATAAAGTTTTATTTTATCTAATCTAATAACTTTAATCTCAGCCAAACCGATTTACTCACGAACAAACAAAACACTGAAAAAAGCCCAACAATAACATTTTTAGGTTGTCTAAGTGACTTATATATTACGTTTAACCCGAGCAGCGAAACTCCGCGGTGATCTGAAAATGATGTGCCGGGAGTTGTGCCGTTCTCGGCCGCATCAGTAATCCTCGAGCTCCCGGCTAGCTGTCGAGCTGGTGGGTAGCAGACGCCTCTGAAAACGTCGAAGCACTTTTGCAAATATGGGATATCTTGATAAACCGAGCAGATATTTGATGTTTACACAACTACTTTCTCGCCTGAAAATATGTTAAAAGTTTATTTTGTGACCCAGAAAGATTAGTATGAGTAATTTTAAAACTTAGTAGTGGCCGCCATTGCTGGAAACTGGAGTTTGGCTGGGCCGCGCTATGAATTCTGGGATATGGTAGTAATTTGGACAGCCTTATAATCGCAGTATAATCGCAGCCTTTGCGGTTAGAAAATTGCACTTGATCATGTCGCGATATTATCGCAAATGCGATATATCGTTCAGCCCTACAGAGCGTCACATTAGTCAGTGCTTTATTGGGCCTAGGAGATTACCTACCCTATGTAAGGCAGCGGTATACCTCTTTCATTCTCTTATATTGGGATAACCGCAAGAGCCCCGACGTCCCACTGCTTCATTTTAAAGTGCCCATGTATTAACAGTATTTACACCCTCTGAGATGTCCATTAAACACAATAAACCCTAATGAAGGAATACTGATGTTGCCTAATTGCAGCCTTTTATTTCCTCATTTATTTCTATCCTATGTAGCAACATGTAATTATGTGTGATTATGCATTACAAGGCTGTCTTTGCAAATCTACAATAAAGTCTGCTAACTAAAAGAGAATTACATCAGCAGACAGATACAGACAGTAACGTTTATTACTGGCTCAACTGAGAATTAACACCCCAGTCTGCAGCTCTTTCCAGCTTTCAGCACACTGTTTCAGTTAGCCAGAACAAAAACAAAACAGTGGCACTTCCTCTAAAGCTGTGGACAGCCACTTAAAGCACAAGGGCGCAAACAAACCGATTCTACACTACCTGCCTTAAAAAGGGGGGAAACAAGTGTAAACGAGTGACTACTAGACAAAGTCAAACATTTACTCAAGCCCAAGAGACCCACACATTTTCCCCCTCAAAAGTTGGCATGGGGTTAAAACACCAGTGACCATTGGACTTAACATTTTGACAGAAAGCCAGATATCAATATCTCAGACTTGCTAAATGTTGAACTTTGTTCACCAATTCATCTGTGTTTCAAGAAGTGCCATGTATAATCTGTAATCTAGTGGGATGAAAACTGTAACTCAGCTTCCCTTTGTCCTAACCAGTGTGGTTTGGGGATTGTTTGGTTTTTTAAGCCCACTGATTGGCCAATAGAGCAGGCTGTAACACTTTGGCAATAATTAGTTTCACTTCATTTTAAAGAAATATTCATTACTTTTGTTTTAATAGTTAAAAGGTTAGAAAACATTATTTAAAAAAAAAAAAGAGCTCAACTATCAATTTGTGTGGCCTGTTGTCATAATGTGCACAAATCATGTTGTACACCCAATAACATCTTGACACAAGTGCTTTCAGTTTCTCTGGCTCCATTCAGGGTGGGTGCTGCTATGCTTTAGACATGCAAAACAAACAACAACAACAACAACAACTACAAAAAACGTGGACACCTGTTGAACCATTATGAACATGTATGATCAAGAGTAATAAGCACATAAAGACATAGTAAAAAGAAAGTATGCCATCTTTCAGGTCTGTGTCTTTATATATCAGGATATAACAAAAAAAATTCTGTTCCTTAGTGGGTCCGCTAAAGAACAGAGCTACTATTTAATTCCTGCTAATCACTGATAACCTCTATAAAAGCAGACGTTTTGGTAGTTTGTTGGTCTGGAGCATTCAGCTGTGTGTTATCACAATGCCAAGGAGCAAAGACATCCACAGTGATCTCAGAGAAGAAGAATTGTTGCTGCCCATCAACCTGCAAAGTCTAATAAGGTCATTTCCAAATGATATGAAGTAATTCTGCAATGGGAAATATTATTGACAAGTACAAAACATTCAAGATTGTTTCCAGTGTTCCCGGGAATAGAAATCCCAGTAAATTGACCCCAAGGTCAAACATTATGCTGCTTTTGGTTTCTACCTTATTCAGAAGGGGTAGCAACAGCAGGTAGCGCTGCATATTTAAGTTAACAGTTTAAATCCCAGAAAGTTGATTCTGTTTTAGTGGGAGGGAAGTCTCATCAATCAAGTTTCCTGACATCTTCACTCCCAGCTGAACATCAAGTCCAAGTGTGACTGGGAATATGATCCCAAACACAGCCTCAGATCTACAAGCAGAATGGCTGAAAAAGAAAACAATCAAGGTGCTACAATGTCCCAGTCAAAGTCCAGACCTCAACGCAATGGAAATGCTGCAGCAGGACTTTTAAAAGAGCTGTGTATAAACAAATGCCTGCAAAACTCAATGAACTGAAGCAACGCTGTAAAGAATAGAGGGACAAAATTCCTCCACAGTGATGTGAGAGACTGAAAGTCATACAGAGAATCATTACTTCAAGTTATTGCTGCTAAATATGATTGTACAAGCTACTCAGCTCTTCATTCACCGCTAAGCATTTTGACTTAGCTTTTGTTAAATAAATAATGACGTGGTGAAATGTGTCGAGTCTTGTTGTTCATCAGAGGTTGTATTTAAATTATTTTAAAACCTGGTAAGAACCAGATGATTTTTTAACTACGTCTCAATACATAAAAACTTAGAATTCCCATATTCTTTCTTTACCATAAGTGTGAAAGCCACTGCAGAGGTAATCCGTTTGAAGCGAAAATATGCCTTTTTTTGCACATTGTTCCTCTGGCTGTGTGCAAACTTGTGTATTTGATGCAGACTCTGGAAAAATAAAAACTTGCCATACTCAGATCCAAGAAAATAAAGAAACAAAACATGTTTATGCTGTGAAATTCACCCCTTGTATTACACCAGTGCTGCTTTAAACAGATTGAATTTGTTAGCCAAGACAGGTCCAATGAGCCATGACAGGGCAAGACTTCATAGGACCAAAATATAAAAAAAAAAAAAAGTCTCTGAATACAGATATTGTACTCTGCCACACAGATTACGGTTTGTTTGTTTTTTTTTCCTTTCCTCTATTTAAAAGTAAACTTGAATACCGGATTATGTATCAACAGTTCAGCTGTTGCACTGACAAAAGTTCAGCTCTCTATTCTCTGGCCTGCTCATCTTTACTTTCACTTTTAACTGACAGCTATATACCCCTTGAACCTTGTATCGAGATAGCGTGAAGCAGATCGACCAACTGGGGGGGGGGGACAAAACAGCGTAACACTCAGACTGTGACTGTGTGAAGCAAACTCTTCTTTGCCCCCATCTATAGCAAATTCCTGACTCCAGGCACAAACAGGGCCGGCACATGAGCCCGTTTTTCTAAAAACAACTGAATAGTGGCGTTTATAACCCAAGCCCACGTGCTGCGAGTCATCACAACCACTGCTGATGAGTTGTGACACAGAGAGACAATACTCTTGGGGAAACCATGTAGTATTTAATCAATGTAGGGCTCTGGCAGATACTACCAAAGAGAAAACTATGACCACTGTGATAAATCAGACTATCATGTGGAAAGCTGTAGAATGTTGTAAGCATAATGAAATGCACAGCACCTCCTGAAAAATGACACTGTCCATGATAAAAATGCAGTCCAGAAGAGCTGCAGTGAGACAGAGGAGCCTGTACAGATCATATTTGTACAATGATGGCTTTCTCAGCTTAAAGGGGAAAAAAAAAAACACACACACAAAAAAACAATTGTACATATAGTCACTGGAAGCTGCTACTAAAAACAATACTTCCCCGTGATACTGCATTTACATTGTCTGCTTTTCCAGTCAGCGGTCCTCGCTTGCAATCACATGTCTGTCTAAAATTAATAATAGCAACAGACAGACAAGACTGGACACAAAAAATAAAGAAATAAATGAGGAAAAAGCGAAAAAAAAAAAAGCTTTGCTTTTGCAGCATCCTGGTGACACTACAAACGTGTCCAATCAAAGTAGGTCAGTGTAACATGGGTCAGTATAAGAGTGGAAAGACAAGTTAACTGATCGCTTTTTGTCTGAAAGGCATTTAATCATCATCTGCTTTGTTAATCAATTCACCGCTTAGTTTTTCTTCTTGGTTAAATGAAGTTTTCAGGCTCTCAGCTGTGCTGATATTTAGCTGATGGGATAGTTTGT
Source organism: Diplotaxodon limnothrissa (assembly GCF_057381915.1). Classification (NCBI taxonomy): domain Eukaryota; kingdom Metazoa; phylum Chordata; class Actinopteri; order Cichliformes; family Cichlidae; genus Diplotaxodon; species Diplotaxodon limnothrissa. The sequence continues at coordinate 17,303,021 of NC_140601.1, read as the reverse complement.
GTTTAGTAGTGCTTACAAATATCTCGCCATGAGTCAGACATCTACTTGCAGTTCATTAGCCTCCTCTGTGGGGGTTGGCGTTGGGAGTAAACTATACTATATGACTATAGGCGAGCCTCCCCTATCTAAAGGATTCCATTGTTGTACCACTGTGACAAAGCAGTTTTGCAGGTTCTACCTTCACGTCTCCTCCCTCTCCCTTCCTCCCACACCTCACCAGTGAAAGCTGCAGTTGAGCATGCTCCCATTCATCACGGTAAGTTTCCTTGTTACTGGTAGTTACATTCATTCTCATGCAGACACCGCAAAGTCACTTTGTGAAAAGCTTTGAGGCAGGCGAGGGCTATCAGTACTGCAGACAGGCCAAGCTGGGGTACATGCTTTAAGGTGGCCAACAGGTAACAGACAGATAAGGCACCCAGTATGACTGACCTGGATATGTCACACACTCTCTCACACACACACACACAAAAAAGCACTGACTGATTTGCTGCTGCCGCAGTATTTTCTCTGCCACGATTATTCTCACATTGGTCATCATGTCATGTTCAATAACAACCTTAGCAACATGTTTTTAACACTGATAATTACATGTGTACATGCAGGGGCCCAATAAGACAACAGAACAATGCAGCATAAGAAACTGTATGACATGCATATCTAAATAATGAGAACCTGCTCTGATGAGCCCAATCACTCCAGCTATCTGTAAACAACAAACCAACAATATACCATTTAATTTACAGGGCCACATGGATAATAAGGGTTCATTAGAGAGAGAGGTCCTATAGCTGTGACTCACTGCAGTTTCCAGTGTAGGCTGCTTGCCTTTAAGTCAATATGGCCACACTTAGTAGAAAGTATCGATTTTGTCAGTGCTGACAGACGATCAACGCCTTTCTTTTATGCAAATATGGGTGTAAGCCAGACTTTCCCAAAGATTCACAGCCAGTACCACAGCGTGACAGTGCTATCTATGGCCTATTCTGAGCCCCATAATCAGCTTACCAGGTTGAACACCGTCTCCACAATGTCTCGGTTGGAAACTTCCCCAACTTCCACCAGGCCGGTGAGCACGGCGAATTTCATTCTTATCCCCCTGATAGGCACTCCGGGGTTGAGCCCCACGGCGCCAGGTCGCCCGTCCTTCCCTTCACCTGGCGGTGCAGCGCCCGCTGTCTCCTCGCTAGCCATTGCTAAGGAAGCGGACGGGACAGGTGGCGTTCACAGGTAAGGCACCTGTTCACCTCCAATGGTGACAGTGGAGCCGATGTCAGAAGAGGGAAATAAGGGGGAGGGGGGTTTATCTCCCCTTCAGCTGAGTTGTTGACAGTCTATAGGCACATAAGCAAGACGTTTCCCTCCCATCCAAAAACAGCCTCGAAAGTGGGTAAAAAAAAACAAAAACGAGAGAATTTGATGACCGCTGACACCGCGAGGCTGGAAATGTCAGTGCTCCTCTCCACGGTGAACTACTCCTCTGCCCTGTAACTTGATGCCACACGGAGGGTTTTACACTGTTAAAAGCCGTGGAAAGTGTGGTGCAGGTAACAAGGGGAGAAGCAGGTGAAGAAGAGTTCGCCCTTTTACCTGTGTCCTCCCGTGCTCCTGTGCACAAACGGCAAGCGAGGATACTTTAATATCTCCGCACAGCAGTGGAAGTTGCTATTGTCACTGAGTCCACTCACTTGACAGGTAGCGCTTGGCATAATAATAAAAAAAACTCAAACTGAATGGAAGCAAGTCCGCCAACAGCTCCGGAGAAAGCCGACAAAGAGCTGAGGTCCGCTCGGTGACCCCCTCCTCCTCCTCGGGAAACTCCGCACACTTGGCTAAATGGCAACGTTGACCCAGCTGCGCTGCATTTGCTTCCTGATCTACCCCGGTAGCTTCAGCTCGTCACCGCCATGACAGTATAGCCCTTGAGTGAGTGGCGCATGCGCAGTACACAACTGGGGACTGTTAAGCTCAGTGGCAGGTGTGCAGCTCAGGTGGTTTTCTAGCTCCGTGCACAGGGACTGCGTTCAAATCAACAGCGTGTGAACTGAGTTACTGCGAAACGTTAACGGTTTGAGCCCTGCCGCTTAGAAGTCCTCTCTAAACAGGCTCCACACAACAAAACTCGCGATTTCACAGTCTCTCTACACGCACACCACATCATTAACATCAGTAACACAAGGAGGCAAAATAAAATGCACAACAGTAGTCCGCTAACCTCAGCGAGAGAGCTACATTATCACCGTTTAAGCAATGCCAGCTAAAATTAATGTGGGACTATAAGCTTGGAAATTTTGCGCCTGAGCTGTGTCTGTCGCACAGTATGCATATTTACACATTACAGGTTATTGAAAGTGTCTTTGTTCCGTTTTCGGGAAAAGCAGCTTGCTACCCTAACCTCAGGACAATGCACATGTCACGTGAACCCAATGTAAACTACAATGCTGAAGGGAGGACGTATAATAGTAAGCAGATAATGCTGCACTTTAATATTTCAAAAAGTTACACAGACCATGGGGCTGTTTATGATAATCCAGGTTTGACTGTATGCTGTGTATCAGCATGCATATAAACCTCAGGGGGATATATTTCAAATACTGCACTTGAAATGTGGCTTTATTTTGAACATGTTAAAAACATAAGGAAAAGAATAATCACAATGTATAACTTTACATGTTGAAAAGGGAGCAGAAATAAGTCTAATTCTATTAAATCCCACCCCCTTTCCACAAATAGTAACAACAATCATAATTTTTTTCTTCCTGTTTATGCCCTCTCCTAGAGATAGAGAGAAAAAGCAATTAAAATAAGGTAGGGCTTGTACAGTGTACAAGACAAGTGCCTGCTACATACACACAGAAAAGTAGTAACTGTAACACAAGCACCAACAAATCATGTTCTGAGTGTAGGAGTCTTAATTTAGAAATCTTATGTACAAACTGTCAATGTAAATCACACATCATATAATGGATAAAAAGAGGATGTTATAGCTTAAACTAACACAACAAACAAAATGAAAAGGCAAACAGGAAATACATGCAGAACAACGTTTTTGTAGGGCACAACAGCGCACACTGACAGATGTGTGCATCCCGCGGCGCTGAAAACCAAACATTAAAGCAAAGTGACAGCTCTGCTTTGCTTGCCTTTTCAAATCACCGCCACAACCATAACCCCTGACACGTGAGGGTTTTTTTTTGCACGGCTGAGGAGAAGAGACAAAACTCTAATCAGACACAATCAAAGCAGTCGAAGTCAAATAATGCCCATATTTGATACTATCTGTCTTCCCATCTCTGTTCTTTCTAGTGACTTCACATTGGCTCTGTGGGATGGATGTGCAGCCATGAGTGTTGCCACAGAGGCAGCTGGCGTCACCGTTCCCGCTGACCTCCCAGTAAAGTGTAGCTGAGCCCTCAGGGACCCTGGGAGTCATGGAAGCCAGCAGCACCACCCATGAGATGCAGGCCTTGTCTCTGATTTAATGACCTCAAATCAGCAGTCTTGTTCACTGAGCCCAAAGACTTTCTTAAATACGACCTTCAAAAAGAAGAAGAAAAAAGAACAGAAAAAGAGCAGAGAAAGCTTTTACTGACCTTTAAACTGAACTGTGCCTTCTTATTCTCCTGCAGGCTTTATGCAGCTAATGAGTGGACAAGTTTGTGACACAGCGCCACCGTAATCGTCTCTTTCTCCCCTCTTGCTGCCATCCTGTTGGAAGCTCTTATTATCTCAGAAGAAGATTATAACATCTGCAAATGATTTAGTGTCAGAGATTGCAATTAAACTGATGAGCCCTTGTTAAGAGCTCAGAGTGTGTCAGAGCAACTCTTTGAAAAATATATTTTTAAACCATCTTGAAAGCAAAGATGACTAAAGTAATGACGGCAAATGTAATAAGCTTCTCATCCGAACCACAAATGTAAAGTTGTTGCTCATGCAAACAATACAGCAGAGGCTGTAGATCAGGGGTGTCAAAGTCATCACGGGCCACATACAACCCTACTTTGATCTCAAGCGGAACAGATCAGCGAAACTCTTCTTTCTGTCTATCTGAATTTAACTGCACATTTAATCCCCGACATATCTCAATATAAGAAAAAGAAGTGCAATTTCAACAGTAGCTCTCACTTTTCTTTACATGATAAAGAAATGCCGCTGTTGTAAATGAACAAACCCATCAGCGCCACTCTTTAGACTTAAACTGTAAGAAATTAATATGTAAAATTACAGAAATGAGTCTGGTAGCTCATTGATAAAACTGCCCTGTAATTATAAAGCAGAAAGTTACTGTCAATTCACAGAAAAATGACCTGTTTTATTTATTTATTTACATTGGACACTTTATAAAAAACTAATAAAACAACCTTGTAATTTCTATAGTAGTGAAAAAAACGTGAACAGGTGAATTGTATCAGTAGATGGGAAAATGTATGGAGTATGTTGGAGTTTTTGCTGGACTGATTTTTACCCCTGGGCCTTATGTTTGACACACCTGCTGTAGATGAAATAAAGGCAAAAAATGTCAACATAAATCAGATTTTGAATGAGAAGACACAATAAACAGCTGCCACGTCCTTCAAATAATTTTTGAAAACATCTGTGGCACTAGGAGCTGGATTTGTCAAAGTACTAATAACCTTGCTGGCATATTAGGAAGAATTAAGGAGCAAGACTTTACATAAAACAACACCTTTTTACCTGTTTACCTGGTTTACATTTGTCAATATTGGTATATGAAAGATGAAGTCCACTAACGTGTTTACTTTGTGTCCTCCATCAGGAATCAACATCTTCCACAGAATAATATGACCTTCATACAGGTGGAAGATTACAGGACTATTGTATTAGGCTTTGTGGGTAAGTGGATAAATAACCTCCGAAGTGTATTTTCCCAACAGACAAAATTCTTCCCTTTGTTACAGTAATAATGTTGGTGGAAAACAGGCAACACGCCTATTTTACCTGTTTGCACACCTTGAGACTAGTTCATCCTGTTCAGAGATGTGGAAGAACTTGTCTCCCAGTTAAAAAAAATTGGTGTGGATCACTTTTTGCTAGAACAAATGACACAAATTACTAAATGCGAAAATGTTGTACTATTGCCTTTCAGCATTTGACAAATTTTACTTTGAAAACTGTTGTTCCCTATGGCTGTAGTTAGTTATAAATTATTGTTGAGCTTTTTTTTTTCCAGCTTCCATTTATTTAAAAAGATTACTTAAAAAATGTAGGTTTTGTCTTTGTTACTTTGTCCTCTTTGGCCCTTCCACTGTTTTTGCGCTGTGGTCTTCTATAATCTGCCAGTAATCAAATACTTTTAGCAGGCCAGGCTATTTTATGTTGTTGTATTTGCATATCAGCCTTTAATACTAAAATGATTGTGGTTTCTATATGATTTTTATTTTATTGTTTTTTATTCTTATTTGCTTCCTTATCGTTGTAGTGGTGGACCGTCAAACTGATTCGCCATTTCTGAGATAAAAAAAAAAGTTTCCTGAATGTGGAATCTGAAATCTTTTCAAGCTTGATTAGACTACCCGTGGTTTAAACTAATAGAATTAAATGGGATGACCAGATCCCAACAAACTAAATGTAGGGCAAACACTGTGTTTGCGTGGGGCAAAGTGGGACAGGTTGACAATGCTGAATTTTATTTCACTGTTATTTCAGCCGCTGTTCTGCCTGGTAACAGTTTTTGGCTTTCAGTTGTATATGTCAATAGACTGATATACCTTTTTTGAGGCATGTCTGACATTTTGGGCAATTTTTTAACCAATCATGACTAATAAAACTGCTACTTCACACTCCTGTGTGAAGCTAAAAAATAAATAAGCTCAGTTTGTCAGTATATACTATGACTTCATTGTCTTTGTAGTTGTTTCTGTCATATTCAGCAGAATCTGCAAAGCTTGTGACTTTTTGATTTGGTTACTGTTCCCTGATGAGTATGGCATTAGAGATGCTGACCTGACTATAATTTAAAAAAAAAGCCTTGCCTTCACATGCTTTAACTTTAACTCTTTATTATACACATTTGGTAAAAACGGTCTCTTTGAAAAAGCATGTCCTGCAGAACCGATCAAAGTGTGGGACACTGTCTGAAGATGTGGGAGAAGGGGACAGGGGATAAAAATGCTGCGCATTGCCACATAAAGCGGAACGTCTGCTCACCTTATTGTTGCTGATTTCAAAACTCTATTTTTTAATGTAGTTTGTTAGTTTTTTTACGAGCGTGTTAGACTGTGCTTTCACCGGCAGAGGGAGACAAATGAAACTGCAAAAACACTCGCGAGATGAGACAAATCTCACGAACCCCGAGCCGTCTCTTTAATTCTCGCGGGATTTCCGAGTTCCTCCTCTTTCACTCCCTGTAGCCAACATGGCAGTCGGCAAGAATAAGAGGCTGACCAAAGGCGGCAAAAAGGGTGCCAAAAAGAAGATGTAAGTTGGACATTCAGACATTGTTGTGTGAGCAACACTTCGCTTTTTTCGTTGGTGTCGTTTTGGTGTGAAATGGGTGAAGGATGAAGCCGATTTTAGGTGGATGTTAAGCGGCCAGTGCTAGTGTCGGCACCGCCGGCCCCAGTGGCGCTGAGCTGTAGCATGATGTCTCCTTTCATGCTCTTAGACTTTATGTAGTTAAAGTTGATTTTATTATGTGCGAGCAGCTCATTTGGAGTATCACCAGCACAGTAAGGGAAAGCTCAAGTAATTTGGTTGCTAGCTAGCGCCTGCAATCTTATATGCTAAAGGCTACTGAATGTTAGCGTAACTGTAGGCGAGCTTGTCTGGCAACATGGCAGTCGGATCCTACGGCTAAGAGTTAATGTATCTAACTTATAACACCATGTGGTGCAGACAATCAGTACGACCGAGCTAGTCCGTTAGGAAATCGTGAAATCGATTAGAGTAGTGGTTATTCCACGGTGTTTGCTAATCTGAGCAGTGTCCTTTCTGGTACTGGTATTCAAGCATGGCTGAGATGATTGTGAATTAATACTTTCTACTCTCCTGCAGTGTGGACCCTTTCTCCAAGAAGGACTGGTATGATGTCAAGGCACCAGCCATGTTCAACATCCGCAATCTTGGCAAGACCTTGGTCACCAGGACTCAGGGAACCAGTAAGTCTGCATTGTGCGAAGGCTGTTGTGGCTGTTGTGTGTGTTGTATGCTAATGTTGCTTTCTGTAAAGAACAGAAGTGTCATTCTTTGATTCAGTGAAACTCTGGCAGTAGTAGTAAAGATCAGCTTTAGAATTGTGTAGGTGATGCATTGTTTTCTAATGCTGTCCATAATTATCTGAGAGTATCCTTGGCGTACAGTGGGAATGTGTGATGACAAACTGTTTCGGTCCCAAATGAGGGGCCTGATTACTTACGAGATCAACTGCCTTTCCCATTATCAGTACTTCAGCTTCCAGAGACTTCTCGTTACCTTTCAACCCTTTAACCTTTTTTCGTACCTCTTGTACCACACAGGAATCGCCTCAGATGGTCTGAAGGGACGTGTGTTTGAAGTGAGCCTCGCTGATCTCCAGAATGATGAGGTGGCCTTCCGCAAGTTCAAGCTCATCACTGAGGATGTTCAGGGCAAGAACTGCCTCACCAACTTCCACGGCATGGACCTGACCCGTGACAAGATGTGCTCCATGGTCAAGAAGTGGCAGGTGATGGTCACATTTTTCACCAGTGGTGCCAGATAGCTGATGATGTCACTTATGCCAATGTGTTTGTTGAGATTTGGCTACAGGGCTACACTATGTATGGTCTTGGTGTGAACATTCAGGTTTGTATACGGTATATTTACTAGGGCTGCCACAAACGATTATTTTGATAGTCGACTAGTCACCGATTATTTTTGCGATTAGTCGACTAATCAGATCATCATCCATTGAACGTAAAAGTACAGCTTATTGCACCAGCAGCATCTGCTCTTATATAACTATCATTAGCTTACAGCTTTAAGTGTTTAAGGTCTGTGCTAACTAAAAATAAAGACAAGATGATAGTTAATTGAATTCTAATTAAATGTGCAGATTGTTTCGGTGGAGTTTAATAAACTCAGCCGATTTACTCAGGAACAAATAAAATACTGAAAAAAGCCAAACAATAACATTTTTAAGTTATCTAAGTGACTTGTATATGTTTAACCTGAGTAGGGCGGTGGGTTTGAAAACGATCTGCCGGGAGTCCGGTGCTCTCATGGCCCCCGGCTAGCTATCGAGCTAGTGGGTAACAGACGCCTCCGAAAACGTCGGAGCGCTTTTGAAAATATGTGGTGTCTTGATAAACTGAGCAGATATTTGAGGTTTACACAGCTACATTCTCGCCTGAAAATATGTTAAACGTTTATTTTGTGACCCAGAAAGAATAATAAGAGTAATATTAAAACTAACTAGCTGCCGCCATTGTTGACAACTGCGCTGGGCCGCGCTATGAATTCTGGGACACAGTTTCTTCTTCTTCGGGGTTTAACGGCAGCTGGCATCCTTGTACATGCAGTGCTGCCATCTTCTGTTTCAGTCCGTTATTACACTCTTAAATCCTGCTACTTATTCCTGCTTTTGGGATCTTACAAAGCTTCAAATGACGCGTCGACTATTAAATCAGTCGTCGACGATTTTGATAGTCGACGTAATCGTGACTAGTCGACTAATCGTGGCAGCCCTAATATTTACGCTGCAGTGTAAATATTGGGACTCAACACATTAGAAGGAAAAGAAAGACTTATGAGAAATGTCTTCCATGACCAGTATAAAGGGGGAAGTAATCCAATGTAATGTGGTATGTTTTAAAGCTTTTTAGTAGGGGTGCAACGATACACAAAATTCACGGTTCGGTTCGATACTTTGGTGTCACGGTTCGATATTTTTTCGATACAAAAAAAATGTTCATGCCTTTTTTAATTTTTCATTTATTAAAATTATAAATTTATATTTTAACTCAAAAGTACAGTTTTTAAATTTAACCCTAACCCTTGTGCGTGTTTTTTATTTTGACAGCGAATGCGCACCTGCGGACCACTTATGTGCAGCCCTGGTTATATAGTTCGTCATATTGCAGCCACAGAAATTCTTTTGTCCATGAAACCATAAAGCTGCACTTTCTTTTTGCCTTAGTCTGATTTGTCATAACTTCTCCGTTTTGTGGTAAGCTTTTCTTTGGCTGTCACTTCTTCACCCTGACCTGTCTTATTTGGCTCAGCAGAACTAAAATATATATCTGTCTGTGAAGGTTCTCAGTCATCCAGGTCATCGTAGTGAAATATATATCCTGCTGCTTTTACACGCTCACTCACATAAGCTCAGCGATTCTCTGCGCGATCAACCTCTCACATGTTTAAGCTTGCTGCGGGAGATTTCACTTGTCATGTTTGCATAGTAAGCTAACGATTAATAAGACGATGTCAGAGGAATTGGTGCACAAATTATCATCACTCACAGATCAGTGCTGTCGCTCTCTATACACAGTTCACACGATTGCAAAGTGAAAGCAAAAAAACAAGCGCAAATTCAAACGCGATTGCAATATGTCACATATTGACAGTGGCTCACAGATGCCAATGACATAATTACCCAGCTACATTTCTGAAAGAATGCAAAAGCATTGACATATATTTTTCCTACAATAGCCCGACGGGCAGGGCAGAGATAGAATTTGGTAGCCCGACTGAAAAAAATCGCTAGCTCCAGGACGTCGGGCTAGCGATATTGCAAGCCCTGTATCTGATTGAGGAATTACTCATCTTTGGAAAAGAGAGTTTATTACAGAGAAATGGCTCTTTCCAAAATAAAAGCTATACTATCCGCTTCTTCTGGGCTATATTCTCAGCAGCATAAGGAGAATCATGTGCTAACAGCTGTCTAAATGACTCGGCTAAAGTTAGTAGCATGCTTGTTGTTTTGGTCTTTGCACTAGGATGATGTCGGTGTAAATGTGCAGTCATATTCGTTGTGTTCCCACTAGTGCTTTCAGGTTAATCTCGTTGAAATGACCTTAACGCCACAACACGGCAAATCTCCGTTAACGAGCTACCGCCGATCGCCCCGTGTGTGGGGCTAGACAGCCAACACGTTAACGAGCTAACTGCGCTAACACACTAGCTCCCACCCATGTAATTGAGCATTGCATGGCACATCCAACATACTGTTTTACTTTAGTCCATGACTCGCTTACCTTCAGGGTCATACGTCACATGAAAACCAAAATAATTCCAAACGCCAGATCTGAATGAGGGTGGGGAGGTCCATGTGTCTTGCTAGCTTGCCCTGCGCTCTTCCTTCTGACGATGCTGTCTGTGTTGAGCGCTCAGTGGATCTGCGCTCGACAGTGCAGCCTAGGCGGAGTAGTCGAACGCAGATTCACCGAGCGCTCAACACAGACAGCATCGTCAGAAGGAAAGTTGATAAAATAAATTACAAATGTTGTATTGTTCGATACATATGCGTACCGAACCGAAAGCACTGTATCGAACGGTTCAATATCGATACGAATATCGTTGCACCCCTACTTTTTAGATATACTTCTTTAATATACTGTCTTTTAAAAAAAGAATAATTACAAAACCGGAGCTTTGAGAAGTCAATATAATCACCAATGCTGCTTGGCGATGGAGAATTCTGAGTACTGGCATCCTCACAGGGCTTTTTGTCAGTGCCCCTCATGCTCTGCTGGGAGAGTGCACAGTTGATGTTTGTGCGAAGCTCTTTCACACATGCGATATGGGTTGCTGAGGATACTGGGAGCTTATTTTTGCAATAAGCCTCCACCTTTCCACAGCATTGTGTGTGCTGTTCGTGCTGTTCTTGTTTCAGAAGTGAGTGAAGCCTGTGCTGATGGAACCCTTCATTGTTTGTTAATGACATGAAGTTAATTCTGGTCAGTGGCTTAAATGTTGGGCCTATGAGATGTGTCGGCAGTTAAAATTATCTGAAGTGGTCAACCACTACAGTAGTAAGCTGGTGAGTGCAAGCAATGGGCCATCGCTAGTTAAGTCCATTCACAAAACCCTGTTTGCGTAAACATAAATTCAGGTTCACAGCGGGGTTTCATCCAGTCCCAGAGGCAGAGTGCACTCTAGAACTCAGTCTATCAAAGGACTAACATGTTGTTTGACTTTTGCTTGCACGAAATTAAAATGATAAATCATGTTAAGACGTAAGTGCGTACAGTCATCTGATCTGTAAATTGTATTTATTTTTTGGCCCGAGACAGCGGTTATTAAAGTGTTGGGTCTTCTCAGCAGGCGCTGGTAAAATATTTTGGATTTGAGTGTGTTGGTCATATATTCATAATTTTGTAGTGTTGTTTACAGCAATGGTAGCAGCAAAGTCTGAGTGCACCAATGCTCTTTGAAACGCAAGCAACAAAGTGTCATTTCATGTTCCCATTCAAAAATCAAAGGCCACTTTATTAGATACACCTGGGATATCTAGTGTGTTCAGCTATTCGTTATACTTTCAAGCTTGTCAATGTTGTATATTGGACTATTACATCTGAGATTTCCCAACATTTTATCCGCTCAGATGGCATACATGTGGACAGCGAGCAGTAGAATCATAGACTGTTGTAGAACAAAACTGGAAATGTAGAAGCTTTCTAAATGTAGAATATGTGGCAGAGTTGTCGCATTAGACTTCACAGCTATACCTAGTGCCTTGGCAGACAAGTGTACACCTCAAACCATTTACTAGTGACTCCAGATTAACAAAACTTTCAAGTTGGGTTTTAATGCATTTTGGTTCGGAAAAAGAAACGTGAGAAGCACATTGAAGGAACACGAGCAGAAAAAGTTTGTTACAGACCGATGCGTTTTAAGGCGGCACTGTTAATGTCATCATTATTTTTCTGCTCAGACCATGATTGAGGCCCATGTGGATGTGAAGACCACCGATGGCTACCTTCTGCGTCTTTTCTGTGTGGGTTTCACAAAGAAGCGTGCTAATCAGATCAGAAAGACCTCCTACGCCCAGCACCAACAGGTCCGCCAAATCCGCAAGAAGATGATGGAGATCATGACACGTGAGGTTCAGACCAATGACCTGAAGGAAGTGGTCAACAAGTTGTAAGTCTCATGTTTCTGACTAAAGCACAGATGGCATTATTAATTTAAGATTGAGCTAATTATATCTCTGAGTGCACTCAGGTTTTGTGTGTGTCGCAATTGATGGTTTTAAATGAATGCGTTTGCTTTTTCGTATTCCAGGATCCCTGACAGTGTTGGCAAGGACATCGAGAAGGCATGCCAGTCCATTTACCCTCTGCACGATGTGTACGTTCGCAAGGTCAAGATGCTTAAGAAGCCCAAGTTCGAGTGTAAGTAATGCATGTTAGTATTTACAGTGTTTCTTTTGTTTGTGGGAACAAAAGATGACAATGTTTCGGTCCCATATGATCACCTGATTACCTAATTGAGATCAGCTGATGTTCCCTTGCAACATGCTAGTTGACAAGCAGACATTCTTGGTTTAATTGAATGAAATGTTACAACTATGTCTTTGCCATTACATATGTATGACAAACTGTCATTTGCAAGTTGTCAGTAATGGTTTGATCAGTCAGTTAAATTCCCTGTCCTCCCTTGCAGTGGGCAAGCTGATGGAGCTCCATGGTGAGGGTGGTGCTGCTGGTGCTGCAAAGGCTTCCGGTGATGACACTGGAGCCAAGGTGGAGAGGGCTGATGGCTATGAGCCCCCCATTCAGGAGACAGTGTAAAAACACCCCGATTTGAATAAAAAATGTAAATGACCAACAAACTGTCCTGTTTCTCTTTGTCAGTAAAGTAATGCAGTCGTTCAGTCAGTGCATGTAAGGAGGGGATAAAATGCTACAAAATCCAGCACTCTCGAAGGAACTAGTCACCAGATAAAAGGTGGATGCTGCAGAATTAGCAGTGCATTAGGTCTTGTTTGTATAAAAGGTAACTGACCTGAATTCAATTTATTCTTCAGTGTAGAAGATGCCTGTGTTTCCAGTATCTGTGGTAAAACTCTTGCAGTATGCACAGGTCCTGTTAAATCACATTACTGAAGCTTACTAAAATTATAGCAGTAATATTCCCCCCCAAAATGGTGTGATTTAATTTCATCTCAGTAAAGAACACTTTGAAAGTGAAATTCATTTGTAATGGGAAGAAAATAAAACCACTAGATGGTGCTAGTGTATATCTGGTCAAATCGAAAATGCTTACCAAGAAACCAACATCGTCCACCATTTGTAATATTTTTATTGATTATTCAGTAAACATTTTAAGTGGACTTAAAGTTGGATTACTTGTAGGTAAAATACTGCATTCAACTTAAAGTCAGTTCAGGCTTCTGCTGCTGTGAACAAGTCACTGGAGCTTCAGGTCATCCAGCTGTGCTTTGCACCGAGCAAAAGTCCATGTGGCTTTAATCCAGTACTTGCACGTAGTTTTTAGGAACCAAGGCCCGTTTGCCCCTCAGGTCCCCTAAAAACCATTCATCATCTATGGACTCGAGATTGGTTACAATATCCCCAACCTGTAAAAGAAGAGGAAATGTGGTTTTACATGTAATGAGGAATTTATTGTTTACTCATGTAAGATGGAATCACATCAGTACCCGCAGGGAGAGCTCCTCATCACAGGTTGATGCGAAGCTGTACAGAGCCCTGGCTCTCCCGCCTCCAGCAGCTCCATTCTCCTGGTTATTAAATGGCTGCTGGCCTGTAAAGGGCAAGATTTGAAGGAACACTTGCAAATCAGATCTCATTGAGCATGATCCTATACTCTTGTTTCTTGAACTTTTAGAACAGTGTATTTAGTGGATGCATGTGATAAACAGTGAAGCTTTGGGGGCAAACATTGCTTCTCACTGTGTCATGCTACAGAGCAGCATGACATAAAAAGCGAGGTCTTTGTCCATCTTCTCACACCTGATTTTCTCTACCAAAAACGCACAGTATAAAAACACGGGCGTTTCAAAACGAAACTCTTCAGCTCAAATGTTAATGACATCACACCTGTGGTGCTTTCCGCATAATTCCTGGGGAAGAGGCCCTCCCTGCCATTGAGCCTGCCACAGCTCCACTCAGCATCCATGTGCTTGGTGACGAGGATACAGTCGCCCTGTTGAAAGGACAGCTCTTCCTCTGTCCTCCCTGCATAATCATACAGAGCCACCACCCACTCCACGTCAGAGTGAGACGCCTACAAAAAAAAAGAGCAAAATACACAAATGTTCAGTGCACCTGCGGAAAACTTAACTATAACAAAACTATTATATATTTTGCTCAAAACACAGGGTCAAATTGCATGACCAACATTGTCTGGATTTATTATCGTGCTTGTGTTGGTTACCTGAGCAGGTTTGCCAGCCTCAGGGTGCATGCTTGGAGAAGCGGCAGCCATCCCTGTGTGAACAAAATTAAATCAAGGAACAAACAGAAAATTCTGTGGCCACATTTTGTGACAGTCCTCAATAATGTATTGGTGTGCTATTAATAATTCAATATTGCTGCCATTGAGGAGACTGGTGTCAGCCTTTTTGTATTATTTCTTTTACTGAGCAGGAGTTTGCATTATTCATGTGAATGCTTTGCTTTAACTTTTCAACTTTTTTCCTCAATTTATAGTATTTAAAGCACAGGTGTCGAACTCCAGGCCTTGAGGGCCAGTGTCCTGCAGGTTTTAGATGCGTCCTTGATCCAACACAGCTGATTTAAATGGCTAAATTACCTCCTCAACATGTCTTGAAGTTCTCCAGAGGCCTGGTAATGAACTAATCATTTGATTCAGGTGTGTTGACCCAGGGTGAGATCTAAAACCTGCAGGACACCGGGCCCTCAAGGCCTGGAGTTCGACACCCCTGATTTAAAAAGTATTTGTAGGACAACAATGCACTACTCGTAACCTCTGATCTGTAATTCTAAACTCCTGTCTATGGCTGGGCTTTTGTAAACAATTACTTAATTAAAGTCAAACACAAGTGCAAATTCTTGACATGCCACAGAGAGTATGTACCAGCCAGCATGAAGTAAAGACGCTCATAAAAGCTCTTCAGTGAAAGATACAAAACGTCGGCATGTTGTAGTGTGGATATTCACACAGATAAATGTATGTATGTACAGTTTAAAAGTCAGCACATAGTGAGCGTCTGAGTGTCTTCAGAAAATCTTACCGGGCAGTGCGACCTTCTTACTGGGTTTCTGACTCGGGGGTGGAGGCAGATCTTCAATGACGTCTACAAAGTTAAGGGGGAAGATGCCAGTGTGGCCGCCGATCTGTCCCCGTGCCCAGTCCTGTCCCATATACTCCTTCAGCTGGATCACATCACCCTCAGAGAACGACAGCTCATCACTGTGCTCCCCTTCAAAGTCGAACCTCGCCATACACCTGGGACCACTTTAAGGGTATATTAAACATCCAGTTAGCCCATCATGCTGGTTTGTAAAGGCTGATCCAAACATTTTATGCTGCAAAGACAGTACCTGACTTTTGCGGGTGTTGGTGGCGGCTTTGGTTTCCTTTCTGGGAGGGGTTTTGGTGAATCCAACTAATCAAAAAGAAAACAAAAGTTAAAAGCATTTGCCTTGCTTTTTGATTGTCACTAAATAGGTGAAGAATGCACTGAAACCTACCAGGACTTTGACATGATTGATGGGAAAGAAACCAGTAGATCCCCTACAGGTGCCCCTGTACCACTCGCTGTCCACCTTCTCCACCATGGTCACAATATCTCCCGCTCTCAGACTCAGCTCTCCGGGGCCCTCTGAGGACCAAACACTTCACAATCAATCATTCAGTGCAAACAATCAAATACAACAAATACATCTACACTTACAGGCCACTTCATTAGGTACACCCGTTCAACTGTTTGTTAATGCTGATGGCTGATCAGCTGATCACATGGTGGTAACCCAGTGAATTTAAGTATATAGACATGGTCATGCTTAAGTTTAAAGCATGGCACACTGGCACACTTTGGGCCCCTTAGTGCCATCAAAGATATTTGATGGTTTCTTGAATGTGAATTAGTTCACTGTACTCAAATGACCTCCACCTGTGATATGTGGTATAGCAGGAGTTCTGCATCGTGGATGTGCAAATCTGCAGTTGTCTATCAGGAATGTTTCCGGCACCGTGTTGAATCTATGCCATGAATAATTAATACAGGCCAAACTGGTACTAGCAAGGTGTACCCAATAAAGTGGCCATCAGTGTCTATGATTCTTTTCAGACAATATGCATTTTATCAGCAGGAGAGGTTGTTGTTTAGAGTGTTCACTGTAGCACGGACACAAAGAGGCCAGCAGAAATAAGAAACTATTTGTTATTTAGGGAGCATTAGAGGTAGATCTAGGCGTGGTTGTCAATTTTGGACTGACCTCCTTTCTATTGCATTTCTTTTCTGGAAAACAAGCTAGTCTTGGTCAAAGTTAACGCTAATTCTTACTAGTTAGCCCCCATTATCTTGTGCCATATAAACCATCACCTCCTGACTTCACCAGAAAGAATTGTCTCCAAAGATTAAAAGAAAAAAAAAAAATGCATATGCATATGCATTTCTAAATTTAGTGGGAGGCCCTTGGGTTAGCCCCCTGTCTACAGAGATTACACTATACTAACCTCCCTCCCCTCTTGACTGGAAACCTATAATTGTATTTGTCCTCTTAATTAAAATGCCACAACAAATCCAGACAAAGAACAGCCTGAAATGTCAAAAATATTCTATTAAACAGTTATTCAAGAAACCGATGCTTCACCTGGATCGAAGTCATGTACGACCTGCACCTTTAGCCCAGTTTGGTCAGAATCCTGCACAAAAAGGAACAAAGACTTTAAAGTATAACACATCAGGACAGACTGGTAACAACAGCATCAACGGATCAGGTGGCAAAAAACATTCACTGACTCATAATAAAAGGCTGAGTCACCTGTGGTGAAGATTCATCCGAGGAAAGGGGAGTTATAATCTTCATGCAGGACTTGTGGACTTTTCCTCTAGTTTGTCCAACTTGGCACTCCAATTCATTGTGATTAATTTCTCTGAGCAGCAGCAGCACTTCGTTTTTCTATTGAAAGGCCAACAGTACACAAAGGACTTAATGATGTGCTTAACAATGATGAGCTGCAGGCCACATATGTGCTGGTAAAACTAGTTTGGTCACCTGGAATGACAGCTCTCTTGAACTACTCCCTTTGTAGTCAAAGCTTGCAATCCCATGGGGAAGCTGCAACTAGTAGGAGAAAGAAAAAAATAATATTATCAAGCCCTCACTAAGCCGTTGTAGAAACAAGCCTGGAGTTTTTATGCATGCAGTCTCTCACAGTGTATTTGTTGTAGAGGCGGTGGCCTGGGTTGGGCCTTGGGGGTAAGACGAGTTCTTTCCTGTGGGGCTTCTCTGGCTGGAGTTTAGGTGAAGCGTCCCATGACAGCGACTGAGAGCGACCTGTGGCTTTGAAGCTTTGGGGAGGCCTTCCCGGGGCTATTTTGGCAGCAGGTGGGCGAGGTGGGAGGCTTTTGTTCACACTTGGCTTCCTGAAGTGCAAAATTGTGCACAACTTGAGCGGGACATACTCAAAGTGTCCTACAGTTTGATATCTGATTGTTTTCCCCCCTGCACTTACCGAGGTGGCAGAGATGGCATTGGCATAGCACTGAAAGGCTCCTGGAAAAAGAATCAGGGCAAAAGATGTGAAGCACAACTAGCTGAAGCTCAACAGCAGGCAGCGGGTTTAGGAGGCAAGAGTTTCATCAGAAGATGCACTTTAATGAGGTTTAAGGCTTTCCTGTGATCCAAATCATACCTGGAGGGACAAGCTGGACTGCAGGCTTTTTTTGTGGTTCATTGAGTTGTTTAGTGAGCCCACGGGGTTCTGAATTGGAAGAGGAGGAGGATCATCCCAGGAGGAATCTGACATTAAAAAAAAGGCATACTGAGCAGCAGTGCTTCATGTGTACAGGATAAATAAAGTGAAGGTAGGTAAGAGTTCAGTGCGCAGTTACCACATGCTGCATACATGTCAGATAAACACATCAGTGTTTTGACATAAATCAAACATCAGTCAATCGCTTAAGGCTTACTGAACCTACCTGAACTGGTTTTGCTGGGGACCCTGATGGTGGTTGGTCGTTTCGGCAGGCTTGGCACGGTGACGGAGCCTCCATTGATGTTAGAGTTACGCGGCGGTTTAAATGGCATCGGATCTGAGCAATGAGACACCTCATGAGTGTACAGCTTTGCTTTTGTGTTGCACCAACCTAACTCAGGACCTCCGGTGTACATTAATGTCATAAAAGTCAAGCAGAACGTTGTTGTTATTTGCAATCGAGATGAGAAGAGCTTAAGGTTTACTTAAAGGGAGCATTTGGCATTGTAGGAAATAAGGCTGGGGGGAAACTGTGCATTCGCATTTCTTAGCCATTCCTCCAGTCACTACATAGTTTTGTGCAGCATCTCTGACCACGATGTAACCAAACAACCATTCATTAGGTTTCTTTAAATGTCAAATATCTGCCAGTGACACCAATCAAAGATTCTGCTCTCTTTTCTCAGCTTCTTATGGTTGTCACTTAAACACCAGTAAGATCTTTGCAGGCAAGATAACCTTCTTAACCACAATTTATAGGATTTCTTCTTACATTAATAAAGTCAAATAAAGGATTTTTATATGAAAGCAGATTGAAAAACCCAAAACAAAACAGTAGGTCGATTAACACAGAAACTGGAGATGAAAAACGTAAACACGTGCTTTTGGAGCAGTGCATTTTATTTGCACTTACTTATTGGAGTCTCCACATACTCTTTCTCTCTGACCACGGAGGCCGAGTTGTGGTTGTTTATATTCAGATTGGGTTTGAGTGGTTCCTTCACCGGAGGTATAGGTGGAAAAGGTGAATATTCAGGTGGAAAAGGTGAAGATTCTTCCTCATACACCTGACTGATTCTGGTCAGCGGAGAGCGTGATATTTGTGACATTGCCCCCTTGCTGTGTAAAGCCTCCAGTTCCTCCCTTATTGATAGACCTGCGGGTTTCTCAGGAGGCTGAGGTCTGGGAGCTGTCATAGCGTTTTTAAAGATGTTTGCCCCCGATATGTTTTGACTGTCATCGTCTATACTCGGGGTAAACAGAGGTTTGAGAGCTACAAAAGGTTTAGCAGCAACCGGAGGTCTAATGGATGGCTTCCTGGCAGGAAGCTGCGGTTTGCTAGATTCATTCCCATTTCCGTCCTCGCCGGTAGCCTGGCTCTCAAAGGCCTGGATCGTGGCCCGGATGCTACGTTGATTGTTGCTGCCGCTCATCTCGTCAGGAGCATCTTCACTTTGCGAGGATTCGTCGGCTTGATCAGTGATGCCACCGCCCTGCTCGCACTCGTTATCTGCACCGAAAACCTCCAACAACTCCTTTAAATACTTATTTGAGTGGAACTCCTGGTTATCAGATTGAATATCCCCAAAACTTTCACAGATTTCAACCAAAGTCTGAACTTTAGCCTCCTCTTCGGGTGCTTGCTTAAGGGATTTCGTGCGAGGGCGTGGAACGGGACGTTGGCTGCGATTGGAGTTTGAAGGTGAAAGAGTGGCGTCACCAGGTTCAGGGGCAACAGAAGGATGGTTTACGGGAATGTTCCAGTGGACAGTTACAGATCGGACGCACGTGTGCGTGGAGTCTTGCTGTCGAAGTTGCTTTCCATCAGAGCCAGGATCACTTTGGTCCTCAGCGTTTGTGAGCGCTGCAGTATTTGTCACAACCTTCTCTGCTGCTTTTCTGTCTGCTTGTTTCGGCAGCAAGGGCCTGGGTGGCTTTTGTGGCTTTGTACCTGGAAACATGAAGAACCACGGTGTTTAGAGTCAAACCTGCTATGAATGCTCAGCAGACAGTAACGATCCTTTTATGCCTCACCAGCAGGTCTTTTCTCCGCTAACGGTGGAGTGTCACCACGCTGTGTGACGGCAGCGGTAGGGTCAGCCTGTGTGGCGCTTGTGGCTGTGCAGCTGCTCCGGCGGGGGGCTGGAGTGGGCTTTACAGTGTGTTCCTCCCCAGTCTTCTCTTTGATCACCTGGTCATTGGATGGTGGGAGTGGAGTCATTAAAAGAGAGATTTTCCCACATTTTCTCAGTTGCTATGACATTTCTGTGTCGTGTATCTAGAATAATAGAATTATTGAACTTTCTACTATTGTTATTATGACTCTTTTCATTAGGCATGCTTTCATAGGTTGATCCAGGCATGTTTGGACCCAACATTTGAACCTTTCAGTCAAAGCATTTGAGTCTGCGTGCCTGTGTTGTTGATTGTTTGTTTTTTTAAATAGGTAACACTGAGACACTGTGGCTCAGGTCAAACCTACCTGGGACACAGAGCCTGGCTGAGGAGGAGGGGAAACCACCGAGGATCCTGTGAACCAGGTGTTACTTGTCAGAGGCTCTGCTGCTACAAAAGTGATCTGTGGTCGCCTGGAAGACAAATCGCCATAGCACCATGAGGACCCCCCCTCCATGAAACCACCCCCCCGACAAAAACACATCTACACACCCACTTCTCATTTATCTTTAATGCAGTTTATTTACTGATGATTACTTTTTAGATTCGTTAGCAAAAGCACAGTTCTCTGAACCACATGGCACAAATCAGATATTTGGTTTCATTAAGCTTTTAAGAAGCAAACAATACAGGCGAGATGTAAAGAGTAGGAGGATGGGAACATTTTACTGTACCTCCTGTCTCTGTTGTTGCTCTGAGAGTTTGTTCTCGCTAAAGGAAGAAAGAAAAAAAAAGTAACATGAACTTTGTCACCATTGCACTGTAAGATGTCTGTTCAAGTTAATCATACTACAGATATATTTCTCTCTTAAAAAAAAAAAGCCTGCTGACTCATTACACTTCCACATGAAAAACGTGTGAAGAAACACACCGTAAAAGGCTCTAAACGCTTCTCAGAAGGCCGGTTTAGGCAAACTTACTTCGTTTGATAGCAGCTCGTATTGAGGAGAGAGGTCCTGGACTGAAAAGAGCAGAACAAGAGTCTTGTTTATCATCAACAGCAGGGTCATACTTTTGCAGTGACACCATGGTTAAACAGAAATCTCGTCACTCTTCATTTTAACAATCCTTGCAGTGTAACTCCATGCAGCTCCTCCTTATTGTTGATGATCCAAAAATAGATTGACAATAAGGCAGAGATGAATTGCTTAAATATTTTATAGATGTAAATGATAAAAATGTAAGCCGGCAGATGGCAGACTATATTGGATTATTATGGTTAAGGGAAGAGTAAGGTGGTTTACATCAGGTAAAAAGACAAAAATATTTTATACAAGCAGAAAAAAAAAAATGTGCTGAAATACATTGAAATAAGTTCTTAGAAATTTCTTAGAGTCCAGAGTTAATTATGCAATTCACATTTCTTAGACTGGGCTGTCTGAAACGAGTCGTTTCATTTCCTTACTTCTGATTGGCTACCTCTCTCAAACGGACGGTTTAAGCAGCAGGTGGGCAGCAATTCTGCTTAAATACAGACTTATTTGCCTCAGACAGCAGCATTAAATGACATCATAGAGATCCAACAGTAGGAAAAAAAACACTGCTGGATGCAAGTGCTACTTCTCAGCCTCCAATAGACAGTACACACCATGGTATCAAAGTCAATGTCGCCTTGAGTTATTAGATTCAAAAGGTATTCGGAATACTTGACCTCTGACCTTGAGGTCAAGGCCACTGGGATTCAAACTTGTCGGAGATTTTCAGTAGATGAAAATCCAAGGTGACTTCCTTCTTGAGTTATCGCATTCACAAGATTTTCAGAAAACTTGACCTCTGACTTTGACATTGTGATCAAAGTCACTGGGATTCAAAATTGTCCACTTATGATATCCTGCTGGTATCTTACTCCATCAGTATTTTACAGCTGAGGGGTAAAAACTGTCTGAATCCAAATGTTCAGCACAGGTTGAAGCTTTTAAAAACACTGACCACATTTATGAAACTTTATATGCTTAAAAAAATGCATCCACTTTTACAACCACACACAAATAAAAGGCAAAGAATAATAAGTTTCCGCCTTATAGGACAAGAGTAGTATCCCAACAAACACCGTTCATTAATCTGTTTGAACACATCGGGCTAACAAAACCAGGAATCCCAATAAACAGGACAATTTCCTCCTTTGTAACTCTTTTACAAAATACAGGAGGCGAATGTATTGACATCTTCCGTTTGTTTCACTTTCAAACATTCTTTCCTTTTGATCGCAGCACTCTTTGTGCTGGTTGAAAACTATAGAGGTTGAACTAACGTGACAGGGAATTTTCCCTGCTCGTTAAGACCCGAGTCCTGGATCTAAACTATCTGACAAAAGCCCAACAATCCTCCTTTCCTTGTGCTGGGCGGTTAATTTAATTGACTGCTTGAGTTGGAACCACATGGACTTAATAGGTCACAAACAAATCCACGATGCATGAAAGCTTTAAATAACTGGACAGATTTTCAGCTCTACACACATTTGTCTTCTTAACATGTGTAAACACCAAGTGAAAAAAGCAGCACGGTGTCTACTCGTCATTGTGTTGACCTCCTGTCTGTCAGCGAGGATAGATCACCGCATTGTTTGGTCCATTCACAACCTCACCATCAGCATATCTGGCTGTTAAAGGGGACAGAGCCCTGCTTCCAGCTACAGCTGAAGTTTGGTGAAACTGAACAGCTGTAGCTGGATCGAACATACAAAACTTCAGCTCGGCATGAAATCAAATACCTGGAATGCAAATGTTCTTGGTTCTTGGTTCTTTCAGCACCATCTGCAGAGGAAAACAGAGAGAAACAGGTTTTATAAGTGACAATGAATGACGTATGAGAAAAGTTAGATGTATCATGATTGATCATTTTTAGTGCAGTGACTGAGATACTACAGGTCAAGTAACCAGAAGCAATGGCTGCTTTCACTGAATCCAGAAACAAGCTATGTTAACATGACCTTCTGATCGATCATGTGCAATTAACTTAAATCTTTCTGAAAAAACTTGTTATAATGATTGTTATGAAATTTCAACCTTATACGTCAAATTTTTTTTTCAAGAGATATATTTTTGAAAAATGGTCCATTGGCTCACTACCAGCATGAGTCAGTGTTTGGACATGAATATTTCAAACATTATTAAAGATAAAAGCCTGAGAATTTCACTGGCCTTTCTTATCATCAAAAGGAATCAGGATCTAAAATTTAGTACAGATACATCAAAAAATGTCTTAGTATTGGTCAGTTAAAATATTAAAATAAATAAATAAATAAATCAAGCGGTTGTGTAAAGTCACATTTGAGCGCTTACTTAGAAAAAAGCTTCACAAATCAAAAGACAACCAGTGATAATTTCTGAATGGTACAAAGTTGAATTTTACAATGATGCAATTAAACCTGTAGAATACTTTAAGTTCAATACTTAGTCACAACTATGATATAAATGTTATTATCAGATAGTCCTTTGGGTAGAGTAGGTCTTGAAAATGAAAAAATATGCATATAATCAACAAAATTAGTTTCTCATTTATAATTAGAGTACCATCTGGAAACGATCTACTGATATTTTTGTGGTACAACTTGTTATACTTGCTCAATCTAACTTGAAGTTTGAATGAAAATGGCACTTTCTTCGTTTTTGTAACCAGAAATTTGACATTGAAAAGGATTCTGCACATTTTATTTTGTATTATTGCAAAATACAACTATATTCATTCAGAAATTTTTTACAATATCAGTTTAAAAACAAACAAACAGAAAAAAAAAACAACCCAAACTTTTACTGTGAGTTCAAATACAAGACGTCACAGGACTGCTTGATTATTTTTCTTCAAATTTTAACTAGTCAATAATTGGACATTTTTAGACGTTGCTCTCCCAAGTTACAGATCCTTATTGACTCTGATGGCAAGGAAGGTCAGAGAAAATCTCATCTTTAATAGCCTTTCAGTCATCCATATGTAAACATTGAAGTTTGGGGAAAAAAAGTATTTGATAGATAAAATTTCACAGCAACGATTAAATGTCCAAACCATAAAATCTGTAAGCGAATCAGAGACGGTTGAGCCGTAGGTGCAAGTTGATTTGAGATAGAATGATCTTTCTAAAACATGAGCTGGTCCTACTGGTAAAGCAACTTACTGAGGATCAGAATGAGGATAAAAATGCACAAAAGAAGCAGCAGGTGAAGATGGGAGTTTTTAAAAAGGCAACTAAATATGACATCACGGTCCACGCCAAAGGTCTGAGCCATTGTTTTATAAGACACAAACCCCAGACTCTCCCACTGCTTCCAGACAGTGCTGTGTGAACTAGAAATACAAGAACTGAAACCATACCAGCAGGGTGGACAGAAACATGTTGATGAACCAGTTTGGCTAAAATGAACTGGTTTCCTTCAGGAAGCACCATAAACATACGTATAGTTATTTCCTGGACTAATGTGGTCCATGACCTGATCTCTAGGTTTTTACAAACCTAAAGCAGATTTCCAGCATTTATCAGCACAAGCTAAAGAGTAAATTCAGTCATTTAAACTAAAGTCATTTGTCCTTGAAGTTTAATGAAGGCAAGCAGGCAGAGACAGAGGAGGCATTGTTTTTAATGCCTCAAACCTGACGCCCTGACCTAGTTGTTCATGACACGCACCTGTCACACCTGTTACTTGTTATCTGTTTAAGCTATAGTGCTGCTTCCTCAATTTACGCAGCATGTGAGAACACAGCTTCTGTACTTTCACTTGATGACACAGACATTTTTAAGTGGCTACATGATGACACTTTTACACTTAATAAAATGTCAACACTTCATAACAGAAGTCACATAAGTGACACAAAAGCACACCTGCCTGGTCATCTGTATCACTAGAAGTGACACCATGTGCTGACAGCCTTACCTGAGAGAAATTAAAGGAAAAGACATGAAGCGTTCAGCATCCAAAAGGTTATTTCCAATCAATATTTTCTCTCCTGGTCCACCGAGCGTCCCTCTGAACGTGCCAGTGAAGCTGAAGCAAGCAGTCGCACACCCACAGGCAAGAGCAAAAAAAAGAGGGACGGCCGATAATGTCTCAGTGTTTACTCGGCCAATCTGATGAAGTGGAATGTGGTCAATCAGGAAGTGGAGGTTTTCAGTGTAACACTGCACCATATTAATCTTTTACTTGTGAAGTCACAGAAATGTTCACGCGACTCTGTCATCCATACTGTAGGTGACGCGGGTCTACAGCCGTTAAATAATGAACTTCAGCAGCTTTGAATTTACATTTACTCTCTCACCAGGTCAGCATTTATTTCAGGCTTAAACAGTTAACTGTTATATTTCCAGTGCAATATAGAACCTGGCTCTTGAGTATTTGCTTAAAATGTTGAATTAACTAAAGGATTTTAAAAAGAAAATTAAAAATATGATGATAAATGGAAGATCTATTTAAAAAAAAAAAAAAGATTTCTCAGAGCACCTGAAGAGCACTCATTCAAAGCACTTCAAATATGAGTCCTTGAGTAAATCCAAGTAAGCTAAATGGACTGGTACTTATATATTGCACCTTTCTACTCAGGTGAGCACTCAAAGCACTTTCTACTACTAATCTCATTCATCCAGTCATACGCACACTCATTCAGCACTTTTATCTATGCCTAAGTACTTTCTAGCGTTCACACCCTCACACAGATTTATCATGTGGCAACTCAGGGCAGCTGGAGGAGTCAGGATGAGTTCACTGAGCTTCTGATTGATAGACCTGCTGGTCTACTAGCTGAGCAACCAAAAACCCATAGCTCTAATATGAAGATAAAGTAACCAGCAGTGCTGTGTGATACTGCATGATTTGGCATTGATCTGATATCAAGTCAATGCAGGGCCCGTATTGCCAATACTGATATGAAAATTTCTTTATATATTTTAAAACTGGGCTTTTCTGGAGACCTGGAATGTAAATGTGCCTTTTCTCTAGAGCACAGTCAGCTTCTGCTGTTTAAATCTCTTATAGGCTATAAATAAAATAGACATGACAGTCAAAACTAAAAGATTCAGATATTTTCTGAGTTTGCAGGTTTGAGATGTGTTT
Organism: Diplotaxodon limnothrissa; assembly: GCF_057381915.1. Taxonomy (NCBI): domain Eukaryota; kingdom Metazoa; phylum Chordata; class Actinopteri; order Cichliformes; family Cichlidae; genus Diplotaxodon; species Diplotaxodon limnothrissa. Next base: position 17,276,976 of record NC_140601.1, on the reverse strand, counting down.
TTTCATTTTTTTATTTTTTTAAATACAAATCGTTGGGCTTTGTTTCTATCTTAGAGGATAGAAACAAAGTATCTGGTTACACTTTAAGTAATCATGTAAGCCAGCTGTTTGTGTTCACAGATTCAGGCTTATAGGAATGCAAACGGTACATGTTTTCAAGTTCTTTGAAAGAGAAAGTGAGTTTGAAATATCTGAAAGGTACCAAAGTGAATCCATTTCTCTGTCTGTTGGTGTGAAAAAGAAAGTGATGCAGGCTGATAAATTTCGCATGGTTTAAAGTATAAACTCTAAAGCTGAATGCACTTCTAAATGTACTGAATGTAGTTCTGGTTTAATGGATGTCAAAAACCTCCCTATTAGTCATAATTGGCCTCTGCACCAATAACAGCACTGCGGTTTTGTCTTGGTTAAGCTCACCTGTGCGTGAGACGTTAGGCATGAATACCTCACACACACAGAGGTGTGACAAATTAACTGAAACTCTTAACTGATCATGCCTCCCCGTCGCACAGAGATGGACTGATTGTCAAACAACGTGAATCATATGAGTCACCAGATCTCAGTCCAACAGAATGGCTGTGGGAAGTTTGAGACAGACAGAGCTCTCTGCTATCATGTTCAAAACTTCAAATAAGGGAATGAATGAATTAGGTTTCATCCCTCTAGTAGAACTGCAGTGATATAGGGAATCAACAAGGCATAAATGAGATTTTTCCAGAGTCCTGTGGAGGTTTTGCAAAGTGAACACTGATTTTTGATCCCACCATAACCAGCAGCAAATGCCAGAAACGACAGATTATATCAGCTGGTGAAGGCACACTAGTTTGAATAAGCTTCAGGCAATCTTGTACCATACTTAAACATCATGAAGGTGACTTCAGGCCAAGAACTACCTCATTGTGGTAGGTGAAGAGAACAACAGCAATTAAGCTTATAAAGAGATAACATTTATTTTAAGCAGAATTGGGTTCAGCTTATTCTAAATCAGTCCCTATTTCCCGTGTGGCACCCTGGGAAAATGGATTGACCACACATGCATCAGATGGCTGTTAAGGTATATTGATAAGGGCCAAAGTGGAAGAATAACCAACACACTGACCAATGAAGCAACAGGATCATCCCAAATAGAGAAACTGAAACATGTGTTGCACCTGTGTGTAACAATAGAGGCTTTCTTTAAGAGAATTATTTACCATTAGAGATTCACTGACATCAGAAAGCAGCTAAAGTCAGCAGGAAAGGTTTCCCCTTCACAGCCATACTCTCCCTCGAACACATGCTGACGTTACTCAGCACAAGTGGCAGCAGTCACAGAGCAGCTGGTGAAACGAGCACCAAATGGAGAACAATCTGCCTTCAAGTGTCACGCTTCACCAGCATGAGTTAAGAGAGCAGTCAGTTCGATAAGCAAATTTGCTCCCTATCCTGTACAGGTCATCAAGAACATGCTGAAGCACCTTTGGGAGGGAAAAGATTCTAAAGTGTGACTAAGGTCAAAATCCAGGAAGTGCTGCTGCTAACTGTTGAAAACACATTTGCCTTCACTCTAAAAACAAGAGAGCTTAAAGCTGCCAAATGACGATGTCACGAGTGAATAACACAATGTCAGCAGCAGTGTCCGGGAAGATTAGATGGTGTCGATGCAAATGAGTGATTCACAGTGCAAACTTCCCGAAGTAGTATCTGAAGTGGGTCAGACGATTTTCTGTTATTATCACAAGTTCTGTCAATTACATACCACAACGTGTTCATCACACAGCAGCCTGCCTGTTCAGACACTGACAGGAATTTCCATGCAAACAGCTGGTGGAGTCAGGTTGTGGTATGAGAGGGTCTGACACTGCTGGGTTTGACATGGGGTGGGGTTGCTTGCTAGAAAAAACAAAGATTACTTGGGGTAAAACTATCTTGGTACTTAACTGTTGTGGGCAAGCCGGGGCTAAAATGAAGAGCAGCAAATTATGAGTACAGAAGCGGGTGGGAATTTTCTATAATCACAAACTGGATGATTAAAATCCACAGCGCTGTGTGATTATAAGAAACGGAGAAACTGATGTAAATGGCACTTCAGTCAGAGCGTTATTAAATAAAGTAATGGTTTGCTTCCACGCAGAAAATCAGAGCATTACAACAGCCTGCTGCTTTATACTGTGTTCAGATTTCTGAAGCAACATCAAAACATAGTTATTAAAAATCCTTCTGCATTTGCCCAAATTAACCCTAACACCGGTCTCTCAATCCTGCCAGATGGCAAGATCCTGCAGGTCCAAGAGAGGTTTGCACACCTTTTATACATTTCTAGGATTTCTAGGGATCATTCCTCTCTCTCAGTTTCTGTGTTTATATTAGAATAAAACGCTGACTCCTGAATTGTGAGCTTTAAGCAACAGGTTTTATGAATGGAGCATCGTCCCCCGCTTAGCAATGAAGATTTTTCACATTATTTGCTGTTCACATTGCGTTTCTACATGATTTCGTCAATGTTGCAAGTGTTCACACTTGAACCAAGATTCAGCTTTTTCCTAAAAAACGCGCTCTGCAGATAAATCAAAGCCTGATACACCACCATACCCGATGCCTGGCTTGTGCGCTCCCCTTCGTTCTCCTCCTCCTCCTCACGCCTGGATTCTGCCATATTGGTATGAAACGATGTGGAAATTTAAAAAACAGATAAAAAAAAAAGAAAAAAAAAGTTAGATCTTGTGAGCAGCTGGCCACTCAGTCATCTGTGAGCATAACACGACGACGCAGTCGGATGTTGTCCTGTCCACTAGAAGTTTCACCGAGTCCTGCCCCGCTGTGGACAGACAGAGGTGACGACATCCAGTGACCGGACCCCCCGGCAGGAGTCGTTACTGTCGATGTTTGTACGCGGCTTTTTTTTTAAACATTATTATTTTATGTCTAATATCTACGTTTATATTGATAAATACCGAGCCGTCAACAGTAATCTTTAGCCTTTATTCTGACTTCATATCACTAATGATAGATACGTGTCGCATTTACGGGTCAACAAGTCAACAATATGATCAATTAGAAAAAGAAAAAAGAGGAAAAAAAGAAAAAGAAAAAACCCTGAAAAAACAAACAAACAAAACTTCAGATGATAAAATAGATACCACCACAACAACTTCATCCAAGGCTCTTGTTGATGGATCCCTCCTCCTTGGATATTTTGTATTGCTGAGACAGATTTTTATTTTTTCGTTTCAAATTTGTATAAATCTTTATTTAGAAAATGTCACCGTCAACCAATGAGATTGATGTAAGCTGAAAGTTCCGGGTGTGTCGACAGTCACATGTATCCCGATCCATTTCACATTCAACATTAATCTTCACCATTAACCACCCTGTATTAATTTACACAGCTTTAATATTCATACGAACCTCCAGTAAGTCAGAACTACACCTACGACCTGCTGCTATAATAACTCTTGACGGTCGTTGACACGTTTCCTTTGAAAGGCTACTCTGGGGAGATGTAATTCATCTGTCTTGCCACCAGATGCCGCTACAGGCTTGCTCATCTTTATAACCATAAACTAAAAAAACCCAAAAACGTCCCTCACTGTCATGGCCAAATCTGTCAAAATATGCCCGATAAAAGTCCCCCTATAAGACTCAATGTAACTACCGGAAATCATGGACAGTTAGATACGTTTGCATCTAACTTCTTAAATTACGACTTGGGCTAAATATATCTTTCAATCAAGCATAAATGGAGGTTGTGTCTCTTCTATAACTCTAAAGTATAATTTCATGCTGGAAATCACAATGATTATGATCCCGCTGGAGATATGGGTGGAGTTAGACATGCTGAGGCCCAGATTTATACACAACTTGGAAAGTCGGGGAAGAGTAAACCGTTGTACAGCACCTAGTCTTAGCCTGCTTGATCTCAAACCCACACTCTAATCTCGACTTCAGATCTAAATTCTCAAAAATAAATACAGAATTTACAGGGTGCTAAACGCCGCTAATCATATCGTCACGTGGTTATTTCCCAAAAGGTATTACAAAAAAATGAGAAACACCTCTTCAGTGGACATGACCACTTGGTATTGTGGGAGGAGCGATCAGAAGAGGATCAGTGTGGGCTCACCTCCACTGTGTGCGCCACGGACCAGGTTAAGGATTTTGGTTACGTTTAGGTTGTCTCTGTGTACTATTTCTAAAGTGGGACGTTGTGGAGCTGTGGAAAACGCGGACATTTATTGCGGGGGCTCAGAGAGCGAGTGCGTGTCTGTGGTTGGAAACCTGCTGCTGATCGTCACTGTGCGCTCTTAACCAAGGTGGGGATCTTTACGAGTCCGACGGTAAGAAAAAGACGGGAAAGGCCAGCTCGGCAGGCAACACTTGGCAGTGGTAGTTTGACTTGTATGTTAAGTTTTGCTTGCTTGTTTTTACAGCTCCAGACTCTGTGACTAACATGTGCGGGTGGGTAGGCGGGTGGAAGGGTTGGGTATCTCCAAACTGCGGGGTGTTTTCCTTTGGGTTTACCGGGGGGAGATACCCAGGATCACGGCGACAAGTTTGCATCCCTGTGACGTTAGAGAAGTGAAAACCTAAACTCTGTTTTGCCTCGTTTCCTCTTTGACTACTTCTGCCCGACCGTAGAAAACAAAGTAGACCCACCCTATGTCTAATCTTAGTTCTGTACACCAATAAAAAAACAGCCAATGCTTCATAAAAAATGTTCGCGGATCTGGTTACATAATAACGCAGAATCTTCAGGACGAGACAAATATTGTATCCACGTGCTGCTGCTGTTATTGTCATTGTTATAAACTTTATGTTACGCTCTCTATCGCCTTTCAGCCTGCTCTTTTCTGAGCTTTGAACTCAGGTATCCACTCCCAGGCAGGACGCAGTGTGCGGGTGTTGAGTTACCTGCAAACATCATGAATTTTTCATGTGTGTCATTCCTGTGCAGGTATCCTATTCTACCCGCTAAATCACTGTTTTGTTTTGTAGGGTTTTCCACAATCACCTGATGCAAACTGCGCTTCTGAGCGTCGATTTAGGCAATGAACAGATGGCGGTCATGAGTTACTACAACCTCTGTAGTTTATTAGTTGACGTTTTATCTCAAGGTAGAGGTCACCATATTTTAGTGCAGCATATCAAATCATTAATAAATATTTGAAACAACGTGACAGCGAGACTAGATCTCTTGATATGAGCTTTAAGGGATTCACTACAACTTTCAAACAAAGTCATGGTTTTCTCACTTGTGTGTTGAAATGTTTTTTTTTTTTTACTACCAAAGAAGACATTTTTTTAAAGGAATTTATGACGGGACAAAATGCATGGAGCTGCAAAACAGCCGATTATGCATGTTTAATCCCATAAACCCCACTAATACGTATAAATGGAAAGCTGTGCAGGTTGCTTTAAGTCCAGCCTGTGCTTGTGCAAATTAAAATGAGCCTAATTTTGATAATCAATAACATGTATAGCTGGCTGATACCTTTTAAAAAACGTATGTTAAAAATTTGGAAGTGGTAGGTACTCATTTATGTGTCCATATTCATGCAAGCGGTTCAGTAAAATGACGAAGAGAAGGCTATGATCCACATTTTAATGTTTTTCCTCCTTTAGAAAAATCGGTGTATAGATTATATATACATATGTACATATTTTACAACTAGAGAATAGAATGAGGATTACAAATAGTCCTCATAGTCTATGTTTGTCCTCTATCTCCTCCTAGATGAGTGAACTAATCTTGATGAAAGTGCCAGTATCTTTATATATTTTGCTTAGTCACTGAAAACAATTAAACAGCTGTCAAAAAAATTGTAGATAAAAGACAAAATCATTTATTGTCAGTATGCGAACTGCTTAATCGACTAATTGTTTGACTGCTACAGTATACAAGTACATTTTCTCCCTAAGTGTTGCGTGCGTGTGAACATAAGGCACTGAAAAGATATAAATCTGTTTGTGCACTTGGTGTTTTAGGCAATCCTGTTATCAATGGTTCACTTTTTATCACTTCAGATCTGACAAATTGAGGTCACTCACACGTCCCTCGCACAGTAAACCGTGTTATCACGTGACTGAAATGCCAGCTTGGGCTATGTGATTTCTGGCAAACTGCTTGATCTTTATTTTAGGACCAGTGTCCTCTTCAGATGTCTGCATGTCATTGTCAGATGTGGCTACTGTGGTGGCTGAACTGGTCTTCAATGGATCTAGTTTAAAGGCATCCCAGCACACAAGCAGTGACCTAAAACCACACTCTGGTCACAGCTGGACTTCTGTGCATGGATGGCATTTAAGCACATCAGGGCTTCTCTGCAGAATCGTCTCTTTAGAGATATTCAGTGAGAACTGTTCATTTAAAAACAAAAACAAAAACTGGATGGAGCCACTGTGATGTCAGCTGGCGATGAAGCCTTGTGCTGAGCATTTTGGATGCTGCAATCTTGCCTTTTCGAAACCAGACATCATGAGTCGGGTGTGGATCTGAGTAGGAAACAGAGGAGCTCATACCGTAGTGATTTGTCAATCACAAGATGGTCCCACTGGATGGTTTTGCAAATTTTGAAGGAGGGCATAGACTTTGTATTTTTAACAGTATTTTCCTATGTAATGTTGAAACTACACTTCTTTGTTCTTATATTAAAATACATGAGGGACTCGATACGTTGTTAAACTTCTTTACGCTGGAAGAAAGGGGAGTTTTACTGGTCCGGCACACATGCAGCCCACAGAGGTCAAAGTGGGCTGCACGTGTGACGTAATGTAAAATGAGTTTGACCTGGCTGGTCTGCCGTATTTGCTCAGGCTTGTTTTTAAAATGCCTCAACTGCAGAGGATGTAAAAATGTGAGGTTGTTATGGCGTCAGGTAATTTGAAAGTTTAGCAAAACTTCTGTAATTCGAGGCAGTTTTACAGACTCTCTTGTTTAACGCAGTCTACTGTCTGTTGTTTATAAGTGCTTATGAGCTGTGGTGGGCCTGCCTCCTACTTTCTCTCTCATCTCTCACATCATTTTAAACTGGAGTAGATTAAACATGCAGCAAGAGTGCAAGTGAAGTTTAAACCTTATGAAGAGTTGAGAGCAGTTTCTGAGGCATGAGAGGAACGTACAGTTAATCAGTCATCTGTACGATTACTGCTGATGTTCAGAGGGGGAGCTCAAGCAGTCCAACAATGTGTTTGGCTAAGATCAATGCTCAGACCTGCTTCCAGGGCCTTTACACACACAGGATCTACTGCAGCATGCTAGACACTGAAAGCTGGTCATGCTGATGTGATTTACATGCACAGCTTCAGGTCACAAGTTTTTGATTTGCTTTACCTTACTTATTTGTGCCTATCTGTTGTTACTCGGTCTGAAAATACTTGACAAGACATAAAGCTGTGAGAAATCTAAACACATCAGTAGGTGATTCTGTGTGTTTTCCCACTTTGCTCTCCATAAACAAGCCAGCTCAGTTGTCCCGTGGTTGGGATTAGCTCCACCTTCCCCTCTTGTGTCTCGTGACCCCGAGAGGTGACAAATATACTAAACTGACCAGTAGGGCTGCTCGATTATGGCAAAAATGATAATCACGATTATTTTCACTGAAATTGAGATCACGATTATTTGACGATATTTATTTAACCCTTTAAGATCTACCATAGAACCAAGTCCGCCAGAGCTTATAATATTTTTTTTACATGCTGTAGTGCCATTTGTGGGAGCATTTCAAGTTGCTATACATCAATACAACTGTTATAGCCCATATTTTAAAAATGTGTATGTATTAAGTCCATAGTAACTACATTAATTGCAAAAAAATTGAAAATCGTTTTTGTTTTTTTTACATATATTTCTACTTGGAGAAATTTAAGAGGCTTATCCCTCAAAACTTTAAATACAAAAAAGTTGCAAAAAATAGTTTACAACAACAGGAAATTTATTTTGAGTGTCTTCATAGTTTTATTTTTGGAGATACAGCAATTTTTATATACACTGCAGGAAAAACAAAAAAACAATCCTATGATGCAAATTTGCAAAGAATGTGCATGTGCATCAAAATAAACTATTTCCAGCAGTGCAATTCGAGTTCTAAGGCCTACAAGTAAAAAACTACATTTTCCGCGAAAATTACGTCACTTGCGATAGTTCACGTTGACGTCTTTTTCAATGTGGGAAGTGTTAAGAACAGCTGATCGGATCGGCAAAGCGTGTTTCTGGAATATTATGTTTTTGTTCCTGCAAGCGCTTTTTATGCAATTTTTGCAAAGCTATATGTGGAAGGAAACCGTGACCTAGGACAAGCTGATGGCATAAGATGTAAGTACAACTCCTCTGGTTTCATATGGAAAAAAATTTATTGTGCTAGCTTAGCGGTTCAGGTTCTACAGGGATTTAAAAATAGTTATACAAAACGAGCATGCTGCTCTGACCGGCTTTAAAGGGTTAACAATAACAATGTATTGAATAATGACTTTAAAAAATAATATAAAATAGTGTGCAAATACTGATAACAGTGCAAATGTTTGCAATAAAAGAAATAAATGAAAAATGTAAACTTTGCAGTGTTGCTCTGTGGTGCAGCTACGACACCATAGCAAAGTTTACACACTGTGTCTACTTGATCCACGTCTGACTCCGCGAACCCATAATGTTTCCACACCACTGAAGTTTTTTTTTTTTTTTTTTTTACCTCTCTTTTCAACCAACGGCAGGCACTCCTCTCCAAATAACTTCTGCTTAGCTTTCCGAGCTTCCCTCGGGTCCTCTTAATTGTTGTGACGCGTGTTCGAAATGCAGAGCAGTGCGCTTGATTTGCCACACGGAGCAGCGCGAGAGTAAAGCATGAGGGAGGGGCTAATAATCGGCTCAGTCATTTTTAATGATCGTTGAAAGCCCAGATCGTAATCGTGATTAAAATTCGATTAATTGAGCAGCCCTACTGACCAGCAATGGCAGCAGTTAATCTGAGCCTGTTTTTGTTTGGAAGTTGGGTGAGGGTGTTAGTTTGTCATGAATGGAAATGCAACATATAGAGTACAATAGAGAGCTAAATTAACGGCTTAAGCGCATGTAATAAGATGCTGGGCAGGAGGTTTAGGTTGGGATAACTTGGCTGTAAATGCTTCCTTAGGTTTTAAGTTGAGCGTTTTCATTTTCCACTTTATTTTCAACTCCCTCTTAGTCTGATGTATCCTCATCATAAAACTGACTTCTATTACTTCAATTATGATCATTGTTGGTAACTTATGCAGTATGGTCCCGTTTGTTTGCTAGGCCTAATTCTACTGAGAGAACTCCAACAGACTCTGTAGTGTCGTGACTGTGCTGTGAAATGAATACACTGTCACTCAATCCGGTTGAACCACTTATGTTGTCCTACAATGAACTGGAAGAAGGTTGTTTTTTTTTTCTTTTTTTTTCTATCAAGTCAGCAGTTTGTACTCTGATAACATGAAGAGTTATTGTGCAGGTGTAGAGGCTAGTATTTACTACTCTGATAAACAGTTCCCAGGGTATACTGTCTTGTTTTGCATCTGTTTTGCTTTGAAAATTATGTACAAAAAAAAAAAAATTGTATAGGACGAGTGCTCGGGTGCTTTAAGGCCAATGTTTTTTTTTTTTCTTTGACTGAATGTGTTTGTAAGGAAAAGAAAAGTGAAGCGTACAAGACTGAAAATTAAAAAGAAACGTTCTGCTGCTAGCTGTGAATTATTTATTTATTTGCATAAGCTCCTTTTTTTTTATTTTTACAAGAACTTTTCATCTTCTTGGTTAATTATGTCAGTTTGGTGCTGTAGCTCTCTCTCGTCTATCTGATAAACATCTCTGAACTTCACAAGAAGCCTCGTATCTTCTTCCTTCTTCCATCCCACATGCAAACATGTCTGCTTTATCAGCAAGGGAGATGCGATGCAAACGAGCTCCAGAGGAAGCAGGAGGAGAGCAGAGATAGGATATACCCACACAAAATGCCCTGTTATCGCTGACAGTCGCCTATTGTAGCGTGAGGACAGGCTAAAGTCTTCCCTGCCAATATGAATGAAGGAATGATGTCACCGACACACATGCAATGCGGTAATTTAACTTGTGAAGATCAGAGGAAGGGCGGGGGAGGAAGGTAGAGAGGACATGTTTTCTGTACCATTTTTATAAATTTGGGACCTTTAATTACACAGGCTATATAAAAACCAGTCCATTTACCGTTCTGTGAAGAGAACTAACAGAATAGGCAAAAATTCTCATAAACAAAGCTTAAATAATTAAAGGTACACAATTAAACTGCTAATGTGAAATAAGGATACTGTTAGGAAACACTTCCAGAACCTCGTAAGTAAGCTAGCAAATGCTAACACTGAGATTTATAATTGCGATTTACGTGTTGGCTAAAATTTTTTTTTTAGATTTTATTTAATTTTTTTCTACAGAGTCCAATACAATATTGTCAGACTTTTATCTGTAAGAGTTTTTGAGTGTAACTCATAGAATATGATACTATCAAGTCTACATGATTGTATCATATTGCTCTATTGTTATTGTTTCCCTCAGTAACAATGGTATCGCAGTGTAGCAAGACTCAAATATGCATCATCGTCTACAACAAATCACAGCGTTTGCTCAAAAGAAGCAGAAATAAAATTCTCATTAAAAAAAAAAGAAAAAAAAAAAGAAGAAGCAAAAAGCAGAATGAAATATCTACTGGTTGCCCTGTGGACTAGCTGAGTCCCATTATGTCATTTAAAGTAATTATAATATTTGTGTAAATCTAATGAATTAGCACCCCAATTTTGAATTGTTAATCGGGATCATTAAAAAATCATTTGTTTGCATGTTTTGATAAACATTTTAAGATGTATTGAAGTTAGGTAAAGGATGACCGCATTCAGGTAAAGGATGACTTCATGCTTCATATCAGCAGCAGGAACTTATCTACCTCTGATGTAAAAAGCTTTTTCAAGCTTTATCGCTTAAGAGTAGACTAAGAGAGTCACAAGACATTGGATAACGTTGATTAAAAGTTGGTTTCTGTGTGTTCTGGTCAGTCTTTCTTAGTTTTATCCCCTTTGTATAATGAACTTGGTTATTTTAAGTGGCATATTTTTTTTTCTTTCAGGCTTTATGTATTGCCTTTTAAAACTGATTTTTTTCTTCTTCTTTTCCTCTCCTCCTTTTGCTTCCTTCAAGCTAAACTGAGAATCTGCCTTTGAGCACGTTGATGAATCATTTTGCATATAATGGCAAATCGAGCCATTAGCCGTTGTGTGCATGTGAAAATCCACAGGCATGGAGCAAAGTTATCTGCTTACATAAGCTAGTTACCGTCATTACTGAACACATAGTGGCCTAAGAAACAGCATTTCAGTGAATGAAGCAACATATACATGATATAAAAATGTTTTTGTTTGAAGAAAGGTAGCTTTTTACAAAAGTGTTAGCGTGCTATCTGTCTACTTTTCTCAATAGTTTCTAAGCACTGTTCATTTTAGTCAAAGGAAGAGAAGTATTATTTGGATAGGGAACTCTTTTACTGCAATATAGTACTGCTACAAGTACTATATTATACTATATTAAATTAACATTTAGAAAAACTGTAGAGTGGAATGTTGCAGCTAAGCTAATTTAGCATTAGCAAATGCTAAATGAATCACATCTGGCCTGTAGTGTTTACATCTGACAGAATTCACACACATGTAATTTTAGGGGTGAAATATTTGTGCACTAATCACCTAATCATGTTGAAATTTCGTTTTGGCTGGTTAGATATTTTCACAGAAATGTTTTTGCTGCTCGTTAGATATTTTATACCTTTGTTATTGGTATGTGCTGATTTCAAAATGAGGTATTATTGGGTGGTTTGAGATGCTACTTGTGCCTTAACCTCTGTTAAAGTTAAGCTAGTTAGTTACAGCTGCTGCTTTCACTTTTTATTTTTTTGTCGAACAACGACTGAAATGAACATAAAAAAATGTAATAATATTATTAATAATATGTAATTTAAGCTTTACTTTAGTATGACACCTGTAAACATGATGAACTGGCACAGTGGTCAGCATCTGGATAATAACATTGGCTTTTCTTCCTCCCTGCTGTGCTGCTGATTGAATTAGTGAGGAGTATTAACACTCAGACCAGACACTACATTACCCTTCAGCGGTTTCACCTACAGCTCTAAATATTTCAGCAGCTGCTATCACTTTAATGGGGCTGTTGGTCTCTGGGTTGCTATGGTTGCTGCGAGTTTCTTCTCTTTAAACAGCACCTTTAAGTTGATGGAAACATTGAAACTCTCCTTTGAATGCTGCACCTTTTAATAAAAGGTAGGTTTAGAAAAGAAGCATAATAAGTTGTATTTTTTTTTTCATGCTCAGCTGATCAAAGCTCCTGTTTAGCGAGAAATATGATCGTTACGCTGAGTTAAAGGTGTGTCCTGCCCTTCAGGTATTTGCACAGGACACACCTTTGTGTATGAAACCTTCTGGGATTGCAGTCGGCTGACAATGCAGAAACCAGATCAGAAAAGAAGAAATGACAAAAGGCCTAGAGGTGAACATTTCTTTCATTTTTACATCATGTTTGATCCTATCTGTTCCCATCAGTTCGTGTCTTTATTTCACTTTGATTCATCAGAAACTAATCTCTTTTTGGTGTTTACCTTTGGAGTGCTGCTCTTTAAGCTTTAGAAATTATGGATGTCTAGTGTGCCGCTGTGTCGTGATAATAAGTAATTACTTAAACTTGTGCAACCATTTGCAGCTGGCACTGTGACAGAGGTGTGATGCAATGCTGTTGCTAAAATGGGATCTTGAATGTTTTCTAATAACATGTTTGTAATGATGCACTGATTCTTATGTTGATGTAGAGGACATGAATTTGCAGCAGGCCCTAAATGCTGCCAGGACCATTTTTAGAAATGATGCACAGCAAGTGTAAAGTAACCCTGCAGAGCTTTGAGTAATGGTGCACTGTACCTGTGAAATTAGTGGGGGGGGAAAAACAGGGCCATTTATGTTGGCTTTGTCACAGCTTTGGATTTGATTTTTTCATTTTCAGTTTTTAATTGAGCATTTTTAATTCAGTGTGGGTGTTAGTTTTCAGTGTGTTGAACATCTAGGATCTGCAGCAAGAAATACAGACGACCACTAGGATATGAAACTGAGCAAAAGTCTGGAGCCACCACCACCCTCATCCAACGTTTTATTCTGCATTTCAGGGTCCCGGGCAGCTGAAGCCCATCCCAGTGTCATAGAGCTAAGGTACAACCTGGACAGGGTGCCAGTCGGTCGCAGAGTTAACACAGACATGGACAACCATTCACATCTACGTTCAATTTAGAATCACTAATTTACCAAACTGTGGGACGAAGGTGGAGTACCCAGAGAGAACCCACGCAGACATGGGGAGAACATACAAACGCCACACAGAAAGACCCCAGACAGTTTTTTTGATTTATCCAGATATGCTTTTACTCCACTGATAGTGTGTTTGGAATCTTTACCTACTGAAAAATGAACCCTTTGCCAATTGGATGGTACCAATGGTGGATCAAAATCTGATCCCCAGTACGGAGAACTGTTTTTTTCTAGAGAACCACTTCCCAGTAGTTCAATTCCTTGGAATTGTTAGTCTGCTTGTTTATATCCGTCCTGCTTATTGATTCCAGTCGCACTTGCGCTACAATCAGCTGATTTCAGTTTGTGTGCTGGAAGAGGTAAATGGTGGCACAGTCTGCAACGTGGATATGGACACAAAAGAATGAGAGCACTTTGGCAATGTGCAAACTGCATCCAGAACAGAAACAATCTTATTATGCTGCTAACACAACTTCGGCTCTTTGCAAGCACCTGTGCAGATAGCATCCTAACATTTAAACTAGCCAAGAACTTAGAGTGATGATAAAACTGAGTGAATGCTGATCTCAACCCAGCAGCCAAACCCTGATTTTCAGCTGGTGACAAAGTCAGTGATGAGCAGTCAGGCTGCAGCCTCCATATCTGCCTGTTCATGTTTCTAAAATAGACTCACTGTGGCGATCGCTTTGAAGTCTCTTTGTGTGTTTTTTCATCTTTGCTTTGTGCTGTTGGCTTCGTGTTCATACCTAAATACTAAGGGAAAGATCATATGAATTACTTTTTCTGGGAGTAATTAAGCAACGTACTGCATTACTTTAAATGTAATTAGTGGGTAAATAACTCCAAAAAGCACAAAGATTTGACCACGCAATTAAATTGCACGAATGTAATGTCTTTGATGTGCTGCTTAGCGATGGTAGGCACTCCCAAAGCAGAGCCAATGGGATTGGAATTGCTGAAATGCAGTCCCAACCATGACACAGCATCCACTGTGTTTTATAGATGGCTGTAGACACTCTTCGCTGTACCTCTCTCGTGACCACCTCTGTATATAATGGTGTAGATTTGATGCGAAAAATCCATTTGGATTCATTAATAGAGAACACCTGCTATCACTGATTCTCAGTGCAGTTCTTGTGTAATTGGCATACCTGCCTTTTCTCCTTGTTCATCTCTCAGGTTTGGTGTCAGGTCTTTGCAGGATGTTTTACAGTTTCTTTCTTAAGGACATGAATTTGACATGCTGTCCATGTGCTGTAGGGTTTTTTTTCTCTTGTTGTTCATCATCTACTTTTCCAGCCCAGTCTTTGGTATTTTTAAAGATTCAGCTAAAGAAAGGGGAACGAATCATACTTTCCTGCGGCAGGCTGCTAGTAGCAAAGTACCTAAAGCTACAATTTAAAGTTGGCTCTTTGCTGAGATGTCTGTTATGCTCAGACACAGCGCTAATTATGCCTAAATAGTTCATAGATCAGTGTTAACTGGCATAAAAAAATACCTAAGCAAAAAATAACAAAAAACATTCCTCTGTGGTGTGGTCAGGTCCAGGAACTAGACTGAAATACAATCATCGAAAGACCTTCAGAAAGCCCAGAGTCCCATTGCTCAAGAGCACTTTAAAAAGTGACCAAGATGTCTGGCTCCTTTGAAGCAAAGTATAAAAGTAAAATGAGGGGTGGCTCAAAAATTTTGCACAGGGCTATAGGAAAAAGAAGGTAGCATCCCAGTCTTTCTGTCTTATTATGTTTGTTACTCTGATGTGGAAGCAACAAATATGTGTAATTATCACATTACTGTAATTGGATAGTTGCTGGAGAAACTCTTTCAGAAGCAGCTCACAGATTCACACAGACAAAAGATGTTTTCAGCAGCCTGTATTTTAAACCTTTTCATGACTCTACTGTATTTCAGGTTATTTTGAGCAAGTAGAGTAGTGACTTATGGGTAAGAGTGGTCTGTCTCTCTTTGTGCGACAGCAGGTACTGTAAATGAGACCTGTAAATGTAGGTCACGATTTTCCATAACAGGCCTAGAACTGGATTTCTTCAAAAAGCACATTTTAATTCTTAGAAATAAGTGGCTTTGTTCTCATGCTGTGTCGGACGCTCGTTGGATTGTTGGGGTATTAGTTGAGTAGAAAGCGCTGGGGCATAGTCTCCTTTCTGTTGCTGGGCCCAAATCCTGACCTATTTGGCTATTAATAGGTCAAGAAACCTGCTGTACTGAATGGAGATTTGAGAGGTAGTTGTTGCAGGTGTATTGTTGTCTAGGAGCAGCTAATCACTGCTTGAGCTAATCTTGAAACTTGTACCCCCTGACAAAAGAACAAGTGATTCTTAAACGGGAGCTTTTGATATTATCCTGTGTATCAAAAACTGATGGCTGTTTCGACATGGAAACCTGGAGGAAATACAGCTGAAAATTCAGTTGAGAGGCAGTGATGCTGACACACGAGTGAACCTGGCAGTGTGATGTGGACCAGACGGCATTGCAGGAAGGCGAGACGATAGACAGGGTGCAGAAAAAATGTAAACAAACTAATCCAGAAATCCTAACAAACAATGTATAATACAATACTTTAATCTCTAAAATAATCCCATGCTCATACAGGTATTTTTTTTTCCTATTGTAGGATCAGTTTGTTAACATTAATCTGCTCTTAGACTTAAACTGCAACAGTTAAGTTAGGTGACATATCTAAAGAGTCAGCTGTTACATGACTCATTTTTTCATATAAAAAGAGCTTGAGAGGGTTACTGATCTTATAGAGAATTTAAAAAAGTGAAGGAAATTACTTACTGGTTTACTTTCAGCTGTTTAGCTGATATCCACTTGTGAAACTGGATGGGATGAGAAAGGTGTGGATCTGACTGAGAGATTGAGTGGCAGTGCATATCCCTGATTTATCTTCTTTAGATAGATAGTTACATTTATGTCCCATGACGTGAGTATACACATGCAGTAAAACAATCAGTTCAAGATAAGACATTAGCACGCAATATACACACTTTCACTCTCCTTGCATAGTAACGTTGGTAAAAAATAATTTGAATAGTAATTGTGTTGCTCATGTTCAGAAATGTGATGGTTTGAAGAATAAAAGATACTTTGGACCTTTTTTGTGTACAAGGGTGACAACAGTGCAGTGCAGATGGTAGTCATTTAAGGGAGGAGGCAAGTGGATGCCTTAGAAAATGAACTTCATGCTGTACTAAAGGAAACTTGATAGCAGAGTCGAGAACAAAACCTCTGCTGGAACATATTTATTGAGATCGCTGATGAGGGAGCCTTGGGTCAACCTGAGAAGCTGCCCCCTGCTGGTCATTTGAAAACAATGCTGGTTTGCCCATTGGCTTCACTTTTCAGGGCCACTTTGTATACAGTCTGTTGGATAGCCTGATGTTGCTTCACTATACTGTGTCCCATGGTTATCTATTGTTGTTTATTTATCTCAGATTGTGGCCAGACTACTTTTACACTACCTCAAATATATTTCTAAATATATATTACTGTTTAATGGATATACTGGACAAAGTGTGTTGACTATGGAGTGACCAGGTAGAAGAAAAGGAGGAAGACCACGCAGAAGATCCATGGATGGAGTGAAGAAGGACATGCAGGTGGTGTGTGTTAAAGAGATGGTCCGCTGTGTTGGCCCCTAAAAGGAGCAGCTGAAAGCAGAAGAATCGACTACACTGACATGTGTTATAAGTCAGAATCCACCATGTGTTGCCCAGCCCACTCAGCTGATTCACTTGTTTTAAATGAATCATTTTGTGTAACAAAGATTTATGCCCGCACCTTCACCCTCACTTAAAATAGAATTAATCCCTCTTGATCTTTTCAGGAGGTGTGATTACACAGCACTGTTATCACACCAGTTATAAATGATTAAATCATAGCAACCATTCTTGATTCAACTTCTACAGTCAGCACCTCGCGCCTGTTTGACCAAGCTGCCAACCCGCGTCCTAATATCTGCTGTTAGGCCATAAATAGGAAAACGAAGGCAAATTTGGAGCAGCTGTGAGCTGCATGTAGTTTAATAATTAATCACAAGGCTGGCAATTCAATTTGGTTTGGTGGATTGGATTGGTGTTTTTCTAAGAACTCGTGCATGTACCACACACACACGCACACACCTGTCTCCGTCCGACTGTTGCTGTATACACGACGTCACGCTTTAGGAAAGTCTTGCCCACTTTCCAAGAAAGACACATTTCTGAATTGCATCTGCTCAGAATTTCAACGTGGATTGAAGGCAGCGTGCAGCTTTTGTGGTTTGTGTTACAGTGTACACAACTACAAGTTGGACCCTGAGACTTTTAAGGCTGCTGTCTCAAGTGACATGTTTTACATGATGGGCCGTGCTGGTGCCAGAGAGGGCAGCTGGCCTCTCGCAGCTCAGGACGGCTGCTGTGCAGTGTCACATCACAAACTGGAAAGGACAATCGTGTTATTCTTCTGTGAATTATGAATCTTATAGGAATATTAAGTGCTGCCATACAGTATACGTAATCTTAGTCTTCTTGTGTGCACTGCTGGAATTTGTACTTGTATGTCCTCATTTTTCTGTAGACTTTCACTCAGCTTGTTTTTTTTTCCTTTTCACTCCCTCCCACTTCTGCTTTTCCTTCCCTTCTCTTCCCTCGCTCCCTCCCTGTAACCACCTCCTCTTCATCTCCATCCAACTGGTGCTCGGAGCAGCTTACTCATGTCCAGTCACTTCCCACCATGCCTCGCCTCTCACACAGGCGCTTCCTGCTCCTCTCTGGACATATTTTCATATTTCTCTCTGTCTCTCTTTTTGTTTTTTTGTTTTTTTTGTGCAACAGGAGCAGAATGAGGTCCTTGTCTGCTTAGCGACCTGTGCCAGTTGAAGATGATTCACGTGAGGTAAGAAATCCTGCCAGCACGCTCGCTCCACGCTGCTTTCACATTCCTTCTTGAGAATCTAACCGGCCTGCAGTCACTCGTAACTGAAAGCAGATGGCTGAAAAGTTTTGCCTGGCAAAGTGAGCCTAACGTGTATGGGTGGCGGAGATGTTTCTGTGTGGTATTGGGGCAAAGTGACGGGTGGGCGGGGGTGGTGAGCTCTGATTCGTCAGGAGATGTGTTTAGGGGCTGGGGACTAGAAGCCGTAAATTGGGGCCCCATGTTGTGCAGCTGCTGTGTGTTTTACAGTTGGTCCCCTGTGGTGACGGTTTCCATATCGCCCTCCGTATTGGGACTGCCTGACTTGGTCCCATCATTGTGTTAGTATTCACAGACAAACGCACTTTGTCATGTCATTGTGTAGTGCTGGAAAGTTTGCTTGTAGCCAGGCTAGTGGTTGGGTTGTAGGGGTGGCTCTGTCAGTCTGCTGGTTCGTATTGAAGTATCTTAACAACCTGTATGTTTTCCCAGTAATGAATCCTAAAGATCTCCCAACACAACTTGTCAACTCAAGTGGACACATATCAGCTCAACAGGTAAAACATCAAGCCTTAATAGTGGCTCACTGGCTTTGGGACTTTATCTTTAATATAAAACATTAAAACTGTTCTAGTTTTTAATGTTTAACAAAACATTAAGGCAGATCTACAGTTTTAAAAAACAAATCTGAGCTCCCATGAGCTGCTGGGCTTCTCATACACAGGTAAAAAGCCTGTCGCATTTATGTTAATAGTTAAGTAATGCTATTGCTGTTGATATATATTAAGTATAATTAGTTTATCCAGGTTCATCCGGTAAAACTGATTTCTAGTTGAAAGTACTCTCCACGGCTTGGGCTGTGGACCTTTTGTTTGATTGTTGGTATCTGTCGGCACACACAGGAAAGGGATCCGTATTACATCCTGATGTTCTTTCTTGTGAAGCAAAGGCCTGCACAGTACCTGGAAGCGTGTCACAGGGAACTGTGTAGCAGGGAACTCGTATTGTTTTGGTTATATGGCAGCTCACATGTTTCTGTTTCGAAAAGCCCTACTCTCATTCTGTTCAGTTTTGGCTGTATGAATCTTTCCATGAACATGCTTTCCAAGGGAAACAACAAACTAGTTCCTTTCTTACGGGGGAAAAAGATTGAGTCTCTTCCAGATTTTTTATGGTGCCAGTGTGAGTGTTGGAACTGCTGTGCGAAGCTGCCCTCAGGCTAAAATAATATATGTTCTTCGTCCAAACAAGCGGTGTGAAGAGTGCTTTCATACATTTTGTAATATTTCTGATCCAGAAGTAAAAGCGGGACATGCAATTAATCACGTGTGATCTACAGAACTAACATTGTCCTGTATTTTATTTAAATCTTTTTACCCTCCTTGATCCCCACACTCAGCCATAGCAGACACACCCAATTGCTGCTCGCCTTCTGATGTCACAAAATATTTCTGTAATGAGAGTGATGTCCAGGGGCCTGCAGGAATCCAATGGGGGCGTATGATATATTCCAAAAGCGATTTGACAGCTCGGTGTGAAGCGCAGAGTTGCTGCAGGAGACGGTAAAGTCTAACTTGAAGCAGCTTCTCTTTCTCTCCTCGACTGACTCCTCTGACTTGGCTTGTTATTGTTCTCTCTCCTGCATGCTTGTCATAGCTCCTAGCTGGCCATGCAGAAGCAAAGAGGGGTTGCAGTCTGCAGCAATCACCAGCCGTATCATTGTGCTGCTATCCTATGAAGCAAACTTTTTTTTGGCTTTGTGTATGATGTCATTTTGTGTTTCCTCTTTTATTTGACTCCTCAGGTCTCCTGTGATCATCTCTCTTTCTCTGGTTTTGGTAACGCCCAGTGAGCAGCCAGGAAAGCCCTCCCTGTCCTGCCTATGACATGGTTTAATCCATGTGCGATCCGGTCACCATGATGGCCTCTGTGGTTGCCAGTGGAAACCGTGATGGACAGTCTCTGGTCTTGAAAGGGGTGGACCCAGAGACCTGCATGATTGTGTTCAAGAACCACTGGGCTCAGGTAAAACACCAGCGCCAAGCTAACAGTCTCAGAACTGTGAATTCTCCAGCCAGCTTAGTTTTTCACACTAGAAGCAAAGAATCTGGATCTCTTAACTTCCGAAGTATTCACCTGATATCCTCTAAAAAGGTTAAACAAACATGTTCACAAACAAAAATGTGGTTAAAAAGCACCCATTTTCCATTTTCCTTGGAAACGATAATGCGGCATAAGACTTTTGTACAGTAGAATATAACGAAACCCTTGTGAAGTGAATATATTAAAATCTTGTAAATAAAGATGCACATTCTATTTAGTTCCTTCCTCAAAACCTGATGGCAAAAAATGACTCATGTAGTCCCCCTATAACAGTAAACTGCAGTGTGAGCAGGGCCAGTGGAATCTTGGCGGTAAAAGGCTGACGGTCTCAGACTTCTGGTTCTTTCCAGCAGCTTGTGTCCCTGTTCACTCCCCTGCAGGACATGGCAGCCTGTTAATCCCACTCCTCCCACACAGAGATGAACAAACTCTGCACACATTAACATGGGGCAGGGGGACACTGAATAATGAGGACATAGAGGAGCATAATGGTAACTGCCATCTACATTTATGGTTGTCAATGTGATGACTGACCCGAATTTATCAAAATCAAGCAGAATCCCACTTTTGGTTTCATTAGTGTTAAAACTATGCAAGTTTAAAGACATTGTGTTAAACTCTAATCTAAATATGTGGCAGATGGCTGCCCCTTCCTGAGCATGGTTCTGGTTTCTTCCTGTTAAAAGGGAGTTTTTCCTTCCCACTGTCACCAAAGCGCTTGTTCACAGGGGTTTGTGTAATTGTTGGGGTTTTCTGTTTTCTTTGTATTAAGGGTGAAAAAAACCCCAAAACGCTTGGACACTGCTAGCACGGGGCGCCCACGCAAAGCAGGAGATGAAGCATAGCTGAATATGTTTCCAAACCAACTTCATTCTAAGCCAAAGACTAGAAAATATGGTGAAGCATATCTTCCCTTTGGTTTCACCTGCACAAGTGCTGAGGTAGGTCTCCCCTGTAGAATTGGTTTTCCCTTGGTCGGGAGCACGCACTGGGCTCTTCAAATCACGGACAAACAGTATCCCACATTCTTGATTTTTAGTTCACAAACACTTCTCATAATGACTAACTACTCCTGACATTTTAGAGATGTTAGCTCTTTATACAGCTCTTTATTATGTGAGTGGTTGTATAACTAATGTGCCAATGTGAAACATCTGGGGATTTAGTGATGATAAACCGTTTAATGATGTACAAGACATTCAAAGCATTTAAAATTTTGCACAATTGTAGATTTTACACTTTTCAACTTGTCACACAAATGGGATATTTTTAATAACAACTGTAACTGTGAAATAAACACGATCAGTCTGTTGCAGCTAATACTAAGCAATGTCAACAGACACCTCATGAGTCATGTGGCCGTCTTTGCTAGCTGTCTGCTCAGCTTCATATTTTTCATCCCCATCTTGACAGTAGCCGTAATCAAAAACTCTGGGCTCGGATTAAAGTTCGATTTGCTTCAGGCAGCACAAATCCACCTCACACAGAGTTTTGTTTTCATTCTTACTTAATCTCTAGCCTGATAAGAATGCTCTTGACTTGTTTCAGCTCAGAAAACAGTGAACACGCTGTAAGTAATGACCTTGTCTTTGTGTGAGAAGCTCTGGCTGTTTCAGAGTTGAAGATTAGCTTTAGGTTCATTTGCTGGCTCTTATCAGCTTCTCTCCAGGCGTCACGGAGCTGTGTGTTGCGTCACGTTAAGTGATCTGTCAGTTGCTGGCAACAGTCTTTAACTGTAGTCTGTGTGTAGTGTGGGCAGCGTGTTTATGGTGATCCTGTAAAGGTCTCTGATTCATTTTAGTCGTCAAGAAAATCTGGCAGTTTTGTCTGAATTTGCTATGACACTTGACTTTTCCTTCCTCACTGGCGTTTGCAGTCTTGATTTTTCATAATTGAGTACAGTGAAGATCTGTCTTTAAACCATGAATGTTATTCTGAATGATTCAATGTGTCCATTGCTCTGTCTGATGGTTAACTGAAGTTACTGTCACAGACACAGTGAGGCACTGGGGGCTGGCAATATGATACTACTGTCATTTGAGGATCCTCCCATATCTATGGCACTATTATGCCAGCATCCATAGCATAACAATGACTGACTGCTCTTGGGAAATATTTGACATTGATCCAGCCTGAGCCTACTTCTTCGTCACATTTTAAAAGGCCTCTGTATCTCTCATGTTCCAGCTTAATATGTAAAATAATGCCACCAATCAGCATCGTTGGGCAAATCCTGAAAAACAACAACAAAAAACACTGTGAATACTGACCCCTTTTGGAACCGACCATAACGTCACCAGTGTAAGGTGGTTCATGATCATGGTTCCATTCTTCCAGCTGTTCAGTTTGGGAAAATCTTATCCCCTGCCTCCTTCCTGTTACTTCAGAATTGGAAGGAGAGCCTGAGCTGGACTGATCCCTGTGGCTTGTTCCACTGAGCTCAGGCTGGGATTACAGACTCTGTTCTCTTGCTGCCATTAGCCATGCCCAGTTATCTCATACACAGACTGTTATTGTCATGGCAGCAGCGTCAGCTTGGGGACACTGGCTCCATTATTGTGACACTGGTTTCTACACAGCAGACACACACACACGGGAGGGACTGGATACACAAAGGACTGTATTATTCTGTGCAACCAAAGTGAGTTTATTCATACAGTGCTGCTTGTCCCCACTCCACTTCTGTTGAAACTGAACCTGTCAGGAATAAGGAAGTGATTGTACCTATTTGTATTGCATACAGTCCCACTTCCAAAAAAGTTTGGACACTGTGTAAAGTGTAAATAAGAACAGAATGCAATGATTTGCAAATCTCACAAACCCATATTTTATTCCCATAAGAACATAGAAAACGTCTGAGAAGTTTAAACTGAGGCAATTTAGTATTTCATTAAAAACAATTACACAGTTTCCCCCACAAAGTAGG
Source organism: Diplotaxodon limnothrissa (assembly GCF_057381915.1). Lineage (NCBI taxonomy): Eukaryota > Metazoa > Chordata > Actinopteri > Cichliformes > Cichlidae > Diplotaxodon > Diplotaxodon limnothrissa. The sequence goes on along the minus strand of NC_140601.1, from coordinate 17,253,713 downwards.
GTCTGTTTGTCTGTTAGCAATCCAGCATGTGTGGTTTTCATGGCATCGTATTGTAATAAAAGCATCATAAAACGCCAACATTTCAGATCTAACCTCTTATACCACAGAGGTTAGATCAAAGATAACAGGAGTTTATCTGTATGACAGACACTTTCTTGGGTGACGTAAAAGTCTAAGATCTCATATCATCCTCTTCTCTTGTACTGTAGGTAGTGAAGATCCTTGAAAAGCATGATCCCCTGCGCAGCAGCTCCGCCCTGTCCTCCCTCAGTGTCATCAACCTCACCGCCGGCTCTAGCGGCAGCTCTCGTTTCGGCCCCATCCCTGGAGACGAGGCAAACGCGGTGCAGAATTATGTGGAGCACATGCTGTTCCTGCTGATGGAGGAGGAGAGCGGTCAGGCCGGAGCCATGGGCCCCATCCTGGAGTTTGTGGTGATGGAGAACGTGATGGAGCGTCTGTTTGTGTGGAGCCTCCGTCGAGAGTTCACGGACGACATGAAGCTGGAGCAGCTGAAAATGTACGAGATGCTGGTGGGCCAGGCGCGCCAGCCTCTGCTGCACCACAAGCCCATCCTGCGGCCTCTCATGATGCTGCTGTCCTCCTGTTCGAGCACCACTGCGCCTGCGGTCGAAGCCGAGCTGGTGTTGCTGCTCAACCAGCTGTGCTACGTCCTGGCGAAGGACCCTTCAATTCTGGAGCTGTTTTTCCACACGAGCGAGGATCAGGGAGCCACCAACTTCCTCATCTTCTCCCTGCTCATCCCTTTTATTCACAGAGAGGGCACGGTGGGCCAGCAAGCCAGAGATGCCTTACTGCTCATCATGTCTTTGTCTGCTGAGAATGAGCGAGTGGCCAAACACATCGCAGAGAACACCTTCTTCTGTCCGGTCAGTCCCAAATGGAAGCTCAGCGGCTCACTTTCCGTAAAATTCAAAAGGAATCGTTTTGTCCTAAATACTAAATAATCCCACTCACGCACTAACATTGGCAGCATTGTTCCCTGACATTTCTGTGTCTGGGTGTCATAATTAGTCAGAGAGCAGATGGTGATTAATTCATGGGCTCGCTTAAAAAAGCAAAAAAACAAACAAACCCCAAAACAAGGGTAAATAAAAATCTGGCACCAAATGTGTGGCATTTATAAGATTACAGCACAGCTGCAAGATAATCCCATGTAAATAACGTCATTAATTCACGGCTGCAGACAGTGCTTTCAAAATGAGGTTTGAATGCAGACAGAATTTAATTGGTTCCACTGGCGTCTACAAGAAGGGCACAGCGGAATAAGGCTGCAGAGGAACGTGTACAATACTACAATACTAATAATGTCACTCATCTTACACTTTAATTTGGTTGCGCTGGTATAGCCTGTGTTGCATTTGTAAAGCAGTTCTTGGTACTTACAATGCAGGCATGCCCAGTTAAAGACCCCTGGGCACAAATATGCGATGGGCACGCGCCAACTTGATTTGATGATTACACGTTTTTTGCTTCTTAAGTAATTAGACAGATCATATGGGAATGTGTGCCTGTGGAGAGCAGGGTACCTTACACTGCGCCCATGATATATGTTTTTATGATCCAAAAAAGTTTAAGAGAATCAAAATCTGGTATTATTTTTTCTTTTTTTTTATTTGGTGCTTGGGTGGGCCCTCAACTGTGTCTGAGGCCTGTGGACATATGCCCAGAATGCCTGGATAATCTGGCCCAGAACACAAGGATTTCAAAATAAGATGGAATCTTATTTTGAAATTAAAGCATTAGTCACGTCGCATCTCAAATACTGCTAAAGGTCTCCGAGCTGAGCTGATCCATAGGAGGCATAAATCTGTGCAAGGAGAAAGCAGCAGGCTGATATGTAGACTGCTGCATCCGCTTATATTTGCATTACAAGTTACAAAGCAGAGGCCAAGAAGTGATTTACACCAGTGTTTTAGCTTTGTAGTAAAACACAGTAATAAATCTGCTGAAGCTTAAGGTAAAACTGACAGCAGAGGAGGTGTGTGTGTGTCTGCATCTGCTATATGGTACACTACCTCGTTAATGTTTAATGAAGTTTATAACATTCTCTCTGTAATCAATTTATGGCAGATGATTTTTAATAGACTTCTTATATTACATGATGCATGTATGTGCAACACAGTGTGCTTTTTCCTATGTTCAGGTAAATGGGCCGTTATAATGTAGCTGTACTTACCTCATGCATGAGAGTAATGGGAATGTCATTATTTTAAACAATTTGTCTCAATGATTCAATTAAAGAAAATTAATTACCCAAAATTAAAAGTAAATTATACTTAGAACCACAAATTTGAATTATATTTTGGTTCTGGAGGAAACTTTATATGAACGGTGCATAGATTAAATATAAAAACCTCATTTGGCAGGTGCTGGCCACAGGGTTGAGCGGCCTGTATTCATCTCTGCCCACCAAGCTGGAGGTCCCCAATGAAGAGTGGCACTGCCTGCACAAAGAGGACTGGCTTCAGATGCCATCACTCATCCAGTTTCTCAACTCACTGGAATTCTGCAACGCTGTTATTCAGGTGAAGACGTGAGCCGCACGATAAAAGCTCTGCCTCATGAAAAATGCATTCACGTGTGATAAATGGCTGCAACCTCCTGCCTGGCTACACGCTTGACTGACATGCTCCTTGATATTGACTGCTCCCAGGTGGCCCACCCTGATATCAGAGACCAGCTGGTTAGTTACATCTACAATGGTTTCCTTGTGCCTGTCCTTGCACCAGCACTCCACAAGGTTAGCAGTAGCACAATTTCTCTTCACCTGGGTAAAAGGAAGTACTTGCCATTTTGCTGTTTCATTTCCCAATTACAGAAAGCGGTTATTCTGCAGGACGACGCGGTGTGTCAACAAAAACATACAAGCATAAACACTCCAAAAATGACTCTTATTTCTTCCCCTCTACCCAAGAAATTAATTGAGCTGATAGCTATCACCGTCACTGTCATCCATTAAATATGAGCTTGGCATCAGAAAATCCATGAACTGGGCTGTGTCTAAAGGTAAAAAGGACACTAGTTAGGTTAAACTATCAAGAGAGAGAGTTAGAAGAAAGTGTAAGACGACCCATATTCTAGGCTATTTAATGTATAGTCAAGGACATCATATTTAATTCTATATAATGCAATGATTTGTTTAGTTCTTTTATAATGAGGCAATACCGCACGCAATAATTAAATTACCTAATTACCTAATTTCCCTCGCTTAAATGAATCCTTAATTCAGTACTGCTACGATACAGAATCAGGTTTTAATATTTGATCATTTATTGTGGCACTCACACAATCTCTGCTGACTGATTCCTGCGTGTGTACAGGTGACCCTGGAGGAGGTGATGACCACCACAGCTTACCTGGACCTCTTCCTGCGAAGTGTAACCGAGCCAGCACTGCTGCAGACCTTCCTCTCCTTCATCCTCCTCCACCGTCACGAGAACGTCCATATCTTGGATACTCTAGTCAGCCGCATCAACACACCTTTCCAGGTAACCCAGCACACAGCTAAGGGAACGAGTTTTGCCATGCAGCACATAGAGCATGGCTCAGGTTTAATAAGCCAGGAACAGGTTTTACAAATGGTCCCAGATGCTCTTTCTACTGTTACAGGAAACATATGTGATTGTTTAACCAGTTCTCCTATATTGTGAAATTTATTGTGCAAATATCTTCAGGACTGAATAAATTAGTGTTTAAAATTTGCTCTGTTGTGTCTCTCTGACTTGATTAAACTCTACAGTTGGGGATTGTGTCCTTGGCACTCTTCCGCACTCTCATTGGTTTATACTGTGAAGATGTGATGCTGCAGCTCGTATTAAGGTGAGCGGCCCGCACGCTGACACGTCCCACTCGTGGTAACATGCTGCATCTAATTGCTTTACATTACGATGAGCTTTTACTCGCAACCTCCCGCTGTTACCATCTGCCCGCTGTCCCCTCCTCACCATTCTCTGCCTACAGCCACACGTTGGCTTTCCTGACATCTCCCTCTCATATGCCTCCCCAGGTACCTGATCCCCTGTAATCACATGATGCTGAGTCAGAGACGTGTAGTGAGGGAGCGGGACTGCTATTCGGCCTCAGCAGCGAAAATCCTGGCGTTAACGCCATCCTGCTGCTCTCCCGATCGCAGCCCGCCGCCACTCCGGCAGCTGGACTCCATTCTGTTTTCCAAGGGCGGAGAGACTCCTGACAATTCGGGAAACACAGGTAACAAATAGAACAATCGAGTATTACTTTTGCAGGTTTTTTGCAGGTTTTTTTTGTGTTTATAGTAAAATGTATGGCCACAGTGACTTTGGTATGATGAAGTCTTTCGTCCAGCATGTTTACCGCCTTCCTGAAGCCTAAATTATTAATTTTGCATTAACTACACTGCAGTTAATTCTGCGTTTTCAGGCGGTTGAATAAGTTGGTTGTGTTGCTTTTTGGCATATTTCCAAACATCAAATGATGATCTGCTTCAAGGGAGAAGCTCTTCGCCTCCTGCTGTGCCAGACATTTGATTGTTGTTTAGACGGTCTGTTATCTGTTGTTGCTCCGTTTTATTTTAATTAATTATTTAATTTTTATGTTTTTTTACTGATCCAAGCTAAACCTAGGGAAGTTCATGCAGTGCACTGCAGGGAACATCTGTGATTGGCTCATGCAGGCAGATCCTCACACAGCGACTTGCTTTTGCTTGCTGTTTAATATTAAGAAAATTCAGTCAACTGCTCAGCCCTAACCTGATGGTGTAAAACAGTTCTTTTCTATTTGAAAAGCTTGATTCTTTTTGCTTACTATGTTAAAATGCACACTGTTAACTGTATTTAACGTTACAGAACAAAAATAATAAATTAACTGTTAACACCTTTTCTTTTCCCAAGGAAAGATTAATAGACAGTGTCTGTTGTCATGGCAACAACAAACTTTAAATACATGTAATACCTTAAAAATTATTAAATGCTCTCGGATCTTTCCACATATATTATATTCCTGAGAGACATGGATAAGTATCCATATCTGTCAATACCCAAGTAGAAAAGCATGGTCAAGTGCTCCAGTTATTCCAGTTGGTTAGTTAGTCTAACTGGCTGAATAATGGGCTCAAATCAACTCACTCAGTCAGGTAACTGAAACGTTGGATATTATAACCTAATAACATGTCAGAAAATTTGGCATAAATGGTGAAAAAAAAAATCCTTTAATGTGGTGGTTGAGGAACTAAAATGAAAATGGGATAATTTATTAATGGAACGTTTCCCAAATCTGTTCAGACATATGGCGCACTGTAAGGTGTAGATCTGCATTTAATTGGGAAACCAACATGTAACGGGGCTGATTGTGAGTATTTTATCAAATGGCGAAATCTCCCGCTGTTTCGATGCATTACATCACTTTACCCCCTGTAGTTACATGTCAAACTCATTAGTTGTGCTCTGTGTGAGTGCTGTGCTGAGGCACACCAGCTTTTATCAACAGTTCTTATCTGTTTTTTTCTTTCTTTCTTTTTTTTAAATCAGAGGAAGAAATGAGTTTCTCTGAAGAAAATGATGGCTCAGGAAACTCCTGCACCATCGGGTCAGAAATCTACCTGGATGTCAGTTATCTTCATTACCTCTACGACGCCCGTCTGAGCATCAGCAGCTGCATACGTGCCTGCCGGGTGTGGTCAGCCCCGTACGATGGCGAGGACCCACCTCCTGAGAAATACCAGCCGGGCGTCCTCGAAGAGCCGGGGCTAACGAGTCGGCACCCCCAGATCGCTCTCAAGAAAGCTCAACATCCCTTTGCATCGCAAGCAGGATCCTGCGTGCTGCCGGGTACAGACCCGCTTCCTGTCAACCAGCTGGAGCTGGAGTGGGACGACAGTTACGACGCGTGCCCCGTGCAGACCGCCGATGCTCCGGCAGAGAGCAGACCTCCCCCTCCGCCTCCTGCTGAGCCCCCGAAGCACATCCAGGAGATGAGGAGAACAGCACGAATGTTGGTTAAAGGCTCATACATCGAGGAGAACGACTTCCAGGATGACGTCATGGTGTACGATCTCATCGCAAAGAAAGACTCCGGCGATGTCGAGCGCACCAGTAAACCCAGTAGCTCGCAAACGGAAGAAACCAAGCCAGGCTCAGCTGACATTCCCCTCAAAAATGGGCTCAATCTAACACTTCCAGGCTCTGCGATCGTTGATAATAGCAGGAATAGCTTGGACGCAAAGGCTAATGGTCAGACGGATTGCAACGCCAACCTCCAAAACACGACTGCTGTAGCGTTGGGTGACGATCTCTTGGCTCAGTATGAAGAGCTCATTCGCACTTTGGACCCCGAAGCAGGTGGAAAACAGGTCAAAGCTGACAGAGAGGTGAAGAAGCCCATCACGCCTGTGGAGGTGGTGGAGGAGGACGAGATGGATTTCGCCTCCTTCTCTGCTGAAACGCCAGAGCCAGAGAAACTGCATTCACCATTTGGGACAATCAACAGGTTTTGCAGCGGGAGTGCGACTAAAAACCATTCACTACCTTTTACAGGTGAGCTGAGGAATATCTTAGCTCTGTAGGAGTCTCATCATTTGTTCAAAAATGAATTTGGAAAGAATTTTTATTTTGAACCTCCTTCCCTGCAGGTCCATTCATCAGCGTGCTTTTATCTCGTCTGGAGAACATGCTATCCAACTCGCTTCATGTCAACCTGTTGCTGACGGGTATCTTGGCCCAGTTAGCTGCTTACCCTCAGCCTCTGCTGCGCTCCTTCCTCCTCAACACCAACTTGGTTTTTCAGCCGACTGTTCGCTCTCTTTACCAGGTAACCCCTCAAGTTTTGAGGTCTTAGTTGGGGGATTTGGAAATACTTGGCACTTTTAGTTTTAAGTCGCTTGTCTTTATCTGAGCCTTAATCATATCACCTCTGTAAATGGTGCACATGCAAATCATGTTGCTTTTGCTTTGTGTTTTAGGTACTAGCCATTGTAAAGAACCAGATAGAGGAGCTGGCTGCCAGCAAGAAGGACTTTACAGAGCTGATCACTGCTGCCCAACACTGTCTAATGGCTCGGGAGCCCTCGTTCATAGAAACAGGTGACAACAGCTCAGATTCTCCTTTTCTGTTTTAGCTCTTATTGAAATCTGCACATGGCTCTATAACAGTATGAAAAATCAAGTATCTATTTATATATGTATATATCTCTTTGATTATACTGTGAGAACCCATAAGCTACCCTGCTAGCCCTGCCAGGAATAGTTTGTTTGTAAAAGCTTTCTGGGAAGTATTTTGGTAGATTCCAGATGGTTAGTAAGGCAGATTGCATTAGATTTACTGTTTATTATTCCTGAGCCTTACCAGCATGGTGTTAAATATGGTTCAAGGCAACATCTGCATTCCTGATTGGTTGTTTTTGGGCTCCTGTTTGGTACCAGAATAAATCTAACTGCCTGTGCTGAGTTCTTTAAGTTGTGTGTCTTTGGAGTTGAGCTGCTTTCTCTTTCTAGCCCTGAAGCTTTAGCCGGGGTTTTGAACTATATTCCCTGTAGGTTCAGAGCTGAGCAGGCTTGAAAAACTGTTGTCAGAAGAAAGGAATTTTAAAGGGAATTATTTAGACGAGCAGAGCGTAGTATTTAGAAATCAGGAAACGGAAATATGTTTAGAGAATATCTTTGAATCCAGACTTTTGCATGTACAGTATGTCAGCGTATTCACGTGGTTGTTAGTCGGTGCAACTCATTCAATCTTTATCCTCACAGACAAAAGCGGCGGCAGCAGCGGTTCCAACCACCACGAGGGGGGAAGGATCCTAAAGAATTCACCCCCACCAAAACCCAAAGCTATCTCCCTGGAGCGGACCGAGGTCTTCGCTACCATCCTCTTCACTGAGTTCCTTAAAGAACTGGCTGCAATTGCACAAGAGCACTCCATCTTATCTTACATTCCTATGGAAGAGTAATTGTGTCCCATTAGGCCTCCGTCAAGAGTCCAGCCTAACTAGGAAAGATTATAAAAAGAGTCTCTTTTGATATTTATGTCCTTTTTGGGCAGCGCTTGATAGAAACCTTTTTAGATCCAGTGATTTTTATACAACTACTTTTTAAAAATATAGAGTATTTATTTTCCAAGCAAAAGAAAAACTTCATGAACTTTTTAAATGTATTCATTCCACTTCTGGAAAGAATTTGGCAGCCAAGGAGGATTTCTAAACTTTGACCAGTTTGTTGCCTTTCACCAGCCGAAATGTTCATGACTAAGGCTCCAGCTCCACCACTAACCAAAGACTGTAGACATTTAAAGAATTAAAGCAGTCATCAGCCCTTATTTGAACCGTCTGGGTCCTGACCTCAACCCGAATGTCTTCTACAACCAGCTCCATCCACAGTACGACATCCGCTGCTCAGTGTGGTACTCGATATTACTCAGGTGGCCTTTCAGAAGTGTTGCGTCTATGGATCACTGCAAGGTGCAGTGCTGGCAACTTCACAGAAACGCACCCAAACTTTGTTCTTATGCAACTGTTGTGACACTTAATTCTTTGGTGAAAATATGTCTTCACGAAGGGGCGTTTCCACAAAATCATCGTGTTAGATTTAGATTTTGTTTCCTTCCCTGTTGATTCACGACGGTACCTCAGGAGATTTTCTTAAACAGCTGTAGGTGAAACGATGCACTAGATTTCCACACTTGTGGCCTCTGCGCCTTTCCATATCTGCGAAAAACCGACAAACCAGGTTCAGCAGTGACGTATTTAACTGTCTGCCTTACCTTTATGATGCCTCATAATGTACATATTGTATGTTCTGGTGACAATCAAGAATAATTAAGTTCAGCATGTTTCGTAACGGGATCGGGGTATTTAAGCTCTTTTTTTCTGTTGCCATTTTTTTTCTTGATGAGGTTAGTTGCTTTTTTTGTTTGTTTTTAAGCGTGCGGTCCTTCGTCTGCTGAGGGTGTTGTGTTAGCTGTGATCAGTTTGAAATTTCAATCATAGTTCTGCATCTGTTGAAAATCAGTTTGGATTGTGTTGAAGGTAGCCTGCTTTGAATTGCCTTTAATTTAGTCTGCACGTGGTTATCAGTATAAGGAGATGCTATGAGATATACATATATATTTTGTTACAAAGCATGCTTCTTCTGAATGAACCTTCCAACATAGAAATACTTGCAAATTGTTGTCTAAGTTATGATTTCACTTCACAATGTTGCCTGATTTGTGAAGGAGTTAAACAAGAGCAATATGAAACTTTGCAGCATGAGCTGAAAATGTAGGTTTTTTTTTTTTTGATTGAGCAGAGGAATGTGTGAACTACACCGAGTAGGTCAATGGTCTTATCTAGAAGTTGAGCTGAGAAGGTTGGATTTTACTTTTAGGTTTAAATCTGAAACATGAAACTTTGTGTTTCATTTTAAATTGTTTGATTCCTACTTGATACAAATACGTTTATTTTTTCTTTACAAAACGGCTCAAAATCTACAAGTCAAAGCCATTTTCAGGACCGCTGAATAGGTCTTTATGAATGTTGCAGAGCACTTTATCAGCCTTCTAATACCACAGTGCCACTCACTGTCTAACACCTCTGTGGCACGACTGCAGTTGATCAACCAATTTCAGTAGATTTATCTTCCAAAGACTCATCTGATACGACTTTTGATCTGTTTTGTGTTCAAGATTTAACCAGGCTGCTGTTCACTGTTGTCTCAGATACAAAGGAATGCCTCTGTTAATAGTAATAATAATAATAATTAAAAACCTTGAACTTGAAGTGTGTGTGTGCTGAGTAAACATTTTCCATTTCCAAGCAGTGACTAAGACAACCACCAGAGGGAGCTCTCAGACTGGGATCCTTCCTGGATTCTTGAGCTGGCAGGTTTTCTCAGCTCCTCTCAATAAGCCAGCGAATGTCATGTCAGCAGTTTCATCTTCTGCCTCACAAATGACCATAATGGCCAACATAGCAATAGCCAAATGGGACATTAAGTTATATGGAACGAATTAAACTGAATTACACACATTCGCTTTAAGGGAAATAATACTTAAGATCAGCTTTTCAGCCATCCCTGATGGCCATGACTACTAGATTTAAATAAAAGAACTGCACATAAAAGCCACCTTGACTATCTTATCACCATGAGTGGACATCCTAAGAAAGATTCAAAATTCTGTTTGTTCACTGGCAAAACAAACTGAACGGCAATGCACCTCCGCTACAGACAGTCACAGTCTGAAAACTTTATTACTTCTCAAACATATAAATACAGACGAGAATAGATTTCAATATTTACAAAATGTCAAAGTCAAAAATAAGAATAGGGGCCTGATTTTTCCATTAGGCCAAAATAGTTTTTATTTTTCTAACATGTCTTATTGTCAGACTGATGCAGTTGCGTCTCACACTACAGTGCGATCTTCACGAGGTCTTCTTCTGTAGAATCGCCCTCACCAGAACTGGATCAGCTCTTCCTTTGGTCTCTTTCTGAACCAGACCCATCAACTTGTTCAGAACTTTTTTGTTCCCGCTTCTGATCGCGTGAACCTGCAGAGAGGCACACAGAGGGATTTTTGGACATGTTTTTGAGATGTTTCACTCGTGATTACACGCGACATTGTGAGCCCTGACCTCATCTGGATGCGAGTCCACCACCTTCTGGCAGATGATGTGCAGCTGTGCGGTGTCACTAACAAGCCCCAAGTCCTGCTCTTGGGTGATCTGCAGGGCTGTCTTGCCTGGTGACCTCCACATCTCCTGGAACACCTAAGAACACGGAGAAACCCGTGAAACGCAGGTGAGAAGCAGAATACAAACAAGCGGTAGCTGGGTTGTGTGTGTTGAATGACAGACCGAAAGGGGATAATTGCATTGTCTGTGTAGCTGACTGACCTGCTTGGCAACTGAAGAGGAGATGTGTCCTGTTTCCTGGAGCTCCAGCAGCTCCGCCAGGGCAGAAGGAGAGATTGGGCTAAAATCAAATTAAAGCGGTAATTTAATCACACTTTAATAGATGGACTTGAATTTGTGATATAAATGGTAGAAGAGATGGGAAGAGGATTGCACCGAAAGGACAAAAGAATCAATCAACATTTGTGATTTGCCTGCGATGTTTTGTCTTTTCCTTGCCTCCGTGTTTATTCCATAGGCCAGCCGTTCCCAAAGTGGGCTTCATGGAGCACCAGAGGTCTACGATCCATGACCGACACATCCGAAAAATAGTTTTCTGCATCAATAAAAATGTACCCTTATATTGTGTGCATTACTTGCACCAACAAAAACTCTGATATGTTTGTGACACATCATCTCCACCTGTCATGAGATCACCCATTTTTCCTCAGGGGGCAACGAACCGTTGCTGCTGTTGCTGCATATGCAGCTATGCGACTGACAAGCACGGCGAAATATTCGACTCAGTCCACGCTGCGAGCACAAACCAGTGACACTGAAATATATATGCAGGGTTTTCTGGAGCACAGCAATACTAAAATGTATGATCGTTAGAAAAAGTATTCGTCGTTATAAACAAGGGCAGTGATTGTTAACCGCCACACGTTTTTGGTTTAATAGCAAAATAAAAAAGAAAGCTAAAATGGATTATGAAACTCCCAAGCTGTCCGTCAGCCTCAGAGACATCTGTAAGACAACTGCTGCACTGCAATCAACTGAATAAAAAGCAGAGATTTTTAAATAGCTTGAAGTGATGAGATGAGATAGCCTTTATTTGTCAGTTGCAGGTCTTTTGCCCACAACCGAGATGACAGACCTTGCCGACCGTACATATAATACACAAACATCACATTGGGGAGACAGGTCAGGCTAGGTAGCGAGGAAAAAAACATCGAAATGTGTAACACAAAAGGATAATACAGGAATGCACAGATATCAACACACCATAGCACAATAAACGCAGACAAGCAACATGGGAAAGAGTTCCAGTGTGTACATCTGATCTGGGACTGATCTTCGACTGCGCCTCCAGCTGACCCGATGTCCACATCAGAGGGGAGGTAAGCGTTGGAGGTGGTGTTGGATCCGGGGTAGGGAGGGTGATGCGACAGTGAGTGCTTATCCGTATCAGTATGTGTTTGCGTGTCCATAGTTCAGCTGAGACAGTGTCCTTCGCCCTGCCAGGCTAAGTAAACAGTCTTCCAGCCAACCCAGGTGGCCTTGTAGGGAATGGGAAGGAACAGACTCAACACAGTCGTTATCAGGGAGTTTTTGTTTGGCTCCAGCCTTGAGCCCACAGCTGGTGCAGAAGGGGTAGCCGGATTATGATGGTAATTTTTCTTTTTGCAACAACTCATGAGAATTTCAAAGCTGTTCTTTAACACTCCAACACTGGTTTCTCAATCTCCCGTTGGAGAACCGCGAGTTTCTCCATGATGTTATTAACCTTCAGTTTTGTGGTGTTGTCATTCTTTTGCTCAAAGAGCAGATTCTGAGACCTCACGACCGCAGTCAGCTGTTCCAAGATGTAATCCAACGTCCGCTCAGAGGTGTTGTTCGGAACCCTGTTACCATGGTTCCGAATAGGTAGATATCTTCAGCGTCCTCGATCGACAGTCCCGCCAGGCACACGATCCTCCATGTCTGCCACCCGTCCATCGTGTATCCGGCAGGGAAAGTCCCTCCAGGGCACTCGGGCTCTCCCGAGCCAGGACTTCTCGTTGAGAAAAGGGTGTCAATAGCATTCAGAGACCAGTTGATCAAATCCATAATTCTCTTTAGGTTTTAGAAACAGACTGTGAGAGTGTGTTCCAGGGAAAAGTAATACAAAAAACACGAGACTAGACAAGGACATAAGAACTAAGCAGGGAAGATAAGGGAGAGGAGAAGGAGAAAAAGTGCGTCCGCCTCCTCCGAGAGCAAAAAAAAAAAAAAAAAAGTGTCTTGCACAAATGGTCAAAATAATTATAAAGTAATGAATACATCTCTGAAAATGTTACAGGCAATATTATAGTGAATTAGTTAAAGTTAAGAATCAACACCTGTGGGAACCCCTCGTGTTTTTTAGTAACAAAAATTATGAATAACTGTTTAAAATTGCAGTGAAGTGATTAACACATTCACTTTACACACCAATCAGGGAGAGAAAGCACAAACCTAGCCTCAGGGCATCTCGAGCTAGTCTGCTCCAAGTGCTGATCTCAAGCCTGGAGGGTTGCATCAGGAAGGGCATCGTGGGTAAAACCTATGGCAGATCAAATAAGTGGATCCGTCTGCTGTGGGAAGAGATTGGGCTAAGATGCTACATGGAGCAAAATGAGCCGTGCCTTCTAGGTCTCTCATTCCACGAGAAAGCACAGGTGACTGGTGCCGCCTATTGGGAGCCTTGACTCTGTTTACTACCCATGTCATTTATGAAATGCAATAATCCTGGAGTGGATTTTATATACATATATATATATATATATATATATATATATATATATATATATATATATATATATATATATATATATATATATATATATATATTTTTTTTTTTTTTCCACTGTAGACAGATTAATACTTCTGTCCAAAGTATCAGGTAGTGTTATCATTTCATATATCCAGCAGGGCTAATATTCACATCATCGCCTCATCTTGTAATATTTCTTTTCAGCTTGTGAGGACAACTGATCAGGATATAAATATACATGAGCGCACTGAACGTATCGGCAAGATCAAATACTCAGGAAGGCACTAAGCTTTTGTGTCTCCTGTCGCTGTTTCCCCATCACCCAAGGCCAAGACAAACTACAAAGAGAACGTGAAAAGGACAGCAGCAGGTTTTTGACAAGCATTCGAGTTAGGAATAAGAAAACAGCCGAGTCCAGTGGGCTGAAGATGAAAAAGAAAACATCTGATAATAGACCGCCTGTGAGCAAGAAAACTCTCCTTGTGAGCAATGAAGTCGATTCTTCAGAATCCAGAAAATGATGTTAAACTAGATGATAATTCAGAGGATGAAGGGTGAGAGTGGTAGCACAGCTGAAAAGTTGACAGAAATCAAAGAATGAACAGATGAGATGAAAAGAATAATAAGGTGTGAATATTCTGTTAAAATAGAAAGCTAAAGGTAATGCAATAAATAGTTGATACATCCAGAGTCTGCCACTTCGAGCTGCTTCTTCTTCTCTTTTTTGATAGAATTATGCAAACTTAATGAAAGAAACCTGAATATTTCACGACAACTCAATTGAAAAACCTTTTTGTAACAACAGAAGCTTCAGCTTCAGATTTAAGTTCAGCAATAATCTCCCCATATGAATTAGGTGGTTCACATAAAGGGATACTTTTGCTCATCCAGCTGTTGGGGACAAAACCCCCCCCAAAAAGGAAGCTGGGATCGAAATAGGGGACCCTCATTATATTTCTTTTCCACATCTTCATATTTTTAACATTACCATCATGTGGGCCTGGTGAGACATTTCACAATTCTGTCATCATGCTGTCGCCATCCTGCCACAAATATGCCACTTAGTTTCACTCACAGGCAGCCCCCAGCAGTTTCCCTGGTGGGTGGGAGGGGGGGTTCTGGGAGAGCGACATGTCTGAGCTGGATGAGCTCTTAATGACATGTCTGGAGTTTCACTTCTCTAGCTGTCCCACCAATATGCTTCCCAATTTCTCATTTCATTAATCCAAGTCAATGGCTTAGAGCCAGAGGAGCGAGAGGAAATGCGGGCAGGCCTGACAGGGCAGCAGAGGTCATGCATCAGACATTACTGTAACACTTGGAGAACTTTTATTTGCTAACCAACTTCCGGTTATTTCCTCCCTAGCTCCGAAGACTCAAAATATTCCTCCAAGTACTTATATGACTCAGTTTCTAAACCGCTTGCCACTCTTTGTTTTTCTTCAACCCTCCTCCTTTCAACCAAAGCCAGTGCAACGTTACGCATAAATAAACACGAGCTTCTTTGGAGTTTATTCGCACACAAATGCTTCACAACAGTCTGGCAACGGCAGATAAAGCAAAGCTCACACAGCATCTATGCTGACGTCAGTCCATTACTTAAACTTCATGTGTTGTGTAATGACTCCGGCCTTTAATGAGTTCAAAGAAATTATCATTGTGCTCCATTGCTAATCTCAGTTGGACCAACAGCTCAGACGCCTTTGACCGCCCTCATTTTTCTTTTAGCTGCAGTAATTATTGAACTGCCACTGTAGGAAAATTGCTAGACTGAAAGCGCTGAAATTAGTGTCGGACATTTAGTGTCACACAGTGCCATAAACAGAAACGGTGGGAGACAACAGGTGTTATTTATTCATAGCTGGTGGCCTGAAATGTACCTTTGTCTGTGTGTGCGCGTGTTTTTTTTTCTTTAATGTTTCAAGTGTAAAAGGTACCATGGCAACTCTTTTCATACCAAATCAAAATCTCTTTAATGTCAAGAGTGTTTTAGAAGATCTTCAAGCTAACAGGCTTTCTTATTTAGGGAGAGATCAAGCCTTCAAAAAGCAATTCTCCAAAAAGCTTTCTCACTGACAGAATTAATGAATATCCCAGCTTGCTGTTGTATAGTTATGGATGAGAGTTATTTATGTATCTAAAGCTGTAGTGCTCTCCCTTTCAGATAAACATAAAAAAAGCTTGAGCCTTACAATGATCAGCTTATTCAAAGCTATGTGTTTATCAGTTGATGAGTTACTTCCTATCACACACACACACACACACACACACACACACACACACACACACACACACACACACACGCACACACATTTCCCTAGCCGCTTACCCTAACCATCAAAAATGAATGCCTAACCTAATTGTAACCCTGACACTAAAACCACATTTTGAGTCTGAATAATGCCTTCAAACTCGTGAGGACAGGCACTTTTGTCCTCCTAAGTGACTGCTGGTCCCCACAAATATAGTAACGTTCCAATTTCGGGTCCCCACAAAGATGTCTAGTGGAATTTATTTGTAACACAGAATCAATTTCTTTGATCTCAATGCATTGCAAACATTCAGAATATTCTTATTTTTTCTTTACATGAGTTTCCTGACACTCAAAATCCAGTTTATTTCTTTTATTTAGTAGTTTTCAGTCTGAAACAGACTGGGTGCTTCAGGGTCTAATGAAAAGGTGGAACAGAAAGAACTGGTTCACTCATTCAGTCACAGGAAGAATGTGGAAATCCCAAACAGCCAACTAGGAGGTTCAAAAAAAGGGACTTTGCTACTGTGAGGCAACAGTGCTAACCACTGCACCACCATGCCACCCATGAGACCCCAAGTCTTTACCTGGCGGTTAGATAAATGCTCATCCTGGAACTTGGAGCATGTTTATGTGTCTGTGTCTCACCTTTGGCACACACTCATGTCTTGCTGTTTGAGGTGACCCAGCAGCTCATTTGTTACCCAGCCAATCACCTTCCTTGGCTCCTTCTTGGTTGCCTTTAACACAGCCTCAAAGTAGTCCACCAACCCATCTTCATTCTACATTGACATAAAAAAGTGATTCCTTCACAAACATATAATCTAATTAGAATCAAACAAGCAGAGCTCATCAGTATACAACTACATCCTGTTAAAGTCCAGCAAGCTACACAAGTAAGACCTGATCAACTGGCTTTTAAAGGAAAGAACTACCCTTCCTCCCACTGGCTGGTTTCACCCAGTTTCTCCCACTCAGAAACTCACCACCAGAGTGAAGCTGTGCTCAGGTAGGATGCCGTACGTTTGCACCAGCCTGTCTCTTTTGACACTTGGTAGTTCTGGCAGCCCTTCCTTTATCTTCTGCACCACTACCACCTGGCACGCATCAATGCCAGTGGGCAGTGATGCATCATCCTCATACAGAATCAGAGGGGGCAGGTTGGGCTCTGGCATAAACCTGAAAAAGGCAGGAGGGGTGAGTGAAAACAGGGAACAATGTTTTATCAGCAGTACGGGTAAGTTTGGGGAAAAAAAAGGTCGTCTTGTGCTGTCACTTGGCCACCTGATCATTCGACTCCATCAGCCTTGAACCTGTCAATCATTCCCCTACCTAAACTACAACACATTCTTCGTCTGTTCACACTTTAGGTGAGGTCTGTTTAGCTACCTGTCAATCTCCAGACCCCAGTAAGAGGATCTTTCTCTGATTTTATAAACACTTACAATATGAACTTACACTCACCTGTAATCCTGAAGACCCTCTTTGTCCCTCATAGGTAGAGTCTCCCTACAAGACAAGGTGGCAGTATCAGAAATGATAGCTCAATATGTTTGTTTCTCTTGATGAGAAGATCAAACAAACATGAAAATACTCAAAACAAAGAATGAACATATGTGTGGGGATCCCTTTCAGTGAGCCTGCTTTTCTTCAAACTAGTGGCATCAGATCTGTGACCACTTTCACGGGAATGAGAAGAAAGATCCACAGGTCATCACCCCACACTGTTTAGCATGCTTCACCATGTACCTCGGATATACAAGACCTCATGGGAGGGAGGTACCAGAGGATGATCAAGGCCTCAGCTGCCTTATTCTGTGAGCTCATAAGCTTGTGAGTAGCACATAGCTCACAGATAACACAGAACGACGGCAGCATCCAAATGGCTCTATTCATCATCATTACCATGATGGTTTGTCCTCAGCAAAGCTCACGACTAATGAAGCAGGCAGAGATCCCAGTCACAGGGTGCTGTAGCAGTTACATCTTGGCATGAAGACGCTGCTTTTTCATCCTCTTACCCTGATTTGGAATCATACGCCCGGGTCTCGTTTTGCACCGTCCCTCCTCTCTGCAGGACATCAATCTGTCTCTGGATCTCATAGTCTGATGAATATCAAGGAGAACATGAATACAAATACAGAACCGCAAATATAATTTGGTGCTAAATGCCAAACACCTGCTGTTATACGCCGGTGATCGTTGACTCTCTGAGTGCTGCCACATTATAACTCTGATAAACAGCCTTTTGTTTTCGCTGTGACTTTTAAATATCAGTTCAGCCGCAGAGTAAATGTGAAACAACTTAATTGATAAATAACTGAAGCACAGCGCTGCTATATGCCAAAACGCACTTCCAAAACCTGCATCTCAAGTACTGAAATTTTCTGAGACTACTAGCTTGTTTGAAGTGAAGCTCAGTTAAAAATCAACAAAGTTATAGCTGACACAAAATCTATGAACAGCTGCAAGAAGTCAGTTAATCATCACATGCTGCTATCACGCAGCTAATTGTTTGTGAATAGCTGTCAGTCCAAAAAACGTACGCTTCACAAGTTACTGTCAGTTTCAACTATACTTCCTGTCTTAATGCCTCTACATGAATCCAGCAATTTTGCTTTTACTAAACTGGGTCTATTTCTAGGCACTGACATAGTAAAAATATGATGGTTATGTCACACTACGCATGCTTTTTCTTTGCTTTTCTATAGCTATCAAATGAAAAAGAGGAATGTATAAAGCCTCATGAAAGGGAAATATTGGAGTCAAAGTAACGAGATTTATTCCTTCCAAGGTAACCAGACTGATTGGAGACTTCGGGAAGTTAGGGGTTCAACCAAGTAATAATCTGGTACAAGTATTTAGTTCATGGATTTAATTAATAAATGCAGCATGACAATTATGTTTTCATAGAGCTGCTAGTCAGATTAAAAATGACAAAAGTTAAAACTTTTTATCCCAACTTTGCTTCTTTCAGCTGCTCCATTTAGGGGTCAGCAGAGGGAACCATCTGCCTCCATCTCACTCTCTTTCTGGCAGCTTCCTCTGACACACCAACCCTATGCATGTCATCCTTCATGACCTCAATGAATCTTCTCTGTGGTCTTCCTCTTTCCCTCTTGCCTGGTTGATGTCTTCAACATCCCCTATCCATTATATCCACTTTCTCAACCTTGCCTCTCTAACCTTGTCTCCAGACTGATCAACCTGATGTACTCATTTCTAATCCCGGCGGCTCTGGTCACTCCTAATGACAAATAAACATCTTCAACTCTACCATCTCCAGCTCGGCCTCTTGTCTTTTTGTCAGTGCCACCATCTCCCTCTCACTGCCATTTCATAAACTTTGCCTTTCACTCTTGCTGCTATCCTTGGGTCCAAAAATCACCTCTCTTGTGTACCGTCCTTTGCTTTGGATGGTTGACCCAACATATTTAAACTCTTCTACCTTTACTCCTTGCAGCTTTGTGTTACCTCTGCCCCCTTCTCACTCACGCGCACATGTATTCTCTTTTGCTTCTACTGACTTTCATTGCTCTGCTCCCCAGAGCACACCTTCACCTCTCCAGCCTCTCTTCCACTTGCAATGTTGTCTGCAAACATCATAGTCCACAGAGTCTCCTGCCTGATCTCATCTGCCAACCTGTCCATCAACACTGCAAACAAGAAGGGGCTCAGAGTAGACTTACCTCAATCTTGAACCCATCAGTCACTCCTACTGCACACCTCACCACTCTGTACTCATAAATGTCCTGTACCACCCTCAGTTTTCTGCCATTCCTGAGTTCCTCATGCACTTCCACAGCTCTTCTCTTGGCATCCTATCTTATGCTTTCTCTAGGTCCACAAAGACCTCAGTGCAACTCCTTCTGACCTTCTCCATCCTTCTCCATAAACCTGCTCAAAGCAAACATATCATCTGTAGAGCCCTTTCTGTGCATGAAGCCATACTGCTGCTCACTGATCGTCACCTCACTTCTTAGCCTTCCTTCAATAACTCTTTCCTATAACTTCATGGTATGGCTCATCAAGTTATCCCTTTTTGGTGACTAAAGCTCTGCACATCACCCTTGTTCTTGAAAATTGGTATCAGTGTGCTTCTTCCTCATTCCTCAAGCATCCTCTCGTTCCCCAGCACTGTGTTAATCAGTCTGAATAAAAAGTGCATTGTTCTCTCTCCTAAACATCTCTGTACCTCCAAAACTATCTGTACAAAGTTCTTGGATGCTGCCTCTTAATTCTCTTATTCATCTTTGGCAAATGAAAAACTGTCTAGATTGTATTCCTCCACCAAGCATGGGTGAAGTTTGCACCCACGCTATTTTATTATGATCAAGGGAACATTCAGCAAATGTTTAATATTTGTGACACAGGGATGTAAAAATAGAAGTGATTTTACTTGATTGATTGATTGGTTGTAAAGGAAATGTAAGTGTAAAAATTTGAGAGTCAGCTTCCAAGTTTTGGATTTTTGGCTAATAAAGCCAATCTATAGAACATCTGCTACATATGTCATGTCAATAGTTCAGCAACTTAATAACTGTCCTAAAAAGCCGTTCACGCAATCTGAAGAAGAAAACACTGACAGCTTGTTCATTTTACCTCCGCTTTTAATACAAGAGCCATAATCAAAGTACAGCAGCACTGTGGAGAGCATAGTAACCAACTGTGAAGTATTACAATAGAATAGCTGCACTACAGCGCGTGTCAAAATCAGCTCAACATATCGTAGGCACAAGACATCTTGACCTGGACAATATTACCACAAGCTGGTAGATGCAGCTACCACAAAACGCAAAACTCTGAAACACCATTTCATCTGAACATGACCTGTTTAAATGTCAACTAAAAAAGGACTAAAATGTGTGAGCAATCATGCGTGCAGTTAATAATAATAATAATAATGGATTGGATTTATATAGCGCTTTTCAAGGCACCCAAAGCGCTTTACAATGCCACTATTCATTCACTCTCACATTCACATACTGGTGGAGGCAAGCTACGGTTGTAGCCACAGCTGCCCTGGGGCAGACTGACAGAAGCGAGGCTGCCATATCGCGCCATCGGCCCCTCTGGCCAACACCAGTAGGCAAGTAGGGTAAAGTGTCTTGCCCAAGGACACAACGACCAGGACAGAGAGCCCCGGGATCGAACCGGCGACCTTCCGGTTACAGATACGCTTCCCAACCCCCTGAGCCACGGTCGCCCTAAGTTAAGTTAAGACCCTTTCAGATAAAGTAAATTCAAAAAATAAATGAATAAATGCCTGAGGCGCTTTCTGCTATCCTTGCTACTGAGTCTCAAACTTTTTATCGGTGCTTACCTATAGCTCTGGCAAGGTATCGAATGCTGTTGATGTTCTTCACCTCTGTCCTGACGCCCAGTGGCTCTCCAGGTCTGTGCACCGAGACATTGGCATCCACTCTCAGCTGCCCCTCTGAGCAAAAAGAGGTAAATAGATGCACGCGGAGAGAGTTAAGTTTAGGTTTAGAAGTGTGGCAGCTTGGAAGCACGAGAGAAGGAGAGAGACAGAGAGTGATTTCCATACCAGACATGTTGCCTTGACAGGTGCCTAGAGCTTGCAGGATGAGCTGCAGCTCTCTGACAGCTGCAGCAGCCTCCTCTCCACAGCTCATGTCTGGCTCCATCACCAGCTCCATCAGACCTACACCTGAAGACAGCAACGTTTCACATCTTAAGGGTCTGAAGCTCAGTGATAAACCCTTGCTTTGTTGATTAACCTAATATTAGTTTTTAAAAATCAAAACATTATCACTGGAATTCTATGACTTTTCCAGCTGCTGCTGCTGTCTGTCAATCATAAAAACATCTTCTTAAAAATAGTTTAATTTCTTAATCAAAAGATGGTTTAGGAAAGTCAACTGCCAAACACCTGCTGCTACACGCTGGCAGCCCTCAGGCCTCTGACACATTATAACTCTGAGGTTTTTCTTCCAGTGACTTTTAAATACCAGTTCAGTGGCGGAGTAAACAGCTAATCAATGAGTAGTAAATACGCAGTAAATACAGTATTTGCCGGTGTCCATTTTTTAGCTGAAGTTCTTGATAAAAAAATTAATCAAGCAAAGACCGGTTTAGCTCAGTGACGGCTTTTAAATGGCATCAGGAGAATCACAGGAATAAGCTGCCACTATTGGATGTACAAGACATGAGCAGGACTGATTTATCATTGATTTTTTTCCATTGAGCAGACTCTTCCTCTGTATTGCTACCTGCTCTGTTGAGGTCTATGAGTGTCTGGCTGCGGACGTCATCGTGGAGACTCTTGCCGCTGTCCTGTTCCAGCTGAATCTGTTTGATGGTCACATTTTTTCTCATCACCTGGTTCCTCTTTTTCCCTCCAAGGAGGCTGTAAGTAAGCACGCCATCTACTGCGATTGGCAAACGTTGTTGAGTGATCTGGTATCCAGCCTAAAACAAGAAAATACAATACAAAAAAATTCAATAAAAAAATAGAACCTGAAAACATGCCCCAACTTACTACGTGATTAAAAGACATGTCCTATAATTATTATGTTAGCTGCTATGTGAATTAAAGTATAGTGAAATATATGAGTGCTGGATAGCTGGTTGGTTGAAGACTGGTTTGTTAAATGCCAATATGGCCCACATATCTCTGAGGAATGTTTCCAGCACCTTGTTGAACTGGTGCCATGAAGAATTAAAGCAGCTCTAAAGGCAAAAAAGGGTCCAATCCAGTACTAGCAAGGCATACCTAATAAATTGTCAGTGAGTGTATATGTGTTTAAAATAGGAATTTCATCTCCTCTTTAACTGAATGAAGAAATGATCCTTCACTTTGTTTAACCAATACATCCTTTTAATTATAGAAGAAAGACTGTTTCGTGAAGTCTTGCAGTAGAGTTTTTGCAGCGTCATGGCTGCGTGTAAAGGTCTGGCGGGGAGCGTCAGTTAGACACGGCGATTGGCTTGGCTGTCATAATGCAGGAGGAGCTGGCATTTCACTCAAGGTTTCTGCTCACAAAAGCACAATATTTCATGAGCTCCTCTATTCCTACAAGAACCTGCTGCCCCGAGTATTAATTTCGACGTTACCACGGCAACCACATCACAAGACCTAAACATTAATCACACTTATGCTAAGGAGACTGAGGACGTGGGAGAAGAGATTGGGGGGGCTGTTAGTCACCGGCTTTTTGTACAATGCGCCTGATCGACACAATCAATCACCTCCACAACTCCTCCTTTTAAAAGAAACAGGAAGAAAACAACACAAGATTCCTGGGGATGTTCTTTTTCAACTTCTGCTCCTCTTGGTGGATTTGATCTGTAAATCTGCAAGATTTTGTGACTACCGTTGCAGCTCATCAGAAATCCCCCCCTTTCCCACTTAATCCTTTCACGAGTTTTGTCTCTGGTCATTGAAAATGACAATTTCTGCAGGTGAAAGTGCAACCAACTACTGACATTAGGGAGCATCTGAATAAGTGGAGACCATTTACATTTCCTGCATAATAAATCAGCTGCTTTTTGGATGAGCCATGTTTGCTGTTAACAGCATCCTTGTACCCACATTAAGCTTTCGCAATTACTCTGTGACAGAACACGGAGCCCTAATGAGCGCTTCCTGAGACTCGTACAGATGCATGTCTGCTCACACGCCGTTTCAAGCAGGATCAAACGCGCACACACACACACTTTCAACTCTTTTCCACATTGTGAGCCCCTGAGTCATTTTCTGACTCATTCCAAAGTCTAAACAAACAAGACTCAGTCGGTCGTCTAATTCCTCACCCCTGCACACCGATGTTTTTCCTCGGCTACCCCGCCGAGGTCACAAAGACATTTCATTTCTCTCATTAAACACAAGTCAAAGCTTCAATGGCCAGGCCATGTCTGTTTATTTGGAAACTTAATATCTCAAGGAAATTGTAATTATTTAGATGAGCGTGGAGCTGCTGAGGCATGTTATTAAAGGGCTGTTAAAAACTTTATATATGTGCCTTGCCTGCCATTTCAATTCAATGAAGGAATGCTGCTCGGACAGCGGCATTAATCATTTAATGAGCAACTGTGGTGTTTTACAAAATGCAATCAGGGATTTCTACTGGAACATATCAATAATGTACAATGCAATTTACAAATGTATTTTTCAAGGGCGGGATAATTTCTCCCTCGATCCTGTTCCACGTTTGGTTTTTACGAGCACAGACTGCACTCAAACTTTTGGTCGAATGTGAAGAATATTCCATCATCCGCATAATTAAAGCCATTCTGACTCTGAGATTATCAAGCTGCTTCACTGAGACAGACCACCCTCTTTAAGCAGCTGTGAGAGTAATGGAAACTAAGTGATTATAAAGCAGACTACACTAGGTATTTAAAACATCAATAAGGCTTTGGGATAAAACCTACTGGCACGAGTTCTCAAAAGAAAAATAATAATCTTAATCCTGCCGTGTGTGTTGAGGATGAATCCAAAGGAGATGATGTAAAGTTCTACAAACATGCAAGGAAGCGAGAGGAGCCCAACAATAATCCCCGCGCTTCTGGAGGGGATTTTGCTGGAAGATTGATGAACTTTGAGAGGAGACAATGTATCATTTACAACAGTGAAAATGTGCACTGCTGCCACAAAATCAGTAATTCCCCTAAAATTAAACGGGAGAACGTCAATCTGTAAAGATCTGCATATAATGGATGTTCTTCATCATGCTTATGCAGTCACATCTGCTCACAATAAAGTCAAGTTAGATGAGAAAGTAAATAAATAAAACCACCAGCTAAAGTTTTTTGTTTTTTGCTTGCTACTTCAAGAAAGTACTCTCCATAATGAACTTCTTTGAGCAGTTTCATTGAAATATGGTACACTCCAAAGAAAATGAAACTTTTATTTAGTCCATAATTACCCTCTTCATTACTTTGCCCAAAGCTCTGTTAGCAAAATGTCTTACCAGGGCTGGCTACACTTTGAAAACAAACTTGAAAAGTAAAATTCTCTTACACCTTTCTTTTGAGAAATTTCTAGATTTATTAGCAGGAGGTCTCTGTTGGCTAAGTCACTGTAGAGCTCCCATGACATTTTGTCTGTTCCACCCAAGCCTTAAAATGTCTGGCAGTAAAATTACCCCAGGGCTACTGAAGGGTTGAGAAACCTTTCCATGCAAGCACTCCATTACAGAAAGCAAAGTGAATATGACTTGGGCAAGACAGTTTAATGGAAATATCACCGTTAAAGAGGGTTTTTTGGGAGGTTGGGGTATCTCTTCCAGTATTGCTACTATTCAGCTTATACATCCTGCCGTTAGATATTTAAATACTGCATGCCCTGCCCCCCTGTGACCTACTCCTGTGGGGGCCATGCCTGCTGGGGACGTTTAGCAATCCTCCTTACCTTCTTTCATGTTCTCTCTTACATGTCCTGTTTTTTTTTTTTAAATTTTAAATAATATGTTTAATTTAACATTCACTTATTAGTTTTTCTTCTCTCACTTCAAGATAAAAAGGTTTTTTTTCTCTGTTTTTCTATTTATGCATGAATTTGCATGTTGATACACACCACAGCATATCGACATTCAGCAGCCAACTACAACATTAGAGCCTGCAGTCACAAAGGCCTTGTCACTTTTGTTTTCTTCTTTTCCCATTCGGTGCATTTTTCTTTTCTTTTTTAAAGCCAATCCCCAGTGATTTAAAAAGTGCAGATGAGATGAGAATTAGCACATCCAAGTCTGAGTGCGTATTCCAGGTCATGGAGCAATTACTGCACCAAGTGAAGGGAGTTTAAGCATCTTGGGGTCTTAAAAGCTAAATTAGGAGTGTGTTTGCTTTGCAGCGGGATGCTGTTTGGCAACACCTTTGAAAGTCCTGGTTACTGAATTGCATCTCTTGGCTGCATTTGTGGTGTTGATCTCTACTGGCATGTTTTAAATGCAATTTTCTGACCACCAGTTTTGGTGGGTCAAAATCTAGTAACTTTTGTATTATGCTTAGCAGGTATCTGTGGTTCTGTTTGTGAGATGCTTAGCACTCTACTCTCTCCTTCGAATATGGGCTTCAAACCAGCAACATGATATGATGCTAACAAAATCTCCAAGCAGAGCTTCAGAAACCTATGGCTGACATCACAATGGCTTTGTCCATTTTTTTTCTTTACATACACTCTATGAGTTTAGCACACACTCGAACTTTACACTGCTACAAGTTTTGGTTTGGCTGGATCCGTTCTGCTGCTTTAAAAGGGGGCATTCAACAGTAACCATATGGATAGTTTCAATTAAGAGTGCGATAGCCAACATTACAAAACACAAACATCCACTTTAAGAAAATGGCCGGCAGCCAATATCCAAATAGAGCCCATTATTGGTTAATGACTGGAGATCATTCAGCCTCTGCTCACCCAACTATTTTACTTTCACTATTTAATTTACAATTTATAATATTAGCTCACAGTTAATATGATAAGTTGTGAATCTGTGCAGTTCCATCCAGTTACTTTATGTTTGGTTTTTCCAATTCTGATAATGACTGAAATTAAGTAAATAAAAGAGAGAAAGCACAAACTTAACAGCATGGAGGAGGCAATGACCTGTGGATAATAAAAAAATTGAAGTGAACTGAAGGAAATGAGCTGGCAAGTTAAAAGCACTGGTCATTTTCAGTGTTATTTTTCTGTGTATGTGAGGAAAACACTGCCTTTTTGCTTTTTGCTTCTTCTGCAAGACTTGCTCACCATTTAAATTAGAGCTCACGGCTGGGAGAGTTCACCGGAACAGTTGTGATGGAAAGGCGGGAAGCAGACGAGCACAGCTT
This sequence comes from Diplotaxodon limnothrissa, assembly GCF_057381915.1. Taxonomy (NCBI): domain Eukaryota; kingdom Metazoa; phylum Chordata; class Actinopteri; order Cichliformes; family Cichlidae; genus Diplotaxodon; species Diplotaxodon limnothrissa. The sequence continues at coordinate 17,227,292 of NC_140601.1, read as the reverse complement.
GCATAAAAGTCAAAGCAAGGAAGCAGCGTGGAGGATGATAATGAGTCCTGTCTCTTAGATAACCCCTGTCTCCTGTGCTATCACTCTCCTTCCCACCGATCCATAGATGCTGCACAGAAAGTGACAACCGAGGACAGGAAAACGAGAACTTACAGGGAGGTCAGCGTAAAAGTAGTGTTTCCTGTCAAAAAGCGACTTCCTATTTACGGCGCAGTTAAGAGCCAGTCCTGTCATCACCGCTGCTTCGACGCAGCGCTTGTTCAGGACCTGGGGACACACGGGGACATTATGGGGACAGATGATCTAAGAATGACAGGTTACGTTTATTCTAATCACATGAAGCATAACTTACAGGTAATGTGCCGGGTAAGGATGCATCGAAGAATGACACCAGGGAATTCGGAGGAGCCGAGAAGCGAACCGGAGCGCCAGAGAACAGCTTGGTACTGGAGTTAATCTGAGCATGAATTTCCAAACCCACCACGCCGACCAGCTGCTGGGGAGCACTGAGACACGCGGTACAGAAACAAAAAACATGAAAGAAAATTCAACTACACAGGTGGGCTGTATTTGTGTACTATGGCAAAGGAAAATACAATCTGGCTTTGAGGTGTTAAGGAAATGAGCAAATTTCGTGCGGGTTATGGGTTTGAAGTGCGTTTAGATGCCTACAATTACACTTTATAATTGGCAGCGCTTTTGATGTACACTGTTTTCTCACAAAGGAAGCAAAAGCACAAAAGAAGTAGAAGAAGAAGAAAAAGAAGATGTTTTTGTCCTTTTCCAAAGAGTTTGCAAGGACATCTTCCCATATGGCTCTGAAACTACGTTCAGACACTGGGACCTTTCACCTTGAAAGGCCTTATTCTGTCAGTTCATATTCTGCTTTAATAAATTCTGCATTCAATAATGTATGCAGAAACCTGTGTTTTGTTTTGTTTACAGCCCAGAGGCTGGGCTTGGAGACTATAACTTAACTTAAGCCCTAAAAACTTTATTCTGACCTACTATGTGGCCGACAGGAGCAAATGCAGGTAGGCTGCAAATGACACAACTTTATGAAACTACACTTTCTCAGTTCATTAATAAAAACTTGAAAAACGCCATAACAGACTCAAAGATGAATGAACGGCACAGCACGAGTCAAAACAGCTGTTCAGTTTCTGGCTTTGCTTTTGAAAAGTTAGTGTTTCCACTTCTGGTCCCACTTACAGTTTCTTGGTAGTGTCGTGGTGTCCTGACAATATGAAAGTTAAGCTCACTTTCAGGCACTGAGGATTTTTTTTAAAACAATCATCTAAATGAAATATAATCCTAACAGAGAGAGTAAATAATAATCTTCTTTAGAGCTGTTCGATATAACGATATATATCGGATGATGATATAAAAACATCTATCGTTTCATTTTACGCTATCGTTTGTTTGGTGGTGTGGCAAAATAAACTGTTTACGGCAATATTTTTTCATCGTTCTGATGGTCACTGTAGTGGCTATATTAATTTCTTAAAGTTCTCTCTTTCTCTTATATTTAATATAACCACACTACGGACGGACAAGCGCCTGTTTTTATGCGTTGTGGTTAGCAACAACGACGGTAACACCTTCGCGTGTCCGCTTGTTTATGTTCCACATAAACCTTTCACAATAAAGCTCAAGATCCTGTTGAGACTTTTCAAAATAAACTGAATCACGTGAAAGAGCAGATTATTTACGGATGAGAAGTAAAAAAAAAAAGCCGCTTTTTGCTTGTATCTAGATACAAGCAAAAAGAATTGCAGCCACAGTTATATCTGTGACCACTGAGAAAAACTAGTAGGAAAGCTTAGTGTCTGCAACAGATGTTCTACTCAGGTGCCACTTGTAGTAGTGCCAAACCACAACCACAATTGCCTTAAGGTGCTTATACTAAAGTAAAGACCCTATAATAATACAGTAGTTATTTAAATTGCATTATGTTGTAGCCTTGATTTAATATCCTAAAGGAGTATGACTGGTACATAGTGGACTGATATTGTGTAGTTTCTCTCAGCTGAAACATGCACGCAATCCTAAAGCACTCTTCAGAGATGAAAAGCTTAAAATGTCTGTCTGCATTAATCTGTTTAACTCGTGGCATCCTGTTATTCAGACACAGACTGCATTTGATGTATGATACACTGCACGACAGTAACATGATTTCTGCCACAGATGTAAGAGGCTTGGTGAGCATCCTGAATGAAAGGCTCCATATTGTCTTATTCTGTCTCCGTGTAATCTTTCACATTGCACCACACGTTGACGTCATCTGTTATTACAGTGTTCTAACGGCATCCTGTGACCATGGCAGATGGATAGCTTGTATCTTCGAGTGACTCTATGGACAAAAGCACAGAGACTGCTGTCTGTACTGTTGCCTTAACCCTTTGAAAAGCTAAATAAAACTGATAAAGACAACATCGCCTTAGCAAAAGGCACCCCCTGGTATCACCAGGTCTCTAAATGTCCTCCTTCATTACACCCATGAATTTTCTCTGTAGTCTCCCTCCATATTCAACATCCTTTATCTAATATGGACACACAATGTGTGTTTTTTCCTTAGCTGCTCTATAGATTTCACATAAAACAGAGTAAAAAGAAAAATAACTAATTTTAAATTGGGCTAGAAGCATAAAGCCACATGAAACTGAACTACTTAAGTAGAATAAAAGTAACATGACTTTTTTTTTTTTGCTCCAAGGCAACCGGTTGAGTATCCAGGAAGTAGTAAAAATCTGGTACATAACCATACCTAAACTGAAACTATGATGGTAGTTTTTTAACAAACTTTTTAACAAATTCACAACAACCCTCAGCATGTCCTCCTCTACCTCCATGAATCTTCTCTGTTGCCGTGCCTGGCAGCTCCATCTTTAACATCCTTTGTCCATTGTATCCACTATCTTGGCCACTCTGTACACATCTAAACCACCTTGGCCTTGACTCTGAAACGTTGTCTCCAAAATGGTAAAACTTGAACTGTCACTCTGATGAACTTATTTCTAATACAGTCCGTTCTGGTTACTCACAAAGGAAATCTAAACACCTCCAGCTCAGCTTCCTGTCTTTTTGTCAATGACACCATCTTCAAACCATACATCCCACTACCATCTTGCTGCTATCCTTGTGTCATAAATCCCTTCTTGACACTAATCTCCGCTGCTCCACCCTGCCTGCACTTTTTTCTTCACCTCTTTTGAGCGTTGTCCTTTGCTTTGGTTGACCCCAACTTCTTTACCTCTGCTTCCTGCAGCTTTACTGTTGCACCTGCTGTACCTCTCTTCCATGCACACGTTCTATCTTGCTTCTACTGATTTTCATCCATTATTATTCCTCATCTATCTTAGGTCAAGCCCTAAGAAAATCTTTGCACCGTTAGCTCAGCCACTAGATTTGTATCACCTTCATAACTCCACAGCAGAGTGGCGCAGCGGAAGCGTGCTGGGCCCATAACCCAGAGGTCGATGGATCGAAACCATCCTCTGCTAACTGTTTTTAACCGAGCCACAAGATAAAGCTTATACTCCAAATGCCGTTTAAAAGACTAATAAACGTATATTAAGCTGTTCGACCACATGAATGCATAATGTTCAGGGCGTATTTTGTTGATGAAATCGCGAATCATGTCGCATACGCAGTAATGTTCTTTTGTCTGCAGTGTTTTTTACCAGGCTGACAAGTGGAGGCTGCCGTTAATGACTTTTCTCACCCGGCTGCTGTTAATAAGAAGACCCTAAAGAGGTATTATTATAGCTCAACACCAAGGCAACATGCAGGTTAACCTGCAGGTCAGAGACGATAAACACACGCACACACAATAACTCAGCACCCTTTCTTACCTTCGTGCCCTCTGCGGGAGTTGAGCGTGGCACTGTGGGCTTGTGGTGCTCACGGCCCTAACTGCGTACGAAGCCTTTGGACGCAAGGCTGATATTTGTTTTATATTATTGAGCAGCTCACTTGCTGCAACACAGGAGGCAGCCATGTTGGTGTCGCTGCTCTGACAAACACGGGAATTGTAGTTTTTTTTAAGTAGCAGTTAGTATATAGGCATACGCCGCTAGCTGAGGTTTAAAACTACAAACCCCAGCATTGTGTATTTTCCAGCTTCCGAGTAAAGAGGCATCATTTCCGGTTTGAGAACTGGCGGGACTTCTTCACTGGATAGGAGAGAGGCGGGTTGTTTACAAGCCTCGGAGTTTGTTTAAACACACAGAAAATGATGGCAACAAACGGAAAAGACGCGTGTGGGGTCAATGAAGAGGCGCACACAGCTGCGGTAAACGGAGATTGTGCAGAGGCGTCGCCGCAGTCGAAGCGGCCGCAGAGGTTCACCTTCAGCTCCGAGCCCTCCATCGAGGATATTAGGCGCATGCAGGCCGATTTTACGGACGAGCGAGACTGGAACCAGTTTCACCAGCCCCGCAACCTTCTGCTGGCCATGGTCGGGGAGGTGGGCGAGGTGGCAGAGCTCTTCCAGTGGAAGGGAGAGGTAGCCGAGGGCCTGCCGGACTGGACCGAGACCGAGCGGGAGCAGCTGGCGCACGAGCTCAGCGACGTGTTGATCTACCTCGTGGAGCTGGCCGAGAAGTGTCGCGTGGATCTCCCACAAGCGGTGCTCCGTAAAATGGCTCTAAACCGTCTGAAATACCCCGCCAGCAAAGTGCAGGGGTCAGCCAAGAAGTACACGGAGTATAAAGACTGATGGACGAGGGGGAGAGCACTGGTGGAGTGTGTTTGCTGGACCTGCTGCTGTTTAATAAAGACCCACAAACGCTGCACAATCACAGCTCGGTTTAAATGACATTTTCTGGGTTTACATGTTAGGAAACCACGAAAACCTTCAACTGTTGTGTTATCTGGGAGTTATCCGAACTCAAGGAATATGTTGGCTTTTACTGAAGTTCACTTTTAAGTCCTGAGTTTTAGTCTGACCTTAGCTGTGCCTCTGTTAGTTTAAGGTGGGACTGTTGCGCATCGCCTTTCGGGGGTTTATTTGTCACTAAACATTTTAAGTTATTTAGATTGGCTCCAGTGTCAGCACGGAGTGGAGTGTTGATCAGTGCCAAACTGGCAGTCTCGTCTCTTTTTTCCATCCAAATGTATCAGCATATTTTTCAAATTTGGATGTTTTTATCATTTTGTCATAAGTAAAAGTTGAGTCCGAGTCATGTTTTCACTCAGCAGTTTTGTGTTTTAAAGGATGAAACTGGATTAGTAATCTGTTAACCAGCCTGCAGTTGATTAAGCAGTCTTGTACCTTAATCGATGTTTTGATTTCAGTCACATGTCAGGTCATCTTGCTGTCCACTTTATTTGCTGATTCAATAATGTCTTATTATTCATGAAAAGGCAAGTTACGTCCATAAATCAGGACATTTGTATTTGGGCTGTAATAAAGAGCAGTTACAATCCATCCTTTTTTTTTTCTTTTACAAGTTCTTTCTAAGACACTATAATCACGTGGAAGTGTCCCACACTCACATGAAAACGAAAGGTTAAGTGAAGTAAGGATGAAAGGATCCTGTATTTGAAATTGTGTATATATAGCACTGTGCAAAAGTCTTGAGCCACCTTTAATTTTTAAAAAAAAAAAATTCTGTTAAAACATAAATGTATATGGAAATTCAGCATATAAGACAAAAGCAGTTTGTATAATTCTGCCAATCTTAATGTCCATATTTGGTATGATCGTCTATTTTTCAGCACAGTCTAAACTTATTTAGGCAGCTTTCTTGTCATTTCTTTAAGTAGTCTTCAGAAATAGTTCTCCAGGTATCTTCAAGGACATTTAAAGCTCTTCTTTGAATGTTGTCTGGGTTCTGGTAAGACCTTTCCATGCGATATGTGTGTTTTTCTATCCAGATATGCTTTTACTACACTGACATTGTGTTTGGGATCATTTTTATGCTAAAAAATGAAGCTGTTGCCAATGAGATACTTTCCAGGTGTATCACATAGTAAATCAAAATCTTATGATACTTTTCTGCGCTCATATTTACATCAATTTTGACAACATCCTCTACACCACTGGCTGCAACCCCAAACCATGACAGCCTAAACTGTGTTTTATAGATGGCTTTTTTTTGGTAAACAATGTTGTTAAAGGCTAAACCTACTAAATCTAAACCAAATGAAAGACTAAAAATTGCAAAAATTATGACAGCAATAAATCACCACTTCCCTTTTCTGAAGTGCTTTTTTATTTAGTGTACATTTGGCTAAATGGATTTACAGTTTTACCTCTTGTTCACCTATTCATGCTTCTCCATGCTGGTAGTTTAGTTGTTTTGTCTAATTTAAATCAGCATTTTTTTCAAGAATCGGGGTGAAAAGTGAATCTCTTGCTATATTTCTGCATGCAAAGATTTTAAAAGTAAAATGCATTTGGATGCTCAAGTGAGGCATTTAGCGTAACGCTGAAGCGTCTGATTTTCTTTGTTTGATGTGCTCCGAGATGCAAACATTGCCATCAGCTGTGTATACTGGCGTTCAGCTGGAAGAATGAGTCATCCACAGGCTGCAAAGGAGAACAGCCATGCATCAATAAGATGCTGCTGTATGCGAGCTGAGCCTCACTTCAAAGTAAACAGCTTTATTTGCAGCGTCTGATATCGCTTTCCACTTTTAAAAATAGGCAGTTGCCCATATCTGGTGGTATGCATTTGATATGAAAACTCCTCTCTTCTTAATGTTATTTGCGCATACAACTTCTTTATTTGAAGTGAAGGATTATATAGAAGAAAAAGAAGCAAGTGTTGTGTTTGTTTCTGCGTTAATCAAATGAAGCGCAGAGCTACCCTAATTTGTTGTACATCATCCATAACTCCCACACTAGTGCGAGTTTTGTTCCTCGGCTGAAAGTGAAATCCGTTTTCGTTTCATCCAAAACAACAGGCAGAGCAGACAGCAGACGTATGTGCTGCACAGGGAACATCATTGCACAACAGCAGTTTGCTCTTAAATGGATGATCGTGACACTTTGTAGGTGCTATCGCAATATTCACCGTCTAGATGAATGCCAGGCAGGTAGCAAGCTGCAATTACAGCTGTCTCAGGAGGGTTAAATGTAGCCATTTTAAGCCTACCCCCTGTTCTACCTGCAGGCTTCTGGTGTGCTGTTTCTCTGAGACCACCTCGGGACAGATTTAGTAAGAAATCTTTACTTTAAGAAGCCTTGTTGGCTGTGAACAGAGTGGAACAGAATGTGAGGCTTCCCACATTAGTGTTCACCATCAAATTATGGTATATGTGAGATGCCTGTTTCTGAATATCCTGATCAAAGAGCTATTCTTAAATTAACATTCACTTGTTTTTCTAATCTTGTGGGAATCACTCACACTTTTTAATTAAATCTCTTAAATAAGTCAATGTCTGTAAAATATAAGGAATAGCACGTATAACACTTGTCTTTATGTTTCTACCCCTCAGGACTTAATCTTCTGCCAGCATGTATTCACTGCAGTGTGTAGTGGCCAATATTAGCAAACTCTATGGACTGACATTATTAAGTTAATTTACTTGCAGCCACAATGCCTACTGCTTGGCAGAAAACTATGCACACACTGGCTTTAGGATTTTACAGTTGGGCGGTGGCTTTTGATACTTTCCAGGAAGCAGAAGGTCTTTTATTTTAGAGCCACGTGTACCCACACAGAAAAGTAACAGGAAAAAAAACTAATTGTAAATGTTTACAGCCTAAATGTATTGTGTAGGATATCTACTGAGACTTATACAGTATTTCTTATACTATAGTATAAGATATACTGTTTATATACTGTAAGTTTCCTGATCTTAGATGACAGGAGTGACACCTGGTGTAATCTTCTGCTGCTATAGCCCATCTGCTTCAGGGTTCTATTCATTGTATGCTCAGTAATGTTCTCCTGCGTACCTTGATTATAAGTGTGAACCACTTAGAAGAAAAGAACACATGCACAACTAGAATACACTGCATAGATGCATCCATGTTCCTTCAACGTCCATCCACTTGCCAGGCAGAACCCTGAACCGAGCCACTGACTGAATACCAGTCGGCACTGTGTTATAGTTCACACCTCATAATTTTGGAGAAAAATATCTGTGTCTGTGTAAAATATTTAACATAATTCGCTTATGAAAGCCTGCTGTGCCGCATATGGACCGTAATCTTCCAGAGCTTTCTGCATGTTAAATATTTGTTGGAACCCAAAACAAATGAGCACCATAGCAAATTAAAATACTAACGTTTCTTCATAAGTTGTCATATGTAAATGTTTTATAAGTTTTTTTTTAGCACCCATGCTTTAAAGGCTGCAGTAATTGGAATAGCCTAGAAATCCCAAAAATCCTTGTAAGTCCTTAAGACCTTAAGTACACTTAAGAACTAATATGTAATGGTGGATTCCATTGACTGTTGATAAGCGTACTTCATGTACCCTCTACCTGCTGTTTGATGGAAGCTGTATTTTTAAAGCCAAAGTGGGCAAATGGCTTGGAAATGCTACAAATACATCAAAGTTCTCCGGGAGCACAAACCATCTCACAAGTGTCACAGCAAATTACACGCTTGCAGGCAGGGTTTGTATGCTTGGACTGCTCCGAACCACACAACAATAACAGGCCCACAAACTGTATCGACGTCTCTGTTTGTTGCTGCATTTGTCAATATGTTGTATTTCTTTGACTTAAAAGTGGGAAATGAATGTACACCCGTTATCTTGCGGTGCAGACCCGTGTCCTTCTGTGTGCTTATACGCCACTCTTTAAAAACTTTATAATTGTTGCTTGAAAGCAAGCAGGGGGGAGGCTTTTTGTACCCTTGTTTCTTCATATTTTTTTAGAAAGAAATCAGATGGTTCCTATGGTGCTGTGCCTTGTTTGAAGACAGCACTGGGGGCATAATTACATTTAAGACTTTTGATGACTTAAATCTTAGATTTTCTTCGTCTTGTTAACAGCTCAGCAGATACCATCGCGCCTGCAGTCGCTTGTTGTGAGTTTCAAAGAAGTGTGGGACATCTAGTTGTTCATGCTCAAACAGATAAGCTTTCAAAGAGACATTTACTTGAGTGAACATATTTATTTTTTGTGTGAAAAGGCTTTGGTTTCTCGCTTTCTTTGTGGCCACTTCCTCCTCCTTTTCACTATCTGAGTCTCTCACACACACAGGCGCTCTTTTATCCTGTCATAGAGACAGCAGTGGGAGCTGTCAGATCTCACACAGTGAGGTTATCCAGCAGCAGGGGTTCACATCACATCCCATACACATGTACACGCAGATGCACACGTACAGAAGCACACAGAGACTCTTTCTGTAACCATCGCTAATGGATAGCCACGATTTCTTCCTTTTTGTGTGCTTTAGCCACAGACAATCATGTCCTGAATACCCCAAACGGATCCATTCTGAGCATTGACTCCTTGGCACTTTCCTTCCTTTTCATCCAGACCAAGCAGCTGAGCCAATGCAGCAATGGAACAAGTCAAATTTCCTGCCAACAATTAAACATTTATATGAGTGCCTTGGTGGTTTTACGGTCAAATCTATCTTTATTGTCTGCATGGTGGCATTTGGTTCCAGGCTGTTGCTTATTGTAGACTGCTAAAATATTGCACTACCTCTTTCTAATTTATACATTGTATAAATTATATACACACATGCATATATGCTGCACAATTTACCTACCTTAATACCTGTCATTTCAGACCAGCTTTGAGACCAAGAGAAGAGAAAACCCTTTAGGCAGCCTTTTCAAATATGCCTCCTTTTAGTGGTTGATGATTACTTTATTATTAATTAACTTTGTTATATTATTACAGCCTTGGCTTACTTAGACACTTTGGGAACAGAGCAGTCTTTATTGTTATTAGTAACATTTGTGCTTTTGCTCATATGACTAGTCCAAATATCTTACTTTACCTTATGATAAAGTTTCTTTGAAAGTAAGCCAAAGCATTCAGGTGCAGCCATCAAGTCTGAGTAAAACTGCGACTGAAGATCAAAGTTCTCTGGACACATATAAAATACATCATTTGTGTATATTCATCAGTTTTTAAATCTAAAGGAAAAGAGCACTGAAATGGGGAAGAAAGATCACAGTGTATGGAGATATGTGTTAAAAGGGAGTAATTCACATTTTTTTCCCCTGCAACATAGGCCTGAATGGACACTTACCTTGACTTTTGACACAGAGAGGTGATGATTTGCATGATTTTTCTCTCCACACTCCACACATTTAACCAAATCCAGCAGGTAAACATGGCATGTCTGTGTGCTTGCATGGCATAAGGGTGGAGTGGTTTGCATGTTCTCCTTCAGACTGTGTGGGCTCCGTCCGGTTAGTCTGGCTCCCTCCCACAGTCCAAAGACATGCACATTAGTTTAACTAATGGATTCAGTGCAATCTGAATGTGACTCGCTAAAATGTGACTTGAGGGGTTAGTATAGAAACTATCTACACCCTCACTTATCTTAACTGCACTACTGTATAGCTCTGTGTAAATAATCATTCTGTACATTCGATAATTTTTAATCCTACAACTGTTTATAACTTGCATAGTTCCCACTTCTGTATAGCTGTATATCCCAGATTTCTGTAAAGTTATTTATTTCATATTCTGTATAGTTTTTCATATTTATATCCTGTTCATAGCCTGTACATAGCTTGTACTCACGACAGCCTGTACATACTTATAGTTATAGAATATTCACAACATACTTCATACCGTGTACATTATAACATACTATAATGGACCCATTTCTGTAATATACTTACATATCTATACTATTGCTAATATATATTGTAATATATCTATATCACTAAAACACTTCTGGATGGATGCAAACTGCATTTCGTTGCCCTGTACCTGTGCATGTGCAATGACAATAAAGTTGAATTCTATTCTATTCTATTCTATTCTATTCTATTCTAGTATGACTAGAAAAGCCCCATATACATGCAAGTACATTAAATTGACAGTTTTTCATATTACATTTGGAGAAACAGCACAGTTCCAGTTCCAGACTTTATACTAGAGCCCAGTCTGGTTGGCCAGTCTTTGTATATGGTGTCCTGTATTTGCTGATATAAACATTATTTTTTAAAATATACGGATCATAAGGCAAATAAAGATGCATGGGCCGGCTAGCGCTCAGCCTGAAATGCAGACACCACTTCTACCCTCCCTCTGCTCTTTCAGTATTTCATAAGCCCGGCCTCCACCTGTAGGCTCTGATTCTCCTATGGTGGAGTTTATCACTGTCACTCGCCAGTCTCCTCTGTGCTGAGCTCGGCGTTTGCTTGCAGGGAGTGTCTGTCTCAGACACCAAATAAACTCATTACTACTCCGCATCCATTTAACAACACATCAATTCCAGATGCAGGTGGCTGACTGAATTCCCTTTGCTTATTTGCTGCGCACTACTGTATCATACTTATGTATTTAACTGCATTCAGTTGTTCAGTCGAAACACTGACTCCACTCCAGGCCTCCCATGACCCGTGGTGATCTGCTTTATTGTTTCGCAGTAGACACTCTGGCTCATTTCTATGGTCTGTTGTCTTGTATGGTTCAATGTAGTTCATATGCATAAACAAATTGCCTTCTTGAGGCAAAATATGATGCAAAATGGGCTGCACTGAGCTCAACTAGAACTAATAAACAATTGAATGAACTTTATTTACAGGGCAGTTTCTGACTATGCCATTTAGAGATGTGATGCAGATGATGCCTGCTTTTTCCTTTGGTAATGAGTCTCAGTGTAAAGTGAGGAAACTGTCCTGTCTAGCAGTGAGCGGTAACTGAAATGATGGTGACGGTGAGAGACAGTTTTGTGGCAGGTTTTGGTAAAACCTCCTGTTTATTTAAATCGAGTTCTCCAAAGCTCGGAAAATGGGACGACTAGCGAAGTGTGAAACTGATGAGTTAATGCTGTTGATTTTAATGTGCGATTGTGCAAACTCGTTGTGAGAAGTGCTGCCGCCAGCACGCAGGTTTTAACAGACTTGATTGCCACTATCAACCCAGACAAGTGCAGCCCGACAAGCTGTTCAGCGTTCCTCGACAGTGTGGTGATGAGCTACCGCCACAAAATAAAGCAGTTTCTCTGCTTGACAGTTCTCCATCCTCACAGCTCTTTTCCATCTGAATTGATTAAAAAAATGCTTTAATGATTAACTACATACCTCGGCTCTCTGCATGAGGCTCAAGCCTGAAGACCAATTGTGGTTGTATCTGGTGCTCACAGTAGGTAATGGTTAATCTGTTATGCTAATATTATTGCAGAATTTATGCCGAGTACACCAGAGAGACCCTTCTTGGATTCACATTCATCTTTCAAAAATGAAAAAGAGAGAGAGAGAGAGAATGGATGAAGCAACCAGATGGTCTGTGGTTCTATGAAAACGTCTATTTTTGTCTACAGCTGGGTCATGAAATCCCAGAGAGCTCACCAAGGTGGTGAAGCTGCATTTCTACTGACAGAAACATTGGTATCTCTGCTCCTTTTGTCATCTTCTCATCTTTGGCTGTGTCAGGTAGACATGGATCCAAAAAAAAAAACAGAAAAAAGAGGATCAATGCATCACTTTATCTGTATGTAGTACAAATAAAACAGGCTGACTAAGTACAGAGTTTCGTGAAACTAAGGCCTAAGAATTTGACACAGCTGAAACTTAAACAGCGAATAAAAGTGAAGCGTTATCCTCACAAAGATTTAAAGGTTTTGTTGCAGAGCTACAGCACCGGATTGCATTAGGTTGCACAGGTATTGCTGGTATTATGGCAAACCCCTGTAGATAGTTGACATTGTGATTTGCAGCAGGTGCCTAATGGTATGAAACCATAACTGTAAAACATCTGACAGATGTATCTGGTGAGTGGTTAATAACAGGAATGATCAAAGAGCGACAGAACAGGCACAGACTCCATTCACATAATGGCCACGGGGAGCCAAGTGCAACAAGGCTAATGTGTGACAGTGAGAGGCAGGAAGATTGTCTTTTGATTGAGCCGTGCGGCCTTAAAAAACACTCCGGCCTAGCTCACATGCAGCGCTATTCAAACTATACAGTTTTTTATGTGGAGTAAAGGATGTAAAAGAGCACTCAGTGTGAATGTGACACACACACACACACACACTGAAGAATATATCAATCTCTTCAATGCATTTATTGTAATATGAAGAGTAAAATAATTAGAGATGGACCGATCCGATATTACGTATCGGTATCGGTCCGATACTGACCTAAATTACTGGATCGGATATCGGAGAAAAATAAAAAATGTAATCCGATCCATTAAATATCACGAAAGCACCTCACAAAACTTGCAACACGCCGTAACTCACCTCAGAAAGTTAGCACGTCGGAGCAGTAGGCATCACGTGATAGAGCGGCTGTGGCATGCGGGACCTGTCGGTGGTCTGGATAGCATTTGGAGCTTCGCTAGCAACTCGGCATTTCATCTCCGACAAAGTTATCCCCGAGAGAAGTAAAGCAAGTGTGTAAGTCCATCTCTGAATGTTTGTAAAGCATTCCTGCGTTAAGCTTAACAAGCGATATATGGAGCGACTGCCTCTTCTTGCTGCTACTTCAATCATGAAACTGCTTAATGATCAGCTGATCGGCTTTTCTGTCGCGAGTCCATCTCTCTGGTTTGTTTTTGGCCCACTTTGCACCAGAAAGAGGAAACCAGCGGCTGAACAACAGCAGCACGTTTAAGCTTGATAAGCTGTTGTTAGAATTTATTTATTATTACTTTCTACTCGAGGATCTTTTTCTACGTAGCTGACGCTGGTAACTGTGCAGGGGCGGATCTAGCAAAGTTTAGCCAGGGGGGCCGATAGGGCATTAACAGGGAAAAGGGGGCACAAAGACATACTTTTCTTTCTTATTCTCATTTAAAATGTCTAGCTTTTAATAAATAATTATCCGAATCTTACACCGAAAGTTTTAACTTGATGTAAAATGAATAGAAGTCAATTACTGTATATAGTGACTATTAAGTCTAATATATATACCCTAGTAAGCTATAGTACTTTTTCCTTTGGGAAGGTACCATCTGTACAGTCTGCAATTTTGTTGAAGAAAGATGTTGAATCTATTTAATATTTCTTGAAAAATAATTGATTTCTGTGCATTTTTTTTTCACACTGCATCAAATTAAGGTTGATTACGTTGATTAAGCATCATGAGGTGGAGCGTGAGGGGTGGTTCCCTATTTTTTATTTATTTATTTTTGTTGTTGCTGGGAGTTGGAACCCTATTAGTTAGGTTGCTTAATATTTACGCTAAGTACTCTTTAAAATACCAGAATAGGGAGGATGGTGTAGGTCTAAGTTTATTAGATTGATCAGTATTGCTGAACTATAAATATTATTTTTTTGCATATAGGTATAACAGAATAGCTTTAGTGTAGTTGTTGTTTTAAACTTGAGTATGAACTTATACAAAATGCAGCAAGATATTTAAAAAAAAAACAGTTTTATTGATTAAAACACACTATATCGGCTTCATATCGGTATCGGCAGATATCCAAATTTATGATATCGGTATCGGTATCGGACATAAAAAAGTGGTATCGTGCCATCTCTAAAAATAATATGATTCTTCTTTTGCCTTTAACCTTGAGTTACATTAACAAGGACACACAAGATATAAAAATTTTAGTACAGTACCGTGCAAAAGTCTTGAGCCACACCTAATTTCTTTGTTTTGCTAGGGAAATGGGAAACAGATGCAGTGTAATTTGGCATACTTCAGCCTCTCCTTCTTGTTTCCTTTCCTTAAGGATGGCTGTCCAGAAGCCACTTTAATATGACAAGAGGCAAAATACAAAGAATCAAGGGGTGGTTCAAGACTTTTGCACAACATTGTGTCTAAAAATCATCTGTCTCTTGGTAATTTCTTTTATCTTTGTTACTTTGCCCGTGGCTTTCAGAGTAGTCGATGTCTTCCTGCTGAGAATTGAAGTTTATGTGTAAGTTCAATAATGAAGATCTGTAATCGCTCATCTACCAGTTTTCTGGGTGTTTAGTCATCCAACTTATAATTTCCCACGCTGTCAAACTCAATACTGACATCATTACTCTGGTCCAGTCATTTTCTGGCCTGCCCTCTCCAACCCAATCAGTCTATGGCCTCTGTGCTTTGAATCTCACCTCACCCTGTTCACTCAGTCAAGCCTCCATCTTTATCTTCACCACCACTATTGCTTCTACAGTCTGGGAGGGTGGGGGCTTCAGTTCTAATGCTTTGATGTTCAGGTTTTTCAAATGATCTCTCCTTTTTGAACTTTCATTCGAAATTTTGGCTCAAACAGACCGACATTGTGGTTTAAAGTAAATGATACTTAAGGTGATGAGATTGGTGTATTTACTGGAGAATGCTTTTATTTACTGGTTTGGTAATCTTGTTAGATCAACATCACCAGTCCAAATTACTTTTTGTGGGACTGACTTCAAATAGCGCTAATATTCAAAATAATGGTAAACAACATGGGGGTTTGTGGATATACGCTGTCGACAGGTTTTGGTAAACAGCAGAGGGTTGACCTACAGTGTAGTACTTCAGGCTTTGGCTACAAAGATAAATCTTAATAGAGTTTTGCCAATTTACTTTTAGAATTTGCTGACAAAAAGTAAAATACAGACAGAGAGAGGTGGTGCCAGGGCAAATCTGGCTTGACATGCATCTTCGATTTACATCCGGTCTGCCATCTGTCACCCTATTCCTGATTTCCTGGCATGTCCCAACCCCGGCATTCTCAGCTCGACTGCTCCTAGAGGCCCTGCGTAGGAGTGATAGACAGTTACTGGTGACACCCTAAATCAGCCATAAATTCTGATCAAAGTGCCGCATTGTTGGGCTGAAATTGGAGTTGGGCTGGCTGCTGCAAGCTCAGTATGAGGGAAGTTTCTGTCCCTGTCTGGTCTCATTTCGAGCCCGGGATTTTGAATGATTCATCATAAGGACTGTGGAAAAGACGAGGAAAAAGTTCAAATAAGGAGTGACAAATTCTCGGTTCAGACGTTTCTACCAGAGGGCGCTGAGAGGTGTTGTTATTCAAATGCAGAGCTTAAATCTTTGAACGCTCGATGGCAGTCATTTCTGTTCTGCCTAGATTTTCCAGTTCCTGCTTTTCAGTTTTCTTTTCCTTGCCCAGCATGAATCAGAAATAAGCACCTGACTTTTTATTTCACAGCCTGCAGTTTGAAAAAAAAAAAACAACCCTCACACTTCTGAACTGAAGTCGCATACAGTCACTTCCATAAACCAAAGGAGAAAAGTGGCAGTGAAATTAAAGCTAAGCAGCCTGCATTATGATCCTGCGCTCCTTACAATGTCCTCTGTTTCTAAGGACTGAGTGAAGATACACGATACTCTCTGAATGGCATCCAAAGCTATCTTGGCTGTTGCTATGTTGGACTGTTGCTATGGAGTAGGGAGTCTTCCACCCTCTCCTTGAGATGGACAGCTGAAGCCTCACCACAGGGAGGAGCCCTTTCTCTCTCTTCCTCCTGGGGTGGGTGTTCCTTCAAGGCGATAAAAATAAAACGGTGACTCACACATACAAAGACAGGAGGAAACTGACCAAGTTCAAGAAGCGACTCATGTATGCAAGTTTTGTAGTAATGCAGCAGATATTCACAGCAGCTCCCGACAGGTCGGGGCTGTTAATGCAGCACGGCTGGATCTTTATTCCTCAGCTTTGTGAATGTTAAAATCTCCCCACGCCTTAGTTTATACATTTTAAATTGCTTCAAGCCACAGAGAGAATATCATTAAGCTTTTAATTTTATGCAGATGTTTGAAGTACTGAAGGAACAACAACAAAAGTTTGGTTGGATGGGTGCTCAGGAGCTCGTACTGTCAAACATAGGGCAGCTGAAGCTTTTTACAATAATATATTAACAAGACTTCCTTCTCTGGATGTTAAAAGAAAGAGTTAAATTATTATTCCGTTTCCTCTGGACAGCTGTTTTTAAAGAGAATTATTCTTTTAATGATCTTGAGTGTGATATATTGAAAATTGCATATAAATATCAGTTAAGGTGTTGGGGGGGGTCACACAGTGTGAAATGGAAGTCGCAGCAACAATGTGCAGACTGACTTATGGAAACTGCCTTTTTACGATACCAGGCTGGTGTCTCTAAGGGACATTCATCAAGTGGGTAGTGTGCAGTTTGTGAAATTGTCCCAAAATGTAATCTTTTGATTCATGTTTTTTACTTTTGTGTGCACGGATATAAAAACTCCATTACATACAGTACTGTGACAAGTCCACAAGTCCACTTACGGAACCTTCTGTTAGCACCGGCATGCCACAGGTCATTCGCAAAAGAGAGGCATTAGATTCCATCGTGGGAGCGTAATTTAGGCGTTCATTTGTTTTATTTCTACACTTAAGTTTTGTCGCTCACAAACAGCTTTGCAATACTGCATGAATGCCATTCTTTGTGTGTCATTCCAAGCCACAAATTAAACAAAGTATTGCATCAATTTTGCCTTTTAAAATTAACGCGTGAAATACATAAATAGCAAACACATGACAAGCAAAATGTGCTTGAAAGTGGTATAATGTGTTTTTCCCCTTCTGTGATCATATTGTTTTGCTTATGTTGCATATCCTCTTTGCAGGTGTTACAGCAAAACAACAAACTGTAGGAGTATGCATTTTATAATCATCTTTAACTTGTACTACAGCATAATGCAAAAGTCTTGAGCCACCGCTTATTTTATATTTTATTAAGAAAATGGGAAATAATTGTAGGCATTTATTTAAACATATGCTAATATATGTGGAAATACAGTATATAAGGCAAAAACAGAATTCTTACAATTGCAACAACCTTGAAAATGAAAATTTGGTATGAATACCGTTATTCTTCTCTCCTAGCTTTCTGCTCATTTCTTTGAGTAGTCTTCAGGAATGGTTCTCCAGGCTTTTCAATCAAAGCTCTTCTTTGGATGTTCACTGTCTTTTGTTCTGTTCTCTGTCAAGATGATTCCACACTATCAATAATGTTGAGGTCCAGGCTCTGATCCATGACTGATGGTGTACTATTGTGTGTTTTTCTATCCAGGTATGTTTTTACTGCACTGGCAGTGTGTTTGGGATCATTGTCATACTGAAGAATTCATCTGTTTTGTGTGTGTGCGCGCGCATGTGTGTTTTTCTGCATTGATAAATTCACAAATTTTGACCAGATCTCCAACACCTATGGATGAGATGCAGCCCTAAACCATGACAGAGCCTCCACTGTGTTTTCCAGACGACTGTAGACTCACTGTTGTACCTCTCTCCTGATCTCTCCCGTGCTGCGATTTTCACAGTGCAGTTTTTATGTAATTTGGGATACCATAACCGCTTCTCCTCCTGTCTCCCTTCCTTAAGAATTACTCCTTGATACTTCTTCCACTGAGACCATTTCTGATGAAGCTTCGGTGAACAGCAGCTGGATTAACTGAAGGGTCTCAGGTCCTGTGTCAGTTCTTTGCTGGATGTTTTCTATTTCTTAAGGACATTTCTTGTGTTTCCTGAAGTTTTTTCTAAAGACACTCTGCGCACTGTGCTCAAAGATGTCAGATTTTTAGCTCTTTGGGAAACACCTCGCTGGTGAAACAAATACATTTTCATGACTAACAAATTTTCTCATCTTTGACTATTTAAATAAATTTAACTAAAGAAATGGTAACAAATGACGTATACGTCCTAGGCAACACTGTATCATACGGAACCTCAGTGCAGTATGGGTGTGTAGCCACAAACTGCGTAAAGGAGTACAGTACCAACTTATGCGCTAAACCTTTCGTACACTGTCAGACTCTTTATGGATGGCAAAAATTAAATCGGATTTAAAAAGCACATGTTTTTCCTTGTTCCACACTGAAGCCCTGCATGATTTTGTGTAAGCTGCGGCCTACATAACCTCCAACCACTAGCCTAAAGCAAAGGTTGCGCGAAGGCGAGAGGTCAGTGAGCTCACCTCTGTCCAACTCCACATCACAGATAGATTTTTAAATTTCCCATAAATAAATGAGTTGAACAGCTATCTCTCAAAGGTAATGCTGCATACTTCCAAAATGATATACATAACTGTTTCTCAGCCTAAAGAGCAACTCAGTTCGACATGCAAGACAGACAGGTTGCATCCTGAGTCGTGCCCGCAGTTCAGTAAACGCATAAGAAGCTGTATAATGTTCCAGGAAAAGATTGTGGATTTGATTAAATAATTTAAGCATGTTCATGTTACTTAAAGGCCCTTTAGACTTTTTCACTACTTCACCAAGATTATAACGTTTGTCCGTGCTCAGAGAACCTACAAAGAGCCATGGAGAGCCTTAGTATTGCTTTAGTTTCCACAAGCAAAGCCTGGAGACAAACTGATTAAAACCAGGCTGTCAGAATCATAGATATAGTCATTAAAGATGTTTCCTAATGATATTATAAATATATAATCCAGGTGCTCTCAAAGGTAATCTGAGTTTGTAGGACTGTGTAGAATAAATGATTAATCAAAAAGATTAGACCAAAATCCAAGATGCAGATTATATTTTACCCACCTGCTTCGTTGAAGGCCTTCTGAATCCCAGAAGAGCTTCTATATACGTAAGCTAATATCCCAAACTATTTCAGTATATGTTTAAACAGGAAAAACAGCATATCACTGAATTAAGCAGGTGTTCTTTTTAGCGTCGTCCCTCCACGGAGATGTGAAATCAGAGAACCCACTGAGAGGAAGCTGCTGCTGTGCTCAAAGATCAGGCCTGTAGGGACACATTTAGCATTCCGACGTTCCTACCTGGGGCAGCTGTTTTTGACTGAGACCAGTCCTATAAGCCGCGCCAGCTGCTGCGGTATCCTTCTGGAGCGAAACCAGCATCATCATGGCAGCCCTACACGCTTCACGTGAAATCGGCGGAAACTATCCACACCTGATTTCACTGTTGCTCTGCTGCCAATCCTCACAACGAAAACTGGCACCGAGCATGTTTGGAGCCAGCAGTGTCTCCAAAGATTCCCCAACACCAACTGTTGTTTTTAGCCCAAATTGCTGCTTACTCAAAGAGAAAATTTAAGATCAAACCTGAGCAAGTTTGGTGAATTTAGTTTGAGCTCCTGTTTTAGGTCCTCGTACAACACCTGGCATCCCCAAGTAGCAGAGTTTGCTCTTAACCCCTGCTGCGTGGGTGTTTGAATTCTTGATCACTCTCAGAGCAGCAGCTGTGGCTGATGCTCTTTGTATGAATACCACCCGCTTGTGTTCCACGAAGCAGGGCCAGAATACAGATGAGCCCTACTTAGAGCTGCAAACACCTCCCTTTTAGTCCCCCCCATGATAATGTGCGCTTCCCCGTAGCAAAAGACACACCTGCTAATCTGTGTTTACACACAAAAATACAGGCTCAGTATTACCGATACCGATACCGATATATGTAACTTATAAAGGCAGTGTGAAATTACTTCTAAGATCAATTTGCAAATTCTAAACAGATTTTAATTACCAGTAGATCACAAAACACACCTTTCAGCTTTTTAGGTATTTTGAAACTGGGTTTTATTTAGACCTGGAGTGTAAACGTTTAAATGTGCTATAGGCTGTAAATAAAATAGATTTGACAATCAACACAAAAAGGTTCAGGTATGTTTTTATAGTGCACGTATATATTTTTATTTCCCCCCAAAATAATTAATTAAACACAATTCAGTGGGCTGCATACTGAACACAGAGGACATAAAGTGTCGAGCCTATTGTGCTAATATCGATCAAATACCAATACCAGCGTTGGTATCGATACTTTTACTCTCTTTTACTTGTTTTTCCTCTCTGGTCATTGCCTCTCTGCCCTCCCTTCTCTCCATGGTTCCCTGGTGGTCTCTCTGTCTCTTACCCCCCACCACTCACGCAGCGACAGGCTAAATCTTGGAGCAGCTTCCTCAAGTTGGACTTTAGAAGGGGTCATCAGATCTCTCACTGCGTTTTCACTGGCAGGCCATCGCTCAGTGCCACCGCAGGGAAAACCGGCAACTGCTAATACCTCACACCGACACAACACCTCCCCCTCTTCAATCCACCACAGCTACTCCAAGTTTTATTTGAAAAGTGAACTTTAAATAGCGAGCGAGATGACTGAAACAAAGTTATTGTACTGTACTTGGAGAGGGAACCACAAAACCCTTTATGGCTCAGTTGTACCGTACTCCAGAGTAAACTTCCAGCTAGCTCACTGCATCACCCACAAGTGCACATTATCTCTGCCAGAGTGAGGTTGGTATTGTTGCCCACTCGATGTTGTAACATTTTATTTTAACCACGCCATAACAGTTCACAAGTGGTGTATTAACAGACCATAAATACGCAAGACGAGGCAAGGCAGCTTTATGTATACAGGCAATTCACAGAGCTACATATTCAAATATAAAAAAAGAAGTACAGCGAGAACAGTTTAAAAGCAGTAAGATAGAAAGTGATTTTAAATTTTGAATTGAATTAAAATGAGGTAAAACACAACAGCAAGCACATAAATGTATATATATATTTGGAGCCTGTGCAGAAGGCAGCTTGGTCACTAGAAGCTGATTGTGTGCTCTGTGTCAGCCCCAGCCTCCCTGATTATCTGAGGTCCAGCAGAATTTAAGAGTTCAGAAATGTAATTGTGGTTTGATTTGAAGACAAATCGAAGCATTTGAAAACTAACTGGATGTCAGGGTTTTAAGAATGTCTCGCTACATCATTCTGCATGAGCTGTAATTGCAAAAGTTTCAAGAAAAGAGTTGTAGTCCAGCTGGCTAAAAAAGAAAGCAAGAATCATGTTTTCCAAGTTCCAAATGTTTCATTCAGGTAATTTTAAAATCTGATTTCACAGCTGATATTACATGAATGCTAAAACTATTATCCGAAAGTTCACAATGGAACTGATATTTTAAGACAAGCAGACACTTTGAAAAAAGATCCAATCAATGACTCGTGTTGAACCCCACAACAGTGGTCAGTTTTAAGGTGGGGTAATTAAAGGCAGGACAAAATACGTTGCATTGGTTAGGAATGTTCCTCACAGCAACACTGGCTCCACTGGCTGGTTCAGGATTTTCTGCGTGGCATGTGGATGTTCTCCCTGTATCTGTGTTGGTCCTCTCCAGGCCCTCCAGCTTCCTCCCACAGTCAAACACTTCATGTTTGGTTAATTGGTGTTTCTAAATTGACAGGTGTGAATGCTAGCGTGCATGGTCGTCTGTCTTGTTGTATCAGCCTCATGATGGACTGACGACCTGTCTAGAGTGTGTCCTGCCTCTCACCCTATAACAATTGGATTAGTGTCTTTTTTAGCCCCCCTGTGACCCTGAATTGGATGAGTAGATGAAAATGGATGGATGGATTGATGGAGCTGCAGTTTTGAGCTCCTCTTTATATTGTTTCCCATAAATGTACGGTTCCCATTATTAAAGAAATAAAAGTACAGAAAAACATGTGCACACGTGCATTCAAATGCATTTCAGAGCTTTGAATTTTAACATTTCTTTTTAAATTAGCAGACAGTAAACCTTGCAGAAGCTACCTTCCACTGGCCCGTGAAATTCTGCATTGACACGGTTGTCCTGAAGTGCCAGCCACAGAGTCTGGCAGAGCAGCCGAGCAGCCTGTTCATCTGTTTTTACAGCCAAACATGGCGGCTCATATATTATACATGTTTCATGTGGTATGGGGCAATGCACTGCCACAGATAATGGGGAGGCATGGTGCTCAACACACACGTGGAACCTGCAGTGTACATAAAGCCCAGTCATTATTAATGCCCCCGGATAGCTATGATAGGTGCATGCAGCACATCACACTTCCCGGTGAGCAGAGCTGAATGGATTGTAGGGCCTGACAGAGGCTATATTGGGCGTGATTACCTAGAGCTAAATCATGTTCTCCACAAGACTCTGATGAAAATTTCCTCTGCTGCAAATTGGTGCATGATATTTCCACAGTTTTTGCTTTCACTTTTCCAAAAAGTAAAGTATTGTAGTAATTTAAACCAAGAGTGAAAATACACTGTCTCTGGACACTGAGTTGTGTTCCCATGCCTTCATTTTCATTAAATTCCTGTTTTCTCCATATATTATGAGACGTGAGTGTATTTTCAGGATGTGCTGGGGCTTCGTAACTGTTTATTTGTCTATTTATTCATTCACTTTAGAGCCCTCTGGCTCATTAGTGATGTTTTAAAGGGGAGCTTTTCAAAAATAAAAACCATGTCTCAGCTCTGAAAAAGAGTATTTCAAGGCAGTAGTGGGTTTTTTTTTGTTTCTTTTTTCATTTCGATCTGGCTTCATTACGTCTCCAAATGGGTTTTCATACTGTATTAGACAATAAAACATTTGAAGTTGCAATCAGCGATTTGATTATTGTGCAATGGGACTGAGGGAACAGATTTGACAGAGAAGCTTGTAGGCATAGTTGCACACAAACATATCTCTGCAAATCTCTCTCTGTTGTGCAATCTTCTTCTTCTTCTTCTTCTTTGGGAAACCAAAAATACATTTTACAGACCTTTTACCAATGCATTGCCAAAATGCTGGGCAGTCTTTTGTTTATTAATGGGTGCTGCCAAAGCCACTGCTTTTTTGTCCTCCACCCTCCCTCTTCAACCCACTCAAGACTCTTATGGCAGGGGGTGGTATGTTGGCCAAAGCAGACGGCCCTGCATCTATAGGTGGGGATAAATCAAGCCTCCGCTGGCTCTTAAATCACCCTAGTTTAATATACTTTGTCTGTTTTACTGTGTTTAGGAGCAGGCCTGGTAAGCCCACTGAGGAAAGAGAAGAAAGGAATGCGGGTCTGGTTTAGCTTGGACTAGCTCCAAGTGACCAAGTCCAACTCTCCACAACACAGCTCAGCCTCCAGGATGGCTTCTCTGGAGAGCTGGTTATGAGATGTCTAATTACTACACATAATCATTGTCACTTCTTTGTCTTTTACCTCCTGTCCTAATAATTTCTCAAAGGGCAGAGGACAGAGCAGAGGAAGGGAGCACTGAGACAAAGGTGACTACAAAAGAAGTGGGCAGAAAGATGAATGAACTTTTAAAGAATGGCTGTGACAAGTGTGTGCGCAACAGAATAAAATAACCAGATGAGAGTAAAGAACAAAGAAGGAAATGGTCCAAAGCCTGTTTGCTGGCTGATCCACTTACATATCACCAAAAGAGGCGAAGGGCCTCTATTCAGGACATGCCACCAAGTGGGCTGTTCCCACAGCTAAACACAAGCACAGCCGGGGGTACCACGGAGGCAGAAGTGGGGAGTCTTTTCTCTCCCTGAAAAGGAAATTTCCCTGAGACTAAGAGTACCTGTACATTTTTAAATCAGTGTTTCCGACCATTTCTCAGTGCCACCTTTTAATGACTCTTACAAGCTTTTGTTTGATATAATAAAATAGTGCTTGTCCAGCTTCCTTAGAAAACAGAGTTTAAACACACCATTCTCACTGGCTCTTTCATCTTTTGCAGGGAATAAAAACTACTGCATGCAGTTACACTCATGGCTACTTTATTGGGTATACAATGCTGGTTAACAAATGTCCAATCAGCCAATCACGTGGGAGCAACTTAATGCAGTTAGCCATGTAGACAAGTTCAAACTGAGCATCAGAATGAGGAAGAAAGGGGATTTAAGTGACTGCAAATGTGGCGTGGGCTGAGTATCTCAGAAACTGCTGATCAGTTGGGATTTTAATATAAAACCATCTTTAGTGTTCACAGAGAATGGTCCTAAAACAAGGTAACATGCAGTGAGCAGCAGTTCAAAGGTTAAAGGAAAACTGCTGGACTGCTTTGAGCTGGTAGGAAGACAATAGTAACTTAAACAACCACTTGCAGAAGAGCATCTCTGAATGCACATCATGCTGAACCTTGAAGCAGATGGGCTACAGCAGCAGAAGACCACACCAGGTCCCACTGCTGTCAGCTAAGACCTGGAAACCGAGGCCACGGTTTGCACAGGCTCACTGAAATGTGGACGACAGAAGACTGGAAACGACCAGAAGACTGGTCTGAACTGAAGAAGCTTCTCGGATGAGAGGTGAAACGTCTTCAAGCAACTTAAAGAAGTCCAGACACTTTTCTTTCCAAGCTCCTTAGGTCTGATGAGTCGACTTTTTCTGCGTAACACATATCATAGTGGCCTAACGATAACTACTTTTAAACTTTATCCAGAGTACATTTAAAAATACATATTTTTAGCATTTTTTCAGTGGTCATTCCTTGCTACACACACACTGATATGATGTATCACCAGTAAATGAATGCAGAGGGATTCATAGATCTCCATTAGGTTATTACTTTTTTCTGTCTGTCAAGCTGTACCTGATTTACTAAAATGTTATTGTGTTTATTAATCAAAATATGGACGTGAAGTTTTCTGTGTGTCACACTTACCAGACTTCAGGCGTTTCAGGCAAAAGGAGAGTATTTCATAGGTCTTTTACTGAAGTTAAAGATCTATGTAGCTCCTCTGGAATTAATTTAGTTCATTTTGGTTATGCAATAAATAATATAGTTGAGAGTAT
Source organism: Diplotaxodon limnothrissa (assembly GCF_057381915.1). Classification (NCBI taxonomy): domain Eukaryota; kingdom Metazoa; phylum Chordata; class Actinopteri; order Cichliformes; family Cichlidae; genus Diplotaxodon; species Diplotaxodon limnothrissa. The sequence continues at coordinate 17,201,740 of NC_140601.1, read as the reverse complement.
AACTGTGTGAATGAGAAGTCAGGGATAGAGAACGCTCGTCTGAGAAAAGGAAATTAGATGTCAAATACTATAAAGTGGCAAAAATGAGAGAATCTTTAGTTTCTTGAAGTGTCATATTTCCTTTCTGTCTGTCAGGGTAGCGAGACGGAGTGGAACTGCAATTTCACAGGACTCCTTTTTGAACTCACTGGGGCCAAATATCCATTCTCTGTTATACGTTGTTCAAAAACTCCTCAGGAAGTCACAGTGCTTTCTAAAAGGCCACAGTCCTCTTTATCTAGTTTGATAAATGTCGCCTGGGCTGATGTACAGTATGTTGCTCATATCAGACACTGGATCAGTATCAAGGAATCAAGGAAAATATTAATGTTAATCTAGACATTGTGAATATTGTGACACTTGTTATTTTAACGTGATTGATAGGACCACTCTGATCACAGTCTTTGCTAGGTGATGTTTGCATTTGGAGCATTTGGTATTGGCAAGCTTAACAGACTTTAGATTGTTAAGCTTTTCAGTAATTTATGCTGCATCATTTCATATCAACATCAGCTCTACCCATTACATCAAAATGATTTAGGCACCCATGACCATCTCTTTATTCCTTGGATCACTTTTGGTATGTACTGATCACTGCATACATAAAACAACTTGAATTCCAGTCGGGTATTTGAAATGGATCTGAACTGTGGGCATAATGAATGTTATTTACTTCACCTGTCGGTGGTTTTAACATTGTGTCTGATTGCTGATCAGTGGAAAGCCTCTTTTGCATTTTTCCAACACTACAGGCATCTGTAAGAGGAAAACAAAACTAGAGGATAAAGCATATTTCATATTATTTCTGCAGTGTTGATTTTATTTTAGCTTATGTGGATTCTACAGCTGTAACAAAGCTCCACGTTGAGGAACAAATGCTGTTTTCCCCCCGCCGCTAGAGAGGTAAATGAATGTCACAGACAGAGCAGTGAAAGCCAGACACCTGTGGCTCTCAAACTGACTAAAAGGATTCCTCAAGGGATTTGAGAGGATTCTGATTTGATAAGCAGGTTAAGAACCAGAAAACTTTGCATAATTAGCACGAGATGGACCAAAGGTGCCTTGAAAACGAGTTAGTAGGACTTAGCACTATACATGCGTGGTTATTTTTGTCAGTATTTTCCAGTGTCCTATATTTTTTGTGCCCCAAATAACGTGCAACGCGCAGAGTTAAGTTTGTGAGTTCTGACACTGCAGCATTTCCACAGTGTATGTGGATGTTTTTCGTCGCCATCTGTAATGCGATCTGTGAGAGAGTCGCCGTCACTAACAAGGCCATAACACTTCGATTTACTAGAGATAGGAGGAGCTTGACCTTGGTATTTTCTGTGAGGTGCTCTTGGGTGGTTTTTTGATGAGAAGCAGGTGATTGTGACCCACAGGTTAGCTGCTATGAGAGATTGGACTTGTATTCTGATACCGACTGCCAGTGTTTAAGATGTCATGCTGGGATTCATGTTTTCCAAAGGGAGTCGGGGGAATGAAACGAGATGAAAACAGCAGGGAGAGGTGAGGAGTGTCCTGAAGTGGTTGTTACCGAACTACTGCATGGTTGCAATTTTGGGGGACCTACATGAGATTTCTTACACAGTATTTCAGCTGTATAAAGCACATCCAGTCCCTCAGCAACTTCTAGATTGCATGATACAAAGAAGTTTGGGACAAACACCAAACACTCCTAAGGTTTCTATATCACTATTGACTAGTAATTTTGGGTCATTGCTAGTATTGCAGGCATTCAGCTAAAGTGACCTACTCTGAAAAGACACGAGTACATTCAAAAACACATAACATGAGCGTATGGGAGCAACATTTGCTTCACAAAATGAGTTTTTTTCCACAAAGATTGTTTGTTTGCAACATCCACTTCCAGTAAAACTGGCACTCCCCCATCAACATTCACTGATCATAATGACAGAGTCAAATTTAGGCCCAATATCTTTTTTTTTTTTTTATATTTCCCACAAATAAAAGCCCGCAATCTCTCTGTAAACGAAAAAACAAGATTTTTACCTAGCCACTGACATGGGTAGACTCCAGCTGGTGTTCAGTTGGCAAGTATAAAAGTTTTCAGATAGTTTAGAAAGGCATACTCCTGTGCAGAGTCTCATGGTGAGCCACGAATAACTCCAAACTCTCATTAGATGTCCATCCATCCTTCCATTTGCTTCCGCTTATCCTTTTTCAGGGTCGCGGGGGGCGCTGAAAGCCTATCCCAGCTGTCATAGGGCAAGAGGCAGGGTACACCCTGGACAGGTCGCCAGTCTGTCGCAGGGCCAACACACAGAGACAGACAACCATTCACACTCACATTCACTCCCGCATTCACACCTATGGGTAATTTAGACTTTTCAATTAACCTATCCCCACAAAGTCTCATTAGTCTCATTAGATGTCTATAATGAAAGTATTCCACAAACACTGTTACTGAACTATGGCATGATATAGCAATTTGTGAGGTTTCTAGTGTGTTCAGAAGCACACGAGCCTCCAAAATTGTGTGATAGAGCTCATTTGGAACCACCAGAGCGCTTCCTAGAGATCCCCCTGTGTCGTCAAACTCCAAAAAGAGCTAGGAGTGCCTTGGTGGAAGTGGTGACAAGAGGCACATCAAGCTTTCTAAAATAGCTTCAGAGGCTGGTTGTCTATAGAGACTGGAGAATATTTCTTAGTCAGGACTTTAAAGGCCCCAGGCCGCCGCAAAAGTTGGTTCACTCGCCCCCGCAGAATTGTCTCAAGGTTGTTTTAGACTTCTGCTGGAAATTTACGTCAATTTACGCAGTAGCCAGAAACTTCTTTTATCCCTACTCAGCAACCTTCCACACCATTCAAGTCGTTGTTGTATCAGCCCGACGTGTCGTTACATTTCTCGGTGAGGTGCTCGTCAGGTTAAGTAGAAGGTTGCGGTTAGAGTTAAAATGGGGTTATGGCACAAGTTACAATGTAGATCTGAGGCAGAAATATAATGACTCAGTATTCTCCTGAACGACAGATGTTGCCACCTAGACAACAGAAGTCCTGATATAGGAAGAGAAAAATGTCTCTGAGCTTCTGTACTGGAACATCATTAAAACTGTGGAAAAACAACAACATAATTGTACACTTGTGTTTTCAACTTGCCGAAGTGCAGCAAAGATTGCGACACATGATGTGATGTCAAAATCAGCGCACAACACCCGTGACAGGCGGCGCACGGTGAGCATAAAAACACCCTGAGGATGACCAGAAAGAAAACAGAAAGTTTTGTAAGTTAAAGTAAGTTAAGGATTCATCACAGCTTGTTTTGGTGTTTTCTTTACAGATTTTAGAGAAGAGAGAGAGCTCTGAAGAGTTCTGCTCTTCACCCACGACTTCCAATCCTACATCACATGGTGGTGGTAGTATCTGGACACTGGTTGGACGTGAAGGAAGGATGAATGCAGCAAAAGCGCAACAATGAGCTGAAACAAGAAGCATAGACAGCACTGAAGTGGCTTCAGGACAAGTGTTTGACAGTAGTTGAGTCGGGCAGCCAAAGCCCAGCGTTAAATCAGATCTCCAAGGAAGAATAAAAGTGCCCAAATCCAGTTGTGCAACGCCTGTGGAGATTTAAGAAGACAAAGTTGTACCTCGTGCCTATGGGACAAAACATTGAATACATGATTTGAACACCTTTGAAAATAGTGAAAATTAGACTTTTTTCTTCTTCTTCTGTGGCTCTCGTATGTATTTGATGAATAAATTGATTCACCTCCCAAGTCGTGCTTCTTTGTGGAACTAGCGCTTCCTTTTTCTGTGTTTTCCAGCAGCCTTTTTCTTTTTTGCGCTTAAAGTATAAGTGCACCCTTAAATTGGAGTAAATCGTGTTATATTAGAGAGACTTTTATGTAGATTCTTCATAGAAAATAACAACTGCGTGAGGTGCAGCACAAAGTGTTAGAGATCATTTACCTTACTTGACATCAAACCTCTTATGTGCACAGTGTAAAAACCAGTGCTTAAACGATATATTGTGTAGCCTTTAGCCAAACCTTTCATATATGTCTGTGCAGTCGCTTGGTGAAAGGATCACTTAAATGTCAAACGTTTGTACGTGAAAAAAAGAAAGAAAAAACTGTGGCACCTAAAGAGCAGAGACATTTGTTGTCCTGTGCTCAAATTAGCAGAAAAAATAAAAAGCTACCGGTGTAACGCATAATAGCTGAAGGATACGCCATGAGAATAGTTTGTGTTAAAGGAGAAACACTGAAGACAACAGCAGGGCAGGGAGCACAGGCCCTGGGATGGGAAAAAACAAAACGGATCTATTCTATAGAAGTGTGCACGCACATGTACACACTTCTATTCCCACATCTCGCCTCTTCTTTTTTTCCTCATGTTCCAAAATAGTAATTAGTACAGAATCAAACTGGCGCCCGAACACAAAAACACAGAAACATGGAATCCGAGGCTTTTGGGGGCAGCTGCCTTTTCAACAGCAAGCATATGGCAGACACCCCTTTTTGTCATGCTACACACTCGGCTGAGGATTGCTCCTGCCCACCCTCCTTTCCCATCCCCTCGCTTCCTCTGCTTTTCATCAAATTAGCTTAGAATAGTTTCCCACTGTAACTTTTCACTTGGACCAAATATGTCAAAATCAGTCAGCGGTGAGTATGTGGTGGGAGTGTGTTAGCAGAAGATGGGCAGGTATCGGTTTTATTGGAGTGTGGCACCCGGCAAGACTGCTGAGCCGACACCGTTTTGGAGATCGAGAAAGATGCTCCTGCTCTCTCTCTCTTTCTTTCTCTCTCTCTCTCTCGCTCTCTCTCTCTCTCTCTCTCTCTCTCTCTCTCTCTCTCTCTCACACACACACACACACACTTTATTTTTTTCATTCCCCTTGGCCTCTACGATCGGGGAATGTTAATGAGTGGAGCCAGCCTTCAAACTGAGCTCTGTGCCATATGGACTGGCTGCAGGAGTGGCACTAATCCTACTGACGAATTTAACTCAGAAACACATGCACGTGCCACACACACACACACACACACACACACACACACACACACACACACACACACACACACACACACACATTTGCAGCCACATGTAGTTAGATCTAAAACCAAAAGAAGTATTGGACTACTTGACGTTTGTCCAAATACCAATATGGGTTTGTTAACATTAAACACTGGTTTACAGTAAGGTTTTCTTACAATAGCCAGCATACGGTCTGCAGTATATGTGAGCTGTGTTTTGTGCTTCCAGTTTGAAACTTCACATACACATATGCACACATCAATAATCAAGAGAAAAGTTTGCAATGTAAACTCACGTAACTTTTTAGGGTTAGTGAACTTCGAATCAAAGTGAATGTGGGCTTTTTCATGAAAGGCAGAAAGCATGTCCTGTATAAATAATAGAAATTTGCGCACAACATTCGAATTTTTAAGTCCTTAGTTTCTTTTTTAGCGCATCTCCTCCTCGTCTTTCTTCTCCTTCCCAGTTTCTCTGTCAAAGACTTTACGGCTTGGCGGGAGGTAGGTTTCGCCTTTAGCGGAAGCCAAACTCACACACTCCAAACACTTGTTCACACTGAGCCTTTGTGTGACTCACTCGGCATGACGTCTACAGACCTTAATGTGTTGTTTCCATTGTGATCTAGCTCTCATGTATAGTCAAGAGGTTCTTTGGTAGAAATCTCAAATTGCTGCTTAAAAAAGACTGCGGGGAGAAGACGTATGTTTTATCATTGTATGTATCATATATTTTTATTCCCTATGTTTGCTTGGATTGCACTTGTGTGCTTGTATAAATCCATGATTTCTTAACAGATTTGACACACTAGATCTTGTATGCTAGATACTCAAATTTTAAAACACTGCAACAGCTGATGTCAAGAAATTGAAACGAACAGCTTTTTCATGTTAACAGTTCCCCCGAGACCACTGAAAATTCATGAAAGCTTGAGGCTTATTCATCTATCTGAGAAACATGCATGCGGTTTGTCTAATTAATTCAGTAGACCTGGAAAAAAAATGCTTAAAAGATGTATAATTAGGAATTTCACCCCAAATAATTGAACATTACAGTTTTTGCTCGTTGCTTGAACACTATAAACCCATGCTTAGACTAAAGTAACACAACTTGAAGCTTTTGTTACCATACCTCAAACACATGTACCCATACCTTAAACAAAAGTGCTACTTTGCACTCTGGTTGCAATTATGCAACACACTTACTCCTTTATGCAACACACATGGTCCTGCATACTACACTCTATTTCATACATAAGACACTTCGTTCAAAAATGAAATTTCAGGGTGCCATTTGGAAAACACATGTATCCAAAATACAAAACACATTGGGTAATTGCAACCACTCAAATATACACCTGAAGGCACTTACTTGCAAAACTGAACACCAATTAGCCAACCACAAAAAGCCCTCAGTTTAGCCATTTCAAGAACTTTGCAAGCATGGATGGAGGGAGAGCAAGAGGAAGAGGAGGAGGAGGTCAAAGAGGCCATGCACGGACCCATATTTCTGATGATATAAGAGCAACTTTGGTGGACCATGTCATCAACCACGGCCTGACTATGAGGGAAGCTGGGCAGAGAGTCCACCCACATCTAAGCCGCTTCACAGTGGCATCTGCAATAAGAACATTCAGACTAGAAAGCAGGTCTGTCTTCATCTCACTGCCTTCTACTCTACTCAGATGGTTTTCATAGTACTGTTCTACAGTTACCATATCAAGTGTACAGGGTATTGCAGGGTGCTAATGCTCCTTTTGCAGCCAAAGTGGTAGTTTCTGTGAAACATACCATGATTACTTATATTGAAGTACAGTGTTGTACAGTGGATGATACAGTATATACAGTAAAGTACTGTAAGAAAAATAAGCAAACCGATGACAATATGTGGTTGTATTTCTCTAGAATGACTCGAAGACCTTCTGGGGGAGGACGCCAACGCCTGTTCACACAACGGCAGGAACTTGCTGTTGTGGACCTAGTGAGGGCAGACAATGCCATCCGTCTCCACCAGCTACGACGGAAAATACTTGCAGACAGGCGAGTGTTCAGCAACATAGACCATGTGAGCATCACCACCATCAGACGCATCTTGGGAAAACACAGCATCACCATGAAGCAGCTCTACAGAGTCCCATTTGAGAGGAACAGTGACGGGGTCAAAGGACTTCGAGCTGAATATGTACCAATATGCCTTCTGAATGAACAATGGAAATCAAAGACTGCAGTGCTTTATATAAAGTAGACTAGTGTGTTCCCCCTGCTCTGTAAGTGTTTGCATATGATGCAAGTATGTGTCATTTTGTCAACAGAGTTACATTTTGACAAAGGAATGTTAGGTTTTGATAGCAGAGTTTAGGTTTTGAGAGTAGAGTTTCAATTTGGTGCAGATGTGAATGGTATATTTCCCAGTGTTGTGTCATGTTTACTTGTGTTTAGGGTTTTGGCACAATGAGCAAAGTTTTGCAAAATGTGTTCAGGCAACGGGCAAAAACTGTAAAATATATTTACAAAGGTAAGGCAGGCATAGCTGCACAAAAACTGTGTGGGGTCTAGCTATGCCAAGACTTCATAATATCAAAACATGGAGTACATTCAGCTATCACTGCTAAAAAGCCAACACCACTAGGGCTGGGCTATATCATACCGTTCACAGTAATACCGGTGTAATTTTAGGGCAACAATAGGAAAATGAAGTATCACGATAGAATATGGGTAAAACGCGCGTGCTCAGTGCCTATGTTTACATATGCACATGGCAGCGACGCAGAATGAGAAGAGCGAAAGCAGATCGTTGAATGAAACGGATGAACCAGAACTGGTTTGTAAAAATGCTGCAACTTCAGTGGTGTGGAACTGGTTTAGCTTTCGTCCGTCAGATACACAACAAAGCAGTATTTTTGGTAGTGCATGCTAGCGGCCGTCGTTATTACCGTGTATTTTGGAAAACACGGCACACTTAAAATCAATCCTTTGATTTTTCTGAAAATCAACAGTGCCCCTTATAATCCCGTGTGCCTTATGTATGAATTCCGGTTGTGTTTACTGACCTCGAAACGATTTTATGTCGTACACGGCGCTCGAAAATCTGTCAAATGTTTTAGTACGACTTTGCTAAACTACAAACCCGCACCGCTTGATTGATTGTCGGAGCATTACGGCAGGCGCCTCGCGGAGTGATACGTACTTCAACATAATATTACCGTATTGTGTGTGTATAACCTCTTTTTAAGTTTTGTGGATATTATACATGGTTATGCTGAGGATATGTCGGCCAATTTCCACTGGAAATGCCTTTTGGTTAAACTGTCAGCAAGGAATTTGCATTTTCACTGTTACATTTTTATACAACTTTAATGCACATAAAAAACAGCTGCTTGTTTAAGTGAAAATACATTGATGGGGTTTTTTGCACTAATAAAGTTGAGGAGTTGTAAAGTATTTTGTCTAGTGTCAATTATATTGTCAGTTATATCGTTATCGCAAATTTTCAAATGTATATCGTGATAAATATTTTTGGTCATATCGCCCTGCTCTAAGCACCACACCCCATTTTTCACTGTAAACACAGAAGACTCTCTATTGAACCCAGGAGCACTTCATGTGCATTTTGTCCTTTATTTAGCGAACAGAGAACGCTCTGCATTGTTACCGAGTTATTACAGGTAATTTGTGTATTATCAGAAAAGGATTGCATATAATTGTCAACAACAAACTGAGCAGAATGACTCTGTCTTACTTTTTTTTTATTGTTGTCTTGTCAGCAATAAAGTTGCTGCTGAAGACAACAACTGGCATGAATGGTTGCAGACTTCAAACCAACCATTTCCAAGGCGACAAAGATACAAATTCAATGCCCAGAGTCACATTATTTTTGGTAGTGCGGTGGTCTCCATCAACTGTTTTCTCCATCAACTAAAGGAATAAAATTACTTTATTTTTTAAATCTAATGAAGAATTAAACGCATTAGTTCAAATTCTTCACTCATTATGTGCAGGGTTGCGCACATACAGTAGATCAGACTGTGTCATGTTTTATTAAAATTCCCCTTCGTATTAACCAGTGTTTATCAAGCACATAGTGGGAAAAGGCATCCACAGTCGAGTAAAATGAAAACAGAGTGAAATACATGCTAATGCAATCAGCACAAGTAAAGTTTAAAGCTGATCATTAGAGACTACTGCTGCTGTTGCCAGTTGAAACAAATGTGCTGAGCTCTAATCAAGCTTTCATCCTGATGTAACAGGTTACACACAGCTGGGGAATACACTGCAACATTTCTGCAAGTCAAATTTCTAAAAACTGCAAAAATATGCAAAACTGTGAGCAAGGATTTTCCCCTTTGAGATTCCATAATTAATTCTACTTTTCTCATTTCTGTTTTAAGTTGTCAAGATATTTTGTCACTTAATTACACAGCAAGGCTATTTTTTTTGTACACTTCCCGATTTTTAAATGCACGTCACTGCAGCTGCACAGGTCTGGCTTCTTTCTTGTATTTTGGTTGTGCTTTTTACTCTTTGGGGAGAATTCACAGATCTCCGTGGTAAGGGCAGCTCTCACAAACCAGCTGCTGACATTGGAAAAGACCTTTTGCAGTAGCATCACGTCATGTTACATTGTGCAATTTTAAGTTGATGAGGCATCGTCTCTATGCTGCTTTTCAGTCCATACACATTTTAGCTGTGCTATGGATCTCGATTGACACTGTCAGTCCGTCTTTCAGTTGGCTGGTCCACTGATTCGGTCGTGACTTTTCCTAAACTTTTCTTCCAGCTCCACAGCTGCATAGAGTTTTCATACATCCTGAAATGTATTCCAACATCTACTGAAGAGATTTCCCAAAATTAGTAAATTCCTTGATCCTCAAAAATGAACCCTGGTTACATTTGATCCTCTCACCTCTTCTCTGTACCACCATCAGGTCTACATTTGTTATGTTGAGTGAAATATCTCAACAAATATTGGCGGATTTGCCATTAAAATTTTTTAGTCTTTTTAATGCTTTAATACCTGTATAACCAATTCCATACATACATACATGCTACTTATTCAGGTCCAGTTCACAGGGGCAAGGTCCTAAGCACAGATGCCCAGACCTCCCTCACCATAGCCACCTCCTTGAGCTTTTCAGAGCGGGACACCAAGACCTTTCCAAACCAGCTGAGCGATGTGGTCTATACAGTATGTCCTGCATCTGTCCCGGGGCCTCATCTAACCTACATGATTCCCAGCAGATGCTCAGACAGTCTCAGATCCATTCTCCCTTCATTTGTGGACAAGACCCCAGGACACCTAAACTCCTCCACTTCGGGCAGCAGCTTTTTCCTGACCTAGAGTGAAAAATTTCAGACTGAGAACCGTGGTCTCAGAATTTAGGTGCTAATACTCATCCTAACAATTCACATTTACTGATATTTGCTATTTATTCTTTATTATTTAACTGTTAGCATGTTTTTAAATCACTGAGCTGTTTCTCAAAAATGTGTACTTCCATATTTACACTTTCTGCTTTGAGTCATTTTGTCTACAGACAAAAATGGCTCATTGTGACAAGAAAGTGAGTGCTGAACTTTGTGAAAATCTCAGCCTTAATGGTCACCATTTTGCTGCATAGTTTCGAAGCAGGGACTGCAACTGTGTACAAAATGTGCCACTGTAAAGTCTGTGGATGTAGCATGCTCCTTTTATTTCCTGGTGGCAGGAAAAAGTAACAAGTAAGAAAAAATTCATTTGAATTGTGTTTCAGTGCAAATACAGAGTCAAAGGTGGCAAAGGTGGACCTGATTTGTCCTTTTTATTCGCTTCTTTTATTTAGACTAATCGGGCCTAACCTTCACCTGACCGTGGTGATAGCACTTATATTATATCAGCTGGCATTGGCCCAAGACATACAAACTTGCATTAAATTATTTATTGTCAGATTTATCGTCAGTATCCTCACTCAAAACCCTGACACGTACCTTGTTTATGTCACTGCTGCTCCTCCACTGCAGCCTTTACCTCTTCTGATTTTTCCTCCGTGTCCACACACCCCAGAGGGTCTTTATTTTTCAGCTGATTCCCTCTGGTGGCTTTTACTGCATGTTAGCTTTTCTGTGCCGTGTATCTGTATTGTCATTCAGTACTGCCATAGCTGGTAGGTCCTCCAGGAATGTAAGTCTACTGCCCAATCAGACTGTCTATGTTTGCTGTGTTTCTTTTGTCGGTGGTGCTACTAAAGGAGAATAAGAATATTAGTAATGCATCTTGCAGAAATGTGAAGGCTTGTGTAGAAGTTTGGTATAGGTGGCGATATATAAGCACTGCATGCTCAAAGTGCGGGGTAGTCACCTGTGCAATCAGCAACATCAAAAGCCCAGCATGCAGAGAAACCCGGCGACAGGCCCGCAAGGAGCTCGGCTGCAGTTTAGCAGATGTGGGTAGATCAAGGTAAAGTTCCCGGAGCGCACTGCTGTTTACAACGCTTCCCAAACATGATCACTATCTGTAGTTCCATCAAGCATGTGATCCAGGTCACCTGGATGATGGTGCATGATGCGCAAACACATGCTGATGCTTCCCAGAACATCCCTAACAGAGTATATATGTCTCCGTCTCCTGGTTTCCTATTGATTATTTATTTATTTTGCACAATTCCTTAGTCTCGGTTAAGCCTGCAAATATGATAAGCACAAAATTTGAGTGGCTGGTTCACTTGAAATTGCTTTTTGCTGTATATCCGTCCCAATCCTAAATATGTTTTATTTTTACTATTAAAGAAGACTAGAAAATACATACATTTGCAATACAAGATTAAGCATTTTAACTTAAAGCTTAAACAAACAAGTTTAATTTAACAATACGGTTATTAACCAAAATGCATTGTTTGTACCCTTAAGCTGTAGCAGCAAAATTTGTTTATCAGCTTGCAGTTGCCATTTTCCCTCATGGAGAGTCGTTGATAGGATACTGCATAAATATCTACTGAGAGAAAAGCAAAACTCAGTCTACGAGGAACAGATAGAATTTTTAATCTTCACATTTATTCAATATCTGTTGACTAATGAATTTATCAAGCACTCTCCACTAAGTTCTATATACATACATACATACATACATATATATATATATATATCTATATCTATATACATATATATAGATATATGTATATATACATAAATATATATCTATATGTATATATACACACATGTACATATATGGACAGCACCAGGCCCTGACATGGTTCACGCCTACTGGCTGAAGAAGCTGACTGCACTCCACGAGCGTCTGGCAGCACAAATGAACCAACTGCTAGTTGACGAGAGACACCCGGAATGGCTAATCGAAGGCCGGACAGTCCTGATCCTCAAGGACCCCCAGAAGGGACCGGTCCCAATAACCTGCCTCAGCACCACGTGGAAGCTCTTATCAGGCATCATAGCGGCTAAGATGAACAGGCACATAGGTCAATACATGAGCGGGGCACAGAAAGGGATGGGCAAGAATACCAGAGGCGCAAAACACCAGCTACTGGCAGACCAAGCAGTCAGCCGAGACTGCAGGACCAGACTGACCAACCTGTGCACTGCCTGGAGTAATTACAAGAAGGCCTATGACTCAATGCCCCACACCTGGATCCTGGAATGCCTAGAACTATATAAGATCAACAGGACCCTGAGAGCCTTCATCAGGAACTCAATGGGGATGTGGCGGACAACACTGGAGGCCAACCTCAAGCCCATAGCACAAGTCACCATCAAGTGCGGGATCTACCAAGGAGATGCTCTGTCTCCACTGCTGTTCTGCATAGACCTTAACCCAGACTGGCTACGGATACCGACTATGGAATAGAGCAGTTGTCAGCCACCTCCTGTACATGGATGACATCAAGCTGTATGCCAAGAGTGAACAAGACACCGATTCACTGATCCACACCACCAGGATATACAGCAATGACATCAGAATGTCGTTCGGACTGGAGAAGTGTAGTCAGATGATAACAAAGCGAGGGAAGGTAGTCAGAACTGAGGGGATTGAACTACCAGAAGGCAACATTGCAGACATAGAGGACAGTTACAAGTACCTGGGGATCCCGCAGGTGAATGGGAACCATGAAGAGGCCGCTAGAAAAGCTGCAACCACCAAGTACCTGCAGAGGGTCAGTCAAGTCCTGAGGAGTCAGCTGAATGGTAAGAACAAGATCCGGGCCATCAACACGTACGCCCTGCCCATGATCAGGTACCCTGCTGGGGTAATAGGCTGGCCAAAGGAGGAGATAGAAGCCACTGACATAAAGACAAGAAAGCTCCTTACCATGCATGGAGGGTTTCACCCCAAGTCCAGCACCCTGAGGCTGTACACTAAGTGGAAGGAAGGGGGCCAGGGACTGGTGAGTGTCAGCACCACAGTCCAGGATGAGACAACGAACATCCAAGAATACATTGGGAAGATGGCCCCAACTGACCGAGTGCTCAGTGAATACCTCAGGCAGCAGAAACCCAAGAAAGAGGAGGGAGACGAGGAACCATCATGGAAGGACAGGCCCCTGCACGGTATGTACCACCGGCAGATAGAGGGGGTGGCTGATATCCAGAAATCCTACCAGTGGCTGGACAAAGCTGGACTGAAAGACAGCACAGAGGCACTAATCATGGCAGCACAAGAACAAGCTCTGAGCACAAGATCCATAGAGGCTGGGGTCTATCACACCAGGCAAGACCCCAGGTGCAGGCTGTGTAAAGATGCCCCAGAGACAATCCAGCACATAACAGCAGGGTGCAAGATGCTAGCAGGCAGGGCATACATGGAACGCCATAACCAAGTGGCCGGCATAGTGTACAGGAACATCTGTGCCGAGTATAACCTGGAAGTCCCGGGGTCAAAATGGGAGATGCTCCCAAGGGTGATGGAGAATGACCGAGCTAAGATCCTGTGGGACTTCCAGATACAGACGGACAAAATGGTGGTGGCTAACCAATCGGACATAGTGGTGGTAGACAAACAGAAGAAGACGGCCGTAGTGATCGATGTAGCGGTTCCGAATGACAGCAACATCAGGAAGAAGGAGCACAAGAAGCTGGAGAAATACCAAGGGCTCAGAGAAGAGCTCCAGAGGATGCGGAGGGTGAAGGTAACGGTGGTCCCCGTGGTAATCGGAGCACTAGGTGCGGTGACTCCCAAGCTAGGCGAGTGTCTCCAGCAGATCCACGGGAAGAGCGCAGTCCTGGGAACAGCTAAGATACTGCGCAGGACCCTCAAGCTCCCAGGCCTCTGGTAGAGGACCCGAGCTTGAAGGATTGACCGCCCACAGGGGCGAGTGGGGAATTTTTATTTTTTAAAATAAAACTCTTATATATGCGCATAAGAGTGCTTACTGGCAGCTGTTTTACAAGTGAAAGACAAGGGGAGAGTTGGCATGGAGGCAAAATTTGATAAGGAAAAACACATTAGAGGAGTTGAAAATTGAAATTCAAGGGAGAGGACAGTATTGAAGTGAAGCCTGATTGACTTGGGGAGATGCACTGGCACACGACGTGGAAACCAAAGGATGAAGGAAAGACAGAGAGAGAATGACAGGAGTAAGATTATGTTCTCTGTGGCTGTCACACAGTCCGGCAGAGATGCTCAGACACAGGCAGAGGCTGTGCACCCATAATTCAGTCTGATTTAGGGCTGCGATAGAGCGCGTAAGGATAATAAGCAGTATAATTTGCAGGAAGGTGTGACCAGACTGGATAAGAAGGATAGTCGTGTGTAGCAGCGCATCCCTCTCATTCTGTTCCTCAAATCAAAGTCTTTTCAGTGCACCTCTGTTGCATTCAGTGCTGTCCAGTCAATTTCACTTTCACACATCAGTACTTTCTTCTCAGTATATTCTGACCTAATTGCAGACAAATTGTATTGTGTGTGTTTTAGTCCTTTGATGGACGGACAGCCTGTCCAAGGTAGTAATAATAATAATGATTATTATTATTATTATTATAAACTTTTATTTCCCTTTCAAAACAAACAAAAAAAATGTTAGTAAAAAAAATACACCTGAGAAAAAAAGGCTTCAGGCACCCAGAAAAAAACTGAAGCTACAGAAGAAGTTAAGACAAGAGATCAATGGATGTAAACAGTGGTTTTAAAAAGTTGGTGCAAAAATGTATTGCAAAGCAATTAAATATATATGATGGAGCTCCAGCAACAAAAAAGAAATAAAAAGACAGAGTTAAAAATGTGACTGAAATACTCTACACCCCCCAGTACTACCTTGTAACTCCTTCCCCTCACCCCCAACCAGTCACAGCAGATAACTGCCCCTCCCTGAGCCTGGTTCTGACAGTTTCTTGTTGGAAAAAGGAGTTTTTGCTTCCCACTGTCAACAAAGTGCTTGCTCAAAGGTCATATGATTGTTGTATTTCCTGCTGTCCACTTTATTTGGTAGGGTTCCATTTCCTGTGCAAACATTTTCAAAACCCTCAATGTCCACGATCATCTTCACATCACCTATTTATCTGTTTCAGTTTAGGCCTCAGTTACGCAGGCCTAAACCGAAACAACCACTGATCTTGAGGGGAAAATGTCTACAGGGAGTGCAGAATTATTAGGCAAATGAGTATTTTGTCCACTTCATCCTCTTCATGCATGTTGTCTTACTCCAAGCTGTATAGGCTCGAAAGCCTACTACCAATTAAGCATATTAGGTGATGTGCATCTCTGTAATGAGAAGGGGTGTGGTCTAATGACATCAACACCCTATATCAGGTGTGCATAATTATTAGGCAACGTCCTTTCCTTTGGCAAAATGGGTCAAAAGAAGGACTTGACAGGCTCAGAAAAGTCAAAAATAGTGAGATATCTTGCAGAGGGATGCAGCAGTCTCAAAATTGCAAAGCTTTGAAGTGTGATCATTGAACAATCAAGCGTTTCATTCAAAATAGTCAACAGGGTCGCAAGAAGCGTGTGGAAAAACCAAGGCGCCAAATAACTGGCCATGAACTGAGAAAAGTCAAGCGTGCAGCTGCCAAGATGCCACTTGCCACCAGTTTGGCCATATTTCAGAGCTGCAACATCACTGGAGTGCCCAAAAACACAAGGTGTGCAATACTCAGAGACATGGCCAAGGTAAGAAAGGCTGAAAGACGACCACCACTGAACAAGACACACAAGCTGAAACGTCAAGACTGGGCCAACAAATATCTCAAGACTGATTTTTCTAAGGTTTTATGGACTGATGAAATGAGAGTGAGTCTTGATGGGCCAGATGGATGGGCCCGTGGCTGGATTGGTAAAGGGCAGAGAGCTCCAGTCCGACTCAGACGCCAGCAAGGTGGAGGTGGAGTACTGGTTTGGGCTGGTATCATCAAAGATGAGCTTGTGGGGCCTTTTCGGGTTGAGGATGGAGTCAAGCTCAACTCCCAGTCCTACTGCCAGTTTCTGGAAGACACCTTCTTCAAGCAGTGGTACAGGAAGAAGTCTGCATCCTTCAAGAAAAACATGATTTTCATGCAGGACAATGCTCCATCACACGCGTCCAAGTACTCCACAGCGTGGCTGGCAAGAAAGGGTATAAAAGAAGAAAAACTAATGACATGGCCACCTTGTTCACCTGATCTGAACCCCATTGAGAACCTGTGGTCCATCATCAAATGTGAGATTTACAAGGAGGGAAAACAGTACACCTCTCTGAACAGTGTCTGGGAGGCTGTGGTTGCTGCTGCACGCAATGTTGATGGTGAACAGATCAAAACACTGACAGAATCCATGGATGGCAGGCTTTTGAGGGTCCTTGCAAAGAAAGGTGGCTATATTGGTCGCTGATTTGTTTTTGTTTTGTTTTTGAATGTCAGAAATGTATATTTGTGAATGTGGAGATGTTATATTGGTTTCACTGGTAAAAATAAATAATTGAAATGGGTATATATTTGTTTTTTGTTAAGTTGCCTAATAATTATGCACAGTAATAGTCACCTGCACACACAGATATCCCCCTAAAATAGCTAAAACTAAAAACAAACTAAAAACTACTTCCAAAAACATTCAGCTTTGATATTAATGAGTTTTTTGGGTTCATTGAAAACATGGATGTTGTTCAATAATACAATTATTCCTCAAAAATACAACTTGCCTAATAATTCTGCACTCCGTATATTCCCCAACTGTCTGGTGGATCGCTGCTGGAGGTCACTAAAGCTGCATTCATGCAGGACTGCAGACCAGTCAGTGACCTTCAGCAACTGCCAGTCGCTTTGCAATTGCTTGCAGCAGTTTGCATGACAGCCTCCGACTTGTTTCTATATCCTACTCGTAACTACTCATCACCTGGTAGTGAAACTGTGCGACGGTCTTGAAGTTCAACTTAGTTGTGCCAAACATTTACTTTGAAGGTGACGCGTCTCTCTGTACAGCTTACGTAAAAATGCAAAACGGCCAGACAACTTGGTGTCTTTCATGCAAACTACGGTTGACCATAGCAATCAACTAAAGCAGTCACATGGAGGCTTCTGGAGCACACACGACTTCCCCCAGTGTCAGCCAGCAGCCTCCAGATACTCACAAACAGTCGGGGAATAGAAATGTTTCATGTCTCCCTTGATATCTAACAGATATAAATACAACTTCATTAGAGATTTATAAATAATATTCATTTCAGTCAAACATATAATAATTCCCATTCACCCCCAAGAAGAGATACTCAAGAGATACTCCCAGCTATAACTGAAGATGTGATAATGTGAAAAATATCTCACAAAAACCAAACCAAATAATTAAAAAAACCAAAGTTAATTAGTCTGCCCTGAAAAAATGCACTCTCAGATATTTTCATCCACTAAACATGCAAGGCTGGTCGGACTAACTTAATAAAAAAAAAAGGGGAAAAAGGACATCAGGAAACTGTAATAGCAGCAATCACTGTTTCTCCATGTGCAGTGGATTTAGGTCTCAGACAAACTTCCCCTCACATAATGTAGTGTGGCTACACATGAACCAAATTCCCGCTCAAAATGAGATCAGCATCTTCCAACCTGGCATCCACCCCACACACCTTTCACAACTTCTCTGCCAATCCATGTGCAGCAAACGGAAAACCAGCAGGTGCTGCTGGTTAAAGTAACCTTGACAAAGATCTCAGGCCATAACAAGCTGATTAGGGCTTTGGCTTTTGTGCAGCTGCATGTGTATCTGCATCATGTGTCTGCTTAGAGCACATTTTCCTGCGAACATCAAAACCACTTGTTGCATTTTAAACATATTTTTTATTCTCTAATTGGTGCACCTCTATTCTTAAATTCTCCTTTTTCCTCACATGATAAACTTCCACTGGCCTGACTGACAGTCAGTGCTCCGCTACAGTAATAGCTGCTTGTTCAAGGATGGGACACGGCATTAAACTTGTCAGCACATATTAGGATGTCGGACAGATGAGTAGGAAAGAGCATTCTGCTTCTTTGCCCCCTCATCTTAATAGCGGCCATCTCCTGCTTGGCATGTCCCCAGACAGACAACTCATTTCATCTCACCATTAATTCTGAACTGCCAGGGTGACATTGTGTCTATCATGGCAGCTTTATGTAAAACATGATCCAGTGTGTCGTGAGTCCTTATGCAAAAATGTGCTCAGGTTTGCCGCGATGAAGCCACTTGGCAACAATAATCTGATACATAATAAAAGTAATGCTAAAGTATGCAACCACTGATTTTAATGAAGTAAATAAGAAATGGTAAACAAATGATAAATCACCAGTCAGAGTGGTGACAGTGTTGTGAGACAGTGGGAAAACAGTAGGTGGAATCATATATTTACCTATGTATTTCATCTTGCACTGCACCGCTCAGGAGCACTGTCTAGCTGTCCAGTGGGGCTCATACCCTCCTGTTTTATAGATGCCTCCCTCTGCTTTCAGTTAACATGGTATCAGCACCTGGTCTCTAAGAATTCATTAGTGAGGACCTCAATCATACAGCCGAGCTTACCAAAGGGACAGGCAGAGAGGGACCAATCAATTTGGAGGCATGCAGGCGCAGGTGGAATTATCTGCCAGTGTGTGTGTGTGTGTTTGTGTGTTGCTGTATTCTGTGGTGGGCTGAACAAGGTGGTCGAAGGAGATTGAACGCCTTGGGTGGGTCAGTGGAAAGGAAGTCAAGGCGACCGTGCCTACTGTGGGGAACAACAACGGGATGCTCTGAGACAAAATGCTGAAGTTTAGCTCAAAGTGTGTAAGACGATGATCCAACACACGATGGTGTGGGTGTTATAGCTTTATTGAAACTTTACTCTAAGACAAACACACAGTAAATACAGCAACTGTAATCAAAGTGCAGCAATCCAGTTTATTTCAGTTGGATTTAAACTGGTGTAGCTCTGTTGGGGAGGCGTTTCTGAGATTGCTGCATTATTCCTCGCTTACTGCCATAGCGAACCCTTCCTGATGTAATGAACTTCTTTCTTTTTAAAATTTTTTAATAAGCCAAATGTGTGAGACTCAAACTACACCGCTTATTAGTTCAGAACTGTTGGAAAGCTTTCTAATGAGAGAAACGTGGCTCTAAATCACAGCTGTTTATATGATTGTTTTACAGATTTTTTTTTTCCAAATGTGCTGGTAAATATTTGATGGACTGACTCTTCAGATTCTACAAAGTTCATGACAGTAGAATTAGAAAAAGACAGAACAAGCGGCGGAAATGGGCTTCTTCCACAGGGTGGCTGGACTCTCCCTTAGAGAGGGGTGAGATGTTCAGCCATCCGGGAGGGGCTCAGAGTAGAGCCGCTGCTCCTCCACATTGAAAGGAGCCAGTTGACGTGGTCTGGGTATCTGATAAGCATGCCTCCTGGGGGTCTCCTGAATGAGGTGTTCCTGGCATGGCCCTCCAGAGGAGGCCCCGGGGAAAACCCAGAACACGCTGGAGAGATTATATTTCTCAGCTGGTCTGGGATTGCCTTGGTGTTTCCCTGGATAAGCTGAACGAGGTGGCTTTGAAGAGGGAAGTCTGGGCCTCTTTGCTTAGGCTGCTGCCCCTGCAACCTGGCCCCGGATAAGCGGAAGAAGATAGATGGATGTATGGATGAACAAGTATAGCATATTTGGAAGGCTTGCCAGGAGAAAGTCTTATCTGTAAAAAGAAGGTGGCAGCAGAGCTTAAGGTAACAAAACTGCATCTGAACAAACCCCCAGACATCTGGAACAAAGTCCTTCGGACAGATAAGACCAAAGTGGAGAAGATTTGGTCAAAAT
This sequence comes from Diplotaxodon limnothrissa, assembly GCF_057381915.1. Taxonomy (NCBI): domain Eukaryota; kingdom Metazoa; phylum Chordata; class Actinopteri; order Cichliformes; family Cichlidae; genus Diplotaxodon; species Diplotaxodon limnothrissa. The sequence continues at coordinate 17,181,500 of NC_140601.1, read as the reverse complement.
GCAAAGCGCATGGTGAAGAAAACCAAACGCAACATTTGAGCACAAATACCTCACACCAACTGTTGAGCATGGTGGAGGAGAGGTGATGATTTGGGTTTGTGTTGCAACCACGGGGCTTGAGTACAAGCAATGGTTCAGTAGAAGTACTTTTTGCCCTCTCAAATGTAGCCTATAAGTATGAAAATAAGTGAAAGTACTGCAGACATTGGCTGAAAAAATGCAATGAATAACTCTTTACTGCTGTTTTCATTTAGAAACAAATATATTTACAAGCAGAAGATGCCTTTTCACAGGATATACCCAAGTGTATATCCTCAGCTCAGCTAACATTTAAGATTTAATCAACATCCTGAGTAATAACAGCAACGCTGCCCTTTTAAGCTCCGGCTTGAAGATGTTGATGATCAGTATCTGTTTTTCAGGAAGCATCATATGCAACATCTTTCACTCTCCCCTGACATTAAAATCTTTAAAACAAATGTCCATGTGTGCATGCATTCTGACAGCCTGTGAATAGATAGACAGAGCCACAGAGAGACACACTGAATTCACAACCTCAGATCTAATCTGGCGCTTGACGTGAAAATATATGACTCCACGTATTTTGTATATCGTTTGATTCATATGTTTTGGCTGACCCAAGACCTTTATCCCTCCCCCTCGGTGTCATATCTCATTACTCCCAGGCTCCTTAGCAAAGGGAAAATGGTACTGGCTTTGCCGCCCTGCAGAGAGAATGCGCATGAAAATGTCATTCCCAATGAGATCTTAATTAACACACTCAACCATAATGAGATTGCAGCAGCCAACACGGTGATTCGTGAAGAATCACTTTACTATTTAAATGTAGAATGCGCTAAAGCATTTAAGAAGTATCTTCTCATCCAAAAGACATGTCAGGTCTTGCTATAATAATTTGTGCAGGGAAATCACGGGGCGGTTACCATATTTCTTTTTATGTGTGCCTGCCGGTTGTGTTGGAAGCAGGCAAGAGCCATCATTTGACAGCTGTTGGGTCTCATTCACTCACCACTTTGGAAAAGTCACGATCTGGGCTTGTTAATACATTTGCACGTTAATGTTTGCATTTATACCTGGATTCATAAAAATGGCCCTCCTCTTAAACCAAACCGGTCACCTCTTTTTTCATCCACCTTCTTAGGAATTCAGCAAGGCAGGAAAGATTGATGTCCAGGAGTGTTGCAGGACTGATTTGTATCCTTTTCCATGGCAAATGGATGGATTCCGCATCGCCCCGAGTCATTTAGCATCAGGCAGCCTATTGTGCCGTTCATCGCGCGCAATCAATCAAACGTACTGTATAGATTCTAAATTATAAATTGAAGCAATTCTCATCAAGCGCTGGCCATTAGTGGTAGAAACAGAAAATGTATTTCTTTCGCTGACAATAATGCCGCAGTTATACGCAAGATAGAGACACATAAAGCTCTCAGTACTTAATACAAACAGGGCAGCCTATAAATATATTATTTGTCACTTCTGTTCTGTGGGGCACCCTCATTAAGTGTTTTATTCAGCCACACCAATTACAGCAGACAGCCCAGTTGGGGAACCTACTGCTAATGAAGCTCAGTCATAATCTACACCGTCTGCATCAGTTATCAGGAAAGTTTTAATTTCCTCCCTGCCTATTTCCTTCAAACTTCCTCAGCCGTTTTACTGACATGTTGAGAGGGATAAAAAATGTCTTTGTTTCCAGTGTTTGAAAACAAATAAATAGCTCTCGTGGCTTGTTCTTGGATGCATTAAGACACAGACAAAATGACAAAGCGGCTCAGAGAGCGTAATTTACGACGAGGAAGGGGAGCAAGACAAGGATGCATAGTTATTGTTTATGGTTTGATTTTCAATATTTCCAGGGTACAGCGTATTCCGTGGCCTATGGCTTTAGAGCACGCTTCACAGTCTGAGAGAAAAACTAATAAAGGCTAGCTTTATGTCCTGTGAAATTAAATTCAACTTATAGCCATAGATTTTTTTTTTGTCCTTTTATTTCTTTGCCATCCCACCTCCCAAAATAAACACATCATTATGCACCTTTGGATTTCTCTGTCTGCTCTGCATATTTTGTTTGATGATATATCCAGCGCCCTAAGAACAGAGCAGTTAACATTATAGCCCAGTAGTAGTTTGCTGATGTATGGGTACACAACAGAACCCTTGTAGGAATGCTGGGGCGGTAACATATTTCTTGTACCCCTGCCGTTGTTAGAGTCATCCTAAGCTATGGAAGAAACTAATCACACGGACGTCCCTGTGGTCCAACAAACAGCCCCCAGCAGCTCTCACTATTGCTGCGTCTCTCTGCTTCTGGCACCGACTCCTTCCCGTTCTCTCCTTCACTACAGAGGACTTGTTTTTTCATGGATCCTTGTAACCAGAAAATTGGCCAAAGACCTGAGCCATAATAGGCCCAGATGCTCTGGTCACGTGTATCATAGATGTGTATTTCTGAGACTAGATATTGAATGTGAGCAGTTCAAGAAGTAAATACAAGCACTGGGCTTGTGATCATAAATTGCTGGAGTGTCGTGCTCCTGCCAGAGCTGGTGCTTCATATCTGTTTTGGTCAACAGCACATTTGATCTAATTATTCTTAGATCTTTGTTGGCTTGAGTCTGACAGCCTGCTTGTAGGATCAGGTCTCTTTGGTTAATTGACTTCATTATGCACACTGAAGATTTCACAGGCCCGTTAACGTGGTCTCAAGATTTTAAATCAGCTTGGACCTCTGCAATGCACTGTGCAAAGTTACCATGAGTATTTCTTAGTAAAAGACGGTGAGAAGTATTTTTTGCACAGTTAAAATGAAAAAAAAAAAAGAAAAAAGAAAATCAAGGACAAGCTGTGCTTACCAGCCACTTTGTTAGGTACACCTGCTCAATTGCTCCTTAACACAAATTCCTAATAAGCCAATCGTGTCTAAAACTCATTGGATTTACACATGTAGACGTGGTCAAGACGATGTGCTGAAGTTCAAACTGAGCAACAGAATAGAGAAGAAAGGTGATTTAAGTGACTTTGAATGTGGCATGGTTGTTGGTGTCAGATGAGCTGATCTGAGTATTTTGGAAACTTATGGAGTACGGGACAGGCAAAAAAAAAAAAAAAAAAAAAAGGAAACTTATGGAGTACTATGATTTCACACAGAAGCATCTCATTGGTTTACCAAGAATGGTCTGAAAAACAGAGAGCAACTGGGTGAGCAGAAGACCACACTGGCTGCCTCTCCTGCCTGGTAAGAACAGGAAACTGACGCTACAGCTCACACAGGCTCAGCAAAATTAGACAACAGAAAATTGGAAAAAGTCACCTGCTCTGATGAGTTTCCATTTCTGCTATGACATTCAGATGGTAGTTGAATTTTGGCACAGTGTTTATGACCATATCCTTGGTATTTCTGCATTGCAGTTTTTTGTTAGTAGTCATCTGAATGGCTACATTAAATCACAGATGCATCTGTGATTTAATAATGGCAACAGCACAGATTACAGCTGAAGCACTAATGTGATGTGCGACTAAATCGCGTTTTACACTAACCCAACACATCTTGGTGCAGCGCGTAGGTGCTGTGACAAGTAAATTGAGCAATCTTTTAGTAAAAAATGACAATTCAGTGTCAAATAACAAAACTGAAGACAACAAACAGGAAATTTACCCGCGCGATTGCCTTCTCCTTTCTCCCTCTTCTCTGAGTTGTGATCCGATGTGTAATTCCTAAGACAACATTGTGTTAAACAGCTTTTAGAGAACAAAAGCCGGCGCAAGGTCTCTGTGGTGATAACACTCCAGAGGTGATACCTTACCATTGCTTACATCTCACCTTTGAAGTTGACCAAATGTAATGAATAATGCATAATATTCCCGCACCTTCCAAAGACAATATTACCTCTAGCAAACTTCTGCCTCTGAGCTCTTCCCAGAGGACAGGTGGGAGAAGTTTTCTTTCCTAAATGTAGCAGTGTATATAAGGCAAACACTATTATTTTTGGAAACTCGTCTCGTGTAACCCTGACTTCCGAGGATCAAAGTTTTTCCCCTTTGAATTTGAGCAGTTTTAACCTGCGCTCTCTGCGGGCCCGAGCTAATCCTCGCAAGAAACTCTTGAAACTTCTCTGATTGCATTGCTCTCGCAAGATGCTCGACAAAAACAATTCTCAGAGCAAAGGAAACACGGTGATCAAGCGCGCTGTCACACTAGTACTCAGGAGTCAGGGGCATGTGACTGCCTGTGAGAGGTGAGCGCTTCATGTCACGAGCTCGTGCAGTATTTCACCACAGACTACAGAACTTTATGGCGCCGCCGTCTTCCTCTGTGCTCAGAAATAAAGCCTGCATGATCATCGCTGTGGGGGGAGGTAAAAAACATGATTCATCCTATCTCTGCAGCACAACTAATTACAGCTTTGCTTGGCACGCTGATGTGGAAATGTCACACCATCAATCAGTTTTAACGACACAGACGTGATTGAAAATCTGTTTATTTCTTGGCCCGTTCTTGCTGTTTCGCATGGAAATTGGAGAGCTATTCGACATCAGTCCCGTTGCATCATTACTACAATTCCGTTTATGCCCCTCTGACACTATTAATAACTGAGCGTTTGTTTACCCAGCTCATCTAAACATCACAGTTAACAAGCATTTTTCCTGTGATGTTGAAATTTGTTGTCCTTCATGCCTAATTCCAGCGCCTTTGATAGAAGACACCATTAGCACTGTCATTATGGCCCTCTCAGTGTGAAGTGGGCAAGTATCTGTGCTCGTGTGTGTGTGTGTGTGTACCCACCGAGGTATGTGTGTGTTGTGGTGTGTACTGCCAGTCTGGCCATGCTTGTCTGCAATTACTCCCCTCAGTGGAAACATTAAAATCTACTGCCATGGAAAGATGCCATGGCTGAGACATTCATGCCCGTCCGCACATACTACAAAGACCCTGGAGTGGGCTGGATTCGCCACATATGCATGTTCCCTCCATCGGCTGAGAGGCAGAGCAGATGCCAAGACGGGAATTACTACTCCAGTCGGAACAAGCGGTGCAAGAATTCTGGGTGCAGTAAAGGCATGACTGCAGCTTTGGCTTATTGCAGCCTTGTCAGTTTGTGTATTCAGGGATGTGCCAGTTTAAAAGCCCTTCAGATAAGAAGCACATGGGAGATTAGCTTCGAGATGAAACAGGCTGTAGATATTCAAATGCTGTTGTCTCTTCGCCACAGAGGGTCAATTTAAGATGCTCGATTCTGCAGAAAGAAGGAAAACAAATGAGATGTCACCGCGTTAACTGTCAGCTAATGCAATGATGTCTCATCTGTTTGTATTACTGCGCTTCAAATTTGATTTTCATCTTGTCTCATTTTTTTCCCCTTCCAGTCTCTGCATTCACTTTAGAGAGTAAAGAGTTATAAATGACTACAATGCTGTCTTTTTGTTTGGTTTTTTTGATTTACTTGATCCAAAGCTGCCCCAAAGAAAGCCAATTTCCAGTCCTGCGTATCTCAAAAATGTGTAAACACATTAATTTTAAAATGTTCTTTCTGCCTGTCGCTCAAGGCTGGACCTTTATGTATCACACCTGAGTGATATTTGCGAGTTTGCTGCAGGTCTATGGATATAAGATTGCTCCAATGAAAACATTTTGGATTGCACTTGTCTGCCGTCTAGCAAAACTCCCTGAAACTATTTTTCCGCCAATTAGTTGATGGACAGAATAATAAAAGTGCCCCGTGGAGTAAACACAGCAGTTACGTTTGAGTGTTTGTCACATAAATGCACTGAGTGTATTCTTAAAATGTAAACAAATGTGCTGAATTAAAAGTTATTTTGAATGAATTTTACATTCTGCGTTGTTCACAGATGCGTTTGGTAGCATGCATCTTCTCTCATTCCTGCTCTCCAGGCTTTCTAAAGATCTATAAAAATTGTTCTTTGGATACTGGCTGCTTTTTACATTCGTTTTCAATCCAGTCCTCATACAATACCATTTTCAGAGGAATGTTTTTGTTCGCTAAGCCACTTAACACTGACCTATGAATCAGTCAAGCATTAAAAATTCACCTAACTCAAGGAATAAACCAGTCTTATGTGCGCACAGACAACTTACAATTAATTCACTAGTATTTTTAGGCACTTTGTTGCTAGCAGCTTGATACATTATTTATTTAGGGAAAGATAACACAGTTTGACAGACACACAACAGTATTTTTGCACCATTAAGACAACAATTCCCAAAACGCTATTGTTGTCGCATCTTGGCATGCTGTGCAGTGTGTCACTTCTTAGGTTTTTGGCACCAGCAGGAAAAAGAAGGACAAGGTGGCCCCTCTAAATGCTGATGATGCTGACTATAAGTTTAGAGTTCCATTTTTAATTGACTATTATACACTGTATAAGCATTGCACTTTAAAGATTCCTTGTTAAACAATATCTTAACATCTTGCTTTTTGAAAAAGGAAAAAAATTAATTTATTTTAATATTTATAACATAATGGTGATTGGAGGGGTCAAACATATTCTAAAAATGCCACTGACCACCTTTTCAGGATTACAGCCTTCTCCCACTGATTTGTTTACGATTGTTTGAGATCTCCTATGTCTCTGTAACAACCAATGAGCTGTTATTACAACCAGCAGGTACTTTTTGAAGAAGAATATTCATGGGATTAAATGGAAGGATTTAATGGGAAACATTGACTCAAGGCTAAAGGTGACATTCGAAGCTAAAATCTGCAGTATGCATATTTACATACTGCAGTGTTTACAATGTGTTTGTCAGCACGCAATCTTCTTTCATCCTACTTTGGGCAAAGTGCTGTTATACAAAAAACAAAGTAGAAAAACAAAAAAACACAGAGAATAATCAATACGATTACCATGAGACTAGACACCGATAGGCAGTGTCTTCTTCACCTTGTCAAGCGGACACTGCTGACAGCTGAAGTATCTGATGTTCAACGCTTTGAGGAGTTTTGAGAGGTCAGTAAAGCTCCCCTGACTGAACCAGTGAGGAACAGTGGCCACCTATTTTATCAACTCTGGTTGATCAGCAATGAAATATAGTGTCACCAGGAGCGCAGAATTCCCTCATCAGGGCTCTAGAGTGCGACCAATTTGGTCACAAATGCGACTCTGATTGGACTAAACCAATCAGAGATAGTAAGGGGCGGGACCTCTCTAATTGGCCGTGGTCCAGTTGAAAGTGCAGGTGGAAGTGGGAGGTGAGTAGCTTGAATAAAGCGATTCTGATGCGTCCGGTCCGCGCTGTGTTTACGTCTTTTTGTGCTGATTCTGAGCTGCAGGTTTTGTCTCTCCAACCAAAATTCACCGAGCCAGCAGCAAACGAAGCAGCAAACGAAGCAGCAAACTGCGCTTCACATTTGATCAATGTCGTCATGAATTTTGCTGTTTTGCTTCCACGACTATTAAAATCACACTTCATGAACAGCTAGCTCTCTCTCTATATCTCTCTGTACTTCAAGAACAGTTTCCCGTCTCCAATCTCTGTTTTCTGTGTTATTCATTCACTTATTACCCACCAGTCTACCGTTGTTTACAGCTGTGGCTGCTGTCTTTTTCTTTTCTTTTTCTTTTTTTCACTTAAATGACCTCGGACAAGAAAGCCCATTTTTTCTGTTGTTCAATACTGAAGAAATTTAAACTTTATATGCAGAACATTGTAGAATATTTTTAAGGTTATCTGCTATAAAAAGCCAGACCAGGAAAATCTCCTTCATGTTTTTCTGTGTTTTATTCTCAGTTACTTTCACACAAAGGCATCTGCTGTGATGTTCACAATTCTGAAGAAGTCTGTACTGATAAATGATCAGAATTATAATATTTCTGACTGTCTGAGGCTAAGTTGAATCGAATCGGGACTTTGAAAACCAGAATCGAATGGATTATAGAAATCAGTGATGATACCCAGCCCTAGTGAGCAGCCTAGGCACGACAGACGTGGATGTAGCTGTAATAGGAAAAGAACTATTGCTAACTTTTCTGTTAAGTTAAGGCCTGATCCCTCTGAAATTCATAGCCAGTGCTCTGACACGGTGTCATCAATCTTTGAATGCTGAAAAAGCACAGTGTATCCAGAAAAACACTTTATATTATATCAATTATTATAAAAGTTAGGCGTACGCCCATGGCAAAAAGTTAGTCTAGAGCCCTGCTCATATTTTTCCACAACCTAAAAATATTTTTAATAAGATCAAAGAAATCCTTTAAATCAGACTATAGCCTCAAGTCAATTACTCTTGTGGTCAGTTAACCCTTGTGTGGTGTTCGTATTTTTGTTACTCAGCCAGTGTTCATGGGTCTGGTGGACCCGCTAGAGTTTTGGCTTTCCAAATTAACACTATCAAACAATTTTATGTTAAATTACTCAACAGATGTTTACTTCATCCCAATTACAAGCCATATGAACAGCAAACATGGTTAATTTTTTTCCCTTTACCTTTGTTAGATCACATTTATGAATTAATGTGCTTCTCGTTTTTTGGTTTTTTTTATAAAATGTTATAAAAAAATAAATCAGTTATAATCAAGTGGAGTGAGTGGAAAGACACAACACATTTACACATGAAGCAATATGTTTCACAACTAAATGGGATCAGCTGCTCATCAATGGTGACATTAGGCCCAGGGTTGTAAAACAGGGGAGGTGGTGCACACACTTATCCCACACTGTCCTGATGGCAGCTAGCTTGTCTCTCTGCCGTCGAGCTGGTCTGTCGTCTCGGTTATCAAAACGGATAATCCTGGAAATTTTGTGGAAGTTTTCCAGAGACACTGATGCACGGAAAGCTTCGTGCCGGTTTCTGCATCCCACAGGGATTCTGTGGATTCCCCTTTGGACCTGAAAACTCCTGCAAGGATAAGAACCCCAAAGTAGGCCTTTGGGGTTCTTAGATGAATTTGGTCCATCTCCTTCCACCTCTCTCCAAAAACACACCTTCCTTCTAGATTACTGCAATCCAGAATAATTTTCTGGATGGAATCTGGGATGAAAAGCTCAAATGAAGACTTGATGTCCTGCACATGAGTAACTGTCAGCCGTGTTGGCCCTGGCTTATCACAGTAGCAGCTCTGCAGGGTGGCTCATTTCTTGGGCAAGAAGACCATTCAATTTCACCAGTTATTGACGTCCATATTTCTTCACCTGCTGTCTGGTGGGCTTGTTCTGGTCCTGGAGCTGGCTGCAGATGGGGTACTCGTCTTCGTTTTGTTACTAAATGGTGCTCAACCTCATCCTCTTCTTCAAAGTCACTGTCAGACTCTGAATTTTCAGAAATGTGAAATATTCTGAAACCTCTTTGTCAACATCGTCATCCGAAGCTCCTCTCTCTTCCAAAATCAATTGGATGGCCCTCGCAGCAGATAATCTTTTGCCATCTTGATCAGTTGTGATAAAGAACCACACTGGCAAAGTCTTATTTATAGTATTATGCCCCTAATTTGCAGGTGGGACAGGGTATGAGAAAATAAAATTTGGATCCCTCAAGAAAGAGGGTAAAATGTGTGGGAATGTCAGAGCAGACGGTGTTGATAGTTGAATTTTCAACAATGTTGCAACTTTGTGCTCGAGCAGGAGGGGAAGAAAACACTATCAGCAGCACCAGAAAGGAGGAGGACAGAGTGTGGGAACACAGGACCTACACTTTCAACACTTTTATTAGGCCTGGGTCCAGTGGACCCGAACACCTTGTATGTAATGTAAATGCGTGGGGGGAGGTACAGTATGAGGTCATTGAAAATTAGTTCGGATTTATGTTCTTCACAGAAAATAAGCCAAAGCCAATGAATTTGAGGTTGAAAAAATAATTAATTGTTTAATTTTTCTTTTGAGAAAAACTGAAAACGGGTCTCACAGACCCGAACACCATACAAGGGTTAAGTAGCAGAGGGGGTTGTTAATCACTTTCAGCTGCTTTGGTGTTATTGAAATTGACACTAGGTGCACTAAAGGGGCAGCAATGAGACAACCCTCAAAACACGAATGATTTTACAGGTAGAGGCCACTGGCATTTTTTCCTTCCTCATATTTTCTGACTAATTTTGCGTTTGGCTAGGGTCAGTGTCACTACTGGCAGCGAATGAGACAGCTGGACCCTTGAGGTTGTGCAGATAGTTCAACTCCTCCAGGATGGCACATCAATTAGTGTCGCTGCCAGATGGTTTGGTGTGTCTCCAAGCACAGTCTTAAGAGCATGGTGGAGATCCTACGGGATGAGCAGTTACTTTACAAGAGCTGGACTGGACCGTAGAAGGTCCTTAAGCCTGGCATCTGCTCCTTCATGCAAGGATGAACAAAATAAACACTGCCAGAGCTACAAAATGACCTCCAGCAGGGCACTGAGGCCCTGTGCTTTTCACAAATGATAGCAGGTTCACCCTGAGCACATGTGACAGACGTGCAAGTGTGTGGAAAAGCTGTAAAGAACGTCATGCTGCCTGTAACATCGTTCAGCACGTGTGGTTTGGTGGTGGATCAGACCTGCAGGCTAGGCAATGACACCCTGGCTCCCATCAGATATCAGGATGAAGTCCTTGGACTCACTGTCAGACACTATACTGGTGCAGTGGGTCCCAGGTTCCTCCTGGGGCAATGCCTGGCCTCGTGTGGTGAGAGTATGCAGGCAGTTCCTGGAGGATAGAGGAAGTGATAACATTGATCACGAGCTTGATACCATGGACATTTGCTGATCACACCGAGTAGTTTGTGTGCCTAAATCCAACTGAACACTGGAAACAAACTTGAACAACTTGATATAGTTTATGGTTAAAAGAAAACTAATTGATGGCATCATTTGTGAGGTTTTTTTTTATACTAATGCACTAAATGGAAAATTAATTGGTAGATTAGCAAAAAATGAAAACATTCTTTACTTTGAACTCAGATTTCGGAGCAAACCTTAAAAACCTCCTGATGTAATTATGGTTTGCCTTTTATTTTTCCTAAATTTGTGAACAATGATGAGTAATTTTATTGACAGATACAATGGGCTGAAGTCACTACAGTACACAGTTTCTCCCCTCTGCTGAACTGAGCATTGTCTATTACACGCATTAGAAAAAGATGTTGCTTACATAAAGACGAGCAGGCAGATTTACGTCGGTTTATATGAACTGCTGGTCTCCCTCACAATCTAAAAGCCAGAGTAAAGGATTCTTGCTGTTTCTTTTATGGTTTGCCGATAAAACACAGGCTCTTTAAAGCAGAGGGAGCGTTTAAAGCGACAGTGATTGCTTGCATGGTTTTATGTTTGCCTTTTTGTGTTTATGGTGGCTACGTGTGCTTTCTAACCCTGTCCTGAACAATTTGCTGTTTTCCAAATCAGTTACGCAGTCTATCAGCAATGTATGCCCACTTTGATGAAACACTCTCAGTTTCAATTTATGTTTTCCTGCAGTCCTCCCTCAGAGGCATGAGAGGGAAACAAGTTCTCAGGTCTGAGGTGTAATTTCTGCTGAGCGGTGCCACGACACAGAACCCCATATTCACTCCCGTGTTACATTAATGATGACACTCTGATCCTGATGTACTCAGAGGATGAAGTTTTTTTTACTTACAGTGCGCAGATGTATTTCGCCTTTATCTCCATACATACTTAATAAAAGCAAGATGAATGCACAGACAGTCGCACAGCTGTCACAAACACATAACATATGTCTTCCACATTTTGTCATTCTGCTCATTACTGCTCACTGCAAGAACAGATGTGCCACAGTTAAGGAAAGCAGTGGTGAAGAAAGTAGTGGCAAATATTATTATTTTGTGTGTGTTTGGACTGCCCTTAATGAAAAGAAGTCACTTTATTATAACTTTATAATAACAAAAAATGTTTAATTTCTGCATATCAAAACTACTAATGTCCTCAAAATTAAATACTAAATACAATTTTTAAACAATTTTGTGTGATCTGGTGCTATGTGTAATAAATCAGTAGTTACTGTTTTGTACTGTACAGTAATTAGAATAGAGCTGATTAGAAATGACTCATGAAGTAAGTGGAGAGTTAGACCTCCTGGATCCTTATGAATTGATCATTGCTTAATCACCTGGAGAGCACATGGAGACGCCCCCCCACAGAACGGTCCCACTGTGCTGCCTTTGTTGGAGAGCTTTATCATTTGGAGATGGGCGTCGGATCTCATTGTGATACAGGACCAACACAGAAAGAAAACCAACCAAACACTCACATCTAAACCCGGCCAATTAAGACTTAATCTAACAAGCACTGTGGGTGGAAGAGGCGGTAAGAACACGCGTAACGCCACACAGAAAAGCTCCAGCCATCCAGGAAGTTCACAGCAGGAATTATCTTGCTGTGAGGTGATGTATTGCTAGCCCCCAATGCCCTATCAGATAAATCAGTTAATAAAGGACTAATGTCCAATTAATAATTTAAATTGGCCGCCATTAAAAAGGTAAAAAGATAATTTTGATGCTATCAGCACTGACCCCTTTAGCAATTTAAGGATTCAGTTTATGCACACTTGAGAACACACATCATTTGAGGAGTCGATACAGCAGTTACAGCCTCAGTGACTGTGCTAGACATAAACGTGGGCTGATCCAAACAAGCCAGGGAAAATCTGAACCTCCGTGTTTGCAGCCCACATTTATATCAATCAAGTTGCACAGCTGCTCTCACAGTTGACATATTCACATCAATTTTGTGCAACAACTACCCAAGATAAACTCCTTTGTATGAAGTGTGCAGCAAATGGATGGTACTTTTTGTATAGAAGCACATTTGGCTTCAGCGGATTACCAATAAAACCTTTGCCCGGGTCTCTTCTGGGCTTTGGTGTAATGTTGTTCTTGTTTGTCTTGTGACTGGCAGAGCTGATGCTATTACACAGCACAGATTTCCCAATAAATATAATGAAACTGTTTATGTCAAAGAAAGGGCGGAAAGACAAGAAAGAGCTGCAGGAAAGCCATTATTTACAACTAAATTATGTGACGGTAGCATCCTTAAATGCCACTACATATTTGACTAGTTTTTGAAACAACACCTACAGTACTTGATTTCCGACGGGCAGACAAAAGCAGGCTCTTGGTCGGGTCCTAGGGGCATCGCTCAAATCACTAGATATCCCTGTTAGAGTTTTCAATTCGCAGCACAGTCTGATAAACTTTCATTTCCGACCTATCTCAGTGTCTGAAATGGACAGTAAGACTGTAGGCAATGTGCTCTGTATGATGATGGCACCTACAGACACGCTTGTATTTTGTAGTTAAAGTTAAAGGGTATATTTTAACCCAAACAGTTGTTTTGGTGCTTAAATCTGAGCAACAAAAAAAACAAAATTAAATTAAAGTGTAAAAACAAATGGGAACCCATACTGTTATCTTTTGGTTTGTAAGTGACATTAATTTTTATTCACTTTTTCCATTTCATTTGGGTCTCATTTAATAAGCCTTTCAGGTCAGCCACAATGAAGTGGCAAACCTGGGTGTGGTGGGGCGTGGTCTGCGGTGCCGTGCAGGGAGGGCGGACGCACCTGCACGGCATCCTTAATCACGCCCGCCTAGTTAAAAACACAGGGACTCAGGGGTTGGTGTGTTGTGGTGTGACAAATATTGAATAAAATGGTTCAAACCTATGATCCCTGGACCCGCCGTGTGCCGTGTCTCATTCACACCACACTGGGTTTATCTGTAAAACACAATATTATTTTCCAGTAAATAACATAATAATAATAATAATAATAATAAATTTTATTTATGAGCGCCTTTCAAGTCACCCAAGGACACTTTACAATAGGATAAAACACTTAGTAAAACAATGGCAGAATAAGAACAATAAAATAAAGCACAAGATAAAATGAACAAACAGTGGATTCACAGTGAATATGCAGATTTGAACAGATGAGTTTTGAGTTGGGATTTAAACTGGGGGAGAGAACCAATATTTCTTATTTCAGGGGGCAGAGAGTTCCACAGCCTGGGAGCAGAGCAGCTGAAAGCTCTGCTTCCCATGGTGGTGAGGCGGAAGGAAGGTACAGTAAGCTGGACAGAAGAAGAAGAACGAAGTGAACGGGCAGAACAAGTGGTGGTTAACAGGTCAGAAAGGTAAGAAGGAGCGAGGTTATGAATGGCCTTGAAGGTGAGCAGAAGAAGTTTGAAAATTATCCGGAATTTCACAGGGAGCCAGTGAAGTTCCTGAAGAACAGGGGTGATGTGCTGGTAGGAGGGGGTTCTGGTGATAATGCGAGCAGCAGAGTTCTGAACCAGTTGAAGCTTATGGAGGGATTTTTGGGGGAGACCATGCAGAAGAGAATTGCAGTAGTCAATACGGGAGGTAACAAGACTATGTACAAGAATGGACGTAGACTGGGTGGAAAGAGAAGGAAGCAATCTGTTAATGTTACGTAGATGGAAGTAGGCAGAACGGGTGAGGTTATTGATGTGTGATTTATAAGAAAGTGTACTGTCTAGGATGACACCAAGGCTCTTAACCTGAGGAGAAGGGAAAACTGTGGAGTTATCGATGGTAAGTGAGAAATGGTTTGCCTTCAAAAGGTTGGATTTGGTGCCAATAAGGAGGATCTCAGTTTTATCCTCATTGAGCTTTAGAAAATTAGAGGTAAACCAGGATTTTAACTCGGATAGACATTCTGTAAGGGAAGAAGGTGGGAGGGAGGAATCAGGTTTGCAAGAGATATATAACTGGGTGTCATCAGCAAAACAGTGAAACTGAAGATCAAATTTGCGGAAGATGGTACCTAGAGGGAGGATGTATATTATAAAGAGAAGAGGGCCTAAAACTGAGCCTTGGGGTACACCAGAGGTGACGGGGAATAGGCGAGAGCGGAATGATCTTAGTTGAATAAACTGGGAACGGTCGAGGAGATATGATTGAAACCAGGCGAGGGGTGTGTCAGAGATGCCGAGAGAGGAAAGTCTGCTTAGAAGGACAGAGTGAGAAATGGTGTCAAAGGCAGAGCTCAGATCTAAAAGGACGAGAATGGTGAGAAGACCAGAGTCAGCTCCGATTAAGAGATCGTTAGTGACTTTAAGTAGAGCAGTTTCGGTACTGTGACATGAGCGAAAACCAGATTGAAATCTCTCATAGATGTTATTATTAACCAGGTGTAAATGAAGTTGAGCTGCAACCACTTTTTCGAGTATCTTAGAAAGGAAGGGTAGATTGGAAATCGGACGGAGGTTGTTAAAGTTGTTAGGATCTAAAGAAGGTTTTTTCAGTATAGGAGTGACTAGAGCAGTCTTCAATAAGGAGGGAACGATACCGGTGGTGAGAGAAGAGTGAATGATAGCACAGATGAGTGGGAGTAAAGAAGAGAGGCAGGATTTCACAAGCCCCGTGGGCATGGGGTCAAGATGACATGTGGCAGGCTTTGATTTACATATTAACTCGGAAATATCAGATAAATCAGGAAGATGAAAAGTGGAAAACGGCTCAAAAAGGAGAAAAGGTTCTGGAGAGGGCGTAGACACAACATTCGATCTGAGTTGCTGGTGGATGTTATCGATTTTCGTAGTCCAGAACAGCATCAAGGAGTTGCATGTTTCAGAGGAATAGAAGTGCGGTGGTAAAGCGTTGGGGGGTTGAATTAGTTTGTTGAAAACTGAAAACAGAGTCCTAGCATTACCCTCATAAGAACTGATAATACCAGAGTAGAAGCTTTGTTTGGCCTTGTTAATGGAGTCTTTATACTGAAGTACATGGTATTTATTGTCATGGTCCGGAGTCTGCGACTCCGTGTTTATGTTTAGTCTATTAGTATTCTGTGGTTTTGGTTACCTTGGGTGTTTGTATTCTTCTGTTCATGTTCCTATGTTCTGTGTCCCCCAGTCTGTGTTTAGTTGGTGTGTTATGTCATTGCGTGTATGTGTTTCCTGTTTTATTGTGAAGGTCTGCGTCTTATGTGAGTGTTTTCAGTTTGCCTCCCTAGTCTCGTCACGATAATCACTCCCAGCTGTGTTCCCCACCTGCGTGTAATCTCCCTGTGTTCTCTGGGTGTATTTAAGTTGTGTCTTCTGTCATGGTAGCTGCTGGGTCGTCTGTGTTATTTCCCTTCCACCCTTCTGTGTTGATTCTCTGGTCATTCTCCCTGCATGTCACGTTCGTATTCCGGTTAGTGTTTTATTTAGTTTTCCCAGTTTAGAGTTTTCACCGTTCTGTTCCTCGCCACCCTGTCTGTTGTACCTTTTAGTTGCCAATAAACTCACCCTCCACTTCAGCAGCCTGCAGTTTGGATCCATTATTATTCACACGGCTTGCCCCGGCAAACCGTGACATTTATAGATTTCTGAATCAACAGTTAAACCAGATTTCTTATATTTACGCTCTAGCTGCCGAGCTTTGGCCTTCAGAGCTCGGAGGTCAGAGGTAAACCAGGGAGCAGAGCGAGTGAAGGAAACAGAGTGGGTTTTTACAGGAGCCAGAGAATCAAGGACAGTGCGTAGACAATTATTATAATATAACAACAAATCATCAGGAGTAGAATAGAAGTCCGGAATCTGAACATTGTCCAAACTGGTAGTGAGAATGTCCATATCAATGTTCTTGATGTTGCGGAACGAGATGAGACGGGTTGGCTTGGTAGAAGAGCAGCAGAGAGTGAGGTTAAATGAAAGGAGGAAGTGGTCAGTTATGGGGATTTCAGTAGCAGAAAGATTCAAGGGAGTAAGACCAGAACAGCAGACCAAGTCCAGGGTGTGTCCTTTAGAGTGAGTGGGGAAGTCGATAAATTGTTTAAATTCATAACTTTGTATGAGCTTCTGTTGATATGAAGTTGGGCCTACTGATGATGTTCACAAAGGATTTGGTTGTAATCATCAACTATAAATTGTCATAAAATATGATTTATTTGATATATGAATGCAACGACCCTCAAAATTACGTTTCTGTATTATTAATTTTCATCTAAGCTAATACTTGCAGCAGTACTTTTTTTTCATATCAGTATGTTCTGTGTTGACTTTGACCATAGTGTCCTTAACAGTGCATAACTTCAGTGATGCAACAGTAAAGATAAATATTACTTTACCATACTTAATTTAATATAACTTCTACATATTTAATGCAAATGGTACTGGTGCAGGCATGAGGATAAATGTGTGTTACAGACCTGGGGGTTGAGTTTTGTGCAGCATGTTGCAGGCTGTAGTGTACGTAAGAGCTTATACCAAATATGTTCAAATTAAAAACACCATGATATTTTTTACGCAATAATATTAATGATGATACATGATTTTAAAAGCACAAATAAACAAACATTCATTAAACTTCTAGTTATTACCTTTATTTATTTTCAATGAAATTTTACTCTTTTCATATGGAACAACTGTCTCTTCCATTATCCCAAGATAATATCCAGATTGATAATTTTACAAATTTCTCAAAATAAAAGGACTTCACATGGTTAAAATGTCACACTTGGTAACTGAATCGACCAGTATGTAGTCTCCTTAAAAGGCATTTTGAAACAAAAATTATATTTGATATATTTTATTTCAATTATTTCATTTTGTTTTTATTAATTGTGAATACTTCAAAATTTCACGATAAAATTGCAAAAACAACTATTAAACTGGCATATAAATGTAATTTTGTTTAAGTTTTAGCCTGTTTGACCTGTTTATTTTTAATCGATTGAACTGATTCTACATAAAAGACGCATGTAACCACAACCTAGCCGTTAATATTTTAAAGCCTCACCTTGTTATCACATTGGCTCATCTGATAAGTTTGATGTACTAAATTATCAGACAATGCTAACAAAGATAGTTAGCAAGGTGCTCTATAACTGTTGCTGGAATATGTAAATGAAACACACACTAAAATTAGTGAAGAGACTGCTTGATGGGTCTGTTAGCACACTTGAGCTAATTAATTGCATTTCAAATGCTCCAAAAGGCACGAACACCACAAGTAAAGTGTAGAGATACATTTCAGCTAGCATCTAAGCTAGCAACCATCACTTAAAATGGCCACGCCTTTAATCTTTTATAACTTCAAGCAGAGCTGTGGGCCATGCTTTGAATGTTGAGTGTCTGTTAGTGCATGTGTGTGTGTGTGCTTGTGGCATGATCCAACAGAGGTCTATCTAGTGCATTACATCTACCAAACTGCAATATGTAATAACTACCAGACCCCTGCATAAAAGAAAAATTAGCTGAACAGATCTGCACGGCTGAGAAAAAAGTCATGCGGGATATCTGAACATTTTCACAGCATAGATATGGCATTAATTAAACCTCTGCTCTGTGAGTGGGTGCACATATCAAGCACACACTGGTGAGTACATTTTTTATGAAACCACAAAAAAACTGTCTGTCTTGCACACACAGCATTTAAAACTTACAATAAGCCCATTTGTGCACAGCTGACTGTAACCTACCCAATATCCACAATGTTTTACCGGGCCCAAAAGCCATCATGCAACATAGTCAAGTACCATTTTGCAGCAAAGGTAATAAAGTGAATTACTACTTAATGATAACATTAAGTAGTAATTCATGTTACCCTCATATTGGTACACGGTTAAATCCTAATCTAAATGTGACTCGCTGCTCAGAGGTTTTGGCGATAAATTCCCTCATAAGCAGCACAGAGATCCAAAGTATTCAAAAATATCTGTGAGGTTATTCATCAGGGAAAGGTTTGTGAGTTTCTTTGGTGTCCTTGTGGACCATGTTTTCAATTTCAGCAAGTTGGAGAGTCATTACTGGGATGAGGCCTCTTATCTTGGTTAAGATAGGAGCGATTCAATGGAGTGGAGCTCCCACTTTGTGCTCTTTTTATGAGCTGTTATTTAACAAAACACAAGGGAAAAATTGGAAATTTGTTTTTGTTCCATTGTAATAGCTTTTTACAGCTGTGACAGATATTAGCTGGTAACTCATTTTGAAAGACAAAGCATTTATAGCTACATCATTTGTCCATGATGCTTAGCTATTTAAGGGAAAATAATCATTGATAGTTATCATTTATTACAACTTTTCATGCAAATCATGCATCCTTTAGATAAAATGACAACAAGAATATTGTAGCAGTCATTTTAATAATTTTTATATTCTGTGTCTGGGTTTTTTTGCATTTGGTAGGGGGTGCTGTGAAGTCTGTTGTTTGTAACACCCCCAGCTTCTCTGACTTTCAGCTTTGATCTAGTTACATAAAAATTCAGCTGCATGAAGAGGAAAATTATACCTTTTGTCATATACCGTAAGCATACTGTTTTTTTAACATTTGTAGTTTGATTTTGGAATCTGTGGATTTACTTGGTTTTGAACTCAGCCTCAAGTGGTAAATTGAGGAACTGCAGAATATAAAAAGACTGGATGGGAGATGATAAGATAAAGATTCTTTTTAAGTGTAATAAATGCAAATTCACTCTAATAGAGTCGAAAAACAAAAATACAGAGCTAGAGATGAGCACAGTAGGTGCTCTTAGAACAAGGGAAGAAAGCTAAAACTCATCAGGTCTGCAGTGCATCATTTCTTAGACAGTCATTGTGGAAAGGGGCTAACAGATGGATTAAGCAGATCTAGGCCTTCGATAAACCCTAGATTAAAGAAAAATTAGTTTCATACAGATTCTGTATAATAACAAAAGATGCCAATATGTTACACATTAACACAAAAGGTAAGTAAATGTGTGCGTGTTTGTTTCTGTGTGCAGCACGTGGGCACAGAGCAGTAGTGATGGGTTCATAATCATATTTCGTGCAGACAGGAAATGTTAATATTCAATATTTTTGATTCACCGTCTAAGGCCTGGAAACATGAGTATGCAATACAGTTGGCTTGGAAATGCCTGCTGCTCTGTCATTCCAACAACCAGCAATGAGTAGAAGATGAAAAGATTCATCACAGCAGAGATGGCTTCCGGAGAATGAGATGAGATGAGAACGGGAACGGTGTCATTTCCTATCTCCCAGAGAAATACACAAAGTGAAGATGAATTGTTGCTGCTGGTAGCCAGTAGTGCACCAGCACAGGCTGGCGCTGAACCTGGCACGGCTCCACCGGTCTGAGAGTACTACGATCTTTTTCCGGCTTCTTTAATTAAAGACGCATTACTCCCCTGATGTCTCCAACTGCACAAAGCGCGAGCTCAGACAAACTGAAGGTCAGCGAGCCTTAGATGTTTTCTGTCTAAGGCTCTGTGCGTCTTAGCAGGTCATGTAGTCCCATGAGTTCTACCCCATGTTTCACTGTGGGCTAAACAGAATTCAGAGAGGAATATTTACAAATCTCGAAGGCCAAGTTTGCATTTCTTAAGTTTGGTGTCTTTTTTTTTTTTTTTGCAAGATCACAGTAAATCACAAATGAAGGCTTCAGGCGTCAACAACAGAAAGAAGTAATGCTCATTGCTTTTCTGTTTGTTCTGCATCCATTTGTGCCTAATGCAACACAGAAGGAGCCAGTTTTTTTTTTAAATATAATGAACTGAGAGCAGTGTACTCCTAGTGATTTGTTTTTGTATTTTAGAAATGAAAAGATAAATTTCGCATGAATCAGGCCGGATGGTGGAAGGTGCCCCCTGGTCTGCTCCCTTCGCCAAGGCATTCCTAAAATATTTAATTTCCATGCATGCATGTCTTTGAGAGGATTGTGGTTAGCTGCATTTATAAAGCTAAAGCCATAATAATTACTTTACTAATTTGCAGCATTTGTGCTAAACCGATAAGACAGCCTCTTTCATGGGATTCAGAGTCTGCCATCAATAATGCGAGTGCTTGGGGTAAAAGTGATTTAAAGCCCATTTCACACTTGGCTTCAAAAAGAGAGTGATGGCTGGGCATTCTCAGATCCACACAGCTGCCATCATGACACATCCTTTCCACAAGCTGTGCATTTAATGCCAACAAACAAACTTGAAGCTAGACGGAGTGTCTCTCTCAAAAGTTCTCTCTGCTATTCTGTGTCTGTGATCGTCTGTGTTAAAATGAAAGTGGAATCGAAAATGTCAGCAGCTGTATATTGTAGCCAATCTCTATCAGCTAATTGGTGGATATTTCATTTGCCTCCAGAGGGTTTTTTTAGTAGCTGTTCCCGAGTGCCAACATCTGAGTAAAGGTGTTTAAATGTCAGACTGAATTTAGGAACACAAAGTCATCTCGATCACCATCTTTATCAGTTTTTATATATTGTTTTTATATATACTTATAAATCTATTGATTTTCAGAGAGTCAACGTCAGAACGTCATATATATATATATATACATTAGGGGTACAACAATACTCGTATCGATATTGAACCGTTCGATACAGTGCTTTCGGTTCGGTACGCATATGTATCGAACAATACAAAATTTTAAATTTATTTTATCAACTTTTCTTCTGACGATGCTGTCTGTGTTGAGCACTCAGTGGATCTGCGCTCGAGAGTGCAGCCTAGGCGGAGTAGTCAAACGCAGATTCACTGAGCGCAGGGCAAGCTAGCGAGACAGAAGTTAAGCTCTCGTTGCAACATGGCAAATTTAACCTCCCCCACCCTCATTCAGATCTGGCCTTTGGAGCTATCTTGGTTTTCATGTGAAGCATGACCCTGATGGTAAGCTTGTCATGGACAAAAGTAAAACAGTATGTTGGATGTGCCACGCAATGCTCAATTACATGGTGGGAACTAGTGCATTAGCACAGTTTGCTCGTTAACGTGTTAGCCGTCCAGCCCCACGCACGGGGCGATCCGCGGTAGCTCGTTAACGGAGATTTGCCGTGTTGTGGCGTTAACGTCATTTCAGATTAACGCTGACAGCACTAGTGGGAACACAACGAATATGACTGCACATTTACTCCGACATCATCCTAGTGCAAAGACAAGTGGAAGCAGACAAAAACAACAAGCACGCATGCTACAAACTTTACCCGAGTCATTTAGACAGCCGTTAGCACATGATTCTCCTTATGGGGACCTGATATGTTTAATATGCTGCTGAGAATATAGCCCAGAAGAAGCGGATAGTATAGCTTTTATTTTGGATTTGGATTATTATATTCTGTAATACACTCTCTTTTCCAAAGATGAGTGATTTCTCCATCAGATAGATTTATTTTTTTATTACTTTGTTGTTTCAGCAACATTAAATTTAAAAACTGTACTTTTGAGTTAAAATATATATTTATAATTTTAATAAATGACAAATTAAAAAGGCATGAACATTTTTTTTTGTATCGAAAAAATATCGAACCGTGACACCAAAGTATCGACCCGAACCGAACCGTGAATTTTGTGTATCGTTGCACCCCTTATATATATATATATCTATAGATATCTCTCTCTCTATCTCTCTCTCTCATATATATATATATATATATATATATATATATATATATATATATATATCTCAGGTGGAGCATAGGATTCATCTAGATGCTGCCATGATCCTGTTGGCCCAGTATTCTTAGTTTTCATGTATTTTTGTATTTTGTTCCTTATTTAGGCCATGCTTCCTGGGTTGCCCTGTTACGTTGTTCCTTATGTGTTTTCCCCTTGTGACTCTTACTCCCTGTGTGTCCCTCTGTGTATTTGTGAGCCCTCGTCTCTCCTTGTGTTTTATTCCATGTTTTCCCCAGCCCGTTATGTCTGTGTTCTCCCTGTGCTCTCTCTCCTCCTGTCTGAACCTCTGTGTACTTCCTGTTTTACTTTGACAGTCTCCCGTCAGTGTTACATTTACTCCTGCCGTGTCTTGTTGTGATTATCAGTGTCACCTGTGTTCCCCGTGTGTTCCCACTTCCCTCGTTAACCCTCTGTGTATTTATGTCTGCGTCTCCCTCAGTTCGGTGTCGCGTTCTCCCTCATGCTGTGTGTGATTCTCCCCGTGTCTCCTGGTATGCATTATAATTAGCTTTTTTCAGTTTAGTTTTGTATTGCTTGTGTTCTATTTTCCCAGCAATAAAGCTGTGTTTTTGAGTTCAAGTTCTGTCCCCGTGAGTTTGCGTTTGGGTCCAATCCCTGCCTGCCTTATCACAAACTATTCCACCATGTAACCCTAAAATCTGTCTAGCAGCTGATGTGTAGGGTGTATAGAAGGACACAAGACATACGACAGCCGTCAGATCCCAACAATCTGACCGCAAATATCATCAGCATATTGAAGTTACACAGTAACCGTGTCACATGAGTAAATGTGTTGGGTTTTTTGCAATGTTGGGTATTGCAGTAATGCAGGATTCATACATTGAGACATCTTTCTTACTCCCATTAATTGTTGCACACTGACAGAGTTCAGTGTTGTAAAGTACAGAAATTAGAAAAAGGAGAAAAAAGAAACTCAGTGAAGGTGATTTGTACTGACTGCACTTGTGTTCATTGTGGACCGATTTTAGTAATTTGACTAGAAATGTTAAACACTACAAATCTATCGGCTCACTTTAAATAAAATATCCTAATTGCTTGCATGCGTCTTGCATTGTGGGCTCTGAAAGGAAATCAAAATGCAGATTTAATGAGGTCAGCCTCAAAAATATTACATTCAAGGACTGGATTTACTAACACTGTGCACCAGCGCAAAACAGTAGCCTTAAAAGGCTACTATTGGGATGTAATGAAGAGGTTTAGTGTCAGTTCTGGGACTGAAAGGTGGGGACACGGCACAAAACTTTGGGAGGAGAATATTTAAATGAATAACTACACACTTTATAAATTATAAATGACTTATAACTTATACCTTATACATCATTTATAGCTCCATACTCTGGGGTTAAAGTAGACCAGAATGGCATTTTTGGTGGCGAAGCCCATAAGTTGAGATTGCAGTATTACAACACCTAGATACAGAATCAGAGGGAGCGTAAACAGAATAACAAAGAGGCAGGGAATTTAAAATGCAATGTTTCTAACAGCTCAATAAATCTTAGCAAACACACAGTTTCTGTGCAGTTTGCCACTCAGAGTGTCTGCTATCTAAAGGTACAGCTCATTGCCTTGTACTTGTGACATGTGCAATGACAATGAAGTTGAATTCTATTCTATTCTATTCTATTTTCCTGTTTAGGTGCAAAGGCAAGGTCCGTCACAGTGAGGGCAACAGGAAATAGAGCTTTAAAAAGAAAGAGAGCTTTAAAAGGGTATACAGTCTTTTATTAGCATTGTTTTATTATATCAATATCAGTTAGCTTACAAAAGAACTACTTTTTACTTTTCCGCTTTGAATACATTTCAGTGTACTTTATAACTAAAGAAAAAGACGTAAAGAAGGCTGAATGTCTGTACGTTTGCTACCTCTGGTTCCCTCATCGGGTGTACTTGTTTCTGGGCCACTAATTTGCTACACTTCGTTATAATAAATGGTAATCATTGAAATGAACTGACTGCAGCTTTGCATATAGAGTAGCACGTTGCTTGAGCACCCAAAGAAATTTAGTTTTCACAGGGACATTATTTGCAAACGCACCGCCACGCTAATTTTCCTGTGACAACTGAATTTTTAATCATTTAAGCTAACTGTGTGAATATCTTATTTTCTCTCTTGGGAAAAACAAGTGTCAGAGCATTGTAACACTTGTTGGGGACTTCTGGTAGGAGCAAAGGCTAGATAGAAAATTATCGACAACTTCTTAGACCACTAACTCATGTCACGTTGTCTATGATGTTGATCCTTAATGCTCGCAATACTTTGTTACAAATCTTTGTGGTTACTTCAGATTAGATTCTAAAATAAACAAACAAACTGAAGGTAAAGTTTGGACATAGTGGGTATATTGGACAAAGAATGTTGAAATGAGGAAAACACAGAAGATTTGTGGATGTAAGGAGGATGGTGTCACAGATGTAAGGGACAGGGTGAGATGGAGGCAGATGATCCGCTCTGGTGACCCCTAATGGGAACACCCAAAAGAAGAAGAAAATGATTCTAAAACAAATGTGTGAAATGTGTTCATTCTTTTTTGTGAAAACTGCAGGGACTCTGATTAAAGTTGTTCCAGAGTCCTTCTGGACATGTCTCACAAGTCAACAGCCAACTTTCTTTTAAGCGGGACTAAGCTCTTATCTGAATGAATGGGGAGATCGCTCTAATTTCACTGGTCACTGGAACTTGACAACTGCATATATAAAATCACAACTCAGGTCTGATAAGAAAGACCTGAAGGACCCTCAATGTCATACGTTAACACACAAGATATGCATTTTTTTTTTCAGCTGTGAGGGATGTAACTTAAACCACAATGTTTTTCGTCTTATCCAAGTTAGGCGCCTAAACTTGCAGCCCAAATTTAAATGATCAAGTTATCAAGAAATTAAAAAAGGAGTAAAACCAAAATTAAAGTGTAAGCAACCACGTAGTGGCTGATAAACTTACTCCATTTCAACTTTTAACCCTACATTAGAGAAAAAACTAAATTAGATACCCCAACCCAGGCGCAAACACATGGCGACAGTGGGAAGGAAAAACTCTTTTTAACAGGAAGGAAGGTCTCAGAAGAAGAAAACTGTTGGATAATGGTAGTACTGTATTACCGAATCTTTCCACGTCTTGCGACTCTTTCGCTATTCATGGACTAATACTTGTATATCCCTTTTCTATTTTCTTTTAGCATTCAGAGCACTTTCTCCTTCAGACAATCAACTTTAACCTAAGGTTCACACACTCACATAACTGCATTGGGGGCAATTTTGGGTTCAGTATCTTGCCCAAGGATACACTGAGAAAATAGGGAATCAAACCACTGACTTTCTGATTAGTCTGCTCTACATATGAGCCACAGCCACTTTATTGTATTAAAGTGCGAATCATTGTGTGACTGAAACTACAAATGGACAAATGACAGAAAACATGAGGAAGTGAATGATGTGTCTGAATAAATGTACATGTTCTTATTGCCTTTAGCCAACAAGCCAGTGGGTCAGTGACTTTATTAACAGACTCATGGTACTCTGTGGAACACTGAATGCTGATGATCAACACAGAGCTCTGCTGATTAAAGTCCCATTCCCTCAGTCTAAGCACTAATTATCTAGACTGACATGCTTCTATAGCCCCTCTCTAAGCTGAGAGGTCTTGGCACTCACTCTGTCCGCTATCCCTCTGTCCTCTTGGGTAATGCACATAGGCACGTAATAGATATTCACCATGCAGCCAAGTCATGTAGACAGCAGTTTTAACAGCTTGATGTGATTTCTGCACAACAATACTTATGTTTCAGAGGTATGAAGTCTAAAAAGATTGCAGTGGCCACCATAAATTATAGGATTTTGTGTGTGTTCATGTGTGATGCTAGGGCTGCTGCTAGCCTGCATTATTAGGGTGGACTTAGAAAGAGGTAGGCATAGTTGTGGTCTGTGTTCTCCTCTCTGAGATACACGACGCCTGACAAAAAAGCACAATATGAAAAAATACAGACACAAGGACAGGTTATGCATTTGAATGTGCAATTTTATCACAAGCACTAGGGCCATGCACGTGCAATCTGCCCCATCAGGGTTCATTCTGGTTTAGAGTTTGGCATCAGAGCCCTTGTTTAAGAAACACGGTTGCAATCCCCACACTTTAACTGGCTGGCTAATCTTACTTTTTTCCATAGCAGGCCTGTGTGGAACTGCTACCATTGCAGTTGTATATGATGTCTCCTCTCCTCTGTGCTTGTGCTCTGGGCCTAATTAGTCGTCTACAAATTAGGTTCTCACCAATTTGCAGAATCTCTAACTAATAAATTACTTAATTTTTGCGCTACTTTGTGGGGCCTCTCAACACTAACATGTTTTAGCATCTTTTACATTTTTTGTTTCTATTTGTTTCATCAAGTGGAAGAGGATCTTTACAGCAAAAACTCCCACTTTAGGCTACCTTCCCATTAGAGAACAGACCGGCAGTTACTGCTACCAGCTGGTGAGCACAGTTGCACATTTAGCAATCAAAGAGGCGGAAATTCCTCCTATAAAAGGACATGGAATATTGGATTTTGTGTGTTGTATGCAAAGAAAACTTCAAACCATTGTAATGTGAGACTAAATACAGATTCAAATTGGAAGAAGTGTGTGGAGTTTCAGCTCCTCAGTGGGCAAATCCTTTATTATGTCTTTAGAAATTAAGCAGATAAAAGGCCTGGAGTTGATTTGAGGTGTGGTGCTTGCATTTGGAAGATTTTGCTGTGAACAGACAACATGTGGTCAAAGGAGCTCTCCATGCAGGTGAAACAAGTCATCCTTTCTACTAAATACTGGATGTCTGATAGACGTGCAGACCATGTCTATATTGGGTCAGTTGGTCCATGACCAATTCTCGATAAACTTGGTCCACATTTTGGATGTCCAACCATGACTAGAGATGGGTACCGGTATCCGGTGCCATTATGGCACCAGTTCTGACATAAACGATAGTAACCAGACCGAAAAGCAGCGCACATTTCGGTGCTTTATTTCAGTGCTTTTTTTTCCTGACATGTCATACACTTTGGATTCTAGCCAATCATTTTACCTTTCCAAGGATAGTAGGCGGGTACGTACATAGAGCAGAGCTACAGATTAAAAATGCCCAAGGGAAGCAGTCAAAAGTTTGGCTGTACTTCACAGCAAAAGATGCAAACTCAGCAGCCTGCAACAAGTGCTTTAAGATGATACTGTGCAAAGGAGGTAACACCTCGAATCTGATGAATTACCTGGCGACGCACAGCGTTTTGTTAAAAGCCGAGAAATGCTTTTCATGTGGCTGTCTTCTTGTTTGATGGCAGATACCCCCTTCACCCTGGCCAAAAAGGCTAAAATTACCAAAAAAAAAAGTGGAAAACAGCTAAACACAAGCGGTTTTTGGACAAAGTTTGTGTTCTCCATTCTTTAAGCACCGGTTTGAGCACCGGATTGAGCACCGTTTAAGCACCGGCACCGTTTCAAAAGTACCGGTTTGGTACTGGTATCGGATAAAACCTAAACGATACCCATCCCTAACCATGACCCAACCTGGACGTTAATATGATGTTTAACATTTGAACTTTGGAGTGGGCAAATTTTTTTTATGTTTATGACAGGTGCAGGGAATTTACATGATTAATAAATTGAATTTTCCCCCCAAATATCAACATTGTTGTTATCATCTTCATACATATGGATTATTTATAAACAAACACAATTTATTATATTTTAGGCTATTGATTTATTCAGTACTTTTTCTTTTTGCAAATGAACATTTTATTTTCAGTTATTCATTTAACTTGTCAAATTATTTTTGAGTCCCTAAAATGAAGGGGTTGTGTTAAAAAAAATGCTTTAATTCCTCATATTTTATGCAATATTTTTGTTCTGCCCATTGAATTAAAGCTGAAAGTCTGCACTTCAACTGCATCTGCGTTGTTTCATTTAAAATTAATTGGGGTAATGTATAGAACCAAATTTAGGAAAAAGTTACGGACCTAACTTAAGACTGTTTAGATTAAAAATAGAAAGGTCAGATAGACATTGAACCTTACTTTAAAACACAGGTGTTGAAACAAAAACACAATGAAAGACAATTGAATATATTTGTCATGGTCCCAGGTCATAGCATGTGGCCCAGTTGTTAAAAATGTGTGATCAGGATGAAAATAATCCAGTTTTGTTTATCTAGTTTTTAACTTCCACAGATGATGTATTCTAGCTCACTTTTGTCCTGGTTGTTCAGAAAAGGACTGGATAGGATCACTCTTATCCAGGTACAGACTTTTAAGGATTACCAAAATAGGATTACCAGTACAGAATCCCTCTCTTAGAATTTTGAGGTGAAAAATAAATGTAATCTGTTTGGAATAAGGCTGTAAGTGCTGTGAATACTTTCTGCATGGACTGTAATTAATATTGCATGCAGGGTTATGAATATTCTCAAGTAATAAAGTAAACACATAAAATAATAAAACATTTTTGGACATAATGATGAGAACAGCATGTAGTACAGCAAACGTGGGGTAATGTTAAGTGCTTTTATTTCAGTTTAATTAATATTCAGTCCACTGACCTGTCTGACTAATAAACATCAACAAAATTTACATTATTTACAGAAACAATGTGGACATTTTTAAGGCATCCTGAAATCATCTACACTGAGTAATGTCAAAGAAGAGAAAAATGAAAAGTGTTTCGAATTCTTCAGATGTGCTTTAAGGAACTGGATTTCAAGTCGCTTTAGTGTGCTGCATAAATATAAGTTTTCCTGTAAGTAATCCTGTCTTTCCTTTGAACAAACAGATTTTAGGATTAGATCCTATCAGTTTAGATGAATCCTGCCAGATTACTCAGAACAACTGAGCACTGAGTTTTGAGCACTTAAAAAACCCACCGAGTTACTGTTTAACATTCTGTTTGGTTCATACATTTATTGTTACATTTTTCATTTTCATGTTCCTACTCAGTATCTCTGTTAGGATTCTTTAAGTGTGGCAACTTGTTTCCTAGAGTTTCATTAGTTACTTCCTGTTTTATTTTGGTGAGTCCTTTATTACATGTGCTTTGTTTTTAGTTTTACTTCTCCTGTCTCTTTATTCTTAATTTTTTGCAGTTAGTTTCTTGCCATCCAGCTGTTTCTGTTCCCTCTCCTGAACACTCACTGTGTTCCTGTGTCTAAATATATATACCCCTGTGTAAGGTGGACTTCCACACACACAATGGTTGTGCTCACAGATTTCCGTTTTTATTATAAAGTGCACATATAACGACCCACAGTCTGTTCGGCGCTCTCCCCTCATGCATGCTGGTCTCTTGCTTCACTATAAGGGAAAAGAGACTGTCATCAGTTCAAAAGCCACCAGCCGTGGTCTCATCTGCCTCCCCGGCACCGCCCCCTTGAGCTCACAGCACCACCCCTCCCCTATAGCTGAGCCAGGGACCACACCTCCTCCACCACCTAGCTTTGTCCCAATTCAGGGTCTGCATCCTTCGGAGGACGCAGCCCACGTAGACCGCAAAGGCCGGGTCCTCCTAAGGATGCAGATCCTGAATTGGGACACAGCTCCTGTCTTTCAGTTGAGCCTTCTTGTGAGTTACCTGGATTTGGATACTTTTATTTTGGTGTCTTTGTGCCTCTGTTTTGGGGCATCTTCCTTTTTGTTATTGAAATCTGCCTCTCAGCATCTTGGTTTTCGCTTCAGTGCGCTTCACAACTTGAAAATATTTCCATTAAATTTATGATAAGCCAGTGTTTTATTTTTTAACAATTATTATACTAACAATTATTTGGTTAACAGATAAGTCTGGCAGTTACTTTCTTAATTAACTGATTTATCATGTTTTCAAAGTGAACATTTATTATTAAGTTCACGTTCATGTATGACAAGGACAAATTCTCGTATTTAAAATACCATAGTTCAAAAGATCCTTCATTCAAATGGTTGATTTTTCTGTTACTCAGTTATTCAATTAGCTGATTAATGTCCAAAAGTAAGGTTTTCAGCATGTGTGGCTTTTCTTAAGTGGCTGTAGCCAACTAAATAAATAAGATGTTTTGGTACCTATCGCTTTTTAAAACCATCTTTGTGGAAAAATAAAACTAACCAAATGATTTGATCTGTAAAATATAGCCTCAGTTGGAAAGACACGTGAGATTAGATAAGGGACTGTCCAAGCGGGAATCAACAGCAGACATCAACCTGGGATGTTAATTGAATGACCTCACAAATGCAATACTCAGGTCCATCAGTGTCTGGGCTGCCCTGAGCTATGTCAGGCAGACATGATATCACATCTTCAGGCTGTGTTAGAACCCACACAAAGCATTCTGACTTTATCTTACCTGTAAAGCAATAATAACTTCCAGGATTTTAGTTATAGGAGCAACAGACCATCTGTGCTTATATCAAATAGATGATCACAGAGACCTTCAAGGAAGAGACAAGCAGAAAGACTGTCTTTCTGTAATTAGATTATGTTTACTCGGGCTGATTAAGTTTGGTTCCTGCAGGCATCAGTCTTGTTGTACGTCTTGTAGCTCAGACTTGTTTTTCCTCAGCTTCTCAGGCAGTACTATACCGCACCGTGTAACTAGTGTCTGTGGAGACACCATCCTCTAAGATAAAAGAAAGTTTATTCTTCATCTCCTTGAACCAGAGTTTCCCCCTGATGGAAAATATGTGAGCCTTTGAAGGTGAATGTTTCATCAGACAATAAGATGAAAGGGCGTCAGGCCCAATGGCAGAAATGAGCTGATATTCCTGGACATGTCAGAATCTGTTACAGGTTGAAAGGACACAGAGACACTTCCTAATCCGGTTAGACATCCATTATTCCCTCGCGGGGACATGGCACCGACACAAAGGAAGAAATCACCGTGTAAGCTTGATGATTTGTAACTTGTTTTGAAAAGTACTAAATAAATAAATGTATTATTAATTAGAGGAGCTTGTCTTTGGTGGTGTAGGAGTGTGCAGTGTGAGTTAGCAGGGGTATAGGCATCTATAACATCTAAAATGCACAGTCTTTCCATTTAAATGGGGCCTACTGGAATCTGTAAGCAATCTGTAAGAATTAACTGGTTCAATGAAGTATCCAATACAAATATGAATGTGAATTAGCTGAAATATGCCAGTAAACACTTACTCGTGCTTTAATCGGCATTTGTTGCCTAAATAAAACATCGTCTTTCAGCTGCTCCTGTCAGTAGTCACCAGGGCACATCATCCGTTTCCATCTCTTCCTGATCTCTGCATCGTCCTGCTGACCAATAGGGTTATCAGTAATCTGGGCCTTGACCAATCCGGTATAGAGATCCAATTTATGATCGGCATATTTTGCTTGGGTTTAAAACTGGATGCTCTTCTTGACACAACTCCTCATTTATCCAGACTTGGCACAGAATTATCGAGCCTGTGCATGAGCCCCCAGTGGCTGTTTTATTATTATATCTTACTGCATTACCTAAATAAAACAGTATTATATAATAATCCTTTTCCCCTAAACATAAATACAGATAATGTATGTAATGAGACATTATATTGGTCTGGCATTCAGTTCTATGAACATAAACAGAAGAAAAATATTGTATAAAATAAAAAGGAAAACTTTAAACTCCTCATCCTCAAGTCCCTCTCAGCTGCATTTCCTCTGCATCACTGCTGGACAAGAGGCTGGTATATGCTTCATCTCATTAAAAACAGCCAACGCTGTCATTTATTCAGCAAATGTTAGGAGGGCTCAGGACATATACTGCACCAAGGGATAGAAATAATGAGTATGGTAAGAAGAAAATGTGTTAGCGCATGTGAATCTGCGCATCCTGCAGTTAATGCTGAAAAATGTGGCTGAGGATAAGAGTGGGCTTTCCTGTTTTTTTCCACTTGATGCTGCATCTAGCTTTTGATGACAATCCTAATTAGAACAGCAACAGGTGATTATTTTCTTTTGATATGTTTGAATCAATAAGTTCACTCCCAAAACCTCAAACTTTGTAGAAAAATGGCCAATAGAATTTTTCCTCTTGCCCAAAAACCGTGATTTAGAGCCACAAATAGATGGTAAGAGATGCTAGAGATGAGTTTTGTATTATCAACTACTACATGAGATGGTTTAAAATACAGCACAGACTTCCTGTTCACCATTACTATAGAGAGAAATAACAATTTATATGATTGGATATGACATATCCCCTAATCACTGTTGAGCTGGTAATGCTTCAAACATATACTGCTGACATGAACAACTCTAAATATATACATAATGAGGTACTGATTAGATCATTACATGATAATATCCAGAGAATTAGAATCTGGCAGCATGTAGTACATGTGGACTCACCTTCATTATAGCTGAGTGCAAGGACAGAGCCCCATTGTGCGCAGATGCCCCATTTGTTGACTGAAGGCTGTTTCTTTTATTGTTTGTATGTTTAAACTGGTTAGTTTGAAACAAAAAAAACATTTTCTGCTTCTTCAGAGTTCTAGAAAATGGCAAATGCAAGTCATATATTTACACTTCATTTAGATGTTTACTCTCTAGTATATCCTTAAACAATTATCCAGCTTGTTTTTGGGGCTCATTTATGCTTGCTGCTTTTATCACAGCTGCCTGCAGCCAGGTTGGAGACATGAGTGTATGACAGTGTTGCTCTTTAAAGATAATCCACATAGAGGGGGAGATGTTGCAAAAAATTTCTTTGCTGTCTTTTTAACCTCTTCCAAATGAGTGCTGATCATTCAGAAACTGCAATGAGCCTACTACACCTTCAAGCGTCAGGATGTATGTATCCCTACATTGCTAATGTTGTCTGCGTGATATTTGGTGCTGACCAGCAGTCAATTTGTCAGTCACACTGGAATAAAACTAGAACAGCAATCTGCTTGTGACCAGTAAAAGTTTGCAACACCCTCGATCACTGGGTGACCACTGCTGTATAATTTGACAACATGTTGCAATCAGTCCAAGTCTGTGACACATTTCTTTGCATTTGGAGGCTCGACTCAACTGGTTAAATTCCTTCATAAAAGAAAGGTAGCTGAGCTTACTGTCGTCCCGCAGTTACATCGCCTACTGCAGTAGATATTTCTGTTTCAAATCTATGAAGTCCTGGCTGAACTGTGAATGGAAGCAGTTAATGTGAATTTCTGTGTATGCAGACAGCAATGGATTTGCGATTTTTGCTGATTTATCACAGTTGATCAGTTAATATAATTGCTAGCTTGACCCCATGCAGTAGCAATCTGATAGCAAACTGTGTCCAGCTTATTATTATAAGCGCACCAAAGATACTCTGAAGACAACAATTGCATGCGAGTGGTTGCACACCTGTCCTCAATCTTTGAAAAAACAATTTCAAAGGACATGAGTGTGCAAGTTCATTGCACACAGTCACAGTAGTTTTGGTCATGAGGTGGTCTCCAACCATTGTTTCCCCTATTGTGATTGTAGAATAAAGTGGAATTTGGCAGGTGAGGGAAACATAAGATACAGGGAAGCAATGCAGCAGAAATGAAGTCACGAAATCATTTGTATTTAGTCTTAGAATGTATTTATGTATGCAGACTGTGAACAGGTAAGCTTTTTATAGGTTTTAACCAAATGCAATCTACAGTTCATGAGCAGCTGTTACATAAACCATCAGGGCTTTGTTCCAACCCCTGGCCAATATAAATCTAGAATTACAGTGGAATTTGGCAAGTCAAACTAAACAGCATCATCAGCCTAAATGTAAATACATGAGCACTACTCTTAAATTAACCTGAAAACCCAAAAAAGTTTTTCACTAATTATCATTAACTGTGCTTTTAAAGACATTCTGCTATACAAAATGACTTCAGCAAAACACCATGTTGAGATTCTTTAAACAGTTTTCTCTCCTGTCCTCCCTTTTTAAATGTCTCCCCATCTCTGAGGGTGATGTTATCACATATTAACATTTTTATTCCAGCAAAAAACTAAACAAACAAAAAACTTCCACTGTATCTTTGGTTAGCAGACAAATTACGATCCAAACTACACAGAAACAGCTTATGGTGTAGGTGGGATGGTGGGGTGACTTTGCCTTCTGACTTGTTGAGATCTCCATGGCATCAACTGGGAGCAAGGCCAGGGTCCCACTGTTCTGGGTCATTACAGACCACTTTAACCCCTG
Organism: Diplotaxodon limnothrissa; assembly: GCF_057381915.1. Lineage (NCBI taxonomy): Eukaryota > Metazoa > Chordata > Actinopteri > Cichliformes > Cichlidae > Diplotaxodon > Diplotaxodon limnothrissa. The sequence continues at coordinate 17,147,002 of NC_140601.1, read as the reverse complement.
GTCTATGCAACAGGTGAAGTTTTAAGGTCATTCCAAAATGATGTGCTAAAACACAAAGTCACATAAAGTCACATAATTGTCTTTACTAGGTGCACAGTTCACACTAAATAGATTCTAATAACGCATAAAAATTTGTATTAGAGCAACTTTAAACTCACCAAATAAGCACAAATTGTACAGACATAACTTAAGAAAGATGAATCCAGCCTAAAAACGATTGTTTTCTCTCGTCCAGTAGTCCTGTTGCTGCCTTTGTCTGATGTTCACACGAATCTGGCGCTCAATTCAGAAAAGCCAAAACTTAAATGCAAGCTATTCATCATAGCAAAACCAAAAAAATGACACTTCTATTGATTCTCAAAGAAAACTTTAAGTCATAATATTCCTTTTGAAGACATGCGGAATATTCAATACACAAAATCCAAAAAATTTAAGAGAAAACTGTTTTCTCTACAAAGTGTGCTCTGTAAACTTTTGTCCTTCACTAATTTGAAGCCTATTTTTCTGTTCAAATGTAAAGGCCATCAGACAAAATTTCCATCCAAAATTTTAAATTGTTTTCTAATGAAATATGAATCATCTCATTCTGCTCACAGAAAAAGAATTTCCTCAGACCTCTAAGTACACTATAGTCGCAGACATGTACCTTGACAGTTCTTTTACTGTATCAACTAAAGTGTAAGCTGCTGTGATGGAATACGCCAGTGATATAACAAAACCTGTTGGAAAATTGGAAGGTCATGAAGAACTGATATTGAACAAGCACAAGGTCTGGATCGCTCAATAATTCCTTTAGATAAAACTCTAAATGTATAAATATTTATATCTTTATTTCTGGTCCCTCTGCTTTCTAAAAAAATATGAAACCCGCTCTGAACCCCTGGCCAACACCATCACCGTAGAGGAAATATATCAGAAGAACAGGCGTGCTTTCTCTGAACCAGCAATCATAACACAGTGTGTATGTCTTATTTTGTTTTTCTTGTTCATCTGTGAGGAAATGCATCTCCATTTGTTTTGTGTGATTGAGGAGGATGCAGGTGAGTCAGTGCAGCCTTCGGTTAAAGCGGGACTCTAGCACAGCTGGTATGCCGCTCACCCATAATGAATGAACGTGACAAGATCTGAGAGTGAAATGTTTTGTCATGTGCCAGACCCCGAGAGGCACTTTGAGGAAGGGGCAATTTAAAGATATCCATGTGCCTCTGTAATTGTTGAGGGATATTAAGAACACTTCAAATCACTGACAGTTACACAGTCAGCCCCCCACAACACTTACCCTCTGTCTTCCCTGTGTGAGTAATGTGAGATAGTGACTCACAGGTTATAATCAGAGATAGCTGGCACCCTCTTTCAGTGGACCAGAAGCAATCAGAAGTGTTGCCAAACTCTAAGAGGCCAAGAACTCAACTAATTTTGATCCTTTGCAAACAGCAGTAATGGGGCACAAAGCCTTTTACAGCAAAGGGCATATCTTCTTTCAGTAAGCAAAGAAGTAGGTGATAAACATAAGAGCAGTGGTGCCCATCTCAAGGAAGAGAACTTGACATGATAGATTCAGTGAGTAGAACTTTGGATCATTTCTTCAAGTACACAGAAGAGTTAAATGTACAATAAATGCTGTGGTAGCTTCCTCATTCTGTTAACATTTAAAACTTCACAAGTGCCTGACCAGACATAATTTTTCATTATTGTTCCTAAAACATGTAAACACCAAACAATGCCACAACATTACAAAAATGATTGTCAGTCTCTCACATCATTGTGGAGGAATTGTGGCTTGCTCGTCTTTAAATTGTTGCTTCAGTTCATTGAGGTCTGCATGCATTTGTTTATGCATCATTATGAGGTCTGGACTTTGACTGTAGTCCAAATCATCACCATGCTTGACTGCTGGTATGAGGTGTGTGACCTCATATGTTATATTTGGTTATCTGCAGTGTTATGCATTAATACCAAACATCTCCCCTTGCTGTTAAAGTTGTTCTTAAAGTCTTTTTCATTTGTTCAGATGCATCTTTGCAATCCTAAGCTGTGCTGCAGAGCCTGAGATGTAGCTTTTGGGTTTTGGGTTGCTGTTTTTCTGAGCATCGCACAATTTCACTGTTGAGTGAATTTGCTAGGACCTCCACTGGTGAAATGATTGCCAAATGAGTTGAATGTTTTCCACTTGTGAATAATCTTTCCACTCATAATGGACTTTGAATTATTTGGAAATGGCCGCACAACTCTTCCGAGATTAATGGGTAGAAACAAATGTTTTTCTAAGGTCATTGCTGATATCATTCCTCTCTACTGTTACTGTCTTACATATCTGAATGCTCCAGACAAGCAAACTGCCAAAAACTTCTGGTTTTGTAGAGATGCTCACACTTGATGATCAAATAATCAGCTGGAGTTGTGTTACGGTGGGCTGTGTGGCAGACAAGGGTTTCAAAGAACAGAACCATGAATAATACTAAATCAAAGAACATAAATAAAACCAGAAAAGCATTCAAAGCAAATCCAACAAGACAAAAAAAAATAAATCAGGCCCGCCGTGTGGCCAGCAACAGCGATGAAACAGTTCAGGTGGCCGACTGGGAGGTGGCTCCGCCAGGGCTGCCCATTGTCACCGATTCTGTTCATAATTTTTATGGACAGGATTTCTAGGTGCAGCCAAATGGCGGAGGGCTTTCACTTAGGTGGCCTCAGAATGTCATCGCTGCTTTTCGCGGATGATGTGGTTCTGTTGGCTTCATCGGGTGATGGCCTCCAGCTCGCACTGGAATGGTTCGCAGCAGAGTGTGAAGCAGCGGGAATGAAGATCAGCACCTCCAAATCTGAGGCCATGGTTCTCAGCCGGAAAAGGGTGGAGTGCCCACTCCGGGTTGGGGATGAGTTCCTGCCCCAAGTGGAGGAGTTCAAGTATCTCGGGGTCTTGTTCGCGAGTGATGGGAGAAGGGAGCCGGAGATCGACAGAGGGATTGGTGCTGCGGCCACAGTGATGCAAACGCAGTGATGCAAACGCAGTGATGCGGACGCTGCACCAGTCCGTCGTGGTGAAGAGAGAGCCGAGCGTAAAAGCAAAGCTCTCAATTTACCGGTCGATCTACCCCCCTACCCTCACCTATGGCCACCTATGGATGGAGTTCAGGAACAAAACCTCGGCTCTCTCCTCCTCTGGGGAGACATAATCAGCCGGCATGATCATGGATCAGGAGCTGGCTGGCCCAGAAACACAAAACTGACTGTTATTAAGTACCTGAGTTGTAGAGACGGCCAGCTCCTCATCCTCCAACTACATTCTGAGGCAGAGGAGGAGTAGTCTAAACATGGTGAGGTGGACATGCTCACCCGCTACTGCGGTGGTGGCGATGTCTACAACGTGAACATGCTTTCCCACTGCTGCGGTGGCGACTTGGACATGGACGTGCTGAAGGACATCATGAGAAGCGCCAGTTCCCGGGCCTGCAGCACCTCTTTTAACCTCTGTTACAGTGCTGATTACTGCAGATGAGTCTGGGAACTGGAGGAGGCGGGGATTCTTCCTCAGAAGAGCTATGGCCGTGTTGACCATAATTTCAATGCTCCCTAGATCGGGAGCCTTGAGAGTGTGTATGAAGATCTTGTGGAGTAATTTCCTTGCAACACTCGAGCAAGGCTGAGTCCGATGGGTCCATAACCTGGTCGCGTTTTTCTGTCATGGTGGGCTGTGTTGCAGGCAAGGGTAAGACCCAAATGCAGGGAACAGAGGGAGCAAGAGATACAACGGATTAAGAGATATTTAATATTTAATATGGGACTCTCCATCATTTGACCTTAGAACCGAAGAAGCTTCTCGGATGAGAGGTGAAACGTCTTCAAGCAACTTAAAGAAGTCCAGACGCTTTTCTTTCCAAGCTCCTTAGACTACAATGACCTGGATGACTGAGAACCTTCACAGACAGTAAGCATGCACACAACAGGACTAGAGTCCTGTGAAAACTTGTTCATGGTTTGAGTCAGGATTTTATGTCTGCAATAGGTGGACTGTGGCTCAAGCAAATCAGCTTTCTTTCTGACATGCTGTGAAATGTGTAGCAATCTACAGTGCCCCCTGCATACCTGGAAAGGTGGTTCTCAGCTTTGATAGCAGTCTGAGCCATAGCGCAGAGGGGGAAAAAAACAAAACTACCAAATCCCCCCTGCAGTTTCTCAACTATCTGCTCTCTTCAGGCATCCAATATTTCACAAGACGGTGAAAGTAAATTGCTAAAGGTGGATACACTGGTACAGGCAACAGTGGCAAGAGGTGTGGACAGTATAGATATGCAACATGAGGTGAAAAGGTGGAAAATCCCCAAACGGCTCATGAAAAATTCCCCATCTGTATACTCTCAGCCCAGAATAAATCTCAGCAATTTCTGTCACTTTTATGACTTTTTTCCCCCCATACTTTTAAGTAATTTGCATTTTCATCTCTTGCAAGGATTCTACATTGTGGGATCAAAGTCCCACTTTAACTCATTAGTGGTTAAGATGGAAAATTAAATTCCCAGCACTCCTATATGTAGCTATCCACAATAACCGCAATTAGCAAACGGTAAAAAGGCCAACACAGAAATAATTGCTCAGTTTGATTTATATATATACTCTTCTACTGAAATGTGAGTCAGAAGACGATAGAATTCTATTTGTATTCAATTAATTCTGCATGTCTTGCACTCATTCCTATGCAGCCTCCACATAGCTGTCAAAACCCCGGTGCTCAAAATAGCACTCAAGCTATTTGCCTGTCACCCAACAGCTCACATCTGTGAAACTATAAAATTAAAACTAAACACAAACTCTTCGCTGTCACGTGCTACACTTACTTTGTACCATAGCTCAACTTCATCCATTGTGTGCATGCTGGGATTCAGAACATGCATCTTTTTTCTTCTTCTGTTACCTACACTCAAAGGATCTTTGCTCCTAATATTTGTTTCTCTACTAGTAACAGCGCACTATGCTTCTCATTGGATGCAGATCAAATCACACATAAGCACATCCTGTTTATACCAATAAATATGCCATTGTGAGTTTTACCATTACAATTAAATCAGTTTTCAAATATCTCTGAGAGAATCAAATTTGAAAAACAGCATTGATCTGTGTTCATATGACAGTCTCAGTTCGGCTGAGGCTCTTTCTCCATTAATCTCCAAGGATGAAAATCTCCTTGTGCAGCTGTCGCGTTCATGCAATGTATCAGTGTTGGCGTTTAGTCACGCTTTTAAGTATATCTCCTCAATCTCTCCTCAATATCTGGATTGTGTATTAGAAACCATTTGCATCAAATAGTAATCGGTAATTTGAATTTGAAATCCTTCTTACACACAGGGTCTTTAATAATCAGGCTCTCTTTTTTAAAGACCTGCTGTTGTGATTTGGCACGATATAAATAAATAATGAGTTGAACTTACATTTAATGAGTTGCGCTTTCCCAGACAACTTAAATATTATAGGAAAAAAACTGTTTTGCTGAGCTAGACTACACTGAACCTGTGTCTACGCTGAAGCAGCCTCTCTGACAGTGTCCTTTGGTAGTATATAGTGTAAGCCTGAAGGCAGATTAATTTAAAAATCTGACCTGCTCTAACTTAATATTGTGAAATGAGAACCAGCAGGTCTCACCTGGCCTGCAGGTTCTACATCTCCACAAGCATCTAGGAACATTTCAGTGAAAGTATTAACTGACCTTGTATTTGAAATCTACATGATCATCTTTCTTGACAATATGCTGTTGGCTAGCTGGCTCAAGTTGAAGCAAATTATCTCCCCAAAAATGTTGAATAACTTAAAAGAAACATGTAGAGCAAGAGCAATTCTTGTACTTGACATCACAGAAACTGTACTCGGTCTTAAAGAACATCGCTCCAGTTTTAAAGTCATTACTCTCACAGTGAAGAATAAACAGAAAGCCACTGCGGAAAGTGAAAATTACCTAAAGCTTACAATACCAGAATTATGAAGATTATACTGAGCAAAGGCATTACTTAGCTTGTTTCTGTTTTTATGTGTGCTTTAGCATTTTGGCAGTGGTTGATGTCGTTTTCTCACAGAACTTTATTTTCTATACTTCAGGAAAGTTTGTTAAGGAGGAAGAGTAGGAGTCAGAACTAAGCAGGAGTCAGTGATAACAGTTATGACACTGATTTATTCAGACACAACATGAAAGAAGAACCTGCGTTTGAGCTGGGTTGTAATGCAGCTTGCAGAGGCAGCGCCAGCTAAAGGCAGGCTAAAGCTACCTAAAAATGAAGCCATGTTTGAGGTGTGCCAACTGAATGCATAGTAAGGTATCATATGAGCCTTTAGTTGATGTGGGCTGGCTAAGATTTGTTATTATCAGATCTCCCAGAATTGCAAGTTGAAGTTAATTACAGTAAGTTAAATTTATTTAATCTCAAAATTTTGTTTTTGGTTTTTTTCTTCTATGTTGTTCAATGAGCAGCTGTTTTTTTTATAAGTTAGTTTGGCTCACTACTTACTAAAGCTCTGCAACACAGTGAGAACATAAAAGCACACTAATAAAAATGTGTCTACCAAAGTGATTTGTTTCAATGATGATTGACTTTGCAAGTTGTATTAAATAAGCAGTTAAATTAATTTGCCATGTACACATGTATATGCGTTATTTTCAAGCTAATTTATATTGTTTGTAGATTATAATGTTTGTGTTTGAAATGCTGTTTGTCTTCCGTTACTCACAGTTTCTGCCTACATATGAAAAAATAAGTATTAGAGGAGAACGGAGATAATGGTTGCTTCAGTGAGGATGCAAGAGTGCATTTCTCTGTTACCTAGGAAACTACAACACAGCTAACAGCACTTTTCATTCACAGAGTGGATAGGTGCTCATGTGGAGGTCAGTCATGATTATCACTTTATCTGATTTTAGTGTTACAGTAGTTACTTTACTTTTCACACATCTACACTATTAAGAGAAAAGAAGAGACTGTTGGAAATTTAAATATCCATCCTGTGTGGCGTTTGCAGCCTGGAGATAAAACATGCAAGACAATGTCTCAGACCTCTAAAGATGTTGCAGTTTCGAGTTATATAAGAGCACAGCTAACACAATCACAAACTAAGACCGACAAACCTGCCTCTTCTTTTGGAAAATGACTTTCATATGATTTTTCTATATTGTTTAAAATGTTTTGGGCTTTTATATCTTTTAAAATTGAAGGACATAGGTAAGAAAATTAAAAGCTGTTTTTGCATTTCATTTACATCAAATATACAGGAGTATATTTTCACTTACTAATCCTGTTCTCATGCTGTCCTACCATGGAAGCACAGCATGAGTAGAGGTCTCTTTTTTTCCTCTTGTACTTTCCCATTCTAGTGTACATTTCAGTGTTTTTCTGTAACGCTACTGATCTCTGACTTGTATCCCCATGTAATGTCTGTGTTGTGTGTGTAAGGTCGGGGGGGTCCCATTTCACTGCAGGGCAACCTGCATGTGGCAAATAAAGCTTTGATTGATTGATTGATTGAAAATGAAACACGTCTAATTAAATATTTCATTACAACCAAATAACTTACAACATGGCACACAGTGAGTAGTTGACTGAGACACAGCAATGCAGAACTGACAGGCTGCACGCTTCGCTTTAACAGACAAAAACCAAAACAAACAGCAACAGCATGTATTTATCATAGTAGTATTATGTTCATATGTATTATATTAGTTCATATTAGTAGCATTTTTCAATAAATAGTACATTAAAGGAAACTGGAGGAAAAATAACCAATTAATATTCAACATAGCCATGTCATGATCCTGGGTTTTGTAACCTTGCATTTTCTGTTTGATATTTTCCATTTGAATTTGTTGTAGTTTTTAAATATTACATTTGCTTGGGTTAGGTTTTCATTCAGATTTTTTATTCATCATTTTCTTTGTTATTCTCAGGTTTTCTGGCCTTTGTATGTTCCCCAGGCCTAGTCTGTGTTTCTGTCATATCTTCCGTGTTTAGTCAGTTTTGTCTTTGTGCTTACTTTGGCCTGTCAGGTTTATGTGTTAGTCTCAGTCTTGCTTTGCTTCCCTCTTGCTCGTTGATTGATTCTGTTCACCTGTGCCTTGTTTTCCCCAGCTGTATCTCTTTCCCTGACTACCTCATGTCTATTGAAGTCCTCAGTTTTCTTCTGTTCTCTGTCACATCGTTGTCATTCCCTCCTCGTGTGTGCCCTGTTTTTGCTGCAAGCTCTAGTTTAAGTTCAGGCTGTGTTTCTTGTCGTTTTGTATTTTGTTTCCTGAGCTCCAGCAGCTTTTTAAGTTCTGTTAAGCCTGTCTGCCAATTCCTGCATTTTGGGTAAACTCTCTGCCAGCCACACACCTTCCCATGACAAGCCAGGCTTTCTTTGCATTTGCTGGCTCAACAAAATCTTCTCACCTGTAGACAACTCACTATTTCACGTTGGTCCCTACTGTCCTCATGTGCATACCACACACTGGGCCTTATTCCTGTGCATGCACACTGTTTAGTATAAAGCCGAGCTTTTCAACAAGATACTGTCACAAAAGGGCTGCTATGATCGATCCAGCCAACTACTCCCACCTCTAATCGAAGGACAGGTTGTAAGATCTCAGACCCCACAGGGTTATGATTGCAGGTGTTGTGAAAGAGCTGTGTAAAGAGCCTCGATCTTACTTCATTCATTCTGGTGGGAAGACGTACAGGAGAAATTGCAGACACATAGACCTACACAGACACAGCTGAGCCTGCTGCTGCTCAAAAAGTCACTGATCAAAAATACAGTGAGCTTGAATCTGTGGATCAAAGTAATGATATAGTCCAGTTTAAGATCATCACACTGAATTTTATTTCTTGTGCTGTGATTATTCTAAGTTTCTCTTGTGTATAAGGATCCACCAATTTTGTCAGTCACATGAAGCATTCACTGAAGAAAGGGGATGTAGACAACTCAATGTTTCATGCTGTTCTCTGTTGTCCTAATGTGCACACTGGTCCTTATTCCTGCGCATGCATATTACTGCTGGGTTTAACAGGTTCGACTTTATGCTAAAGACTCACATTCTGTATGTTACCTGGCAGTTAATAAACCACATTCAAGCAATGCTGTTTGTTCTTTTTTTAATAATTGTGAACATCCAACAGCACCTCAGATCATGTGTTGTGTGTAATTCTAAAAATATGGATTTTTAATGCATTTTTGTCCGTGTGTTTGTTTGCCTAACAAGGACAGGGACGCTGTTTAATTTTGCTTCATATTGATGATCAGTTCTTTTTGCCACAACTTTTTCCAAGTCATGTGCATGCTTAAATCTAAGCTCACCACTCCATAGAAACAGCAGATAAGATAGTCATTATATGTTTTGGGTTAATTTGTGTTTCAAATGTCTTTATTACGAAGACTGATCCTGCGTTTAGGGATCATTTGTAGCATAGGTGGGAGGACACAAGACTATTAGATCAGAAAGTGTTAATATTATAAATATAGTCTATGATATCATTAGGAAAACACTAAAATCATTCCACTACAGAAAGCAGAAAATCCCTTCTTCATCTCTCTTCACTGTTGAATCATATGGCCACAACTAAATGATCTCCTTTGAGAACTAGCAGACATCAATGCGACACGCATGTTAGTCAAGGTCAGCCTGGCCCCAGTCTTTATATTCTTTCAAGTGATAATTTGTGAAATTACTGCTAAGACGCACAGTAAAAGAACATGACATTAGCTATGACATTAGTGAAAAGAACTTTATTGAATTAGCATTTCGAAAGAGAGATATTCCATTTTCCCCTGTACTTTTGAACCAGTACTTAGATGAGCTGCATCTTAAGAATTAAAACCACTGGCTTGAAAATGTAGTTATACAGTGGAACCCCGACTTACGAATACCCCATTTAACGGAAAATTCAAGTTACGAAGGCACTTAACACTTAAACCCCCGCGAGCCATCATTTTAGGGATTCCTACCTATAAAACCCGGAGAGCAGTCAAATGGTGGAAGTGGAAGCTAAATTGGCTAGTCATTCATATGTATATTAGGCTGTTAAGTAGGAATTCTGGAGGGAGGGGAGTGGGAGTGGGGGAGTGGAGTGTTTCAGTTTGCCATCTTGGGGAGAAATCAACACACATGGGTGTATGTCCTTTGTTGCTGACATTTATTGATAAAAACAGTACAAAAAACCAACCATTTGTACACATATTTACAAATAATTCAACATTGTCAGCAATCACTCACAATCCTGGCACTGCCATGGTACCTGTAGTCTGCATTTACCACATGTGTATCTTTTGCAGTGAACACATCGCACAGTGGCCTGATTTTTCTTGCATTTGTGTTTGACCTGACACGTGGCTCTTTTTCCAGGGCTCGGTGTGGAGGGTTCTGCCCGAAGCAACTGATCTTTTCTTGCCTTCTTCGCAGCTACATGAGAGTGAGCCAACTCTGTTGCAAGCGCCACCAGGAAGTCCACCCGTCTTTCCTTTGTCCCGGTGCATGCTTGATACAGCACATGTGCATTCAGTGCTGCCATGTCAATCATGTTATAAAACACGGCGACTGGCCAGCGCCGTGTTCCTTTGCGGACAGTGTACTCCCGAACCATCTGGTCCATCACATCCACGCCACACTTTGTTTTGTTGTAAAGGGTGACAGTGTTTGGCTTCCTTTTGGTGGTGTTATCAGTCTGAACCACGCTGTGCATGCTGCTAAGAATATAGACTGTCTTCTTCCGTTTGGCCGCATACGCCGTCAGCGTGGCAGCAGAGGTTGAAAACACCTAAGAAATAAGATAAATTGTTATTTTCATAGCCCTTTTACACACAATGAAACACATAAACATAGAACCACAAAAGACCTGTAACATACCTGAGTGGTGAATACATTGCGATCTGTCTGTCTAGTGGATTGAGGAATTTCCCTGCGAATCCTGTTGACTGTGCCGAGGATGGTGGTTTTCCGTCTAAGAAGTTTTTGTGCCAGTGAAAGCGATGTGAAAAAATTGTCCGTGGTAACATTTCTGCCCTTGTCTAGGAATGGTTCCATCAGCCTCATTACTACATTTTCAGAAAGTCTCTCCCCAGTGGGACGACTGGGGTCCTTGCCAAGATATGGGAAGACATTGCAAATGTACTTGGATTTTAGGTCGCAAGCCACCCAAAACTTGATCCCAAACTTGTCAGGTTTACTTGCAATATACTGCAGGAAACAGCACCGAGTCTTTGATGGGAAAAGCTGTTCATCAATGGTGATATGTAGACCAGGGTTGTAGCACGTGATGCAGTTGGTGACAAATGATCCCCACACACTGGAAATTGCAGCAAACTTGTCAGTCTTTGCTCGATCACAGCGGGTGGACTTGTCATCAAAGCGTAGGTGTTGCATGATGTTTTGGAAGCGGTTTCGTGCCATAGTTCCAATTATCTGTGGGTTTCCCAGGTTTGCTGACCAGCAGTCATTTACAGATGGAAGCCTGCAAACCCCCCGCAAGATCACAATTGCAATAAATGCCATTAGTTCAGGGAGGTCCATGAACCAATGAACATGCTCCGTTTGCTGTGCATGTTGAATAGTCCATTCTTGAATGCTACGAAGCAAAATGCCCAAGTAACGAAATCCGCTGGCTCTGATTGGCTGAGCCCAGAATGCCTACAATGCCCACACTGCCTTCCGAATCATGTGACAACCCCCTTGGCATTCGTGGTTGCGCTTCGCTGTTCCACTTGAACGACGTATTGCTGTTGCAGTTAGCAATTAGCCTATAGCCTATCGTTCGCTCAAAAGGCGCGATGGGTGCTTCGACTTATCCTCGGGAACGAAATAATTTCGTAAGTCGGGGTTCCACTGTACTCTTTAATTTTTGAGGTAAGTGACATGTCCCTGTGGTTCTACAAAAACAAAAGTTAAAAACATGGCACATCAGAGCTGATGTTGGGTCATGATCTCGTTCTCATTCTTTACCACAGGTCAGGGTGGAACATAAATCAATAGCTTTGCTTTCATGCTCTGCTCTCTCTTTACTGCAACAGCGCCCACATTACTGCAGATGCTGCACCAGCCTGTTTATCAGTATCCTGTTCTACTTGCCCTAAACTTGTGAATATGACCCCAAAATACTTAAACTTTGCACCTTGGGACAGCAGCTTGTGCCTGACCTTTGAGTGCACTCTATCCCTCTCCAGCTGACAATCATGGCTTTAGAATTTAAGGTGCAGATTCTAATCTCATCCACTTCACACTGCCAGAAACTGCAACACTGCAAGCCGCAGGTCAAGTTTCAAATGAAGACAACAGCGCAATATCATCTGCAAAAAATTGAGGCCAGACCCTGAGAATATCAAACACTTCATCCTCCACACTTCGGATGCACCTGCAAATTCTGTAATTGTATTGTAAAAATCAGTGAAAAGGGAAGCTCTGCAGGACACCCGCAACCACTGGGAGCTACTCTGACTTAATGTGATATGAGCCAAGCCCTCACTATGGCTGTAGAGGGACCAGATATGACTAAAAACAACTAAAGCTAAAGATGAGTATTTTGTAGTCAGTCTTTGTGGCATCTGGCATCATGTTGTTAATGAGTCTAGCCTAAGTGTGGTCACATTCACTGCACACTGTGCTTCTCTTTTCCTGCTGTGTACACTCTGGAAGTGATGTGCACATCACTTTAAAACTAATGTTTGCCTCAATGTTATTCTCTACTCTCATTGATAGTGTATACCCATGGACCTATTAGTTATTCTACAGCTTTCCTTGATTTCATGCCCTTTTTTTCCCTTTCTGAGGAAAAGTAGATTAGGAAAAAGAAAAAGTTGTTTTTTTTAGTATGCAAACATACTCATAGCAAGCTTCTGTGTTTTGCATCTAATTCTAGTTTTTCTTTTTGTCTTCTCATCCGTTTTCTGATTGTCTCTGTGTTTAACGACTTTCATGTATGCCTCTTTCCCACCCAATATCTCACCCACAAAAATTACAGTTCATTTTTTTTCAGTATTTACCCTGTACCCAGTTTAATCCTATGGATTCCAGTTCCTTGTTTTTGGGGATTTCTGACTTTTCTCCCTTTTGATATTTTGTTTTCAGTGACACTAAAAGTTCACTTTTGCTAAACATCCACCCTCCAGTCTCCAACATTTGGGTCGTCAAATGTATTCTGACATGCAAAATAAGTTGCTAATGTTGAGCTGCTTATATAAAATATAGGCATAAACTTAACATAGAGAATTCCTTACAAAAACACTATACTTCTGACTCCAAAAGTTTCAGCATTGAATATTTTGTGCTTAAATTATTCCTGTCATGCACACATGAATCACTGTTATAATTTTAGTGAAGGAGAAGCCAGAAGGAAGAGGACAGGGAGTCCGCCATTAGGACATGTTTTCTGAAGTCTGAAATTTGTGTAATTGCTAGTTTTCTAATCACAAAATAATGTTGCCTGTGCTCCTTCTTGAGTCAGACTCAGTAACATAGTTGAGATGAGCATGAGTCATTAGAATCATCCTGAACTGTGAAGTTTACAAGAATGTAGGAAATGAAGTGTTACGTGCCTAAAACAATAAACTTTTCTTAACTTCTAGGAAAGTGACTGCACCTAGCAAAGAGAATGAAGAATACTCTTGACATTTAACCTGGTAATAAATACATTAGAAAAGACATTCCCAAAGTCAAAAGTGCTGTGGCCCACTTTAAAAACAGGAGATCACATGAGGCCCATCCAATCTTAAATCCTCCCTTTAATCAAAATAGGAGCAAAATTTATGTATTTACTAGAAAATTGTATTATGAAAAAAAAAAAAAAAAAACAAGGCTGCTGGACTATAAAATGTAGGTCAGAGTAATGAGTAATATTAAAAACTAGCCATCTCCTATAACCAGTTTTAATTCACATTTTATGTAAATAAACAAATTTAGAGAGGTAGGGTGCACATTTTTGAGAATCACTGCATTAGAGGGTTACCTAGGCAACCAGAGCCTTGAATGCCTTCAAATCGATGAGCGAGTTGCTTTCAGTGTGGACAGAGCTTTAGCATAGTTCAAATGACCCAAACACAACAGCTAAACAGACATTTCTGCACAAACATCTCTATTTGCAACACATAAACTACAGTCTGCTATAGTCAGAAGAAGAAGAAAGCATAAGCTGTTTTGAACTTTTCTAAGGTAGTTTAATTTACACCTACATGAACTGACTGCACTGCAAGAGGCCTCTGAAGAACCCTGAGCTGAGTGGACCATGACAAAAAAATCAGCTTGCTGAAAGAGAACCTATGTGCAGCAAGCTGGACGAGAACAAGGTGACAACGGACAAGCTTAACAAAGCAGGGGATGAGGAGAAAAAAAAATAAACTACAGGAGGACGGAAGGAATTCAAAATGCAAAGAAGGTATCTAAAAATATAAAGAAGAAATTGGTGGAAGTCCCACAAGCACTAGAAGAGGTGAAAGGGAGAAAGAGGAAGCACAAAAGGAAACTACAAATGTGAAATTGTTCTAAGTCCAGAAAAACTAGTAAGAGGACAAGATCAAAGTTATGGAAATAAAGACAAAAAAGTACTTAAACAGCTGAAAAATGCAAGAAAATAATGCAAATGAGATTCTGAAAAAGGAAGTAAACGAGGCAAAGACGGAGCTAAATGAAATGAAGAAGGCAAAAGAGCAGGAGAAGAAATCCAAGAACAGGAATTTCATTCAGAGCTGGTTCCAAAAGAGACTGATGGTTCAGCTCAGGCTAAGCAATAGTTTCCTCCCCACTTGCTCCACTTTTTATCCATCTTCTCCACTCTACCTTTAGTCCACTTCTTCTTTCTCCCTCATACTCATCCTCCCCATCCACCTTTCCTTCATCGCCCCCCTACCTTTTACTTCATCTACTCCAACCTCATTCCACTTCTCTTTGTTTTTCTCCACCTCTATTTCTTCAGCTAACTTAATAAGTCAGTCAATAATTCTGCATGTGCGACGATGCTATGATGCTTCCCATTGTGGTTGCTCTATAAAAACTGTTTGAGTCCAATACCAGAAAAAACCCCAACTTTAATGCCATTGATCAGTTCAGTTAAATAGGAATTTATCTATGTCATATATCTAAACAAGTTTTACTCTGACTGCACTGTAATCCCTAAACCTGACCATTATCTGATTTTGGTTGTGATATTCTTAAGGTAGCTGCATTAAAATTCACAAGTACTTGAATTCAAGCACATTTTTTCCCTCTTTCCAAATAACAGTCACAGTCCCGTGCACAGACGGTTCAGATTTGAGTCGTATGAGTGCCAAGTCAGTGAAAGTTTTTCAGCCCTAAAGCCACTGAGCTGCTCTGTTTGCTCCAAAACCAATTTGTCCTAAAACTGTGGAGCTTCTGCTTTTAGTTGATGCCGATCCACAGGAAGCATTTCATACTCACCATGGATGTTTAATAAAAATGCCTCGCTATAAAGCAAGAGACACATTCACAACCAAAAAAAAGTGGGATTTAGAATAGGGATTTAAAAAAAAGCAGGTTCATAAAACCGTATGATGAGCTGGCTAAAAACGTGATGGACAAGGTGCTTTCCTTAAATTTATTCCGGTTTGCCAGTAAAAGGTAACTTTTCCTAAGCTTGTTCAGTCACAAATGAAAGTAAAGGAGTGTGATCATCCATGTAGGGAGCCTTCCTCGCAGGAGCTGATGGAATCTTATCTTCAGTAGCTTCCTGACTGTTGCTGCTCGGATAACAGGACTCCTGGCAGTGCCCTTAGATAACTGCTGCCACAGAGCATGTGCTCTGCCAAATAACATAAAGCAGAATCAAAGCAGCTCACAACATTCGCACCACCGGCTGCATGTCTATACACATTAGTGACGGCTGAGGGAAGTAGATATAAAAGAGATAGCGGCTTGCAGACGAAGACGGAGGAAGGAGGCAAAGTGTGAAAACAATAAGGGCTCTATTTTCAGAGGGTAACTGGGTCAGTAAAGTGGTGTTCTTATCAGTTATTTTCCTCTGCCTGTGCGTGAGACACTACAATGACTAGTAAAATATCGAATAATAATAATATTGCTATAATGATTGTAGCGTATGTATGTATGTTCCCTAACTCCCCCGTAAATACGTTAATCTGGATGAAACAGGGTTATCAACATCTGTGTAGCTTTTGGGTACACATTATGTATTTTATGAGTAGTAGCTGTAGTAGCTCTCAAAACTAACGTATGTTCCTGTGCATTTTTAATTGTCCTTTTCATATATATTTTATGTGTAGTAGCTGAGTTCAAATGGCAACATTACGTGTACGTTACTTTTAAAAGTGGCGCAGGACCTTTCGTGTATGTAATGCTGTCTTGTAGGAAAATTTCCCCTCGTAGTAAATAGACAAAGTGAGTAAAATGTTACTGTGTCATTGAGCTTCTTTCTCAGACGGATCATGTGTAATATGAACATCCAATGCTGTAACACTGTAGATATTACAGCAAATAACAAATAGTCTAATTAATTATTTCGTTATTTATTTCACAGATTTTTTTTTAAGGGTAGGTAATCATGAGAGCTCCCATCTGAATTAGTGACGAAGCCAATAGCAGGACGCTATCATCTTATTCAAAGTTAGTATTTTCACTGCAAATCTTGTTCTTTGTGTTTATACACATGTCGTTTCCTGGCTGAGTTGCAGCTGAGTTACAGGAAGACAAAAAGCTGTCCAGTGTAAAAGTTTTGAATCAGGTACTGATGTTATGAATTAGATTCAGATGTGAAGTTATCTCTATACACACATAAAGATCAGTTGCCTTGGAAGGAAAAAAGATATTCAATACATTTAGCAACTAACTTGAATCAGTCTAAATCAGCAGCATGACCACCTGTTCTGTTTGTCTGACCTTGTCCATTGTTTTGGCCGATCGTCTCTGCACAGGCAGAACTCCAAAGCTGCATCATCATTTTATTACTAACAGAGCTGACAGTGATTGGCAGGCTTGTCCAATTACAGCTGCAACTGGCTGACACCAGTGCAGGTCAACAAGTTTTCATTTTTGGACAACAGTTGTCAAATAGTCCAAATGATTCATGACCATGATCAACAAGCTTACCATTGAAAGCTGTTACTGTCCAGGTCAACACGAGTCTGTAAATAATGCATCGGGGGGACTGATATAATTTGTGTTATGAACCAATTTGTTTTTTTGCATATCAAAATAAAACCACAGAGATTTCCTCCCTGTGGTCAACACTAAGATATTGGGAGAGGAAGTGTGCGTGAACTGATTTGTAAGTCTTTGGGATACTGGCCTGAAAGAACTCTGACATTCAACCCAAGCATGGCAGAAGAGTGACAGTGATAAGTAGAGTTGCTTCTAACAATCAACAGCGACCACCCTGTGACTGGTTTGCAGCTGAGACAGGTGTGTCTCATGCAGGTGCCTTTTTAATAGCAAATGTACAAAGAAATGTATCTGAAGCTATAGTACTGTGCAAAACTTCTTGACTAGCCCCTCATTTCTTTAGTTGAATCTATGGAAAACGTCATAAAATAATATTTTCTTATCTATTAGCTGAAGCATGGTGGGGATGTTAAAAACACAGAGGAAACTGGACAAGTGGAGGAGACTTAAAACACTATCAGTAAATCAAGTTATATCCTGAAATTCATGCCCTTGAAAATTAAAGAAAATTTCTAGCAAAGTCCTGACACAGGACCATCTACTGTTCACTTAAGTCTCATCAGAAATGGTCACAGTGGATCGGCAGCTGTCAAGAAGACAGAAAACGGCTGAAGTATCCCAAATTACACGGGAACTGAACTGAAAATCAATGCCAACGGGTCTGATGGAGTAAAATGGTAAATGGTAAATGGCCTGCATTTGTATAGCGCTTTTCTAGTCCATAGGACCCCAAAGCGCTTTACACTACATTCAGTCATTCACCCATTCACGCACACATTCACACACTGGCGATGGCAAGCTACATTGTAGCCACAGCTGCCCTGGGGCGCACTGACAGAGGCGAGGCTGCCGGACACAGGCGCCACCGGGCCCTCTGACCCGGGAGTGATGAATCCAAATGTGGAATTTTTGGTTTCAATTTTTGTTTCCGCATGAACAGAGGAGGTCAGGAGAGGTACAACAGTGAGTGTCTACAGCATTCTGTAAAACAAGGTGGAGGCTCTGTTATAGTTTTAGACCTCATTTCTGTCTGTGGTCTTGGAGAGCTTGCTGATGCTAAATCATTTTGATCTAGGGGAAGTCTTTGATTGGTAACAGCTCCAATGATCCCAAACACACTGGCTGTGCAGAAGAAAGAAAAGCATAACTGGATAGACAAACACATAGTTGAACACTATCAGTCATGGATTGGTCTCTTCAGAGCCTGGACCTCAACATTATTGAAGCAGTGATGGATCATCTTGACGGAGAACAGAAGAAAAGGCAGAAACATCAGAAGAAGAGCTTTGAATGTCCTTTAAGAAGCCTGGAGAACTATTCCTGAAGACTACTTAAAGAAATTAGAAGAAATGGTTCATTAAGGTGCTCATACTAGTGATTTTCCAGCCTATTAGAATTATACAAACTCAGTTTTGAGTGTGTGTTCGTCTTATGTTAGTCACTCTCATCGTGGCTTTTTCTCACCTCCTAACAGAAGTGAAATGATTTTGATATTCTAATATTAATGTTTCAGTTCTTTTGATTTTGATTGAATTTTGACAAGAATAAATTAACAGTAAATTGTTGTGATGACCTTCAAAACCTCTCGTCCCATGTTAGTGACTGATATGAGCAAAAATCATTTTTGCATTTATTTCCTATTAGCTGCACCCTCGTCACCCAAACAATTAGTCAGACACTGTGAAA
Organism: Diplotaxodon limnothrissa; assembly: GCF_057381915.1. Classification (NCBI taxonomy): domain Eukaryota; kingdom Metazoa; phylum Chordata; class Actinopteri; order Cichliformes; family Cichlidae; genus Diplotaxodon; species Diplotaxodon limnothrissa. The sequence continues at coordinate 17,128,191 of NC_140601.1, read as the reverse complement.
ACCACCGGTGCATCCTGTCTGTGTGTATGAGTCTGGGAACATCTGAGTGTGTTCCTGCTCATGCACATGCGCTTATGGGATATTCCTTAATGAGAACGGTGTTTTTGTCCTTAACAGGTCAGCAAAGCCATGAATAGAATACAGAAGTGCGTCAGCTTCAAGCTTAATGGAGTAGAAATAAACAAACCACTCTGATGCGTTCAGGTTAGCAGCATTTGGAGGCTCTTCAGTGCTGAGTAATAAGTGCAAAAAGGCTGGAAGAGATAGAAAGACAACATTAATTAATATCTCACTAAAATGGCACCAGTATGGATTTCTAGCTGCACAGTTTCACTCTGAGTCATTGGTGAATATGTCCTCTATGCCAAAACATTCTGCAAAAGCCATTCATTAGTAAATTGGAAATCTATTTGCGACAAGTAATTAGTCGTGTTTCTTCACACTAAATCTCAATCATTCGAAATCTGTTGTGATCCTAATTCTGAAAGATGGCAATATTAATCTTGTAATAGCTTGCACCAGAAGTAAGCAGCAAATCACCAAAATACCCCAAACAAGTTCAACAAGGCGAGCAATGCAGTCATTTCAAATGACAATGATACAGTGAAACAATGACAATGATAAGCAGCATCAGATGGACAAAGAAGCACTCAGAGGTGTTGAACGCTTGTGTTAGAGCCCAGTCTTCATTTCTAAATGAATCTGTAGCCTGAAAAAAGAAGCTTTATAGTCCTGTTTTTGTTAAAAGCCCTGCAGCCTTATTTTGCACCAGACAGAAGAACAAACTCTGACTGGGGTCTGAGTAAAACCTATGAGTAGCAGAGAAAATGAGTAGTGAGTACAAAATGAGTATTGATACTGCTATTAAAGCCTAAAGGACAAACAAGATTTAATTCGGAGACGTTCGTCAGCTGCAGAGAACTGAGCCCCTTTGGCCCTGATCAGTGAAACAGGTGTTACTTTGTCTTAGCCATGTTATAAATGGCTAACAAAGTCTGTCAGCCTTCAAAGATTATCCCGTGTTGTCATGCTAGAATTCGGATCTCACAAAACAAAATCAGCTGCCTGTGTCTGTTGTTTATTTAGAATTATTCAGGAGAATTAGTCGTATTAGTTCACCGGCTAGAACTTAAGTATTCGAGGGATTTAGGGGCTACTGTCAGCGAGGAATAATATCAGAGCACTTGCAACAGTTGCAAGTATCAAAAAACATCTGGTACAATTCACTTACATCAACAAATGAAAAAAGATCGCATCAATTATTCACAAATTACAGACATTTGTATTCACAGGCTGAAAAGTAATGTACTGAGAAACTCTTGGGTTGATATTGCAGAATGTTTTGGGTCATTATCCATGTACGCTGTGAAGATTTGCAGTATTTGAGTAGAGTACAGCCCTGTGGACTTCAGAATTCATCCTGCTTTTTCTATCAGCAGTCACAATATAGCTTTTTGATTATTCTTTTTGATACACCCTGTATTAAAGGCACTTTTATTGTCTTCTGTGGTCTTTCAGCCCTTTTGGTGTTGACCAGATTGTTGATTTGGTCAATCCTAAAGTTTTTGCTGTCTCTCTGGCAGGTTTATTTTGGTTCTTCAGCCTAATGATGGACTCCTTCACTTGCATCAACATCTGTTTGATTTCCATCTGCTTAATTTGTCATAAAATGAAGAGGGAACAAGTCTCACCTGGTCATTAAATGTACGTCAGTCACACATCTAATTACATCCAAGCTTATAAAAATGGAGGATATTCCTAAACTGTTTAAACCCCTTGAGTTAAAGCTGAAGTTTGCACTTCAATGAGGCAAAGAAATCATATTGTTTTGTAAATGGAGCATAACAGAAAGGCATCATCACACAACTTTGAATCTTTCTGCTTAAGGCTGATGTAGTGGGTTACTTTATTGTAATAATGTTAGAAAATAATTAACAGACAGCTTGGTGAAGCAGTTTGTATGATTAGTATCCAGCCAAATGGGCTTCTGCGCTTAATTATCTGTCTCTGTAAATAGGTATATGTTAAAATGTTAAAGTGTTACACAGATTTTAGAAACAAAGCTGCGATGGATTGTGGAGCCTGTGCATAAGCAAAGGAGTTATTTATCTAATGTGTTTAGAGCTGTATAGGGTTATCTATAGCATACTGGTATCATTTGCTCATGATTTAATGAAGGTAAACACTGTGGAGAGTTGTGTTTAATGACACTGCACTCTGACCTGGCTCTTCTCAAATTGGAGCTTGCAGATTTATCAGTGCAGCTGTCCAGCTATCTTCAGCTGGCTGCTGGAAATTAATGAACTTAGGGAAATACTTTTCATAAAGTAAGAAGCAGCTGTGGATAACGGATGCTATAAGAAGGAATTTATATTTATTTATTTGTGAATGCACACATTTTGCCTGAAGCACATAAAATATTTTAAAAATGTATTTAGATAAATCTCATTGCTGAGAAGTTTTAATTAAAACTTCTTTACTTGCCGTTTATAAGTTAGGTTAGATGGTATATATTTTGTGGAAGATAAGTTCTTTTTAAATGTGCAAAACACTTCTTTTTCAGCACATCTAATAAAATAGGAATACCTTCAGACAGCTGTGTGTACTGTCAGGAAAATAACCATGGCCTACATCGGATTTGGTATCATATTTTTGTTGTTGAAGAAATTGATGCTTTGTTACTTTTTGGTTTGACTTTAAGACCTACACTGTTCCACCTATTGCCAAATGCACTACTGCTTGGTCTCTTGGTCTTTTTTTAACTGTGTGCTAGGTTTTACTTACAGATTTTCCATTTCTTGGTCACATAAATCTAACCAAAATCAACAAAAACTCGAAATTTCTTTCTTTTCTTTTTTTAAATCAGTGGTTCCCCAGCTATTTCATCTTTTAGGTCTCCACTATTTTGCTGTAACTTACTGACAGGCTAATTTCCCCTCTCTTCTCTCTGTTTCACAGTTCATACTGTGTATAAACTGTATATGAAAATGTTTTGTATGCCGGCTCCAAACCTGGGGAAACATTGTTTTTGACAAAATGTTAAAACAATGATAAATATAATAAATATCGCCTTGTGTTTATTTTAGTAAATGAAGATGCAGGAGTTTAACATTGCTAAAATATATATTTTCCAAAACCTGTAACAGATTCTACCCTTCTCATGACCTCATCTTGTTAGTAATCTACCTTTTCATATCGTTGCGCTATGTGACTGTGTTTGTGTTTTCTCTTTTTTTTTTTTAAATCTTTCCCCGCTGGCTCTCCTTGATTTGAATGATGTCAAGTATTTTCACCACTTGACTTTGCTACCAAGAGTCAAGCAGTAACTAATCTCTGGAAACAGATATCTGCATGTGAAAATAAAGACTAAGCTTTCTGGTTTCTGCAAGCTTTGGTTACGTTAAAGTACAAAAATCACTTGAGTGTAAAAGAAGGGCCTAGGTTTAACATTTGTCACTCCCTGATTGGCCTTGTATCACATGACCATATGCCCAGCCCGTCCCTGCTGGTGCTTTATTGGTGCACAAATATGCACAACTGGGTGATTTTTCTGTGCAGTCACAAAATTGAGTGCATTGGTGGACAGGTTTACTGGACACACATTATTTGTTGATTTCTATTTTTACTTTTAGGATTTTTTTTCACTGCATGGAGTATAGTTCTTGATGACCCAGATGAAGTCCACAGGTCAAAACACGTTAGAAATACAGCTGTTCTTTATACCACAAATATAACTGCAGATGAAACTTCCTTAGTTGTAAAAAAATTGCCCATTGCAACATTAAAAATTCGACTCATCCAGCAATTTACCTTGATCCAGAACTCTCTGTCATCCAAAATGAGATTAGACGGAAATATGGTGTTGCTTCAATAATGTCTGTTTCTTTGAGTCTGTGAGCCACCAAGACGAGGAAAAGTTTGAACACAGCTCCTCAATGCTGACGGATGACTGCAATAAATAAGCTCATTTGAAATAATCACCATGCTCCCTCTTGTCGCCTCAAACACCTCGTTGGACAGATAAATTGCTTGCTTGTTTGTTCTGTTTACCACAGCTCCTTATTCTTCGCTAATAATGTCAGCTGTTTCTTTGATTTTCACGCTACTGTGGTATCTAACAAAAACACGGGCAGCAATCACACCACTTCTCCTGCCCGGACAGTTGCTTGGACTTCCTTGGCTCGGTTGGACACTAAGTTCAAGACATTAAAGATTAAGACACTTGTGTTAGAAGACCTATTTCAGAGCTTTATGGAGTCTCCATGTGTCATGGTTCTGGGTTGGTGACCCACTGTTCTGTTGTTTGGACTTTTCAATCTTGTTAAATTCATTTTGAGTTTGAGAATTGAGCCTATTTCTGGATGTTATTATGTTGGGTTTTCTTGATCCCAGTCATGTCTCGGTTTTCTGTCTCCCTTAACTGTTCCCATTCTTCATGTTCCATCCTTGTCTCCCCATGTTTGTTTATCCTGGTGATGTGCTTGCGTGTCCTTGTTTGAGTCTTGGTGTGCGTGCTACTTCCTGTTTTGTCAGTCCCTCGTCTCATGTGCATTGTTTTCAGTTTTGCGTCTCCTGTCTTGCTATTTGCAAATTTGTTCCTGCAGTGTTCCCATGTGTTTCCACTTTCCTGATCATTCCTCTGTATTTCTCCCTTTTACCCGGTCCTTTGGTTTCCCACTGTTTAGCTTCCCAGTTTAGGTTTGTCTATCGACCTAAATAAACAGCACATCGCCAGTTAACCCCTGTGTCCACACGTCTGCATTTAGGTCCCCTCCTCTGCTCTGCAGACTATGACAACCATGTACGAATGATTAAAATGATGGAGGTATTTTCCTAGTGTAGCTAGAAAAAAAGGCTTCCAGTTACTGCTTTATTTGGCAACTAAGAGCTGTATTTAATATTGATTGTTACTTATTTTTTGAGGGATATTCAACTTAGGAATATCCAAGTCAGTAGGATAGGAGATGCTGGGATCTGGGAAAGAGATCCAAAACAATGGTGCTTCACTATGTGCACTCCATCTCTCCCTCTTGTGCAACTTTATAACCACAGTAGTAAAAGGCTCATTGTCCTGTTTTAATGGCGAAGCACACAATGGCCTTGCACTTCGATTTTCTAATAAGCAGACGTTTGTTCTTGTCCTTTTAGATTCACAGTTGACAATAACATTACCTGTTACTCGAGTAATGTTACTTGTTTCACCGTGCACACTCTGCAGGGTGCAGCACAGAGATTTTACCTAGCAGTCCTTTATTACGTCATGTAGATACAAAAAAAAGTTTATGAAAAATATTCTCTAGGGACACTGTGTCTCTAACTTTAAGTCTAATGAGGGCTGCAATTCCCTTGATAATTGTCAACACACAATTAAAGCTAATAAATTGATGTTCTTTTAACCTTTTGCAATTCTGCACCCATTTGCCCCCTATTAACAGTTTGAAGCAGGTTTGAAAGCAGGTTGCTAATTTAAAAGAATCAAGAGTGTGGATACTTACCCGTGACAGGTAAATACCAAGAATTTTTAACTTGCTTCAACCAATGGAAACGTAACAAACAATTACCGTGGTTGCAATAAAGGAAGGAATATGAGAGATCTAATGAAACTGCAAATCTTACATCATTAAATTCACTTCATGTAAATTACATATTGTTGGCCGTTTTAATTTTTGCTGTGAAACCTCAGAGCTGAAGACGCCACATTGAAACTTGTAAAACACAATATTGTAAAGGCAACTTCAGTTTCTTTAACTTATTAGGTCTAAAACTGCTGTGTATTTATAATCCCAGTATCAAAAATTAGGATGCTGTTTAAAATGTAAAACAGAATATAATGATTAGCAAATCTTATAAACCCATACTCATATTTTTAATATAAGGGGAGGAAAAGAATCACTTCATGTCCGAATGATGTCTCATATGAAAGGAGAGAAATCACATTTGCTGTGGTACATTTTAACTGATATCTGGTTTTAGATTTTACTGGAAAAGCACTGCTTGCCTTGCTTGCTCTGACAGAACCTCAATGTTGAAATTACACCACATTTTAGAGATACATTTTGCAGATTGGTGAACCCCTAAATTGCAGGTTTTATACCCAGTAATTTTACCAATTTACCAGTCTTCCTCAATTAGGTTTTTACAACTTAAATCAGTTTTTACCTGAAAGTACTGCAGAACGGCTCTGGTTACTATGGCTTTCATCTGTTTAGTCCTCCTTTTATTTCCAATTACATTTCACAGAGAAAGTCACAGCTTTCTGTCAGGCTGGTGGTGTAGTGACAATTGTGTATGGTGTAGCTGCATGACAGTAGCTGTTGAAGACTGGAGTTGGATAGTCTAGTTGACTTGCCACACGTATCCCCATTACTTTGCTCCACATTTGTAACTATTTCTGACCAGTATATCATATTTAACCATCTAAACCATGGTATATGTTGACTGCATTACTGGTAAGATTAGATATTGCAGTTGTTTCCTCATTTCTGTGAAAGAGGAGTGGATAACTTAGCTGGCTGGGTAAATCCTTTTGGAGGGTGAGTATAAATCCCCAGGTCTTCTCAGGCCCCCAGAGAAGAGGCGATAGCAGAGACTTCAACGGTCAGATGCAGAGACAAGAGGCTAAGGATTAAAGTTGATATTTTCTCTCTTAGTCAGACTAAGTGGGTTTCTAGTAATTTGTTGTCTGCAGGTAACTAGGATTTTTAATATGCACGTAATAAAATACACTAAAGTCTAGAAATACATTTAAGTATTGCACAATCTCACGATGAGTCACAAAATAATGCTAATAATCCACATTATGACAAGTGCTTTAAAAATAGCACTTAAACATTTTACCCCTTTTACTTTTGTTGCTGTTCTGTTTGCTTTTCCATCTTCTAAATCAACCCCAAACTCCAGAATTTGCCTGATACTCCTGTGAGATTGCAACAAGTTTACACAAAACAACTGTTCGTGTTAGCTTCATGATCTTTATTCCACGAGTTAGCATCAGGTCTGTTTGCCTCTCCAGGGCCTCCTCTCAGGGTCATAAATGAATATGATCAATGTGCTCACACAGCAAAAGGTTAACACTTCTCTAGAAGAAAACTTACTGAGGAATACAATCTAAAAGTTGGAGATGAACTTTTAGTCGGTCTAATGACATATCTGCCAAGTCCCAAAAGGCCATGAAACTTCCATCTTTATCCTTCACTACAGAGAGCTCTATTTACTATCCAAGTGATACATGTCTATTGACCTATGCAGTCATTCAGTCTGAAAGAGGGCTGCATTGCTTCTTGATGCATGCATTTTTAAAGGTAAGTGATAAAAGTAATTGAATTGGAGCACTGTCGACCAGCACTGCTGCTATAATTGACTTGCTATACCTCAGACCAAAAATGGCTTGTACAATACAGTGATGCAATTTAAAATCCATCTCAGTTTAGTCAGTGAGAAATCAAACCAGGTGAGGGTATTATGTTTGTGCATACAGCATCTGTTCTGTACAAAGTTTTGCTTCATATTGAATGAGATAACCGCTGATATAGCCCACGAAGGATCTTAGTCAGCATGCATTAAAAGGCACATTAAGTAGGTAAGTTAAGACAAAAGCAGTTGTGAGATTGAGAATTTCTTTCTGGAATATTCTCAAAGGTTTATCTGCCCCTTAAACTTTTACAAGGTTGCTCCTCATGACCTTTTTTAAACAGAAAGATTATTGACACTGAGAAAAACTTGTGAAACCATTTTTTTTTTTTAGATTCAGCAGAAAGTTAGTATAATTAATTAATACCCTAAAAATTAAATACATTTTTGTTTTTTAAATTAAAAAGTTAACCTAAAAATATAAATTCTATCATGGATTGGAAAGATTAAATATATATAAAACTTTGCACTGCATTCTCTTAAAATCTGTTAAATGTTAAACATTTAAACATTTAAATGTTTAACATTTAAATGTTTAAATGTTAAACATTTAAATGACTGTCATGAATTTGATTATTCATGACAGTGAATAGAAATATTGTGACTCTTTCTTCGCTGTTCACTTGAATTAAAATTTTGCAGCAGCTCAGAACGTGTTAAACTCCTTTAATGTAGCTGTAAAACACTTTAAGAGGAGGGAGAGCTAATAGTTGGCAGAAATGTTACATTGGGGCAGTTTATAGACATGTTAAGTCAGAACATTACTGCAGTTAAAGTCAACATTAAATGAGGCTAACCACGTGCTGTTTAATATTGTGCAGGGTTTGCCCGTTTTTACTTTTGCCTGGTTCTTTTTCTGAGTCTTGTTTTTTGTTTCTTTTTTTACACAAAATAAATTTTCTTAAAATACCGAGCCAGTACTGCCAGGAGCTGCAGTTCTTCAAGTGGCCACTGGGGCAGCAAATGGTCATTAACACTGTCACGTTTTAATGTCCAGTTTTACAACAGAAAACGCATGCTTACAGTATAACTTGATATGTATATTGTTTGTTTGCTTATCAGGGAAATCTATTCATTAATATCAGTTATTAAAATTGTAGGTTTATACTGTTGTAAATACTTTTATAAATGAAATACTAATATCTTATCACCAGTCACATGGCATCAACATGGCAGACCTGCTAAACCTGTTTAAACTCAAGCTGAGCATCAGAAAGGTCATTTCAGTGACTTTGAAGGTGGGATGGTTGTTGGTTCCAGATGGGCTGGTCTGAATATTTCAGAGACTTCTGGTCTGCTGGGGTTTTCCCCACATAACCATCTCTAGGCTTTGCAGAGAATGATCTGGAAAAGAGAAAACATCCAGTGAGTGGTCGTTCTCTGGATAACAGAAGACTGATGAGTCCTGATTTCTGGCTTGACATTCAAATGGTAAAGTCAGAATTTGACGTAAATGAAAATCTGTAAGGAATATTTTCATCATTCCTCTGTATTACAAAGAAATGAGGCAGTTCTTAAGGCAAAAGGCTGTCCAATTTTGTACTATCAAGGTGTAACTAATTAATTGGCAAGTGATTGCATGCTTGGCAGATTATTTGATATTTGATGGCATGTCGACTGCTTATCAGTATACAATATTATCTGATACTGTAATCACTTTCACTACAATGAGCATCTACTTTAAGCTCTAATAAATTCTGAAAAGGCGTAAACAAATATACTGGCTATATAGTGTCTACAACTTTTAGCTGGACTCTTGTGCCTGCCAGTATAAATGCTACTCAAATATACATTGTATTTGCTGAAAGTGGTGATCCTGTCCTGTGACAAAATCCTAACCTTCACCTAAGGATGTCGCACAGTGCTGAAAATATAAAATGATTTTGTAAACACGATGAAGCACCACGGGACATTTGGGGATTTTATCCTGCTTTGCGTTTGCACTGACCTTCAGTGTCCTTTGGTCAGGCTCACTGTTGTCCGTTAGCAGCCTCAGAGAACACACAGTGTGTCGCCGGAGAGAAACACTGATCTTCTGCATGGGCAGAGATGGTTATGCAATGGTCTCACCACAGCAGGTGCAACACACTGACAGTGGCGTGTTGTGAGAAGTGAGGAGGGAGAGGCGGACAGCCAGGGCTATTTTTAAAACCACTATCAGAGCCATCAATAAGGCTGAGGCGGAAGCAGCATTATTCTGCAAGACTGCTGACTTTTAGAGGGGCCATGCTGTAGCTTCAAAAGCGAGCTTGTATGGTGGAAGTAAAAATGCATATAGATGAATATTTGAAAAGAAGTGTACTTGGATTGAAAGAGACATGCGGAGCCAAAGCTATCTGCAATACTTTTAAGTTTCAAGTGGCACCTTGAAGAGAAGGATAAGATGATCTAGCTTTAATGCTGTGCTGCAGACATGTTTTTTTCTTTTTAGATGCCACATAATAATATGCGTGGATCATTTGTTCCAGATGTAATGTCTCCCCAGAAGGATGATCTGGTATATTAACCCAATCAAGCATCTGTATATGCTGCACTAGATCCAACACACTGCTGTAGCCAAAAGCAAATCCAGCATCCCACTGAGCTGCAAGTAAAACCTTTACTTTTGGACATCAGGGTAGTTTTTGCACTCGTGTGACATGACTAAACATCCAGCATCAAGTTTCATTATTAGTTAGTCAGTTGGGTGCATCTCTGCATCACTGGCTTCTCCATCTGAGCCTGGCTTTAGTTGATATAACCTCTGTTACCTTATGCACCACGAGCAGGCAGCTGTAGCTAAGCACCCACTATTTTGCATCCAGGGCTGAATTCAATTAACTGCCCAACTGTAAAATGAGCATTTGGGGAAATAAAGCATACAACAAGGAGACAAAGAACGAGGGGCATTACTGCGGATGATGTGTTTGTTATGATTTGCCGGAGCAAAGCAACAGGATGTGTTAAGGGTGAGATGTGAAAAACCAGAGAACCACATAATCAAGTCCAGATGGGAATAAAAATATCCCCCGCTCGAAAATGATGATGGGTCAGTGGGTCTTGGCAAGAGTGTTTGTAGCTTAATGAGAATTTTCTGTTTCATGAGGATATGCAGAAGAAATGCCAAAGAAAAAGAACAATGTTTTCCACCAAAATAAATTAATCTACAAAAAACAGAATTATGCACATTTCTAGTGATTATAAAATTATAAAATTAGTACATGCCTTTGCAATGGCACTTCAGTGTTGTCCAAACTCACTAGATTGGATTACTGAAATAAATAAATTTAAAAAAGAGTTTGGAGTTATTGTATGGAAAGTACAGGTCCCTCATTAGGTATGGCAGAGGCACCCAGAGTATTTTTCTGATCGGAAAGCTTAAGCCAATGTAGGAGTTGCTTAAACAGACAGTTACAAAAATACTTCCCATTCGATAGAGGTCCATGGGAAAACAAACTCTGCTAACACTTTCTGGATCAGTTTATGGCTGTGGTGGGGAACTCCAGGCCTCAAGGCCCGGTGTCCTGCAGATTTTAGATCTCACCCTGGGTCAACACACCTGAATCAAATGATTAGTTCATTACCAGGCCTCTGGAGAACTTCAAGACATGTTGAGGAGGTAATTTAGCCATTTAAATCAGCTGTGTTGGATCAAGGACACATCTTGAGGCCTGGAGTTCCCCCACCCCTGGTTTATGGGCTTAGACGCTCATTTTGTGTCGTATTGAACAACAACAAAAAAAATTAAATCTGTTTTTCTAATCTTGGTCATATTATGTTTCAAAAGGAAGGATTATCTGTAGTATGAAACTGGCTAATGAGTTCTCAATCAGAAGTGATTAGCCAATTAGCTACAACCACCCTAAATGGGTAGAGCAGGCCATCTAGTAATTGGAAGGTTGGTGGTTTGATCTCTGGCTGCTCCGGTCTGCATGCCAAAGTATCCTTGGACAAAATACTCAACCCCCAGTTCTTCACGATATGTTCATCGAAGTGTGAATGTTAGATTGAAAGCACTTAGGTGTAGAAAAAGTACTTGTGTGAGTGGGTGAGTGAGGCACCCCGAATGAATGTTGGGTGAACGAATGCTCAGGCAGAGTAGAAACATGCTATATAAGAACCAGTCTATTTACCAGTGAGCGCACAGTTAGACCCAGCCATCTTCAAATCCTTAAAACAGGAAAAACAGTCCTGCCCATCCCGTCCGTGGTGTCACACAAATTTCTGGACATTTGCACTGCAAGTCTTCAGAGAGCATTTTTTAGCTGCTCTTTGCTGAAGTGCCTGTGTTGCTCTGTGTCTCTATACCCCAAAGGTGTTATAATGGATTCAACTCAGGCGTACTTTGCCAGGACACAGTTTTATTATTTTTTTTCTTCTCTAAAAACCCCCGACGTTTTTTCCACCACGCTTTGCAAGACTTAACTTTGTCTTGTCTATAACGATGGCTTGTTGTAAACCTCAGATTCCCAGAGTGATTGATCTTTCAATATCTTTTTGAAAAACCAGTTATAGATTTTTTCTTTCCTCTGGAAATTCTTTTCCCCTTGGAGTCATGAGGCACACATGCAGACAGCCAGGACTCAAAGTCAGAAAGTTCTTGAGTCCACAATACAATTTATTGCCCTGTTCATGTAGTTAGACTGACTGGAAAACCACAGCTATACTTTAAGTCAGTGGTTGCTAGGCCCCCCTTTGTTTTACAAGAAAAATGTTCGCGCCCACTCCCGCGAGCACACGCGCACGCACACACACACAAACACATCCTCCAACCACACACGCCCATATTTTGCTCCATCGCAGTTTATTTCACTCCTCAAACATTTGGTAAACAATTAAGCAAATAGAAGTAATCTGCAATAAATTACAGGTAGTAATAAAATAAACTACTAACTCTGTTACGCTACGTGCACACCTACACGGGTATTTTTGAAAACGCAGCTGTTTCATCCACACGTAAACGACATTTCGAATCACCGAAAACTGAGATTTTTTGTGTTTACGTGTGGACGAGGAATACAGAGTTCGTCACGCAACATCAAAGGTATGTGCCTTTTTCCACGTCATGCTGTGCGCCACGTTATTGTTTACATGAGATGAATTGCAGAATGGCAGATAGAGACAAAATACTGTTAATCTGACTATCTTCAGTTTTTACACGCTTACATACACACGCAGTTGTCCTTCCATTTAGAAAGGCTGAGGCGTCACGATGTGATTATTTTACGTGTAGTTGTTTTTTTCCTGTGTAATAATATTCAAAATTGCTATCGCTGTAACTTTACTGTATAAAGAGCTAACATCTCCAAAATGTCAGGAGTAGTTAGTCATTACAAGAAGTGCTTGTGAACTAAAAATCAAGAATGTGGGATGCTGTTCGTCCGTGATTTGAAGAGTCCAGCGCTGCTCCCAACGAAGGGAAAACCTTGGCACTGGTGCAGGTGAAGCCAAAGGGAAGATATGCTTCACCATATTTTCTAGTCTTTGGCTTAGAATGAAGTTGGTTTGGAAACATATTCAGCGATGCTTCATCTCCTGCTTTGCGTTTTTGTGGGCGCCCCGTGCTAGCAGTGTCCAAGCGTTTGGTTTTTTTCCCCTTCTCATACCCCCCCTCCCCCATAGGGGGCGGGCCCCACACTTTGGGAAGCTCTGCTTTAACTTAATATCAAAGGAGTTCTAACTTTTTTTGTCCGTGATTACAGACAAATTCACTTTTGCTGTCTTCATTTTCAAAGTGATCTCTACCTTTAATTTGCTCATAGGAGGAAATAACATACATGTCAACTTGCAGTATTGAATTGTATGACTTTTGCAACATGCCTTGAATGTATTCAGTTCTGTTGTATACCCTACACACAAAAAGACACAAGATGATCTTGACCTGATTTGCTGAAATTAAGTATTGTTTACTTTTTTCTATATTTCATACTGTAAGTAACAACACTTTCACCAATTTGTATGAAGCTTACTTTTACCAATTGTTAAGCCTTCAGTGAGCGTGAAAGTGTCACAGTTAAGGTTCAAAAGTTTATTATTAATTAGCTTCATCATTTTCTATTAATTAATAAATGACCTGATAAGTCAGTAGAAAGTCAGACATTAATTAAACAGACCTATCAGCATTTCCTAAAGTGTGTTTAATTAAAAAAAAAAATTAAATTAGTTGTTTCTTGATTAATTAATCAACTAAACTTGCAGCTCTAACCTGTTTCCATCCCTGCTGCAGGGGTGGAGAGTCTTTTAATCCACGTTTATAATCCAACATCAGACAGTTTAAACACTCAGAGCAACCCCACAGCTATTAATTAAAGGACACACCTTGGAGACAGTAAATAAGCTCTGTACTGACAGTGCAAGTGAAGTGCATTACGACTGTAGGAAGCAGCTGACAGCATCTGTGGCTGCAGGTGCTTCTCTTCTTGTATCTTTCAGCAGGTTTCATCTTGTAAAGAAGTAATGAAACCGAGTGAAGTCATTTGGAGAAAAGCTGTTGATAGTAACACTGAGAGCAGCGACTGCAACATGATTCCTCTGAGGCTCCTGGTGACACAAGCTGGGGACACTTGTACAGGATGCTCATGAGAAAAAAATGCACTGAGAAATCGAAACTGTTTTTCTCTTCTTTTTTTCTTGCTATCCAGACTTGTTTGCGTCTTCCTCTCCTAAACCTTAAGAGTTTTGGAAAGACAACCAACTATGAGCTTTTCATTGTAACCCCATGGGATGATAATACCTCTATTTTGTCTGAACACTTCAGAAAATCTAAAAATCTCCCTCCCTTTCACCCCTCTTGGTTCTCCCCACCTCTCTCTCTCCTCTCTTATCTGTCTTATTGCCCTCATGGTTGACCAAAAGAAAATCTCCCACTGCCAGAGGAACCATCCTAGCTTGTCCCAAAGCAATTACAAGCCTGGCTATTTCTTACCCTCAGCTAAACATATTGCAGACTGATATTGCATGACTTCCTTCTCCTACCACTTCTACCCAAAGATAACAGAGGAAAGTACACTCATACTGCAGTGAAATTGTCTGGGGAACTTCTCAAAGACATCGCCTCTGAAGTTAAGCCTGTGGAAAAACCACCCTTTGATTGCAGTCTGAAATTAAGTTCCCTAACTGGCAGTCTTTGTGGAAAATGTGGGGAAAAAGCTGGTAGCTTTCCATTTTGCTTTCACATCTATAGTAACTGAGTCACTTTTGCATATGAGCTGGTAATTAGACCAGATTAGATTAATAAGTTTATGTCACTACTAGATCTCACAACAGTTTTCCTAATAACCTCATCAGAATTATCACGTCACTATGCACCATCAGCTGCAGGAACCATGTTCATTGTCCAGAAGTCAAAGTAGGCCAGGAAATACACATCTGCCTGGATTTAAAGAAGCGCTCAGCATCTTGGGTTATCGCCATTTCTTTTTTTCGCCCTGATTTTCTCCAAAAACTGTTATCTTTTTCAAGACCTGCACCTCCAGATCCCAGAATATTTGTTGAGAGAGCCAGAAACATGACTCTAACCCAAAAGCCTGCTCAATAGCAATTAGTGCCATGCTGGTGAGCACAGTGGACGTAGCTTTTAGCAGATTTAGCAGCTAAAGAGCCAGATATTTTTCAGGAGGAAGAAAAAAGAATTTTTACAACAAGGATCTTGTGCTTACATTGATCAGCTGGTCAGAAATATAGCTAACTACTATAGACTGTCATGGTCTACGGTGGGTGGCTGGAGTTTCCATTAGGCTCCTGAACTGACCTGGGATCCGCCCCTGGGCAGGGCCAACTCCAGCTCCTGCACACCTGGAGCCTATTGCAGGCTATCAAGCCAGAGGGATTTAAACCACACATCGATGTTCACTCACTGCCAGTTCGTCATCAACCCATGTTGGTAACAGGTCTTGTGTTTCAAGTTCTCGCTGTGATTCATCTTACTAACTAAGACTCTTTTGTGCTACAGTCGCTGTACCCACCCTGGCTCACTCCACCTCCGGACTCGGAATACCTAGTGATCATTTTGGAAATCCCTCTGTGCCTCACCTGCTTGCCCTCCTGCCATCACACTCCATCTGGAGCCCCGGATCTCAGGTCAGCCTTTCCACGCCACTCAGCCTCCCCTGGATCTTCATCATCCCCCTCTCAAACACTCCAGGTCCCTAACTGCAAAGTAAGAATTGCTGCTCTTATACTGGCCACTTCTGAGCTGCCTTCACTACCTGCCTAACTTCTATATCCTCTCCCCTCAGTGTGACTGTTCCCCACTCAGCTCCGTTCCACTTCTCAGGCCTCGTTCCCTCGCCCTAGCCACGTTCCCCTGGGCACGCCACACCAAGGCTCCACGTCTCGTCATTTTCTGTCTTTGCCACGTTTCCCTTTTTTTTGTTCCCCTTGCACTTAACCGTAATAAACTATTAAATCATCTACCGTCTCCGCTCTGGGTTTCTGCACCTGGGTCCTATTCAGTACCGGTGTTGTGCCAAAGTAGTTACCCCCGTCAAAAATTGTTTCCCCATTCACGGGAGCGCGCAAAGTAGGAGGAGCCACTTGCCCAGCTCCGTTCTGTACGCTACTTGTCACTGATCTGCAGTCGACGCGATAAAGAGTAAAAGCTGGAAAACAGCAGACTCGATGAATTTAATATTAGTTTCGTGATATTGTAATGTGCCGTGTGGAAGACAGTTTACCTTATAATGTACACTGAAATAACCTGCTGGGAATACTTTGTCTAGAAAAAGACTTTGATACTATAATACTGTAAAACCAGATGCGATCATGGAAACACGTCGCTCTCCAGTGAATTTACACTCGGTTTACACTTTGTAGCGAAGCTATCACGAATGAGTTTATTTGCAAAATCAATCTCAGTATAACCAATAAGTACAGTAAATTTGGAGAAGATGTCTTATTCACAGCAAAAGTTATGGAGGGATACAGATTTTATCAGGCTGTGTGGCATCGGCTGCCAAAATGTGTGCCCCCCCCCATCTGTAATCCATATTGCCTTTGCCATCACAAAGGGTATATTTGCCAAATAAGTCACAGTATAACCAATAAGTACAGTAACTTTGGAGAAGATGTCTCATTCACAGCAAAAGTTATGGAGGGATACAGATTTTATCAGGCTGTTTGGCATCGGCTGCCAAAATGTGTGCCCCCCCCCCCCAATCTATGATGATGCACATTGGCAGAGTTTTTCTTTGTAAATAAATAAAATTTAAAACAACATTTAAATATATATATTTATCGTCTTTGTAAGTAACAGGGCTTTTCAAAAGTTGGCAAGTTAGTTTTGGCCAACCTTTCGTAGGCCTACTCGACTCCGACATTGTCAAATTTTTCCAAAATCTCCGGTCACGTGGGTTTTCCTAATCAATTATGCAAATTAGCTCACATTGTGCGCACGAACCGAAAACCAGAGTGCCTCTGAGCTAACTAAAAGATTACTTTACAATTTGTTTTCGAAAATAACAAACACCACAAGAGGATGGAACCAGACGAGTACAAGATTTTGGCTGCATATAAACTGAAAGGCGAGTATCCAGCGCTTTTCACGAAGAAAGAGAAATTTCTTCTCCGAAGAAAAGCTGCTATTTACGACATTGAAGGTAATAACTGCAACTTTGTAGCGTTTATAAATGTCATCAATACATATATATTAATACATATACAATGGCATAATGTGTAGTCTTAATTTGCACTAACCGATTTAATTAGCTTGACCTTTCTTTGACCTAGTTAACCCCGGTTAATAGGCACATGTGCGTTTATTAAAGTAAAAGTTTTAAGGTTTGCTATTAAGTAGACAGCGTTAACTAAGAACTGTTTTTGTCCTTTTATAGCTTAACTACAATATATTACGTCGTAATTACTTTTGGAGTGGTATGTGCCACACCCATTTACGCAGGTGTACCCACTGTTATGTCTTTATGTCTTTAAATTACATATGTGGAAAATTACTGACAGCAGGAAATTTGGAATTAAACTACTTCGAATTGATATTTGTATTAAAAATAAATCCATGATATCTGAAGGCCATTAGTCATAATTACTTTACACACCCATCACTTTTTTTAGTATCAGTAATACAGTCTTGTGTGTGGCATAATCTTTTTGGTTTCTGAAGTAGTCATACTGTCATAAATATAGAGAACCAGTCCAATAGTCACCCCCAAATTATATCACATAAATAATTGATTCATTACATTCAAGATGTATTGTCATGACTTTTACCACATATAGACCTGTCGTGGTTTAAACAGCTATAATAAACTTTTCTATTTTCTTGTTTATGTTTAGGGGAGCAGCTGTTTTACTGGCGCTACAAAGGCACAGACAAAACCATAAAGACAACGGTAGTCTGTGGGGCTGATGAGGCAAACACAATTTTTTCAGATTTTCATGCCAGTCCTACTGGGGCCCATTGCGGGCAAACAAAAACAAGAGAAGCCATTTCAAAGCGGTTCTACTGGCCAGGGATGTCAGTCGACATCAATAATTGGGTGGGTACTCCAAAACAAACTCTATGTAATTCGACTACAGCTAAATTATTTTAAGAGGAACACAGCAATGTTTCTGTATCTCTCAAAATAAGTTATGTAAACCTTGATCATCAACTATTGTGTTTGTTATTGAATTGCTTTTATTTTTGATTAGGTTTCACAGTGCGCACTTTGCCAGGCAAGTGCTGCAACAATTAAAAAACCAGCAGAATACATTCCGATAAAGGTTAGTCATCGACCATAGCAAATAATCACATTTAATCACACAATGTTTTCATTGCTTAGAAACCTACTGATTATATACTTGAAAAAATTATAACAGTAGACTAGCATTCTGTGTAATTTCAGTATTATTAACTTAACTATGATTTTCTTTTTAAGGTCTCTCAGCCATTTGAACTGGTTGGGATGGACCTCATTGGAAAACTTACTGAAACCAACAATGGACATCAATACATATGTGTTTTTATTGATTATTTTACAAAATGGCCACAAGCATACCCTTTAAAGTCAAAATCAGCCGGGGAAGTGACAAACTGTCTCATAAAATTCGTCCACCAGTTCGAAGCCCCGAAAAGGATTCTTACTGACCAAGGCAAAGAATTTGTCAATTCTGTAAGTACTTTAGTCTTTGGCAAAAATATGTGAACTCATATTTGAATAATTTTTTGAAAATGGTTAATTTTCTGGTCTTTATAAATCTGTTGTTGAGATATTAGTATGACAGCTGTTTATTTAAATTCTTATTGTAATGTGCTTATAGCCAGTGTATATAACTTTATTTTGCAGCTCAACAAAAGGGTTTGTGGACTGTTAAAAATTAAAAGAAGCCTCTGCTCCCCCTATCACCCTCAAACGAATGGGCTGGTGGAGAAAATGAATGGCACCATCCAGAGGTAAATTCTTGGAGTACATGTTATACATTTATGGGGGTTCCCTTCAAACAAAACATTAATGCATGACATTAAACTATTAAAAACTGTAAATGATCTTTCATATGAATGTCTTCTATGTGCTTTCATTGTCAGAGCCCTGTGTAAAGTCATTGGCAACCAACCACAAATGTGGGATGAGTACCTGGATGCTGTAATGTTTGGACTCAGAACTAAAAAACAAGTGACCACCAAATACTCGCCTTACTACCTAATGTTCGGCAGAGAGGCTCGCTATCCTTCCGAAATCCCAGAAGAGTTCATGGTATGTCTTTTTGTCTGTGACAAACTACACGGAAATCCCACACAATGAAACTTTTTTAGTTTTTGAGGCGCAGGCAGATCAGTTTCAATGGATGCTATGTCACCGCCATAAAAGGACAACAACACTGAATATTTCTATGGATTGTTCCACCCCTCAATAACAGTTTTCTTCATGTCCAATCAATCCCAGGATACACTGAAGCTTTGCCAGAAATACATTGTGTCTTAAAACCTTACCAAAGACACTTAATGTAAATTTTCACTGTATTTCTCAGTTCTTTTATGTATTATCTGTGTATCTTACACAAATTATAGTAATGATAGACATGTCTTTTGATTCAAAGGTTGATGAGACTGTGGAAGACATTGTGGGGCAGGAGGAGGTGTCGGAAGACATTCAAAAGCATCAAAAACTGTTGGAACTGGTGAAGGACAACGTGGTCAAAGCTCAGGAAAAAACAAAGGGCAAAATAAAAATGATGAAGAGAGATGTCGTCTTCAAAGTTGGTGACAAAGTTTTAAGAGCTAACATAAGAAGCCAGCAGAGGAAAGGGGGGAAACTTGAAGCAAACTTTTTAGGCCCTTACATTATTACAGCAATCCAAGGTAAAAGTGCAGATCTTCAGGATTCCAATGGGACAATCATTCCAAAAGTAAATATTGACCAACTAAAGTTAAGCAAAGACAGCATGCCAAGAGTGCCACACCGGGGTTTAAAGAAAACAGCAGCCACATTACTAACAGCACAACCAGGTCAAGCAGCACCAGCATCTGCTCTAGCTTCACAGGCTACAGCAGCACCAGTGGCGGTAGCACCAGCACCTCCTCCTAGAGCTACACAGGCTACAGCACCAATGGCATCACTTACATCACTACCAGTTCAAACTAAACATCCATTTCCAGTTCCACAAGGTATACCAATAACGGTATCAGAACCAGAGTCAGGAGCAACAGCACAGAAAGACAACGAACCACCAGAACCAGCCACAAGTGCTACAGCACCAGAACACGCTACAGCTCTACAAACCAAATCCAAAACAGCAGCCGACCCAGCCTCAAAGACCATAACAGCAGACCAGGCCTCACAGACCACAACAGCAGACCCAGCCTCACAGACCACAGCTCCAAATGCTACAACCACACAAGCCTCAGCTCCACAGATTACAGCCCAGCAATCTACAGCACAAACCATAGAACCAACAGTTGCAGAGAAATGTAAATAAATATAATATTTTTTTTATTTTTTTAAAAAAGGACTTTTGTTCCTATGACAGTGTTTGTTTCATTACTCTGTAGATCATGGCATAGGAAATTTTACACCTTTAAAAAGATTTTGTTAGGTATATTTCCTAACAGAATATTTAAATTTAACAATATGTTAATGCTTTAAAAAAACATTCATGGGGCAAAACATTATAGAAAACTTGTAAAAGGATGTAAGCCACATGTGTAAAATTACACAAATGAAAAAGTGAGTCCTTCAAAACTGTGAATCTTTCTTTTGTTGTTGTGTAACCCAGAATGTTCATGATTGATATTGTACATCTGATGTACACTAAGAGTGAAAAGTTTGGACACACCTTCATTTTAATGTTGCTTCTTAATTTCCTTGTCTATTTTGTAGATTCATTGTTGATTAGAACTCGAGGCATCAAAACTATGAATGGACACATATGGAGCACTAACCCTAACACAAATGATGTAGTAAACCAAAAAGTATGAAAGAACCAAAAATATATTTTATATATTAGATTCTTCAAATTAGCCACCCTTTGCTTTGATCACTGCTTTGCACACTCTAGGCCTTCTGTCAGTGAGCTTCATGGGGTAGTCACCTAAGATGATTGTCACTGCATGAAAAGCATGAACACACAGAAAAACACTGAATGGGAAGGTGTGTCCCAAATTTTGACTAGTAGTGTATGTTCTTCATTTTCTTCTTTTCCAAAATTGCTGTCATATATGCTGCTAGTGACATAGAATGCCCACTACAAGAAGTATATTAATGTTGTGATGATGACTGCCTGCCAGCAACAGTTCGAAAGATCAAATACTCTTTAAGACGCTGCTTTTAACAGCCCAAAAATTGACACTCTATTTTACAGATAATAAAACTAGTTTTGGAGGAGAAAAATAACATTTTTCCAGAAAAGGTTATGTAATAGTAAAGGCCACAGGTGCAAGCCTTGAGCCTGAGTATTTTAAAATATAGTCATGTAGCTGCAACTAAACATAATTTTAAAAAATTGTTGTAATAGGTGTTTTTGCTGGAAAAAGATATGATAGGGGGCAAGAGCATTTCTATTGCTATGTATTTAAATTTCTTTTCTTTTATTAATATGAATTTATTTAAATTTCTTTGTAGAACATTGTAAGTGTAACTTTACCCCCAAATAAAAGCAAATTTAAGTTCTCCTTTTTTTTTTTTTACAAAATACAATGTTAAACCATGTGCCCATTTTATCAGCGTCTTAAAAGTATTTACCCTGAAACACGTCTTTTGTCAGACAACTACATAAGAAATTATGCATTTGAAATTTTGATTTACATTTAGTCCTGCTGACTTATCTCTTTTTCTCATTACTTTTTGTAGATATAATGGATGCCTGGGCTGGAAAGAGTCCTCACATTCTACTCTCCAGAATTGGTGCTTACAAATTATTCTACTGGGATATCCAACAAATTGGTCCAGACATGGAGTTGGAAAGTGAGGTACATTGATCTTTACTGACAACAATGCAACTATCAGTGTTTTATTCATTGACAACAGTTAACAAATGTTTACATTTTGTATTCGCAGTCTATTAATGCATATCTTGAGATCATGGTGAGACAATGCAATCGTCATAATTCAGCAAAAGCAGCATTCATTGATTCATTTTCAATGACTGCCATTTGGAAGAGAAAAGCTCCAAGACTCAAGGTAAGTATCTCTAGAAAGAATCTTGTGTGTATTGTTTAAGTACCTCTGATCATATCCACATCCAGATTTAGATTGGATAACAGCTTATGCTGAAAGAATAAATTGAGACTGGGGTTAGTAGATGTGGATAGTTTATCAGACTTGACAGTTCTCTTTTGTTCTCTGCTTGTCTGGTTTCCTCCTCTTTTTGTACACACTCCAATCAATGCTTGATTTGAAATTTTCAAACATTTGGGCTAATATCTCTTTTGAAATCATCAACACTGCTTCATCTCTTTAATAGGTACCTTTTTATTATCAAGTGATTCTTACGTCACTGTTAAAGAGGCTTAAGAAAGCATTAAACATTATTCTGCAGATGGTAAAAGGATCGCATTGAAAATGATTGAAAATGAACTCCATGTCCAAAAAAAATCCTTAGAAAGACCTTTATTAGTCTTGGAGGAAGTAATGTGCAAAACCACTTATAAAAAATATAAGATAGTCCAGCTTCTTGCACAGGTTAAAGAAATGAGGGGTGAATCATGGCTTTCGCACAGTACTTTATAAGTGGATGATATATAATATATCATAAATTGCTTTAATAAAAAAGGACTCTAAACAACATGTTATTGCATTTCTTTCTGAAGTGAATATTTTTATTGTTTTGTTTCAATTTAAGATCAAACCCATGGAGCATGAAGTCATTCTGGGAATTGTAAATGAACATCATCACTGGACATTAGTGGTAAAAAAATAATTGCATTTACAATATTCATCAAATCAGTTTTATAAGACAAATGCATGGCATGCAGATAATCTTAACTCTTGAATTATTACATGTAATTCTCCACATAATTTTACTGTAGGTCATTTACCCACAAGAAAAGAAGTCACTGTATCTTGATCCACTCGGAGAAACTAAACAAGGTATCCAAAATTGTTTGGAATCAACAAGGTAAGGATAAATGTTGAAATTTATTTTGACCCTTTATTAAACGCTTTGTTGCTGTTGTTATTTATGTGTTTATTATGACAATTATAAGTATGATGTCAATCAAAAAAAATTAAAAAAAAATTGGCACTCAAAATTAAAAAAATAGCAGCAACAGGTTTGAATTTTTGTGTTGGCCTTCTGATATTGTGGTGTTATGGGTTAATTTTGCCTTTAAAGAGAAGTCTCCCCATGTTTCAATGTTTATTTGAGGACCTGATGTCTGTATGAGATGATGTTTTTACATTAGAAAATATAGCATGGGGAGAATAATGTTTAGTAGTTGCATAAAGTGTTGCGGAGGTTTAGCACTAAAACATCAGACAAATGTCTAAAATAATTTCACATAGGTTATACATGTGTGAATTTCATCTTTGCTCCTCCTCCACATCTCTTCAAAGTGTACTGTGTAAGTGATTGATTTCTATATCATGGGCGGAAACGGGAAAAAAAGCAGAAGTAATTGTCCACGGAAATGCGTTGTAGACTTTTAAAAAGTAATGATTTTAACAAAACATGTGGTCAGTTCTTAACTTGATGTTCAACAGACACTTAAGCTCTCCATACTGTTCACCTTCTTGTGTCACCAAAATTTTAAAACATGTTATTTGTTTTTATTGTACTTGTCTTTCAGGGCATTCATGCGAAAAAAAGGATGCAACGTCTCAAGATGGACTTGTGACACAGTCAAACACCCAAAACAAGTGGACGCTACCTCATGTGGAGTCTTTGCATTGAAAGTACGAGTCTTAACCGTAATACATACATATATACGAGAATATTGGAAATGTTGTGTTGTAATAAATGTTAATGACAGGAAAAGGAATATAAGATAATTACACAATAAAAGAAAGAAATTGATTCACAGGAAACAAATTACTATAAAATAACATTTACGATACTAGCCTATTTAGTCATCTTCGAATCTCTTTTTCAGTTTGCTGAAAAGATCTTGCGAAAAGAGTCAATAGACTTTCTGTCTACAAAAAAGGCCATAAACACACACAGGCTGCAAATTGCCACCACTCTTCTCCTAGAGACAGGTAACTCATTTTCCACCATTCAGTGTTCTCACATCATGAATATTTTCATCATGATGGCTGTAGAAACAAACCATATAGTTGTTTGAATGAAGTAATAAGTGCAGTAGGTAGTATACTCTATGTGCTATTTTTTCACTTTTTAAAACAGATGACTTGACAAACATCTGTCATTTCTGCGGGGAAGAAGAGCATGAAACTGACAACAAATGGGTAATGACATCAAGAAAGACTGCTAAATGTTATGATCAATTCCCATAAATGAAATTTTAACATTGGGATTTGTAATTATTTATTTTTTTACAGATTCAGTGTGAGAGGTGTTTGCGGTGGTTCCACCAGCTCTGCGTGAAAAGCCCACCACCAGAAGATGTGTTTATTTGTCTCGCTTGTACATAGTTGACACTAAAGGTCCACAGCTAGTGTTCTTATGGCACACATTGTCGAGAACACATATCTACATATATAGATGTAGATGTTAAATTAAAAAGTCTAAAAAACCAAATGGTCTCCAAAGTTACTGTAGTTATTAGTTATACTGTTATTTATTTTGCAAATAAACTCTTTCGTGATAGCAACGCCAAGGTGCATTATTGATGGGGGGGGCACACATTTTGGCAGCCGATGCCAAACAGCCTGATAAAATCTGTATCCCTCCATAACTTTTGCTGTGAATGAGACATGGTCTCCAAAGTTACTGTACTTATTGGTTATACTGTGACTTATTTGGCAAATATACCCTTTGTGATGGCAAAGGCAATATGGATTACAGATGGGGGGGGCACACATTTTGGCAGCCGATGCCACACAGCCTGATAAAATCTGTATCCCTCCATAACTTTTGCTGTGAATGAGACATCTTCTCCAAAGTTACTGTACTTATTGGTTATACTGTGACCTATTTGGCAAATATACCCTCTGTGATGGCAAAGGCAATATGGATTACAGATGGGGGGCCACACATTTTGGCAGCCGATGCCATACAGCCTGATAAAATCTGTATCCCTCCATAACTTTTGCTGTGAATGAGACATGGTCTCCAAAGTTACTGTACTTATTGGTTATACTGAGATTGATTTTGCAAATAAACTCATTCGTGATAGCTTCGCTACAAAGTGTAAACCGAGTGTAAATTCACTGGAGAGCGACGTGTTTCCATGATCGCATCTGGTTTTACAGTATTATAGTATCAAAGTCTTTTTCTAGACAAAGTATTCCCAGCAGGTTATTTCAGTGTACATTATAAGGTAAACTGTCTTCCACACGGCACATTACAATATCACGAAACTAATATTAAATTCATCGAGTCTGCTGTTTTCCAGCTTTTACTCTTTATCGCGTCGACTGCAGATCAGTGACAAGTAGCGTACAGAACGGAGCTGGGCAAGTGGCTCCTCCTACTTTGCGCGCTCCCGTGAATGGGGAAACAATTTTTGACGGGGGTAACTACTTTGGCACAACACCGGCCATCCGTCGCCGTGACAGTACGAACTGGCCAACAAATGGACTCAGCAGACCCAGTACGTGCAGCAGTCTCCAAGCAGGGAGCCATTTTAGGGGCTCATGAGCAAGCGTTGCAGGTTCTCGACACCCGGTGTCAAGCCATAGGCGAGACCCAGGCTAGGATCTTAGCTTCCCTGCAGGAGATTCAGTCGGCTCTTTCCCCTCCTCCAGGCCCATCCTCCGCGTCCCCTGCGCCCGTGGCAGAACCTCCCCAGTCCTCCCCAGCTCCGACCCCTTCGGGCTCCGTGTTTCGCGATGCTGCATTCCCAGAACCCGAGCCGTACTCTGGGGAGCGGGGCCGCTGTACGGCCTTTCTACTGAAATGTTCTCTCGCGTTCACGCATTCACCCCGTTCATTTACTAGCGAATCAGCTCGGGTAGCATATCTGGTGGCTAAGCTACAGGGCAAGGCGCTGTTATGGGCCGAGGCGTACCTGTCGGCTCACCCGCTCCCAACCTGCTCGTTTGATGATTTTCTGTGCGAGTTTAAAAAGACCTTTACTCACCCAGTATCGGAGGGTAGTTCTGATGAAAGGTTGCTCGGGTTGCAACAGGGGAGCCGGAGTGTCGCGGAGTTCATTATCGACTTCCGTACTGCAGCCGCCGAGGCCAATTGGCCCGATCATGCCCTTCGGGGAGTGTTCCGTCGCGCCTTAAACGACGAGCTCAAAGACCAGCTCGCTTCCCGCGATGAGCCCAAATCCTTTGAAGACTTGGTCTCCCTTTCCCTTCGGATAGATAATCGCCTGAGGGAAAGGGAGGCAGAAAAGAACCAGAAACATCGTAAACCTGCGCCTCGTACGTTTTCACTTCCTCCACCGTCACGTCCGGTGTCAACATCCGCTCCCGTTTCCGTGGAAACGGACGCCGCTCCGGAGCCTATGTTAATCGGCCGCTCTCGTCTCACACCAGAGGAGCGAGAACGACGGCTTCGGTCGGGCGCGTGTTTTTACTGTGGCTCAGTGGAGCATAGGTTAGCGCAGTGTTCGGTTCGGCCAAAAGGCTCCGCCCGCCGGTAATTTCGGGGATACAGGTGGGCGGATCCTCTTTCAGTTCCAAACCCCGGTTAATTCTACCAGTCACCCTGTGTCTAAATAAGGTTTCTCACCCCCTCCATGCTCTCGTTGATTCCGGAGCAGAGCAAAATTTAATAGATTTAGCTCTCGCTAGACGCCTTCATTTGCCACTCAAGACTCTCGATCCTCCCATCCCTGTTACCGCATTAAACGATCAAATATTCTCTCAGATAACCCATCAGGCTGGCCCCGTAACCCTCGTCACCTCTGGAAACCACCATGAAGCCATTACCTTATTCACCTTCTCTTCTCCTGATTCACCACTCATCCTAGGCTACCCCTGGCTACAGAAACATAACCCTCATATAGACTGGTCTGGAAGTAAAATCGCTAGTTGGAGCCCCTTTTGTCTAGCCCACTGCCTCAAGTCTGCCCTACCGCCGGGGGCCCCTGACACTAACACCTCGGGCGTTGATCCGGTTGACCTCACACTCGTCCCACCTGAGTACCATGACCTCCAGGAAGTTTTCAGTAAAGACAGAGCGTCGTCCTTACCACCCCACAGGCCTTATGACTGCGCTATCGACCTTCTACCTGGTGCTCCGCTTCCCTCTAGCCGGCTATTCAACATCTCCAGACCAGAAAGAGAGTCCATGGAAAAGTACATCCACGAGTCATTAGCTGCAGGTATCATCCGCCCATCCTCCTCTCCAGTGGCCGCCGGCTTCTTTTTTGTGGAAAAGAAGGATAAATCACTCCGTCCATGCATAGACTACAGAGGGTTAAACGACATCACCATTAAAAACAAATATCCTTTACCCCTTATCAGCTCAGCCTTCGAACCCCTCCATGAAGTCACCGTATTCACCAAACTGGATCTCCGCAATGCCTACCACCTTGTCCGCATCAGGGAAGGGGACGAATGGAAAACGGCTTTTAATACGCCCCTAGGTCATTTTGAGTATTTGGTCATGCCGTTTGGGTTAACCAATGCCCCCACTGTCTTTCAGAACCTGGTCAACGACGTGCTCCGTGATTTCCTGAACCAGTTTGTCTTTGTTTATCTTGATGACATACTCATTTTCTCCAAGACCCCCCAGGAACACCATGTCCACGTCCGAGCAGTCCTCCAACGCCTCCTGGAAAACCGACTTTACGTCAAAGCCGAGAAATGTGAGTTTCATGCACAATCTGTCACTTTTCTTGGCTATATACTCGCAGGAGGGCAGGTGAAGACTGATCCAGCCAAGATCCGCACGATCCTAGAGTGGCCCACGCCCACGTCACGCAAGCACTTACAACGTTTCCTCGGCTTTGCCAATTTCTACCGGAGGTTTATTCGCAACTACAGCCAGGTAGCCACTCCTCTCACTACACTCACATCCACCAAAAGACAGTTCATCTGGACACCTGAAGCTGAGGTAGCATTCAGTAGGCTCAAGCGCCTATTTACTTCAGCTCCAGTATTGTGTCACCCAGATCACTCCAAGCCATTTGTTCTAGAGGTAGACGCGTCCGACGTCGGCGTCGGAGCGGTCCTTTCACAGCATTCAGGTTCCAAGGCCAAGTTACACCCATGTGCCTTTTTTTCACGTCGACTCTCGTCAGCTGAACGCAACTATGATGTAGGAGACAGAGAGTTGCTGGCTATTAAGTTAGCCCTGGAAGAGTGGCGTCACCTATTGGAAGGAGCTGAACACCCATTCACCATCTTCACAGATCATAAAAACCTTACTTACCTCAAAACAGCTAAGCGTCTAAACGCCCGCCAGGCCCGTTGGTCTCTGTTCTTTGATCGCTTCAAGTTTGCCATCTCTTTCCGTCCAGGTTCCAAGAACGCCAAGGCTGATGCCCTGTCTCGTCTTTACGACCCAGACGCTGAACCCACCGAACCAGCTCCTGTGCTTCCTGCCTCCTGCCGCGTAGCGTTTTTATCCTGGGACATAGAGGAATCCATCCAGCGTGCTTTACTGGATGAACCAGACCCTGGCACAGGTCCTCCGGGCCGCCGCTTCGTTCCCACAGCAACCCGTTCGGCTGTAATTAAGTGGGCTCATACCTCCCGGTTTTCCTGCCATCCTGGAATCGGCCGCACCATCGCACTACTACGTCGTCACTTCTGGTGGGCAACTCTGGAACATGATGTGCGGGACTACGTCTCTGCCTGTGACGTGTGCGCCAGGAACAAGACCCGAAATCAGCGACCATCCGGTCTTCTGCAACCTCTAGCCGTACCTTCTCGTCCTTGGTCCCACATTTCCCTGGACTTTGTCACTGGACTGCCTAGGTCAGCAGGTAAAACAGTGATACTCTCCGTGATCGACAGGTTTTCAAAAGCAGCTCACTTCGTTGCCCTGGAGAAACTACCCACTGCCACGGAAACTGCAAGACTGATGGTTGACCACGTCTTCAAACTCCACGGGATTCCTGCCGAGGTCACTTCTGACAGGGGACCTCAGTTTACATCCCAGGTTTGGAAATCTTTCTGCTCTGCCCTGGGTGCTCGAGCCAACCTCAGTTCTGGTTACCACCCTCAAACCAACGGGCAGACTGAGAGGCTCAACCAAGAGCTGGAGTCCATGCTCCGCTGCATGGTTTCCCATAACCCGGCTACCTGGTCAGCACATCTCCCATGGGTGGAGTATGCGCACAATTCTCATGTTTCCGCATCCACTGGTCTCTCTCCATTTGAAGCGTCCCTGGGCTATCAGCCTCCCCTCTTCCCTGAGGAAGAGGCTGATTTGGCTGTGCCTTCCGTCCAGCACCATCTCCAGCGCTGCCGCCGCGTCTGGACTCGGACCCAGGAGGCACTGAAGAAAGCTGCTGCCCGCCACTGCCGCTATGCAGATCGTCTACGGTCGCCAGCTCCTCGGTACGCTCCAGGGCAGAAGGTGTGGCTGTCGGCTAAGGATGTTCCCCTTAAAGTTTCCTCCCGCAAGCTGGCTCCTCGGTTTATTGGGCCGTATGTCATCCACTCGGTCATCTCGCCCTCTGCTGTGAAGCTCGAGCTTCCTCCCAGTCTGCGGATTCACCCGGTTTTTCATGTTTCCCAAGTCAGGCCTGTGCTGTCCAGCGTGCTGTGCCCGCCTTCCGACCCCCCTCCGCCCGCCCGGCTCATCGATGGTCATCCGGCCTATACGGTTCAGCGGATCGTTGACGTCCGTCGCCGTGGTCGGGGTCGCCAGTTTTTGGTGGACTGGGAGGGGTATGGGCCTGAGGAACGTGCCTGGGTTCCTCGCTCGTTTATCCTTGATCCTGCTCTTGTCTCTGATTTTTTCAGGTCACGTCGCGGGCTGGGGACCGGTCGGCCGCCGGGTGGCGTCCCTTGAGGGGGGGGTACTGTCATGGTCTACGGTGGGTGGCTGGAGTTTCCATTAGGCTCCTGAACTGACCTGGGATCCGCCCCTGGGCAGGGCCAACTCCAGCTCCTGCACACCTGGAGCCTATTGCAGGCTATCAAGCCAGAGGGATTTAAACCACACATCGATGTTCACTCACTGCCAGTTCGTCATCAACCCATGTTGGTAACAGGTCTTGTGTTTCAAGTTCTCGCTGTGATTCATCTTACTAACTAAGACTCTTTTGTGCTACAGTCGCTGTACCCACCCTGGCTCACTCCACCTCCGGACTCGGAATACCTAGTGATCATTTTGGAAATCCCTCTGTGCCTCACCTGCCTGCCCTCCTGCCATCACACTCCATCTGGAGCCCCGGATCTCAGGTCAGCCTTTCCACGCCACTCAGCCTCCCCTGGATCTTCATCATCCCCCTCTCAAACACTCCAGGTCCCTAACTGCAAAGTAAGAATTGCTGCTCTTATACTGGCCACTTCTGAGCTGCCTTCACTACCTGCCTAACTTCTATATCCTCTCCCCTCAGTGTGACTGTTCCCCACTCAGCTCCGTTCCACTTCTCAGGCCTCGTTCCCTCGCCCTAGCCACGTTCCCCTGGGCACGCCACACCAAGGCTCCACGTCTCGTCATTTTCTGTCTTTGCCACGTTTCCCTTTTTTTTGTTCCCCTTGCACTTAACCGTAATAAACTATTAAATCATCTACCGTCTCCGCTCTGGGTTTCTGCACCTGAGTCCTATTCAGTACCGGCCATCCGTCGCCGTGACAATAGACCTACTATAGACCTCATTAGCTTGACAATACAACATAATTTAGGTTATATGCTAGTTTAAAATGTTGGCCACAGCAGTAAAATGACATTTTGACTAAATTGCAAAACGTCATTCATGTCATTTTATTAACTTGCACACAAAAGATTTAATAAACAACAAAATTCAGAAATTATTTTTTTCTAATGTAGTTTGTATTTTTCTTTTTTTGTGTGCAGAGGACCATACTAGTGACACTCCTGTAAACTAAGAACAAGATAGCAAGATTCACCAAAACTAGATAGATGATTGGAAGATCATAATTGCCCCCCCCAGGATTGTCCAAATTCAGTGGGCCGGGTTCTCCGAAAGCCAGGTAGGCCGTACATGAGCGACTATGACGGTCTAGCCTTCAGAATTACGACACAAGCTCTCTCGGTGGAGTGAAACTCTGCCATCTGCTCCTTGCTATCTAAATATAACCAGACGCTGGCGTAAATTCTCGACCATCTCACACTTCTGTTTAATCAGTTTTCTGTTTGACGTTTATTCAGATGTGTGAAAACTATAACTTTAATCTCAGCCAAACCAATTTTTGAACAAATAAAACACTGAAAAAAGTCAAACAATAACATTTTTAGGTTATCTAAGTGACTTATATATCATGTTTAACCTGAGTAGTTAAAGACCGTGGGGGATTGAAAACGATGTGCCGGGAGTTTGCTGTTCTCGCCGCCACAGCTACTTCCTCGCCTGAAAATATGTTAAAAGTTTATTTTGCGACTCAGAGTAATAAGAGTAATATTAAAACCAAGTAGCTGCCGCCATTGTTGGAAACTGGAATTGGCTGGGCCGCGCTATGAATTCTGGGATATGGTTTTTCATTTTTGTTGTCCGGGTGGAAAATCAGGAGAAATTCGGGAAGATGGTGGCTCCGGAAAAATCGGGAGGGTTGGCATGTATGCGGTCTCTTTAGCACCAATAGAGGATTATTTAAATTCCACAGTCTACCTGAGTATTGTTGCTGATCATGTCCATTCCTTTATGACGACACTGCACTGATCTTCTGATGGCTGCATCCAACAGGATAATGTGCCATGTCACAAAGCTCAAATCATCCTAAACATTCTTGAACATAACTGTGAACTTACTCTACTCAAATAGTCTCTGTAGTCACCAGATCTCAGTCTAATAGAGCAACATTCGAGAAGTGGTGGAGCTAAGATTTGTATCATCATCACCTGTGTGATGCTATCATGTCAACATGAAAGAAATCCTCTGAGGAATGTCTCCAGCACCTTGTTGAATCAATGCTATGAAGAAATGAGGTACTTCAAAAGGAAAACCCTGTACTAGTATCTATTAAACTGTCTGCTGTGTGTGTTTTCCTGCAGTGCTTTAATCTGTCCACACAGATTGAAGAAATGCTCCCAAGTAAATCACAGCAGTCATCATCTCCCTCTCAGCTTTAATTCATGCCAACTGCTTAAAGCATGAAGATCCAGCACAATCTTTGACATGTGAGCGTATGATACGAGTTACACCTGACAGCTTGTCATTTTTAACTATCCCTGCATGCAGAATGCACGAAATAGCAGCAGAAGTGTATGTGTGTGCTAATAAATTATTATATTGATAATGAGTTGGCGAGTTAGGGTGAAACAGGCACCCCTTTTAATGATAAAGTTAAGATCTGGAGGTAAGCAGTTATTCTGATTTTCAAAACCAAAATGGTCTACTTTTTTACTGCTACGTTTGTGCTGATTTGAACAGCCAGCAGGCCCAGCCAGGCTCCACCATCAGCCAGCAGGCCACATCCAGCAGACCCAGCCAGGCTCCACCATCAGCCAGCAGGCCACAGCCAGGCTCCACCATCAGCCAGCAGGCCACAGCCAGCAGACCCAGCCAGGCTCCACCATCAGCCAGCAGGCCACAGCCAGGCTCCACCATCAGCCAGTAGGCCACAGCCAGGCTCCACCATCAGCCAGCAGGCCACATCCAGCAGACCCAGCCAGGCTCAGCAGGCCACAGCCAGGCTCCACCATCAGCCAGCAGGCCACAGCCAGGCTCCACCATCAGCCAGTAGGCCACAGCCAGGCTCCACCATCAGCCAGTAGGCCACAGCCAGGCTCCACCATCA
Organism: Diplotaxodon limnothrissa; assembly: GCF_057381915.1. NCBI lineage: Eukaryota > Metazoa > Chordata > Actinopteri > Cichliformes > Cichlidae > Diplotaxodon > Diplotaxodon limnothrissa. The sequence continues at coordinate 17,095,420 of NC_140601.1, read as the reverse complement.
GCCAGCAGGCCACATCCAGCAGACCCAGCCAGGCTCAGCAGGCCACAGCCAGGCTCCACCATCAGCCAGCAGGCCACATCCAGCAGACCCAGCCAGGCTCCACCATCAGCCAGCAGGCCACAGCCAGGCTCCACCATCAGCCAGCAGGCCACAGCCAGGCTCCACCATCAGCCAGCAGGCCTAGCCAGGCGCCATCATCAGAAATTCCGCTTCCGGGTCCCTCGTGGTGGCCGCCTCGTGCTCTCGCTTCAGTATGCCACCCAAGAAAGGCCCAACACCAGAGGAGGTTGAGGACATTAAAACCTCCCTCGGAGCGCTGTGCGGAGACGTGGCCGCAGTCAGGGCACAGCAGGAGCTGCTTCTGGGGCTTCTGGAGGAGGTAAAACAGCTACGCCTCCAAAATGCCGAGAAGGACAGACGGATCATGGATCTCGAGCGGTGGGTGGATGAGCTGGAGCAGTACACCCGTACGAACGACGTGGTCATCAGCGGTATTAAAATCAAGCCGCGCTCGTACGCGCGCGTGGTGGCCGGGAACGTCGGGGAGCCCAGCGACGAGGAGACCCGCTCGGTAGAGCAACAGGTGGCGTCCTTCCTCCAAAGCAAGGGGATAGAGATGGACCTGGAGCACATAGAAGCATGTCACTCACTGCCCAGGAGGAGTGACAGACTGCCGGCCATCATTATGAGATTTGTCAATCGGAAGAACAAGGTCGCACTGCTGAAACAAGGACGCAAACTGAAAGGCACGGACGTTTTCATTAATGAGCATCTGACACGAAAAAACGCAGACATCGCGAGGAAGGCAAGGCAACTGAAGAAGAACGGTAAAATACAACATACATGGGTAACAAACTGTAAGATTTTCATTAAGCTAAACGGGACACCAGAAGAGGCAAAAGTACTGATAGTGAGGAACATGGAGGATCTGGACAAGTATAACTGACACCAATGTATCAATTACACCAGGAAATGACATGGACACGTTGAAATTAGTTCTTCAACAGAAAGTAATTGATCTAGATTGTGAATATAAGGAGCATAATATAATAGATCCAGAAATAGATTCTGAAAGTAACTTTCTCTCTTCTTTTGTTAAAAATTGTAATTATTTCACTCAGGAACAATATGAAAAAGAAATTAACCTAGACGGGAAGCTCTCATTAATTCACTTTAACAGCAGAAGTATGTACTCTAATTTTGATTTCATTAAGGACTATTTGCAACAATTTTCTCGCCCCTTTAGTGTTATAGCCATCACTGAAACTTGGTTCAATGTCGATAAAGGAATAGATTTTTGTTTGAATGGATATGATTTAAAATACATGAATAGATTAAATAAGGCGGGCGGCGGGGTTGCTATATATGTTCATAACTCTATAAAATATAATGTTGTAACAACTATGTCTATGGCTATTGATGGAATTTTGGAATGTTTGACTATTGAGATTATGAATGAAAAAAAGAGAAATGTTATAATAAGTTGTATATATCGGACACCCAGTTCAAGTATTGACACTTTTAATGAATGGATAGAAAAAACGTTTGCTTCGGTGAACCAAAAATTACTATTTATCTGTGGTGATTTTAACATCGATTTGCTAAATCCAACAAGGTTAAAAGCCATTGATGACTTTACTGACACAATGTACAGCTTATCACTATATCCAACAATAACAAAGCCAAGCAGAATAACATCACATAGCGCCACTATTATTGACAACATTTTTACTAATGTCATGGATTTCCAAATTAATAGTGGTCTGCTTGTCTGTGATATAACTGACCACTTACCAGTTTTTACTTTGTGTGACTGTGATTTAAAAAAAATAGATACCAAGATCATGATAGCAAAGCGAACAATAAATGAAGAAGCAATTCATGCCTTCAATTTCGATTTAGCACAACAAGATTGGAGTTCGGTGTATGAAGAGTCAGATGTGGACAAGGCTTATGATAATTTTCTAGATATTTTTACTATGTGGTACAATAAACATTGTCCTGTAAACGAACACATGACAAAGAAAAAAAAGATAAAAAGTCCTTGGCTCACAAAAGGAATTATTAATGCTTGCAAAAAGAAAAACAATCTGTATAAACAGTTTATCAAAGTAAAAACAAAAGAAGTGGAACAAAGATATAAAGCATATAGAAATAAATTGACTGATATTATAAGAACGAGCAAACAACTTTATTATAGAAGAAGATTATATGAAAATAAAAACAATATAAAAGGAACTTGGGATGTGTTAAACAACTTAATTAAACAAGGATCTTCTGGAACATCATATCCTGAATATTTTACTGATGCAAATGGTGAAAATCACAACATGAGTAATATTGTCGATGGGTTCAATAAATTCTTCATAAATGTTGGCCCTGAACTAGCAGCGGACATCCCGTGTCATAAAAATGAAAATATCAGTAATATAAAATCAAATCCCTTTTCACTGTTCCTCTCAGCTACAAATGAGCAAGAAGTAATAAATATCACATTAAAATGTAAAAGTAAGTCTTCAATGGATTATCATGACATAAATATGTCTGTAGTTAAACAGGTTATTCTGAATATTGCTAGTCCCTTAACATATATCTGTAATTTATCATTTCAGTCCGGTTGTTTTCCAAAAAAAATGAAAATTGCGAAAGTAATACCACTATATAAAAGTAATGACAAACACAGTTTTACCAATTATAGGCCTATTTCTCTACTGCCTCAATTCTCAAAAATTCTAGAAAAACGTTTTAATTCAAGATTAGAAAAATTCCTTGAAAAACATCAAATAATAAATGTTGGTCAGTATGGTTTCAGAACGCAAAGAACCACTTCAATGGCGATAATTGAGGCAGTAGAAGAAATTACTGATACACTGGATAAAAATAAATATGCAGTTGGTATTTTTGTTGACCTCAAAAAGGCCTTCGACACAATCAATCACTCAATTTTACTGGATAAATTGGAAAGATATGGTATTCGAGGGAAAGCTGGTAACTGGTTAAAAAGTTACCTAACAGGTCGGGAACAATATCTTAGCATAGGGCATTACCATTCAGAGAAACTTGGTATTACATGTGGTGTTCCCCAAGGGTCAGTGTTGGGACCAAAACTTTTCAATGTATACATAAATGATATTTTTGATGTTTCTCAAGTACTTAAACTCATACTGTTCGCAGATGACACCAACATATTTTTCAGTAGCGATGATTATACTGATCTTGTAATGACTGTAAACAGGGAGCTAAAATTAATAAAAAAATGGATGGACATAAATAAATTATCATTAAATATAAATAAAACTAAAGCAATGTTTTTTGGTAATTTAAAATATAATATAGAATTACCAATTATCATTGAAGGTGTACCAATTGATAATGTGAGTGAAAACAAATTTTTGGGAGTTATAATTGATAACAAAATTTCATGGAAACCCCACGTCAGACACATAAAAACCAAAATTTCTAGAAGCCTCGCAGTTTTGAACAAAGTGAAACAATTCCTTGATAAAGATGCACTTCGTACTCTGTACTGTACCCTGGTTCTTCCATATCTTACATATTGTGTGGAAGTGTGGGGAAATACATATAAAAATACAACTAATCCATTAGTCACAGTACAGAAACGAGCACTGCGTATTATTCACAAGGCTGGTTATCTAGATCATACTCACAAATTCTTTCTTCAGGCAAAGTTACTTAAATTCCAGGATCTGGTTAATTACAATACATCCATAATTTTGTATAAAGCTTTTACTAAACTTTTACCGGCAAATTTACAAACTAGATTTGAAATTCGAGAAAAGGTTTATAATGTGAGAGGCTTTGGAGAATTCAAATTACCCAGAACTCGAACAACCCGTAAAGGCTTTTGTGTGTCTGTATGTGGTGTGAAAATCTGGAACAGTCTGAGTTTACAATTGAAACAATGCAAAAATATTCATAGATTTAAATTTCTCTACAAACAGTTGGTCTGGTCACAGTATACTCAATGATGGGTTTTAGTGTGCTCTGTAATGTCTGTCCTCTTACCATTGCTGGTATGGATTCCAAAATAAAAAAAATAAAAAAAAGTGTGCGTATGTATGTACATATATGTACTTGTGTGTGTAGATATATATGTATGTATATGTATGTGTGTCTGTTACTTGTAGTTATTACTGCCTGTTACCTGTGGTAATGCAATTTATAATTTATATATTCTGTATTCAGTTATGAAGGCTCTAATTGTTGGTTGCGAGCTGCCGCTTAGATGCTTGTATCTGCCCGGGGCTGTTGATGGGTCTGTATGCAATGATGGGCGTAGCTGCGGGAAGTTTATTGTTTTTTTTTTGTTGATGAGTGAGTATAGGGGTGGGATTTAATAAGTTTTCTTCGTCCCACTCCTTTTTCAGGCAAGTTTTGTTTTTTGTTTTGTGTATTTTATGTTCAATATAGGTATTTGTTGTGCCTGAAAATGAATAAATAAATGAAATGAATGAAATGAAAAATTTGAGGACAGTGGTGCAACTCGAGGGGACACAGAAAACTGTTCTTCATGTCATATTCCCCTGAAGGCCAGATACTGTGCCAAATTTGCAGCTCCTTACTTGATGATCTTGTCATGTTTAAATATTGCTATTAGGCAACCTTATATCAAAGCCTTGGCAGATGTGCCATGCCAGAGAAGTTCAATATCCCAAGTTTAAAATGGTTTATTTCACAGTAACAGAGAAGTTGAGATATATTGGAAAGTGGAAAAACAGGTTTCTGTCTCTTTCCCGCTGTATATTGCAAACTGCATATCAAATTCACATAAGGTCAGATGATGCCACCCTTTTTCATCCTCTCAGCGATTAAACAAAACCGCTGTTTTTCTCCTGTTTCTCGCTACTAGGTGCCGACTTATTGTTCAGGATGACAGTTTTTTCCCTGGAGGCGAGCAGGTCAGCCGCTGTGCCAAGCCCGAGAGGAAGAAAATGAAGGTGACAGGATGGTGATGAGGAGGCCCGAAGCGTTACCTGCAAACGCTGTGCCCCGGAGTGCTCCACTCTGCCAGCCGGTAATGAACCTGTGAGGCTCAGCTCCTCTCACCTGTCACCCAGTCATTCTTTACCCACTGCATTTTCACCCCAGAGAAAGACAGAAACAGGTGAAAAACACATACGCACACTGTTCAGTATTCAGCATTAACATCAGATGGGCTGTTTGTTTGCAGACAACATATTGTATATGCTCCCCGAGTCAGGCCGGCTGATTACGTGAAGCACACGGATTTAAGACATAAGCAGGAGAAATATGGAAAGAGTCAAAAGTACAAAACAGCCGGGTGGAAGAGAAGTGAAGTGAGAAAGCAGTGGAGGGAACAACAGAAATGGGAAAATATATATTTTTTTTTAAGTGCATGTGTGAGTAGACAGAGGTAGAGGAGATGTGTGTGTGCATACGAGGGAGAGTGTGTCCTCTACAATGCCGCGCAGAAGACCGGGTCTCTCTTTGTGTTCTTCCTCAATCCCTCAAACCCACTGATGGAGAACACAACCTCAATATGTAAGCTGAGAGAGGATTTTCGTTGCCACTCTATCACTCCAGCTCAATATTCTCTCTCTCGCTCTCTCAGGTCACTTTTTGGGCAGCCATAAAAAAAAAAAAAAAACTTTGAATAATTCCTCAGAGCAGCAAAGAAATGGGAGTTATTTCTGGTGTGCAGGCTTTTGGTAGAAAAGAAAAATATTCTCTTCATTTTCTTGCATAAATAATCTGAAGCGACTTACAGTTGGAGCTTTTCCAGGGCCTGTAAGGACATGAGGTCTCCCTGTTGAGTCATCAGTACTGAAAATGAGCATCTGTGCTAGAAAATATCTGTTTCTTTCATAAAAAGCCAAAGATACAAGCCTGTGCATACAGATATAAAGAGCTATGACTGCCAACCAGCATCTCTCTCTCCCCCAGTCTAATAGCTGAATGAAATAGGTTGGTAGTTGTTGCCTTCAAATCTGACCCCTCTGAACTTTTTCTGATCCTGTGCACCTATTAGTGGTAGTGCAAAGTTTTAAATCGCTTTTATAAAATAATTAATATGACCTTGCACCATTTTATTAGCAATAGCAAGTAGCAGAGGCTGGCTGCAACAGCACCATAGACTCCTGTCACAGAATGGAGAAATATAGAGTTAAAATAAAGCAGATACGGCACAAAAATAATTACGATATGGATGAATGAATTATGATTGGGCTGCTGTTTTGTCGATATATCCACTTCATCTCAGCTAAATGATTAAAATTCCCATGCCCACGATGAGTGTTTGCAAAGCTCTGATCACAGCTGTATACGGGTCTTGACAAAATCTTGACACTAATGCAATCATGACACTGATGGCATTTTAACATAATTTCACTTATTTGTAAAATAATCCCATGTGGCCAGTTATAACTCTGCACTATAGCTAATCATTACATAGAGGTCCTGATCTAAAAAGTTTCAAACCGAACTCTCAGTAAATTGTACTCTCTTTGCCAAAAAAAAGTTAAGGAGCAGCACAGAAAATGCCAAAAACGGTAAACAGGTGGCTAATAGAGATTGTGTCGGTGCTTCCCATAGCTAGAGTCGCTCCAATGGGCAGTGTGCCAGCAGCAGGTCTAAGCACCTGCCAGAAAGTTTAACACACAACCAAATATAAGAATAGAAGAGCCACAAATCCTGGTTTGATGATGATAGCTAGGCTGATTTGGCTGAAGGGAAACTAAAAGTTAGTTATTACGATTATCCAGTATTAACAACTTTACAGTGTTATTTTTATGACTTTCAGATTGAACCAAATAAGAGCAGCAGGTGACTGTCCAGCACCTGCAGCAGTGTGATGATGTTGAAATACTTTTGAAAAGTGTCTTTAATTAATCATTCCTACACTCATGACATTACATTTATGAATCTCGATGACAAAACACATACATATCCATAACATACTAAAATTCAAAACTCACTTTACTTTTTTTTTTTTTCACATTCTTCTGGCAAATCTTGCAAAAAAGTGATCTGTTCATTTAATCACAAATCCAGACATACTAAACAGATTTGATGACATATGATTGTATAAATATGCTTTATAGATTTATATGTTTTATCTATGTTTTCAGACTATGTCACTTTGTATTATGGGGCTTAACAGGTTAACTGCCTTAAATTCATTAAGTAAATCTCTTAAAAAATCTGGTAAACTTTTTAAAAAATTAAAGTAAGAGCATGTCAAGAGGTTTCTGCCTATTTGCATTTCTTTCCTTTTTTTGTTCAGTGCTGTCCTGTTCCCTTCACCACAGTTTGCTGTGCTGCATGGGGTACTACAATCAGTCAAAGAAGCAGTATAAATGTATGATTTTTTTTATGTGTTTCAGGGAGGAGAAAAATGGCTGGCTCAAGTGAGCAATCTTACACTGATTTTCTTTTTTAAAAAAAGGTGAAGTAATCATATCAAAACACTACATTTGTGCTTTTCACAAAGATCATAGGAGTGGTAAGATTAATGTTTGATATACTGAAAAAAAAATGCACACGTAGGCTTGGATGAGAAATTGAGGTGCGGTCCTTCTTTCCCAAGTTGCACTGTGGAAGCTTCTACTGCTGTAAATGTTTATTGAATAGGCTCTAACGGTGGCTCGTACTCTGAATGGATAGCTTCATTTCACCACCGACTCTACAGTCACACTGTCCAGTGTTACATTTAACGCCCACCATGGAGCAAAAATTACCATTTAAAGCTTCTCTTCTCTCTGCAACACTGGATACGAGTGCTTTAGGAGAACTAAATGTAAAATCAATAGGCTATTTATGGTTATTGTTGTGTGCTGCTAATAATATCCCAGCCTAATCTGTTAAGCAATATCAGCTTTTAAATGTACTAAAGTCTTAACTTTTAAAGCCATATATTCGGCTGAAACTGTAGCACACTCTAGCACAGCAGTAGCCTAAACGACTAAATGCAGTCAATCCACAAATCGATGGATGATGTCGTTGGCTGCCACCGTCTTTTATATATACGTTTTGGTTTATTGTCAGCGTCTGCACCAAAAGGACTTCACACACTTAGGATTTCAGCCTAAATTTCTCTTGTGTACTGCAAAACCAAATCTTAATAACTTTAAGATTTTGAGCCAACTGTGTTTACATTGTAACTTTTTTATAACATCTTATATATTACCGTAATTGTCGGGCTATAAGCCGCTACTTTTTGCACAAGCTTTGAACCCTGCGGCTTTTAGTCAGGTGCGGCTTTTCTATGGATTGTCCATGAGCGGATTTGTTTTGTTTGTTCCGCTGTTGTACGGCACTACGTTGCCTGGCGGAAGGATCGGAGTTCAAGAGTGGTATGTTAGTCACATGTCCATCCGCCAGGCAACGTAGTGCCGTACGAAGTAGCGCGAAAAACAAACTTCAAAGTAGCGCTACGCGTTCAGCTGGAGGCGTGGATGATGAGCGGCGATAAACTTGCAAAAAGCAAGTTATGCCCAACTCCACCACTGGATTCTGACAGCGTGGGAAAGTGTGAAAACATCCACGATCACCAACGGATTTCGAAGGGCTGGACTGCTGCCTGATGGAGAGGAGGCTCTTCAGAAGGTGTTCGACTCTGACACTGACAATGAGGATTTCTTTGGTTTTGAAAGTGACAACGAAAGAAAGGAGCTGAGAGTGGATGATGAAGCCACCCTGAGCCTGTTCGTTTCCGACACTGGAGAAGAGGACTTTGGTGGTTTTAGTGCGCAGGAAGAAGAGAAAGATGGTGAATGACTGACTTTTCTTCTTGTTAAAGCCGTGTCACTGCACCTGAGCCTAAAAGGTAGTCTGAATCTATTTTTCTGGTGTGCTGTAGGTTATTGTTATGTACTACATTTGTTACTCATTTATGAAGCACAGTACATGTTTTGTACTTGTAATTACCACTACTTGTACACATACCCTAAAAGGTTATGCAAATATGTACCCATAACTTGTTTTTCAAAATATTAATAAAAGTGGTGTGTCTCCAAACAGCCATCTCTTTCCTGACAATTCGATTTGTGCATATTCTCTTACATATGATAAGTCAACATTGAAACACCTGCGGCTTTTAGTCAGGTGCGGCTAATGTATGTACAAAACAGGATTTTCCCCTGCTTTTAGCTTGTGCGGCTAATATTCAGGTGCGCTCTGTAGTCCGGGAAATACGGTATATTAATAATGCAGCTAACGCTCAAGAGACAGCAGCATATTGAGGAACACTGACTGTATTAAAAGAAAGCTATACTGTTTGCAGCTTGTTACTTCTTTTTCTTTTCTGTCCTTTTAACCTCGTCTTGTAAATGAGATCTCACCACCTATGAAATAAGTATGTAATAGAATAGAAACTACAGCGTCTGGACCAGATAATCTATTTTTCCACATTTTCCTTCCTTTCATCCTCTTGTATTTTAACACCAGACTCTCATATTTGTTGTTTTAGTATCAATGTCTGCTTGAAGCCACATTATTTTATCAGCATGGTTGCTCCCGGCAGCACTTTCACCCGCAGTGAAGCAATTGATGAAGAAGGACCGTGCACAGAAAGTAACTTTTGGCTCGGCTAGAAATACCCGCCTTTCCATAAAACATTTTGCCCAGACAAAGTAAAATGGAAAATAAATTAGCAAACGCTCTGAGATGCAAAATATGACTGGGGGGTGATTTAGTTTTGTCTGCAGAACAGTCCAGTTCACTGTTGGTGTGATTTAGCACAGCACTATATCTGATATTCCATCAACTCACGTAATTGAAACGTATTCTAATTAAAACATTAGTCATCAATCAAAGGTAATCCACCCAACTGTAAGATTGATGAAATACTATGGTGGTATATTAGTGTCTTTCACTGAGGTTGGGTTTTGTAAATAACGCTACACTGTTATAATAATTTGGATAAAAATTTAATTTAAAGCGGTCTGTCTCTCCCTCGTCGACACTTATGCGTGCTCGTCTCTGCAATGCAAAGGTGCTGTTTATCTGTTGTCACCACTTTATTAACAGCAAACGCAGCATCCATAGCAGTGACATGAACCCCAGCTCAGGGCCTCCGTGTCTTCTCTTGGCATTATGTGGCACTAAAATGGAAAACAATACATGCATTGGGAGCTGGGCCAGGCAGCAGGCTCACTGGAACCAAAGGTCTTTGTCTTTCAATAAATCAGTGGAGGCAATAGCAGGGATGATTGTGTAGGCTGGCAGCCATAGAGGAGCTATTACTTATCCCCCTGTCAGGGTACTGGTTCCAGTCATTGTGCTCAGGCCAGCAGCGGGTCACACAGGACAAGCTTAGATATATATATAAAATATAAGATCCTCCAGCAAATGTGCAAGAGGATGTTATACATGCATCCTTCTACAGAATAAAACTGGCCAGTAACACTATGAACTGGTGTGTGTTTTCTTGAGTGTCACCAGTTTGCTGCAGTTCCTCCTGACCTTATAAGGCCACAGCTAATCTGCAGTCAGGCTTCAGTGTCATTAGTCCTTTCATTTGCCACTCTTCTTGCCGCTCATACGCTCGCTTATCCATCAGCGACTGTCGAACAAATCCGTAGTTGATTTGCAATCATGATGCCATTATGGGACTGTATTGGTGTGATTAAAATTTAATATTCCTCTGCTGCACAAGGCTGCAAGTAGTTTGTTCATTCCCTTGTGCGCTGACAGCAGAAAAGCCTGGAGGCTGCGTAGTTGCACCCTTGGCTGAAAAGAAGTAAAGAAATCACAAGAGAGAGGAAATTAATGATGGGGCAGACTTGGGAAGAATATGGTGTATTAACCTATATGTAGGGCAATTACTTTGCAGTATCGTTGCCTCTTGTGCTCCCTCCATTTGGACTGCACTCAGTGAGAAGCTGCACTGTGAGACTTGGAAGTCAAGGTCATTTCTTCTGTATCACAGTGATTCAAGGCCAATAAATCCAAACACCCAGAGAGTATCAGCTCTGAACAAAGAAGCAGAACAGGATTTGTTTTTCTTCTTACTGATTTTCAAGACATACTCCACTAACATTAACAACTATACTTAAAGTATAGCACTCAGTGGTATTTTTTTAAGTATAAGTGGTGTAATATCAGTGTCTGAGTCACCAGTTAAGTATTATTTTATTCTGTACAAGCACAGCACTTGAATTTATAATTATTTCTGTAACGATGTGTGTAACAGTTATTTGCTAAACAAAATTCAAAGTACTTGTGAATGACTATTTGATTTTTTTAAATCAGTAGTCATCCATTTATTCAAGGTTTTGACATGCATCATGTGTTTATTATATTAATAGATAAGTGAATGGACAGAAGTGACTCAGTAGCACTAGAGTAAGAACAAGACAGACACCTTAAACTCTGAGCAACCACTTTGATGTTAAGTTGACTGCACAAGTCAACTGGTGGCAGGCAACTTGTTTCTAAACAATCACAATCCAACTCAGAGTGATTATGATCGTTCTCAGACAGCTTCACAAATAATAACTAACAGACAGATTGACTCAAACTCATCTTCAACGTGTCACTCTGCAAGTGGGGACTCAACTCAACTGGTTATATTCTGGCTATATTCTAATATATTAGTGAGGTTGCTGAGTGCTTATCATGTCATGTTGCAGGTAAATCACTGCCATGCAGCGACTCTGTCACAAACTCTGAAGGAATTTCTCTTTCAAATCTAGATTCATTGTAGTGAATGTGAGTAGTTAATGTGAATTTCCATTGCACGTGAATGTCTGTGCAAGTACATTTGCAGCAAATGCTAACAGTTAGCAATCAAGTTTTGCTAATTTATCATAGTTAATCGTCAAATTGCAGAAACATTGCACCTGCATCTGCCAACTTGACAGCAACCAACTGCAAGTGCTTGCAGACCTGGTTGCAAAGGTAAGACAATCACAATCATAATTCTGTATCCATAACTATGGCATAAGAGAGACAGTCTGGGATCTTGTTATGATAAATTGAAAATAGAACAAATCAACAAGCAGACTGACTGAATTTATTCCCAATACATGGTAAAAAAAAAAAAAAAAAAAAGCAATTTCAAGAACCCACAAGCATAACTGAACTTGTGGATTAGTGGATTTAAAGTAGAGCTGCAGGGTGCTGCAGAGTTATAAATATGCCAAACACAGATCCAGTAACTCATTTAAAAACTGGGAGTAACTATCCATCATCCAGCAGAGTTACGGTCTTTCAGTTCTAATACTGAGACAACAAAATAAAGTGCAATAAAAAGTTCTTGCAAAGAGTCATCAGTTGCATTGAAGCACCACAATATTACTAAGTAAGAGAACTAAGAATAGGTTCTGTTATCAACTCTTATCATATCCATCAAAACAAAAACAACACTACTCTGGAGGATCTATAACACAATATATTACAAAATTGCTGATCCAGATCAAAATTCACCCTGAGGAGACAAAGTGGGATTTCCTGCAATTCCTCTTCATTACTTCTGGAGCTCAGTTTGTTTTTGTCTGTACTTCAAAAATCCCTGTGTCCCTATAAAAGGTATTAAAAAAAGAAAAAAAAGGAACTAATTTCTTAATATTTTTAGATTTGTTTCTAAGGAGCCAAACCTATTTTTTTATGTTTAATAAAAAGTTGTTTTGTCTTTCTGTGGTTTTCTTTGGACAGTGGCACCTAAAAAGGCACCTAAATCAAAGGATGAATCAGTGCTGTGACTATACATAACAGACAACTTGGAAAACGAACTCATTTAAAATTGTATCTTTAGCCACCTGTTACAAAAACACATTGTTCGTTATCTTTCAGCTAAAGAAATGGGAACAGAGTTTGACAGGCATAAAATAGTGTTTTTGCACCAAGGAGCTAGTAGCCAAAAACGTGGCATATCTCGCCACAGTGTGCAGGATTTCCTGAAATTTCTTTTTGGGAAATTGGACAAGTGGAGGATAAAAGAAGAAGTGGCAGGTGAACAGTATCTGAAAGTCATGAAGAAATAAAAAAAAATCACCAAAGACCTGACTCAAAACCCGAGAGATGCACCTGGGACTTCAGTTGATCCATCTACTGTTCACTGAAGCCTCATCAGAAACGGTTCCAGTGTAAGGGTGGGTCTCAAGAAGCTATAAGGAAGAGGACAAAAGGCTGAGGTATACCAAATTACACGCTGAAAATCCGGGGCAACAGATCTGATGGAGTGATGGATCGAAAAATGTGAAATTGTTTGTATGGAGGAGGTCAAGAAAAAGGTAGAATAATGAATGTCTACAGACATCTGTAAAACACCGTGGAGGCTCTCTCGTGATTTAGGGCTGCATTTTAGCCAAGATGTGTTGGGAATCTTGTCATGGATTGATGGAATTATAAAAACAGAAAAGAAGCATCAAGTTTTGATCCACCATGTAATAATATCTAGTTTTTCAGTATGACAGTGATCCTTAACATACTGCCAGTGCAGTAAAAGCATATCTGAATAGAAAACCACATAGTGAAACACTATCAGTCATGGATTGGCCTCCCCAGAGCCCGGACCTCAACATTATTAGAACAGTGTGAGATCATCTTGACCGAGAATGAAACAAAAAGCAGAAACATCCAAAGGAGAGTTTTGATTGTATTTCAGGAAGCCTGGAGAACTATTCCTGAAGACTGCTGAAAGAAATGAGAAGAAGCATACTGTGTTGAAGAATAAAGGTGGTCCCACCAATTATTGATATTAAGAAATGATTTGAGTTGATAAGCCTGATAACAACTGGTAATGGCCTGTATTGTATTGCGCTTTACTTAGTCCCTATGGACCCCAAAGCGCTTTACGCTACATTCAGTCATCCACCCATTCACACACTGGTGATGGCAAGCTACATTGTAGCCACAGCTGCCCTGGGGCGCACTGACAGAGACATGGCTGCCGGACACTGGCGCCACCGGGCCCTGGTCAGTGGTGGTAACAATACCAAAAATTGTGAAAATGCTGGTGTGATGCAAAAGATGTTGGGGACTGCAGTTTGTGCATTTCCTCCATTTTGACCCCCCCCCCCCAAAAAAAAACAAAAAAAAAACGAAACTGGGATCCAGTCACTGAAATATTATTCCCTGTTGTGCACTACTGATTAAAATACCACAGGGTGGCATTAATAATGTAGAAGAGAAATTATGCTTTTATTTTTGTAGCAAACAATCTTTTTACCCTCCGAATAAGCTCCAAAATGTATAAAAACACTCTTATGTGCAGAAAATTTTTAAATTCTATTTGTTATTAATTCCAATTCAAACTGTTTTCCTGCATCGAGTCTCCGGATATGTGATCAGCACAAAGTTATAAAAGCTTAGCAAGTGTGTCCTGGACACCTACAGTACATGATACCAAAATAAATCAATCAATTACAAACTCATAGAGCCTTGACAGGTCTAATGACTACAAATTAGTCTGATCAGAACAAATATATCCACATGATATGGATGAACTGAACAAGATTTTATCAGGAAGTTGGATAATATTTTAATTTACTAAATGACAATCACTTTGATCTATTAAGGGGAAAAAACATGTAAGAGATGATACAGTATTGCTGGAAAATCTGGAACACGGTCCTGTTTATCCCATAAACTACAGGCTGACTGTTTCACTTCTGAAATTAAGATTTCAGTAGTGGAGGAAATTTAAAAACGGGGACAGTGCGACTTACTAACTGTGCTCAATGACACGCTCAGATCGCTTCTTTTCTTCTTCAGGTGTTGCATGAATCTTTCACTGCCTCCTCATACTTTCTCAGGGGAACCAGGATTGAAGTGTAAGCCGGCTTTGCTTTACCTCTGCCGTCTGTGGCAGTTTCGAGACGCAGCCTTCGTAATTTGTGGCGTGTTCTCCTCCCACACAACACGCCGAGACTTCACCTTGACTTTTAAAAGGGACGATCAGCTCGGCGAACTGACAGCAGGCAGTCGGTCCTTCGCTGCAGTGAGGATGGAGATCAATGGTGAGACTAATGATGCTGTGCGTTAACAAACTTTGGGAATCCAAGAAGGACTGAAGAAATAGATGATAAAAATAAAAGTGTCACAAAAAAGACACACAAAAAGTAAATAGAAAACATGTTACGTAATATAATATATGCACAGGCAGCCTAAATATGTAGACAAACTTACTGCAAGTACTGCTCTCTGTATTGAGGATGTTTTTAATGGTTGTTAAAGCCCAAATTAAGATACATTTTACTGCTGCAGCATACAGTATTTTTTGCTTTGTTTTGGCCGACAGTGTGCTTACAGCTTTGTTATGGCAGTTTAGGGATAGCAGTAATGGAGGGCCATTTCAATGGGAACATGCTTGAAACAAGCCTCATGGTGTCCGCAGTCATTTTCTATCACGCTCCTGTGGCTGATTTGTACCTTATTTGTTCCAAAACCTTATGCAAATGCTTCCCAGAAGAGTGAAGGTTGTTACAGAAACAGTACCACAGTTAGCTGTTGGAACAAAGCAAACAAAAATAAGCTTTAATGCTAAAGTCAATTTTTTAAAAAAAATGACAAAGTGCCCCCAAAAATAAAACAAACACAACGTCCAAAAACATAAGGAGGAGAAATACACAGGAACGCAGCAGGAGTTTACACTAAACTTAGCTGACAATAAGCAGACAATGCAACAATGGAGAAATGGAAGACAGGACTATATGCACACACTGAGCACTTTTTGGGAATTGGAAACAGAAGAAGAACAAGTCACAAGTGACAACAATCAAAACAATCACAAAGTAGAAATTAAACACTAAAGCAAGGCACAAGAGACCAATAACTACCAAAGTAACACAGTAAAAAGCAAAAGACGCTGAATGTACATAACATAACAAAAGGAATGAACAGGAGAGTCCAGCATAGAGATGGCTGCCAGTGATAGTGGGAGACGCTCTGAAGGCAGACCAAGTGGTCAGCAGTGGAGGCCAGACTCCACAGGAGAGGGTGCTGGAGGTGACCCTGACAGAACAGGCTATGGCAGAGGTTCCCAAAGTGGGGAGGGCCCCCTGGGGGGGCAGAGAGCCATTGCAGGGGGGCGTGGTATGAATTTAAAAAAAGAATGCTTGGACACTGCTAGCATAATGGACAGGTTTTTGATGGGGCTCCCACACAAAGAAGAAGTGAAGCATCGCCCAATATGTTTCCAAACCAGTTTCCTTCCAAGCCAAGAAAATATAATGAAGCCTATTTTGCCTTTGGCTTCACCTACACAAGTGCCAAGCTAGGTCCCCCCGACAGGATTTGTTTCCCCTGCCTCGGGAGCATGCGCTGGGCTCTCCAAATCACGGACAAACAGCATCCCAAAGTTGAAAAATGTATTGATAGCAATGTTGAATATTATTACAGAGGTAAAAAACAACTACACTTAAAATAATCACACCGTGATGCCTCTGCCTTTCTAAATGGAAGGACAGTAACTGCGTGTGTATATGTAAGCGTGTAAAAACTACAGATAGTCAGGTTAACAGTAAGAGTATTTTAAATCTTTCTGCCATTGTAGAAATTCATCTCATGTAAACAATAACGTGGCGCACAGCGTGATGGGAAAAAGGCACACATCTTTAACGTTGCGTGATGAACACCGTATTCCTCGTCCACACGTAAACGCAAAAACTGAGTTTTTGAAAATCTCCAACCTGACAGATTTACATAAATACCCATTTAGGTGTGGACGTAGCGTAAAAGAGTTAGTAGTTTATTTATATTTGACTATTATTAACTGTTATTTACTGATTTATTTGTATTTGTTTAATTGTTTACTAAAGCTTTAAGGTGTGGAATAACTGCAATGAAGTTTGAAAACAAAATATGGGTGCGTGTGGTTGGAGGATGTGTTTGTGTGGGGGCGTAGATTGGGGGGGGGGGGGCACAAAGATATGCTTGTAAAACTACGGGAGGCCTAGCAACAAAAGTTTGGTAACGACTGGGTTATGGTGAGACGTCTGGTGATCCTAGGTCAGAAACTGAGGGGGTGGTCAGGAGCAGCACCAGTTGGGATGTCAAGTGGCTGTGGCCTCTGTGGCAGAGACTGCGCTGACCAGAGCTTTTAAGTGGTTTCAATTACTGGGCTAATTAGGAACAGTCTTGTACACTCTTACCTCATTTTTGAAGGTTTGAATGGCAACGTCTGCTGGGTCTGCTGGTTGGTGTGAATTATTATTGGCACAAGAAACTCCCTAACATATAGGTGTGTCGTTAAACTGTAATGAATATATTAAGATAAAGTTCTTGTCAAATTAGAGCTTTTGGCTTTAATTTGCTTTATTTATTAATTATTCATACGTAATTGAACAAGCACTTTAACCTATAATAGGCCTATAAAATGTATGATTAAAACAAGTTCAGTGAAAATATAACAAAACTGGTGTACTGATAAAACTAAAAATGAAAGACTGGTGAAACCCCTGTTATTGAATTGTCTACTGATGTCACTCGATTCAAGGAGCACGGATGAGGAGGTGAGGAATGACAAGCTTACTTGCTCATACTCACACACTCATAGACATTCGTAGACGGCCCGACACGTGACGGGTGAGATCAAAGCCTGAGCAGCTGGTGGTCTCCTTCCTCTGGAGACGGACAGATGGCGTGCCATTAATTAAACAGAAACCACTGTGGGCTCAGCCCACCTGAGATTAAGTGTCTCCCTGCTGAACTTAAATAGAGATTTCTGTGGAGAAACTGAGGATCTCTCCCTCTCTTCTCTCTCTTTCTGTCACTTACACACACGTCATGTCTCCATCACTTCATATGAAATTGCATTTTCCAAAGTCTAGTACTTCACCCTAATCTTAACTCAATTTGACCCTAACTTTGAATCAATTATTCATTCCAAAATGTGATTATTTACTTTACAAGAACTTGCTTTTTGCCCTCAAAATGGACTGGGTTCCTTATAGCATAAATATGTAACCATATACCTTCACAACATGAGTAAATAAAACTAATAAAAGGGCATTAAAGAGCACCAAAGATGTTAAGTGTTTTATCCAGTTGTGAAGCATATTAACCTCTTGCCATTCAGGCAGCATGAGTGAAAAGCTAGAAAATTTAAACAGCTATGCCAAGAATGACTTAACTGATAGCCAAATAAATTAAATGATTTTGTTAATGCTGTATCGCAGTGTTAGTGTGAAATACTAAATACGCTTGAACGCAATCCAAGCCCCAAAGTAATGATTATTTTGGATTCCCAAGAGACATTTTAATATCTATCTTTGAAATTATGTGCTCTTAAAATTTTATAGTCAGCCCCCACAGTGTGTTTGATCATCTGTCTCAGCCAATGAGGTGTGCGTGTGTGCGTGTGGCTTTCAGCTACAAGTAGTAGAACCAATTTTGGGAATACAGGTAATATATTAAAGGGCACAATAAAAACATGCATACAGATGGCTTAGAGTAACATAATGTATGAGCATTCTGCTTTGTAAAGGCCAGGTTGTACTTCACTTTGCTTCTCCTTCATTTTTATTTGCAACAACATTAAAATAATTGGACAGGTAAGTGTCTGACTTGACTTCAACGTTCATTAACTTATGAAGCAAAACTGTGCAGATATTCCCAGCACACTGTGCTCATACGTGACACACACACAGTGCATATGCAGGGGGGAGTAAAAGTAACATGCTCTACACCCGCTACATAAACCACTATAACTGTAATTTCACAGAAATAATCACATTATAGGAAATTCAAACCCAAAATTCAAGTAATGATATTTAATATGAGTGTACCGGGATTCACTGAAAAAAGAGACAAAAAATAGATCCAACTGTGCTGCCCTTTATTACAGATTCAAGCATGAACACTGATCACTTGTTGTTTCTGTTTTCTGTTTCTCCCTGTATCCCAGTAGAAGCACTTAGTGTGCTCAGGATGAAATATTTATCTCTTTAACCAGCACTGCTGGTAAACTCTCCATGCTGCATATCATGAGTCTCACATCTCCCCATAATCCACCTGTAGACTATATTATAAAGGGTAATGCTTTACAGAAGAACACATCAAGTAGGAATTTAAGGTTAGGCATGCAACAGTGTGCCTTGTTCTGGCCACAGCATTTTCTGTGAAGTGCACTGTGCTGTAACACTTTGTGAAAGGAGTCTGATATGGGTCAGTGAGTCAGGATATGCTGGATTTTACCGCCAGTGAGACTGGTGTTTTTGCCACTGTTACTCTCTGTTAGCCGCTGTTACAGCGGTGAATGAATAAGCATGTTTTTGCCAATTTTCCTAGCGGGAGGAAGGGGGCATTGTCTCTTTCCTTTGCATTTTCATTTCTTTGGTCAAGGGGAGTCTTTCTCCTACGATAAAATTAACCTTCATAACTTGAGTCTGAAGGTCCAAGCACAAATTAAAATTTGCCCCCACAGCACACCTCCACAGGACTTCTTTTCTGCTCCATCTTGGGTGGTGTGGCCTTTCTGGGGTTTTTTTGTTAAAGAAATCCACACTGCAACTTAAAACAAAATGAAAAAACACAACAGAGGTCTTTCTGGGGAGACAATAACGTGACAGACCAGCTGCGAAAACAACAAGCTAATGGCAAACATGCATCTACATTGTTATATGAATCATATGAATCATGCATATACAAACTTTACATGAATTTCGCACTGTGATCCTTTGTGTGTTTTGGTTTCTGTCACTTCCAAAGCGTTGCAGCGTTTTTCTGGTTGCTGGTATTTTCTTGAGCTGCAGTGCGTTTGACCTCTTGGGGACGTCGTATTATCCTGCAATTCCCTGACAATTAAGAATTAAGACAAATAAGGTTTTCATGCTGATAGATGGAAATAGTGTGGGTAAATAGAAAAAGGACGTATCAGGTTTAGTTACTTTCATTCATTAAATTAATGCTTTGCCACAAGAACCACAATTCTAGCATCTTCTGATATCCATAGGGCATTTTTAACAGGCTGTATATTTTATGTAATATTATAATGAGTTACTACGTTATGTAAATAATTCACCGCCAGCATAGGAAGTTCTTTTAGTTTTATGTAATGGTATCTGAAAGTACCTTTTTAAACCTGGGTCATATTTGTTGAGTCACTGCTATAGTTAGCATCCTGTGACTACCACTTGCCACGCTGTTCTGTCGTGTCAGTAGATGCTACAAACTATCAGCAGCTGCCTTGCTGGAAGAGAAAGCTGCAGTAAGCCCCCACCACCACCACCACCACCTGCCCGGGAGCTCCTGCGGTGGATTCCCCACAGGCTGAGCCGGCTGACGTCGCCCTCGGTTACCTCACGGAGCCTGTCTCCTCGTGTCAGCTCAGAGCTGTGCATCCCGGCTTGAATACTTCACCCCTGGATTTCCAATAAGAGGAAGGCTGTGTGTGTCTGTGTGTGTGTGTCTGTGTGTCAGGTGTCTAGTCTCCTTTCAGGTAGTAAACAGTATTTCAAGTGGTTTTCTCAGTGTGATGTTTTTGTCATTACAAAGAATGTGCCAGGTATATTAATATTTGAAGACATTTATTATATAGCAAGGTAAGTCACTGCTTATATTGTAGCTCAGAGTGAGAAATACCTTTGGTATAATGTTTGAATGTCTGGGAAAGAATCATTTGTTATTTGCCCTAAAATCCCCTGTTGAATCCCATCAAGTCAGTCAGTCAGTGTTTTGAACTGCCTGGATCACGCTGAAAACACTTCAAAATAAAATCATCTCTTTCAGCTGAGCAAAGAGGGAAAGAAAGACAGGCAGAGAACGCACACCAGCAGCGAACCAGCAAGAAATTAACTTTTAAAATGCACAGTAATTAGTTCTGCTGATCTAGACTCCCCGTGGCCTGGGCTTGGCCAGCCGCACACGTCGATTTCTGTCAAAAGATGTGGCCAGAGCTCCCACAGGCCGCGTGGCTGAACGCTTCTGTTCTTGTCATTGCCATCACATCACAAGTGTCCCCTCAGTCCCTGTCCAATTAGAAGCCGCTGTGGACTCAAACTTTGCACAGTCATGTTGCAGAACCTGTGGCAGGACGTGGTGGGGAAGAAGAATGCAACTTAATTTGTTACTGAATTAAAGTTTTCTGACAGATTTGACAGAAAATCCTCCAATGTTTGAGGATGATTATGAATTCTGCCAGCAGAATATTTTCTCTTTTAAAAAGTCACAAATTACCTAGCATAACAGGTATGTTTGAGCAAGCAGTGCACACCTCCTAAAGCTTTTCCAATTAAAATAAAATTTTACATGAATTATTTAAAATGTTTGTCCTGCAGTCTGACCAAATATTAACAAAGAAATCAAACCTAATTGGAGTTAACAGCATATGCTGCATTTACAATTAGTTGTCAGATAAAATAACAAGGTGCTTTTCTTTACTTTAAGCTTCAGTCACACAGCGACGTCCTGGCCTCCCTGCCACAAGGGAAAAATAACCTCTTTGTAATTGCTGTGGTCTCTCACAGATTGCTGCAGTCACCTGTAGTTTACAGTCACCTGCAAGCTACAGGTGACTGCGGCAAATACCCCTAGTGGTAGTGAAACTTGTAATAGTTGCACCTTTTGAAACACCTTATCACTGAAATCAGTGAAACCAACATGATTCAAAAGGTGCAACTTTTGTTTTCATCTCTCTCCACAGTTTCACGGCCACTTAGCGTGTAGTTAGAAAGGGTTTGCAAACAAATCAGCATCTAGCAATTAAAGGAATGGCAAGAAGGCTTTTGGTGCAGCGCTTTATAACCCTTTTCAACCATTTTTACCTATCAACAGCCAGCAACTACTCACGACTGGTCCAGAAATACTCATGTCATGCCACAAAGGTCTGACAATGAGAGCAGTTATTGCTTCCAGCTACAGCTCTGTCCTCTCTCATGGTTATTTTATAGGGTTTTTCACGTGATCTCAGGATGTTGGTCCAGTCAGTGCTTTGTTGTGTTGACAACGTGGCGTTGCCAGTTTTTGGGTTTTTTCAGTCTAATTTTCCAGGACTGGTTTTGGATTCCGGGAGAAACTTGAATCCGACAGCCCATTCATGGTTGGTTCATAGTCTTCTTCTTCTTTTGTTTGTTTTAGCCGAGGCTCTCATCTCTTTCTGCTTCCTTTCTATATTTCCATTATTAAAAGCTTCTTGAATGGCAGGAGCAGTGTGGCATCTTATATGTTGGGTTTTTCTGAGTCATAAATTTAGGAACTGTAACATATGGTATTAAGTTTTACATTTAACGCTAAATTTTAGAAGAATTTCAGAAGACTTTCCCGGTCCTACTTACAGTCATTTAGAGGTACCTTTTTTGTATTAAAACTGTGAATTAAAAATGTATTTAAGAGAAATGATAAATGTGTATCTGGACAGATATTCTTCAGCTAAAAATGTGTATTTGTATAGTAATTGTATGCTTACTTAAATTTAGAACTATACAGACAAACTATGTGCTGACTTAAAATTGCCAGTTTATTAGATATATCAGCAGACACTAAGGAATAATCGGTTTTATCAGTTCCTTTCAAGATATGTTTTTGAAAACTTGTGCTACTGTAGCCGTTGAAAATAGTGCAGCCACATAGCTACTAAAAGGGCAAAAATCAATCAGACAAGGCAGGAAAGATCTAAAATAATCCTACATTTTGTACATTTTGTGAATAAACACAGAACTGTAGACATAAGTCAGACCTAGAGGGCAAACTCCCTCCAATGGCATGACCTTTCGTGTTATGACTCAGTCATTCACATTCCAGTGCTAAATGTCACCAAATGCCACATCAAGTATTCCAGCTCGTCAAGTCACAGGCTGAGATGTGAAATATGATTAAAGAGCAATAAAGGCCTGATGTGTTATTGCACAATCTTTTTTGGAGTCAGCCTACCTGCTGCAGTCAACGGCATTAAGAGCAAAATTGTCACGTTGCTTGAAACTAAAACTGTGGTTTAGCCAATTAGGGCCCCCGTGATGCTGAGAGCTGTGGGGAGATGTTTAAAGAATCAATAGCTAGTTAATTTCATGCAGGGCACAGAGCGTGGAGCCAAGCCTGGCGATTATGTTTGAGAACACTGAAGTAAATAAGAGTGTTTACCCGTGTATTTATACATCTCAAAAAAACAGATTCCTGGCTGGGAACACAGTGGCATTATACACGCTTAATTGAAAGACTTGACAAATAGGCTGTCCGCATTCACCAGCTTAGCATTGATTCAGAGCGAACGGGAACAGGACCGAAGCTTTACTGCAAAACAGACCATTTTCAAGAGAAAAGTCTTAAGTTGAGAGTGAGAGTCTTGCAGCCTATTCGCAGTCTCCTCAGGCTTGCTGTTGCAGTCTCTTGATGAGACCTTGGCTCAGATGAGCCTCAGATGTTTTCACACTCCGTGATCAGCCAAGAATCTCAAGTGGTCATGAAACACGTTTTGATTGACGTTGTTTTGTCACTCAATCACTTTGCATTTAAACCTCAAAACAAGGAGGAGAGGCTTGTTGGGTAAGCTAAAAAGAACCTGGGTGTTAAAAAGTAGGACGAGAGCATTTAAAGACTACAAATGCTAACCTAGAGTGATAGTGAGGTGGGGGAGTCCGTTTCTTTGTTCTTTGCCCACTTTGTGGCAACTTGTAAGTTTCTTATCAGTATTATTTGATTAGCACAGCTTCCTTTTGTTAATTTGGCTGGTTAGTCAAGGACACGAGCTTCGCTTAATCGTCTAGTAGGAGTCGAATGAAGAAGAGAAAAAGAACTAAATCCCTCTCTAAATCCAGCTAACCAGCCAAATCATCAGCAAAGTTTTCCCCACAGCATTAAAAGTGTCTGCAAATCAAGTTTCAAATGTGAGTTTCTCAGAGAAACTAACACAGCTCCACAGAGACCAAATATGTGGAGTCTGAGCTGCCAGAACATAGATTTCCACATCCTTCATCCATCAAGGAACAAGAAGTTTCAAACTTGAAAAATGTTTCCCCGCTGGAAATAGCTCAGGGGTTTCAAAGCATTATAAGCAGGCGTGTGAAGGTAAAATGTGGCCTTGGTCCTTAATGGGAAATTAAAACATTAAATTGTGTGTTACCTTGAGAGGTCACCCTGAGAGGTCATTTCGCCAGATTTTTAGATGGCAAATGATAAAATGTCACAATGATAAAATGTGGCCAAATAAATAACTTTTAGTTCGATATTTTTTTTATTATTGCAATTAGGTTCAAGAAACAAACCAGCGTTACTCTTTGTGTCTGTCTGAAAATGTGAAACTTTCCTGAATTTAAGAAAAAGATTTATTTCCAAAAGCAGCAGGATGCTAAAGTTTTAACAAATATTAGTGAAGGTGACTAAATGGGACTTTAAACATGAGGAAGAAGAAAAGCAGAAGAGCTTTAAAGCTGCACGGTGGCTAATGCCAGCATGGGGGTGAATCTAAAGTGCTAGAGTCTGAGGCGCCTGGACTTCTTTAAGGTCCGACTCCAACTATCAGCCACATATAATGGGGAATTTCAGTTCAGCTGTAGTAGTGCATAGGCAGTCTGTGGGAGACTTCAGACTGCTCACAGTCAGTGTCAGAACTATGTGGTACAGCTGGTCTGTGGGCCACTCTTGCTTGTGCTGTTGCTGGCCTGACAGCCAGCCGTGGAGAAGGTCAAAGTTCCAACATACAAAGAGCTAAAATGAAACTGAGAGACAAAAATAATGAAAACTGTCCACTGCAGTCTGTGCTTTTTATACTGCTGTCTGTTTTTTGATTGGGTTTTTTGTGCTTCTCCCATTCTAGGTGAACTCCATTGTCGCTCCCTTCCCTGTTTCAGTCAAATATCAACCAACCAGTGATCCACATGAAGCACCATACATTTGAGATTTATGGTGGTTGTAAACCCCTCTCCATAGGCAAATAGCTTCACAAATGGACACAACTGCACTATCATAAATTAAGCATAACATAGCCCTAGGTTGCAGTTTAACCACCATTCACACCTCAGCCCATGTGACCTGGACAACTTTGAAGATGGTAGGGTGGCGAAACAACTCACGAACATGTCTAGACATGTCCTGGTGTGTTGGGATTAATGCAAAGATAGCAGCCCCTACAGCTAAACAGCTGGGAATCTTCATTAGCTTTTCAAACTAAAGAAACCTTTAGGAAGTGAGGTGAAAAGGTTTTTTTTCTGAATGCCTGAGAACCTACACAGACTACTTTATACATGTGGAGGATGTATTTAAAAGTGAATCGATCAGTTAAGCTGTAATGAAGTAACATGCCAAGTGTCTGGGCAAACTGAATCTGTAACATTCGGCCCATGGTCATAGTTCAACCTGGTTTCCAAACAGTTTGTGATTTAGTCCACAAATTTTCAAACATGTTTTTGTGTTCGTCAATAACTTTTCATCAGTCCACTCTCATGCACTAATAAAAAGGAAAAGGTAAACATTTAAAGGCTGGAGGGGCGGCTTTGCACATGTTAATGCATATTTGGTGGCTTCACTGGTAGAGCCATCCACTGAATTGTTAACAAGGAAACAGTGTTTGTTCATACAGGACTGCTCACAGCTAGCAGTCGTAAAGTACTTTGGAGAAAATAACATTTCAAAATCAGATACAAGAATATAAACACACATTCTCTGGTTGACTGGTCCTCACTGGTGGTGTCATGCAGGATGGTTCGTTGGTATCATTTTATCTTTAAATCTATTTGTGGTTGACTCCTCTCTTATTTATCAGAGTACATGTTACACAAACAGTTTAGTCGTTGTCTACGGTCTCAGGATGTCATTACATTCACTGATCTATCGGTTCATACGGAAGCTCGGAAAGAAGGCGTTCTCCTTTTCTGCCCCATCTTTAAGCCCCTCAATTGATTTCACTTGCAGACTTTAAAAGAATTATTTTGTGAAATCATCACTGGGAACAATCCTAGATATTTAGGGATCATTTATAGTTGTAATTTTAATATATTTATCTGAAACAGGCAGCACGGTGGCACGGTGGTTAGCACTGTTGCCGCACAGCAAGAAGGTCCTGAGTTCAATTCCAACATCAGGCCGGGGTCTTTCTGTGTGGAGTTTGCATGTTCTCCCCGTGTTTGCGTGGGTTCCCTCCGGGTACTCCGGCTTCCTCCCACCGTCCAAAGACATGCAGCTTGAGGGGATAGGTTAATTGGAAAATCCAAATTGCCACTAGGTGTGAATGTGCGAGTGAATGTGAGTGTGAATGGTTGTCTGTCCCTGTGTGTTGGCCCTGCGACAGACTGGCGACCTGTCCAGGGTGTACCCTGCCTCTCGCCCTATGACAGCTGGGATAGGCTCCAGCGCCCCCCGCAACCCTGAAAAGGATAAGCGGAAGCGAATGGATGGATGGATGGATTATCTGAAACAGGGTGTTCTTGTGAATGAGCCAGTGTATTTCAAGAGGAGTACCTGCATAGATAAAGGTTCTCCGAACTCTGTAACTCTGCTTCTTGCACCAACCGCCCTCACAGAGCCTGTTGGTGTGTTCTGGGTCACTAACCAATTGAAAAACTAATAATAGTCTCTTTAAGTCAGAAAGGAGACGGTGCATCACAGATTTAGGAATAACATTGTTGCACATCCTCCTCCATCCTTCTCCACACATGACTTTTCAGCTTTTGGAACCGAAAAAGTCAAGTTTAGACTTGTCAGGCTAAAGAACAGATTCTTGGTGGTGGGAAATGCCCCGAATGAGAAAGGATGGCGGCTGTGTTTGGCTCTGCCTCTGCTGGTATTGCTGTCTCTTTTGAGTTGCCCTCCTCCCTTTGTTTTATTGATTCAGAGGCGGCTTTTAAAAAACAGCTAAAGACCTCCTATTTAAACAGCCATTAAAGTAATTCTGTGTCTGACCTTGCGTTGTTCATGTTTTGTTGCATTTGTTTTTTTCTCTTGGTATCAGGCGCTTTGTGACCTTGTCTGTGAAAGCTGCTTTATAGATAATCTTTACCTGCCTACTTTTGTATTTCGTGCCACAAGCGTTTCACTTCTTCTCACTGGGAGCATTTTCTTTGCAGCAATTCCCAAGTGTTGACGATGAGAGGGAAGCACTGATTTGGAATGAACAGTTGATAACTCTAATGTATTCATCCCCTGCAGTAGAGGCAACTCTTGGTCTCTTCTTCCTTGAAAGAGTTTTATGGTTTTTACGACTGCTCTTGAAGAAACTTTCAAAGTTCAAAGGACTGACTCATCTCCAAGTCCTGAAGTAATGATGTTTCTCTACATTTATCCAAGCGATCTTTTGTATAAATGACTGCAGTAGTCAAGTAGAGGTCTTTGCTGTGTTTCCACTACCTCGACACAACAGATGATTGCTCCAACAAGTGAAAAGGATTCCAGGTTTCGAACTTTTTGATGTATAGAGAATAACTACTCATTCTACTAATTTCACTTTATTTTTTCCTATGTTCAAACTTTTGATTATAATGAAATATTTTCACCATTCAGAGAAGAAAAGGTCAGTCCACTAACATAGTTAAGTTATTAGCAACAATTCTGGTAACTGGTTAATACTTTTAACTCATAATTTTCCAAATAAAAGTAGAAGAAGACAATAATCGCTGGGTTACGCTCGTCAAATATGAAAGTTTGCTGCTGTTCTTTGCCTTATATGACTTTATTAATGGTGCTCATTTTCTCTCAGGTTCTGTCCTCGGGTCCCTAATGGCTGTGTGTGCATGTGTGCATGCATGTGTGTTCAGAAATGTCAACCAGGAGGCTGTATGAAAATCATATCCGGCTGTAATTATGAAAAATGGCAGCGTGCTCATCCTGAAGTGAGGCATCATTAGCTCGTTCAGTGAGAGACTGAGATTACCGAAAAGCACCACTGAACGACACAGGAAATCATTCCTGCCTGTGGCCATCTCCCTGTACAACGCATCCACTTAACACACTGTTTGCTGCTACAGCTACACATGTTTCTTTTCCAAATATTTATTTATAAGTGACTTATGTATGTATATATGTATGTATGTATATGTATATATTGTACTATTCTTAGTTAGTGTATTGTCTGTCTTGTCTTAATGTTGGTTTAAAATGGAGCACTGTAACAAAAAATAATTTCCCCCAGGGATCAATAAAGTATTCTGATTCTGATTCTGATTCATTACAGGCTCGAATCTGTGAGACAGAGCGAGATGAGAGACTAAGCAGAAAAGGGACAGACAGGAGGGGGTTGGGGCGGAGGGGGCGGGGGGACCGAGGTAAATGTGCATCCATTATGTGAAGAGCATGGTGTATTAGTCGCTGCGGCTTAGGTGCCGGTCATTATGTTTCCATCCACTCAGAAAATATAGGGCATTAGACGTTGCAATACTCACAATACAAACTGGTGCAGAAAACAAAGAAACTGAATGAAAACATGTTACATTACTCGATGTGTTGATGTCGGGTCTGCTAACAGTGATGACAGGCGTGTGGGTTGGATAATGAAGGGCCGGTACCGTTGCCATTTAAGCCTGTCTTAAAAACAGCCGTGTGCCTGTGTGATCTTTAAAAATAGGTCTTATTAGCTGTAATCGTTCATCCTGTTCATGTTGGCCTTTAAGAGGTCACCTTTTAAAAGTGTTGGGAGACAAGATCTACTATCCTCCATCTTTTTGAGGACAAAATAAAACAGAATTTCAGTTTTTTGGGAAAAAATATAAAGCCTCATATTATCTCCAGCTTTTCAGATTAGTCAGTCAAATGGACATCTCCCAAAGTTGCAGCCATTCTGCTCTAAAATTCCCTCTTTGTGTTAAAGATCCTCCACAGCAGCTCAGCAGGGACGTGCTATCCGTGGAAAAACAAAGAGGGCCTTTTTTTTTGTTATGTACAAGCGATGTTCTAAAAGTTTTCATAATGTTGAAATTTGCTTTGGGGATCTGTTGGGCGCAAAAGGCAGGCAGGTAGGTGGTTTATTCAGCCGAAGCAGCACAAAGCTTCTTTTTTTTTCTGGGGTTTTTTTTCTGAAGGTTGAAGATGTGTCTCAGATTTTCAGCTGAGATTTATGTCTGCTTCCTTAAACCAAAGCAAACCACATACTCAGAGCAAATGTGCAGAAATGACATGGCAGTGCTTAAAATTTTAATTGAGCATTTTATATAATCACTCCTTCAGCTTCTTTATAATGTAAGAAAATATCATTTAGTTAAAGTTAAAACAGGACATGCTGATCTGAGTGCAGTGTCATTTTTGCAGGCTGACCTGGAAAAATGTGCCTTTATTAATGGACGTGCCACATGCTGCCACAGACACTCTTATTAAGCACAGCACAGGATGGTTATGACTAAGGATTTTACTGCATTGTACTACAATCACTCAGAGCAAATATGTAACTTTGCTCGATATTATTTGATTTATAAAACTTTAACGTCAGATGAACTTTTCATTATGAATACATTTCTTAGAGGCAAAGAAACAGATTTTGCAGTTTCACTAGAAGCAAATAAAAGTATACAGTGATATTATACATATTATACAGTAAACTACAATACAATAACCCTCCACTATAATTTTGCCTTACAGTTTATGGTTAGTTGTTGAAGTACTGAAAATATGATAGCCTGTTATTTTGTTACTCCCCATTCTTAAGCAAAACAAAGCTATAAGCCATACTAATCATATAGTATGAAGCTAAAGGCTGTAGCTAAATTTGGAGCTGAGAACCAGACTGTTTAATCCTCTCCTTACAGATGGACAGGCAGATGCATCAGTTAACATGTTAAATGTTTGTTCATAAGACGACAATGTTTAAAAGAAGACTGAAAAATTATGGCTTGTTTGAGGGGTTTTCAAATAGACAGCCTCTTCGCTCTATAAAAAACATGGTAGCACAGCTTAGGTTAAATAATACCTGAAACTACACCCTAAAAAATTATTCAGGGGCTTAGTAAATATCATTATAATTCTAAGTTAGATGACCTTGATTAAATCTTTGAAAATCACAAAAGTGTTATCTTGAGTTGAAAATACTGAAAAGAATGCTTAAATTTTCAACACCAGTTTTTGAGTTGAACTGAGCTCTTTTGTTCAAGTTTATTTAAAAGAAAAAATTCTGTATTTGAAACACAGGGTGTATTATTTAAATCTACTCAATATATCTCATAGAAAGTACTCATAATAACTGAGACACTGGTATTCATACTTATCATTGTCTTTAACTTTAATTATTAATGGTTCAAAAATCAATATAATTTTGTCCCCCAATACTAACTTAAAACTTTGAGTAAGACTAATGACCTTTGGCATGTACCGCACGCGAGGAGCATGGCCTCATGGGAGATTTTCTGCACGTTGAACGAGACAGACACACATCCACTGCAGACTTGGTAACGTTTTCAGGTAAGTGACCAATTCTTACATTAGCTGTCTTTATCCACACCGTTCTTTTATAACATGTTCTGAAGAAAGCGTTTGTCATGGTGGCTCACTTTTCGCAGCGTGTTTGTGCACGTTAATTTAAGTTTTCAACCCGTCTTCCAGTCAAGGCGGCGGGAAACCGCACCCTTTTATCCTTTTACGTTCTGAGTCGCTATCTGCGTTCCGGGTAATTTGACCGGAATGTCCCGGTACCAGCGACCTGACCGTTTAATCGGGGGCATTTTAGGAACCACGTGAAAGCAGGTGTGCTCAGACATTTCTAGAAAATGGCCCTGTTGAGTCGCGGTGCGGGAGCTGCGGTAGTCACGCGGCCTGACTCACTCTGTCAGGTTGTTCAGGAGGAGATGAACAGACGTCATCAATGGCTTTGGTAACTAAGAAGACCTGCCCGCGGAACAGTTCATAGCAGCAACCATGCTGCTTAGCTTTCTTGTTCTATGTGGGGTCTTTCAGAGCATATAAGACGCTGCTTTCAGCTTTGTCCCGAACAGGGCCAGTTTTTGAGAGAACGCTGACAGGACCGCCCGGGTCAGCAGATTACCTCATCCAGGGCCGGTCCAAAGTACTATGGGGCCTTAAGTAAATTTAGACTCGGGGCCCTACTTCCTTTCAGATCCCAGAAAATAATGAAAAAAAAAAGCTTTGGTCCTTTTGGTCAAGCCAAAAGTACCATCATTTCCAGTATAGTTAGTATATAGTTAGTATAGTATAGTTCCAGAAACACTCAGTTTATTTAAATCCAGGTTGAAGACTCACCTATTCTCTGCTGCATTTGAATAAAGCACCAAATCCACACTTTTAAGCTTAAATTTCAAAACTTACATTTAACTACTGATTTTATCTACTGTTGTGATTTTATGTTTTGATTTTATATACTGTTTTATTTGTTAGTTTGTTTGTTTGCTTGCTTTAATCAATTTTAAATCATGCTTTTTATTTGTTTTTGTTTCTCTGTAAAGCACTTTGAATCACCTTGTTGTTGAATTGTGCTATACAAATAAATTTGCCTTGCCTTGCCTAGTTACTCCCAATTTACATAAATAAATGTTTATTTCAATCCAAGCTAAACTTTCTTATAAGAGATTGGTGTTATGGCAGATTACTCAGTGACATGTTTTGTAATGATAAAGTTTTGATTTGTATTTTTTCAGCACCATCTTCACCACCAGGAAAAAAATCTGCATCAACTACAAAGTAAAGCAGGTAATTTTACTCAGAGGACTTGATGTGTTAAATTTTGGAAGGATATGATATTGTTTTATACAAGCTGAGTAGTGGATGGTGATACCACCTAAATATTTATACTGGTTTTGTGGTGGGTTATTTTAGTCATACAAATGCCAAATCTAAATTTTGAGAATTTTTCAGTTCGGTAAATATATTGATGAGTTCATGGCCTGTCATCCAGTGTCACCATGAGTATAGGCGCAGCCCTTTAAGTGGGTATTCCCCTTGTGCGCACAGCACTGAAGTATTTTAGTCCACGCCCACCTGCTGTGTGGGCCTCACCCTGGTCTAGTATAAGTTACGGTGAGACCAGGAAATCGGCTCTACCGTTTTTCTTCAGCCAGCCAGAAGATGTCCAGCGAGACCATCCGTCTGTGTCCATCCTGCCAGACCGGCTACATCATGTCGTATGACCGACATGCCGTCTGCGTGGGCTGCCTCGGTCCTCACCATGCGGACCTTGCCCTCACACCTTAATCCTATTGCTGCTCCTGTTAGCTCCTCCCGCCAGAGGAAAAGCAGCGGAGGTCAGCCTTTTTCAAGGCTGATGCTGAGGAGGCGTTCCCACTAAGAGAGGCACTCGCTGGAAGAAGCCATTGAGTTCTTCGATGGTGGGCCGGAATTGGATGATTCCACCCACCGTGAGGAAAACGGCAGTGGTGGCAGCTCCACTGCCTCCCAGCTGGGCAGCCTGGTGACAGAAGGGTGGATGAGCCGACGCTCATCCACCCCTGGCCTTCACATGTCGGCAAGGACGCCGCTCCCAGTTGTTGGTGCGCTGCTCCTGGATCTGCCTGGCATCATCCAGGAGGCAGCTGGTGAGAAGGAACTTCCCGTCCCTCAGCCTGCTCCACCCCCATCTGATGATCGTGGCTCAAGAGTTGGGAGTTCGCCTTGTAATCGGAAGGTTGCCGGTTCGAGCCCCGGCTCGTGGCTCAAGAGTTGGGAGTTCGCCTTGTAATCGGAAGGTTGCCGGTTCGAGCCCCGGCTTGGACAGTCTCGGTCGTTGTGTCCTTGGGCAAGACACTTCACCCGTTGCCTACTGGTGGTGGTCAGAGGGCCCGGTGGCGCCAGTGTCCGGCAGCCTCGCCTCTGTCAGTGCGCCCCAGGGTGGCTGTGGCTACAATGTAGCTGCCATCACCAGTGTGTGAATGTGTGTGTGAATGGGTGGATGACTGGATATGTAAAGCACTTTGGGGTCCTTAGGGACTAGTAAAGCGCTATATAAATACAGGCCATGATCTGGCGGGAAGGTATGGCTCCACTCACTCTCGTTGCCCAGATCCCATCTGGCCTCAGTTCCCAGGGATGATGACCAACCTCTCTGAGGCAGCAGCAGAGCCAGCGAAGATTAGAGCGCCGGTCTCTACCTAGGGCTTCACAGAGGGCTTCACAGACCGGAGTTTTCCGCCTGTTCCCCCTCTGGAGCCGAGCCTCGCTTCAGTTTTCGGCACCAAAATGACCAAGGTCGTTGGACAGCGACCGGCCCATCCCGCCAAACTTGACCAGCTGATAGCAAGGTTCACTGATCGCGCACATCAATGCACTGTTCAGTCAGCTGCATTGCGTAACAACACTGATTTGCTAGCGTTTGTAATCTCCAGGAAGGTGGAGGAAGCAGAGCTGCCAGAGGAGCTGAAAGGCTTTCTCTGTAAAGCCGCTGACACGATTCTGAATATGTGCGCCACTTCAGCGGTGTGTTCCTCTCGCATCGCTGCCTGGCAGACGATGGTTCAGAGGGCAACCTGGCTCCGCCTCTTCCCTCTAAGATTATACAATCTCACAGGGAAATAGTGCAAGCAATTCATAACATAAAATTTAGAAGCTTAGTGGAAGATAATACTTTATGTTAAGGGTTTAGTCTGCATACTGAACAACTCCACTTATATGGATTTATGTCTGGATGTGTAAATTTATCTTTTGCATGTTAGAAAATAAGGTCCAGGTTGCAAAAAATGGTAGATTTTTATTTTTTTATTTATTTTTTTTGATTGAATCAGAATTTTGGCCTTCAGATTTTTTGTCCTCTCCCATCCAGGTCAGTGCAGCGTTTCATAGGATCACGACCCTGAACCTTGAACCAAAGTTCATGTCATTGTTGGACTTGTATTCATCCAAACTCCTGTCCTTGTTTCAAGCCAAGAAAGGTGCTGCTGGACAACGCCACAGGGCACAGTTAAACCTTCTGCTTCAGGTAAGGAAGATTGCATTTTCTAACCACAAAAACGTTCCAACACAGCATTGAAGAGGCCCTTCCACTAAAAACGGCTTTTCTTAGGTTTCTGTTCAATATTTTAGCTCCACAGGTGTTCTTACCTTGATGGTGGGTGTGAAAACAGGTCAACAACAGAAAAAAAATAGTTATGTTTAAGCTAGAAATGGTAAGTCATGTTTTAAATGTGCAAATTTTGCCTCAGTTGAGACTTCCTGTTTTACAGAGTGGAAATTCCATCGAGAAAAAACGAGAAGTCATCCAAGTGCCTTAATCAAAACCTTTGAGGTTGGTGCAATAAATCTGTTTTAGGAATATTAGTACCGTATTTCCCGGATTACAAAGCGCACCTGAATATTAGCCGCACAAGCTAAAATCAGGGGAAAATCCTGGTTTGTACATACATTAGCCGCACCTGACCAAAAGCCGCAGGTGTTTCAATGTTGACTTATCATATGTAAGAGAATATGCACAAAGGGAATTGTCAGGAAAGAGATGGCTGTTTGGAGACACACCCCTTTTATTAATATCTTGAAAAACAAGTTATGGGTACATATTTGCATAACTTTTTAGGTATATGTACAAGTAGCGGTAATTACAAGTAGGACACATGTACTGTGCTTCATAAATGAGTAACAAATGTAGTACATAACAATAACCTGCAGCACACCAGAAAAATAGATTCAGACTACCTTTTAGGCTCAGGTGCAGTGACACGGCTTTAACAAGAAGAAAAGTCAGTCATTCACCATCTTTCTCTTCTTCCTGCGCACTGAAACCACCAAAGTCCTCTCCTCCAGTGTCGGAAACGAACAGGCTCAGGATGGCTTCGTCATCCACTCTCCGCTTCTCTCCTTCGTTGTCACTTTCAAAACCAAAGAAATCCTCATTGTCAGTGTCAGAGTCGAACACCCTCAGAAGGGCCGTGGCGGTGTCCTCCTCTCCATCATGCAACAGTCCAGCCCTTCAAATCCGTTGGTGATCGTGGATGTTTTCACACTTTTCCACGCTGTCAGAATCCACCGGTGGAATTGAGCATAACTTGCTTTTCGCAAGTTTATCACCGCTCGTCATCCACGCCTCCCGCTGAACGCGTAGCGCTACTTTGAAGTTTGTTTTTCGCGCTACTTGTACGGCACTGTGTTGCCTGGCAGATGGACATGTGACCAACATACCACTCTTGAACCCCGATACTGTGTGTCTGATCACATGCCCTTCCGCCAGGCAACAGCGGAACAAACAAAACAAATCTTACGATATGACAAAAATCATGGACAATCCATAGAAAAGCCGCACCTGACTAAAAGCCGCAGGGTTCAAAGCTTGTGCAAAAGTAGCGGCTTATAGCCCGACAATTACGGTAGTTTATTTTAGCTTGTGAGATCATAGAAAAGTTTTAAGATACTGTTCTAAAGAAAAAAAAAACACTTCAAAGCATACAAAAGAATAGCATTTGCATTTGCTATTGCTATAAGATTTTGGAGCACAGTGTCTACATATTATGAGTACCGGTGATGTCATACAAATCAAACTTTTTGTTTCAATGTTTGGAAATATGTGAGCTTAAAACAGTTGTTTCTCTTTTTAAAGGACGGTGCTGATTCTGTCTTTGTTGAAGAGGCTTTGGCTGAGGAGGTGATGAAGATTTACCTGCTGCAGAATCAAGACAGGTCAGGCGAACCTACTGATGTGGGTATTGTTATTGAAGGCGTTACTGTTCTGGGCAAACTTGGGAATCTGAGCAAAGCCTGTTGCTATCTTTTGGGACTGTGCTATGCTCTGGATCTGAAATACCCCAAGAATTTCAAATGCACATTTGAAGCATTTCGAAAAGTGTTCATGGAGCTGGATCCAGGAAACCTTTCTGTCAAGGTTCAAAGACTGAAAAATGACCTCTGTTCATTGTAGACAAAATTTCACAGGGCTGTTCTTAAAGTGTTAGACTTGTTAAGTGACATGTAATGCTCATCAAAAGGTTCAGTTGCGACATTACATTGTTTTGACATTCCTGTTCATAAATAATGTTTGTACCATAAACTGTGTTTTTGTATTAACTTTCCAGATTCACATTAAGGTGTAAATGGGAGAGTATCATTATGGATGTTTTTTGGTCACTCTTTAGTTATAATCTTCCCAATTTTTTGGAATCAAAATAAGATGTTCAAAAACTATGTCACAGTGCAAATGGTTTTTTTTTTTCAGGATTTATATCTTTTTGGGATCTTAATTTTATTTTTGTCATTTGACCTTTTCTGAAAAGGTAAAGCACTGCGTTCACTTGAGCCACTTTTATTCTTTGTATGGCAGGTACATTTTTCTTGTTGTTAGCATCAATATGCCAGTTTTACAGAGTTTTATCAAGCATGCCAATTTGGATGCAATTTTATTATATAAGGCTGTTGTGACTGAAATTTTATCCAAGTTTTATCCACTGAATGTAGAACAGATTTCAGCTCACTGTGTTCAGAGAAGGAATCTGCTAAATGTGTGATTCACAAAAAAGCTGTTTAAAATAAATCATTGTGAACAATGTTGAATTGACGTGGTTCTTTTTTCCTGTGTGTGTGTGTGTGTGTGTGTGTGTGTGTGTGTGTGTGTGTGTGTGTGTGTGTGTGTGTGTGTGTGTGTGTAAATAAAATAAACACTTAATTGTAATTAACGTTTTTGCTTAAATTAACTTAAAAATATTAAGTAAATTGCACCATTATTTAAAAACAAATAATTGTAATGGTGTAGGTTAAATGTGCCAAGCATTTCAGCATTTCCTAATTAATATTTTATGTAGTTTGAACTTTTGGTTACTGTTGTTTTAACTTAGATTTTCAATTGTATTTACTCAATTTTGTATGTTACTGTAACATCTTTAATTGTTCATAACAACTTATTCCATTTTAGTTGGATTTACTCAATTAATAAGGTGTATTTAAGAGATGTGATTGTTTTTGCATTTACTCATTATTTTTGAGTGTAAAAGTGTTG
This sequence comes from Diplotaxodon limnothrissa, assembly GCF_057381915.1. Taxonomy (NCBI): domain Eukaryota; kingdom Metazoa; phylum Chordata; class Actinopteri; order Cichliformes; family Cichlidae; genus Diplotaxodon; species Diplotaxodon limnothrissa. The sequence continues at coordinate 17,058,732 of NC_140601.1, read as the reverse complement.
CACCAAAATATTTAAGTAATTATCAGTTTTAGTTCTTAGAGTGTACACGACTTCTGGAACAATGTCCTTTAGAGCTGTTTGTATGTTTCTATTAGAACTATTATTTTTAGATTTTCTAACTTTGTAATGTATTTTATTGTTCAATGTAGTTAGTGTTCTTACAGTGTTTGTATGTGTTTTCACAGAGATTAAAGTACACTCTAAAAAATGATTCATGGGGTTAGTAAGTAAAGCTTAAAATTAATAGCTTTTTCTGCATAAAAAATTAAGTTTGTTGCATGTACACATTGTAATCAGTTGATAATTTAATGAGTTGGTCGAAATGAAAATAAAGAAAACAGTCTTAGCTCAGTAATATATCGATTTTGAACAGACATTTCTGTGTTAACTTAACATGAAAGTGTATTCAGTTAATACAACTTAAAAATCTCGTAAGCGTCCTTTAAAAGCTGAGTACAAGGCTGACTTGCCCGGACATGTTGTGCTCTCAGACCACTGATCGAAAGAAACGGAGGCAAAGAGAGAAAGCAGAGAAGCGGCATTTTGTACGGAACATTATCAAACGTTAAAGCTTTGTGGTGAGTACAATTTTTTGCCTTGTTTTATTCACAGCAGCTAATAACTCTAACTTTAACTCTATCAACACGCACTGCAAGAAATCCTTTTTACACAACACTAAACTCTTCCTCGGCGAGTGGTGGTGATAAGCTAGTAACGTTACACTTCTGGCTAACTTGTGAAGTAATTCGACCGTAACATTAGTCTTTGTTAAGTTTTGTTTTACGGTGGCAGCCAAATGGTGTTAATTGACACTGAGCTTCTGTAGCAGTAGTTTTAACTCTGCAAAGACAGGGTAATACATGTTTACATGTTTTTCTTCTTTCTACTTTGAAATCGTTGCAGCGTTGATGAAGGTTTGACCAGCAAAAGGCTGGGCCATTTTACATTCATGACTAAACAAATGTAGGTTACTGAGTATACATTCGGTTTAACATCGATGCATTTTGATGTTTAAGTCCTAGAGTTATTTTTATGTGAGATTGAAGTTTGTTAATTGAGCCCTAGCTGAAGAACAGCCTGTGTCAAAGTTCAGTCAAAAAACGCGGGCGAGGAAGCGAACGCCATGTTGTAGAAACGCCACAGGAAAGATCTTAAGTAACATTCATAAACTAGTTGTTTTAATGACATTACATTGAGTGTGCATTAGCACATAAAATATAATTTTGCTCTTTTGGGTGTTAACTGCAGATACATAAGCGCAGTTGTATCACTTAAGAAAAAATATCTTTGATTTGGAAACATAACATAACATTCTCCATTCGCAGGCAGGAAGTTGTCAATCAAGCACCAAAAATCAATGACCTGAAAGAAAGATGGCCTGCTCTTTTTGATGCAGTTCAGGTAAATATTTTTCCATAAGATAATTTGCAGTATGTATTCTTTTAAAGTAAATTGTATACATTAACATGTTGTGCCTATTTGTGCCTTTTTTTTATACAGATAAACCAAGAATTCAGAAGGATCACCACTGTTAACCTGGAGACAACATTCATGGCAAAGCTGGACCAGTACTCTCAGAAAATAATGTCCTTGCTGTCCTCAAGAGGAGGGGCTGCAAAAATGCGCATTCGGCGCATCCAGAACATGCTGCTAGAGGTATGAATGAATGAAATGTAGTTTATTTCAAATAGGATAATCCACTTTTTTTTCCAATAGGTGATATTGAGTCTTAAAAGGTAGCTGTTTACAACTCAACTATGTCAAATTATTGTTTAGAGCTTGAGGCACAAATATCAATTAAAACTATAAATACTTAATAATAAACAAATTATAGGTGATGTGGATCATGATTGGCAGAGTAATTTGCAAGATTTTGCAGTTTTTCTATTTGTTACCTGGATTTTTCAAGTTCATGAATTGATCATTTCAGAGAAATGGCTCTTTGAAATGATCAATTCATTATTTTGATTATCACTGGAAATCTATAATTGGTACAGTTCAGGCCATATAAAGTCAATCCTTTTTTTTTTTTTTTTGGATGTAATTATCAAAAACCCATCCTCCTCGAAGAGCAGTTCGACATTCTTTTTCTTATTCACAGGACGATTCTGTGGAGAGAAGGCGAGAGGTCGCTATCCGTGGCTTAGTGGTGTATCTCAGGGAAAAGGAGGAGGATCTCTTCAAAGAGCAGGTAAATCAGACATGACTATACTTTGTATTAGAGGTACGATCTAATCTATTATTAATTGATTTCTAAATTAATCGGCAACTATTTTGATAATTGATTGATCGGTTTAAGTAATTATTTTAGAAAAAGAAGTCCAAATTCTCTGGTTTCAGCTTCATAAATGTGAATCGTTTCTGGTTTCTTTACTCCTCTATGACAGCAAACTGAATATGTTTGACATTTGAGGTCATCATATTGGGCTCTGAGAAACATTGACATTTTTCACCATTTTCTGACATTTTCTGGACCAAACAACTAATCAGATAATCGTCAAAGGAGCTTGCAAAGAGAACCTTCACAGACATAATCAGATAATCGAGAAAATTGTTAGTTGCAGCCCTATTTTGTGTTACTCTCATGTATAAGTATGATTACTTAAAACATTTATATTGATTCTGATCTACCAGGATGGTGGCGGGGATATTACCAATGAAGTGATGAAGATTGTAACCAGAGGTGCCACAACGTCTGATCCAGCCAGCGCAAGGATCATACTTGAAGGAACAGAAGTCCTAGCAGACCTGGATGTACCCAGAGCCTGTGCCTTGCTAATGGGGCTGATATATGCACTCAACCTCAGCTACCCAAAAGAACTGAAAAACACTTTTGAAAAACACTTTTGAAGTGTTTCAAAAGATATTCCTCGAGCTGGATGATCTGAAAGCCAGTCCTAAGGTAATGTCACTAAAAAGTAAACTGTTGTACTAAAAAATGTGAAGAGTGAGGCTATCCTCAAATTAAACGGGAAATGTTCCACTGTTGTTTGCAATGTGTTGTGTTACATACTTTACAGTAGGCAGTAGGTGTAAAGTTGAGCGTTGAGCATTAAGTACACCTAGTTAAAAATAATGCACTTTAAAAGGATAGCTCGGGTCTTTTGAAGTGAGGCTGTATATGAGGTACATATGTATTGTGAGTGTATTACACACAGTAGATGGCAGTCAGTAAGCTCCACCTACGGAGAAGCAGACGGGGCCACCGGCACGCAAGATGAGCCTCCATCCTAATAAAACTGATGTCAGTTTAAATGTACATTATATCAAGAATATGTTTACTGCTTTATTTTGCTATCAGACAGCCTTTTCTGTGAGGAAAGAGAAGTTCTACTGCTTGTTGTTTCAATCGCTCTGGCCCACCAGCGTCCATGGACAAAAACAGCAATTTTACCTGACAGCACACAGGAGTTGCTGGTCTCCTGCTGCCTTGATCAGTAAGTGTAATTGTGTTATTTGGTGACTTTGGTGTTAGTTCGGGTTAGTTCAGATTTACCAAAGTCACACAAACAAACTGAGCCTATCGTGTGTGTTGGTGGCAGGAATGTGCTGACTGCTGTCTACTGTGTGTAATACACTCACAATGTACTTCATACTTAAAAAAAACCTAAACTATCACTTTAACACAAACAAACTTGAATCAGAGCATGACTGTCAAAATGTTCAGTCTTTTTGAGACAGATTTACAGGGGTGTTTTATGTCATTTATTTTATGGAGGCAACAATTTTGTCTGCTATTGAAATGTCAATGAGTCTGGAATGGTGGACTGGTGTTCTAATAAACAGTTTGATCATAAAACTGGAATTTCAATGTGTAATTTATTGTATAATTGTAAGTTATAAGTTATTGTAAGTTACTAGTACTCAAAAAAATTAAGGTAACAATTTGCATGGATATTTCTGAGTAGAATAAAAGTAAAAAAATAAGTTTTAATAACTAAATGGAGTAATTTTTTAAACAATTAAAATTAAGTTGGTTCAACTTAATTAAGCTTGTAGAGGACAAAGCAAATCATGTTGTTTGTACGTAAGGAATAGAGTTTGCCTAACTAGAGAACTCTTGTGGCATTTACGCTATAGTGGCTAAGCTGAAGTAACTTAAAAAGATCCATGCAAATTGTTACCTTAATTTTTTTACGTTAAGCCAGCAGATCTTTTTTTAGAGTGTATTTTGATCCTGATTTGGACGAAAAAAGACGGAGAAAAAAGTGGAGATTGTTTGGCCATAATGCACATACACATAAAACATCAAGTATCAAACACGGCGGCGGAGGAGTGATGATTTTGGCTTGTTTTGCAGTTACAGGACGTGGTCCAGTCCAAGTCCAGACCTAAACCTCAGTGAAATCCTGGGACCTTAAATGAGCTGTGCAGAAAAGAGTTGACCAAAAAGTCCTCCACAATGATCTGAGCTACTGATAAAGTCATCCCAAAAGTATTAGTTCTCTTATTGCTGCTAAAAGACAAGCTATTGAAACCGGGGGACTTACTTTCTCTTTCCACATAACTGTAGATAGAAAAAGAAAGAAATCCATCCCCGTCCATCAGAAACATCATTATCTCAAGGTCATTTTCCACTGTTGAAATAAATTGCTTTCATATTATTAGAACATCATCACTTTCTCTATTTGGAAAATTCTTCATAACATATTAATGATCATTTTTCAAATCGCCCATTATTTTCTTAATACCAAATTAGGTTTTATAACTCGCTATTAACTGCAGTGAATGAATTATCCTGGAGAGAACTGTCACATACAGCAAAATTTGTCAGCCAAGGAAAAGCTCCAGAAAAAAACGAGATATTTTCCACCCAAAGTTTGAGATCTTATATGCACAAAAAGCTTGCTTGTACTCGGTGCCCTGGTAGATCTATTTGAATCACAAATAACATCATAAATTTACAGAGCACAAGGAGCCAGGGACACACAATGAACCATTGACTGGGAGCTAAAATCCCTGAGACGACATTTGCATCTCAATAAAAAGCCCTTGCATAGCAGGTTAAGGCCTCCATCTATCTCAGCATGCAAAACATCAAATCATAGGAAATTGTTAACAAATAATGTGTTGACTGGGACAGTAATTATAGAGACATATGCTCATAAACAATACACAGCATGTAGCATATGTGCATTGATATGTGTTTATTTCCTTTCTATGAAATTTCTCACATCTCCGGTTTAAAAAGAAAAGTTTTACTTGCCTAATTGACACTGAATAAATCTAAGAATGCTGAAATAGAAAACAATAAATGCAGTGATGTGAGAGCATGGATTGCTCTCTGCACACTGATAAAACTCTGGTGGAGGCATAAACATTAACAGGAGGTGTTATTCCTGTGTGTCTTCTGGTGTTATGAACACAGTTATATCATCATTGCAAGTTTTTTGGTTTGTGGCCAGTAAGGAGGACATACACGAACAGCATTTAGTCCAAAACAGAGCTGCTAGATGTGTCTGCATCACATTAATACTGACAAAACGTAGCCACAAACCATCCTTGTTCCCTATCTAGACAAAAGCTCGTCCTTGATGGGGAACAAACATCCTCTCTGGTATCGCGGTATAATTTTTAGCCGAGCTTAGATGCAGCAGCCAGATAAAACAGAACTGTACTTGAAATGCTTCCATCACATTATTTGTAGACGTTTACATTTACATGTCTTGTCATCCGTGTTGTGACTGGAGGTTTTTCATCAGCTCGGGTGCTTAAAAGCGGCAGAGCAGCTGCTAACGGACTTTTCCATTCAAGGTTAGGGATGGAGATTAATTCAAAGTCCTCTTTCACTCACAAGGTTGTTGTTTCTCACTGAGTGGAATCGGTTACAAAGACATTGCTGCACTAAGAACTTCCTGATTGCTTTGCTTGAAAGCAGATTGCCACACTTGTCTTTTTCATGTAGTTCTGCAAATACTTGCCAACTATTAGCGGAGCGTAAGTAAAGCTTGAAAAGTGCGACCTTTTGAAAGATGCTGGCCACAGCGCCGAGGCACAACACTGAAAACGGGATTTCTATATTTCTGGTTTGTCGAATAACCAAAACAGCAGACAACTTAACACCACATGGTAAGAGAGGTCCTGTGTCTGCAAAACCTCAGTAATGTCAAATGCTGTTGTCTGTTAATTTTTTTGTTCAATGGAAAATTTCCCGACAAAAAGGAAGGATTTTCATGTTATTCTTTAGAAGTAAAATGATGGTAATTAATTACAATATTGCAGAACACAGGAGAAACATTTTAATTGACATTATTGTCTATTTCATTGGTTGTATCAAACACAATCAACCACATCTGTTGCATTATAAATTCTATCATCGACTTGTGGGATTTTAACATGCCTGCGCATGTCTCAGCTTTGTTTTTCTGTGTTATAATTTGTTTGTTATTAGAGACATCTGCCAGACTAAGAACTTATGCAAACTACCGCTTTTTACGACTTACGCTCAGAGACGGCCAGCTTTAGACGATTGAGCTGGTTTCTGTTTAAGAGCACAAGAAGTTAAAAAGCGATGGCCAACTTTAATCTAGGCATTCACAAAAGGATGGGATCAAACAGTTCAATTAGTGGCTGACAATGAAATCCACAAGTAAAAGAAAATATTGTGTTCTTGTCAATCTTATTTGCTGGGTGTCTTTTTCTTCTTGTTTAGGCCATTTTGACCGCCTTTTCAAAGACAAAACTTTTAACTGCATTTTCTCTCACAGCTTGTTTTTGGGCCACAAACATCTCTTTTTCCTCCTGACAGGGTGTTTTCTTCTCAGACAGCAGCCAGTGTTTAGTTTCCCTTCATACAAAAACAGCCTAGCTTTGACATCAAACCAGGTGTTGCACCTCTTGTGTTCTTACGCTTGGTTTTGTGTTCAGCTTTCTGGCAGGTCACTAGTGCTTACACCTGCTGCTGGCACACTGCCCATTGGAGCTACTCTCTCGCTATGGCAAGCACCAACACAATCACTATTAACCTGTTTACTGTTGTTGGCGCTTTCTATTCTGCTTCTTAACTTCTTTTTGGCAGAGAGAAGTAAAATTTGCTAAGAGTTTGGTTTGAGATTGTTTTAGCAGTATTTCTAGTGAGCTTTTAGCTATAGTGCTATAGCATGCATCTTTAATGACTTTAAAAAAACATGTGTTGGTTGCACAAGTTTGGATTTATTTTGGATTTTCTGTAAACCACAGGGTCAAATATATAGATTCACTCACATAAAGCAAGGCCTATTAACTTCTTGCTGCTGATCATTATGGACTACTGCTGTGACTTTCTCTTTGCCAACATTAAAAGGATTTATTTGACAGCACTCACTTGACCAATACTCAGAACAATGGGAAAGTCCAAGGAAGATGGAAGAATACAAGCCGGAAAGGTCTCTTGGACTCATTTCTAAACAACTGCAAGATCAGTTTAAACAATTGTATGCAAGTACAAATTATTTGGACGTGTCACCACTTTGCCACCAGGGCTCAAGCCTTGAAACTGGAAACAGCTGGAGCGCCAATGTTGCTGTTCACAGTGAACCAAGTTTAACATTGCCATGCACTGAGAGGGTGCTGACCAAGAAATAAGACCCTGCACCAAAATCAAAACATTCAAGCTCAACTGAAATGTTCTGCTGCCCACGCAGACAAGCTAAATGCCTTCTGGAGAAAGTTTTATAGTCGGATGAGACAAAGATTGAGCTATTTGGCAACAATGACAAGAGGTGTGTTTAGCACTTACACCCCCGGAGAGCAGTCATTTCGGGGTAGTACCTTAGACCCCCGCGGAGTCATCATTTTGCGTTTCTACCTTTAAAAGCCGGAGAGCAGTCAAATGCTGGAAGTGGAAGCTAAATTGGCTAGTCATTCATATGTATATTGGGTCGTTACCTAGGAATTCTGGAGGGAGGGGATTGGGGGAGAAATCAACACACATGAGTCTAGGTCCTTTGTTGCTGACATTTATTGATAAAAACAGTAGTTTCATTTCATGTTATTTCCTTTTTCATTTCAAGCAAGGAAGTGGATGTAGTTAGTAAGTAAGATATTTCAGACATTATTCTGACACAGAGGAGGAGATACTGGAATTATAATTAGTATCTATGCATGCATTTGTGATTTTGTTTGACCTTCCCATTGCTCACAATTTGAATTTGTTCACACTGCAGATGAGTGTCTCAGTCCCCAAACAAGCTCTCTTTTTCGGTGGAGAAGCAGTCTCCTCATCCGCAGTGAGTGTGGAGAAATCAACACACATGAGTCTAGGTCCTTTGTTGCTGACATTTATTGATAAAAACAGTAGTTTCATTTCATGTTATTTCCTTTTTCATTTCAAGCAAGGAAGTGGATGTAGTTAGTAAGTAAGATATTTCAGACATTATTCTGACACAGAGGAGGAGATACTGGAATTATAATTAGTATCTATGCATGCATTTGTGATTTTGTTTGACCTTCCCATTGCTTACAGTACAAAAAACCAACCATTTGTACACATATGTACTAATAATAATAAAAAGTGAGTGCAACACTGCAACCCATCACCCCGTCGTTCAGTGGTCGTTGATCAGTGGTCCATTGTGGCACCATTCAGAGCACTGGTACAATAGTACCAGCAAGATATGGGAAGACATTGCAAATGTACTTGGATTTTAGGTTGCAAGCCACCCAAAACTTGATCCCAAACTTGTCAGGTTTACTTGCAATATACTGCAGGAAACCCGTCACCCCGTCGTTCTGTGGTCCATTGTGGCACCACTGATCAACGACCACTGAACGACGGGGTGACGGGTTGCATTGTTATGTGGTCACACCCCCGTCGTTGATCAGTGGTCCATTGTGGCACCATTCAGAGCACTGGTACAATAGTACCAGCAAGATATGGGAAGACATTGCAAATGTACTTGGATTTTAGGTTGCAAGCCACCCAAAACTTGATCCCAAACTTGTCAGGTTTACTTGCAAACACTTGGAGTGTTTCAGTATGCCATCTTAGGGAGAACTCAACACACATGTAGGTCCTTTGTTGCTGACATTTATTGATGAAAATAGAAAAAAAAACAACCGTTTGTACACATGTTTACAAATAATAACAAAAATTGAGTGAGTACATTACAACATTTTCAGCAATCACTCACAATCCTGGCACTGCCACGGTATCTGTCGCCTGCATTTACCACATGTGTGGCGTGTGGTGGGGTGATGGGTTGCAGTGTTGCACTCACTTTTTATTATTATTAGTACATATGTGTACAAATGGTTGGTTTTTTGTACTGTAAGCAATGGGAAGGTCAAACAAAATCACAAATGCATGCATAGATACTAATTATAATTCCAGTATCTCCTCCTCTGTGTCAGAATAATGTCTGAAATATCTTACTTACTAACTACATCCACTTCCTTGCTTGAAATGAAAAAGGAAATAACATGAAATGAAACTACTGTTTTTATCAATAAATGTCAGCAACAAAGGACCTAGACTCATGTGTGTTGATTTCTCCACACTCACTGCGGATGAGGAGACTGCTTCTCCACCGAAAAAGAGAGCTTGTTTGGGGACTGAGACACTCATCTGCAGTGTGAACAAATTCAAATTGTGAGCAATGGGAAGGTCAAACAAAATCACAAATGCATGCATAGATACTAATTATAATTCCAGTATCTCCTCCTCTGTGTCAGAATAATGTCTGAAATATCTTACTTACTAACTACATCCACTTCCTTGCTTGAAATGAAAAAGGAAATAACATGAAATGAAACTACTGTTTTTATCAATAAATGTCAGCAACAAAGGACCTAGACTCATGTGTGTTGATTTCTCCACACTCACTGCGGATGAGGAGACTGCTTCTCCACCGAAAAAGAGAGCTTGTTTGGGGACTGAGACACTCATCTGCAGTGTGAACAAATTCAAATTGTGAGCAATGGGAAGGTCAAACAAAATCACAAATGCATGCATAGATACTAATTATAATTCCAGTATCTCCTCCTCTGTGTCAGAATAATGTCTGAAATATCTTACTTACTAACTACATCCACTTCCTTGCTTGAAATGAAAAAGGAAATAACATGAAATGAAACTACTGTTTTTATCAATAAATGTCAGCAACAAAGGACCTAGACTCATGTGTGTTGATTTCTCCCCCAATCCCCTCCCTCCAGAATTCCTAGGTAACGACCCAATATACATATGAATGACTAGCCAATTTAGCTTCCACTTCCAGCATTTGACTGCTCTCCGGCTTTTAAAGGTAGAAACGCAAAATGATGACTCCGCGGGGGTCTCAGGTAGAAGCCTTCTTGACTTGACTGCTCTCCGGCTTTTAAAGGTAGAACGGTAGAAGCTGGGAATTCCAGTGTTAGAGGAGGTTTCCAAACCTGAGAACATTGTACCAGCTGTCAAGCATGGTGGTGGTAGCCTCATGCTGCGAGGCTGGTTTGCTGCTACATTTCACAAAGTCGATAATGAAGAACGAGGACTACCTCCAAATTCTTCGGCTTTACCTCAAATCGATAAGTCGACGGCTGAAACGTGAACATAGTTGGTTGTTTCAACAGGATGACAATCTGAAAGTCATATTAAAACTGAAAGCAGGCTAACATTAAACTTCTGGAAGGGCCTTCCCACAGCTCCGACCTCCTGCTTTAAAGACGTTTCTCTGTCAGGAAACCAACCAGTTTAAATCTACCAGTTCTGCCCGAATGGTCAAATACGGCTACCAATAGTGTCTGCTCGAGGTGCAACTTGAGAAGGTATACTGAAACAAAAATTAGTGGAGGTGTGTGTATATATTTGAGCCTGTATGTACAATTTTGATCCTTTGTGAATTAGTGAAATCAAAATAAAATCAAACCTGTGCACACAAGTCTTATTTTTTAAAGTGATTGAAGATGTATGCTGTTCAATCCTTTCACCCTAGAAACAAACAAATTCAAAGAAATCATTAAGAGCACAAATTCACGATACCAGTCATTCTTGACTAGTATAACACAGTGTATATTATCTTGTGATTCCAACTGTATTTAACATTATAAGGTTGTAAACAAAAGGAAAATAATGCTCGGTGCATATCAACCCAGGCACAGTAAGTCAGAGTCAGACAGGATAATCACAAAGTACCAGAGCAGCATCTCATCATATTCTCCTGAGTGGATGGCTGTGCAGCAATAAGATAATATGTGTGAAGACGTGTAGCCAGCTCCCTCTCTCAAAGGAAACAGTGAGCACATGCTGCAGGGGTTTCATTTCAATGCCTGCCACCACCATTGATTTAAGGCCCGGCATCAGCAGAAGCCTCATTTAGGAAAGTCATCTGTCTCGCCTGCCTGGGCCTGCTAAAAGGTTATTTAGCTGCCCAGTGCTTAGAAGCAATGGGTAGAGGCTAAAGAAGAGCGCAGTTGTTGTGCGCTCGTTTTGGCTATTGATTGTTATGACCTGTTTGTGCTGACCTGTTTTACGGTGCGTCCACAGCTGGTGTCAGAAGAGAAGCAGGATTGACCCAGGGTGCGAAGGCTTACAGGGCTTAATTTGGACGGTCGCCGTTAAATGGTAAACAAGTTTACCAGCACAGCTAAAGCTCCCAAATGAACACATTATGTGTCATTGTTACAGCTGCTCTGTCCTGTACTTGTGTACATTACCTCTGGCCTCAGACCTGGTTGCAAAATACTGTTAGTGGGCACAGTTTGTGGGTCGGTGACAATGAAATCAAACCTGCCAAGCTCAATGAGATGGCATGTCTTTGGGGAGTGATGCACTGTGTATTATTCATCACAAATTTTTCCAGCTTGTATATCCCCAAAATCAAAAAAGTGATGTTTTTACATATTAGAAATGTTAGTGAGCTTTGGAGGTTGTGGGATAATATTTTTCACTTTTTAGTGAGAGCACAGACAGGAAACTTGTCATTATTGTCTTGAACGGTTTAAAACAAAGCAAGTCAGCATATTTCTGTAGCACAAATCCAAGTCCAAAATGTTGATTTAAGCAGTTACTGCAAGAACAAATTTAATAGAAGCTGATGACTTCATGTGATTACACTGTGAGTGGTATTCTCTTCTATTAGTGGAATAAAAATAATTTTGGTTAGTCACAATATAAAAATGAAGCTGCTTTTTACAGAATTGTCTGGCAGCACGTGTCATAAAGTGAATAATGATGATTGTAGATATGCAAAATAACTGAGGGAAGGCACAACTTTATCTTCAAAGGATACCTTTGCTGGGAGTGCTGGAAGTGTAGACACTTTAAGCTACAGTTTTTTGGAATAATTGGATAGTTTCAGGGGTTCTGATTTATGTTATGTTAAATGACTTGGTGTAGGAAATTCATTACACATAAATAAAGTTAAAAAGCTTCCCACCTGACCAGCACAGAAGCCTGAAAAGAAACATCAGGGAGAAAGATTCACCTTTATGTGAATTATGCAAAATTGACTCTGTCACAAGTTTTCTCAAAAACAGTATTTAGGGGTATTTATAGACACTTTAAAACTGCTCGAGTTAGGCTCTTCAAATATTTTAGGGTAAAAATGTGTGGCTGTGACTCAGGTGATCTAGGTTGCTCCTGATGTAGCCATTACGGGGTAAGTGTGTGTGAAATGTTAGAAAACACTCAGGCATAGATTCAGTTCAGTTGATTAAAGGGGCGATTTATACTGTGAGGTGAAGACCCTACAATAATATAGAGAGAGAATTAGACGACACCCTATAAGCAAGCACTTGGCGACAGCGGGAAGGAAAAACTCCCTTTTAACAGGAAGAAATCTCTGACAAAACCAGGCTGAGGGATGGAGACAGAACATAAGACATACTTTGGAAGAGAGCATAAATAAATGTACAATCCAGGTCTAAAATACATGAGAAGCTGAAAGGTTTGTTTTATTTTGTCAAATCATTATTGTGCAAAGATAAAATTACAGTCGTCTTAAAAATATGTACAGAATTTGCAAATTAATGATGTTTCATCTCATAAATCATGACACAGTCCTCTCACATTCATAAGCTGCCTTTATAGGTTAAAAGTATCAGTATTGGCAATATTGGTCCTGTATTTACTTGGTATCAGATCAATACCAAAAATCACACAGCACTATCTGGTACTATGGCTGTATGAATATGAACTCTCAGGAGTGTTGCTCAAGTTCACATAAAATGATGGATAATTGAAAACATTTGGATGACATAATTTGTCACGTAGGGACTCATACTTTGTTTACATTGTCTCATGTAAAAAGCACATAAAATCATCTTCTCATCTTGATCAGAAAACCCTTCTTGCTGCATCATGCGGTAGCATGAATCTAATTAAAATGTCTTCCGACTCGTACGTAAATGTGAGTTTCCGAAAGTTATATTGGCAAAATGAGAGTGAACGCCATCTAAATTTCAGATTTATTATTAACAGAAACTTCCTCTTTCCACAAAAGCTCATTTGGATTTGGTATATGGTGTCATATCTGGGGAATATCACTCTGAAGATAGATGAAAATGTGTTTTTTTCCCCCTTCATATTCATGCTTTAATATCTGTGAATCCAGGTGTCTGTGGTCAGGTGGCAAGCATTTGATGAACTGACATGGGATGGCCCTTTCTAAATGAATCCTTAAATCAATATTTGAAAGAACGGTACAAAAATGAACCAGGTTATGTACACGGGTTTAACTCGGCATATCTTGGCACACAACATTACATAATTGTGCATAACAAATTTCCCATTAATCAATGAAACTTTGATCTACACATAGAAAACGCCTCACCAACACTAAACATTGACATTACATATCAATGAATATAAAAGAAATGCCAATAATTTGTCTATCTAATCTCTGAGAGGCCACTCACAGAGTACATCCCCCATGACGACTGCCCTGCTGTGCGAATTCAGAGAGGGTGATATGGCTCTGCACCAAGAATTAATGGGTTCTTCTTTCGCCTGCGCTCCTCCTTTCCAAGTTTTATGAAATCCAGCTCGGTAGTTTTTTGTTATCAGGCTGACAGACAAACAGAGAATCCCAGCTATCGTCTTGAAGGAGGAACAATTAGCATGCAGCTGAGTTACAGCTGCTCTCCTGGGATCGCTTGCCACCTCTTTGTGGAACTGAATGATGAGCTTCTGCATAGTTACAGTATTAAAATATTAGTCTGATTGCATTACAGTCAGAATTTGGAACAGGGCATTGTTTTTGGCATAGAAGCTGGCCTTGAAAGCTCCACCTGTTATTTAAGCTACCACAGAGTATTAAGAAGTAAAATGCAAGGCCCCTGTAGAGCTGGTGTGGTTTGTAATTCAAGCAGTTTGTGGTAACGACCCGCTACGCCTTGCCCGAACAGCGATAGATTCTAATTATCACTCCCTCCAGTTAATACACGACACCACGGTTCTTCATTCACAGATGGATTTATTCTTCTGTCACACTTCTCCTCAGAAACACCATAAAATCCACCGTCAAACTGTTATTACATAAAAGTACAGAATGACCAACATAAATATTACAAATAAACATTTAAACCCAAGTTAACAAATACGCGATAAACAAACACAGTTAACGTACCTCGCTGGCTGCACGTAACCGTGAGGGAATGAGTCCGCTTCAGGAACAAAACTTAACAAAAATAATTCCCAATTTCTTCTTCTTTGCAGCTTTCTTTTACTTTAAACTGCTTATTTATTCCTTCTTCTGCCTTAGTTAACTTATTAACTTAGCTTCTTGCACATGCTTTTTACTTCCCTTTACGTCACTTAAAAAGGCCTGTGTGCAACACAGAATGAACCTTAGTTCCTACCCCAAAAGGAACAATAAATAAAGAAAATAAATAACATAAATGAACACAATAAATTAAACAAACTGACATAATTTACATTTATGGCAGTTAAACTCCCACCAAATCTCAACTTGAGATTTCTTCACAGATTTGCATCTTCAAGTTATAAGCATTTAGTTTAACACATGCTTATTCTGCTTCAACAAGTAGTACTATTTTTTGCACTGGCCTTTCAAGATAAACTGGCCTAGTTGTGCGTTTTCCCTGTTTGTCCAAAGTTGAGTCACTAACCAACAGCTTTACCTTTCTGACCCTTCCATCAGAGCTGGGGTACACCTCCGTGACTCTTGCTAGTCTCCAGTGATTTCGCGGAGCACTGTCCTCTTGAAGAATAACAATGTCATTGACATTGGTGTTCCTTTTATCCCCATGCCATATCTGTCTTTGCTGGAGATTAAGAAGGTACTCCCTCCTCCACCTTGTCCAAAACTCATTCGCCAAGAACTGCACCTGACGCCATCTCTTACGCAGGTATAAATCTTGACTCACGAACTGACCCGGAGGTGGCAATATGATGTTAGACTTCATCAGAAGAATGTGATTTGGTGTGAGCGGTTCAAGACTTGTTGGATCATTCAGGTGCTCTGTTGTCAGCGGTCTGCTATTTATAATAGCCATCACTTCATACAAAAAAGTCCTAAGTGAGGCGGTGTCAAGTCTTTTAGCAGACTGATCAAGAATTGCTGTTAGAACACTTCTGATTGTCCTTATTTGCCTCTCCCAAATTCCTCCCATATGGCTTGATGATGGGGGATTCATTACAAACTCACAGCCATATTCCTTCACCTGCTCATGATCCCAGTTCTTCATTGAGTCCATGAACTCTCTTTTTGCACCCACAAAGTTGGTACCTTGATCACATCTCAACTGCCTTACATTCCCACGTATTGCAATGAATACGCGCAATGCATTGATGAAGGCATCTGAACTGAGGTCATCAAGCATTTCGATATGTACAGCTCTGCAACACATACAAGTGAAGAGAAGACCATACTTCTTCAGTTCCTTTCTTGCATCCCTCACATAGAATGGTCCAAAGCAATCCATGCCACAATATGTGAATGGAGGGGTCATTTCCATTCTGTCCTCTGGCAAGTCTGCCATTTTTGGATCTTGTATGTTCCTTCTATACTTTCTGCATGTGACGCACTTAAAGATATGTGAGGCAACTGCACTGCTGCATCCAATGACCCATATCCCATTAGATCGCAACTCATTTACAGTCATACCTCTTCCTTGATGCTGTACTTTCTCATGATTTCACTGCTGAATACTTCTGTTTGGACCAATCTGATTAGGAAAAGTTCAGCTTGTTGTCTTTCCTCAACACTTGTACTTCCATTGAGTTTGGGACTAAGACCCTTAACTTGCTTAGCATGACGTTTAAGACAAGCAATAGCCTTAACAACTCTTTTCCAGTCAGAAAACTTAGTCAGGCGGTCCAACAATGTTCTATTTATCCTTGCGCT
The DNA here is from genome assembly GCF_057381915.1 of Diplotaxodon limnothrissa. Taxonomy (NCBI): domain Eukaryota; kingdom Metazoa; phylum Chordata; class Actinopteri; order Cichliformes; family Cichlidae; genus Diplotaxodon; species Diplotaxodon limnothrissa. Next base: position 17,042,467 of record NC_140601.1, on the reverse strand, counting down.
GGTGTTGAGCACCTGAGCCCTTCGAAGTTCTGGATCAGTATCACTAACCTCTCCCACCTTAGCATCTCTTGTGGGTAGCTCCCTTTCCCACAGAAAGTCTGGGCCAGTGAACCAATTTGAAGCAACGAGCCGATCTGCCGATAACCCTCTCGAAGCATGGTCCGCCGGATTGTCTTCGGACTGCACATGATACCACTGGTTGACATCTGTGGTGGCTTTGATTCTCTGGATCCTATTTGCCACGAAAACATGAAAGCGTCTGGCATCATTATTAATGTACCCGAGAACAACCTTTGAATCAGTCCAATAATATTCCTTAAGGTTGTCTATTTCGAGCTCATGTTTTAAGATGGCACCCATCTTCGCAGCAACCACTGCTGCAGACAACTCAAGCCTTGGAACTGTTGTGACCTTAGTGGGGGCAACACGTGCTTTCCCCATGACAAGTGAGCAGTGTACGCTGCCATTAGAGTCCACTGCTCTTAGATAAGTGCACTCCCCATAACCTGTGAAGCTAGCATCTGAGAAGTGATGTAACTCGTACTGCTTGACATCTATGAAGCTTGCTGGTATGTAGCACCTCTTAATCTTTACTTGACACAAGTTATGGAGATCTTGTAACCATGACTGCCACTGTGATCTGCACTCCTCTGAAAGTGGTTCATCCCAACTAGCTTTCTCTCGACTCAACTGTTGCAAGATCAACTTCCCACGCAAAACAAACGGTGCTACGAAACCCAAAGGATCGTAGATGGAAGCTACTGTGGATAGCACTCCCCTTCTCGTCATTGGGTGTTTCTTGACAGTTACTCTGAACTGAAAGTCATCAGAGGATACGCACCATTGCACGCCCAGTGCTCTTTCTAGGAGTGGCTCCCCTAAATCTATGTCCAGTTCTTTGACACTGTCTGCACACTCTTCCTTTGGTATTGACTCCAATACCTTCTTGCTGTTGGAAATGAACTTGTGTAGTCTAAGCTTGCCTGTGCTGCAAAGCTCTCTTGCTTCCTTGATCAGCTTGATTGCCTCAGCATCAGACCTTACACTCACCAGTCCATCATCAACATAAAAATTTCTTCGGATGAACTTGACAGTGCTTTGGTTAAATCGATCTTGACCTTCTGTGGCTAGATGTTTAAGTCCAAAATTGGCACAGCCAGGTGAGGAAGCTGCTCCAAACAAATGGACTTTCATCCGAAAAACTGATGGCGGAGACTCAAGATCACCATTCTCCCACCATAAGAACCTCAAGTAGTCTTGGTCTTCAGGCTTTACATGGAATTGATGAAACATTCGTTCCACATCACACATAATAGCGACTGGGCCCTTTCGAAATCTACAAAGAACTCCCACCAAGGTGTTTGTGAGCTCTGGCCCTGTAAGAAGGTAGTCATTCAATGACATGTCTTGAAATCTTGCCGAGCAATCAAAGACCACTCGCAGTTTCTCTGGCTTTTGAGGGTGGTATACGCCATGGTGGGGAATATACCAAGCTGATCGTTTATCAAGCTCTTTTTCTGGGACCTTTTCTGCTTCACCACGACTGATAATGTCTTCCATGAAGTTCATGTAGTCTCTCCGATATTTCTGGTCTCTCTTGAGCTTCTTTTCCAAGCACATGAGGCGTTGAACAGCACTTGGCTTGTTATTTGGTAGCTCTGGCCTGCTCTGTTTAAAAGGCAGAGGCATTTCAAGATGTCCGTCTTCTTTGTGCTTAATTTCTTCTTTCATTTTAGTCAAAAACCGGAGATCTTCTTGCGAGAGATTTGTCTCTTCTCCAAGCCTTTCACTGAAGTCAGATTCCAGCACCTTAAGTATGTCTTCTGGAGCAGTCATCTCCTTAATTCTTGTTTTGCAAACATAATGAACTTCGCTCTTCAACTTACTTGTTACTTTGGGTTCAGGGGTCACTTGCTTTACAATGATGCGGTGACTTACTCCTATTGCATCACTGTAGTGTTCACCTGGATCACCATAGCTCACTATGCTCCAGCCTACGTCAGTTTTCTGTGCGAAGGGCTGGTTGTCCTCACCACATACAACTTCTCTAGGCATTAGTGCTTGTGGACAGTTATACCCGATAAGAAGACCGATTTCACATTTCTTCGGCGGGGCAATGTGTTCCGCAAGATGCTCTAAATGAGGCCATGCCTTTGCAGTCTCTGGTGTTGGAATGTGTGTACGATTGGCAGGTATGAATTCACGAGTGTAGACCGTTGGCACTGTGATCTTCTTAGAAGAAGATAACCCTCTTATTTGTAGACCTTTGAGTCTTTTGCATGGTACAATTGTCTCCTTGGAAGACATTGTAGACAGCTTCAACTTGACTGGCTCTGCATTAACATCAAGAGCATCTACCACTTCTTCAAGAATGAATGAAGAATCACTTTGTGAATCTAACAGAGCATAGACAAGGACTTCTTTGTTTGAATCACTTGGCATTGATGCATAAACAGGAACTATTGCTGAAGTCTGAGCACTGTTACCATCATGCACAACTCTATTGGATGTGGTTTCGTGAGTGGTGTCTTGCGGCGATTGTGGCTTTCTTTCTTTACTGCAACTTGTCTCGTCATTTTCCTTTTGCTTTGAGCGACCCTCATGTAAGCATGTGGGGTGGCGCTTTGAGCAGGTGTCGCAGACCATCCGGTTGCTGCAATGCTTGGATTGATGGCCAGGACTCAAACAGCCAAAGCACAGTTTCTCACCTTGTATGAACTTCACTCTGTCAGCAACTGGCCTTGCAGTTAGTCTACGGCACTTGTGCAAGACATGCCCTGTTTTCTTACAAAACATACATGTGCTTATGCTCTTCTCAGTGGTGTTAGTTGTAAAAATCCTTGCATTTGCTGCTTGGTTCTTAGAGGTCACTACATTCTGAGGTTTAGATCTTGTCCTTTCTGGCTCCCCTTGCCGCAAAGCATAGTAAGATGTAACAGGGTTACAAGCAATACTAGCCTCCAAAGTCAGGAAAGTTACGAAATACTTGAAATCTGGGAACCTTCCATGCTCCAGCTGATACTGTGTGGCTTTTCGGTTCCATCTGCTGCTTAACCAATCAGGCAACTTGGCTGTCAGTTTTTGGTTTTCAATGCCATCATCAAGAATACGCAGACTCTCATTGTGAGCCATGGCACATTCACAACTGCGTAAAAAGTCCACAAATTTCCTTAAGTCAGCGCTCTCTCTTGATGCTATCTTTGGCCAGGCATGTAATTTGTCTCGGCAGGCTTTGGCAATCATAAAAGGCTGGCCGTATCGCTCATTGAGGAGTTCCCATGCAGCAACATATGCAGTATCTGAACCAATCAGAAAATAACCTTCTAATGCCTCTCTAGCTGCTCCTCCAACATATTTCTGGAGGAAGAATATTTTCTCCGAGCTTGGAATGTTTTTCTTTTCAATAAGAGTTTGGAAGGATGACTTCCAATGATTAAACTTGAGTGGATCACCACTAAAAACTGTGGGCTCTGGAATGGGTAGCCTATTTGCTGATATAGCCTCAGCTAAGACCTTCACGAGCTCTCCTGTGCTATCGTGGAGCACATGTGTTAGCACTGCATCCTTTGGTGGTTGTGAGTGCTGGTCCTCAGTCTTCACCTGATTGAGTGGCTGCATAACCTTATGTAGATCCAGGCTCTGTGCAGCATTCCCTTGGGCTGGACTGAGCTCACTCTCATCATATACTTGAAGCCTTGCTTTGGCTGCATTCAGCCTTTTCAAATTTTCCAAACGCTCAAGTTCTCTCTTTAGGTTTTCTACAGACCTTCTTCTTGCAGCATTCTCTTCTTGCTGTTTCTTTAAGAGAGCAGCCTCTTGTTTCTCTCTTTCTAGCCTACGTTCAGTTTCTTCCCTTTCTCCTTCAAGACGACGAGCTAATGCTGCTGCTTCTTGGTCTGCAATGATCAACCTCTCTTCAGCTTCAAGGTTTTGCAGTTTCTCTTCGTGGCCCTCTTGTTCAGCCATAATCTGCAGTACAGCCTGTGTAGCTGCATACTCGGCAGCAGCTTCTTGTCTTCTAAGTGAAGATACGTTTGAGTGAATAGAAGAAGCTTTAGAACCACTAGAGGCAGGAAGTGAAACACTGGAGGCTGACGATGAGAATACAGAACTATTATCTGGCCAAATCAACTCCTCCGCTGTTCCCTGCATTTCAGATTGAGCATTTTGTACTACAGTCTTTGTGATCGAGATGCAGTTATCCATCTTGCGACGCATGTCATGGGCTGGTTGATCAATTCTTCTGTAATCATCATAAGCAATGTTCAACTCAGATAATTCCCTTTGAATACTGGTGATGTGTTCTTGTAGGATGTCACTAGGATCCTGTTTTAATACAGATCTTTTAGCTACCTTAATCAGAGCTTTCCATCGTTCATATTTGCTGTCAAAGCGAAGCAATAGCCCTTTGATTTGCTCTTTCTGAAACTCTTTTCCTTTTTCTGTTAATGTTCGGGCTCTTTCACTTCTACGAGGCTCTTCAGGTGGTGCTATATTTTGCCCGATATTTGATTCACCTGTCTGTTCTAACTCAGTCTCTTCTTCCGGAGCAGCTACTGCACCCTGAGCTTCTTTACTTGTATGTGACATTTTGATTATTTAGACACAGATATACACAGGCAGCATAGAAGAGCAAGCTGCAACAACATTTGTGAATACTGAAAGAATGAGCTTAACTAAATGAAGTCACTCTCATTCAAATTAGCCCATACATGTAGAATATTACAGAGTAAGTACACTTAACAGAGTTCTTAAAAGACACTGAACCATAAATACAAACTGAATTTCTGTCAAAATGTACAAAGTTTACTTCTGCCCTTTCAGAGCCAACTATAATTATTCAGCTGAACATGAATTTACATCTCTTACGTAAATGCACATTCATATACGTGAAACAGCGTGGCTGCCAGGCTATACACAGTTCCTTTTAGTTTCCAACTCTTGTGTTACTTTTCAGACCAAAAACTTTAGAGTCTGGCTTATAGACTTCTTCATGAAAACCTTATGAACCTGTGTGTCCTAAACAGTGGCTTATCTGTGTTCCCGTCTTGATGAGCTGTCGAATTTGCGCTGATAGGGCGAGTCTGGGCAGGTCCGAGTTTGACTATCACTCCCTCCAGTTAATACACGACACCACGGTTCTTCATTCACAGATGGATTTATTCTTCTGTCACACTTCTCCTCAGAAACACCATAAAATCCACCGTCAAACTGTTATTACATAAAAGTACAGAATGACCAACATAAATATTACAAATAAACATTTAAACCCAAGTTAACAAATACGCGATAAACAAACACAGTTAACGTACCTCGCTGGCTGCACGTAACCGTGAGGGAATGAGTCCGCTTCAGGAACAAAACTTAACAAAAATAATTCCCAATTTCTTCTTCTTTGCAGCTTTCTTTTACTTTAAACTGCTTATTTATTCCTTCTTCTGCCTTAGTTAACTTATTAACTTAGCTTCTTGCACATGCTTTTTACTTCCCTTTACGTCACTTAAAAAGGCCTGTGTGCAACACAGAATGAACCTTAGTTCCTACCCCAAAAGGAACAATAAATAAAGAAAATAAATAACATAAATGAACACAATAAATTAAACAAACTGACATAATTTACATTTATGGCAGTTAAACTAATCAAAATCTAATCCGTCCCCCAGCATCCTGAAGGAGCAGGTGTACATTAATCTGTTAGTAAAAATTAAGCCTCTTTTTAAAGCTGTGCTGTGTTTATCTTTTAATTAAAACCTGATAAATACTTTACTACATAAATATCACGCATGCAGGGCATATGTGCTTCAATTACTGAACCTGTGTGCCGTTGTTTATCGGGGATAAGAGGTGTCCTGTTATAGTAAGATTCCTGCGAAGAATAGATTGAAGAGGCTTTTCTGATTTAAGAGGCTCTGTGTCTGCATGGGCACTGAATGTGTTTGCACATGCTCGGTGTTTTGATACAGTGGTTTCTTTGTGCTTCTTCTAGGCCAGCAAGTCCATCAATGATGCATGTATACAATGTCAATAGCTTGATGAATACAGTGCCTGTCTGACGATGGGAGGCTTCTTTCGAGCAGCTAATCACTTACTCTTCTGAATATAAAAAGGATAATATGATAGAATACCAAAATGCATGAAGCGTACTAAAAGCACAGCAATGTGCTAGTTTACTTTATTGAGTCTCCTGTTTAATCGTAGCATAGTATATTGATGAACCTGATGTACACATTACTTCATGTGCTTTATTTATTAAAACATTGTTAAAGATAAAAATCTACTTTAAGTTAAATAAAGTACTATATAAGAGGAGAATGAGGTAAATGACATCGTTCAGTTTCTAGTTTTTGTGTAATAAAACACACCTCAGCCTTTTGTCTCTGTTTCCCCTCCTAAAAAATGGCTTTAAGGCAGCCACCCATCCACTGAGACCATTTCTGAGGAGGCTTTATTGAACAGTAGATGGATCAATTGAAGCGCCAGGTGCATCTCTCAGGTCCTGCGTCAGGTCTTTGCTGGATTTCTTTCCCTATTTCTTAAGGACATGACTTTCAGATAATGTCCATCTGTTGCAGATAATTTTTTCAGGTCTGCTGTTACTTCTTTTGTCTACCAACTGTCAAATTTCCTCACATTTTTGAAGGACACACTGCACACCATGTTGTGATATGCCAAGGTATTTGCTAATAGCTCTTTGGGAGCTTAAAGGAGCAAAAATACTATTGTATGCCTGTTAAACTGGGTAATCTTTTGCATTTTTGGTTGTTTCAGTTGCAGAAATGGGAATAAATGAGATGTGCTTTGTTTGATGGGTTGCTAGTAATAAAGTATCTAAAGATACTTTAAAAACCTTGATTTCTGAAGGTCTTTCAATCATTCATTCAAAATGAGCAATAGATTAGTCACGATTTGCAAAGGCAGATTGTGTGGAGATGAGAGAATGAGGACCCAAATGCAGACACAGATGCCAGGGAAGGTTTTAACTGAAAATGAGCCTTTATTTGGTGGCTGTATAGAAACACTTTAAAGCAACAAACGAAAGGAAGTGAAAACACCAACAAAATCTAAACTGGGGAAAAGCTAAACAAATAACACGAGGAACATAGAAAACAACGCAAAACCTGACACTGGGAACGAGGAACCTGAGACATAGAAACACAGAGGAAACGCAGGGGATGATGAGGAGAGAAAATGCAGATAAACCGATGAGGAACAGAGGAAAACACACACTTTGTACACATACAAACAAACAGGCAGGCAACACAGCTGAACATAATCAGACCTGACAAGACAAAGGGGAAGCAAAACTCAAAACACTGAACATGGGACGCGAGACTCTCCAAAGTAAAACAGGGAACAACACGAACATCAAAACCAGGAACACTAGACACAACACAAGGAACACAAGGGAGGCACAGAGACAAAACGTAGGGGCTGGAAAATCACAAATACTAAAGAACAACTAAGGAAAGTAGAAATACAAAAGATAAAACCATGAAAAACCACTAAATCACAGAACAATAAGTAAACAAAACATAAACACGCAGTCAAAAGCCTCCGGACCGTGACAAGATTTTTTTTTTTAAATTAAACTTTAAAAAAGTGGGTAAAAAAGTAAATAACTAATAACTACTAATCATACTTCTAGTTCTCTGAATTATTACCCTTCTTAAATCTCCACTGCAAATTCATCTTCATCTTCCAGAGTAGTTTCCTCACATTATCATCAAACACACATATACATGTAGCATTCATGGTTAAATCAGTGACTGTGCCGTGGCCAGTCCCCGAGGCAGTCAAACAACATCAAACCAAAACAGTCCCATCACCAAGCTCCACAGGTAGCATGACTTTCTTCTCACATGCAGAATATGTTTACTGTTACTGTGGCCAAACAACTCCATCTTTGATTTTTCTGTCCAGAGGACATTATTTCAAAAGGCCTCATCTTTACTTAGACGGCACTGCAGTTTGGCTGAAACGCTCTTCATCAGACAGCAAAGCCTTTTTCCTGGCATGCCATCAGATCATATTTGCGTAACCTGTGTTTTTACCCCTTGATGGAAATTTGGAAAGTATAACTTCATATCTGTTGCCACACTCAGAGGCATCCAAAACATTTTTTTTGTCTTTGATTTTTCCTGGAGGGCTTTAAAGCCTCTTTAGTTGAAGCATGCATTTCAATACTGGGAACAACGAGCACACATGTGAGAGGTTCCACCTGTCCCTCCCTAAAGAGACTGGGTGCCTGATATCAGACAGGACTGTCAACTCATTAAACTGTGTTTCCATCTTCTGTCTCACATTGATTTCTTTCTGGGAAGGGACTCGATTTCCTCCTAACCAGTCCCCGGAGACCGAAAATCTGGCATTATTTTTAGTTGACGCTGATAAAAATCCATGCAAGGAGGCTGGTTTTGTAGAGACAGTAAAGAAGGACAGACTAAAAATGTTTGCCTGTACATGCCTGTCCTCTACTTTCTTCGGCTTGACAGCACCGTTAGTCCAGCCCATTGCTGACTGGCTATTCATTAGCCCTCCAGCAACACTCATCGGACTGAGAGCCTTTTCACTTTAGAAGCCATTGTTTCATGTCAGGGTGAATGCAGTTTGTAAAGTGGGGAAATTCAAAGGTCTGTCTGTTGACAAAATCATCTGCATCTAATCTGGAAGCCGTTATTTCATGGATCTGACAGATGTGATAATTAAGGAGTTTCCATGTGACTGGTCTTTTTTCCTATTAACTTCACCGAAATGTAAAAAAAAAAAAAACCCTTCAAAATCTTAATTATGCTCTATAAATACACATTCTTTGCAAGCTGTTAACCGGTCAGCAATTTCAAAGTGTCAGACAGAAATGCTTCATGTGTCGTTTACATACCATTAACTGTAACCCTGTTTCATCCTGAAGCCAGCACTGCCGGTAGGGGCTGACTTTTTATTCTATCACAGCCCTGTTTTGGAGGCAGATGTGGCTTGTGGTGACTAAGCCGTAACCTGTGGCTGCCACTGATCGATCTTGGTTTAATGAGTTTAGCGTGGCAGTTGTGGGAGTCAGATGAGAAAAAAGAGGTTGTAACCAAAGCTGTCCGTCTTTATTTGCAAAACTCTTGTTCCAGAAGAAAACTACCGGTAAAAGCAAAAGAGAAGGTCACTGAAAACAAGAGATAGATTTGTGCATGAAAACCAACAGGAACACTTTGAGTTTGGCTCATTAGCTCTTGTGAGACCAGTGTTTTCCAAACCAACGAACGTTTTATAGTTCCAGCACTTGCTCAGTAAGATAAAGTGTAAGTTGAACAGCCATCATTAAGAATATGTGAGAAAATACTTAGACGGCATGAAGTTTCGAACATTAAACTGTAAAAAGAATTGGAAGCACTCTAACAATATTAGATGGGAAATTTACAGTGGATCTGGAAGTAGTTCACAATTAAAGTACCGGGGGAATAAATGAATTGGGCATGAAATTGTTCTGCAGTATATTAAAAGAATTGCTTTCAACTTGGACGGCGCCAAATCATTCTTATCCTGTAAACATATAAAAACTAAAAACACCAATTATAATGATATTCTGTGTAATAATAAGTGACTGCCATGAGAAGGAATAGGTCCAGGTGTGACCTAATAAACAAAGTACATCTATATAATGATACAAGACATAAATGCTAACACTTCTGAGAACACATGAGGGCAGGTTAACAGACACTGAGACAAAGGTATTAGGGAAACTGGTGTTTAAAAAAGAAATGTATGAGGTAATCAATGAAAATGAAAACACCAGGGTAACAAGGCACAGCTGAAACTAAGGCTACGTTCACACTGCAGGTCTTAATGCTCAATTTTTTTGATCAAATCCGATTTTTTTTGTCTGCTTGTTCACACTACAAATAAAATGTAACAGCGAACGCGCTCTAGTGTGAACCCTCAAAGTGGCCCGCATGGTACCTAGACCCGGTTCGTAGAGTACGCTTGGGGAGTGTGATCGTGTGTACAGCGTCTCTTTATGTCTGTCTCCACCTTGGTTGAGTGTGGAGTAAGTGCATATGAGAGCATGAGGGTGGGAATGGATGTTTGTATATGTGTGTGCCTGTATGTCTGTGTCTATATGTCAGGTTGGGTATCAGATGCCACCTCTCTGGGGACATCTCAGGCCCTCCAAGGTTTGGAGGCCTATCTCCCCCTACCACCACTTCCCCTACCGGTGGTGGACTCCCTCAGACATCGGTGCGTTGGTGGTTCTTTGTGTCCGGGGATGGGCGTCCGGGTACACACCGGCTCACTCCTTGGCGGCCGCTTGTCGGGGCCTGGAGCCTGGGGCTCGCTCGGGCCACTTAGGAGGTGGGGTGCCCCCGGCCTCTCGGCCTGGGGCTCGGTCACTCAGGCACAGCTGGAACTCCCCCCGTCACTGCAACTCCCCCTGGCTTCTGCTCTGCGGCTGCTGAGTGAGCCCTCATCTGGGACTCTCCTCATCTCTTTCTGGGACAGTGGTGCGGCTGCCCCTCTGTTGGTCTTCCTTGGTCTCTTGTGTTCTGGGGGCCTCTGGATGTCTGGAGTTTTGATCTCCTCCATACCTGCTTCATGCCCTGGAGGACGGGGCTGTGGCCCCCCCACACCCTCTAGCAGATCATTACATGAAGGAACCTTTTAAAAAAACAAGCGCGTCCATGCTCACAGGTGTACACACGGGTGATCACACCCACAAACTCCACCCTTTTTGGCTCCTACCTCAAAGCACACTGTGTTCTGTTGATCTTATGTGCTGCACAATAATGTTTAATATTTAGTATTTACTGTCATATTCCCATATATCATTGTGATGTTGTTTATTCTATTACTCTTGTTCTCTTCTGCTTGCTTTCTTTTTTCTTTCTCAGCAGGTGATCCAGGTGATTGATATATGCATTTTTTTTCTGCCCGTTCTGTTGGTTTTTGGTTTTTGCCCTTCTCCCCCGTCCCTCTTCTCAGCTGTTTCTCTTTCCCTCTTTCTTTCTCCCCTTCTTTCCCCCAGTCAAGTCTGTCCCGTATTCAGCAAGTGAAAATAAAATAAACAATAAAAGGTGAATCAAATGGACCATTATGGCAAGGCTGGGATGGTCAATTTGGTAAAGTAAATCCGTTGGGCATCTTTCTTTGTCTTTAGACAATAATTCTGATGGCAAAAGAGCCAAACGGGACAGGCAAAAAAAAAGAAAAAGACCAAAAAAACCCCAAAGTGGCCCGCATGCGCAAAAGAAGACGTCACACACAAACGCGCTCTGTTTAAACCCAGAGCAAACAGTATTGTTTGACTGATGGCCCTTAATATAAAGACTTCGGACTTTATGTTTCCCAATTTTTGCTTTAACCTATAAAGTTATTTTGTTATTTACATGTGGCCTAATAATTATCCTTATTGCTGTCAGAATCTGCAGATTATGCAGTATAAATAAAATGTTAACGTTTCTCCAACGTTGTCTTCCCAACAGTTTCACTAACATCTACACTGGATGTCCAGGAAGCGTTCACGATGTCTTCACGGGCGCTTCTTCGGCGCTGATAATTGGCGTTTGTCTTGTGTCGGTGACGTAAAAGATGGATTTAATGCGACATGACCGTTCAAACAGCAGTCGCTTTCTAAAACATCAGATACGTATCGGATTCAGTACCACATATGAAAGTGACCGACAGATCGGATTTGAAAATATCAGATTTATGCTGTTCACACTGTCATACCATGATCGGATATGGGTCGCATAGGGTCAAAAAAGTCAGATTTGATGCGTTTTCGCCTGCAGTGTGAACGTAGCCTAGGATTGGCATCTGTCATTTGTTTACTATTAACTTTATTTTGTGATGTGATGACATAACTCTGTTTTTCTTGTTTTCTTCATTCTTTGTCTTTGTTTATTCCTTCTTGTGCATCTGTCTTTATGTCGCTCTCTTTCTTTTCCACCTATTCAGCCTTTTCTACAGAAGTCAGGGGAGGTGGAGCGTAATGAGGGGTCTGTGGAGTTGCTCTTCCTCTAATCTGTGGAGGGAGGGTCTGCAGAGGAGTCTGCTCCACTGATGAGCGTTATTGACATGTACTGTGAAACTCAAAACCCTCTGCTGACAGGGGTTTTGTCTTCCTGCTAGATATAAAACAAAGAGCATTTTTGTTATAAAAATTGTTAATGTCAAGAACATCCTAAAAATATTCTTTGTTGTTATTGCAGATGTTATAGTGACAAACTGAAATGTTGAGATTTCAATTAAACAAAGATATTGCAAGACTGTGCAAACGTCTTGAGGCACTCCTATTTTTTTTCTAAGGAGTCTAAGGAGACTATTTTATTTTTTTAAATGGTCTTGAGTTCTCCAGACTTTCTTAAGGTCTTTGAGCATTTTTCTTTCGACACTGGCTGCTTTTTCACTCATTTTCAGTCTAGTCCTTGTAGGTGACTATTTTCAGAGGAATTCTTCCCCTTTTTCTTTGAGCCACTTAACACTGACGCAAGCATTTAAAAAAAAAAATGCACCCAACGAAAGTGGTGTGTGGACTGCAAATTACGAAAACACCAGCAATAAGAAAAACGGTGCAAAAACACACAAAACACAACAGAAATAGGAAAAACGGAAACATGAAAAAAGAAAACAGAAATAGAACAAACAAAAATGGAAATAGGGAAAAACAGATTTCCAAAAGCACAAGGGAAGTGTGTTTCTGAGTAGACAAAAACCCGATGGACCAGTTGCAGGAATCAAAATATGCTAAGAATTATACTGGGAGACACTTAAAAGAAGTGGAGGATCTATTGATTTTGTGGGGAAAGAGAAGATGAGAGGTAAGTGTGTTAGCCTGACTATTAGCCTAAAAATCCATCACCAGTATTAAATGAATCATGAGATTAAAACACACTTACCTAGCATGTTTTGGTTCCTGCAACTGGTCCGTCGGGTTATAGTCTCCCCAGAAACACTTCCCTTGTGCTTTTGGAAATCAGTTTTTTTCCTATTTCCTTTCTCTTTTCATAGAGTCGGCTTCTTTTTTATTATTCATTTTTTAGCATGGCAATGCAACTGCTAACACACAGCAGAGCACCTACAGTCTGGGGGTGGACTCCTCAGAGTCTGAACTTCTACATTACTGAAAGGATCATCTTTGCAGAGAAGAGAACAAAAAGCAGCCAACATCCAGAGAAGAGCTTTGAATGTCTTTCAAGAAGCCTGGAGAACTATTCCTGAATGCTAACAAAAGAAATGACAAGCTGCCTAAGAGAGCTTAGTATTGAATATTAAAGCTGGTCATACCAAATATTGACTTTCAAGCTTGTTAGAACTGCACAAACTCTGTTTTTCCCTTATAAACTATGTTTAAATGTCTATGTTTGTTTCAATAAAATGCTGCATCTATTTCCTATTTTCTTAGAATAGAATATAAAGGGATGAGACTACCTCTGTTTAATTAAAAGAAATAGGAAGAGTGTTAAAAAACAAAAACAATAATGTGCCATGTTTCTGGGGGCTAGTGTCCTTATCCTCGCTTTTCTGTTTTTGCTCCTCTAACTCTCTCGCTCTCTACCTCTAGTGCTCTGCTTTTCTCACCACCTACTCTTTCACAGGTCCAGTGGCTGGTTGGAGGTCTTGAGAGGCGTGCCTCCCAGCAGTTGCAGCGGGGGTGTTTGCCCACCTGTTTCCCAGCCTCTCATCACCACCACAGTATTCAGAGCAGGCTTTCCTTCTCCAATGTAGCTGGATTTTTTTTCAGTATGGCACCATGGTGGTAAGCACTGTTGCCTCACAGCGATAAGATCCTGGGTTCAAATCCACTGTCTGTGTCTTTCTGTGTGGATTCTGCACATTGTCCCCTAGTTAGGTTCTCTCCAGGTACTCCAGCTTCCTTCCACAGGTTAATTGGTCAACCTGTCCAGGGTGTATACAGCTTCTCACCTTTTGGTACCTGGAGCAGGCTCCAGTACCCCTTATTGAATTTGATAAGTAAATGTTTTGGAAAGCAAAACCTAATACCAATTCAATTCAGTTTTATTTATATAGCTCACAACAACAGTCGCCTCAAGGCACTTTATATTGTAAAGTAGACTCTTCAATAATACATACAGAGAAAAAACCCAACAATCATATGACCCCCTATGAGCAAGCACTTTGGCGACAGTGGGAAAGAAAAACTCCCTTCTAACAGGAAGAAACCTCTGGCAGAACAATTATCTGCTTAGTGATTCGTGGAAATAATAAGTTCAATAGACTGATCCAAATAGTCAGAGATCAGGGAAGTACTTTTTAAAAAGTAATTTAAAAAACATTTTGTGATGCAGCGGGGAGAATATTTTTCCACCCAAAGAGTTTGGGGCATTTTTTCCATTTCTTCCTTTTCTAAACATATTTGTAAGTTTTTCTTTTTCTTCTTAGTTACATTTTTATCAGATAGTTCATCCTGCATATTGACCACTGATGACGCTCACTTCAAAGTCTTTACTGAGGACAGAAGGTTCAGAAAGAAGCAGAGGGATCGGGCTCAGGCAAAGCCTAAAAACGAAGCAATCAAAACACTAAGAAACTGAGACAGAATTATCAACAATGTGGTTGAGAACTAACACTAAACACACGGCTTAATTACACAGGGGAGTCAAGTAGACGCACACTTTGGGTGGAGCAGGTAATCACACAGGAGAGAGACACAAGATGGTGGTTTTAAAACAGAGGAGAAGAGTAAGTAAAAAAATTACACAAGTGTCTGACGGACCAGAGATTGCTAGGATGGGCTTGGTGGAAGACTCGGATGACGGCTGGCTTCAGAATGTCTCTGTCCTCCCAGTATACAACCCTTCAACGTCAAACAGCCGGGAAACTCTTCGGGCCACCATCAATAACCCAACCAGGCAGTAGGGGTTTGGAACCACTGGACTTTGAGTGGTTTTACCTCTCCACCTTTCCACATGGAAAGTAGGATGGAGGTGCGTGGAACTGAAGAGCTCAAGCATCACAGGAACAGGATGGATGACTTTGGAGATGGGAACGAGACCCACAAATCGAATCCACCTGAAAAGGCAGATCCTTTGTGTGAGCCAGATCCCGTGGCCACTTTTGTAGGCAGGTGCTTGAATGTACTGAAGGTTCCTTGTGTAGAGTTTCATAAGAAAGATCCCACCAGCATGCAGCCAAGTGCAGTGGCAATGACAAACCAATGCCTGCGTTGAAGGGACACTGACTTTTTCCTCTAGATCTAGGGAGACGGGAGCTTATCTGCTTCCCTGGAAACGTCAGGGGTCTCAATAATACCCTTTTTTTACTCTTCCTAGTTATTGTGAAGTAGAGATAACTTTGTAATACAGCGTGTTTTTCAAAGCTTTCCCTTTCCTGGAAATACAGGTGTTTGGCTTAGTGGCAGGGATGCAATCATAACAATAAGCAGCACAATTGTGGGCCAAGATTTAATCATCATCTGCTACAACAAATGCTTCCTTCTGCAAAACAACACACAGGTGTGTGTTCGGCGTGCAGACACTTGTGCTTTCTTAAACACACAATGAAATTAATGATGCCGGCCCTCTTACCGGGGCCTCATGTGTTTAAATTGACCATCAATGTGGAAGCGGGTTTCCCTCAACAGATGGCTCATGCAGAGGTTCAGACAGATTCATTTGTTCCCCTAAACAAAGTTGTCGCCATCAACCGCCAGACTGCTGACACCAGACCCCTATTAGTGTAGTTTAGTGGTCTGGGCGGGAGACTGAACGTGAACTGACGCAGCAAAACGAGGCGAAAGTACATTCATCTGTTCTGCCCCCCTTGCGCTACAGTGAGCGGCTCCATCTATCCTTTCATCCATCCACCATGCTTTCAATTACTTATGAGACATTAGCTCTGTATGTAATTAATTGGTGCTGTTAATAGTGGATGCATCAAGTTAATGATTGTTAATTAAGGAGATGTTTTGGTGTTGTTGATTAGGCCTACGGGGCACATATCTGTTGTGGTTTATGTAAACCGTCAAGGCCCCTTTTGTCTGCGTTTAATGAGCTAAGTCATGGTTCGGGCTGCCATACTGCAGGTAATACAGCACGAGGGGCTGTTTAATCTGGCAGCAACAGCTCCGATTGGTGTGTATGCTGGAAGTGTTCGATGACGACCAGGACAAAGGAGATAATTCCCTGTCATGCGGCTTCAAAACAAGTGGAACAGACGATTAATTTCATAAACATCTGACAAACCCTGTGATGTCTGCTCGCTGCGGTGAACGTCTCCATTCTTTTTTCTTTTTTTTTTCACCCCAGTCAGCGTGATAGCTCTGAACTTTAGTAATGGACGGCCAAACAAAATATTCCACAAACACACAATGATCACTGTATTTCTCTTTCTTGTGTCTCCGGGGACAAATTGTCATTCTCTTGCCACAGATCAAAGACTCCTGTCAAGTACAGTCACTTCCACAGAGGATCTCTTTAACCTTTCTAATCTCGTAGCACAGGGAAGCATAAATCAAGGACCGACTCGTATCCGAGAAGAGGCGAGGCATCAATTAAGCTGGTTTACATGAGATTAATGATTTCACATCCTCAGGTCTGTTTAGCTTAGAGTGTTCTGTTTTCCTTGGGCTCATCGGAGAAGCTGGATCATAGAGTAAGCTGTGGGCTTTTCATCTGTGTCTCTGTGCTGTAGCTCGGTGCTCGCCTGCCTTTTTTTTCTTATTTTTTTTTCCATCCCAGTGCAGCAGCAGCAGTAGAAGTAGCAGCCTGTATGAGGACAGTTGGTGCATATCAATCAGGACGCAGGGCGCTTTCTGATGAAGACCCCATCCTTCTGTGTCTTGCTATTGTTACATGCAGATGCACCACGGGGCTAAATGAGAGAATTTAGAGGCTGGTGTTGCTTTTACAAATAGACCGTAGGGAAGGAAGTGTACTGTAATTTTAGATGATAATAGCACTGTCAGCATGTGTGGGAGTAAAGTATTAGGGTTAGCTGGTGCAAAAGGCACCATCTTGTTGGTAAATGATGGTTTTGGATGGCGGCGTGGTTGTGGCCGGGAACAGTCAGCAGTTTCCAAAATGTTCTGTGGTGTTGGTCTGTGGAAGTGGATGCCTCAACTTCCACCACACCCTCGCGTGTGTGTGTCTGTGTCTGCTGGTCTGTGTGCCTTTTTAGCATCTGAGGAGCATCAATGTTTAACTCAAAGAGTGATGTTTTAAAAGCAAAAGCACATTTCTGTGAGCTCCGCTTTCATGCTTGAATATCTGCTTCTTGAATTATGCACCTGAGCCTCTAAAATGAGAGCTTATTTTGATCTACTTGCTGCGAGGGGACTCGAGGTGCCGTCTGTGCCAGCATGGCGGCGACTGTTTGTGCCCTAAGTGGTGGCCGTGGTGGGAAACCTTTCCACTGCTTTTGTGTCTGCGTGCGTCATTCAGAGCTCTGCATCATTCATGCTGCACCTCAAATGAGAGCCTTCTCTGGCTAAATAAAGGCTACTGAGTCTTATGCAACCAAAGTCCAAGTGTGCAATAACAGTACACTGAGTAGAAAGAAGAGACACAACTTGCTGCCGTCGCTCTGAAAATATCACAAGGGCGTCTCGCTGACAAGTTTCACGTAGTTACAGGGTGATTTAACTCTTGCTTGTTCACAGGCACAGCTGTTTCTAAGTATATATTCATAATGTTCAGAAACTAAAATTAAAATTTCCACACAAGGCCTTTGCTAAACAAGTCCTGAAGCTCTGCTCGTCTTTATCTACAGACGAAAGAGCAGTTTTGTTAGTTGGAATCATCGTCACCAAGCTGGTGCCAGTGTTACTGCTGAGAAGCTAATGCTAAATTAGCGGCTAATGGGTCGTTGAACAACAAATGTAGCTGCAGGATCCTGGTTTAATGTGTTAATTTAGTGAAAGAGATAAATGAGGGGTAGCGGGCAGCAAAACCTGACCAGATCACACAGACAACAATTATAGCGCTTAACAAGATAAAAAGGCCAAGAAACAGAAATTGAGTATAAACAGGCTGCCTGGTAAATCCATGACATTTTGTGTACACGCTGGGAAAATGGGCTTGAGGAAAGAAATGTTATGAGAGAATACTGCCTTGCATATTTTCCTTTTCACGTCAAACTCCATTTAGTTTTGATTCTTAACATTATTTTTGTGGTAAATGTATGATGTTCTTTATGTGTGTTACATGACAGCTCTACTTAGCAAGGTTTTTATGTTAAATATTAAGCTCTCCAATTATTATTTTTTATTTCACAATAAACACCTCTTTTTTTTCTTTTTTGCTAATAACCATAGAGCAGATGGATAAACTTAGCTACAAGCCGGAGAACACTGCGCAGGAGTTTCCATCAGAGCTAAAAAGAGGTTTAACAGGAGTTACATTTATCAATTGCCCAGACAAGTCCACATCTAAGCTCTTTGTTTGCTGAATTTAATGATTTATACTTCTGCAGTGAATCTGCATAGAGCATGTAACGTGGTCAGCATTTGTATTTATGTGGGAAAAGTTTTTAAAGAACCTTTAGTTACATTTCTGGAGAGGGGATTACCGTATACGTTACAATGTAGATTACAGTTTAGGTTGTGGTGTAGATTAGGGTGTTGGTTGCGAAGTAGGTGACAGCGTAGATTACAGTGTATGTTACAAAAATCACTGATGCAAAACCCCTGTTTAACGTGGCTGCGTTTGAATAGTGGATCGCCGTTAACGCGGGTCTCCCCATGCGAGGGGCTGCACGACGTGAACCGCGTTAACTCGCTAATGGAGATTTGCCAAGCTAATGCGGTTATGGCGTTAACGTCATTTTAACGAGTTTAACGCTGACAGCTCTAAATTAATCATATTCCTGTAGCCATGTTTATCCCTGCTGTAAACGGAGACTAAGACTGACTTGCTTTTAGAACCAGTCTCAAGTGGCTAATCAGGAACCTGCAGGTTTGAGCACAATTCATTTTTTAGCCCCTGGAGTTTTTACGTGAACGTGAACAAATGTATATGTAAATGTTATATTTACAGCTTGCTCAGCTGCCCCGAACAGGTTAAACTAGTAAAATAAATGCCCCTTGAATATAGTTTAGAGTCAAGATTTTGAACAATAAAGTCAGCACAGATCTCACAGAATCGGCTTAGCTACATCACCAGTTAAGTTTTGTGTACTACTTCCAAGCTTTTTCAGTGTTTTTTTACAGTCCAACTACTTTTTGAGCTCCCTCCCTACAAGAAAGATCCCTTCAAAATACCAATTTACTGTGACTTTAAACTGTCACTTTAATCCACTATCTCATTGTTGACAGACTTTTTCTCCAGGCTTTGTTTTCCTCCTGCTTTGCTTTTCCCTTTCCCTCATCCACTTACAGTATTTTTCGACATAACCTCACATGCACTTGAATCAGAGCAATTGCCCGCCTCCTCTGCTGTAATAACAATGGTTAAGACAGAAAACAAGCCCTTTCCCTCTTGCTGTCTTTCAGTTACGGGATCAAAGATAGCTTGAGAAGATGTGGATGGGAGCATATCTGACAACGCCATGCACATAAAGGCTGAACTAACAGCTCTGCATGGTTACCGCTCGCTGTTATCTCATGAGGGGAGAGCAGCTCTAAGAACTTTAGTAGGTCCAGGAAAACTCTGTGCACCAAAAAACAGCCTGATGACCTCTCAACTCTTGGAATGGGTTGCTGTCACCTGGGTGGTAATTACCTGCCAATCAGGGCAGTAGATGGACCTGCAAAGAAGATCGGGTCCAGTCACCGGGATAGAAAGAGGAAGAAAAAAATAGGAGAAAGACAGAGAGGCTCATAATGAGGCCTGTGAAACAGACACAGCTGTCAGAAACAGAGACAGTCGGGCTAGAAACACATACCGTTGTTCCTCATCCATGGATGCCAATTTGGGGGCTTTTATCTGGGGACACCATTGTGTTCCATTTTAGGGCTCTGATACTGTACGTTTGTTATTGTATAAGGCAAACTGCAAAAGGGATACAGCAGTCCTGCCTGCCATCGAGCAGATGATTAGAAAGAAAAGGGGAATACAGGAACAAAGACCGAAAAACTAGGCTATTTCTTGAAATAATGTTTTGCCACCAGAAGACTATTTTGGAAATATTGGAGGATATAATGAACAGCTATAGATAATTCATTGATTTCACAGTTTTATTTTTGCTGTATTTTCAGAAACATTTGCCGCTGCACATTTTGTTCTTCTTTTGAATTCATTATTTAGACCTGACCATCAATATTGCATCGGCCACAGTTCCTGGAGCGCTGATCTCGACTGCACATCAACTTTGACTTTCAGGCACTGTCGCTGAGGTTGTGTGGGCTCATGTAGAGCTTAGAAGCTCTCTCTAGTATATTTTAAAACCAAGTTTGGTGGTACAAATGGTGCATGTAAGTCAGAAAACAAAGGGTCTCAAACCACTTATCAGTGTTGCAAAGTAGTATAATTCATGCTATGTGTTACTTGTAACAAACAATAATTGGAGACTGATTTTTATGCCAGTAGTTATTGTTAACTTGTGCAGGGAACATGGGATCTTGTTGGCTTTGGAACAGAGGGGGGATCTGGACTGTTGGCGTCTTCAAAGCTACATCCAGGGGATAAAAAAACGCAATAAGGTGGAGTCAGTCTGCAGGGTCAAGTTGTTAATTACATAGAATCTACTTGTGATAATACAACAATGAACTATGAAAATCTGTTTCTCATACATAGAAATTCCCGTTAAGCATGAAGTCTTACATTCAGACTCCAGCCAGAACTCCATAGATCTGAAAAAGAACTTCACAAATATTGATGTAGCCACTGCAGGAAGGTGATTTCACTGCAAAATGATGTAGGTCTTCAGCAACTTTGGTTTTACATAGGAATATAACCACAATAAAACCAGTTGTATTGACTCAACCAGCTGAGTCCAGTGGAGTTAACAATCCAGGATGCTCAGGATTTGAGAAACAGATCCATGACTGAACAGGATTAAGCAGGACTTTGAAAATGTCCCATTGACGGTTTCCTTAATCTTCTGTGTGTAATATTTTAAGGTAAACTGTGGAAAAAGCCATGCCGCACAACATCCATCAGCAAAAAGGTGCAATGCTGGGGCTGATCTGCCAGACGTTGGCTCTTGAACAAGTTCGATTGGTGATTTTTGTTGATAATGGATTGCACAGAGGCAAAAGTTAAGCCAGGTTTAGCTGCTTTTTGCCAGAGTTTGCTGTATTTAGGCACATCACTCACTTTTGTTCTTCTTTTTTCTTTCCGCTTCTTCTTTTCTAATGGGCTTGTTTTCTACTCCTTTATTTTTCTGATTTTTGCAAATGTCACCGTGAACTCAGATTCGGTCTACAAGGACTCAAAGCTGTGCCTCTGTGAATTCCCCTCGTGCTCCAGGGCCTGCTGGTTGACTTTTTGGGCCCTTTCACGACACATTCTGTAAGTCAGCGATTCTGCGGGCTTTCCTGTGGGAAGTACTCACAATTAACAGCGCTCTAAAACAGTGACATTTCACTCGGGCACTGATCATGAATGTCACATCAGATTCAGTCAGCGCTTAGGGCTTTGACTGGACACTGGAACGCCTTCACTGAGAATGGAATAAGGGGCGCCATTTTTTCCCCCCCATGACCTCTTATTGTGGTGGAAAGAACTGCCTCATCTCTGCAGCCTTGAAGGAGGGCTTGCAGGTAGCAGGTGGAAGCGTGAGGATCAGTGGCCTGTGACGGACTGTGGCAGAAGTTGCAAGCAAAAGAGACCGAAAGGTTTTGGAGGCACCACACACATCAGACCGAATCCAAAAGAGGAGTAATGACACAAGGGGAACAGGAAGGCTGGAAGCATAAGCACTGATTAAATTTATTTCTGTGCTGCAAATGAATAATTTCTCACCAGTGTTACAATAGCTGAAGGCAATAACACTGGAGAAAATCAGCAACAGCGAGGCTCGTTTCACCTCCCAGTTAATCACTCATCATTGTAAAATCCCCGAGACCGGTGGCCACTAGTTTAAGCAAATATCACATAACAACACGTCAGCAATGTTTTTGATCCTCATCAAATATCCACCAGGGTGGTAAGAGGCCATGTTTAATTCATAGTTTTTGTGAAGTGAAGGGTTAGAACAGTGCTCCAAATTGCTCCGAACATGGGCAGGCAACATGAGACGATGAAAACCTCACTAATTGTCATTTCCTTTGTTTAAAGTTTATGATTTTCTTGCAGAAGGAAGCCCGGCCTTGTGAGGGATGACAGCACTTCATTTCAGGCTGTTGGGGCTGTTTTGATCTTCTCACTCTGTCACTGCCATTTCTGTCCTCCGCTTTGTTATCGTCTATCTCATTATGACCGCTGTTCCTCCTTCCTTGTTCTGCTTGGCTTGCTGGCTGACAAGCTCAGCGTAATGGAGATGGGTAGGAAAGGCTCCAAACGTCGCCCCCGAGCACAGAGATATGAAAGAAAAAACTGAATGGCTGTTAGAGTTATGGTAATAGATTCATTTGGACTTATGATAGTTTGAGCTGGCTGCTTCCCTCTACTCTCTTTTTCTTGTAGTTTTTTTTTTCCTTATTTCTCATCCTCTCTGGCAGGATGCCAACAGGATATTGGGGATGGAGATGAGCAATGACTCACCATGATTTGGAAGATGTACAAGAAAACACTGTGAATCCATGTTGCCTCACTTTGGGATCTGTGTCGCTGCTTTTATAAGAAAGAAAAGGTCCAGCGAGCTGATGTGCACTGAAGCAGGAAATAATACTGTAACTATACGACTAAGCTGTGTTCACAGCAATGAGCCATTGAGTTTTTGAAGAACTCGTACACACAGGAGAGGATCCCGTGCATACAGCAGAATGACTGGTGTGTCTCGTTAGGGCTTTAACATGTGAGTCTGCACCACCCTTGTCCGAGAAAGGTTGTTCTCAGTCAAGAAAAAAAAGCCCACAGTAATCTCCTGCACTTCTTCCCCTTCTTTTCTTGCTTCCCTTCGCTTAACACACAGGGGTGAGGATTTTTTGATGAGCTTTCGCTTGCTGCAGTCCGTCTCATACACACATGTGCAGCTGCTGCAAAGTGTTTACATTATAGATCGGCAGAGGGGGGAAAACAGCAGCGGTAGATACCTGGAGGTGATCATTGGGAAATTTATTTGAGGCGACACAGGCGAGTGGCAATTGATTGTTTACCTCCTGTGTTGCTGTGATGCCCGAAGGAAGGCAGCTCGCCTTCATCTGGAGCACCTCTACAATAAAAAGAAACACAGACACACATATACATACATATATGTATGCACACACACACACCTCAAAGCTACAGCACCAGCATGAGACATGTGAGGAATACCAACAGAGCCTTGCTGGAGCTCGAGGGGAAAATAAAAGAATCCAGGCTGACATACTACTTTCATTACACTGAGGATTGTAGAACTCATGTTTCTGTGCAGGAAGACTAAGTTGACAGCAAAAGAAAAAAGAAAAAAAGAAGTGAACTCTGCCGTTTGTAGTGATTGGTAATTTAACAGGTATCTGGCCTCGGATCTTTCACCATTTTTCTAGGAGGACTGCATAAAATAGACTGCTCATTACATGTGTCCGCGGCTTTGAAAATAAGTGCTGAATTAACATTACGAGCCGTGTTTATGGATCTTTGATTAATGATGCTCCTCCCCGGCCGTCTGCTCCCTAATGCAATATGTATGCATTGTTTTTCCTGCGGTTTCCTCTGTGACTCTGAATGGACTCCAACTAATTACATGTGCAGCAAAATGAAAAACACGAACTGCTTTTGCGCTTTCAATTTGCATCAATTCAGGCTTTAATGTCACTTCATTTGAAGCCTGATAAAAATTAAAAAACCTCCTCATGAAGATCTGTTTCCACGGGGGGAGGTGTGCACGCGTGTGAAGATTCAAATGCCTGCGTCTTCGCTTTGTTCCGGGAGACATGCTCGATGTGGAACCGGAGTCAAGCCGGAGTGCTGCAGCGGAGCTCGGCTGAACCTCATTATAACTTTTCAATTAGAGGTTGATTGAAGTCTGGGGCAACTACAGACTCAGAAACTCTCCAACCAATGGGAGCCTTTTTAATCATTCCCTTTGGTTCAAGGGGAAGCTATAAATGAGAGACAGTAATGAATGGTACTGCATTGCAACAGAAAAGGGGAGTGCTAAATTTGTGTTTTTGTTGAGGAAGTTAATGTTTTTGATCAATAGAAGCTGCCTCGGTTTGAAGCAACCGAAAATGTGAACAATGTCATTCATACGCACGTTAAAAAAAAGAATCTCTTACTGTACAAATGCGAAGATGTGATGAAACATCCTGCTTTTTATTCATTTGGGAGACACGAACTGCAGCGGCAGCATCATCGTCTATCTATTCCCCTGATGCCATCTGCTCTGCGCCTGCCTCATAACTGTCAGAATAATTCGATAGAGCCTTTCAGAGACGAGGCAAAAAAAAAAGGGTGGCCGTGGGTATCACAGGCTCCTGTCCTAATCTGATTGGCCACCCCCTGGTGCTCCACCACCCATCCTCCTCCACCCAGTCAGCATTCCTTCCTTTCTGCTGCTTTGTAAGGAAGTTATAAAACAAAAATGTTGAGAAACAGTATTTCTTGGATGGGAGGTCAATTTCACCCATCTGTCAAAATACCTTTGAAGAGCTGGAGTTCAGTCTGACTGAACTCTCTGCAGAGTGCCAAATTTAAACGAAATGGGGAGACTGTGGTCTATAGTCTGCAGGGTTGGCTGGTTGGTTTGTTAATATGTGCTCCTTCAGCCAATAGGATGGGGCACTCTCACTGATGGGACAATTGCCAGTTTGCTTTTGTACGAAATTTGGACTTAGTGGAGATTTCAGCTGTAGGGCTGTGCGATACTGCACACATTGACACCAAGTATCGACACAGGGCCAGTAATGCCAATACTGATATTTTTAACCGATAAAAGCAGCTCGTGTATGGGAGAGCAGTGTGTCATGAGATGAGTCATTTGCAAATTCAGATTTTAAGTTATTTTTAATATAACTTGTTTTTTTTGGAAACCTGGAGTGTAAATGTGCCAGCTTCTGTTGTTTAAATGTGCTACAGGCTATAAATAAAAAAAGATGTGACAGTCAACACAAAAAGATTCAGATATTTTTCACAGTGCATGTTTGGGGTATGTTTTTTAATTAAACAAAGTATTTCATACAGTTCTGTGAGCTACATACTGAACTTAGAAGACAGAAACAAAGTATTGCTCCTATGGCACCAATATCATAATAAGTTATCAATATTTAAATTGATAACTTATTAACTGTCTACCATGGTTTCTCGATTAAAGAAGTTGCCTTTTATCTAATAAAAAAGCAGCAGCTGCAGTTATTTCTTCTTCTCTCATCGAAATGCAAAAATTATATCACTTTTTGTTTATCATTGCTCAGTTCCTGCTGAGTCACCATTTGATATGTTTCTGTCTTCCCATGAATATTGGCAAGTGCCCAGCCTGTGGAGCAGTTATGTTATTCCTTTATTTTTGTCTTTATTTGTTTTCACAAAAAAAAAAAAAAAAAGTCATAAGAAGCCAATTCTGGGTCGTGTGCTAGACAGGAGCGAAGATTGTGTTTGTGCGACCAAAAGTGTTGGATGTTCTCCCTCAGATGCTTTGGGACATTAGAGAGGAGCTATGCAGTGAAAGTCTCAAGTTTTTTTTAAAAAAAAAAGGCGGAGCACGCTCCTGGTCTCGCTTCCCACCTGAGGCGCTGCCTGCAGGCTCGGAGTCGGTGTACTCTTCACCTGGAAGCTACTCTGCTGTTGCTCAAAGCTAAAACTCAGCTCTCACTTTCAACAGTGATCCTTGACACCAAATTTGGGTCAACCTCGAACAGAAGTTCATGTTCGCTCCCTGCATAGGTTCAAGGTCCATGACGAAATAACTGAATTCACCCAGTGCAAGTGGTCATAATGGGAGCAATCTAAATGTTAGGGGCTGCACTGGAATCTGTCATGGACATACCAGAGATGATGCTGAATGGTTTTCATAGGCTGATTCATCTTTAAAATGCCGAGGGCTCACATTAACCAAAGTAATGAGAGTATGAGCAACAAAAACTCAGGTTTCATGCTGGTTTAAGTCTTGGTTTGACTAGTAGGAGTAGTAGGAGTAACCCTTGAAGCTCTTTTCTGAACCTAGTGGTTTCTGTCATATTTTAGGCCTTTTTGAGTCTTCATTGAGTACAGAGGAGGTCATCAGATGTCATCTTAATGAGGGAAAGAGTTAAACACTTAACTTTTTTTTCTACGTTTGGCTCTGCGTGATGTCAGTGAGAGGGGATATGCTTAATATGGTCATCTCAGGCACACAGAACCCCACCCACCTGCCGTTGTGTTTGTAGGGGGCAGCCAATCAGAAGTAAGCAAGCCTAAAAGGAGACGTGGAGATGAGCTACAACAGTGGACTGAAAATCTGAGAAAATTAATTAAATAAGAATATTATAAACAATGACTCATGCGAGGCCACTGCAGTGGAGCGTCAGATGAGCATAATAGTTCCCTTTTAACATTTCAGTGTCAAATAACTAGGTTAAAAGATTTCATACGCTAGAAAGCATTTTACTTATAATTAATGTAAGGTATGTGACAGACTCAGGTGACCATGGCTGGTTTAGGTCATCTAGAGATAACACTGACAGGTTTTTCCCTGCTATCATTGGGTACAGTTTCAATCAACTAGAATTTTCTTTTACTCACTACAGCCCTAGTGTCAAAGTTTGCAGTGAAGCGAGGGAACTCTTTTTTCGTTGTTGGAGGTAAAGAGACACAAAATTACCAAAAACCAGATTAACAAAACAACAAATTGTTAGCCACCAGATGTGAAATTGTTCCAGAGTGATGCACAACACTACAGTCCTGCACCGAAAAGCTTGTCTGCTTTTTGACAAAAAAACTAAACAAAATTCAAGTAAAACTTATGCGAAACAGCAAAACAGCCGAAATCAGGACACCGTTCTGCTGCTCCTCTGATTCTGACAAGATACAGTATGTTTGGTGATGTCAACTCATCTCGTGTGCTGGCAGATCGTCTCATCCCACTCACCGCCTGACTGACATCCCTCTGTACTGCTTCCTGTCTCTTAGGTAAGTGGCAGGCGACGCTGAGAAATCTAACACGTTTTAAGGACGAATGTTTTGCCATTAGTGTGGGTGTTTTTGTCTTTCCTGTTCCTTTCACACTAATGGGCCTCCTCTGCCTTCCTCCCCGCCCTCCCCTCGTGTGAACGAGTCGTCCTCCGGTGCAGTTGGTGTAAGAGCCGGGCTCAGACAGCACAAGCCTGCCAACAGTCTGCTGCAGATTCCACCAATCCCTCTTCACAGTCGTCTTATCCCGGGCCTCATTATCCCAAGGCTCTGGCAGTCACCAGCTGCACAGAAAACATCCACAGAATCTGCTCTGAACAGGCCCGCAGCATCTATATTGTGTGTTGAGCAAACCAGTCACATACATCTCAGTCCACTGGGGGGAGTCCCTTATGGACTCCTTCGTTCAGTGGGATTTGGAGGAGTCCTCCCTGAGAAAGAAGAGAGCCTATTTCTGTAAAACACCAGCATCGCACTCATGCGCTCATTTGCTGTTTCTATGGTGAAGCCACTTTCTTTATTTCTCTCACCCTCATTTCAAACATTAATCTTCACATTTCATATTTAGGAGCTTTGATCAGTTTTGTGTGCTGCACATCATCATGCAAGTTGTTTCACACAGCCGGGGGCTACCATCATTATTATCAATCAAAGTACAGTGCATTGCATTACAAAGCGCCAGCAACCAGCCGCACTTTTCTTAATTATAAATCACATGCAGAGTCCTGCAGGCTTCAAAAGGTGAGAACGAGAGTTTGGACAGTGTACCGTGCGCTCTTTGTAAGTGGACTCGAGCACCAAGGTGTTTCCTTGAAAGTGTTTGAGGGCATCCGGCTTCCGATGAAGTCTTTATATTCTGCTCCCTCAGACGCCCTCGCCCTGCTCTCTGTTCTCACGCTTTACACCCGCCTGTGTGTTTGCCGTCTCTCTCTTTTCTCATTCGCCCCTTTGAAGTCGGGCTTTCTCGACAGTCTGAGCTTTCCAGCACTTGTCATTAGGAGCAATGCTCCCCCTTCCTCCCCTTCGTGCACGTCTCATTTCACCCAGCGGTGGATGGGTGGGGGGGGGTTATAGTCTCACCTAGCGACAAGCTGGGGGTGGGGTGGTGGGGAAAAAAGTGAAAACAGCACAGTCGTCTTCTTCATTAGTGCCTAATTACATTTCCTGCTTATAGACAGAGACTGCTCCTTTGATGTAAAACTAATTAATTGAGATTTCTAAAAAAAAAAGAAAAGAAAGAAAATACAGTAGAGGGATTAGCAGAAGCACCGTAGTTATTAAGGTTGTGATTATCTGGTCTCTAAAATAGTATTTTAACAATTTAGGTGATTAGACAAAACCAGAACAATGAGAATCAATGGTGATTACAGAGCGTTTCGGGCGATGTCAGCCTCTGAACCTATATAACACTGCTTGAGAGATCCATCACATGCAACAGACTGACAGAAAACCATTTGGTAGCAGAACTAATGTAGCAGATCCCACAAGTACAATGACTGCAGGTCACAGCGAGGTCAGAGAGGGATGAGATAATTTACTGCCCTACCGGTGATCATAAAGTCATCATAACAAACTGTTAAGCTGAGCATTAAGGTTTGACCTTGACCAAATAATTTTTATTCCACATACTACTGAAGTGTATTCTGGCTCTTTTCACCACATCTCGCCCACTTCAACAGCAGTTTCGAGTTTGACCTGAAGTTGGATTTATACAAGGGGGTTCTATAAGGGTTAACAGCAGAGCTTCAAAGCTTGACATCCAAATCACACCCTGTGGTGGCGCCAGTCCATCTTCTTCAGTATTACAGCGTTTCCTCCAATCACACTTTTTACTTTAAAAAATGCACTTTCAGGCTCCCTTTTTCAACTTCAATAAACTGCTGTAGCTGACACCCCGCAGCAGTAATCATACATGTATATTCAGCCTGAAAGAGGGTTGTGCAAGGTTTATGCATTTGGCATGGTGGTGGAAAATAATTTAAATATTTGAACATCCTGACGTATCGTTGTGATCTAATGGTTTTCTTGTTAATCTAAATGCTTTTCTCCTGCAAACGAGCATCTGCTGCACATAATTTTTTTTTTTATGTAGTGAAATCATTGGGAGCAAAACAGCTGCACTTGGGAGTCCAGCATCACTGAAAATGTTGCTAAAATAATATTTTTCTCTGTAGCTTAGATTCTTGGAAATAATCAGAAAGCAGGAATTTCAAAAATTCTGGCTATCTGATGATTTGCAGGAAAGACCACTATTATTTCCTGGCGTCCAGCGTACCGATTAGATGGGGTGTTTCATCCACTGGCCATTGTTTGTGGATACATTGTTTTAAAACAAATGGAAAGAGAGAGCCAATGCTTTCAAGACTGCATTTCATCAATTCCTCTTTTGCTCTTCTCAGGGACTGTTTTGCTACATGTTATCTGCCTGCTCAGGACTGACTGGTCAATACTACACTGCAGCATTCACTTCTGTTCAGTTTTATTTATGTAGCACCAGTTCACAACAACAGTCACAAGGTGTCACAAGGTACAGACCTTAAAAACTTTACCTTATTAGAGAGAAAACATCAACACAAACTTGGCTACAGTGGGGAAAGAAGAACTCCTTTTTAACAGGAAGAAACCTTCAGCAGAAACATGATCAAGGAGGTGCAGCCATCTGTTTGAACTAGTTGGGGGTAGAGAGCAAAAAGAAAGACAGAGAAAGAGAAAATAGAGCGACAAAGACAAAAAAAAAAAAGTACGGAAGAGAGAAGACAAAAAGTTAATGATAGGCAATAGTGGCAGTGAAAAGATGTGGGTGGAGAAGAAACACTTGGAAGTTCCTCAGCTGCCTGAACCTAGGAGCACAAGTAAGGCTACATCCACACTAGCCTGGATAGATTTGAAAACTGCGTTTTCGTCAAAAAAAGCTCCGCGTCCACACTAGCGTTTTCAGTCGTTTTCACAACGCAAAAATATTCGACCGACCTCATTTAGTCTGCCGCTTATTTACTTTCTGGCTCTTTGAAACATCGCGGCAAAATGAAAAGCACCGAGTTTTTTAAATGGACTAACAATGAGGTGGAGTTGTTGCTGCGAGTAACACAAAAGTACAAAGTTTCAAAAGAGAGTGAGAATTAAAAAATTTGAAGAAAAGTTATCTGGAACATGTACAGACTGATATTAATCTTTAATAGGGCCATCAAAATTCAGAGCAAACAAAACAAATGCTGTATAATGCCCTCGCTATTGTAGTTTAATTGGTCAAATGACTGCATCACATGACTAACATGCGCCATCGTTTTAGAAAGTCTGCATTTTTGCTGTCCACACTGCGACACTAAAGCACCGTTTCCAAATGTATGCATTTTCAAGAGCATTTTCAAAACGCTGCGTTTTCCATCAGCGAAAACACCGTCTAAGGCTACGTCCACACGTGCACGGGTATTTTTGAAAAAAGAGATTTTCCGTTTTTGCTTTTTTTAAAATCCCGTCCACACTTAAACGGAAAAACGAAGGAAAACGCTGCTAAGAACATGCCAAAGCAAAAGTTGGCGATATATTCCTAACTGTGTAGAAATGTTGGCCAATCAGAAGTCTAGAAGCCTGGGCGGGAAAGAGTAAACAAAGATGGCGCATAGAAGCAGAACTGAGTCCTATGTGTGGCGGGACAGAAACTGTTGTATATGTAAGCAAGTGAACTGCAGAGAGTAAAATTAACAGTAACAGTATTTTGTCTAGGTCCGCCATTGTAGAAATCCATTTCACCGAAACAATAACGTGGCGCACAGTGTGACATCAAAAATGGCGCACACCTTTGACGCTGCGTTTTCTCCGTTTTCCTGGTCCTTGTCGAAAATCTCCACCCTGGCAGGAGTTTTTAAAAATCTCAGTTTTCAGTGACCGAAAACGCCGAAAGGTGCAAACACATAGAGAAATCTGTGTTTTCAAAAATACCCGTGTACGTGTGGACGTAGCCTCAGTGTGGACGGGAGGCCAAAAGGGAGAGAAAACGATGCGTTTTCAAACAAAAACGCATTAGTGTGGACATAGCCGATGGTTCCAGGTAATGTGATCCAGCACTACCTATCCGGTTGTTAAGTCTGACGTCACTAGCCGTGTCTGGGCCTAAACTCCGCTGCAGGTCCATATATCAAACGATCACTATGGCATTACTGAGAGTTGAAAAACTGTCTAAAGTCTTTCATCTTTAATAAAATGATCAGCGTTCTGCTCTACTAGGTGTAACAATTGAGTTTAACATCCAGGCATCCATGAAAATGGAATTTGTGACATTTAACGGAGTTAGAAGTTAGCAGGAAGTTAGCTCGCTAGCTTCTATCTAAATACAATATAGCATGTCCTGACTGCGGGGTTTTGGAAACAAATTAAAACGTACAGCTCTGTTATCACTTCCAGCATAAATGAAGACAGAAAACTAAACAGCAGTGATGTTTGTAGGGTTACTGAAGTTTGGCTAGCTGGTATATAATGATGTGCTACGTGACCGCTAGCAACACAGCTATGTTAGCATAATATAAACAAGCTAACTTTTTTTTCACTCGATAAAAGTTAACGTGAGTGTTCTCGGTGGTCAGGAACAAATGTAATCGCATGCCAGGATGCTGTAAAAGGACCAAACTTCAGCCAGGAGAACAACTGAGATAATCCATCCACAATACGAGGTTAGTCATTCATATACTGCTGCATGGGCTGGGCTGTAGTTACATCCTAAGGTTTTAAAAACTGAGCTTAAATAAATGATTAGCGGTAATAAAAGCCGAGGGAGGTCAACAGTGATCACTGACTGTTTTAGGAGCTTTTTGAGATCAAATAGAAGAAAATACATAACATTAAACATGTTAACAACACAAAAGCCATATTAAACGCAGACTACTTTAGGCCCGGAAGTAGGATTCGTCACGTCATCACTTAACGACTGGATAAGCTTTATTAAAAGGAGCACTTGAAGCCCTATCTTAAAGGAAAAGAGAGTTTCTTCCTCCTGAATTCAAACAAAGACCTTCTACCATGGTAGAGGGACCTGGAAACTGAAAGCTCTGCCTCCCTTTCTTCTTTTAGAAAGTCTAGGAACCACAAGTGCAGTCTAAGAGCAAAGAGCTCTGTTGGGATAATATGGTACAATGAGTGCTTTAGGATGTGACAGGGCCTGATTGTTTAAGACTTTGTATGTGAGGAGAAGGATTTTCAATTCAATTCTGGTATTTAACAGGGAGCCAATGAAGAGAAACTAATACAGGGGAAATATGATCTGTACTTCTATTCACTGGAGGCTTTTTAGGGAACATTCAGAACAACCTGATAATAATGAATTACTTTAGGTATCCTAGAAGACAGGATGTTTCTAATTTTAACAATATTGTGCAGTTGAGAGAAGGGATGTTAAGGACATATCAGTGGCAACCCGCCAGGACAAGCAAGGCAAGCAGTGCTTACTTCTCATAGTCCTCGCTGTCTCTGAAGGCATGTCTATCCACCGTCTCCCCTCAACTCTGACTGAAGCTGAGGGGCCAGTAGCTTGTTTTATGTGTCTTCTGGATAAGCCAGTGGTCTGAGACTGTAAACTCATGGGAGAACAATGTGTGAGATAAGCTGCCGCTGGTCTGCTTTCACTGTCTGACAAGCAAGTGAACAAGCTTCAGTGCTTTAGCATCATAAGAGATGAGTTTTGTGTTGTAGCCACCATGGGTCAACATGTGTGACGTGTAGGAGATGGAGTGAAAAAATAGTGGATAACTTACATTAGCAAGGAAACTGTAACCATGATGGCGAGGGGATAGCAGCTCTGATTATGTCCATAAAACAAGACAACAAATTTATATTGTAATTTTCTCCATAGATATTGACAGTAAATGTCACATGCTGATCAATCTTTTAAACTCAGCAAATTTTTTGGTATTAATATTTTAATACACTGCAAAAATTCAAGCTGTAGCCCTGCATTTCTGACCTTAAGAAGAACTGATTTTTTTATTTTTCAAATATCCTAACAGGACAGCTGCTGCAAACATATACTTTACAGAATATGATGCTGGACATTAAGCAGTATATAAAGTTTTTAAAATGAGCTCAGTCTTAAGCATATGCAGCTATCTATTGCATCTATTTAACACTGATAGGGGTTTTTTTTCAGCAGATGAATTATTTTTACTTTTGATACTTAATGCACAATTTTCCATTAATATATTTTTGGAAACAATGATGATGTTTTCATGGTATTTTATTGGTTAGTCATTTTCAATTAATTGTAAATAATTTTTGGTAATATTTTAATTTTTGAAAGATATTTATTTAACTATAGTAGTAGCAGTAAAATTTTACATAAGAAGATCACTGGTAACCTTCACTGGTGCTCTTTCTGTGCTATGATGAACTCTAAATCCCGATTGGTTTTCTGAATCCTGATTTATAACAACTTGTCCTTTCCATTTGCTACCAGTAGAAGTGACTCAAAGATGCTGCTTCTAGTCCATGAATCTCTTAATTGCCTGGAGCCAGATTACATGTCTGACATGCTTTCAATTTATCAACCCAACAGCTTTCTCAGGTCACTAGACAGATGTCTCCTTCAAATTCCCAGACCTCATTCTAAATCTGGCGATAGAGATCAGTGTTTATGCACCCAAAGCACAGAACAGCCTGCGCGCTTGTTTGAACCTTGCAAAAACACTATCTTTACCTAATTACCGTTTTACATATCTTTTTACTGGGAGTTGTCCATGTCTGTCTATTTATTTGGACACTTTTCATTGTTTTTCTGACACCTCTGAAAGCCCTTTGCACTACTTCTGTATATGATTGCATTTGTCAAATTAACACCAACGTGTGCACAGACTTACTCAAAGCTGCTGTGACCTCTAACGGGATAATTCTCATGTTATTACACTGCAACACCTAACAGCAGCCAAATGCAGGGTTGTATTGGTCCCAAGTTGGATGAAAGCATTTTCTCCTGAGGAAAAGTGTGATCACGATGAAAGCCTAACAACATGGCAGTCTCGGGAATCACTGCTGCGCGATATTTTGCAGATGGTGAGTATAATTAGTGTCCTGGTATTAAAGGCACTTCCAGTAATGGTTCCTTCCTGCTCTCACTTGCTCAGGGTAGCATTTAACCCAGATAAAAGTTTAATTTCTTTCAATTATTTCACTCATAGTTGCTTGGGTACCGGGTGGCACTGTCCACTGAATAATCATGCTGATTTATTGAGACTGGATTTAAATAACTAATGGGCATGCCAGCTGTATCTAAAGTGTGCAGATGTGTGCACTTGTGACAAAAACTTGATCGATCCCCTAGACACACAACAAGCAGCAGGGAAATAAAAATGCCTTGCCGAAGCTGCTTGTGGTTTGCTACTCAGAAGTCATCCAGCAGTAAAGAGCTGAGAAAGGTTCAGCTTAATGGCAGTTTCCTCTAACAATCTGGTGACACCCATTTGCACCTGTGCTTTAACTTTTCTGGAAAAGAGGCACAGATGTTTTCTGCTGCAGCTCAGCTTAGTTAGTTAAAAAGAAAACTAAAAAAAGACTTTAGGGAACGAAGTACGATCCAGTCTTCAGTCAGTGGTTTCATAATTCACCGATATGACTGTAGCATTAAGCACATGGACATTTGGAGACACTGATGTGGGCTGAAAGTTTGTCCTTTTGCAGTCTGCATGCCAGTGTGTATCTACCAAAAGTAACTTTTCATTAGTGTTTGTGTTTTTAGGTCCTTTTTTTAGGCCTCCATGTACCAGCTTCTCCTGGACCTATTATCCACTGGGAACAGAGGTGCTTCTGCCTTGGTGACTCTTCAGATCCAGATCAAACTTCAACATGTTTGAAAGCCAAACAGTAGTTTGAATAACAGTCGGGGTTATTTCCTTGGGAAAATGAGCACATGGCCCTATCATCTGTAAATGTGTTGTGGTAATCAGCTTTGGTCCAGATGTTTATCACACTGGTGAAAGAGAAATACTACAAATATTACAAAGCTGACAGGAGGTTGAGGATCACATGTGGTGCCAGAGCCCGACTGGTCAGTAGCAGGATCCTTCAATCACGAGTCACATGATTTCACATGTCAGGCTTGTTTGGAAACTAATAATTATGACCCAAAGTGTCTGTCAACATGTCACAGTTTGCATGCTTCAAACAGTACTTCCTGTTCCTGACCTGAATTCTCACTGCAGATGTTCATGCATGTGTTCTGTACAATGAGCGAATTTTACCATAATTTCATGAGCTCATTTATTCCACCTACAAATATTTAGATACCCCGACATAGTAACAGCTGTGATGGACTGCAGTCCCACTTGATTAGCCTGAATGACTTCATACTCAGCACCGGCTCATGGACTGTTAAAAGGAACAGACTTATCTCTGTGGTCCAACTATCCTGCCACTCTGTTATACCTGGCAGCAACCTGTGTTCACTCCCAACTCTGCTGTTGCTCATTCACAAACTGCTCGCCTCACATTGTGATGCACTCCGTACCCTTTAGGTATTCTCCAACATGCCAGTCCGACAGAGGTCAACATGACATATACACAATGTGATTACAGTTAAAAGTGCTCCAGTGGTGGCCACTCTTGTGGAATGTGTAACTGAAGTAACCAAGGACACATTGGTCCAGTTTGACCAAGTCCACATTTGCTTAGGTTCCCTCAGAGACTGGGAACTGTTGGTCTTTGAAGGATCATGGGGGAAATCTCCAAACAGTGTAATAGTAAAATAGCATGGGAGTGATTGTACATGGTATATAAGTAACAGAGGTCATACAGATGCCAGAGCATGCCTTGACATCTCTTTGTGGGCTGTGTATGTTCTTCCTGGGCCTGCGTGGGTCCTCCAGCTTCCTCTCACAATCCAAAGATGTGCTTTTTAGTTGATTGGTGAACCTAAATCGGCCATTTATGTGAGGTAGATAACTTATTTGAAGTATATAGTTAAAGTGCAACTTGTAGTTGAAAGTGCTTTGGGCACCTGAGATGCAATTTCAGTGAGCGTGGGAAAAAGCATGCACACCATTGCTTTGAATGCACAGACTAATATGCAATAAGTATTTGTAAGTGTTAAATACTGTTGAATTAATGTTGATAATTATAGTGGTAGAGTTTTTTATGATATGGTGATATCATGATTTGATATGATTGGTCTGGGTCACCATACCGTAAAATATGAACAGTGTCTAAGGGTTAATACATGATGAGAATGGGTGGGAGGGCAGGTGGGACAGTGGCCTCAGTTTTCTGATAAACGAGTGTGAATCCACCCACCCATTATTAACAATTTCTTCAATTACTGGAAATAAAGACTCAGTTCGTGGTAAACTGCACAGGTCCTTAAAACGGTTAAAAATGTTTTCAGCCCGGGACACACGCATTTTCAGAATTGTGCAGGAGGTCAGGGCATCGGGGATTCGAGCTCTGTTGAGTCATAAGCGTGCTCCAGAAGGGTTTGTCATGCCTGAGCTCTGCCTACGGCACTCTCCTGCTCCGGAGCTGTCAGCAGCAGCGTCTCCCTGCCAAGCCACAGCGGGCAGAGGCAGGCGCATGAAAGCACCCGCTCCAACCTCCACGCACACAAACAGACGCACATAAGTGCTTAAACCGGGAGGGGGAAAAAAAGAGTGTAAATAAAACTCTATTCGTCTGACATCAAAATCCGCTAAATCCTTGAAACTTCTGTTCCATATTCATGCAAACATAATAAATCTATCTCGCCGATGCTCACGCGCTCTGTCCTCTGTTGCAGAAAATTGACCATATAATTAGCACTTGGGGTGAATTTGCTTACTCATCTCCTCTGCAGATAAATGAGAGCACACACCGTTGCACACCTTGTGCTCATCAGTTACCCGAGTGAGACAGGTGGTGCTGGATAGTCAGCGTGTGTGCCCTCTCCATAGCAGTATGTGCTGGCATCCTCCCCTGCCACACTTTCGCCGCCTACGCACACGAGCGTTGCAGATGGGCCCTGGTGTAGCGTGAATGCTCCTTCGCAGTCCTCCGTGCAAGGAAAACACACAGTCACTTGCTCACCTTTAAATCTTACGAAGTCAAGGTCAGTAGCACAGAGGTCATTTGCAGAATCTACTGGTCAGTTAACCCATTAGTGAAATGACGCAAATGTGATTCATGTTTGCTGACCGTTAAGTAATTAAAGTCATTCATCAAATCAACATTTACAGCTTCCTAGATGAGAGGAGTGGCAGGTTTTCCTTTGTATTATTTTGGTATTTTGGGTCCTAACCATTTTAAATATTTTATGAAAGATGCAAAAAATAAAATTTAATTGATTTTGACAGTAATCAGTGACAGCTCTTCATTGTTTAAAAGCATCATTTTAACATGTGTAATTGAGCGATGGCTTGTACTCAAACTAGAGCTACCTGTTATTATAAGAGTGTAACACAAGCGTGTTAAATGTTGGTGACATGCCTCTCAAATTTCCCCTTTTAATAGTTTGGATAGGTTTAACTGCTTTTTTGCCGCAGTACATTTTTTTCAGCGTATTACCACAAATTGTGTTAAATGTTAATTTTTTAAACAAATGTGATTCTCATTTACCTGTAAAGTACAAATGCAGATAGTGTGGATAAACCTTGTCAGGAATGGCCAAGGTATCTTCACGACTAGTGTCGCAAAACGAGCCGTACGGCCATGACAGCTAGGGTCGTGGATGTTGAGGCACATAGTGGGTCTGGAGTCCTGATCTCAACCTGACAAAACACCTTTGGGATAAATTAGAGTGCAATCTGTGAGCCACGCCTTCTCGTCCAAAATCAGTGTCTGACCTCACAATTGCTGGTCATAAATTCTCAGAGCAGCACGGTGGTTAGCACTGTTGCCGCACAGCAAGAAGGTCCTGAGTTCAATTTCACCATCAGGCCTCTCTGTGTGGAGTTTGCATGTTCTCTCCGTGTTTGCGTGGGTTCCCTCCGGGTACTCCGGCTTCCTCCCACCGTCCAAAGACATGCACTTTGTGGTGATTAGTCTAAATTGGTGTGAATGTGAGTGGGAATGATTGTCTGTCTCTGTGTGTTAGCGACAGACTGGCGACCTGTCCAGGGTGCACCTGGCCTCTCGCCCTATGACAGCTGGGATAGGCTCCAGCACCCCTCGTGACCCTGAAAACGATAAGCGGAAGCCAGTGGATGGAATATAGTGTAAGATCTGATGGACCAGAATTGGCCGGGCGAAAACTACAGTCCAGTCCACTGGACAGCTCTGAAAAATGTGAACTGTGAGTATCTTTGTCATTCTCTGAATGATAAAGTCCTCCTCCATGGCCTCTCATACTACACCAAAGTAACTAACTATTAGATAAGCAATTAAATAACAGGAAGATCCCAGTTTTTTCATTCTTGATTACAGAAAACCTTATTTTATAATTGCAGAATATTCTGGCCAGAACTGTTTCTGTAATTTCAGAGTGGTGCTGAGAGATTTCTTCCATCTGCAACAGCATAATTTCTTTATGTAGAAAAGCTGAGATGTACTGTTGAAATTGCACCTTCCTTCTCTTATATGAAGAATAATGAATAGTGAGAATAATGAAAACAGAGGTAAACTAATGAGGACAAGGCAGACAAACAAAGGGAAAGATCAGAGGCCTGCACTACAAAACAGGCAACTTCACTAGACTTCTTCCAGTTTTTGATTGGTCAGAGGCCGCTAACGTTACCGCTGCACGGTAGCTTGATTGATGCACCCCAGGTTAACTTATTGACTTGATAACAACCTTTGCGTGACGGCTTATCCTGCCGTTGTGAGGGCAAATGAAGTCAGATAACTGAAATGTATCCTGGTGCTGAACCTGCTTCGAGCAAGACACACGAGAAAGTAACCTTCAAAGTAAAACTAATAACTAACACTGAGGAAGGAAAACTAAGACAAAACAAGATGACAGAGACAGCAGGACAAAGTAGAAAAGAGAAACTTGGAACAAACCTTAAAAAAAAAAAAAATCTAACAGGCAAAACAGAACAAATACATTACAAAATGCCAGGCCAGTGACACACCAAGGTGCCCCGAGGGGATGGCCCTGAACTGCTCTGTGTAGGGGGCTAGAAAAGAAACACTGAATCACTGATAGTGTAATGACATCCTGACATCTCCTTCCTCGGGCAGTTTGCTACCAATTGACACAGTAACTCATGCGGCCTTGAACACTGATGACTGCCATGCCCCCTCATGATTAACACATGACTAACACATGACCTCAGTGACCCTCAGGCAGTGATGGAAGGGGTGGTCGGATCCTTAAGTTAAGCATCAAAAGGAAAAAACAAGAAAACAAAAGTTTAAAGCAGAATTAGGACTACAAATCAGACCACCGTCTATCCACCTGAGAAGGTCATTTTTATCTTCTATCAGAAGCCACAGATATTAGAAAACACCACTGTATAGAGCTTTTGACCTGTAATAATGGATTATAAAGTGGAAGTTGATCATTTGAGTGTGTAAAGACAAAGAAAATACTGACAAAGACCTTTAACAATATACTGTTAACTGGCCAAGAACAAAGTTATGTAACAAGAAGTGTAATGCATTACTTTCTGCAGGGAATAAATAACGCCATGTTTTTTAAGCTAACAGTTATATGTTTGAGAGTAACAAGCCCAAAACTGGTGTGAAATAAGTGTTGCATGTGGTTTTGACTTTGTCATCGGATAAAACAGAAGTTTTTCCATAATTTGAAATAACAATGTGTCGATACGAATGACGCCTGTAGTTTTGCCTCAGACTGACAGGGTCTTGATACTGAATTAGCGGCAGCCAGGCATGAAAACCATCAGGGCAATCAAAGAGCCGCAGCAGATCTGATCTGCCTCGTATTCACCTGGGTCTTATTAACCGTGCCGGATTTTAAAGAGAGAGGAGAAAGCCAAAAAAAAGGTGAGTGAATATTTCTGCTTCCGTCTCTCTCAAACAGGATTTTTGTGCTCAAGAATGCCTCTGACACATCTCATTAAGAAACACAAGATGTGATTTGGTGCACTGCTGAGCTGTGATTAAACACAGGAATCCATTCAAATTGCCAATTTTGCCAATGACAAATCTGGCATTTCAATAGGGCTTTCAAGAACTTACCGCTTCCCCTTCAAAACCGCTAAGTTTTGAAGAAGGTCAGAGGTGTCGAGCTCATACAAAAACCCGCGCTTGGAGCCAGAGTAACAGGGAACGGGTGTACCTGCTGACCTCCCTGCCTTAAACGTACGTGCTTATCCAGAGGGTAAGCATCAAGATTGATGGCAGACATCAGCATCAGCTCCCTTAAGGAGACAAGGGTGTTGCAGATCTACCTATAGGTTTATGGATCATTGGTGAGCTCAAGTACTGTAACTCCATTCAGCATCATCCGCTGACAACAGGTTATGGTGATTAAGTACTCCTTTATCAGTTCTCAGCCTACAACAAAGTTCAAAATAGGATTAAGCACAGAAGTGGAACGCTACCACTGCTCATGCTACGGCCCTTTGAGAATCTGCTGGCAATGAGGAGAGCCACGACGCTGCAGGGCAGGATTACCGAACAAAGAGATGGAGGGATATGGAATGAGGTGCGAGAGCCCCTCTCCACCTCTTCTATCGCAACATCCCGACCCTTAAACGCTCAGCAGGGGAGAATCCTTCGCTCGTTTCCATCTCTCATGTCGGCGGCGTGTTGTTTGTCGTTGGATGAGTTAGTGCTGAGGGCAACGGCAGACGTGCTTCTTTTGAGTGGTGAGAGCACAGAGAGGGGTGTTCATTCATCAAGAGGAAGTGCAGTGCAATCGAGGCAGTAAGTGTAAAGCAGATAAATGGCTAATAACCTCAAGGAACGAGATGATTCATCACTTCCTAAAATTAAGTTCATTAAAGGACTGCCTGTGGAGATACATCAGCGTCTGCTCTTAAAGACAATCTTGTTTGTTACAGTATGTGAACCGTGAAACATTTTCTCCAAGAAAAATACGTTTTTGAAAAGACAGAAAAATCTGCATTGCAACACAGCTGCGACTAATGTTTTCTTATTAAAATGTTAATTACTTTGGCAGTGATGTTCTTGACATTTTAGAAATAGATATATTAAATTATTGCCTTTAAAATGCAGCATGGAAATAAGAATCTTAAATAAAAGATGTCGCTGTGCTTTCTGCCAAAATACAAGCTGGATCAGGCTGAGATCAGGTGACTTGAGTCGACCATCGCAGAACATTTCCCCAAAGCTCCCGAGTTCTTTCACAGTGCGTCTCTGGTTCACCTGCCAGAGTCTGAGCAGAAAGTAAGGATCTGTGCACTTCAGAGTTAACCTGACTTTCTCATCAGGATGCCCCAGTAACCTGCTGGCAACCAGACATGCCCATTACATCACGCTGCCTCCTCTGGCTGTTTCAACTGATGATCTGTGCTTTGGATCACGAACCATTACAAGCGTCCTTCATACAGTCTCTTTTAGTCTTCTCGCCTTTCCATTAATGAGATCATCATTTTCCATCTTGTGGTGAAACCTCTCTTTAGGCTAAAATGATGAGTAAGTGTCCTTCCTGGAGATTGTTCTTCACATAGCTGTTTGCTGGGAAGGGTTTTTCAGTAGCACTTTATAATAATGTCACACTACTAAGGTATTAGTAGTCAGTCATTTACAAATACAGTTGTGCTCATCTGTTGCGTTTATACCATGTGCAACTGTCATCTCTACTGTATCACTGATAGTAATAATCATAATCATAATATATCCGTTTTTTAAATGGCATAATAAGGTGGAGTAATGGTATAAATGATGAATTAAGGACTTACTAATACTTTAATAATGCTTAATAGTGTAACATAAAGTGCAGCTTTTCCTTACCATGGAAAGGATCCTGTGATCATGCACCAGTTTTTGTTTGATGTTTATGTTGCTGAGCTCATAAGCTACACTTGAAACCAGCTCTGGACTTTTACCTTCCTAAACTTTGAAGAAATAATTAAAGGGGAAAAAATCATCTCTGTTCAATTTCCTTTTGAAAAGTATGGTGCCAAATCTTCCTCAAGATTTCCTCAGACTTGATTTGGTCTTGTTCTTTCCAACAAATTCAATATGTTTTGGTAAGTGACCAAAATAAAAATTTGAAATAGGATCATCTGTCTATAGAAACAGGA
Organism: Diplotaxodon limnothrissa; assembly: GCF_057381915.1. Taxonomy (NCBI): domain Eukaryota; kingdom Metazoa; phylum Chordata; class Actinopteri; order Cichliformes; family Cichlidae; genus Diplotaxodon; species Diplotaxodon limnothrissa. The sequence continues at coordinate 17,000,280 of NC_140601.1, read as the reverse complement.
TGATGTCTCTATTTAAGCAAACCCAGCAAGCCGTTCTTTGAGCCCCCCTCCTATTTCCTTTGCTATGTATTTCTTGATTGTCTCCCAGAAGGCAAACACAAGTATGATAGGCATACAGAAAGGGGCAGGTGCATCTCAGAGCCTCATATCTTCATACCGAGAGTTTTTAATATCATCTTGAAATTTGTGGATGTCAGGAAATAAAATGAATCTTACTGTTCCAGCCTTCATAAAAGAATCATTTTAAGGAGTCTGATAATCTCGTTTCCTCATTTATCTGGAGCAGAACTGTAGCTCGGAGAGACGGAGACAGAAAGAGACACAGCGAGGGAGACGGAAGGTTTTGCTTTAGATTATTTATGTACTTCTATTGGGCTGCTAATATTCAGAAAATAACTTACTGGGTGTTACATTTAGGGGGTGGGAGGAGCTCTAATGCCAGGACTCCAGTCCTTTTACCTGACCAATTTCAGAGGAACATCTTAATGTTTGTTAAACCACTTAACACAGACTGATGAAGTATTCTAGCATTGAAAAAAAGGCTCCTCAAGAGATTATCTAACGTATCATCAGAAATTGTCTCAGTGGAAGGGTTGTTGTCAAGAAGTAAACAGGAACTGGATTGAAAATCTGTGTCAATTTTGTGAATTTGTGAATTATGAACACAGAAAAGTATTCTCAGATTTTGATCCACCTTCTGAAGAGTGTCTGATTGGCAACGACTTCATTTTCAGCAATGATCCCAAATACACTGCCAACAGTCTAGTATATTGTTGGAAAATTATAAGAAAATCCATTAAAATAAAATGTGGATAATGTGAAGTTTTTAACAATTTGTTTGCATTTGGTGCAACCTTGACGAGGTTTTCACCAAAACTAAATGAGCTCGAGCTTTTATTGGCATCTACTGTTACATAAAATTTCAAAAATGATATCCTGAAAACTCTGGACATTAGACTGCTAACAGACACACACAGAACAGGTTCCTCCCTTTGGAGGGGGAGAATATTTTTTCTAGCAAAACTAAATAAATGAGGGGTGGCTCAAGACTTCTTCACAGTGCAATACCGTTTGAGATATAACAAAATGTAACTAAAGTCTAAAGTTCTCTTTGCTCTACCTAAAATGCCTGGATATAGACTCAATAGAAATTTCTACAGTTGGTTTGACTTGTTAAGGGAAGGAATTAAGGGGGGGGGGGGGGGGGGGGGGGGTGCATGATTGGCATTCTGCCATTCATCAATACACTCCTACTTTTTGCATCTCACACCTTTGTAGGCGTGGACTCACTCCAGACTCCATCACTGGCCCAGAACCATTCCTGAAAGTGTATCGTTTCCTAACTCAATACCAGCTGTAGCCTGTAGTGCAATAACAATCCTTAAATGGAAATCAACAGCATCCTCATCTCACACACAATGGATCACGGATGTCAGGTCTACCTCAAGCTGAGAAACTTACGCTCGAGTGAACATTGATCTGCCTTTGCTTTACACTGAAAATTTCTAAGCTGCATCAACAAATTCTCCATTATTTTGAGAACTAATTTTCTTCAGATTAAATTTAGAAAGCAATCAAAGAGAACTTTAAGTTCATGATTAGCGTATCGACTCTTACAAATGTAATACAATATCTAGTTGGGGCATCTTGTCCTGTTTATTTGATTGTAAGTACACTCTGAACTCCTTAATAAAAGGCTCAACTCAAAGTTGTAGCAGGACCGTTTTGTTTGTAATCCTTTCTTCAACCTTCAGATTCACAACATGCAATATTAAAGTCAGTTGGCTCTGCTGCGATGACCCTGATATTTCAAACACTTTTTGGTCAAAATGACCTGACTTTCATATCCAGGGTGATCACTGGTAGAGAGATCTGGATCTAAGCCCGGGTCCCAGGAACCAAACAGGAGGTTTCAGTGGAAGTTCAGGGTTTCAAAGCCTGAAAGCGGTGTATCTGGTCAGCTGGTTGAAGCAGAGTTCTCCCATGATTGCCATTTTCCACAAACACGGCACTGCATTGGTGTTTTCGGTCATCGCAACACAATAGTTACTCGCCACATCCCACCTCTGAAACTTTCTCTTCCACAAAATCAAATTAGAATTGAAATGTTGCAAATTTAGCAAAGTGGAAGAGATCCAGCATGCCTTGCAAATGCACAAGCACACGGGACTCTAATGGGACAGACGAGAACTGCACAACCAGACGTCCCTAAAGGCGATCAAATTAAATGTACCCCACCCCGATCCCACTTCTCATATTTGGTGCCCTTCTGCAGGCTTGAAACCCAGCAGGAAGCTACTGGATTTCCTAACCATGTGCCGATTCTGTTGTTTGAAAATGCGTTTTCAGCAGCCGTTTAAAACATAGGTTACCTTCTCCTTTCAATCGTTATTCAGGCTGTGGTTCACCTTGCTGACTATATATTCGACTGTGTGTTTGTATGTACACTTATCTACTGGATGTTTAACCCACACTGTGCATCACTTTGCAGCTGTGTGTTTCAGTTTCAGTTAAAACAAACCTGACAGACTGTTCTCAGTGTAAAGTGCACTCGCTCACTGATACATGAATAACAATAGGCAACAATGTGTCACTCAGGTTGTTTACTGTTCTCCAGAGCAGAGGGGCTGCTTGCACGCCACACAAGTGGATCCTGGAAACAAACTGCGCATAACGTGACCTTTTCAGTCGAAGTGGAAACGCCCCTCATGTCCATTCATGTGAGGATGAACAGCCCTCACTGCTTCCTCACAATGCTGTTTATACTCCGAGTGGACACAGAGCTCTGAGGCCGGGCCAGACACGAACTATTGCTAGGCAACAGGCGGGAGGGAATCTGGAGCACAGCTAGACTGCAACTGCTGCCACACGAGCTGTACGGACTCATGACAGATAACGTTTTTTTGGGGGGGGGTGGGCATCAAGTGGGTCACGTTTAAATCGCTCCCCAGCCGCCATTCACGGTCTCTTATATAGAGGAGAGAGCAGAGCAGAATGAACGCAACATGCGAAGCTAAACTGCATGAATTATCTTCACAGGCTGAAAAATAATTAAAGACTAAACAGAAAACAAATAGCTCATTAGTATTTTTGAGCTGCAACACAACACTTTGATAAAATTACACTTAGTGGAAGTGTGAATAAGTGTTTTGTCTAACACTTCAGGTTATCTGGATTCAGTTCCTTTTGAATATGTTACATAAAAAGGCTCCTAAAAAAAGGCGACATAACAAAAAGAAATCTGAGTAATCCTGCTGTTTAGAAATGCTCAACGTAAAACTGGATTTACAAGAAATTTAAGGCAGATAATCATGGGACACTTGGGCCACATTTCTACATTTGGGCCCATTGGGTGTTCGGTTGCAGGCTGACTGCAAGCAAACTGCTGCCAATTCATTTTCTGTCAGCTGCTCACCACTGGGAACTGCAACCAGTGCATATAATACTGATGTACCAAAAGAACAGAACTGGCATTAGTCTTTATAACGCCTGTCAACAAATCCCCAGAGAAAAAAAAATGATTGTACTACCACTGAGGCCAAAGCCATACAGCTTCCTCCTCTGAGGAGATCCTTCACTGTCCAAAAACTATTTAAAAACACAACAAGAGTTGTCATGTTGTTAAGCTGGCAGGCACGTTGCTTCATCACAGTGAACTGGTTTTTTTTTCACCCTCCATATAGTCAAACCCTCTGAGATTTCGCTTCTGCTTGAGTGCTTCTGTCTGAGGAGAATTTCTGTTTTTAAAAATCAAACCATTTTCATTTTCTGTAGGAAAGAGTAGTGATGAGGTCAAGTAGCTCATGGTGCAGAGCTAAAAGGGTGAATGGTAGCACCAAGGGAGGGGGCAGCAGCCACCTCTCAAAATTTGCTGCACCAGGCAACTTGGCATAGTTTTTTCTGTGTTGTGCCACCCCAGTATTTTTAGTGGCCCCAGTTTGAAAAAAAATTCTGCAGGCACTCCTGGGTGAATGGCAAATAAAACATGACAGACAAAAAGTGGAAACGTGTTGGAAATGCAGAATTAAAAGTTTGACTAGTGAATTAAATTGAGGGGCTGTTAGTGCGTTCAGTCATTTCGTGGGATTTCTTGATAATGTGACTTCAACAATAAACAGGACAAATGGGAACTGCTGCTGAGCTGGAGATGCAATCGGATGAGCACCATGCACAATCAGGAAGTTTAGTGACTAAGGTCTAACTTTATATTACTTATTGATACTGCTAAAAATCCTTGAAGGTCATTTCGTTTGTCCAGTTCTTCTGGATGGCATGAAGATATCCTGATCGCCCTCTAGAAGTCCTTTTATGAACCTTGAGTGTTTATGATTTTAATACATACCTGAAAATCTTGCTTCACACTGAGAATTATTACTGTTTGGTATAATAGCCAAACACAAAGTTGGGTGCCGAGGAGCATGCTTGTTACACTGACATAACCTTATGGCTTAAACATGACTGTGCACTGGTCCTCTGGAGTGCCTGTGGATGATTTTGAGGACTGTCATCTACATGTCTGTAGCTTCTTGCGATCAAACCAGCAGTCAGTGGCCGCCTCCTTCCTCCGTTATTGAAAGAAAAGTACTGGCAGTGTCCTCAGCCTCCTATAGGAGCTGCACCCGTGGTAAAAATGTAAAAACCCTAAGTGATTTTTCATTAAAGCTGAACACTGACCTTGACTTTGAATTCAAAGTCAGAGATGTAAACTCATCTGAGGTTTAGTAGATTCCCCTATTGTTATCAATTTGAAAATAATGTTACGCTAACTTTTCGTGTTCACAAACATGGATCCACACCCCGCGCTCACCTGCCGGAGCGACAAATTATAATGGCGGAATGAAAAATGCCCTTAGCTGCTCTTTTCATCAGCAACTGGACATAAAGTCACTACTGAAAATCTCGCATTAGTCCACAGATTTGTCTCTCTGATACTTTGATTTTATTTTCTGGGAAATGGGACAAATTGAAAAGTTATTGTTTGAAAACTGCGCAGGACGTCACATGAAAGCGTGCGCATTTTAAGTGGTCAGAATGGGACTTCCAGGGAGTACACAGGAAGTAGCAGGAGTGCTGGAAATGGTGCAGAGCGACATAAGAAGCCCATCTTGAAGGGGAGACTAAACTGAAGTCAGATATCTGTTTTTGTGAAGGTGCTCTGATCACACCGTCGACAAAACTAGAAGACTAAGACTGCGCTGTGATTAATGTTTAAAATTATTCCCTTGTGGATGTAATTACCAAATAATTTGCTTTATTGAACACATAAGATGCCTTCATACAGGTAACAAAAACAGACAACTGTCAGCTTGAAATGAAAAAAGAAAAACCCACATTTTATTGCACTTAAGTTATAAGAAAATAAAATTCTAAGTGAATCAAACAAATACACAATCCCTTTAAGGTTTTTTCTGTCCGTTTTCTTTTTTGCCAGGCAGTTTACATGAACTGGAAAAAAACAAAGAAATAAAGAAATAAAAACACCTGCAACAAATCTGATTTCTCAAACCAGATCATAAATTAAAATCAGAGGGAGAAAACAACAAGAGGAGATAGAGCAAGATTGTTTTCTTTTTTTTTTTAATATACAGTGTTATACCACTTTCACAGTTCAGCTTGAGTTGTGACTCTTGGAGATTGGGACGGTTTTTGTTTGGCTACAATGTTTCTGTTCATGTTTTGTTGCCTTTGTGGGATTTTTTTGTTTTGTTAAAATTTCTCCCCCCATGACGACCCGCGAGGCCGTCTGGGTGATTTCGACTGTGACACATGTAACACTAAGACTCCCGGCAGCTCCGCCTGTCAGTTGATGCTTGTGATGGTCTCCTCTGTTGCTTCAGACATCTTTGAACGGAACAACAATCACACGCACGGATATGGACAGTTCTTTCATTCACCTGTTAAAAATCGATACATCTGCTAGGATTTTTTTTTTTTTTTTTAATATTTTCGCTTTTTTTGTCTTTGCCAGTCTGAACAGCATTTGTACATTTCCCCAAAGAACAGGCCGAAAGAGCTTTGTCCCAAGGAATGTGTTTACAAGTTGCCCATTAACACGCTAAACACACGCACTCATGCACACGCACGCACGCACGCCAACAGTGTACATCCCCTTGTTTCCTCTCTGCGGGCGCTCCCCGCCGGTATCTGTCGGACACGCTCCCTCCTCTCGGCCTCGTAGAGGCACGTTTGGCTCAAGTTTCAGTGGCAAAAACAAAACAGAAAATAAAAAGCTGGATGTTACCTTTTTTTCTCATATTTTGTTTCTGTAAGTCCAAACATAGAGTTCAATTTGGAATTTTGCCTGGGACTAAAACGTCACAGCAAGTAAAAGTTCCATCTCTCTCTTTCTTTTTCCCCATTCATCTAGCAGCATAAATACAGTTTGGCCACTGGGGGGGAAAACGGTAGAGGGGAAGGGAGGGGGACGAGTGGGGTTCAGGGGGGCATTAATCCACAGCGCCTAGAGCAAAGGACCTTTTCTTCTTCTCGTCACAGCACTGGCATTGAGGAAACCACCCCAGCTAGACTCTGGAAAAATCTGGACAGCATTGATGTTCATGTGGAGACGGCGCTCCGAACCCAGGTATGTAGAAAACAGAAAGGAAGAACCAGGAAGAAAGGAAGAAAACAAATCAAAACAAAATAAACCCTTGTGACAAAGATGGCAAACCTAAACAGGGCAGGTTTCTAATACTGGGATTTGTTGCTGTTGGCAACAGTGAGAAAAGGCGGAAAAAACAAAACCTTTCATATGATAAACCAAAGAGGTGTTGAAATTCACAGTTGTGTTTGTGTGCGTTATTTTAAAGAAATCAGACTACAGAAGGGGAGAAACAAACAGGAACAGAAATGGAGTGACGAGAAACTAGCCTGAACAGGCTACACCGAGCAGCTCTTTAGGTGTGGAAAATCCACCTTTCTCAGCCTTAACCTACGGTCAACGTTTCCCACTTTCCGGTCAGCCTTTTGAGTGTATGTGTGTGTTTGTCTTTTTTTTTTTTTTTGGGGGGGGGGCACACTGATGGGAGGGGGTTACAGAGGGTGGGAGGGGCTTTTAAAAAATAATATATCTCTGTACATGTCAAAATCTGTCAGGCTTGAGCGAAACTAAGTCTCTGAGTGAAGCTGCCCCCAAACTGAAAGGATTGAGAGTCACTTCAAAAGAGTTCAGTCATTTTCGGCCGTTCCTCTTTTTTTCCCCTCTTCCTCTTCTTTCTCACAGCCAATCAAGGGACAGACCAGTCGTGCTCCGCCCTCCTCGCCTCGTTTCCAACCCGATCCCCCTTTAGGCTCCACCTTGTGCTGGTGGAAGGGGCTCAAAAGCAGGGGCTGAACAGGTGAGGGTGTGTCTCTTTGTCAGTAACATTTGCCCAAAAAAGCAGGGGGGGGACGTGGGAAGATGATGGTAGAGGACAGGACAGCCCACTGTTGGTGGTTGTGGTTCTAGCATTTGGATGTTGGCTCTCCAGTTTCCAGGTCTCCCATTCCCTCTCTTCTACTTCCTGTGCGGTTCGCTCTCTTCGACCTTCCCCACCGTGCTCCCTCTCACTTCATATCTACGTCAAAGTCCAGGACCAGCAGCTTGGTCTCCTCTGTGCCGTTGCGGCTACCAACCGCGCACACCAGCTTGGTGTTGGAGGCCCGGATGCGCCACACCACACCGCCGCTTCCGCCACTTTCCAGAGTCACCAGGTTACGGATGAACTCACCGGTCTTCAAGTCCCACAGTTTGACCGTGCCATCGTCCGAGCTGGTGATGACAAAGTTCTTGTTGAACTGGAGGCACGTCACGGCGCTCTGGTGCTTGTGAGGACCTGAAGACACAAAGATACTTATATTTAGTGGGACGAGGTAAAGAAAAGTCTTTTTTTTCATGGCTTAAAACATTTACATTCAGGTTAAAGTTTCCAGTAAATGTGTGTGGATCAGTCAGGTCCTAAAACCTGTAACATAGGGGAATCCCTTTCTACCAAAGCTCGTGGAAAATGTTGGTCAAACGTGCTAGTCTACTGGCACATAAAGAATGGGTGAATTTAAAAATAATGAAGAACCCAGATACAGGGAAAGATCTGAAAGCAAGATCTCTGTCAGCCTGTGAGGTGAAAGAAGAGCTCCTACTCCTGACGGTGCTGTGACAATGAGATCTTCGTACAGCTGGCAGGCTTTAGGACGAGCTGCCAGGGCTCATTCCTGTCTGTCACAGACGCTAAGCAGCTTCAGCTACACCTTTGTCTGGCCTGTTTGGTGCCAGTACATACCGGTTAAAGCGTGTAGTGGCTGAAGTGAGTTTATTTGTGACTGTATGCGTGACTCCTTCAGGCTTGAAAATCATACCTTAATTAAATCAATTAAAGCGAAAACAAAAACGAGTGCAGAGTCGAGTGCAGGCAAATGAACTGATTTTGACTGAATTGTGAGCTCAGATGCATTTAACTTGTTTCAGGATACACAACCCTTTCACCGACGAAACCTGCTGAAATCTCTGAACAAGCGTTCACATCTTTTCTGTTTCCGTCTCTGATTAGTTCAAAGGCTGAGTTATTTACCCGGCTACACAATACTGCTCTGCACCAACCCCCAGCTTGCTTGTCTCTCTCCTCCCTCTGCTCTTCCCATTACCACAACAAAGCACTCTGCTCCGTGATTACCTATGCGCTCTCGAGCTGACAGTGACAGCCTTGTTGTTGGCCTATTGTCTTATCAAAACACACTAATGAATGGCAGAAATTGTCTGCTGACCTAATTATATGACCTACAAAGTTCCCGGGCCCTCAGTCTTTTACTGTAGTCACCTCTCTTCACCAGACAGACCCACAGTCTCCCTCCCTGCACGCCGTCCCTCCTGCTCTCTTAAGGCTCTTATACGACCATCCTTTGTTGGGCTGCTGTGTGCGCTGTGGACGCAGCACCCGCATGCGGGTTTGGAGTTTGCTAATGAGGGCGGTTAGGAGTGGGGCACTGCTGGTTGCCACTGCTATTCAGCCAAAGGATTTCCAACATCCTGTGAGGCACCAGTGCTGCTAATGGAGTTAGAACTATTCAGACACAAAGGAAATGAGACTGTAATCAGGACCAGCAGGCTTGCAAGGTGTTGGCTCAGTTCTGCTCCACTTACACACACAAACAGGTAATTTAGATGGATTTTTAATTGGACTGTCAGTATCAAACAGAGTCCCATCTAACGTGTTTTTTGTTGTTGTTATCCTCCAAGGCTAGCATTGCCACTTTTCTACACTTTAAGTCATTTATCCATGGATCTATAAGTCTACATTTCAGTCAAGTTGTTTTGCAGCCACCTTAGGTGTAGCTGCTTTGAGTACAACATAACCAAGTCTAGTGGTATGAAAACAGTAGCACATCAAGACAGGACAGAAAGTTAAGAGAGAAAGAAAATATAAGAGTTACATCCCCAAAATCTCTGATGTAGCCTGGCTGTCCTGTCACATGAGACCTTTGTACTGATTTTTTACTGTAAGGTCTGCGCATAAGACCACATCTGAAATTATTTTATCAGAATAAAACAGCTAAGAGTCTGATCTCATGACTCCCAGCAAATAAACACAGAAATTTGGAAGTGATAAGCAAACATCCTCCAACAACACCCAAAAACGTTGGAGCCACTAAGGTCAAGCTCTTCTGAGTGGGAGACAATGCACCAGCTGCTGTGTGAGTACTCAGCTGAATGCAGTACAAAGAACACTTTTATTCTTTTAGGGTTTATCCAAACAGCAGTAAATGTGCAGCAGTTTCGTATGTATCCTACAACGTGTTTTGCCCGTGTGTGGTCCTGGAGACTTCCATTGCAGCAACAACTACCCGCAGCTTTGCCAACATGATGGACTCAGAAAAGTGTGAGATGTAGTCATGAAAAGTTAAACCTGTCATTAAAATGTAATTAGATTTCAATAACAGCTGAGACAGCCTCTGGTTTTCCAGAAGTTTTACAGTAACTCTCACACTGTTCATACTTCACTTTCCTCACCTTGCAGTGTTTGGAGGCACTGGCCAGTCTTGATATCCCAGATCTTGACGGTGGAGTCTGCATTGCCTGAGACCAGGATGTTGTCTTTGAGCTCCATGCCACTGGTGAGGGACTGGTGGCCCGTTAGCGTGTGGATGCAGTTGCCCGTCTCCACGTCCCAGACCCTTATAGACGTATCCAATGAGCCGCTCACGACGTGGATCCCATCGAACTACAGAAACAATGAATACGTTTAAATTGTCTGAAAATCAAACGGCCGCCTCTAGATAACCAAAACTGTCACTTGAAGTTGGAGTTGACGGCAAAAGCACCTCACATTTCAACACTGCGTACTTTGTTTCTATTAACCTTAGACTAAACCCATTTAAAATGGATGCACAGTATTGATCTGTTAAAGCTTTTCTGCTGCTTCCCAAATCTAGTTGGAGAGAACCAACACTTTAAAAGTCTATCAAAGCAGCATGGCACAAAAACCAATCTATCAGTGCAGTAATCAGCCTCCTCTGTGAGGGTTATGGCACCAGCTAAAGTGCTCTGTCATCACACAGAGTGGATGAGAAGAGAGGACATATTAGAGGACAAACGGGTATAAACTTTTTCCCCCCTTCCTCCAAACGAACAAACAGCACACATATATGCTGGGACATAATAAATTAAGATTTTCTCCACTTGTTTTTAACACAAAAAGGTGTTAAAACATCCACTGTCAAGGCACACGGTTCTTAATTTGCTGGTGTAAATCAAAGACAGCCTGCAACTATCAACTTAAGGAAATTATGCATGCCCACTGTGCCAAAATGTCTTTCAGCCCTTCAGTCTTTTGGCTTGTAGTTCTTTTCAAGAAGTTAAGCAGAGCTTTGATAAACTTTTCCTTTAAAACAGCGGTCTCCAACCTTTTTTGCGCCACGGACCAGTTTATGCCCGACAATATTTTCACGGACCGGCCTTTAAGGTGTCGCGGATAAATACAATAAAATAAAACTAGTACCGGTACCGAAAAAAAGAAAATTTATTCATAACACACGTGAAAAGACCCAGGAAAGACGAGTAAACGATAAAAACGATAACAAAATAACGCTGAAAACTGATAAACCCCTGAAAACTATACATTTCACACCTGAGCCACCCACAGAACTTCCACCAATAGTGTAGGAGAGGTGTCACATTTGCAGAAAAGATTGGATATTGTAATTTTGAAATGTTTATTTAAATTTTCTCCCATTCCTCCAGTACATCATTGTTTCTACCACAGAAAACTTCCACCGTCTCTGTCCTATGCTGCCGTGCTGAGAGAGAAATGCATGCATAAAACTAACGACTGTATTATGTTTGACAAATTGTAAGCAACAAGCTGTGTTTTTAGTAGATCACTCAAACCCACATGTGTTTGCTTGCCACCTTAATCTGTCCTACTCTCGTTAAGGCTGAGATGAACTGGTTGCTCATAAATTCTGGTAGAAAGTCACGCACACAACCGGCTTGCTTTATGCTTATTGAAGCCTTGTGCTATTTCTTTTAGATTAGCAAATCCGGCCCTTTGACAATAGTCAAACATGGTTAAAGCCTCTTTTATGCTCACATCAGTCTTACAGACAGCCCTTACAATAATGTAGTTAGACGAGTTCTTACATATATGGACCTAAAAACTACCAACTGCATCTGATTCATTGCGTCATAAACGAGAATGTTTTTATACGAGTTCTCAAAGACTCTAAAACAAAGTAACTCGTACATTTCATTTGGCTCCAAGGTTGATTGGTATACACCAGTCTTTTCTTTAATGCTGTGGGAGGCCTCACCTGTAATGAGTACACTCTGTTTGTGTGGCCTTGCAGCGTGTGGAGGCAGGTCTCCATCTCGGGGTCCCAAACTTTCACCATGAAGTCGTAGGCACCGCTGACCACCCGTCGCCCGTCATACTGGACGCAGCGCACTGCCGCCACGTGGCCCATGAGGACGTGTAAACACTGACCTGAATCAATGTCCCAGACGCGCAGCGTGGCATCACGAGATCCACTGACCACCCTGCATGACACAAACGCAGACAGTGAGAAAGGTAACCGTAGCACAACACAGATATTCAGGAGAGATTCAGGAATGAATGAGAGAGATGATGAGTACGGGTGCAGTAATCAGTTCAAACCACCGTGAATTCAATAGCTGCCTTTATGCTGAGCTGCTTTCCCACAGATGTAACGTGCATTTAAAGTCATCCATTCTCCAAGATTAAATTCAATACTCCACACAACTGCTCATTCATAATATGGTAAATGCACTGACAGAATAATGAGGCACGTATGCACGGATCCTCACTACTCTGACAATGAGTAACCCACAGCATCACATTCATGTTCATACATGAATGTAGAAATAAACCCCCACACCTGTCTTTAACAGCCGCCCTGATCTGTGAATTCACCCTGAATGGAAATATATATTACCGGTTACAGGAAGAGAAACTCCTTTTAGAGTGACAGTTACTCAAGTTGAACATTTTTCAGATTATCACACTTAAGGTCAATACTTTCATCAACTTCCATCAGCTTCAAGACACTTCAGTAAGGACTAAGACGGGCATCTCTCCGCATTTGACCTTAAATTTTCTACGGGCTATTTCAATTTAGCCAAAAATAAATAAATACATAAAATAAAATAAAACAAAACAAAACATGCTGTAGATACACACAGCCCATACTCTATTTATTAAACGCCTCACGGTGCTACACAGATAGAAATCACCAACATGTTATTCACCATCTACCAGCAGCTCACAGCATTTCCACTGAGTGAGTAATCAAATGCTACACAAAAACCTTGGTGGGCCCTAAGGCGAAAAGAGCACTTCGAGTCTCCAGAGTGTGATACTGAGTGAATAAGTGAGCAGCAGTTCACTTAAGTCGCCTCACAGGGTCCATTTAATCACTATGAAACCACATGCTCTCTTTCATAGATGCTGTCCTCTTTTACCGTTGTACAGTTGCTCTTATTTACCAGATGGGATGGCTGTAAATGTGGGTGTGATGAATCATAAGGAACATTCAAGGATTAATCTATCCTGTGTTTCTTATTTCTGAAAGTTATATGGTTTTTTACACCAATTAAAACGAATATTTATCCCATAGAGTACAGTAGAGCCAAAAAAAAACATGTGAAACATGAGTTTGTGAGCTTTGGAGATGCTGCTGGACTGCTGTAAATGTTTGAGACAGACAGATTCACTGTTTCTGCCAAGCTCCCTGTAGCCTTACATCTAATAAACAGACAAAAGAGGCACTGGTGCCTAATATGCTGTACACATGCAAAAAAAAAAAAGAAAAAAAAGCTTGTCTCTACCAAGAACTTTCAAAATAAAAGCTTAGACTGTAGTAGATGGACTCTTATTGTTAAGACACTGGGGGAAAAAGACTGAAGTAAAATCTTATCCCTAGTTATACAAATTATGGGGGGAAAAAAAAGGTTTCATTTAATTCTTATTAGCACTTGAAGCCAATTTTGAAATCCATGAACAAGGTCAGGCAACATGTTTGGACCTTTTTCTACAAAAGGATAAAAATAAATAAGTAAAGTCTATACTCGTGTATAAAACTGAACGACACACACAGACATGACATGAGGTAACCGGTACTCATTTCAGCACTTTGCTCATGTGTGGATCAACTTTGATTTCAGGCACAGATCAGGCAGAGCCAGCGTTCCTACCAGCAAGAAAACAAGAGTATTAACCCTTGGATGCACAACCTACCAATACCTACACTCTTCCACGAGTGGGGTCAAAAATGACCCCAAATAAAATCAATGCCTTTTGCTATAAACTCTGTTGTTATTCTTCAAAATCTTTAAAACGAAGAGTTATATTTTCATATTTGAGGTATTCCTCATAAAACATGTTTGTGACATGAGGCCCTTTGCATTTTTATTTATTTTTTCATTAATTTTAAGATATTGGAGTTTTTTGTATGCTTGCTCGGCATATACTGCAGAAGCTGGGCCTTCCCTCTGAAAGGCACAAGTTGTTCATCCACTGTAACTCAATCACTGAGGATGAATTTCTGTCTGCAGTTGACCAGGAACAGGCCCCATATGTAGCGGAAAGCTACCATGTGGTTTGTTTTCAGTCGGTAGGCTCTGGTCCTCTTGGCATCAAAGTGCAAGAAACGGCGAATATCTTTAAATCTTTGAATTGACATAGTGGCCTTGTACAATGGGTTATGCAGAGGACTCCCAAAAAGCACACCACCTGGTACATCCCAGTTCTTCTCACTTCCTGCAAGAATGGTCAATCAAATGAAGGCTAGGAGCTTAAGTTTGATTACATTTTTTCAAACCTTTCCCCTGTCTGTGGCTACTCTTCACGGCTCCATGTTTGTGCATGTCAGCACCTCTTCTATTATATTATCAGACATGAGCATCTTCCATGCATCTATTGGGGAGACAGTACTAAACCCAGGTGCAAGCCCTGGCCGTCTAATTCATCCTGTTAGACTCAATATCCATTTCCTCCGATGGGCCTGGATCATTTGTAGGGCCACAGGGATTCTAGCTGGCCTCATGGCAGCCATGTTACTTTAGATATTTAACAAACAAAAAAAATACATCATAAATGGTCCGCAGGTGCGCATTCGCTGTCAAAATAAAAGACACGCACCAGATAACAAGTTGCAACGCGCGTTTGCGTACATAAGATAATCTGGAGGAGGACAGACATTTGTTCAGAACTCTTAAAGATGTCGAAGAAGCAAGCTCCGTAAGCAATTACTTTGGTGTTCCTCCACTGCAAAAGAAGCGCATATTCTCGGAATTTCTTGGAATACTTTTATTTTGACACCGAATGCACACCTGCGGACCACTTATGTGCAGCCCTGACTATAAATCATGTCTGTTACTGTGTAAAAATGAATTCTTGATCCATCAGAAGTGTAAGTGGGACAGTCAGAGTTGCTAAGAATGAAAGTTTCATAGAAGATTCCAGAGGAACTGCTTGGGGTCATTTTTGACCCCACTTATGGAAGAGCGGGGTAGTGATACAAAAACTGCATTTTTTTTTAATTAATGAAAAAATAAATAAAAATAGAAATGGCCTCATGTTACAAACATTTTATGAGGAATACCTGGAATATGAATATATTACAACTTTTAAAGATTTTGAAGAAAAACAACATCTAAGGGTTAAATAAAACATGACAGTTTCTTAAACAGGAAGGCGCACAGTTTCACACAGCAGTACACAATTGGCAAAGCTCACTACAATACTAAAATTGACCCATTTAAGGATGACACTAACAAAACTATTATTTTCAGAGATTGCTATATCAATAGCACAAAACGCTTTTCTGTTTATCTAAAACGCAAAGAAAATCAGTTTAATATCACACACGAGCGATGAAAGCAACAATTAGTGGAACCTGGTAGTATTTGATAAGTTTAGCCTGAAAAAAAGGCTAAACATTTTCTACTCATTTCAGCTCAAGACTGATCGGGCAAATCTTCATCTCATCGAAAGCATCATAGAGCCTTCAAGCTTGGGCTTAAAGCACAGCAGTGAGCTGCTCCGTACCTTTTCTCATGTAGGTGCATGCAGCGCACTGTTGAGGTATGCCCATAGAGGGTGTGGATACATTCTCCCGTCTCTGCGTTCCAGACCTTGAGTGTGCGATCAGTCGAGCCGCTGATGATAATGTTGTCTCGCATCTGGGATGACCACACGCCCCCTGTGTGGCCCACCAATGTCCGCAGACACTAAAGAGGAGAAGAAGGAGAGTCTTGATCAGGATTCCTGATGGACAGTACAGACTTCTGATGTTAGAAAAGTTCATTTGAAAGGCATTTGGGGTGATGGCATTCATACATATCAAAGCTCAGCTTAAGAATTCATAAAATCTCATTCGGGATTTTCTCTTCCTGCATGCCCTCTCGCTGCCTTCAGGGGGGGAAAAATTTAATTTGACATTTTACAGTAAGGAAAAACTGAGTCCACACTTGCTGCTGTCGTGCTGGGACAAAACCTCCCAGAGCTCTGCACAAGATTTAACGTAAGTTTCAGAAAGTGGCCAAATCATTTGCAGGAAGGGTTGATGACAGTCTTCACTAAAATGTCTCCATTCATCCTCATTAGGGACAGGAGATTAGTTATTGATTACAGCACTTATGGAAATCTTTCTGATCAACTCAATCTGTGTCCAAGCAGTTTGTCCCATTCGAGCCTCCCAAACTCATTCAATTTAAATTCTTTTAGGGAGGAAAAAACTGTAGAAGTTGCAGTTGCTGTGCTCATGTCAGGTTTAGAGTGGAGTCTGCCACTGAAATGTAACCCCCCAGAAAACTGCGTTGTATCCTGAGGATTACTTTCAGTGTTTGTGCACACATTTTAATTTCCATTAGTGATGAATGAGCGATACTGCTGCGTAACACTCAACTACAGGCCTGCAGTTTATTGCATCACGCTGGGGATACAATAATGCAGGATTTTTCCCATAAATCAAAGCCTCCAAGAATGAGAGTGTGATTAAAGCCTACTCAAACACTACGTGGGAAGAGAGAATATCTGAAATGAAGGGCTTAGGCATCTTTATCTGTCTGTGAAACAAACATAAAATAAGCCGGTTCCAAAGAATGAAAGAAGATTAGCGCTCGTTTAATGAATGTGTGAAGGCCTGCCTTTTTCCCCCCGTTTTAAACACATGAGGATTTTCATACAATGCTTTACATTTGCTTCAGATCTCGTCTTGGTTTAAAAACTGTGGCGGGGGAGTATCCGCTTTAGCAACCTGAGAGCTGGCCTCATTGAAAGACAAATGCAGGAGATTTCCCTTTGTATTGAACAGCCCACCTTTCAAGACCTCAAATATGAGAAAATGTGGGCCACATGTAGGGCTCAATGTGGGTTCAACTAATGCTTAGCAAAGGTTAAAATAAACTGGCTCAGGTGAAGCCATCAGATAATTATAGCCTGATACCAGATGATTAAGAGATTACTGCGGCTATAGTTTCATTTCCATACTTGACTGTTTGACAGTAGAGGAACGAGAGGTTACAAATGTCTCAAGATAGACTATGAAACGCATAACCAAAGCGGCAGGCGAACAGAGTCTTACTAATGTGTTCTTCCCCTCTCTTACTTGCCTTTTCCTTGTGTTGATGATTTGATGACATGGTTTTGATCTACTGTTTGTCTCCAAGTACTAAGTGGATAATACAGACGTGTCACATAAGTATGGGTAATCACACGGTGCTGAATGATTTCAGATGCTCGCTAATCAGTCTGTTAACAGTTCCCAAAGCCACCTCTAATCTGTGGATCTCCCCTTGTTTTCAGTTAAAAACAGGGGACGCGTGTCAATGCGGCTAAAGCGTCTCGCAGAGGACACCTCTCCCTGAATACGACGGTAGTCCGCAGCTCTGCCATCTTAAATCTGCCTGACAGCTGAGGCTGCCTCTGACAGGCACCACCAAGGACACACTCTGCTCTGGTAGCACAAGGTAGCCACCTTTGAAGCAGCAAGATGTGTTTGTTTGTGTGCTTGGATGGAAGATTGACGTCCCCGGCTGAAGCTGGAGACAAGCAAAGACAAAGGTCCATCCAGCCAAAGACGAAGCCTTCAAGAACCGTCTACTCAACAGTTTCTTCAGCAGGAAAAAGAAGCTTTGAAGATCTGCCAGACCACACGTCTCCAAGATCCAGCAGATAATGTTATATTGTTTAAAATTTAAGCACTGCTTGCTTCTTGCAGTACTTCCACCATAAATAAAACCCACTGTCTAACCTGATTACTAGCTAGCAACCCAGTTTTGTTCCAGGTGTGGAAGTCTTTATATAAAATATTCTCATATAATAATTCCCTGATTACCTCACAGAACGGGTTCAAGTCGCCGTGTTTTACATAACAAGATGAATCGAGGGGCAGGACAAAACTAGCTGCAAAGATGAAAAGGCAAATGCTGGTTGTGGTGTTTGTTAAAGCTCTATTTTTGCTGGAGTAACTGCATCTGATGAATATTTGTTGAGCAATTAAAAATTTAGGCCATGCTCATGCAAATGAGGCTTATTAATCTAATGCACACTTTCTATGCTAAAAAATACCTAATGAGTTTGAAAAATACACAATTCACAAACAAATCTGGGAGAGAAGAGGGTATTGTCAACAGATTCATTAAACAGCCGATGGAAACATCTGATCGGATGCAGTATTTGGTGTAAAGACAACACTGAGAACATTTTGAATGCAGCAGCCTTTGAGTCACCCCACAGTATCCCATCACAGGGGAACTGTACCGATGCCTCTAAAGTGGAGGCAATGTTTCTGAGGCAGAGGAGCACAAACGGGAGGGAAGCGTTAATAGTGGTCTCTCTTTGGCACAAATTGTCTACGCAGTGACCAATTTCTTTTCCCATCCCGACTTTTTAAATCACCCACCTGCAAAGCATGCTGCTGCAGGTGGATCTCTGCACTCTCCTGGAGAAAAGGTAACCACACTGATCTCTGAGCCAATTTACCTTTGTAATCTATAATCAGTCACCAAAGTCATTACTGATTTGAGGGACTACTTCTGACCCCGAATCAAACATACCGTCCTTTCAGAGCATGATTTATATATTAAAAAAAAGTATAACACAATCACAGTTTCTCATCTCAGCTGATCACCATGCTGCAGTCTCTTATTGATCCAGGTCTCAGTAAGAGTTAAGTGGCAGGGCTGTAGAAGTAGAGACTGGGTGACTGTGCTTTGCTGAAGTTGAAAGATTTGTTTACAAAAAGGTGCAGGAAATTAAAATAAATTACTACAAAAAAAATTACAGAGAAAAGATAATGGCTACAATCTTGGGAGACGTGCAATATGACAACCCCCCCACCCCACCCCACCAAAAAAAAAAAAAAAAAAAAAAGTACAAGAGAAATGATACTGATATGAACACTGGTAGTTACAGCAGCCATTGTAAGCTGTGTAACACTTCAAGATCACTGACAGCCACTTTACAGACCTGCATCTCAGAGACGGACTAAGAAAAAGTAGCAATCAAGTCTTCAAATAAGCTGGCAAAGACTATAAAGAATTCTGACAGCAGGGAGAAAAAACAAATCCAGGGGCCGGTAATCTCATTGTATTTTTACTTTACAGTTTTACTGGCATCGACAGCCACTTCACCGAAATGGTCGATTCGGCTTAACTGGCCATTCCTCTCCAGTGAGGGATTCACTCTCTGTGGTGCTGAGAGCTAAGGAGGCAAAGAGATGAAATCCACAGAGGGAATGTGTGCTCTGAATACAGCAACCAAACACGGATTTAGGCTCATCTCGCCTTCATGACTAATGTAAACAAACAATCCTGAGGCAGATTAGCATTGTAGAAAGCGCATACAATAACCTCTGTCTGTGATGTCATTCTGAATGCAGGGTGGGTTTGGGGGGGGGGGGGGGGCTTTAGAGCCTGCTGGTGATGTGACTCATCACAGGCTTCCACCACCAATATGGAGCTACTGCAGCTATAATTCAGCAACCTGTCATCCAGATATTAGTCTTTGGGTGTAGGAGAGCCAAACTGTGCTCCATGCCTATCGGATGACCTTGGCGAGATCTGTTCAGATCAGCAAATGTGACTGTGACTGATATGCATGTAATCACCAGTTGGGAGAGAGCCAACTTTACTTTATGTGTTCAGCCGAATCTCCGCAGCAATGAAAAGCAAACTCAACTCTTTTACATGTGAAAGTGAGGCCGAAACGCCCCACTGTGATCATGCAGAACATCTTTTTTTTTTTCCCCCTTTGAGAGGTTTTTCTTTGAAAGTTTTCATTTTTAAAGACCAAGTTCAAGCCCAGCCTTATGTCATTTATCTGAGTAAAAAAAGCAAAAGGGATAGACTGGGAAGAGAAATAATGAAGGACTTTTTGTGAAAACTTCTTTTGAGAAAGGAGTCCAGCATTGAGGCATGAAAGTGTTGTGATTTACCACGATCTGTAAAGCGCTCTCCAATATCACAGAGCAACCACTGCCTTTCTTTTTAATACACAGCGTAAAGCTGCAGCACAACGCCTGTGTGTCTGCACCAGCTTCAGCTAATGAATACTAACACCGCGTGTGGACATGGGCTGTGTTACAAGTCTGCAAAATAGATAAATATAAGAGAGGAGAGACTGGGACAGAAAGCAGTCTTCCCAGGAAGATTTTTATGTGGTAGTGTAACGCAAAATTATATCAGTGGGAGCACTAAAGATACAGTATTTAAATCAATTCAACACAGTTGTTACCTTCACTTCTAATCAATGAGTGTAAAAAGTAGTATGATTAAGCAAACAGCCCATTATTCATATTAGTGCCTGCCTCCCTTCTCTTCTGCGTACATCCAAAATGTAACAGTATTCAACTCTTACCTTTCCTGTGATAGCTGACCAGACTTTCAGCGTGTTGTCGTCAGAGCCGCTGACGATGCGATTGCCACAGAACTGGAGGCAGGTGATCACATGGTCATCGTGGCCTTTGAGCACCTTTAAATGGGACACATGAAAAGAGATGAAGCGGGAAGGGCACGGAGGAAGATTTGATGTGGAACGCAAATAATGATGCTGACAGTAACACTTCTTATGCATCAAAGTGAAAATGTCATCAAGTGCTGCAGGTGTACACAGCGCTTTAAGCAGTGCTGCATACATTCAGTCTCAGCTAGTGGGTCACAGGACTGCGAGCTCAGCAACTGACAGGGCACACTGCATATGCAAAGGACTATAACGAGCGTGGGGAACTAATTTATGCCAGTCGCGGCCTAAAATGACCTGCAGCCGTTTCACAAACAGCTACAGCGTACAAGGTCCATTAAGGATGAGCTTCAGCATGCTGGTCATGCTCTATGAGAAGCTTCTGAACAGGTAAAAGAGACGGCGAGTCTTTAATGTGAAGGAGAATAAGATTTTCCTGTGCTCCAGCTCAATTAATATTCCAAACAAATACCTGGGAGCACAAACCTGACTGTTCACTAACTTTCCATCAGTTTAACACTTCAGACTCTTATTGAACCATCTTTCTGTGCCTCAAGGCCATTTGATCAGATCTGTAAAACTCCTCTAACCTGTGGGGAATTTAAGTTCGAAAGAAAAGCTACCTTAGGTGATTTGAGGTCCCCTCTCCTCCAGTTAGTGTCTATTCTGTGCTGCCTGATGTAGGCACTCTTCCAGGGGCTGTGAGTGAAGCCAGGCTTGACAATTTTTCTCTTCTTCAGGGTAAGGGGCTCATCGATACCTGTGAGAAGGTAGAAAAGAAGCCAGTTGGACTAAAATGTCCTTGTTTTTCAATAAAAGTGCATTTATCCAAACAGGAATAACCACAATTCTAAGCACAGCAGTCGCTTCAGACTGCTCCCGCTGGGCGACCGCATAGTGTCTGTCTGCCTGCATCTGTTGCAAACAGTTAGGCTCACCCTCTTCCCTGCATTTCTCCCTCCACAGCAGGTTGTCTTCTGCAAGGATGCGCCAGTAGCGACACGTCTGTGCTGCTTGGAGGAGGTCCTTCGGTTCCAGGAATGACAGCACGTATAAAGCCAGCTGTTGAAAGACAAGGACGAGCAATGTGAAAGGTGTAAAGCAGTAATGGGGGGAGGAAAAAGAAGCTATAACTTTCTACAGTTGATGTAAACAACAGTTTAAGGTGACATACATAACATATTTTCAATAACCTAATGGTCAATATATGATGTACATTAAATGTACATCATATATTGACCAAGAAGAATAGACTAAGAGTTTACAGCTTGACCAGGAGAGACAGGATTAGAAATGAGTACATTAGAGAGACAGCTCAGGTTCAGCTGTTTGGAGACAAAGAGAGAGGCAAAGCTGAGACGGTTTGGACATGTGCAGAGGAGGGATAGTGAACATACTGGACAAAGGAAGACTGCCAGGTAGGAAGATAAGAGAAAGATCGCAAAAAAGGTTCATGGATGTAGTGAAGAACATGCAGGAGGTGGTGTGAGAGAAGAGGATGCTAGGGATAGGGTGAGATTGAAGCTAATGGGATTAGCCAAAAGCAGAAGATGACAGGTTTACTTTTTTAGTCTTGTGAGATGAAAACCTGGATGATTGTTTCCAGAAGTCCCGTTTCTGTCCATCCAAACTCACATTAATGACTTTTCAAACTAAAACTATCCCCCAAAAGTCCATTTCAGGGTTTAAAGTTGTGACATGGTGTGGGTTCTAGGCATAAACGCAGCACACATGATAAAATTAAAGTGTTCTAGTGTGGATGTGCTGAACAAATATAGGAGAATAAAAAGGAATAAGGGGGGAGAAAAAAATCTAAGAAAACAAATGCAGGATAATTAGTGTAGCTTGTACAACAGTCGTTGAGATGAGTCGACATGTCTGTAAAAAATTTTACATTGAGCTTCTCAGCGCAGGTACAATGCTACAGCTCATTGAACCAAATGAGCATAAACCAGAAAGATAGTCACCTGCTTTTTTGTTCCACTAACAATCAAATTCAAATACATATATATTTGCACAAAAGCAATGAGCTGGATCACCTGTTAGGTCAAGAGATTGTTGTGCATCTGCATAAAAAAGGATTACGGGTTCATTTGACAGTATGAGGCGTAAGCTGCTGTGTAAATATTGTTCTTTCATTATCCGACAACAATATGAGATGACAGCGACCCCACGACAGAGTAACAAATTCAGGTGTGTTGCCACGAACATCAGCATGGAGTCAAATTACTTAGGATGGTCTCCAGCTGTCAATTATTATTGATCTGAAAAGTTTAGGGAAAAATGTAAAGTCATCATCATATATAATTTCTGACAGCTCAAAGTGATGTGCTCGTATTGCTTTTCCATCACAGCCAATTAATCAGTTGTCTTCTCCATTTTAATTAATGATGGATCGATAATAGTGACTGAGAATCTGTCTATACTCTATTCAGCTATAGTGAATTAATATGCTAGATTCATCCACACAAAATTAATCAGTCAAAAGTAAGTCTTAATTTGTTCAATCATCTCTTCTCCTTGGTTTAAAATGTGTTACACTACACAGTTAGGTCTACTTCAAGTCACCGTTATACCTGAATCACCCCAAAGCCCATCTAAGCCGGCCATCATTACAGGCCAGAGGATATTTTAATAGTTTTACAAATCAATCTCAAATTGCTTTTAAAGTCTGACACTCAGCCTTCTGCAGAATCTGTTCATAGTTTCAATTTCGACTGTATCTCAAGTGTAACCCACAGGGACCGTCCTGCTAAAATTACTTGACAGCCACACCTAATATTTTTCCTGGAGCTGGATCTAAGAGGAGAGGTGGGATTATCAAAAGAAGTCAAAGCCGCTTGTTGTTGTTGTTGTTTGGTTTCTTTGCTCATTTTTCTTTTAAGGAGAAACAGAATGAAAGGAGAGGTCTCATGTACCGGTGCAAACACACATAAAGCTGTTTGTATATTTGGCTTTAGAGCAAGTGACACCAACACCTTGAAATGTTGCATCCTATTGCCTCACTCTCCACGCTACCCCCACCCACCCTCAATCCTGACACCTGCCAGACAAGGTGTGAAGTCTCTGATCTGCTACACAAGCTTCAGCAAATTGAGGCCGATTTGTTAAGAATCCCCTATGTCACATTATCAGCGTGCCACTTTACATTGTTTGTTTTGTCAGTTATGATGTAGAGCAAAAAGCAAGACACCCACTATGGATGCCCTAAAATGATGCGAGGGAAGACCGACGGACGATCAAGGCTGAGACGACTGCCTTGTGTCTTTTTGAGGTGTGTTCATTCGAGAACAAATATAAAAGCTTCTTGTGGGAGTTCAGGTCAGAATACACAGGAAGCCGAGGCAGAGGGGGCGAGGCGCTTGAGGGGAACTCACTTCTTTGGGCAGCAGGGAGATGAAGTCTCGCTGAAACTGCGGCTCGATCACCTGCATCATATGCTTCACTTGTGTGGGCTCACAGCTGTCAATCAACTCATCCAGCGCCAGCAGCTTCTCTGGGCCAGTCCAGCTCTGGAAGACAGACAGAGACACACACACACACACACACACAAACACAAAGAGAGAGAAAATTGAAATTATTCAAATGACTTTACTTTGAAGACGGGAACCATTAAATGTGGCTGTTTCAAAGTCGAAGCCTGGGTCAATGGGGAAAAAAAGGCCAATTTAGTAGAAAACACCAGAGGTGCAATGGTGTCAGTCATGTACAGAACATCACAGCAAAATGTAATGTTATTTTAGATCAAAACTTTCTCCCTCGCCGCTACATTATGTATTATGCTTGGGGAAAAAATGTATGACAAGAAGTTAATTTTAAATCTAGGGTTTACAGAGCTTCTAGCAGGATTTGATGACTTTGCAGCAACATAAAAAAAGAGGAGCTTTATGGAGTTTTCTTGTAATTTACCTTGAAGCCTAATGAATGTGTTGAATGCATTTGGTTTCCCATAAAACAGATGCAAAGCTTTTTCTTCCTTCAATTTAAATACAGGATTGTGTGCATGAGGAAAGAAAACAGTGACCCACTTGTAAAAACATTTCTTTGCAGCCAAAGCTATGAGGCAAGTTAAGAGATTACCCAGAGGAACCGAAGGTTTATGTTAAAATAATATGACTTTAAAGTGATTTTATGAACTTTGCTTTTATTTATCCAACCACAATAACTGTCCCTGCTACTTTTACAAAGATTACAGGTACCTTCCCTGCTTTTATTTCGGTCTGTTCCTCTGAATTGTGTGCCTTTTTCTTTGTCTGGTTGCTCTAAACCACCTGGCAGTGGACTAATTTAACACCATCAGCAGCATATTTCGTATACATCCACAAGTAGCACAAATTGAAAACAGCATTGGGGCATTGTGGGAACAGAATGACGCCTACGTGTTCTTGTGTACGTTTTTCTTCCAAGTCTGAACTTGGATTGGAGCGCCTTGGAAGCATCCTTCCTTGTGCAGGATGCCTGACACCTTAATGTTCCCTACGTGCCCTCCACTGCAGCACCGGATTGCTCGAGGCACCTGCATATTTCCAGCAGTGGAAAATGTGAATACGAGGAACTAGACTCCATCAAGACCATTATTAGTAGTCAGCATGCTTATTTCTTCTGCTTGAACATTCAGTTACTGCTGAGCAGCTCTCTAACCGTATGTTGGACCCCACAGTCAT
The DNA here is from genome assembly GCF_057381915.1 of Diplotaxodon limnothrissa. Taxonomy (NCBI): domain Eukaryota; kingdom Metazoa; phylum Chordata; class Actinopteri; order Cichliformes; family Cichlidae; genus Diplotaxodon; species Diplotaxodon limnothrissa. The sequence goes on along the minus strand of NC_140601.1, from coordinate 16,975,166 downwards.
AGTTGTTTTCCCCTCTGTGGAGCACTGAAATCCAGACAATGATTACAGGCTACGAGGCAGGGTGGAAAATCTGGCATACGCAAACCACCTGTAATTTGGCAGCTAAAAGCTTTAGCCAGAGGTGTTGGTTCTAAAGCTAATCAGGCAGTTAAGAGACCCCCTCCCTGACAGAGGGAGGGAGGGGGCTGTGCAACAGCTACTTATGTGTTTTCACAACTGATAATTTGCACTCCCACAGAAACCTGAACACCAGAGCTCCACAGTTCCCAACCAGTGCTGAGAACCTTTTTGTCCAGTAAACTTTCAAACTACAGCCTGCAGTGTTTTTCAAAGATGCTTTTTTCTAATTTAAGCTTGACAAAGTGTCCGTAGACCAGACCTGGGCAACACAAACCCCCGGACGACTCAAAAAACAGTCCAAGCTTCTCATACAGCCCCTCAAACTAAACTTTCTTTAAAAAACAACAACTGTGAACAAAACAGATTACAACAAGGAGGATGTCTACAAGCTATAAAGACTAAAGAGGCAATCATGTGATCTTTTACACCAGTTCTAATGACAATGACAATTAAGACTGAGGCCCATTGTTTTTACACTTCTGCTCGAGTACAAATTAAACAACGGAGATATGCTAATGAATAAGCTTTAGACATTAGGTGGATTTTGTTACCTTTAACACAGTCATCTTAAGAGTTTCCCTTTGTTGCCACTCTTTCTGCAAAGCTAATGTAAGTAGCCACTTGTTGTATCTTTACATTTCATCTAAAGACACGAGTGGCAGCAGATTCCTCATTTAACTCGACAAAAAGGAGAAATAAGCCCATTTCTAAAAATCTCCAACTAATCCTGGGATGTGATATGCGAGGTGTCGGTGATGGTGCACGTATGTAAGAGGTGTTTCTCACTAACGGGAGCTACATGCAGGCTTGGACTGGACTGGGGAATGTACAGAATGTGAACTTGAGGTTTATCCCCCTGTAGCTTCAGCTGTACGATTAAAGAGAGCAGACTGATGTTCTGGCCTGAGGACTAATATATGTAAAACAAACACCAAGGTGTCACGGGTTCACCCTGCTGTTCAAAGATAATAGGTTTAAACTCTCTTAGGTAATGAAATCCATGGCAACCCATTATATAGAAAATCAGAGAGGCCCAATCCAGGCTAATATGTTTAAATGACATCCTATTTCCTTGAAGTCATTAGCGCTTCAGTTTAACATGAAAGAAATGACTCTATTAGGTTGTATCCATCAGAGAATGATAACATAGGAAATTTACCATAAATAGGGGGTAAACTATAATATTACATCATGTCTTTGCTAGTCTCTAGAGTAAATGACAGTTAATTACTTAAGTGGCTAAAAAGAGGACAAAAGTTTTTATGCCAACTTTGCTCATGGAAGACATTCACACTGAAGTAACGTCTCCATTTCAGAGGATCGCAGAGGGAAAAAAAAGAAGAAGAAAAGCACAGGCCATGACTTCCTTTAAAAGGATTTTAATCCCAGCGGGAGTTCCTGGTTAAATAAAGGTTAAATAAAAAGTGTAGAGTAGACTAATGTGATCTTATAACTCTGCTTTTCAGTCTGAACAGGTACGGCTAATCCCAATTCCACGCTACAGTGCCTATGGTAATGTGCTGGGCCACAACAACAAGGCAGCAATTATCTCGGAGACTAAGTGAACATTGATTGGACGCAACATCTGCTTTGTGATGAGCTTTTCCTCGAGGGTTCAGAATCGCCCAAGAGTGGGGAAAAAGAAAGAAAAAGACTCCAGAGCGCTCACCTGAAATGTTCGGAGCCATTCCTGGAGACCCGTGGGTGGCTGGATTGAGGTGATACGTCGTCTCTGTTGCCCCTGACCATTGGCTGTTCTGATGTGGCCAAATGTGGTGGGTGTGGCCGGACATGGGACAATTCCCATCGGGCTGTAATTTTAAAAGGGAGGAAACAAAGCATCTTGAAGACCAATGCTGATATGAGACCTTTAAAGACAAATAGCGTAACTAAATTGCAGTCTAAGTAGGGGTGTGGAGGCTGTAAAAGCACTGCTGTCACTGCAATTAAGAAAAACACATGTAAATATTACACATCCCAGCATATTCTTAATGAGAATAACAGGAAGCCCATTATGAAGGGGCTTTTTAAATAAGCTTTGCTGCAAACTCTGCTAAATCAAATCAGGCATGGACAAAAAAAACAAACAAAACGAAACCTTTTTACATTCAACTTTCATCTTTTGTGTTATCTCTGACAATTATGACAGCAATCAAGCCCAAGCTTTTATTTTGCAGGCAAATTTTAATTTTTTATTTTTTTTTACTTTAGTGCAATTTTCTTAATTAAATCCGTTCTTAGTTATTATTGGGAAGTCATAGGTTAAATCAATTAAACTGACATTTACTTTAAAAATGATTATTATTTTCAAGCTAATCAACAATTCTACAAGTACATCTTTATCACATCGTAATTACTTCCAGAAAAAAATAATTATTTGCAGTAAGAAAAAGTTACTCTTCACAAAAGCATTGCAATTTAAAAAATAAAATAAAATAAATATCCACCTTGTCTGACTGAATTAGTGCCGACTGATTAACACAAGGCCTCTCTGTATAATGCAATGCAATTCATCACCATTCAGCAGCACAAGCTACAACCTCCAGAATGTGCATTACAATGAATCAACACCTCTTTAAAACCATTTCAACAAAAACTGATCAATACAACCTTCACGGAGACGGGATTTATTGCAGAGGAGCATTTGTTCTCGCTATGTATACTTAATAAAATGGCAAGTGTTATTTCTAACTCAGACTTCAAAGTGTGCACAGTCCCACAAATTTCTATTCAGGCCCAGAGTCTCCTGCTGTATCTGGATGCGGAAGGCAGCACAGGACTTCAAAGTGTACCCATGTAGCCTTGTAATGTAAGGGCAGCAGCAGAAGCCATCCACTGGGCACCCTCGATGCCTCACATTCTGCTTGCTGACAGCAAAATGGGAAGCTGGGGGTCGATTTCATTATTGATTCATTTTTAATGGGAGAAGAAGCTGAGACGGAGCGAGTTACATAGCAACATTTACAGTTAAGTGGCTGTGTTCAGTTTGAATTTTAATGGAGCTACATGTGAACACGGGCATTAAATATTCAGGGTAAGAGAAACATCTGGGACCACTGGCTGGCTGGATGGTGCAGACAGAATGGAAGAGGGAGCATCCCTCTGTTTACACATATACAATGCAAACCTTTGTTTATGCCTCCTGGCATTTTTTACTGCTTGCCTTGGTAGTCCCAATTATAACATGTTCAGCATGAAAACAATGGAGGAAGAATTTTTACTTTATTATTTTCTACCATAATCTTTTTGATCCTAAGATGATAAACAAAAATACAAGGGAAAATGAGTCTGTGGATAGCTGGGGTGCCTTATGAGAGAAAAAGCTCTCTTACCTCGGATACTCTGGACCTTTGCAGGGCTTTTTTCCTGAAGGGAAAGATCGGACCTCGGGACCATGGTCCAACTTTCTCTTCATCTGAGGAAGAACAAGGGGAGAAACAAAAACCTTAGTAACAGTGAAAGCACAAAAGTGGGAAATTTTGTATTTAAAAGCTAGAGGCAACCTTTTGGACATAAATTCAACTCCATTCTGGTAACTTTCTTTTAGAAACAAAATCTAAACCAATTTAGTTCTAAGACATTAGCGCTTGAAAAGAAAATCAAGAAGGGACACGGGTCAGGGAGCTATTTTTTTTTTTAAACTGTGCTGGAAGCAGAAAATTATTCCTGCAAGTTACAGACTTTGTTAGCAGAACGTCTGAATTTTTGCATATTAAAATACAGACAGCACAGTCTTGCAAAAGTTTAATGCAAATGGAAAAATTAAACTTTTATGCATGGGCTGGAGATTCAATAATTAACATGTGCCATAACAAAGCACAGAGACATGACCAATCTGTCCGTGACACAGCTCAGCATACACTCTGAGATGGCACATCACAGAAAAGGTGTTTTTCTGTGCTGTGTTTAATTTTGATTGAGAGAACTGAGCAACCAGAAATCCAATAATATGCAATAATAGGTAACCGCACTCACACCCAAACTCAAAGGATAAAGCATGCCTGTACGCACAAAATAACCACAAAGTATAACAAGTTCCTCAAGCAGGTATTAGGGTTTATTCTTTGAAATGCGCCAATAATTCAGAAGGAAAAGGAAAAAAAACAAGTAAGTCAGTTCTTTATTATTCTCCATCACCTCCACGTACGCAACGCCACCCAGTCCCTGTTACCACCTACCCTACCGTGCAAACAAAGGAGCCTGTGTAGAGGCCCGGGCAAGCCAATTTTCCTCATCCCATGCCTGCCACTTTCTTTGGCAAGGCTTCTCAACACACATGCAAGTGATCACCATCTCATCTCCAGTCCCTCATGAATAAACAATCTAGCTGAATAAATGAACACTGATTTTTAGTGTCTGGCCAAAACAATATACAATCTAACAGCCTGGCCTTGTTCTTTTTAATATTTAAATATATTTCATATTTCAGTGAAGGCTTTTGGAGATTTAAAAGTAAACCCATGGATTCAAAACCAAATCCTTTTCCGATCCTTATCCTTGTAGCCCAGCTCCTTTGTAATATCAGCAAAAGTATGACGTAAAAAAAATATATATATATATATATCAAAATGCACTTTAATTATGCATCAAATCTGCAAGAAACAAGTATTTTCATTATCAGTTTATAAGCTTATTATTTTCTCGCCCCGTTGTCATCAGTACGGCTTTCAAATATATTATTGGTGCAAAAGTTATGTTATAAATTTTACCTGACCAGTTGCATTACTGACTAAGACTTGATGCAGTCATACTAGCTCCCATGCAGAAGAGGGTTCTCTGTATCTTCCTGAGAGCCTGCACGCAAAGAGTGGGTGCAGCTCCGTCTCACCCATCCATACACAGACCCTGATCTTTGTGTGGAAGGTGGGGAGAATCAAACACTCAAAAGTGTGGCCGCACTTCGCTGATGGTGCTTGTTGCCACAAATGCAGCAGAACTTTTTCTTGTAAAGGCAGAAACACAAACAGCCTGTCGAAACATTTAGTGAAAATCCATCACATTCAGGCGAGGGGATTCAGTTGGAGGTTAGTGATGTGATCTCTGCCTATACAGCCTACTAGAGCTACCCTTGGAAAACATGTAACACATTGTAATGGTCGTCAAACTACATCTATATTGATATTAACTGGGGCGTCAACTCATCGTCGTTATGGGGGGAAATAGTTATATTATATACTAATGCACAATATCTTGTTCTTAATTTGAGTCATCTCCAATAAAGTATTGACAATTGAAGCACCAGAAAGATAAGCGGAGCAGCTAAGAGTTATAGTACTGTTAAAATCTCAAGGTACAGCTCAGGGTTAGGGGGTCATGTTAGGTCAACACTGGCGAATGGTAATGCTTAAAAAAGGAAGAAAAAAAAACTAAACAAAAAACTGCAAGGCCAAGCACAAGAGACTTCATTTAAAAGGTCATAAATTCTAACTTCTGAAAAGGTATTTGTTCAGCATGTGGCTGAAACACATCCAAAACCCATCCCTGAATATTTGTCAGGGATCTGATGGGTGTAAAGATGTCGGAGCCAAATGCTAATGTGTGTTTTGTTCACTCAGCCATCCAAAAGTATTAAAAAACAAAACAAAACAAACCCTGAAATTGAAACAAATGACAGGTGTGGGGTGATTGTTTTCTTATGAAGTAAAAACGGCAATCCATCTCCTAACCCTACTATTGAACTCATCACTGCAGTTCTAACATCAATGATTTTCTCACAAGATTATAGTACTCGTGGCGCAGCAGTTTATGCGTAGAAGCCAGAAACCAAATGTAAATTTAACTTTTCCCCCCTTTGACACAAACAATGCATTTTTTTTGGTGTATTATTGTAGTTCATATGCGACACAGGAAAACACCACTGGACATTTGACTCCATACTGTCTGGCGCTACAGTGGAATGATTACATGCTTCTCTTCAAAGATGTGTGTTTTTTTGTTTATCACTATAATTTAGTGTGTGTGTGTGTGTGTGTGTGTGTGTGTGTGTGTGTGTGTGTGTGTGTGTGTGTGTGTGTGTGTGTTTTCACTGTGTTTTAAATGTGAGGGTTGCTCATGTGAATGTTGAGAACAGTGACACACACAAAAAAAAAAAGAAAAAAGAAGAAAAAAAAAAAAAAAAAGAATGTGGAAGCAACATTTGCCCACGACTAGAGAAATGCTGAATAACGAGCAGCACATCTGCACCGGCAGCACATCTGCACTGGCAGCCATGGACTTCTGATCGATACGGATTCCTACCTTAGTTTTGAATCTTTACAGACTCTGTGCCTTGAAACTTCCGACAGGCAACCAAAGTCTGAGCTTATACAACACATGCGCATGATTAGCACATCAATGTGCACTGCAGGTAAGGTGCCTGCTGGAGACCACACTGTGATCTGACCAATGATTTGTGATTCTTTCCTCACAACTCAGCTCATGCGTGAAGCCGCTGAAAGCTCATAGGGAGGAACCATAAAAACCTGAAGTAATTCATGAGGGGGAGGTACAGAAAAGAAACTCGAAAATTTGGCAACAAGAATGCAAATGTAGTCCAAGCTAGGCAGGTACATAGCTTGTGTTTCCTTTGTCTAAATTTTTTGCTTGTGTGATTGCTGAATAATATAAAAAGGGGTTTATAAGATATTCAGGATTGTTAAGACTGGGCTCTTAAACCTGGCTGCCTTGTTCCTAAAGTGGTGATCTCACTGCAATGGCAGTTCAGTAGCCAAGGAGAGCCTGGGTGTGTGAATGCATGCAGAGGGTGTGTATGTGTGTGCGCGCGCGTATGTTTTTTGTGTGTGTGATTCAGAGTGTGAGAGAAGAGAGGGGAGTGCTGGCTGGCTTTGAGTGTGTGCACACACATGTAAGAAAACCTCAAACTAAATGCGGGCATGAAAAAATAATGTGTAACCAGCCTGTTCTGCAGCTTCAGCCTGGGAAAAGGTAACCAGAGAACACAGTGTTTGTAAATCACCACCAATCAGCCGTCCCCCTCCTTCCTCTGGCTTCCCCCCCACCCCCACGTCCCTATCTGGCCAAAAGCACGACAGATGGATATGCAGAGAGTTAATGATATTTTAAAGACAGCGATCATTCTTACATAATGTGTTGATTCATTTTAACGGCGACTACATCCTGCAGCATCAGTCACGAGAAAAGGCTTTTCTCATTTTTCAAATTGTGTTTTCAAGCACTCGTCAAAGAGTTTCTCCTCATTTCAATCAGCATTATTTGAGGCACAGAAACGCTTGGGATCTGAGAGCTAGTTGAAGGAGTTTTTCCAGGACCAAAACTGCAATCAAATCAGAAACACGGGTTTGAATTCATCCTCAAAAATGAGAGTCTGCTACTACGAGCCCCGCAAGCAGCACTAATATATTTGCGCTCTGCAGGATGACTTGAAAATCCTGATACATCTGAGAATGAGTACTTCCTTAAAATGGATGGAGAATACAAATGAGCATGAACATTCAAATCAATGAAGCGCTATTCATCTATTAACAAGACTCTCGTGCAATTATTAGGATTAACTGGATAAAAATCCCCCACCCCAAGGGATATTTTGAACCGCGTTTTAAAATTATACACGATTAACGAATTTGTTTACATTGTCTGAATTATAAATTCTCTTTCATGCTTTTTTTTTGTTGTTTTCCCGCGTTTGTTTGTACTCTGCATTTTCCAGCTAAGAGAGGACGATTTTTATGGCTGCAATCCAGCATAATACACCCAACATCCTTGAGGATATTCTACCTCATGCTGTCTGACACAGTGACCCATTATCTGTAGTTGGAGCCTGAGGCAAGTGCGGTGTCAGGGAATTGGCTACTCCAACAGGCAAATGCAGGCAGACTGATGCATGCATGCATCTCAAGCAGTTACTTTGGTCAGTGGGAGATAGCCACTGCTGCATAATGTACAATCATAACAACCCTGCAAACTGGGCAGGACTGCAGGGGAACCTGGGCGTCTGAGCTTGAAGCCCTTATTTCTGAATGTACCTAAGCATACATGGTGCTCCATCAGCGCTGTATTACGTAAAATGTGTAATTGCTTAAGCACCTACTAGGGTCTGTGAAAGGGAGGACCCACAGTTGATGTACAGGTGCAGAGCATCTTACCAACACTGATGGGAGGTAAGGGGGGAAATACATTTAAAAAAAATAAAATAAAATGGGGGCTTCGTTCCATTCAGGAGTGTATAACGCCTAATTATAAGCACATTTTTATCGGGGATTGCAGAATTAAGCACCCCCAAAGCAACAACAAATTCACCAACGCGATGAATGTCACCCGGAACCGCGGCGGTGGCGGCGTTTATTTACACAGCCGAAGTTACTATGACGGAAAGGACGTCAAACGGCTTAGTAGCGTATTAAAAGATTTTAACGCAACGCTAACACAACATTACGGCCTGGGCAATTAAAGAGGCATCTCTGGGGGTCTGCTACAATGCTGTCCATCCTCCGCAGTGGCCGTACGATCTGCCGCGAGAGGCGCGTCAAAGATAATGTGGGCGACAGAGCGAGCCAAACACACGGAGAGAAGATGAGGATGTGCCGGAGGTGACACGGCGGATAATACGAGAAGAAATCCTACTCACTTTGTAGAAAATCATCTTTAAAGTGCCGTAGAACCCCATCCTTGTAATCCGGTGTGTTTCCCCCCCTTTTTCCTTTGCTTCTCAGTGACAATCGGTGAAGTCCAAATCTGCGTGCGCGGCGGCGAGATCGCTCTGACAGTGTGAGGGCAGTGTACTCTCAGGTAAATCCGACGCTGGCTCTGATGTGAACATGCTCGGGCACGTCACCGGACTGGCGTGCATGCAGTAGATTCCACCGGTAAAGACATTAGCAGGGGAAAAGAAAAAAAAGAAGTAGTAGAAGAAAGAAAGAGGGGGGAAAGCTCCGTCGTATCACGTCGACTTGAAGGGGCTAGGTCGATGGGTGAACAATGCACTGCGACGATTCCGGAGGCTTGTGCGCCGCCGAGCAGGGAGTGAACAGATGAGGGGGAGAAAGAGGGTGATACTCGGCAGAAAGGGGGAGGAGTGCAGGAAGAGAAGCGTCAGAGCACAGAGCAGTGCCCTCTTCCTCTTCGCAGGCTGCACGACGGCTCCTACGAACGGGATCGGATTACAGCCTCCCCGCTGGAGACGACAGGAATGGTGCAGTCCAGCATTCAACACTGTGCGCAGCGCATCCGTCCGCGAGCGGAGCACCCGGGGACATATGCGTAGCAGGCGACATGCAGCACACACACAGAGACCAGGTGGGATACGGACTTGTCTTCACTCGTCGCATCAAAGGCGGAACCCCCCGCCAAACGCACACACACTTGTTGCAAGCTCCAAAAACACACAGGAGCCATCCTCTGCGTCAAATTATACTGAAGATTACATTTATTACGCACTGATGGAAAGTCAAAGTCCTCTCACTACACCGCTCACTTCTCATCACTAAAAATGGGGATTTTTATTTTATTTTTCATTTTAAATTAAACGTAACAAAATATCTGTTTATTAAATATTAGCGCTGTGAATGATCTGGCTATTTTTAGGTTATTCTAATATTTTAAAATATCAGAAAGTGCAAAAGCTGGCCCGTGACAATTTGCCTTGCTTCCTTTAATCTATCGTTTTATTCCACTCCCAGCACAAATCCAACATGTATTTCACTGTCATGTGAGAAAACCTAAACGTTGAGAGCTTAATTGGCTATTTCTGCCTAGAAAAAGTGACCCAAGTGATTGATATATTAGTAATACCCAAAGGTATACATTATAAAAGACAAACAAATTAGCTAAATATTGGCCAGCAACAGTTCAATTCTCACTAGGCACTCAGACCGCACACCTCTGCCAAAGCCGATGCCCAGTATTGCCATTGAGTAATTTGGATTTTTACAGGAATTTAACATATTCTTTCCACGTGCTTTGGCTCTATATAGGCTTCTGCACCGGACTGCTGCATTAAAATGACTGTCAACAGATCACATGACAGAAAACAGTCAGCCATTAAAACCAATCAGGCAATATGTGAATGGATCTATATCTGCTGCACCTGCTTCCTGCAGGACAGTATTTGCATTTCAGGATGGCAGATAATAGCCAACTGCACCTGTCCAGTTACAAACACTATGTACTGCTGATAGCTTTACAACTATGACTAGAAAAATTTGCATTTCCTGCGAAAATGCTGTGTGGATGCCTTAACGCTGAAGATGTCTGCTGAAAAAAGCTGAAAAAGTTGAAAAACAAAAAAAACAAAACATTTGCCTGAGCAGGATTTGAACCTGGCCCTTCTGGTCTAAAGGCGGCGATTCACCTCATTGCACCAAACTCATTCACACAAAGAAGAGGTGGAGAGAGTGACAATTGTGGTGAAATTAGCAGAAGCTGCTTAGAATTGTGCTGATAAGAGGTGAAAAAGCTAAACATTTGGCAGAAAAGAGGTGAATCAGAAGAATTTCTGCTGAAAAGAGGCAAAGAAGCAAAAAGATGAGCTGAAAAGAGGTGTAGAAGCAGAAGTGCTTGCTGAAGATGGCTGTATGTGTAATGACACACTGGAGAACAGTGACACACAAGAAAGCAGAGCGCATGCAAGCAGGGAACATGTGTAGCAACTGTCACAGGTAGGATTCAAACCTCTGCCACCGCGTCTCACGGCAGATGCCCTACCCTCTGAGCCAAATGAGTTCTGGTCACAAGCAAAGATATGATGAGAGGGACAATGTGCACTGTGGAGCAGAAGCTCAAATTAGCAGAAAAGAGGTGAAGAGGAAGAACTTTGTTGTGAAATGAGGTAAAGAAACTGAAATTTGTGCTTAAAACAAGTGAAAAAGCTGAACTCTGAAATCCTGCTAAAACAGCAGAAGAGGCTGATATTTTTCAGCTACTCATTGAGCCAAACTGGTTCTCACGTAACTGAAAAAAGGTGGAAAAGCTTACAATTCTAATGAAAACAGCAGAAGAGGCTGAGATTTGTGCTGATAAGAGGTGAAAATGCTGAACCAATCAGAGGTACTGCTTCTGTCTGCTTCATCAGGCTGTGTACTTGTATGTATTTCTGCCATAGACTGTTAACAAGAATCTGAGGTCCATATTAGAAAAGCTGCTAAAATCATAAAACTTTGCAGAATTGTAATAAATTATCAATATGAATTACCGGTCTGTGATAGTGTATAAATTTGTACTCAAAAACTAGGTGGGATAGAAGCATAATTCTTGCACTGGGTGAATCAGCGGACTTTGGTGTACTTTGACTGCGATTTACATAGCTCTTTGTATCTCCGTCGCGGAGACATGACGAGAGAAGAAATGGCTTAATTTTCGGAGTTTGAAAAATGAGAGGAGGACAGATTTCCACCACTCAAACATGTTTTTGCAGAAACACTGTAATTTCGCTTAAATAGTATGAAATAGCAGTAATACCACAATATGGCAGAAATACTATGTTTTAGCACAAATACTGTGATTTGGTATAAATACTACGATTTGGCACACATACTATATTCCGCAGATACACTATAACATAACAGATATTCTACGACTTAGTAGTAATACTATAACATAACAGAATTATTAATTGGGCACAAATACCACAATTTGGCAAAAATACTATGATTGGGTACAAATACTATGATTTGGCAATAATACTGCATTTTAACACAACTACTGAGATTTGATTGAAATACTATGATTTTGAAGAAATACTATTACTCCATACAAATACGATGCTTTGGGACAAATACTATGTTTTGGTTCCAATACTATGATGTGCAACAAATACTATGATTTGGCACAAGTACTATGATTTAGTACAAAATACTATGATTTGGCAGAAATACTATGCCTTAGTAGTAATACTATAACATAAGAGATATACTATGGTTTTGCAGACATACTATGTTTTTGCACAAATACCATGATTTGGAACAAATGCTATGATTTAGCAGAAATACTAAGATTGGATACAAATACTATGATTTGGCAATAATACTGCGTTTTAACAACAACTACTGAGATTTGATTGAAATACTATGATTTAGAAGAAATACTATGACTCCATACAAATACGATGATTTGGCAGGAATACTCTGATTTGGCACAAATACTATGATTTAGTACAAATACTATGATGGGGCAGAAGTACTATGTTTCAGTACAAATACTATGATTTGGCAGGAATACTCTGATTTGGCAGAAATACTCTGATTTGGCAGAAGTACTATCTTTTGGTAGAAATTCCTGCTAAAAGATACTATTTCTGCGTTTTTAGCAGAAATACTGTAATTTGGCATAAATACTATGACTATGAGGCATGGCATACAGTAGGAGGATGTGGAGAGGTGATATGGTGTGGTTTCTATGATTAAGAAAACTGGCAACAAATTCCTCCACTACAAATCAGTCTGATACCACTTCTTACAGGGTTCACGTTTGCTAAGGCACTACCCAAAAGGCGCCACAAGAGGGCACTCCAACACAAGAGATGACCTATTTACACTGTAAACACTCCCTACTTAGCCACTACATACTACAGTGATATTACAGTATACAAATTCACACAAATACTATGATTTGGTAGAAATACTATGACTTAGTAGTAATACTATAACATAACAGATTTCCTAAAAAAAACTATGAAATTGCAGTAATTCTATGACTTGGCAGAGATACTACGTTTTAGCACAAATACTATAACAACGCAGAAATACTATGACTTAGTAGTAATACTATAACATAACTGTTCAATGTTCTTGCACAAATGCCACAATATGGCAGAAATACTATGTTTTAGCACAAATACTGTGATTTGGTATAAATACTACGATTTGGCACAAATACTATATTCCGCAGATACACTATAACATAACAGATATTCTACGACTTAGTAGTAATACTATAACATAACAGAATTATTAATTGGGCACAAATACCACGATTTGGCAAAAATACTATGATTGGGTACAAATACTATGATTTGGCAATAATACTGCATTTTAACACAACTACTGAGATTTGATTGAAATACTATGATTTTGAAGAAATACTATGACTCCATACAAATACGATGCTTTGGGACAAATACTATGTTTTGGTTCCAATACTATGAAGTGCAACAAATACTATGATTTAGCACAAGTACTATGATTTAGTACAAATACTATGATTTAGCAATAATACTCTGATTTAGCAGAAGTACTATCTTTTGGTAGAAAATCCTGCTAAAAGGTAGTATTTCTGCGTTTTAGCAGAAATACTGTAATTTGGCTTAAATACTATGATTTGGCATAAATACTATGCCTTAGTAGTAATACTATAACATAAGAGATATACTATGGTTTTGCAGACATACTATGTTTTTGCACAAATACCACGATTTGGCACAAATGCTATGATTTAGCAGAAATACTATGATTGGGTACAAATACTATGATTTGGCAATAATACTGCGTTTTAACAACAACTACTGAGATTTGATTGAAATACTATGATTTAGAAGAAATACTATGACTCCATACAAATACGATGCTTTGGCACAAATACTATGATTTGGCACAAGTACTATCATTTAGTACAAATACTATGATTGGGCATAAGTACTATGTTTCAGTACAAATACTATGATTTGGCAGGAATACTCTGATTTGGCAGGAATACTCTGATTTAGCAGAAGTACTATCTTTTGGTAGAAATTCCTGCTAAAAGGTACTATTTCTGCGTTTTAGCAGAAATACTGTAATTTGGCATAAATACTATAATTTGGTATAAATACTGTGATTTGGCGCATATAATATATTCAGCACATATATTATAAAATAACAGAAATATTATGATTTGGCCCCAAAACCATGATTTTGCACAAATACCATGATTTGGCAAATATACTATGATTTTTCAAAAAATACTATGATTTAGCAGAAGTACTAAGATGTAGTAGAAGTACTTTGCTTTAGCAGAAATACTATGATTGAGGAGTAATACCTAAACATAGGAGAAATATTGATACACAGACACACATACACTGACAGTAAAGGGAACAGGAGCTGTGGAGAGTCTGGGCTTGGTATATGTAGGTCAGTTAAATTAGCTGCACCTGCTGTAGTCAGCCCTTACACACACAGACACAGAGAGAGGTGTGAGTTTTCTTCAGTGTATTTCTGACATTCAGGATTCCCCTCGAACAAATGGCCATAATTTCCTAACCGTAGAGGCTAGAACGGTCATTCAGACATTGTTTTGTTCAGAAGAGATGGGGGAATCTTCAGGTCTTCATAATTCAGAGATAAAATATAAATTATTAAAGATATATGACTTGTAATACACTGTAACTGAGTAGAGGCGAATCAAAAACTGCCTTGACTTGCCCTCAAACAACGCTTTGTAACTCGAAATCTATTTGGAGTATCGATATCATTCTTTCACCATAAGAAACAGCAGGCTTTGGTGAACAGTCATGGAAATTTTCAGAGCTCTGTGGAAATCCATCAAAAAGATATGATGAGAGAAATAAGTGCCTCATTTCCAGAATTTGAATTCTGATGAAATCTGAGCGAGGGACAAATTTCCACCCCTCAAACAAGTCTAACTCATCTCAGAACGGTAATAGGTGAGAAAATAATTCTTGAATTGTGAGCATCAGGAGTGTCTGAAGATATACGGGGACAAGCCTCATGTCTTAACTTTGCTTCGTTAAGGAGATATGACAATTTGAAAATGCCTCTCATTAGAGAAATCCAGCGGTGATTTTGAACAAACTCTCCATTGACTTTATATGGAGAGTTTTCTGACCTTGTGTTAGTCTGAGGAGATTTGCGAAAGTTCTATGAATACCACAACAATGATAGTGACATTTTCTGAAAGCCAGCAAAGATACCTACGTTTTGATGTATAATTTGTGGGGATTGAGTGGAAATTGAGCGAGTAGCAAGAAGTTGTTTGGACATGAAGAGAAAATTCAAACAGTTTCACTGTCCCCTCTGAGTTAATTGCATAGCAACCATAGCAACGCATGTATTTTCTGAAAAATCACAATTTTGCAACTGAAGACTTAAAGAGAGATAAGATGAAAACGGTAGAAGATCTGAAAAAGCTGAATCACACAGGAATAGCCCAATAATTTGAGAACGTTTTAAAGTTTGAATGGAGTTTCTAGGTGAAAGTATGAGGCAGTAGTTAAGTTTCAAAGACAAGAAAGTTTTAGCAAAATTGTGGAAGTTTCCCATTCATTTCAATGGGACAAATTAAAGGAAAAAAGTGTAATATTTTAAAAAGTATAATAGTAATAAACACCAAAAGTCATAGCCGGCATTAGCAGAAAGAGCAGAACAGTTTAGAGTTTGAACGGTGAAAATAGCACAAAAATTGTGGAAGTAGTTCTGCGGCGAAAAGTGTACGGAAACACCCGGAATAATAAAGAATAAAGAGAAACAGGAACTCAATAGTGTGGATGCCCATTGAGGGCATCCACACAATTAGAGATGGGAAAATCCACAACCTTAAAATGGGAGCTTTAGTTTGAGCAGGTAAAGATAATCTGTCAAAACACATTCAATGTTCCAGTGAGATTTCTGCTCACTGGAACACCGAACCAAGTAAACAAACCAATGATGCTCCTCTGCTTAGCCGTTCACAATAAACACATTCAAATGCATTTGTTTGAGTAATTTGGACAACATGACTGGTCATACACGACAATCCTTTCTGATTTCTCAACATTTTCTCCTACAAAAAGGTTTTTGACACTCGGTGCAGAGTTTGTACTACACCATTCGTTTCAAGTGGTATCCAACATTTGCAACACTTGACCTCATACGACATCAGCTTCAGATCATCGAAACTGCGGAGACAATGAAGGGTCATGAGATGGGCTCTATTCACAGGTGACTGTGCACTGAGATCTGGCAGCCTTTCAGACTCTCCTGGCTTACACCTGTAATTACAGAGTGACCTAGCACAGGTGGGAATTTTAAAGCTGGCAAAGAAGAGATGCCTGGTAAAAATCTAGCACAATCCGAGTTACATCTTGAGGCTTATTTTGCATTGTAATGTGCCTAAAGGGTACTGTATGACACATGATTTATTGTTTTATACAAGGTATACTGGGACTTGGCTAATCTAAGCATTACAGACACTAGGACACCACAGCAATACCAACACAAAAGATTTCAAATCAGTGGACGTCAGGGTGCATGAGACAAAGCGGTTAGGAGCTGTGTGTGTGTGTGTGTGTGTGTGTGTGTGTGTGTGTGTGTGTGTGTGTGTGTTTGTGTTTGTTTAAGGTGGCTCTCATGAGAAAGGCTCTCTCGATGCTATCGGCCGGCCCAACCTTTACACTGCACATTGGAGTGTTTGGTATGCGAGCAGGGTTGCACGGTGGCCTTTGAATGGTCCGTGGCCTCCTTTGTCACTCTCCTTCTGCCAGTTGGTAAAGCATTAACAGGCCCCCTCCCTGCTGATACCAGTCTCCTGCTTATTTTAGCACAGCATGCTTGTGGATAAATGCAAATGCTGTGTTATTCGACTGTGCATAAACAGACAACTTCGGTGCCAAGCTTTTAGCACATTGCCTCAGATATTGTACAAGTCTGCAGGTAAGATAAGCATCCTCGGATTGGCTACCTAGTCTGATCTTCCCATCAATCTAGTTTTTGATAATCTTTGGATTAGTATATACTTAATATATGCATTAAAATATACAGATTTTAGAAGCAAGGCCATAATACTGACATTTAAAATGATGTCAGACATTGCCTTAAGTCTGAAACAATTACTAGATTAATCATAAATTACAGAATTAAGGAACAGCCATGAAAGCCCTCTAGCTGTGGCCTCTCAAATACAAATACAAAGTTTAGTACATATGTAAATATCTCTGGCTGTTAGGCTGCTGGTGACTCAAACTAAACTTTTCAAACTATCTGCACAACTTGGGCTTAAAAAGGAAATTGAAAATGTACACCAGAAACCAAACAATTAAGCAGAAAATTTGAGAAAAATAATCCTTAATTAGGAAGCTGTCACAATAATTTAATTGCTGCACTTTGTGATAAGTGAAACACTGACTAATTAGAGGAGTAATAAGTAAAGCCTCACAGCTGTTTTGCAGGATTGGTGACTGGAACAATTTCCAATCAACAGATGTTGGTGGGAAAAAAGCTGAACTACAGGAGAAAGGGGCTTTCTTGAGAAAATGTTTAATGTGAGGTGGTGAACTTGAAGGAGGAAAATACTTCTTGGGCAGCGATGCATCACTAAATGGGGTCATGTCATTGTGCGATTGTCTTCTCTGGACAAAAAAAAAAAAAAAAAAAAGAAGAAGCAGGGGGTCTGCATTCAGTAGATTTTCCTCAAATGGGTTAAGTGTGATCCCCATGCCAGACTGGACAGATGCAATCTGTGTGGGGGAGGTTTAATGAATAAGGAAATCATGGATCATGGCATTCTGTGGTGGATAATAATGGCATCATCTGCATGGAGTTGAATTAACATATCCTACAGCCACCCACGCGACTGAGACATTCAAGTTTGAAGGGTTCAGGTCAAAAAGAAAAAAACAAAGAAATTAAAGCAAGAGGCTAAGGCATCTCCCCTGTGACATCAATAGGCTTAAATAAAAATAAATGGAGAACAGAGGTCAGTATTTGCAGTTATCGGCAATTATTTAAGAAGTGGAAGTGGATGCAGCATTTTATAATGTATAGAAGTAGAGGAGCCCTGAGAAAATAACAGGCAAAGGTCATCACAATGAACATGAAGACAAATATATATTACAGCTCCAACACTAAAGTGAGAATGATTACAGTCAAAGAGACAGTATCCAGTGTTTGTCCCTCAGAGGCACATGTGTATGCACTATAAAGGCTGAAGACATAAGAGCAAATACTGGCCATAAATAACACTGCATTTTATTTGGGATTCACAAATGAACAGAACCAAAAGAGGAATTTCTCCCTTGTTGATGAAGTTAGCATAACCTGGTCAGCAGAAGACATGTAAAAGTTTCATATTTTTGTACAAAAAGGAAAATAGTTTTCTATGGTGTTTGCAGTAAAAAGTAGATAGAGATAAAGCATGCACCACAAAGGAAGGCTTCCTGAATACAGCGGCCATTCTTTTATTCAATAGAAGTTCAGACTTCCTGTGCACTTCTGCTCTCGTTAGGTAACTACAAAGATAAACCTGTAATGGTGCTACATCTCATGCAGAACTGGGATGTCCAGATCTCTGTTCAGCCTCCCTGTTTTGTCATAAAACAATATTACTGGAAACAACAGCCATAATGTCTCCTCCCTTTGTGTACAACTGACACTGACCACAGAAACAATTGCAGGGAAATAGCAGACGCAGCTAATTTCCCCATAGAAAACATTGTGGTCTAGTGTGGGTGCTTAGGTAAAATGACAATGTGGCCTCAATACATACCCAGAATAGATGGAAATCTGCAGACTGAAAGCCAAAATGGGTAACAATTGTTCACACTTTATAAATGAGTTGACCAGTAGCCTTTCTTAATTCACAGCTCCGCAAATCTCTGAAAGAATGGCAACATAACCCAAAATCTGGGGCATAATGACATCTGATAAGAAATAATAAATCTACACATACTGCTTTTCTATTTTCCTCTAAATCCCCCATTCAAACTTCTAAAATTGAGACTTGGCACATTTTAACTATGTGTAAACTGTGGTAATTTTAGTGCCAGAAAAAGCATTATCAGCTAATCTCTTTCATGTATAAAATAAAGCAAAAGTACAGTTCTGAAGTTTGAAAATGACAGACGCAGAAAAATGCACGCCCTGGCAAACTACAGCTTCTATAACTTTAGATGGACTCAGTTTCATTGGTTCTCCCAAAGGGTTCATTTTATAGGAGCACAGGCAATGAAGACAAAGTAATCAATGACTGAAATTGTGTCGCTTTGCCACTTAATGATGCTCTCAGTCATTATGTTGTCCAATCAAAGGCATCATAGCTAAACCCTGAGGCCATCATCACATCAAAGTGCCCAAAGCACGTCAGTACCAATCAGTGAATATCCCAAGCTTCAGCCAGCGGGTGGAGGAATTGGTGATTGCTGACATGGTTTGAGTAGGACGCGAGTCTTTCAGCTTAATTAGAGGCATTTATTTTTAATGATCCTGATTTTTATTACCTCTTTTTGTTGTCTGAAAAATATTATACTCATACTCCATGTTACAGACTATGGCAGAGACTATGGAAAATCCCTGCAAGAGAATAGGGTGACAGAGTCTTTCTTACACAGCACAGTCTCCTCCAACAACCACCAAAACACTGCACATGTGCCGACAGCTCATTCACAGGTGATACTGCCCGTTTCTCTGCCACTCCCTGTACAGAGTGCTGCAGAGAGAAAATGTCTGAGGCAGGAGAGCAAAATCTTGTGGAGTTGTTGCTAGGCAGGTTTTGTTAAAAAAAAGTTATTAAAGGGATATGAACAGTCAGTACATCTAGCTACAAAGTTAACAAGGCAACAGTGAGATGAACTGAAGTATATTGAGCAAGATGTCCAGCACCAAAGGTGAGATTGTATACATTTAGAGTTTAAAAAACACAAAAACAAAAACCAGAATCCCAAAATTAAAAACTAAATGTTAAACCAAAACACCTGAAAATATGGGTATATCTCTAGATGATAATGGTAGCTGGTAAGTGTCAACATTTATTTAGGGACGCTTTAAAAGCTTTAAAGTAGCTTTTGGCTCCATTCATTTGAAGTAATTAAACTTATCCGTCCAATAACTTAATAAATGTGCCCTTAAGTGTGTGTGTGTGCATACCTGTGAAGGCAAACTGTACAGGAAAAAGGTCAGTGTTACTGTTGCCCTCTCTTTGTAATCCTCTTCCCATGATAGGCCTATGTGGGTTTTGCATGTGGATACAGCCTGGACTGTCCTATCTCATTGAGAAATGAAAGAATGTTATGGAAATGTGAGAGATGAGCCAGGTGAAACTTGGCCAGGGCTGGCATCAACATTTACACAGAGTGAATAAACCTCTTTAATCGTCCAGAATGATCACTCTCCTATCCTAGATGAATCAGAGAGTGCCAATTTGTGCCGCCTGTCATCTGAGGATCCCCAAATATGCTTGAGAAGGTGGCGGCAAACTGTGTGGGGGAACATTCTCACAGTGGCTCGGTTGCTTGCCTTGACCTGAACTTGCTACACAAACTCGCTCGTCAAGCTGGCTTTGGTACTTCCCCTCTTCTGATACTGATCTCATCTGGAACACAGTCTACACATACTACTCTTTATCTCTTCAACAAAGCAGTAATTTGCTTCTTTGCTGTTCCAAATAAAAGGTTTCAAAAGGAAATGTGCATGAGAAACATCTGAAGTGAGATTTAACCTTTATCTAAGCGGATCAGAGATCAGAGATTAGAGGATGCTATTGAACCGTCTGGTATAACCAGTGAATTAAGCACAAATAATGAACATTTACCCTTCTTTTAAGCTTTAGCATCAAGATTTAGTAGGCAAGGTAGCAGCGTGGCTCTCTGGATGGCAATGCTGATTTTAACAAAATATGGATGGTTACGAGAAGATGAACTTTTCTTCTAGCACATCTAGAATGTAACATGTTACTTAAAAGGTCAAAAGTATCAAATGGATTGAAATTACATTTAGTACATCACATGCACACCAACTCACTGTGGCTCCATAAACATGCCTTTTATTCAGCCACACTGTGTATATTACAGGTGGGCAATATGGCCTTGGAGTTATATGATTTATGATGACATTAAAAGAAAACGACTGAACAATGTTTCATCAGTGGTTACAGTAATAAATACTGCTGCCTGCCAGATGCAAACAAAATGAAGGGCACTTTCCATCCTCCTTTTACAAGGAGCTACTGTCATTGATGACAGGCTACCTATTCGAGTGTGAATGTACTGCTACCAGGTACCAGCAGCATTACAATGCAATAGCAGTGACACAGCATAAGTAAAATATAAGCAAAACAGTAGCCTAGGCTGCACTCTCTTGGGAAATTCTAAGGAAAAAAATAATACAACTGTTTAACACTTTAGCAAAAACTACTGTAACTTCAGTAACTGCAGGAGCTGCACATTAGTGAGACAAACAAATACATTTTCTACCTGGCATGTCAAGTCGTTTAACCAGCTTTTAAATCACTCCTTTACCACCATGTTAATGACATCAACTGCTGTAGAACTCGCAAATCATCATCAAAAGCACCTGTTCTCGCCCTTTATTTTGTATTTTTTTTATATATAATATATTTATATTATTTGCATTCATATTTAAAAATATAAAAATAAAAGCTTTTTTACAATCCATTAAAAAAAAAAGAAAGAAAGAAAAAAAAAAAAAAAAGATTGGCCAGCAAAATGCTAAGCCACTGACCTGAAGGTTGTTAGGTTGGACACAGAGTTATCACTATTAATTAACGTCTGCACCATCATAACGTCTTGTTTTCAGCAGCACAAAGACTTTGCATCAAAGCACAGGGCAGTCTTCAGAATGCTGATATGCTCACTTCTCTTCACTGCCGCCACCACATTCTCCAATGCCTTCGAGGAAGACCGTAAACCTACTTTTTTTTTTTTTTTTGGCTTTAGTTTAGACTGCATATGTTATTTGACTTTGACCTTTGACCTTTACTTCAGTGTATTTAGATAGTTTTGCACTTAAGGAAATACTTTGTGTAAAAAATACATACATTAAAAGTACACTTTTATCATGGCAGGTAAATACAATACGTTTGGTTGACAGATGAACACACTGCAGTTTCTAAAATGGAAACCTATGAACAGTTTATTTTGAAAGACATGTTTTCACTTTTGAATATTAATTATTGCTGATTCATGAGACAGTTATTTCTTATCCAATTAATTGATGGAATAATTGATAGATTGCACGATTACTAAAATAATTAAAAGCTGCAGCTCTATTACAGACTGTAACATCTTCATTGTAACAATCAGATAAAAGAACAAAGATTGCATGGCAGCTTTCTCGCACTGCCGAGACACTGTGTGAGTGTCTAAACTTGCTGAATAATGAAGCACAACAAAGAGTAAACAAATCATCAGCGCAAGCAATTTCGTCTTGAGGACAAGGTGTAGCTCCAGCCTCTGCCTTTTCTGAGAGTCAAACTAAGGCGAGTCCTTCTGGCAGGTGAGCCTGACTGACCAGCTAATCTGGAAAAAATGCGGGCCGAACATCTTTCAAGTTTGCTCAGCTGAAAGTTTCAAACACAGCCTTTGTTTGGTCAGTCTTATTCAACTAGCCGAGGTTAGTGGAGAGGTGAACAAAATAAACACTTGATAGCAGTGAAATACGTGACTCGCATTTTGATGCGCAATACAGTTCGTGATAAGTACATTTGATCTTCTTTAGACATGTCCACCGGCCATGTTGCGAAAGCCAAGGCTCTTGTCTAAAGTGTCTGTTCGGGATTACCGTTATCTGTGGTGGCCCACTAGCAGAGTGGGTGATAGCAACCTTTTTAGTGCTAGACTTGACTGCTATCAACTCTCATGTCTGATGCCACAAAGTGAGATTCAAACGACTTTATTTGGAAAGAGAGAGATCAAACAGGCAGCACATGAACATTTAGACATTCATGGGCCTCTGTTGGTTAATAAGAATGACGCAACATGAAAGCAATGCAGCTG
This sequence comes from Diplotaxodon limnothrissa, assembly GCF_057381915.1. Classification (NCBI taxonomy): domain Eukaryota; kingdom Metazoa; phylum Chordata; class Actinopteri; order Cichliformes; family Cichlidae; genus Diplotaxodon; species Diplotaxodon limnothrissa. The sequence goes on along the minus strand of NC_140601.1, from coordinate 16,952,395 downwards.
CATGCAGAGTGTGGAGTGGACATGGCCTCAAATATCAATGACTAAAGTAAGCATGTTTTTGTGATTGCTATATTGCTGTAAAAGCAGGTTTTTACAGCACTAGCATGCTAAATGACAAGCATATTACTTTAATTCATGCACAATTTTTAATAAATCTGTTTAAATGTACCCTACCTACCTACCTTATCTAGAGTAGTTCCACAGAAATGTATTCCCTCTCCTATTCTATGTCCTACAAATTATAAACAGGAAAATCGATGAATGATCGAGATCAATTCCTTTAAGGGAATTATTTTCCTCTGTATTAACCTGCTATTGTTTCTGTCAAATTCTACCAAGGGTGTACCGCAACTCAGAAATGATAGTGAAATGTTTCTTGTAATGCTTCACATTAACAAAAACCCACACAAGAATAGTGATCGCAAAGGACATGGGACTATTACTTAACAAAACAGTCTGAGGCAAACTAAAAAAGTGCTTGAGGATAAAGAATGCACGAGTAGACAATCACAAGGAAAGCAAAGGTTCAGGAAGCATACGAGCTATGGGATCATATTCACCATTTAATTTGCCGTACTGGTAGGACTGAGGACTGAGTGACCTTTTTGGCTCAGGCAATGCAAGTTAAGAAAAGAAATGTTGGCTAGATATTTTATACACTAGGGAAACACTGGACCTTACTGTTTTCAAAAAGATCTGGTCATGCTATAATGCATTAAAAAAGGAAACTGATGAATTTTTTTGAGCAAGATGGATAGATGGATGGATGATAGCAAAACAGAGATGTCTCCCAAGATTTGAAAGGCTATACAGAATGACAAGGATCAAGGATCATAAAGGTTTCATTTCAGGAAAGGAAGAGGAGCTGTGAACCATGAAGGGCTTTGCAAGCCTATTTGTATCCCCTTCCCCTATCATGCAAAAGCAGACATATATCAAACTATTGTAGTACCTTTAAACAAGAGATGCAATGATTACTGACATATGCATTCAGTCAATCCAACAAATAAAGATCACAGGTAGAAAATTATGGTATCTAAACTACTGCAACAAAAAAGACAGAAAACAAACAATTAACACAAACTTGAAGCTTACTGTAAGAGACAAATGTGACAGTTAAAACCTTCTGGGTGAACAGGCACGCAAATTTTTTAGTTTGTTATTAGAAATACTGAATACAATTTTAAGGCCAGTGCTAGAGGTTTTGCCATATACCCAGTAAATGCTGGGATGGAAAAGACTTTTTATACAAGACTGGGGCTCTGAGGAGTTGGAGCTCGTGCTGAACAACACAGAGACAGAGGTGATGAAGAACCGAGCAGCGGATCTTGAGTTGATGGACACGTGTTTCAATTTTTCTATTGGTTAGGGATTTGTGCTAAAAGATTACATTTTGCCACGTCAGTCGGCAAAACATTAGCCAAACTAATTACTGATATTAATGTAAAGCACCTGCTGTAAACACATTACACAACACCAGCTGTACAATAATAACATGTACAGCAGCACCCCTGTCTCTGCGTAACAGGATGTTGTGAACAAGAAAAGTGGCACGACAAAAGAGGGAGAGAGCGGACAGCCCTGTGAGCCAGCGTGATTCTGCAGTATTTTGATCTAGAGAATGAACAGCACCGTCAGAGTAATCTAGCATATAACCAGCTGATCAATATGAAACCACATTTCCCAAAGGCATGCAGACATTAAACGGCAAGAGAACAAGGGTGACGTTAGCCACACTTGGCAGAGTAATCTGAGATTATGTCTGAGAATTCCTTTAATCGTCATTGACATTTGAAACCGCTGAAGAATCTGAGAAACTATTTGCTATATTGCAATATTTGTATGGACACTCACTAGAATGTGCATAATCTTGAGTGTTTTTTCACTTCTAGAAATTCAGTTGTTCCCTTTAATTTAGTCTCTTTCAGGTAGCTAGGAAATTGAATGTATGGAACATCCTTAGTATATTTATGGTATTTGAAAATGCTGAAGCTTGGTATACTTAGTGCTTATCAAATGTGTTTACGTTAAATCCACTATTAAAATGTCCATTTTAATGATGATGTCCTGAGTTACTGGATCTGTAGCCACATGAGCTGCTATCCAGAAAACACATTTAGCACATTTTCATATGCATATTAGGGATGCGTTAATCGCGTTAAAGTGACGTTAACGCAGCATTTCTCCGTTAACGAGTTAACGCGGATCACCCTTTGCGTGGGGCTGGACGCCGTCAACACGATAGCACGGTTAGCTCGATTAACGTGTTGACGCCGTCCAGCCCCACGCAAAGGGTGATCTGCGTTAACTCGTTAACGGAGAAATGCTGCGTTAACGTCACTTTAACGCGATTAACGCTGACAGCCCTATATATATTATATATACAGTGGGGCAAAAAAGTATTTAGTCAGCCACCGATTGTGCAAGTTCCCCCACTTAAAATGATGACAGAGCTCAGTAATTTGCACCAGAGGTACACTTCAACTGTGAGAGACAGAATGTGAAAAAAAAATCCATGAATTCACATGGTAGGATTTGTAAAGAATTTATTCGTAAATTAGGGTGGAAAATAAGTATTTGGTCACCTCAAACATGGAAGATCTCTGGCTCTCACAGACCTGTAACGTCTTCTGTAAGACGCTTTTCTGTCCCCCACTCGTTACCTGTATGAATGGCACCTGTTTGAACTCATCATCTGTATAAAAGACACCTGTCCACAGCCTCAAACAGTCAGACTCCAAACTCCGCCATGGCCAAGACCAAAGAGCTTTTGAAGGACACCAGGAAAAGTATTGTAGACCTGCACCAGACTGGGAAGAGTGAATCTACAATAGGCAAGCAGCTTGGTGTGAAAAAAAATCAACTGTGGGAGCAATCATCAGAAAATGGAAGACATACAAGACCACTGATAATCTCCCTCGATCTGGGGCTCCACGCAAGATCTCATCCCGTGGGGTCAAAATGATCATGAGAACGGTGAGCAAAGATCCCAGAACCACACGGGGGGACCTGGTGAAAGACCTGCAGAGAGCTGGGACCAAAGTAACAAAGGTCACCATCAGTAACACACTACAACGGCAGGGAATCAAATCCCGCAGTGCCAGACGTGTTCCGCTGCTGAAGCCAGTGCATGTCCAGGCCCGTCTGAAGTTTGCCAGAGAGCACATGGATGATACAGCAGAGGATTGGGAGAATGTCATGTGGTCAGATGAAACCAAAGTAGAACTTTTTGGTATAAACTCAACTCGTCGTGTTTGGAGGAAGAAGAATACTGAGTTGCATCCCAAGAACACCATACCTACTGTGAAGCATGGGGGTGGAAACATCATGCTATGGGGCTGTTTTTCTGCCAAGGGGACAGGACGACTGATCCGTGTTAAGGACAGAATGAATGGGGCCATGTATCGTGAGATTTTGAGCCAAAACCTCCTTCCATCAGTGAGAACTTTGAAGATGAAACGAGGCTGGGTCTTCCAACATGACAATGATCCAAAACACACCGCCCGGGCAACAAAGGAGTGGCTCCGTAAGAAGCATTTGAAAGTCCTGGAGTGGCCTAGCCAGTCTCCAGACCTCAACCCCATAGAAAATCTGTGGCGGGAGTTGAAAGTCTGTTGCTCGGCGACAGCCCCAAAACATCACTGCTCTCGAGAAGATCTGCATGGAGGAATGGGCCAAAATACCAGCTACTGTGTGTGCAAACCTGGTAAAGACCTATAGTAAACGTTTGACCTCTGTTATTGCCAACAAAGGTTATGTTACAAAGTATTGAGTTGTATTTTTGTTATTGACCAAATACTTATTTTCCACCCTGATTTACGAATAAATTCTTTACAAATCCTACCATGTGGATTCATGGATTTTTTTTTCACATTCTGTCTCTCACAGTTGAAGTGTACCTCTGGTGCAAATTACTGACCTCCGTCATCATTTTAGGTGGGGGAACTTGCACAATCGGTGGCTGACTAAATACTTTTTTGCCCCACTGTATATTTTTTTTTTTCACATTTCATCTGCACAAATTTCAACAATATAGCTCCAAAGTAAGAGTCCAGATGCTTAACTGTCCTTCCTTTGGCACTTTATGACACAAAATAAAACTAAGGTGACCCCTAGACTGAAATCCATTACCAAGTAAATATTTTGCTTTCAAAATTACAAAAAGGTTGGACACTGGATAAAGCTCACTGATTCGGTTCAGCCTTTGTTGCAGTCTTTTCCCACTGCCGCCTCCAACTCAAACAGCTTCTGACATTTCTTCTAATACTTGTAGATCCCGCCTACACACCAAAACTACACAAGCAACACCACTTTTCTACTTCCTAGTTTGCACAGAATAAATAGGAAAAATGCTGTACAGGTCATCTGGAAAGGCACCTCAAGCAGCTGTAGTACGTGTGGGGTTTTTTTTTTGCTGATTTATGTGCTCATGTGTGATGTTCATGCCATACATAATCTTTGAATATCATCAAAGTCCCCAAGAACACCTACAACAGGAAAATATAATGCATACACGCATACGTCAGGCAGCGCAGTGCAAGTTCCAGGTTTGGGTTGATTTAGAAGAGGAAAAAAAAAAAAGATGCACAGTGACTAAACTACAACACATTTATTATTTATATAGCATTCATTCAGGATTAAACATGTTTCACTTTTTGACTTCACCAGCCATGTACTTTGTAGGCACTTCTTAATATTAACACAGTACATGTTATTAGCATTTTGATAGTATTATATTTGCTGTTCTGAAATATTTGGGCCTAGATTATATGCCCAAACCTTTTGTTGATGAATTCTGTGTAGAGATGCAGATGGCCTGGATTATCAATAGACAACCATCCTGTTAGTAACTGCACTGTAAACACAAGTTGTTAGATTAACTTGAATACTTGAGGTCAAACTACAAACATGCAAAATTTAACCTGCCATGATGGATGTGTATCGTTCATTCAACCTGTCCCACACACTCAAATGTATATGAGATGATATAAAATCATCATCTCACCTGAGAGAAGCAAGTGAAAGCAAAGCAGAATCTGCAGAGCTACTGCAGACACAGAGGCAACAGATGGCATGACAAAAGTAAATATGGCTTCCTGTTTTAATAGTGCAAGCACTCCCGAAGCCAAGAAGCAAGCACAAACAGTTTACATTTTAAAATATTGTTTTTAATTTTGCTATTCATGTCAGGATTGTTAAAACACAGCTAAAAAGCTTGTTTATATCGAAATGGCATAGCAGCAGGCGACCATAATGTGCTTTAGAGACACAATCAGGGGACTTTGGTCCCTGTTGAAGGGGCTTACTCATTACAGATTTCCAGCTGCCATCATTACCACACAATCTTCTACCTCTTATGTTGGGTAGACAGTTGTCACTTCTTTATTTTAGAGGTTAACTTGACATGTCACGCTGTCACTTCTTTTCCTCTACTTTTCCCCACAAAGAGCCGACACTGCCAACGGCCCAGTCAATGAAATGAGCACGAAAGTGGAAACTGGAAGTGAGGTTGGAACAATTTCCCAAAAATAGACTTCTCTGCGCGCACAGCATCATACTCGCACACCGCAAATAGCATGGGTGGCTTTCTTTTTTTCTTTTTTCTCCTCTGCTAAGAAACCACGCCATCTTCTTTAAGGGATGTTGCCCTGCATTTCAAAAATAGAGGCACACAACTGGGGGTTGGGGGGGTCAGTACCACACAGAGAAAAAGTAGAGTAAACTGAACTAGCACAACTAACAGAGTTGGTTATCCAAGCCTCTCAGTCTACATGGTGCCTGAATGTTTCCCAGGACTTAAAAATGAATACAAGATTGCGATCTGAAGTTCATGAACCCTCAGCTAAACTGAGCATCCTAAGCAAAGGATGTTCCAGTCAAAGGGCATTACTATTCCAGTCAATTTCTATTCTGTCTTCCATGTTTCATGACCTTTAAGTAAAATTCAACCTGAAACTCATGACTTCAAATGTCAAGGTAAGGGAGCAGCTGCTTAGAAAATGGTTCCTAAGAAGTGACGGTTGAGCATTTGTTGTGATCCGTGTTACGGCAGTATTTTGTTTGAAACCAAGCAGTCGGGATATATGAGGCTGAAATGAATGTCTTATTCAGAATGTAGACGACAATTTATTTTACATTTTCACTGATGACAACACATTATGCAAAGAGTGCCTTCAAGGTAAACTGACATTTTAGTTCTGAAATAATGTATACTGAAAAGTGCTTTGACCACATTCTTTTTGCATCTCCTTTATCAGTCATTTAATATTACGTTGCCTGCACATTTGTTCTTACCAAACTTCCACTTCAAGGCTTCCCATCAACTATAAAACAAACCTTAGAGGGTTTTAATGATTTTTCCCTTAATGTCAAAACCTCAACTCTCTGTACTTTCCGTCACGTCCAACCTTTCTAATCCTACAGTCAGGCTGGGAAAACAGTGGTTGGAGACCACAGGACGACCAACATTACTGCGACTGTGTGCAATGAACGTGCAACGCACTTTGGCTCCGTCAAAGATGGGGGGACTAGCTCTGCAACCACTCTCATCTTCAACTTTGATGCATCAAGATGTTAATAAAAGAGCAATAAGATGGAGTCTGTCTGCTACGACACAAGTTGGCAGTGACATGCAATTCATTTGTGATGATACTGATAAATTGGCGAAAATCACGAATCTGTTGCCATCTGCATATACACAAATTCACATCAACTACTTTCAGATAGCAGAAAGAACCTGAGACATTAAACAGAAAGCCAGAAATTCCTCCACAAATAGTGATAAAGCACCATCCTACGGAAACTGTAACTGCAAAGTGATATAAGCACTTGGAAACCTTGCTTTCATATAACCACAATACAACAAAAATTGGTCCCCTACTGCAAAAAGACAACGCGGGTGAGTTGTACTCGTTGGCGTAGATCACAACCTGTTGACTGCAGTTATTTGCGAGCCTTTGACATACACGTTGCCTCCCAAAAGATGGCCTGTACAATCGCCTTGCAAATGAAAGTGTTTGCTGCAACTATTATAATTGAAAAAATAAATTCAATGCAACCACCGCACAGCCATCTATTTTTCTGAGTCGCGTGAAGGTTGTTGTCCTACGGTTTACTTAAGTGTGACTGTGCCACAAATACTCCTGTTCATACTTTTCTTTTTAAGGCTGAAATCCTTACAGATCACAAAAATACAGCTTCATTAAATAACACCTCACTAATGTTTTTAAAATACACACCCAGGTAGAATATAGAACTCAGGATAAATCCACAGCTGTTTTAGTAAACTTCAGCGCGAGTTTTTCAAAGAAACATTCAAGCCACTGCAGATGTCTACAGACGAATTAGAAAAATGTCACACACGGTAAGGATAACAAGTATATATTTATTTTTAAATTATTAATTTTTTAAATGTATTTTTATCACGTTAGTTATTATAGTATTAAGTAGTTGTACAATGTAGCTGATGGAGAAAACTAAACTCACTCCTCCTGTGTGTCACCGGCACTCTTGCATCCCATCAGCAAGCAGCACTGATCAATGTTCCTGACAAGCCAAAAAGCGATCATTAGCAAAACCTTCATCAATACAGTTCATTTATAACAGACGGGGCTCATCACAGCCATTCAGCCTTGACCCTATAGATGATCTTTAACTTTCACAATAGGCAGCTCACAATAGCTGCCATGTGCCGATTGGTTTAATCTCCCCAGCCCATCTGCTACTGCTGCTGGCTGTGACTTGAATCGGGGGAGAGGAGAGGGAGTGCCCAACTTCCCTCTGAAGCTCCTGGGTGTCTCTCACTACATCCTGTGGGACAGCTGTATGTTAATGTGCACAAGAGGCCGGGGACAGCAGCAGTCACTGGGATTGCCAGGCAGACACAGAACAAGGAACCCCTTCTCAGTGGGCAGCCAAAGGCATGAACTTGGCAGATTAGACATTCAGGAAACAAATAAGGCTCCATCACAGAAGGACACCTCAAACAGCCACCACCAAACACACAAGACTACAGACAGCCACCCACTCCTCCCCCCTCCCAAAAAAAAAAAAAAAAAAATCTAAAGTGAGTGATGAGACTGAATACGTCTTCCTGCTGCTTTGTTGTGTTTTCCTTTTGAAAACTAAATACATGCAGTAATTGGCACACAACAGAAATCCCAGTCCCCTTATCCCTTCACGGTATAAGAATACTAAAGTAAGTGAAAATAAGAATCTGTTTTTTTTAAGCCAATAAAACTATGGTAAAGTATTTTCCTCTCTAGTGGACTGTGTTTCTGAAAAAGAAGCAGACAGTGACAGGAGACAGGAGTGTTCAGGTTGGACCAGCACAGTAAAACGTTGATGCCTGGGCGGAATCGAATCAATAATTCAAGGCCAGGCAAGTTGCAGACCCAATCCTGACGTGACGATGACGCAGGGGTTTGAGCAGCCATGGAGGACCCCGGTAATAGCTCCCCCCCTTTGCCTGTAAACTGTTGCCTGGCAACAGGATTTGCTCTGGCTGGCCTTCAGGCTGCAGTGTGCTGCCTCTGGCCTTGTCCAGGAATAAGGCTCTTGTTTGCTATTACAGTCAACCAATTCTGGCAAAGGGCGCAGGGCTCGCTACTCATTTTTGCATTCAGCAGAGGTTCATAATGAGGTTGACAATAAAAGCTTCAATTTCTAAAGAATAAGGTCAGCTTTACAACTTTTATGACAGAAATTTATGAAAGAGCTCAGTAAGCAAGTTTCTTGCATAGATGTGATGACTGTCAGCTAACAATGCCATGACGCACAAGACGTCGCAAACAATCTTTAAAAAGGAAATGGCCCAACTTCCAGAGTTTCATTTCTTTTATCGGCCATGCCATACGTCTCTGATGTAATTACCGACAGCATTGCTTCCAGCAAAATGGATTGATACTAAGCAGCCAGTCTCTCAAACAGCCATCAGTCATTGTTTTCCCCCCTGTACTATGCTTTAAGGCTTAAAATGTGCATCATGATTAAGATAATGTCACAAAATGGTAAAATGCTTTCAAAAAATTGATGCAAAGATAAAAGTTACTGGAAGATGAGGCAGAAAGAAGGTGGTGTTTAGCAGTATCAGGGAAGACGGCGTGCTCACTGGGGCAGAAAAAGGGAAAAAGAGTTTGAACTTTGGGCCTCGCAGCCTCACGTAAGATGCACCTGAAATAAACCATGTGCGCTTCACCTGCTGGCAAAATACTTTCCATAAGTAAAAGTAAGTGAACAAGTAAAAGTCATACAGTTTTCCCAAAGCAAAAGCATTCTTGAAGGGTCTGTGAAAATTAGGTGGGCCTGTAAATCTCACATAAATCCCTGTCAGTTAATGGATTCATGCACCAAATTGCACTCTAGAGCCCCATATACAGTCTTTAATATAGTGCAAGTCAACTTATGAGCTTGATTCACCTCATCTTTGAGAGCGAAATCCTTTTTTTTTTTCTTTTTTTTTTAAAGTAACAAATGGGGAAATCTGTACAATTATAAAAAATTTGAAGATATCTACTTAAAATCTGTCACAATTACTGGTTTTCCTCCTGTCTCTGGTTTTCCTCCTGTCTCCATAAACAAGGACAGGATTCATTTTACAGTTCACATGGGTACTTGACTAATGCAAAATTACTAAAGACAGATTCTGAACCTTTGACCCTGTAGTGATGGGACCCAGGCCCTTCTGTTGTCATGGTTTTAGTCATCTTGTCCCCATTGAGGTAATGGTCACTGCGAGTGAACACCTTTATCCTAATGAAACATTCTCATTCGGAGTGTGGTGAGCTCTTCCAAGAAACAGATGCCCCCATACATAACACAAGGATTCACTCAGTGGTTCTATGACTATAAAAAGGATGTGAATTATGGACTTCAGCTTCAGAGACTTTGGACCAAAGTGTTTAGGCTCCCTCATTACCAAATATAAGAATATGTTTTAGAATAAGAGTGATCGATTACTTTGTAGAATCAATACCAAAGTGCACTGAAGCAGTTCTGGCAGCATGACACATCGTGCTTACCCACTTTATTGCATCCTAAATGACTTTAATTCTTGTTTTCACATCATCTACATAAGAAAACACAACATTTTGGGGCTTTTAGTATTTTTTAAAATGCTAAAACAACTCCAGGGACAAGAAGAAAGACAATTTCCTCGTAATTATAAAGAGTAAAACAAACAGATGCACGCATACTAAAATCTGAAAGATATTACGGCAGTATGTGTGTGCATATGCCTCTTGTGTTTAAAACTTTATCTGAGTATTTATGTTTTTTGGAAGAATTGAATTTTGTATGTGTTCAATAACCTCTTTGATTTTCAGTTATTAGAATATCACTGACTTTTTTGTGATCTTGCCCTCAACTTTCTGCAATCTCTGCAAACTTTTGTAACTCTTTAAAATTTAGGATGAAACTTAAAGGTAAGACCATCTGGACTCTTCTGCCTTCAGTCTGCCATCTTCACGTAATCTTCAGTGATACAAGACAATTCTTCACATTACTGGATGTTAGCTTTAATGTTTGCTTATGAAAGAAAAATGAGAATTTAAGAAGTACTGAAGACAAACATTGTACTATCTGCCACTGCACAAAAACAAATACTGTGAAATTAAATGTCTTTTGTGATTACCTTGAACAAACCCCAAGGTTTTACAACATAGTTTCCTGTTTCACGGTTTGTTAAAGGTCCATAAATGACAAAATGCTATAAAAGCCTGGCAGCTCTAAAGGTTGTAAAAGCTTGAACTGTAAAACTTAAATTTGTACACTGGCACAAGTTGGGAGCTCAGCTTAAAAGATGAAAAGACAAAGTAATATAGCCTAATAGTAAATAAAGGTCAGCTGATATGCATTCCCTTCACATTAAAGGCTGATTTTACCGGCAGCGCCCAATGAAAACGTCAAATTCATGTCTCTATCACACATAAAAAGGCAAATTCTATTCAAACTGTGCTTCTCTTAGTGGTGGTGAGAACTTTGTAGCTGGCGCTGACTTGGCAGATGCACCTACAGCTGGCTAGGGGGATGGAGTCGCAGCACAACCTGGCCACAAGGAGCTCTGGGCTCCCGGTGGGGTCCTACTCTCCCACACTCATCACAAATTAAAGAGGCCAGTCTGACCAAATCAGCACTTTCTGAGATCCACTGTAGCATGCTGATCTGAGGAGGTGTGGAGAGAGGCCCTGGGAAGATCAGGGGAGATGAAGCGTGAAGCACACAATGTGGGTAGCGAGAGCCTTAAGCGACTCCACTATATCAAACTTCATCTCCACTGACTTTTATATGCATGAAAACTTTGTGGATTTAATATTGTGCATTTTCTGGCTGAAGAATTCAACCTGACATTTTGCATCCTGAATGTTCAGAAAAATGCTCCAGTAGGATTATAATGTAGATGGCCTAATTTCTCAGCTCTGAATACACTTTTCCCCACATTTTGATTGACTACATGTGCCAATGGCAACAGAAATGATCAGCATGTCATGCAAATGATGGTTCCTATATCCATCAGCCTGAGGCGCAGTTCTCGTTCTTGTCTTACGGTTTTAAGAGAGTAATCGGGTTTAATTGTTTTGTTTAATTGTGTTCAGGCTGATCAGTTCATGAGAGGGATAATTCCAACCAAGGAATATTTCAGTTTGGGCCTATTTATTCTGATTAAGGTGTAGGTGAATTTAATATTACTCAATCAAGCTTATTAGGTATAAATTTAAAAGGACCCTGGGGGGATTAAAAGTAGCCCAATCAACAATAAGAAATTTTAGCTATTAAAAACATGATTCAGGTTTTTATTATGGCCTTTGCAAATGTCTTATGAGGGACAGAAAAGAATTCAGTGCGTTTGCAGGATCAAAAGAATCACATTTAAAAATACAGCGATGTACTCATTTTTATGTCTTGATGCAGTCTCAATCATCCAGGAAAGTAAATCTCCAAAAGTTGATTCTGTTCATCTGGACGTAGCGTTTTGTGGGAGAAACCAAAGCAGCTAAAACAGCACAATGGAATACAATTTTGCGTCTTTCTTGTATGATTCTGTAATAGAATGAAACAATAATGCCAGGAATAAATAAAGACAATAAATTGAATGAATTACGAAACACTCATTTTATTTCTATTAGATCTGAAAATGTTGTGTAATACTACAACCTGAAAAGACAAATAGATTGCGTTGGCCTGTACAGGAGATAAAGAAATAAATTAACAACAGCTGTTAAATGGAATAGCCCAAATCACCAAAGTAAACTGGACCTGGGCTTGTTCCAGGGATCTGAAGTTACTAAACATTTTGTGAGCGTATGCACTAAAACTTAGGACCATAATAATAAATATGTGCGCGATGAAAGTTGGGCAGCACGCTAACGTCCTTACTCCACTCTGTATGCTCGTATGGGTCTGACCCTTTCACTCCTTTGATTTTTTTCCTCGTACTTTTTTTCCCCCTTCTCGTCACGTCTGTCTTTGTACGGACCTGCCGTGTTCTCCGTCGTTTTGGACATAACTGTTTTTGAGGCAAATAAAATGCAAGTAGGGATTAAAACCGCAGAATTAATGATTACCGCTGCTGGAAATGCTAGCGCTTGATGCAGTGTTTTGATTTTGTTGCCACGGGTACCCACAAAGCAATGCACGAAAGTCACGTGGTCTGTCAATCTCTATTCCTGCGCCCCTGAACCAAGTGTAGATGTGCAGAAAGCACTTTGGTGTACAATGAGGCATGTTATACAAAATACTTTCAGTGCTCAAGTAGACTACAAAAGCGCTACATAAGAACCAGTCCATCTACCATTTACCATAATATAATGCTATAAATTCCCAATTCTTTTTTGTTTAACTTCAGAGTAACAAATTTGGATAACCTGGGAGACGGCCGTGTTTTTCCATTTTGTTAATGGTAAACAAAGTGGGAGGGGTAAGAAACAGTAATGACGCAGCACTAATTACATCAGATCTGTTTAAATGAAAGGCCCCGGATGTTGCTGCCCAGTTAGGAAACACAGTTGGAAAATCTAATGTAACCATAGAATCCCCTTCACTGCCATCCATCACAATAATATAGCAGACCGCTAACACAGTTCCAGAGGGTCAGCGCTGTGTGCATTTCTGCATGCGTGGAACCCATCATTGATTTTCCATTTTGTATTAGTAAATTAATCTCTATAACGTGCTCCCTCTATTCTCATCAGAGGAGAGAATATTGATTGGTTTGTTATACTGCCTTAAGGAGGTCTTTAATTGCTAATCAAAATTCACATTCAGCAGGGAACTGCATCAGGATAAATATTCAATTCCTGGCCATGCAAACAAAGAAACAAACTAACAAACTGAGCTAAACTGTTGGGGGACCGAGAAACACAGTACAGTCACAAGTTGTGACCTTGTGTAATTAGTTTTCATTCATTTGAAAAGCCTGTCATGGCAAAGTGTTCTTTTGCAGTTGTAATGTAAACTTTCAAACAAAAGAAAACGTGAACAAACATGATCACTTAAGATCAAAATAGGCTGTATGTGGACCACGATGTAAAATGCATTTGACATCTCTGTCCTAGGGGAACAACCACTGATTACTAGCATGAATTTATAATTTTCAGGATAACACTCCTTTAATTGCTGTTTGTCTAATAAACACTCCAAACCTTTAATCTACTCACTCACTGGCCCACTTGTTTGGCCTTTACAGGTCATATTGACCTAAATACATTTAGTTGCTGCCATGTGATTGGCTCAGACACTTGAGAAGCATTTGAACAGGTAAATGTAGCAAAGCAGCTGTTGCGTTTATATTTTGTTGTCCATTATACAAGACCAAATCAAGAAAACAGCAACTCCTCGTAACAGACGAAGAAAGGGGAAATATTAAATCAGTTTAAAAGTTTAACTAACCTGCAAAAACTAAGTAAATTTAATACCGTCACAAGTTCAAAGGTTTGGTAATACTGCAGTTCATATCAAGAAAGAGGTTTTGCAGTGTTGGTTCAAACAACATGTGCAATAGTTTAGGTTTTCAGTGGCTGAGAATTCTCAATTAAAACTAAACTTTAAAAAAAACAAACACTTTGCAGAACTGTTACGGTCACTGGAAATCTAAACTGTGCTGTAAAATGGGCGAGAAATTCTAATTATAAAAAGAAACTGAACACCATCTTGGTGGAAGAATACATAAAATAATTAATTGTGACATGCTTTTTGGGTCTATGGTCTAATGTCTGAGCAATATGAGAGGGTGATAACATCCGAGAGAATAGTGGAGGGTTTCAAGTAGTGCTTTTACACACCATCATTGTGCCACAGCAGCAAAATAATTTTCTTTCATGCCAAGATAAAGTGTGTATACTCTGGCATATGCCCTCAGGCAGCAGAATATAAGAATCGATATGAGAAGCTGAAATGAGATTCTTACTCTTTTCTACATGGACAATGCTTTTATTAAACGTGTGGTGAAAGCAGTCCTGAGCAGTAAGAATATGTATGGGGGGGGGATTGGATTAAGTTTGTGTTTCTCACCTTGTTTAATCAGAAATCACGCGCGCACGCACACACAATCAAACAGGGCATTCATGATTTGAGTATTTTTGGTGGTTATGAATATAGAGCTGCATCAAGTGTCAGATGAGGCTATACGGTGCTGTGCAAAAGTCTTGAGCCCTCATATATTGCTAGTAAAATTCGAAAGTAAAATTTCAACAACAACCCCAGTTGTTGTAGTTGTTGGTTACAGTATGCAAGGGAAAACGTTTGTACAACTAAGTCACCTTTCTTTTTCAACACAGCCTGAACTTTGTCAGGCAAATTTTCTTCTAATTTCTTTAAGTCGTCTTCAGGAATAATTCTCCAGGTTTCTTCAAGGACACTCAAAGCTTTTCTTTGGATGTTGGCTGCCTTTCTTCTGTTCTCGGTCAAGGTGATCCCACACAGCTTCAATAATGTTGAAGTCTGGCCTCTGGGGAGTCAAATCCATGACCAATGGTGTTCTGTTGTGTGTTTTTCTATCCAGGTATGCTTTTACTGTAGTGGCAATGTGTCTGAGGTCATTCCTATACTTTGGTACTTCATGGTGGCTCAACATGTGACCTTTTTGCATTTATTTATTGAGTCTGGTCTGGGAGAGAGTCCTGTAACTGTCTTCAAAATACAGTATATAATGACCAATGCTGGGCAATTAATTATATAGTTACTTCTTCAAAAAAGTAACTGAGTTTTGCAAACATTAACGTTTTTTGCAGCTGTTTCCCTAAAAATGCAGCCAAGGCGTTTTTTTAAATAAACATTTCATTTTATTTATAGAACAATCAGCTGTTCTGCATCAAATTTGATGCCGCACAAATTGTTTGTGCCACTCCAAAAAATTATTTCTGTCCACTATGAGATAAAGGAGAACAACAGCCTGATAACCTGCAGGCCTGACAACAGCAGATGTATCACTCCTGTAACACCTGTAACATTCAGCAGTCGCCTCATTGTTCTGACACACACAACAAAACTAGTGACTACACAACACCCTAACTACACAAGATTTGCGCCAAACATGGCAAATCTCTCACATCTCAAAACACCGCCGTCACTCCTAAAACTTCCCCCCTTCCTAAACAAATGCCATGTTGTCATATCATTTTTTGATTGGTCGACATGGTGGTGGAGGGGGGGTGTTATTGCTCACAGGCTGAGAGTGCTTTCAAGCATTTTCCTTATAAAACGCCGTTTTTACCGTTTCTTCGCGCAGTAAATATAAACAACAATAGCATTCAGGAAGAAAACCAAACAATGCAGATATTTTTATCATAACTCTGGTTTTTGTGGCCTATCAACACAATTTAAAAACTGGTATAAAGTCCACACTTTTTCCCTCAATTGTTCCGTCTGTGGTTGTACACGTTGTCATTAACGTGGCTTCACTCCACATCAGCCACGCCGCTTTGCTAGCTAAAACATCGGTGTCGGCACATAAGGACACTGTCATAGCCCGTCGACGTTGATTAGCTGCGTATATACGAATGTGAATCACATCAGTGGCTGGACTATGGGATAAGGTGGCATCGTTCTAATCCCATACTGGAGCAGCCAGTCACTTACTGACTAACACTGCAAAACAGAATTGTTAAAGTATTAATTTTAATTTCAATTAGAGCTGGGCGATATGAGATTTTTTCATATCACGATATGTTTTTTTCATTTCAGGCGATAACGATATCTATCACGATATAAGCCAAATAACTATATTTGTAAGATTTAAATGTGCCGTTGCTCACAAGTAAAATGTGAAATAATCAGCAGCTTGTTTTGATTTAAATATTTATTTCCCATAATAAGTTCAACAGGGTAGATGTACTTAAGGAACATGAGACTTTTTCAGATAAATAAAGGCAAATATTGCAAACTACACAAAAGACAGCCGCTAAAGCGTTTAAGTTTCAAAATAGAACAAACGAAACAGACTAAATTGTCAATTCCACTTAGAAACAAAATATTAATTCTAAAAATAAATCTTAGTTTGTTTTACAGAAGAACAGACAAAACTAACTTTTGTCAGTATCAAATAAACTGAGAACTAAAAGGAAATTCTCAATCTCTCCTTGTTGTATAGCTTAGCTTTTCAAACAGTTTTAACAGTTACTTTAGTCTGACAAAAGCCGAATGACGAATTAGCGCTTCCAGTCAGAGACTGAGGCTACGTCCACACGTACACGGGTGTTTTTGAAAACGGAGATTTTCCGTTTTCGTTTTAAAAAAATAATCCCGTCCACACATAAAGGCAGAAATGAAGGAAAACGCTGCTATGAACATGCCAAAGCAGCAGGTGGCGCTAGATTCCTAACCGTGCAGAAATGTTGGCCAATCAGAAGTCTAGAAGCCTCGGTGGGAAAAAGTAAACAAAGCTGGGGCATAGAAGCAGAACCGAGTCGTATGTGTGGAGGGACAGTAACTGTGTGTATATGTAAGCATTTAAACACTGCAGAGAGTAGAATTAACAGTAACAGTATTGTAGAAATTCATTTCACCGAAACAATAACGTGGCGCACAGTGTGACGCATGCACCAGTTTATTGTATTTCCAGACTTGCTTTCGTGCCGAGTAGCGTGCAATTTACAGTGCACGCTACTCTGTTTTTTGTCAGACTTGAAATAGCCGAAATACCGTCACACTACGGAACTTCTATGGCTCTTCCGTTCGACAATCTCTCCGGCATTGGAACCATCATCTGTTTTCTCTTCGGTCACGCTCGGTTGATTTTTCTAGTCGGCACACTCATTTCCTCCATTACGCGCTGGCTCCATTACCCACTGCCTGCTTCCCAAACAAACACACGTGCGGCTTGGCACTTGTGCTGTACGTAACAAGTCACGCGACGTGACGCTGCGGCTGTGATTGGTTCGGCTCTGCGCTACTTAGTTTGGATTGGCTGACCTTTTTTTTTAAAAAAAAAATTTATTTTAAGAGGACAAGAGCGGCGAAGTCTATCGCGATAGCTTAATTTCTCTATCGAGTAAAAGTTATATCGCGATACATATCGTTATCGTTCTATCGCCCAGCTCTAATTTCAATTCAGGTAGATTTTTTTTGTGTGTGCAACGCAGATTTTCTGTGAGCAGAGACCGTGCCAGCAGCGCGCAATTACGCACGCACGCGCGCAGCTTAGAGCAAACATTGGTCAGCAGTGCCCATGAGCTTAAACGAACCAGTCATTGCCAACAAGATCTAAAATTTAGACAAGCTGTAGTCATGAAAGTGTAGGAATCCTGCATTTTTCCCAGATTAGTCTGAACTATTAACAGAACTATTTGAATAGATTGTTGGCATTTTACTTTTTATTTTGCTGTCAAATGTAAGTCGTTTCTCAAACCAAAACTCTAATGAACACAAATCAACCTTTTAGTACCGACCTTGCTGGGAAACATTTCCCAAGAAATGTTCTGAGGTTTTTTTTTGGCCGAATAACCACTGAATTACAGCTACAGCGATGTGCAACACTCAGAACAAGAGCTTCTTTAATGCAGTATTGAGTGTTGCACTCATAGTCATCATAAAAACCTGAACCTTTATTGAAGCCCTTAGCCGGTAATGTCTGCCTGTGGAAAATGAGTGAAGAAGAGAGAGAGAAGTGGTGCTTGAAAGACAGCGGACGCTACCTTGTGAGGCACATGCACTGCTTCTGCATATTAATTCTCATAAAAGATATGGGTGTAGAAACCAGTCATACAATATTAATGCACAACAGAGGTGACTGACAGTGCCCATGATTTCACAACTAAACCATAACCACAGAGAGCCACTAAGATACAAAACCAACTACAGAAACACCACAGAGGACTCAGAGTTTGCTGCACTCTTTCCACAAAGCACAACCAATACACTCACCAAAGCAAGACAAGGTTAATCCAACAGATGCTAATTAAGCTGCAGCTTTAATGCACAAATTGTCTTAGCGATGTCTGGACATGGGACAGAACTCCTAAAGCTGCCACAGCAACCATTTAACATTTAGTTGATGCTGCCCCCTAGAGGCAGCAGAGCAGCATTCTGAGTTGCTTCAGAACAAAAGCACATTGGGATACTATTACTTAATTTCAGTTGCATGAGATGGAAATAGCAGCACTAATAACCAGACAGAATAAAGAATTTTATTTTATTTTTAAAAAAAGGACTTTTGTCTTACCTGCAAGTTAACAGCAAATAGTGAGGAGGAAGGCAGACATGGAAGAAAAGAAAAAACACAAAACTGTATTAGTGAAAGTGCTTTTTTTTTTTTTTTTTAACAAACAGGCACACAAAATACACATTTTTAGTTTTTAGAGCGTAAAGCCACTGCAGATAAACCAAAATGGGGGGAGAGACACCATACTTCTCAAACTCCTTCTCCAACTCCTGCTCCTACTCCTCTTCTATCTAATAAATGAAAATCAACCCGGCAGCTGTTTGGGCAGGATGTTTGATGTTAACCCAAAAGAGTCCGCTGAGGGGCAGGCAACCTGTCCTGTAACCAACAGGACAGATGAAAATCCACAGCAGTGACCAAATTACGTTTCTAGGGACTCATTAGCGAAATAAATTGCTATGAGGAGTTTTTGGTTAAACTACTTTGTACCGATGCTTTAAAACAAGATAAAATTTGCATCAAAACTTGTGTATCTGCAGCACAGAATCTTAGTTCAACCAGTTCTTAGCACAAGCAGGGCCTTTAAGAAAGTATCTTGGTATTGGTCCAGAAATAAGTCTATTCTGATTTGAGCTGATGAATGCACCAGCAGCCACAATTAAAGTGAAAAAAGCACATAAAATGTTAGGCTTGTGAACAACATTAATAAAATATATAGAAACACAGATTAATGAAGTCCAGGCCTTATTTAGCCCATAGACAATAAAGAAAATGCCAAAATCTTTACTTTTACACCAACCACTGGTTGGAAATAACATCACATCGGAGTTCTTGTTAGCGTTGTGGATACTGAAGAAGGCAGTTACCCTCAGGTCAGATTTATACTAGTTTGCCGATGCAAATCTTTTTGGAGTCATTCTGAAGGATGCAGGGTTAGTTCGAGCATTGCATTTTAGTGTCACAACATATGCTCAGAGCCTCGTGCTCATCCTTTGATGACAACATTAAACCACATCGACCTTGCCACACTCCTGGATGCAGAAAGTACCAACACCCACGTCAGACAGTCCCCAGAGCTGTTCAATCTGAAAGCCCCATCAACTCAGAGCCAAGAGCAAGTGAGGCCACAAACAATTGCATTTCTAGATAAGACCGCATGTAATTCAGAATAATTTTTTGTGGCTGGACTGAGACTTATATAGAGTAGGGTTGTTACTAAGATAATTACTACATTACGACATAATTACACAAGTTTTGAGTACAAAAGCTTCTGATCACAGCCATCTAACTCTGTTTATGGTTTGATCTCAACCACACTAAGGTTTTTGGATTGTATGATGTCCACAAATACCCACACAAACGCCTCCCAATGCAATCAAAGACTCCTTTATTATAATAATATGTTACAGACCTAAGGAAATGTTTGTGTGGGTATAAAAAATAAAATAAAAAAGGCCTGCCTGGTCTTTGTGAGGCTGTATTGCAAATACTACAAAATAGTGGGTTTCACACCTCGATTATAAAGGTGTGTGTAGTGGGTGCTGATGCAACATTGTGAAGGTGATGAAGCAATCCTCTTTTGGCTCATCGCAATCGATTTTAGTTTCTTAGTTTCTTCACCAATTGTTCAGAACAGCATCGACAGAAATGGACTCGGCACTGAGCCTTTACTGCACCGACCGCTGAAAGGTAAAAGCAATTTCTGTGTTTGGCTTAAAAGCAACAAACCAGAGCTGAAACAATCAAGAACAGTGCTACTGTGGAGTAGTCTGAAAGCAAGCCGTGCAAACTACAACTCCCACGCAGAAGTCATAGAGGTCTGCATGCTGTGAGAAGACCAAGGCATCTAGTCACAGAAATGAAATTGCAATTATTTTTCACTTTCTCCCCCCACACCCAGTTTACGTTTAAATCATTATTTATCTTTTACTTTTGTCACCCCACTGATTCTGTTTAAAGCTCAACTTCTATACTTCGGAAACATTCAAGCTGAAAGATAATATCATAATTACCAAAATACTTTCAATCCAAACACTTTCTCAAAAGCAAATCAAGACTTTTTAATTAACAGAATTCAGACCAAATACTTCACCAACAACTCAGTTTCACTATGACTCAGCCACTCCCTGCTTTGTTAGCGAGTTGCTAATGCTTAATATTTTGTTCAGTGGCTTTACAGTTTTAGCAACTGAGGTCTTATCTGTATTGTAGGCGCATGCTGCATGGCATGTCAGCATTGAAACAACTCCATTTTTAATGCAGTGTAGGTATCCCTCCATCAGAAGCAGAATGAAGTTTTGCTCATGTGTTCTATTAAACAAACACATTTTTTTTAATAATAAGCAGATGCTGAACAATCAACCTTTTTGAAACCAAGATTTGCAATAACAATTTTATTCAAAATGACGCAAAACAACTACAAGCTCATCAGTAAGCTCATGTTTACAGGGACGAGAAGCCAACCACAACTATCACCATCTGGTGGCCTTCAGACAAAATGCAGCTTCGCTTTTCCGACCTGGAAGCAACATCCATATTTAAAACCATCTATGGAATGAGAAATCAAGGATACTGCACAGTCATAGGGTAGCAGCTTGTCAGACACAAAGCATACCCTGTTTTCATGTCTTGTAGTCTAATGGGTGTGTAATTTACAAAACAGCCATTAAGGTTAAAATTAAAAAATTAAAGGAGGGGGAATAACAAATGTAACAACAACAACAACAAAAAAAAAAAAAAAAAAAAAAATTTAAAAAGTGATTTTTTGGGGGGGTTCACATCACTGTGTGTTTACTACATGCGGGACTATAGAACAACTCCAACAGATTTAGTCCCTAATGTAATGGCAAGCTGGGAATTTCAATCTTAACTGATAAAAATAAACAAAAGTAGTGATTCTGGCCGGTTGCACAGCTGTGTTTCTAATCTACTATTTATCTATAATAGGTAGGTCACCAAACTTTAATATCAGTTATCAATAGCCAAACGTATAGAAGTTAAAATTAAATATCCCCCCCCCCCCCAAAAAAAAAAAGGTATGAAGCTACATAGAATAGAATAGAATTCAACTTTATTGTCATTGCACATGCACAGGTACAGGGCAACGAAATGCAGTTTGCATCCATCCAGAAGTGCTTTAGTGATATAGATCTATTACAATATATATTAGCAATAATATAGATATGTGAGTATATTACAGAAATGGGTCTATTATGGTATGTTATAATGTACACGGTATGAAGTATGTTGTGAATATTCTATAACTATAAGTATGTACAGGCTGTAGTGAGTACAAGCTATGTACAGGCTATGAACAGGATATAAATATGAAAAACTATACAGAATATGAAATAAATAACTTTACAGAATGGGAACTATGCAAGTTGTAAACAGTTGTAGGATTAAAGATTATCGAATGTACAGAATGATTATTTACACAGAGCTATACAGTAGTGCAGTTAAGATAAGTGAGGGTGTAGATAGTTTCTACAGAGGCTATATAAAGTGCTAGTGGTTGTGAGTGGTGGTTCAGTCCATGTTATTATTGTGTTTGAGGGTACAGTTGTCCATTGTGGGTGTGTGTATGTTCAGTCCATGAGTTAACGTGGGTCAGATGTCAGGAGGCAGAGTTCAGGAGTCTGACAGCTGTGGGGAAGAAGCTGTTCCGGTACCTGGTGGTCTTAGTCCGGAAGCTCCTGTAGCGCCTCCCAGAGGGCAGGAGGGTGAAGAGTCCATGCGATGGGTGACTGGGGTCTTTGATGATTTTCCCAGCCCTTTTCAGACACCGCTTCCTGTAGATGTCTTTTATGGCAGGAAGTGGTGCTCCGGCGATGCGCTGGGCAGTTTTCACGACCCTCTGCAACCCCTTCCGGTCCGAGGCAGAGCAGTTCCCGTACCAGACTGTTATACAGTTGGTCAGGATGCTCTCGATGGTGCAGCGATAGAAGTTCACCAGGATGTCTGAGGACAGGTGGTTCTTCCTCAGAGTCCTCAAGAAGAAGAGGCGCTGGTGAGCCTTCTTGACCAGCTTGGAGCAGTTGGTCGTCCAGGTGAGATCCTCGGAGATGTGGACTCCCAGGAACTTGAAGCTGCTCACACGCTCCACAGCCGTCCCCTTAATGTGGATGGGTGGATGTGGGTCAGCATTCCTCCTGTAGTCCACGATGAGCTCCTTGGTCTTCTCGGTGTTAAGCAGCAGGTTGTTTCTGTCGCACCACTCAGCCAGACGATCCACCTCCTCCCTGTAGGCGGCCTCATCGTTGTCACTGATGAGGCCAATCACCGTGGTGTCATCTGCAAACTTAATGATGGTGTTGGAACCATCAGCAGGTCTGCAGTCGTGGGTGAAGAGGGAGTAGAGGAAAGGGCTCATCACACGGTGTTCATTGTGATGGTAGATGAGCAGTGGTTATCCAGCCGGACATGTTGGGGGCGGTTGGTCAGGAAGTCCAGTAACCATTTGCAGATGAGGGAACTGATGCCCAGGTCTGTCAGTTTCCTGATGAGTTGTGAGGGGTGGATTGTATTGAATGCTGAACTGAAGTCTATAAACAGCATTCTGGCGTAGGTGTTGTTGTTGTCCAGGTGTGAGAGGACAGAGTGCATTGCGATGGAGACTGCATCCTCTGTGCTCCTGTTCTGGCGGTATGCGAATTGGTGGGGGTCCAGGGTGGGGGGGAGACAGGATTTGAAGTGTGCTAGGACCAGTCGCTCTAAGCACTTAGTGATGATGGGGGTGAGTGCTACTGGGCGGTAATCATTGAGGCAAGATGGGTTGGAGTTTTTGGGTATCGGGACGATGGAGGTGGATTTGAAGCAGGCCTCCCAGGAATCTGTCTCCTTCCCCATCTTAAACAGAGGATCTTTGGCGTGTTAAGCAAATGTGTCAACCACTACCTCAAAATGTTCAATATTTATACGCCCGTCTGTGCAAGGCTTACACTTGTTGCAATGACACTCTTTGGAGAAATTCTCACTTATAAGAAACTACTTGTAGTGAAATGCCATGACTTCCTTTATTTAGAACAATAAGAAGCCCATCCAGTGTAAAGAGTGACGGTCTAGGCTCTGCTGCTCAGAGATAAGGCCAGGCTTCACCTTTCCTGATGGAAGAATAACTGAATGAATGAGAGGAGGGGGAAGACTGCAGCAAGAGAATTATGAAAGTGATATAAGGTAGGCAGAGCGTGAGTAGATGTTTTATGAAGAGCGAAATCAGTACTCTGCCAGGCATGCACTCATCCTCCTTCTGTTCTGTGCCCACAGAGGGCAAACTGAAAAAGGTGCAGTAATTTCCACTTTGCTATAGTGTTAATGACATAAAGGAGAGCTATGTCCTTGGAAGAGTAGAGATGCTTCTCTATAGCACAGGAAGGATTCATATTATCCTCAGTCATGAACATGAAAGTCAAATTAAAGTATGAATGCCACAGTAATAAGGCCATAAAAATCAAACAAGCCTGATTATGACTGACAGCAACATGTCATAAACAAACTAAGGTCCTCTGCTACAACAGGCTATATTTGTCAGGCCAATACAGACAAGTGCGCTCCTGTGAACTTACTTTGTAACGTCAACTGTGTTAATTCTATTGTTTACCTCGTGAACATTGTGACTGAAGATCAAACGACGACCATCGTGATCACACCGGAGATAGACAATCCTTCCCTGGTGCGGCATTTAGGGATGTGATAAGCCTTCAAACTCACTGATGTTCTCCTGAAACTAAACCTCTTAGATCATATTTCATTTTCTCACTGGTACCTGTAGCAATGTGGCCCCTTGTGGTTTTTACAGAATGCTATTTTTGGCCTGAACTTGGCCTTACATGTCAGACCTGAAGGTACAATACATCACAGCGAAGGTCATTTATAAACTGAGCAAATTATAAACATGGATGTCATGGCCGAAACCTGGCAGTCATCCATCATCCCTCACGCTGTACATACTGCTAATCAATGTCAGATGAGGAATCAAGTCACACGGGCTTAATATGGACACTGCCACAAGCAGCTATTGTATGTCTCAGAGGGTATTGTGTTCATTTCAATTCTGGTGTTATACCTGAACATCACAAAGCATTGTACAGAGATTAGTGCTGCACGGTGGATTAGAGAAAGATTAGGCGTTCTTTTAGGCTCGGAGAAAATTCTACTTCTTTAAGAGGGCTACAAAAAAGAACATCTTCACTATAGTATAAAATGCAAGATCTTTTATGGATTTATAGTTTGGGTAAAATAAAAGGTTGTTTCTTTATTGTTGTTTTTAACAAGATGTTCACCAGTGTTAGTTTCTGAATTATCTGAAAAAGTCAAAAAAACCAGGGTGTTGTGAAAAATGACTTCAGCCGAACTGCTCCACTACAGTACCACAAGTTTTATTCATCCGTCTTTCTATCCTATCTTATAAAGGCCGACTGCTCGCCTTGCCCTGCTAGAGACCTTGCGTTCCTCAGAGAGTGTAATCCTCTTGTTGCTGAGCAAATATTCAAATCTCTTCTCAATCTCTGAACAACAGACCCCTCTGGCACCTGTAAGGTATGGACATGCATACCTCACCTTACCTACAATACCATGCCTGCAATTATAAAAGTTGGATCTGATTTATCAACTGTAGGTTCATTTATTTAAAAAAAAAAAAAAAGGGAAAAAAAAGACCCAAGTTCAGTGTTATTTGCCCTTACAAATACTCCATATGAAACTCTTCAGGGTGTAAAACAGACCCGACTTTCACTGTCCTTTCTTTGAGTTTTAAAAACCTCTCAAAGAAACCTCACAAAGTAAATGTCAGATTACAGATAACGCTTTACACAGCGTAGCAAAAATAAGGAAAAGCCCACAAAGCTGACATTAGACACTGACATTTTTGCAGCGGTTTAACAGTACAGGGAGTCACGGTCTGTAATGTCCAGACTGCACTGCAGCACAACACAAGCGCACATTAAAGCAGGGAGACCACACACTGACTCAGACAGCAGGGTTCATACACCGATTAGATAAACTATGCAGACGGTCGCATCAGTTACTGCCAGTCAGTTATCCGTTCACAGTCTGTCTTCACTGATGTCCAGATTACAGCGAGCAGGTCGCTGTGAAAGGCACAGCAGCGGCTCGCTGAAGGTCAATGATGAGAAATGCTGATACTCAGACAGGGGTAAGACACCAGACAGCTAAGGCCCTGTCATTTCAAAACACCGTTTTAAAATTAAAATTGGGGTTAACACCACTGACGCCAAAAACAAAACAGTCAGCATGGTTACAACCATCATCTGAATTCTATACCTTATACTTTGCCCACTGAAGTCTGACGCTGACTGTAGGTAGTAAGACGGGAAGTCTGTACAGAAAAGGTAACACCAGTTCAATGGCACAAAATAATGTGCACTTATTTATACATCATCAATGATGCAACACTGCAGCAAACATGCCACTGCACACTTGACATGAAATTCAACATGAGCATTAAAAAATACTTTCAATATTTTTTTTGCCACTGTACAATTTTTTAATTAAATGTAGGGTTCACTGATCTGCAAACCACTGTACAGTGCAATGTCAAAGTCTTGAGTCACCCCTCGTTTCTCTGTGTTTCAATTTCAAGGAGAAAAAACACAAATTTTTAAGTGGTCTTGAGCAACAGTCCTCCAAGCTTCCTGAAGGTTATTCCAAGCTTTTCAGTGGACATTGGCTGCTTTTTCACTCAGTTTCAGTCCTCATACTTTACAACGACATTCTTGTTTAATGATACTTTAATACAGTAAAGCATACCTGGATCGAAAAATACACTGGAACAGTATCAGTCATGGATTGGCCTCCCCAGAGACCAGACTTCAACATTATTGTAGTGTGGAATCATCTTGACAGAACATAAAAAACAGCCAACATCCAAAAAAAGACCTTTGAATGTCCTTCACAAACCCTGGACAACTTTCCTGAAGACTGCTTAAAGAAAACAAAAAGAAAGGTGCCTGAGAAAATTCTGATGAAGAAGAGGTGGTCATAACAAAAACTGACTTTGTTTTTACCTTATATACATTGTATTTAAAATGAGGTTTTTCTGTTCAATAACTTTGACTCTCATCTTCCTAGCCAAATATAGTGGAATTAGTAGTGACTAAAGACTTTTGCACAACACTGTATATTTCGTAACATTTTCCAGAGTTACATTTGTAGTGAAAATGTTTGAAAATCAATTAATATATTTCTGTATTTGTATTGAACCTTTATTTTGAACATGTTAAAGTAGTACCATTTATTATATTCACCCAACCTACCAAAGCAGGTTCAATTAGCAATTGTGACAATCCAGGGATTTATAACTTGCTGTTATTCTGATAGTCTTATCGAAGACTACTGCAGAAAGATATTAAAACATGGTGCTCTGAAAAATGATTTAATTCATTTACGTTTCATTTTTTCTCCAATTTAATCCAAACTACACTTCAAAAGGATCAGTGTGAGACGAGTAAACCACTCCGTAGACCACAAAAAATGTTTGATAAGCTCAACACTGGGTAATTGACAGGATAAATGGTTGGGGTGATAAAGAACTTGGTGCAGGGGTTAAAAACAAACTAGAGGCAGGTGGGGTGCCCTCCGCCTGTGGGCCTGGGGCTCGGTTACTCTGGCTGTCGGTGGAGCTCATGGGCACGTCACTGCAACCCCCCCCTGGCGTCTGCTCCGCGGTTGCTGAGTGACCACTCATCTGTGACTCTCCTCAGCTCTTTCCCGGAGAGTGGCACGGTTGCCCCTCTGTTGGTCTGCCTTGGCCTCTTGTGCTCTGAGGGTCTCTGATGTCTGGAGCCTGGATCGCCTCCATACCTGCTTCATGCCCTGGAGGACGGGGCTATGGCTCCCTACACCCTCTAGCAGATCATTACATGAAGGAACCTTTTAAATACATGCGCACTCATGCTCACAGGTGTACACACAGGTGCTCCATTTGGTAAAGTAAATCCGTTGGGCATCTTTCTTGGCCTTTAGACAATAATTTTGATGGCAAAAGAACCAAACGGGACAGGCGGGGGAAAACAAACAAACAAACTAGAGTTGGCTCGGATTTAAGGCTATGGCGCATCCAATTGTGCTGAATTATGAAAGAAGAATGTGTTCCATACACCACAACTCAGATGAATTATTTAACCAGTAAAGAGACGTGGGTGTGCATTTGTGTGAAAGAAAGTGTTTGAGGTTTTATTTTGCTTCATGTTTTCAGTTTTAAAAGGCGATGTTTAGGAGCTGGGACACTAAAAGGCAGTTTATCTTTTCTCGGCTCCTGTCTAACAGCGTGGGAAATGTCAGAGCCTTCAGGCAGCCCTGTGGCAGGTGGAGGCACATTGCTATGCAGCATGCTCTGTATGTAAAGCACCACAACACTACAACACTGTACACCAGCAGCTTGAACTCGAGAGGTATTTAGTTCAGGCTCAAGTTAACCGATCAGCTAGGTCAACTTGACATTGGAAATTACATGCAAAATAAAATTGAGAAGAACAACATTTTCCTTTTCATTTCATGTTTCCCCCACAAAGTCATAATATTTAAAAAAGCCCAAGCAGACTTAATTTAGTCACAAGCAAACCACATAGGCCGTTTTCTGCCGCAGTGTTGAGTCTGCTTCACACGGGTAAACAAAAGTGTTTGGCTGATGTGAGTAGCTATCCGACTGGATCTGTATACTCCCTGGAATGGGACTCCTTCTCAGAATAGCCAATGGCAGATGCCTTCCCTCTGTTATTTGCAGCGAAGGGCAATAGAATCCACTCTCTTGCAATGCACTGTGGTTTGGACCTTAGTTCAGCAGAGAGCGCTTGAAATTTGGAGCAGAAAAATCAGTCAACTTTCAATTATAACTTCATGTGAGAACTCAGTTTTTAAAAAAGTTTTAAAGAAGTCCGACAACTGTGCAGCAAGCAGACTTTAGACATTAACACAGAACAGCAACATGTGCAAATGCATGCTACTGCACAACAGACCATTTAAATTTAGATTGTTAATAGTCTAAATTAACAAATTAATTAACTAAAATTAATTTTGCTTTATTTATTTTTTTAAACAGCTAAACAGCACTTAACTGAAAACCTAAGACCAGACTGTTTGCATCTTTGGTTGCAGAATGACTAAGTCAACATAATAAACAAGATCTCTTGAACATAGCCTTGGTTTTAGAAAAAATGCACAGTTCAGTTTTTTTTCCTGCTTTTCGGGGTTACTGCTGTAAGATGCAAACAAAAAACTCAAATACCTAACATGCCATGAAGTACATATCCATGTAAGTTTGTAAGTGCTCGAGCACTTTCATCAACCAGTTCAATAGCAACACCAAACAAAGAGGGGGCTCTCTCTGGAGCTTCATGCCAACCTCCCTCCAGTATGTTACAACGCATTGCATCAGTAATAGAAAGGAAAGAAGAAGGAACAAAAATAAAGGATGCAAACTTCAAAAGATTAATTAGCTTCTTATCCTGTCAAACACAATATTCTGTATTTGGCTAAACAGGACAAAAATGGTTAAGATGCCCGACTGATGCCGTTTGTAGAACTGAATGATGCTGTCAGGAGGGCTTTAGTTTATTTAAAATGCTTAACCCGTTTCTTGCAGGCAGGCAGTGATAAGGTGAAACACGAGTGCTGCTGAATAAAGAAGAAGTCTGGTAGAACTTTTAAGGTGAAAAAAGATAGTTTAAAATTAAATTATTCCAAATATGCTGGGCACTCAGAATAATTTACCTTACTTAAAGTGGACAGTGCATAATAAAGATCAATTAAATGGTCTTGCTGATCTTGTTAACAAAGTCCATATTTTTAAATCAGGCAATTTCAGTGTTGCTGTAGTCGTGTTTTTGCTGTGGCCATTTCTCATTATAAAGCAGCAGAGAACTGCATTTTGCTCCTGTTACACAGTCTTGTAAATAGTGCATCTAGTGTGTACCGTCAAACATTTAATTGGGAAGCCAAGTTCTGTCCTCCTCTGCTAAAAATAAGCAAGCACAGTCAAAACACTGCAATAAACTGAGGTGAAATCAAGGTTTTCAGAACGGAAAACAGTTGACCAACGACAAATAACACTTGAGCCTCCATCAAATCATCTGACCTCCAAGGAGCAGGATCCGGTGTGTATATCATGTCACCCTAGTTGTCACGTGCCGGTCAGGGACACACGACTCGAATCGAAAGTGAGCGCGGCTTCAGTGTCTCCAGGCACATGTTCTCAAAAATAGACAGGAAACCAGATTTACCGACCTGCGCATGTATGCCATCACCAACTAGTCAAGCGAGAGTATACTTCTATGCATGTCCGCAGTCATAATACACACAGTGAAGAATCTTGTTTATTATGACCAATTCTTTGACTACATATAAAATATGACTACAATCGCACCCGATGTTCCTAAACTATATGCATCATCATAAAACTGATGACACATATAATCTTAAAGTGCCCAAGGGAACTAGGAGAGAAGGCTGTAGAGATACAACCTGAAAAACAAGCATCAGATCTTTGCTGCCATAACCACCATAAAGGTTTTCATAACAGTAGCAGGTTTGTAGTTTTTCTAGAAGAGAGCAGTTAAAATGGCAACAACTGTATCTGACTGGAAAAGTCTCAGCCCAATTAACCACTGGTATAATTAAAATTCACAATCCTAATGAACAGTCTAAAGCAGGCCAATATATAGATCTGTATCACTATTGAACTTACTCATGGACAAACCTACAGGAGACTGAGGTGTGAGAAACTTGCTAAAGAAAGTTGTAGCATGCCCGGAGCACCTGCTCAAACCACAGATGCTTCTTGCTGATAGCCGTTGATGCAGGCATAGCTGCTATGGGCAAGAATAGATTGCCTTACTCAACAGCCCTGCAGTGCAGGGTGTGGTGGCTGAGAAAATTAATACCCCAACTAAAATGTCCTGCTGTTAATGTTCTATATCGTGACTGTGTTTCCGGGAGCCAGATTAGGTATCACGCTGTTGGAGGAGATGGCAGTGCGGATTCCCCTGGTCACCTTAATACTGGAGTAATTCAAGACTATTTTAATCAGCACAGCAGTAGCTCCAAACTTTAGTGGTTTATATGTTTGCCTCACAAGTGAAAGATCTCAGGTTTGATCCCACGAGGAGACAAAACCCTTTGGGGTGTGTCAGAAAGGGCATCTGGTGTTTTAAAAAAAACAAAACCAACATGTGGAGCTACCCGCTGTGGAGACCTCTTCTTAATAAGGGAGCAACTAAAAGTAGTTTCATTTTTAATCAGCAGAGTATGAGAAGGTTTAGAGCCTGGGTGCAACCCTCTGAGATACTCAGCAGACATATAGATGCAAGAAATAACCTCTTAGTAAAACCTCTTTAACAATTGAAAAAAAAAATAAAAATAATTGTAAGAAAACATTTTGTGAGCAACAAAGCAGAAAGTCCAAGCTTAAAATGCGTTCATACTGCCAGGTTATACTAAACCACAGAGACCATAAGAAACCCCTGCTATGCCATTCACTGACAGCTGTCACATATGCAGCATAGTCCACGTGGCATGTGCTCTACATGCAGCAGTGTAAGCAAGAACCGGCCTTGTGGGACCTCTCCATTTAGTTCTTACTCCAAAGTAAACGACATGGAAGCTCAAGATTCTTTTCAGACATACGTGTGTATGTTAAACCAACGAAATAGTAAAACAAAAGCATTCTTAAACAAAGCACATATGCTTTGGTATTTCCATTGCCGAGTCTGCTGCATAAACAGTGATGAAGATAGAAGTAGGGCTGTTCGATATAATGATATATATCGGATGACGATATAAAAAGCCCAAGATAGAAGAGTTTCATCCTTTGACTTTACCTCTTCGATCATTTTTGCAGTTTTCTTGCTTAATGCTTGAAAGCCAAGTGTACCATATTTGAAACACGAGTTCTAGACTTCTACATCTTTGTTATTTTGTTTCTCCTGAAAAACCTAAATAAAACTGCACAATACAATTTTAAACAATAAACTGCAAATAAATGATGATGTGGCAGATATAATTCAGATTTGGAAAAATGGCTAATCAACTTTTCTTTACCTTTATTTTTTATTTATTTTTTTTTAGCAGTTTTATTGTATTTTATTTTGTTCCATTTAATTTGCTGAGCTATTTGGATTTTTACACGCCGCTACTATACTACATTCACCATAGAATGGGTTTTATTGTATTGACATTTTTAGTCAGCATGAAAACTGCAGGCTATATTCATACATAGTAATTAGAGATAATAAAACACTTTGCTGTAAAACAAAGTGCAATGAAGGTTTGAACTCTGCTTTGTTTACCCATCCTGTTCCTGTTTAAACTGAAGAAACTGCCTGTTGTGACATACCACAGTTTATCCTTTTAACCTATGATACAGGCCATTACATAAAAGGCACAAATCTTAACAGACATTTCGTTTTAAAAAAATCGAATCAACAAAGCAGCTTGCTTTGTTCTGGAAGAAAACCCAAGAAAAAGAAAAGGACAAGCCGACCCTCCCCAGTGACTGTCACATCTATTCTCATTTCTATTTCAGTCCATATTTCACAACCTCTCTCCTCACCATCAGAGTCCTCTTCAGACTTTTGTGGCAGATCCAGTGGTGACATTTTTGACTAATCTATCTATAACTCCAATCACAGCACCCAGATAATTGGCGAAAGGTCACCAGGACAATTATGGCTCAATAAAAACATCTGCTGTCACTGCTCTAATATTTAAGTTCCCCACCAAATCAGATTCTTTAAATGGAGCGTGAGTACAATGTTGCTGAGTACAATAAGAAAGCTTTCCAGCTAATGAAGTTGATTTTAAGTAACATTTTAAGGGAAAAAAATAAAACCAACAAAAGAAACCTAACAAACCACACATTCCTTCTTATCGACAATTTAAAAAAAAAAAAGTTTGACAAAATACAACTACTACATTACTGCCTGTATTAGTCGCTTCATTGCAAAATTGTGAAAACGAAACCAACCCTCAACTGTGTTATAGACTTTGAATTGTACTTTTGTGCATTTAATCTGACAATAAGGTGGTCTTAAAGTTTTTTTGTTTTCAGTTGGGAAGCTGATTTCTGGCAATCTGATTTCATTAATTTCCAATCACATTAAATTATCACACCGATTCCAGTGAGCACATGAGTCAAAGTAAAGTTTCAACGCGAGCAGTGTTACCATTACAGGCAACTTAACTAATGCCGTAATTAAGTAGTAACGTAATTTTATGGCTTCAACCAACAATACTGATTTCTACATTAAAATAAAAAAAACAAAAACAAAAAAATGCAAACGTATTTGCCAATTAACAAAAAAGAAAAGAAAAAACAAATGTCATAGAAGGCAGGATCAGTTGCTCTATAGCCTATCATAAGTCAACAGCTGAAGACACTTTTGTTTTAAGGTTTTCCATTTAATCAATACTTTATCCAAAAACTTCCCCTAAAAATAGGCTCGTAGTTTACGGCCTTTTTAAGGCTATAAGCTGGTGTCCGTCCCCTGCCATGGGTGGAGCTGGGGCACGCGAAGCTTGTATCAGTGCATAGTGAGATGACAAAAGGACAAATTTGTATTTACATTTGCCATTTTTAAACTAGTCATATCACTACCAATCAACGTACTGTGGAAAAAGAAAGAAGAAATGTTAAAAAAGGGGAAAAAGGAGTGGGGGGGTTAGGTCAAGATTTTTAATTTATCTGTAGCATGTAACAAAAACAAGTCTATTACGTTTACAATTTGTCAGAAAAACATTCGCTTAACTCAGTTATAACCCTGTCAATGCAAACTATTACTAGAGTAGTAACGAACGAAAGCAACACAGCAGCTTAATTTTTTTGATTTGCCGTTTTCTATAAACAGGCAGCTATAAAAGCAACACCAACCAAGGTGAAAAGGGGTAAGCGTGTTCGATGACCTCTGGCATTTCCGGATCGGCCAAACCCAAACTCTGCGACTGGCTGAATATGTACAACACTCACCCGTCTACGATAGAAAGGCAAACCCTGAGCAATGATGTTGATGCTGAATATCTTGAGTACTTTCTGAGGAGGTAGTGATTCCGTGGCGATGTCTTTAGAATCAGCCGGGTTGAGTGCCTGGCTCTCTGGCGGGACGTGTAGAGTCTTCTCTTTGTTACAGGAAACATTCGGCATCTTTCTCTGAGCGCCGGATGACGAGAAACGGGGAATAGGGCAATGCCGCAGCATTGCAAGAAACAAGAAACAGAAAAGGAAAGAAAGATGTCTAACGTATCATTTCCCACTAAGGGGCTCTGAAAACCGACCAACTTGCAAGTAGATACTTTTTCTTACACCACTGCTGGATCTCCCTCGGATCTCTCGAACATTGTGCAGCAGATGTGTTAAAACTGCACTTGTCGAGGTCCTACCTACTCAGAGCTCATGCTGACTGGCACCCTTTAAAATATCTCCGGGGTGTGAGGTCACTGTTGCGCCCAAGCCAGGCAGAGCAGCTGCTGTCGGGGCCTGAAAAGAGGATGGACCCAGCAGCCTCTCCCCCCTCAGACAGGCACCGTGGAATCTGCTCTCATGACCCCTCTGTGGTGGAATGTGTACCAAGAGTCGTCTGTTGCAGCACGTGTATCCAGGGAACTTCCTCATTGTAGTCATTCTCTGAGCCCCTCCTGGTCCTCCTACCTCTGTGGCCTACATCATCATTTAGCCCATTTAACTTGAACACACAAAATTGTCAGCATACGACAAAAAAACATATCTTTATTGGAATCAGATGTCAACATGCCTGTGGAAGGAAGGATTTGTTTTACACCAACCTTCTCTGGTTCATCCCTGAACCGTGATGTTAGGGAATGTCAGTAACTTTGTCAGCAAAGAGGCTGAGGATATTTCAGGAGGCGACACAGCTGTCCAACGTCAGTATGTGTGACACATGCATTTAAACAAGAATTCACTTAATCAGTGAGGGATGCACTTTGAAGTCTAGTGCATGTGTTTTCACATGAAGCTATGAAAGCGAAGCAGCAGCAGGATGCGATGGTTTTTAATTAAACCGTGCACCACACGAACACAGTGTCAGAGATGTAAAGGAATAGTGATGTGAAGGTCCAAATGGCAGAACGAGAGAAGGGGCAGAGAAAATGGATATGTACATTCTCTACGTACGCTTTTATGCCAACTTACAAAAAAGAAAATTAATATGCAGCAGAAAAAACCTTTCATAATTGGCAGCGAATACAAATGAATCTCCAGTTCGAGTGAGTGGCAAAACACAACTATCCCTCTGTGCATTTAAATGCCCGAGCACATGGTAACAAAAGACCTACAGGGCTTAACCTCCCTTCTATTCTCACATCCACTATTGTTTGAGGAGGATTACAGGGCCTGAGCATCCGACAGTACGCCGAGGACCCCGACACACCACTCTGACAGTCAGCCGCTGGACGCCATTGAGTGTTGTAGGCAGACCAACACCCATGGCTTTTAACAGTATGTTTAGCACAGTTGGAACAAGCAACTGAACCTGCTGGACTAACAATGGCGACCACATTCAATAGATTCAAGGTTTCGTTAATATATAAAATAAATTTTTAAAAAACGCTATTTTTTTTCTATAGGTCAACTGATCACAACTAGGAACCCCAGGAATAAGACCGATCACCAGCCTCCAGTTGGTGCATCATCCTCCAGCCTGTCACTCACTCCTTAAACACTTGAGGCAAGAAATGGTGCCTGTTGTCAACCAAAAACCATGGTCATCCAACACAAACTTGCATTTCTAGGTGGCGTCAGCTCTGGAGCTACAGCCAAATAGATGTTGGAGAAGGTCTGGACATCAAGAAAAACAAAGCAAGCACTCTATAAAGCTGTGGTGCTTCCTATACACATCTGACAGTGAGATCTGGGCAAGCCTAGAGGACTGAGGTCTTCCACTAACAATCACTCAGGCTGATCATGATCATCAGATGATTGCAACAAGTTTCCAATCAAGAGATCCTGTCCAGAGGATGTATCATCACAGTGGAAACAGGAAATTGTCTAAGCTCTTCGGAACAACTGGTTTTCAGCGAAAAGTATAATGGCTAACAAGGCAGATGAATGACAACCTCCAACACGTCAACAACTGAAAGTACCAGTAGACTGCAAATGGAGACAAATCCCAATAAAATCTGTCTCTTCAGTTATGCAGGTTGCAGCCCGTGCAGAGAAACAAAGACTTGTTTTTTATGTTGTTCTCAAAAGTCAAAGAGAGACTAGGTGAATACTCAAATTGAGGAAATGTGATGTAAAATAAACAACAAAATAAAAATGTAAAAAAAAAAAAAAAAAAAAAAATCTGCTATACTCCAAAACAACTAATGTTGCCTGTTAAAAGCTCAGTCAATTGTTTGTTGGCACAAGGCATCCAAGTTCAGCTTGGTGTGCCAAGACACGGGCGCACCAATCCTCTGAGACAAGAGATGCAGAGTGTCGCCTTACACATATGCACAAAATAAAATTGTCTGATGACTATTGACTACTCTGAAAAGATGGATGCCCCATTCCTCCACTTATCCGAAACGATGAACGGGACCATTTAGTTTTCCCATAGAGAAAATAACCACTACTATTAGTCCACATCCAATGTGTCCTAACCAGTGAGGCACCAGTGAGTGGCCGCTTTTTTCTGATATGGTTCAGGCCTTGTAGGTTACTTGAGCTTTCAGACTAATCTTAGGTCAACAAGCTATGTGAAAGACACGCTATTCCAGTCTGCTACAACATGATCACCCCAAAGTAAGTTGTTAAACTGCAAGTCATGCAGGTGTTGTTTTTTGCTTGTTCTTCTTTCATTATAGAACAATTTCACATAATCCAAAAACCCTGAACATTATCAATAAATATCAATTTGCTTTGTCCACGACCAAGAAACCTAAAGATTATCCTTCCAGTGAAAAATGTATTTTAAGTTCCCAGTTTGCTATGGGGTGGAAAGTGGCCTGGGGTTATGCACCATCATAAAAGGGCAAAAAATATCCCTGGCACAAAGTAGACAGGAACATGCATCCCACAAGCTTAAAAATAATCAAGAGTTAGCCAAACAGGAACAATTAAAAGAAACCTCATACCATTCTAATAGATACCGACAATATGTCATGGCCTATTATTGTATTATTACATTTATCTCTCCTTTTTTCTTTTTTTTTAAAATTACTTTGCCTCACTGTTACTAATGGGTCAGAGGGGTTGCAATCCCTGAAAAGACTACTGGAGGCCAGAGGACAAGAATGTTTGGCTTGGAGTAACTCAACATCATTACACGGGTCACTCCCAGCTTTTCAAAGTGACTGATGTGACGGGATAAAAACTTGGGTTGTGTGTGAGGGGCAAAGAGTGGGAGTGCCAGGTCATTATTTTCTTTATTTTCAACTGCTCCTGGAAAAGGAGCCAAGCAATGACATGGTCCAAGGAACCCCTTCAGATTCATGAGTAGTACTCATTGGTCCGGCTATTAAACTGGTTCGGGCCGAGCATAAATTCTGCTTAAATGCTGCCAAACTACCTTCATAGCCCATCACAGCAGTTTTGGAGAACTTGAGGTGATTGTGAAAAGTAAATCTCTACAGACTCAGATGAAATATAGATGAAATATATTTATACTGTGTGACAATGACAGAAAACCCATCAGCCTTAAATCAGTTAAACGATAATAATATCAAGGTATTCCAAAACTATAATATATAATGAAGTGGAAAAAGGCAGCACTCTGCTATTATCTTTAAACACCTCCATGGTACATATAAATGATTAAAGTGAAAGTTTCTGGAGGGGGGACTACATCACTCTTTCTGCTCCTCTGCATCGGCAATCTGAGCTGAGCCGCCGAAAGCCAACCACCACCTGGATTGTGTATGAACATGACCCCTCACACCACTGCCTCCCTCTGGTGTGAAGGTCTGGGACAAATATGCTGCACTGAAAAAGCTACATCTAAAATCTTTTGTGATACAACGCACTGCTTACATGATCTTCAACTAAGAACTGGATTTTGTAGGTGCTTGTTTCAACCCTGCAGTACACTAGTACACTATACTATACATGATCTGATATTTGCTATGCTGTTTGTGCTGCACTGAGTAAGCCACTTCATATTCTGTTTTTCCTTTCTTGATTTTTGATTATTTTATTTTGTCGTTTATTAAAAATTTCCATTACTAGTGATTTTAATATCAGATATTCATTGTTTATTTTATTGAGCTACACAGCAATATATATATTTTGGTTAAGCCGGTTACTTAATATTTGTTTTGTTACTTGAACTTTCAGGAATACCCTTGACTTTGGGATAAACCGTATAAACACCCCTCAATAAGAGAGGGGTGAATAAAAATGAAAGTTAAATTCTCTTAATGAGCTGCAAGAATGAAAGTGTTAGTTAATGGGAAGCAACTGAGAGTTTTATATTGCTGAAACAGTGACTTGCTGTGGTAGGTTTGGGTATGTTCAAATAGGGGCTCAAGAAAGCCCAGGTTAAAAAACAAAAACAAAACAGAAGTCCAGCTCGCAAAAAGACCTGCATGAAGAAAATGAGAATACATAACCTGGAAGTTATATGCAGAGTAACCCCAAAACAAGAATCAGCTGAAGGTGGCTGTAATGAATGCCAGGAATGCTTCAGAAAGGCGCAACGTGAGAATTGGTTAATTATCAGAGCAGGAGTTAACTACCTTAATTAGCCAAACTAAACTATTTTTGAAATAGAGTTATCTGTGTTATTTGTGTAGACACACACACACACACACACACACACACACACGCACACACAAAAAGAACAATTCAGCAGGCCAGTGGAGGTGTATTAGTTTATAATGAGGGCCTCTGTGAAAGTAAATTGTCATCAATATATATCAGTAATGACTCAAACTAGTTGCTTTCATGTGGGAGGCTGAGAACACTGGTCCTTTGTGGCTCATTCCTGCCTGTGTGATAAGGCCAGTGTGTGGGAGATGCCACCTACATCTGCCTTCTCTTTGGAAATATATTTAATTGGTGGCAGCGAGTGTGTGTGTGTGTGTGTGTGTGTGTGTGTGTGTGTGTGTGTGTGTGTGTGTGTTATAAATTGTGTCCAAGTTTGCTAAGAAGTTATTAGTCATTCCATCTAAGACAATATAAAAACTTTGCTTGTGTACAGAGCCGACTGCAGTTTAATGCACATTATGAATTTAAGCATTCGTCATCGTGTTATTCATAAATACAGATTTAAATAAGTTCTTATGGAAACGGGGATACCGTGAGAAATATTTCGACCTGACTGGAGTCAATGCCACCAAAGTCATGAGCAGACGCAGCTCCTAATATGTCCTTTTGTAATTACTCACAAAGATAAAGAAAATCCAATTATGGGGTTTCTGAAAGAGTTTGCTCGACTTTCATTAATCTCTGTATCATCCATTGTAGCTGAGATATTATTCCTTTTTTTCTTCTGATAGCTTCTCAGATTTTCAAACAAGTTCCCCACCCACCTTTATCCTCAGATGTAAATTTATGCAGATTTCATCCAACTTATTACCCAGACAGCTGGACTGTGGTCAGGATAACGTACAGTAGTTTCTTTTTTCTCCCCCCCCCCCTCCCCTTTTTTATTTTTTTAAGTTAAGGCAAAATTATTTAACGGACCTGCACATAGCGGCACTGACAGTTTATTTCCATCTTCTTTGAATCCAAATAATTCAATACTTTATTCTATCACAGTGGAGGTCGGTACCCTCTCCCCTTATCGCACCTTCCTGTTTTGCCTTATTGTGGCTCTGCAGATCCACTTGCCACCAAAGGTCTCTGATGAGTCATGATGAGACATCTAATCCTGTAAGATCACATAATGCCTTATTCATGAGTGATATATTAAAATTAATTCTAAGACGGACAGGCAGCAGTGTACTGTAGTGAGAACAAAATGGGTATATTATGTTCCTGCTTATTTAAAAACTGTTTAAAAGTGTAATTAAGATGCAATTTAACTGGATTTTGCAATGTGCTTTCCCATTTGAATTGTACTCTTAAAATACCGTAAAACATTTAATGTTTGTTTTTGTGATGCTGATTTGCATCAAAGGGTTTCAAATTCAAGAGTTACAGTAGTAGATATAATAGATCATTCTGCAGAGAAAGGAAACAGTAAAACAAACCATTTTTATTTGCACCTTGACCTTTTACCTGTTAAAAACTATTGTAATAAACCTGTAGTGCCAAATTAAAATATCCTTAAACTAGAGCTGGGCGATAGAACGATAACGATATGTATCGCGATATAACTTTTACTCGATAGAGAAATTAAGCTATCGCGATAGACCTCGCCGCTCTTGTCCTCTTTTTTTTTTTTTTTAAAGGTCAGCCAATCCAAATTAAGTAGCGCAGAGCCGAACCAATCACAGCCGCAGCGTCACGTCGCGTGACTTGTTACGTACAGCACAAGTGCCAAGCCGCACGTGTGTTTGTTTGGGAAGCAGCCAGCGGGTAATGGAGGAAATGAGTGTGCCGACTAGAAAAATCAACCGAGCGTGACCGAAGAGAAAACAGATGATGG
This sequence comes from Diplotaxodon limnothrissa, assembly GCF_057381915.1. Lineage (NCBI taxonomy): Eukaryota > Metazoa > Chordata > Actinopteri > Cichliformes > Cichlidae > Diplotaxodon > Diplotaxodon limnothrissa. Next base: position 16,912,267 of record NC_140601.1, on the reverse strand, counting down.
TTCCAATGCCGGAGAGATTGTCGAACGGAAGAGCCATAGAAGTTCCGTAGTGTGAAGGTATTTCGGCTATTTCAAGTCTGACAAAAAACAGAGTAGCGTGCACTGTAAATTGTGCCGAAAGCAAGTCTGGAAATACAATAAACTGGTGCATGCGTCACACTGTGCGCCACGTTATTGTTTCGGTGAAATGAATTTCTACAATACTGTTACTGTTAATTCTACTCTCTGCAGTGTTTAAATGCTTACATATACACACAGTTACTGTCCCTCCACACTTACGACTCGGTTCTGCTTCTATGCCGCAGCTTTGTTTACTTTTTCCCACCGAGGCTTCTAGACTTCTGATTGGCCAACATTTCTGCACGGTTAGGAATCTAGCGCCACCTGCTGCTTTGGCATGTTCATAGCAGCATTTTCCTTCATTTCTGCCTTTATGTGTAGACGGGATTATTTTTTAAAACGAAAACGGAAAATCTCCGTTTTCAAAAATACCCGTGTACGTGTGGACGTAGCCTCAGTCTCTGACTGGAAGCGCTAATTCGTCATTCGGCTTTTGTCAGACTAAAGTAACTGTTAAAACTGTTTGAAAAGCTAAGCTATACAACAAGGAGAGATTGAGAATTTCCTTTTAGTTCTCAGTTTATTTGATACTGACAAAAGTTAGTTTTGTCTGTTCTTCTGTAAAACAAACTAAGATTTATTTTTAGAATTAATATTTTGTTTCTAAGTGGAATTGACAATTTAGTCTGTTTCGTTTGTTCTATTTTGAAACTTAAACGCTTTAGCGGCTGCCTTTTGTGTAGTTTGCAATATTTGCCTTTATTTATCTGAAAAAGTCTCATGTTCCTTAAGTACATCTACCCTGTTGAACTTATTATGGGAAATAAATATTTAAATAAAAACAAGCTGCTGATTATTTCACATTTTACTTGTGAGCAACGGCACATTTAAATCTTACAAATATAGTTATTTGGCTTATATCGTGATAGATATCGTTATCGCCTGAAATGAAAAAAACATATCGTGATATGAAAAAATCTCATATCGCCCAGCTCTACCTTAAACATTTATTTTTATAAACCGCCTTCCCATCGACTAATTTATATGAGACATTGTACTGAGATACACCTGCTACAGCCAAGCGGGATCATGTTACCCCAACACCATATATTCATTTAAGTTATTTAATACATGAACATATGTTCTGCATGCCCTTTTAGTTCACATACCTTTGAACAGGAAGGAGTGTGTTTAAAATGTAAATCTGAGTTACGTTTTCAGTTGAATCCAGACCATCTTTGCTCTTTAGACCTTCAGCAATCTTAATGCGCAGCCAGTATCTAGATTCATAAGGCTCTTGATGTATTTAGAAGGTCAACTGATGAGCATGACCCGAAGTCTCACCTCGTTCGCACAAGATCACAAGATGGGAGTGTTGAGTAAGAGGAGAGGGTGAAGATTCTCATTTGGGCGACTTGAGCCTACGGCACCTGGGAACACAATCTGTGCACACAGGACATTCCGGGACATGCAGAGTGCGGAATATTTTTCAAGTTTAGAATTTTACAGAGCTGCTTGAACTTTCATACATCTATATATATTATATATTTTTAAGTTTGCAAACTTTAGCAACATGACCCAACCACACACGTGCTGATCTTCCACTGTTGACACACATGTATCATCAGAACTGCACATTTTCTATCCGAACTACAGGAACAAACCATGCTGTCATGTAATATCAGGTTGTCAAGCTCTAATCAAGCACATTAACTCTGGTTCTCCAACGTGGTAAAATAATTCTAAGCTTTAAATGAACGAACATCACAGATTGCAAATATATATTCTCCTATAGTTCGTAAATAGTCCAAATTAACAGATTTATATTTCAAGTGAAATATTTGTCTCCATGGAGTCTTTAAAACCAACCTGAATTATTTTAAGAATGAATGACTCAGTAAATAGACACGGACGGGCTGCTGGTCACTTTAAATAAGAGAATAAATTCAAATATAGCTCAAGCAGCAATGAGGGGGCCGAGTAGTGCATCAGCACAAAGTCGCCATGGTAACTTGATGTGATCAACTTCAAAAAGCGTGGGTGTGAAGACTGAGACGGAAGGAAACATTTTTGCTCGTAGGTGCACCTGCAGCTCTCGAATTTTTGGAGACTAACTCAGAAAGGGGTGAAGTAGTGAGGCAGTTTATGAGAGATAGTATCACTTTGTGTTTGCTGGCTCTACAGCAGAGAGATGGAGAAATGAACACCTAAAAAGCATCTGGTAGATTTGGTCTTTATATCCTAACTTTGGTGACTATTAGGGTAACGTGTAAATTAGCTGCAGTACCCATAGAGATCAAAAGTTCAAGTCAAGATCCAATGCCTTTGTCTACTGACTACTCAACTGCTATCCATCCTCTTTCTCAGCTCCTCATCATATTTAAAGGTTTACAGCTTACCCACATGGCTCAAAATTGTGCTCATGTTTACAACTAATGCCAATCACCAGTTAACTTAGTATGCATGTAAGTGGACTGCAGGACCCCCCCCCCCCAAAGCCTTTCCGTACGCAATCTCTACACAAAAAGACCAGGGTTTGGTCTTCCTGTATGGAAACAGTGGACCACACCAGACGCATAAATTCTGTCTGTGGTTTCTACTCACCTAATCTTAATGCAGTTGTACATAGCAGCTGTGCAATTTCTTAGGCATTTATTTTTCTTCTTTGCTAAACTATGCTCCATTTTACAGCTGCATATAAACGTAACCTAATATAAATACAGTGCCATCGTAGCTCAAACCGCGCTGCAGTACTGACTACATAAATGATAAGTACCATTTTTTCAGCTTTCTGAAATTATTACTCTGACTCTTCAGATGTGGTCCTAACTCTGCACCTCTGACATCCTGAATTATGCTCTAGAACAGCTGTGACACAGCTTCAGCTCCTGGATCAAACCGTGAAACCACCTGCTGCTAACTTCTCATGCTGCTAACTCTCCAGAATCTCAGTCTTCCTATTGTAATTTAGTTCATCATCGCTTTATGTTTGAGTGTCATCACAATTGATGGGAGCAGGAGACAGATGGGCTGGGGCTGCAGCTGTAGTGACGCTGCATCAGTCTACTGCCGTAAACAAAGCCAAGTATAAAAGTGAAGCTCTAGATTTACTGGTCGATATACGTCCCTATCCTCACCTATGGTCCCGACTTCTTTTGTCAGTGTCTAAAAGAACGAGGTCGATACAAGTGGAGGAGGAAATGAGCTTTCTCTAAAAGCAGGGGTGGGGAAGTCCAGGCCTCAAGGACCAGTGTCCTGCATGTTTTAGATATCACCCTGGGTCAACACACCTGAATTAAATGATTAGTTCATAGGAGCTAGGAGCTTCAAGGAGCTTATTTAGCCATTTAAATCAGCTGTGTTGGATCAAAGACGCATCTAAAACCTGCAGGACACCGGCCCTTGAGGCCTGTAAGTCCCCCAGCCCTGCTCTAAAGGGTTGCTGCCTTCTCCCTCAAGAGACAGGGTGAGGAGCTCAGCCATCCGGGCATAGAGTAGTACTGCTGCTACTGCACAATGAAAGAAAGCAAGAATGGCTCCTGGGTAAGGTGTTTAGGGCATATCCCACCGCAGACCCAGGATATGCTGGAGAGATTACATCTCTGGGAATGCCTCTGTGTTCCCCTGGATAAGCTGGAGGAGGTAGGAGGTCTGGGCATCCTTGCTTAGCCTGTTGCCTGCCCCTGCGACCCATGCCCTGGAAAGCAAAATAAATTTTCTGCAGAATCGCAACCCGGGCAATGAGCATTTACATTAGACAACAAGTTCACATATTTTCACAATGTGCTCAGTGCGAAACAAAGGTGAATGGACTGGTAGGAATAGTCTTAAAGCACCGGAACCAGTTCTATCCCTGTATCACAGTGGCTCTGCTTTCAAACCTAAGCTAATGTGGTTATTTTTACAACCCAGCTCCTTTCTTTGTGTTCTGCATTTACATCTTTGTTCCTCCTACCCACCTTGTTATTTTACCACATATATCATGACGTGTTTCTATTTTACTCCTCTGATCACATCAGTTTTTTAATATTGTATCCACAGAGTTCTGAAATTAAGTTTTCATGGTTTTTTTTGAGGGTGGGGGGTTGCTCCTCGGGTATCAAATAAAACTAAATTCAGCTCAGTAACAATACACGTGTGACTGTGATGAATGACTTACACAAGCTTCTTCTTCTGAGCTTCACCTTCTCACTTGAACTAATGATAAATGTCAAAGCAGTCCTCCTGCACCACCTCCTAATTCCAAGCATACAGCATCCACAGCTGAAATAAATGTGTTCATCAACATCAAAGCCAGCTGGCCCACTACACTGACTGAGACCCTGAAAAACATATCTGACAGCTGTGTCAGATGGTGAGAGGCACAGGGGGAGCAAATTCAGGCTAATGGCTATATTTAAGATAATATAAGCAAGGACAAAATCAGCATCAAAGCCTCTCACACTAAACCTCACACAACACCGACTCTCTGGTATGACACACAGGAAACAATGCCACATGCTCTTCAACATCTATACTAAAACTTCTTGAAAGTATTGCTCAAAGAGATTTTAGAGAGCAAAACAGCAAAGACTGCAGAGCTATTGAAAAATCCATAACTTCAGTCACTGCTGAGATGAGAACTTTCCTCTTAAGTCCTCCACATTGCTCCAAGAGTATATTAAAAAAGGAAGGAATAATCTGACAAAATAGTAAAAAACGTTGGACAGCCAATGGAAATTATAAGTCAAAGTTAAAACAAACATAAGGGAGATTTGTGGTAGAAGTTTAATTTCCGGGGTGGGGGGATATGTATTTTCATGACCCCGTGATATTAAAGTTAAATTAGATAATGGATAAAATAAGTGGCCAATGAAATCTCAGGATGTCTGCCAAAACGGGACTAAGAACTTGACAAATATTGGATTAAGATGCTCAAAATTTAAATATACACAACAAATATGTGCAAAGTGAAAATATGTTGTTAGTATCTGCCATGTACAGAGACTGTTAAACAATGACATTTGGATGGAGACCTAAACACTTACTAAGCCTTTGGTACTAAAAGTTGTCAGCCACAGATTTACTACTTTGCTCGTTCCATCCAAATTGCTAAACAAAAATATGATTGTCACGCTGAGCCTCTCGAAAACTTCCCAACCAGCTCGATTTCTGGCTTTTAAATATAGGTGCTGTGAAGGCCACACTGAAAGACTCATCACTGAAACTGGACACCAGCGTTACTGTTGAAGCACTGGTGCATCAGAGCCTTTTGAATTAGTTTTAGAACATCAAGCGCTGCCTCGCTTCCAGCTACAATCATTACACATCATGTCAGACATCAATCAGTGAGGCATGAAGGCGCTTTTACCAGCTCCTAAAACAGCGCCTGGATATTGCACATATGAATGAAATACTGTCTCCGGGAGCAGGCTGTGGGCGTGTGTAGTACGCGGTTATTATTTTACTGCAAAAGCCAGTACAAAATGTTCCTGGAGTAGAGCTAAAGCAGAGAAAGGAAATTGTGCTTTCTTTTAATATTTATGCTCAGGATTAACCTGTCATGACAAAATTAGTATGCATGTGTGACACAGGGGAGAAAAAAAATACCATGAAAAGTCTCAGTAAAGTATCAAACTGTATCAAGCAAAGACTAGTACACTAGTAAATACGCATCTCCAGTATGAGCATTTTATCTAAGTCACAACAGAAAGAATCAGCGACTTTGCTCTTTTTAAACAGTTCTTCTCCACATATTTCAGGAGAGTCTTCACATCAGTTTCCTCAAGTCGCAACAAGCTTCACAAGCATTAGCAGCCACCTTTACATTGATTGTAATCATGCAGTTCAAGGCAGGACTTGTCACTCAAACTTGCAAGCGCGGAGTAGCCGTTATGAGCTGTTGTGACGAGCATGTCGCCACATGATCTCGCTCTAGTGTTCAGTTGATTTGAACACTGAAGATTCACATTATTTCCAAATATATGGTGAGCTCTGCCACCCCCAAAGAAACAACTTCCAACAGGGTGACAATGTTTGAGAGGCACAAAGCCGTATTCTTTGCAGTAACCTTTAATTTGCACCTGCAGGTGCTGACGTGTCAGGATTTTCATAAAAGTTCAGCAATTGATATGAGTGAGCAGTCACTATAAGGAAAACTCTCAGCACTCTATCATTACTCTGCCAGCACTGAGTGGCAAGGAGGGTCCACTCTACTGTCGAGGATGGCAAAGTTTATGTCATGAGCCACATACAGCTCCCTGTGACCTTATGTGGGCTGGGCCGGTGAAACTTCCTTATGTTTGTGTGTTTACCTTATGTTTGACACCCCTGGTCTATGCTATAGCAAAAGGTGGGGCTATCTGGTGTACTTATGAGTACGGGGAAAACGTGCCTTCAAGTCTTCCAGACACATCAGACCATGAACAGATTTAAACCCAAATCCCAGCTGTTTTCTCTTCTGAATCAACTCAGTCTTGAGCCAAAACTGCCATTAACAAATGCAATTTCAGCACTTACTTAAAACAATGCTTTTATACTTTTCATCTCAGCCATTCAGGTTCATCTTTATAATTTTTCAACAATGTTTACTTGTCCTTCCAAATATATAATGCAGTTCCAGTATCCAATTATTTCCAAGCAGATGGTTCAGCTCCTGCAATAACAAGCGTTTTCCACAAGAGGGTGCTACCATCTTAAATATGGACCACGTAGGCGCAAGTGCAACACATTCAACAGTTTCACACAGAGATGTATAAATGACATAAACAATAAGTTTTTCTGGAGTTGCAGCGACATCCTTAATGATGATGCTCACAGCACCGAAAAATATCCTGCACACATTTAAACAGTTTACACTGGAACTACTTTCGTCACTGGAAAGTAGTTCCAGTGTAAACTGTTCAATACAAATAGCTTTGCTTACCTTTTTGTTGGAAGAGCTTTGGCGTGTACATCCCGAGTCCTCATTATTATTGGGGGCAGACACACTGTTCCTGAGAGAGAGAGAGCCTTCCTCCTCTTCCTCCTCCCTCCCGCTCTCCGCTGAATGTTCAAAGTCATCACTGTCTTGGTCCATCTCTTCCTCATCCTCCTCTTCCTCCTCCTCACCCTCTTCCCGCTCCTCCTCTTCCCTCCCTTGCTCCTCCCCTCCCTCTGTCCTCTCCTCTGCCTCCTCCTCCTCCTCTTGGTGGGTGCTGCTATTGTTGTTCTCCTCCTCTTCCTCTTCCTCCTCTTCAGCAGCAAGCGGCTGCCCTCGCAGTCGTCGCTGCTCTGCCCCCCACATCCATCGGGCTCCTTTGTCACCTCCGTTCACGCCGTTTGGCAGGCCCTCTTCGTCTTCCTCCCCTTCCCCGTCCTCCCGAGGGCCGTCGCTGGCTCCGGACTCGCTCGGCGCCCATGGTTGTTCTCGCTCGCCATCAACCTGCGACGCCTCGGGCTGTGAAGAGCCAGAAAACCAAAATACAATATCAGTGAGGAATGATCTCGTGAGAAACTCAATCTGTTGCATGTGATCTTGCACAGAGACTCTTGCCTGGTCACCAAACTGTGAATCTAACGCAAACTTCGATGTTTAGGTTACATAACTTAAGTCTTCTTACGCAAGTTCATATTTCCACAGACATTTTCTCTGTAATCAACTTTGAAATCACAAATTTCTTAAATGTCAGTTTGCCTCACCCTCTGCGGCAGCTGCTCTTCCTCCTCAACCACCCGGTTCATGTGTTCATCCTCATCGCCCTCCTCTGCCGCCTGCTGGGGTGCCCGAGCCGTGGAGGAGGCGTTACCTCGCACTGCCGGGCCCCCAGGCCCCCGACTCCGCCCGCCGCTGCTGCTGCTGCCCCCCGACAGCAGTTCCTGGTTCATTTCCAAAAGCCAGCTTGCTACCTCCTGGACCTTCGCTAGGCTGTCTGAGGAGGAGAAGGGTTTGACATTCTGCAAAGACAGACACAAAAATATATGTGAGCATTAACCCAGATGAGAAACTGATAAACATTTAGTGATTGTTTTCTACTGTCTTCAGACAGTCGGGCAAAATGCTCATCAGGAGGGAACATGTCTCTGTTATACACGTTCCTTTGTTTTCTCTGAATTAAAATAACTGTTATTAGACATTCGCTCGTTGAGATGCACTGATGCTGCTCAGCAGCAGACAAGGAAAAATGTGGGAGTGATTGTACTTGGCTTCAGATCACACAGCAGTGGATGCTCAAATGCAGATGGATGGGCAGAACAGCCTTGAGTGCTACTAGTGTTCTTACTTCCAACAAAGCCAATGTGAACAAGAAAAGAAAATCCAATCCACTGAGCACAAAAGCCACACCGCATTAATGTTCCTGAAGTCTTTAAAAAACACTCTTCGGTCTACAGAAAAGACAGTTGTGTGTTCCTACAAAGAATTTACTGGGATGTGTCAACATAAACAAGTTGCATTGCTTTCCTTTGAAATATCTGAAAATATATATGGAACTGAAGGACAGTCAGAGTTTTGTCACCACCTCACTCTTCGAGTGACAGAGGCAGCAATACACAAAGCTGAGTGCAGATCAATACTATGTGCAAAATATACATCACCCTACAATAGTTGTATTCATTTAAGTGCAGTGTGTTTATTCTTATTTGTAAATAAAATTAAAGTCAGGCTGTTTGAAATTTGAAAATATAGGACACCATCAATGCAAGGAAAAGCTTGTCCAAGAACTGCACAGTTTTCTCAGACTGAGCTGGGTTCAAAGCAACATGAGTAAGAAATCACTGAACAAATAAAGCAGTATGTGTAAATTCATAAAGCTCAGCAGCTGTTACAGGTACAGGAAAAGACATATTACCAGTGACAAACTCCTCAATTCACTGTTTACAAAATCTCGCTTTGAAAAGCATTACTGAGTCACTGAACTATTATCTATGAATACTGGTGTGTCGGTGATGACGAGGAACGCTGGATGAGGTCAGCTTTTACGGACTGTGTTCAAAAAGAACAACATACAAAACAGAAAAAAGAAAAAAATGCAACTTTAAGCTTGACAGGAACAGATCAAGACGTCTGAAGACCATCAGCACCACTTTCTTTGAGCAAATGAAATAAAAATGCATTTGTTTGGATCGTACAGGGTAAACCTGGCCAGAAATACTATTGCGCTTGATGCCTAGAAGTGGGACAAACCATCAGCATTACAATATGTCATAATGCTTTCTGCTATGATGGGACTATTGACAGGCTGGCTCCATGTATTGATGATTTTATTAAAACATGCAAGGACTTAATGCATTTCCCTGCTAGTCTGACCTACCAGACTCACTACCTCATGATACTTCTTGATTGATCCCATCAAATGAAAGATGATAAAGTGACTAAAGTTATTAAAGATGACGTAAGGAAGAAATGCACAGTGGGGAAACAGACTAATAAATTGAACGTTCATGTTAAAACTGAACAATTATAGGACACTGACAAACTGACAGCACCATGAAATTATCACATTCATCATATCTGTATTTTTATACCTTTTTACAGCCATCATCATCTTATCAGTGTTTCAACTTTTTCCTGTCGTGTCTACACTTTTACTGATCATCCTTCTATGTACTTTCTTCTATTGAGGGCTTGCGGTTCATCTTTGTTTATCTTAGACAACCATTCACCCTCACATTCAAACCCATGTCCAATTTTAAAAAAACCAAAAACAAACAAATAATCTAACCCCACTAACTGAATGTCTTTAGACTGGGGGAGTACCTGATCTGAAACCACCCACGTGCACACAGAGAGAAGGAATATATGCCGTACAGAAAGGTCCCAGGCAGATAGATAGTGGATTCACACCCACTGCACTGCCCTTTTTACTTGATTAACCATTTTAAAAAATAAAAATGGAAAAAAGTCAGTTCAACAACATCACCAAACCTGGTTGTTCATTTTTTTTTTTTTTTTTTTTTTTACAGAAAATATTATTAAGTTAGTTTCACTTTGTATTTGGTTATCCTTACCAAATACAAAAGTGGCTACTTGCCCTGCCAGTGGGTACTGTTGTGCAGTTTATCTAATACTGCTGAATCATTGCATGAAGAACCATCGCAGGCATCGCATCCATTTGTTTACATCTGGTAATGACTGTGAGAAATAGAGTATAAGTGCAATGTGGATGTTGTGGTAAAAGTGGTGTATGCTACCAGCCAAGGCTTCCCCTTTAAAATGACGTCCTTCTGGGACCTTGTTCTCTCCCCCTGTTGCAAGAGTCTGAGAACCATGAAGCTGCTGTGAAGCACATGCCAGTGACCCTGATCGAATTCCAGGAAGATGTGTAGACAGGTCCAAGATGACAGGACAGTTTAAATTTAAGACAAGATCTGCTTTTTGGCGATATTATACTGACAAAGTCATTAAATAAAAGTTCGGCTATGCGAGTCATTTAAAGGATGACTGATTAAAACAGTTAAAGCAATCGCACATGGCCCTGTGGTAGCCAGTCCCGAAGCTATCCCACCTCTTACCCAGTGACAGCGGTGACAGTCTCCAAATCCTGAACTGGATAAGAGGTTAGGAGGATGTGTAGATAGATAATATACAATTAGGACAACAATTACTGGAAACAATGACTGTGTATTGTGAATGAATAACTTGGTAAACTTGGTAAATGAACAATGAAGAACAGAAAAGCAAGTGCAAAAAAAGGCTCTTGAGATAAACCATTAGTCACTCCGAGCTTTCAAAATTAAACAAAAACAAGATGCAGTAATGGGTGAAATGAGCTTTTAGCGCTTAAACCGAGGTGACAAACCTTCTGCATGGGCCACCAAATGAACACCCACAGCAGAGCCAAATTAAAATTAGATTGTGGATCATGATTACACTCCAAAAGATTAACAACCTTTTGACCAGATTTCACCCTACATCATTTCAAAACTTTCAAAACAATGACTGCCTTTTTATTTTGATAAGAACTCCGAGCACTTACATTCAAGTATTCAAGGTAAACTAACCCAACAAACACATTTTACTGTGACCAAGTGTGTGGTAAGAAAGGATTATACAAGTAAAGGTAAGTGGGACGTGCGACTTGTGGATTTGCCTCATGCAAGTGGTAGTAGGTTGAGTATGTAGCATGCAAATCAGCCTCCATCTTTAGACCTTAGTATCAGTGACACATGTGCAGCTCTGAGACAAACTGCAAGTTTATTCTTGCAAACATACAAACTGTGCATGCATTAAAAGGTGGGCGTGAACAAGAAAGCAAAAACAAAGGCAAGTACAAGGTACTCGCAAGTGTATCATGAAGCAGTTAAAATATCATAGCTAAACCAAGCTACTTTCCTGCTACCAATACAGTAGAGCTACAGATACGATGCACAACCACAGAGGGAAAACAGGTCAGTTACAAGCTGTGCAGCAGTTTGCTGTCTGACATATGAGGTCCTCTGTTCCCTACTGACACTACACAGTCTAAAGGGAAGTTTTTATTTTGTTAAATGGCACATAAGCTTTGTCAATGTAGCTTAAACCGTCCTTCTATATGCCCACGAGGCCTCTAGCTAATCTTAAGTGTGACAAATTAAGAATCAGTGATGCATACTGCACTTCCAAATCTTCTCGATGCGCAAAACGAGTGATGAGAAGTATTTTGGGGACGCTCACATGCTTTATCTGCTTCAGTTCATACCAACTGCTTTGACCTTGAGGAAAAAGTCACTGGTCCCTTTGTAAGGCTCGTCTTCCTCTTTGCTGCATAGGTCTAATGCTTCCCACCACCGCGTTGGGAAGCATTAGACCTATCTCAGATTGCACAGACCACCCCACACACACACACCCCATGGGACTGCCAGTTCATTTCTGTGAGCTCAGAAGAGGAAGGCTATGAATAGCTGAAGTTGTTCCTGCCTTTTACCGGAATGGCCAAGATTCAGCAATTAGTGTCCAACTTGAAATTGGTTATGGAGGTGACAAAGGCTGACAGGAAGACGAGGGAGGGAAATAAAGACAAGATGTGGTAAATATGTGTTTTGTTTTTAACCCTGAAGTTTCAGTTCTTGTTCAAAAGCTTAAATATAGGTAGAAGACATGATCAGACCTGCAGCTTGTACAGTTAAAGTCGGTGAAGTGGTGTTTCAATGCAGGTAACAAAGCAGAGAAAGCAGTAACACTTGTAGTGAGCAAAGACTTGCCAAATGGCCTTTCGTATTCACACACAAGTTTCATTCATCAGTTGCTATTCTTAGTCCAGCAAAAGCTGTGAAGTGGACAAAAATAGCTCTGGAAAACTAGTGAGGGCAGGTGTGAATTTGTGGCTCCTGATAGAAAGCCTCTGAGAGCAAATGCACAGAATTGTATCAAGTAGGGCTGGGCCATATCATACCATTCACGGTAATACCGGTATAATGAAACGGGTGAACCAGAATTGGTTTGTAAAAATGCTGTGGTGTGGAACTGGTTTAGCTTTCGTCCGTCAGATACACAACAAAGCACTATTTTTGGTAGAGCATGCTAGTGGGCCGTCGTTATTACCGTGTTTTTTTGGAAAATACGGCACACTTAAAATCAATCCTTTGATTTTTCTGAAAATCGACAGTGTCCCTTATAATCCTGTGTGCTTTATGTATGAATTCTGGTTGTGTTTACTGACCTCGAAACGATTTTATGTCGTACACGGTGCTCGAAAATCTGTCAAATGTTTGAGTACGACTTTGCTAAGCTACGAACCCGCACCACTTGATGGATTGTCGGAGCATTACGGCTATCGTAGGCAGGAGCCTCGCAGAGTGATAAGTACTGTTCTTCAACATAATATTACCGTATTGTTTTTAAGTTTTGTGGATATTATACATGGTTATGCTGAGGATATGTTGTCCAATTTCCACTAGAAATGCCTTTTGGTTAAACTGTCAGCAAGGAATTTGCATTTTCACTGTAAATTTTTTATATAACTTTAATGCACATAACAAACAGCTGCTTGTTTAAATGAAAATACATTGATGGGGGTTTTTTTTTGCACTAATAAAGTTGTGGAGTTGTAAAGTATTTTGTCTAGTGTCAATTATATCGTCAGTTATATCGTTATCGCAAATTTTCAAATGTATATCATGATAAATATTTTTGGTCATATCGCCCTGCTCTAGTATCAAGATTGTTATGAGATTATGATCACAAAAAACACACACTTGGTTTAGAGACAGATGAACAGCTTTGTTCATGATTTAAAAGCCACCTAACACGCCCCAAACTTTCCTAGAATGAAACATCATTTGGTGCATCAGTCCTGTGACGTCTCAGACCAAAGAGAAAATTAAAGATAATCTTAGGAGTCCCTCTTTCACACAACTCCTTTGAGCTTTAGCCGCAATGATGCAGTTCTATGAGATGCTATGGACCATTTTAGCATCATTTAGTTCACAGTTTGTCCTCCAGCTTTCAAACTTCACTAATCTGACACAGCAGCTAGTTTGTGGAACAACAAAAAAAAGAGAGGGAGGGAGGGAGAGCAAAGATAAGCACACCACTGGCAGATGAACATTTTCCATCCCTCTCTTAATCTGTTAAGACCCAAAAGACAGGTAAGAAGTCAGTATTGTCTGCTGTGTTATTTTGCTACGACTGGAAGTGAACTGTCTGATTACACATAATATGTAGGAAAACAACAACGTTATCTGATGCCCTCAAGTGGAAGAATATCCTGTCTGTATTTACTGCTATTGCCATCTATAGTGTGGTGTGCCACTTAAGACCGCATCTATTTAATTGGGCCCTAAAGCACGTTACTTTAGGGACTGATATTCTTGCATCATTTCCTATTTCAGCCTTACAGATATAAATTACTGTAAATCGTGATGCATTTAAGAAACTTACAGAAGAAAGTTTTAAGGGCCATTTCCTGAGCTAAGATAAATGCTCCGACTGAGACTTTGTAGTCCGACAGACCTTTTGGCCTCATTTTATTTATCTTGTTCCATATTCATGTGAGACTAAGAAACAGTATGCATTAAAAGTTAAACAAGCAAAGAAACAAATAGGTTTCAGTGTGGTTAGTAAAGGTCCACAAGTATATAGTGAGATATTAAAAAGGAAGTCAAAAAACAAAATAAAACAATTCCATGTAGACTTATGAAAATAGGCACTTTACTATTGCCAACCGTGTGTTTCTATTTGTTGTATGACATTATAGGCAATCTCAAGAGTGATGAAATGTACTTGGACATAAACAAGATGTATAAAACATCTAAAACTTATTAGTCCAATTTGTTTGAAAAGATGATTATTCCATTTCATGTACACATTTCATAATTTCTCTGACTGCGGTGCAAATAAAGTAAATTACTAAATTTAATTTCAATCCTACTTTTATGGAAAATGATTCATCCATTTGTTATAAGGCTTTCAATGTGTGCTCAGCAGTTTGCAGTTCCTTTAAAGGAAAATGTTTATTTGATCACCTGCTGAATTTATAACTTTGGTCACTTTCAAAGAAATTGAGGGTCTAATTTTTATGGTAGTTTCATTTTAATGGAGATAGAATAGAAACAGAAATTTTTAATAAAAATCCAGAAATGAAAAAAAAGTTAAAATTTGATTTGCATTTCATTGAGTAAATTAAATATTTGACCTCCAAGCAAATCATGACTCAGTACTTGGAGAAACCCTTGTTGGCAATTCACAGCTGTAAGACGTTTCTTGTAGTTGGTCACCAGGTTTGCACACCTCGCAGGATGTATTCTGGTCCACTCCTCTTTCCAGAAACTCAATCTTTCAGGTTTCTTGGCTGCCACTTAACTCAAAGCTTCACCTCCATCCACAAATTTTCTACGAGACTGAGGTCAGGAGACTGGCACGACCACTCCATGGCCTTAATGTGCTTCTTTAGACACACCTTTGTTGACTTTCTGGTATGTTTTGGGTCATTGTCATGCTGGAGATCTGTCCACCGACTAATCTCCAGTGAGTCGGTGCAGTAAAATCACCCTGTACCCTTAGCAGACAAACAGCCCTGAAGCAAAATGGTTCTACCTCTGTGCTTAACTGTGGGGATGGTGTGTTTTCCTTCCTCCAAACACAGGAGGTCAAGTTACAAGTAGGACTAGGCAACATGACCAGGCAATATGACCCAAACTTCATATCTCGATATTCTTTAGCTGGATGGCGATATACATCTCGATATTTCTTTAAAGCCATAAAGTAAGAACAAAAAGAGTTCTTAGTCAAAGCTGTGTCCCAAATCTCACATAGGCACTTTTATTAAGATACAGTGTAGATATACAAGAAAAAAAACTTACTCAGAAATAAATGATCAGCATTTATTAAATAATAATGATCCATAAATAAAATAAAAATTTTATTTTTGTGCATAACAAAAAGCTCACAATTGTGCAGTCAAAATGTAAACTAAAAGACGCAGAGCATAATAACAAAGACTCTGTTCCCAAGTTCTACTGCGTGACTGGCAGCCTTGAGTTTGAAATCGTCTTTGTAACCATGTCTCTTAACAGGTGCCATTTGTGGTCCTCATACACACACAATACGGTAATATTACGCTGAAGCAGAGTACGTCTTACTCCGCGAGGCTCCTCGGTAGCCGTAATGCTCCAACAATCCTTTAAGCAGTGCAGCTCCGTAGCTTACCAAAGTCGTACCAAAACATTTTTTGAAAGCGCTGTGTACCACATAAAATCTGTTCGTGGTCAGTAAGCACAACCAGAATTCATACATAAGGCACACTGTCGATTTTTAAGAAAATGAAAGGATTTTAGGCGTCAACGCGTTAGCGCGGTTAGCTTGTTAACGCGCTGACGCCGTCCAGCCCTACGCACGGGGTGATCCGTGGTAACTCGTTAACAGATTTGCCCCGTTAATGCAGTTATGGCGTTAACGTCACAGTGACAACACTAAAATAGTAATCTCCAATTGTTTTCTTTTTACCGACCAGCTCCTCTTTGATAGCTGCCGTGTCCATCTTGTCGTTGCCTACAGGTGAAGTGATGGGGGAGGGGGAGTTGTGTTCAGTGAAGGAGAGAGGCGAGGCAGAGTAACGCAGCGTAGAGACAAAAGTGGACGAAAGAGAGGCAAACTTGCAGCTCCACCAGTATAGTTATAACGTAACGTAGACTATATTAATATAAACGGTATTGTCACATCTCATATCTCGTATAAAAATATATCAATATATTTAAAAACTCGATATATCGCCCAGTCCTAGTTACAAGACTTCACTCCATTACATAGGCATAATCCCAATGGTGTTCTTGGTGACTGCGGGCCCAACTGCCTTCAGATCATTAACAATCCTGTGCAGCTTTGGGCCAATCCACCACCACTCTCATAATCATCCTCATCCCCTGAGGTAAGATCTTGCTTGGAACTTCAGACCAAAGGTGATTGATTATCATTTTATATTTTTCCTAGTACCAAATAATCGAACCAGCAGTTGTCACCTTCTCACCAAGCTTCCTGCTGATGGTCTTGTAACACATTAAAGCCTTGTGCAGGTCTACAATCTTGCCCCTGACATCCTTTGACAGCCCTTTTTGTCTCACCCATGGTGGTGGAGAGGTTGGAATAGAAGAAACTGATTGTGGACAGGTGTGTTTCATACACAAATTGATTGTAATTTGTGTGCCACATGAGCATGGACATCCCTGGTCTCAATCTGTGGGAGCCCAAATTGTGTTTAGGCTGTAGTGAATGTCGCTCAATAACATGCAAATCATTCAAATTAAAACTATTTAATTTTTTTTGTTTGTTTTAATGGGATTTGATCTGTATAGACATCCAGGCAGTCACTGAGTACAGCTACTGGTTGGGGAAGGGTTAGGGATTTTTATTCTGTATGCTGTTCCAAGTTGACACCACATAGATGAAGCTTCAGCTGTGGTACACACAGACATTACTTGAGTCTCAGTGCACAAACTCAACATTTAGACTCAACAGCAAAGGCATGCCATCTTCTCTTGGATGGATTTGGACCATTCTCTAGCTCCTGTGACGGGGTGGACAGGTATGCATTAACTCTGTCAGTGTAGCCAGCCAACACTCCTGGCCCACCACACAGCCTGCATCTAAACTCGTTTCCTCCGGCTATAGAAATAAACCAAGAACACACTGAAACCTTGTGTTTGAGCTACACTATAACAGCCGAGTGTTGTGTGTTAAAACAGCTACAGCATTCAAATGACTGCCGAATCAAACTAAAAACCCCAAAGCAGACTGAGCTGCAGTCCAGTCCCAGTTCTAATATGTGGATGCCAGAAGTAGGAAATTTGAAATTGGCAGGAAATTTGAAATTGGCTGTAAATGTATTTTCTCAATTTCTAGGGTAGTCCCGGGCCAATATGCAATGCAAGTTCAATAAATGCATGTTAATTGTTCATCACGACTCATTAGGCCTGAATGCCCTTTGGGCAGTCTTTATTAAATTTAAAAAAAAAATAAAAAAATAAAAAGGTGTAGGTCTTAAATCATCTTGTCCAGTGTTAAAGAAACATACATTAAATTTCAAAAATACAGTTCATGGTCTTTAAAACTAAATCCTTAGCAGGTATTTAAACTACAAATAGCAGGGTAAGCCTCAAAATGCTACTTAAGCTGTAGAAAAGTATTTTGTTCCGCAGTCATTACAAATGTAATGCGTTGAATTTTCAATAACAATGACATAATTCATGTTAACTTGCACAGAGTATATCTGTGTTTGATAAAGGTTTTGAAAACTAAAAAACAGTGAATTATTTCCAGTTTTGATAAAGTGAAAAATCTGTCCTAAGCTGGAGTGGGGGGGGGGGGGGGGGGGGGGGGGGGGGGGGGGGAATCATTTCAACGCCAGTGGATTTATCTACGAGACAAACCATGTTGGGAATAAGGAAACAAAATTAGAAGACTGAGCTCAACTTCAAATTGGAGCAATAAATCACACTGAACTGACTTGAACAGTTCCAGTGTCAGGGAAATATTGGTTGTTCAGACAACATCGCAGATGCAGCTGAAGATCTAGCAAAATGTGGCACTGCATAGTGACTTTGCCCAAATTAAACTGCATTAACAGAAGGAGATTAGCAAAGATGGACCAGACCAATATTATAAAAGCTGAAGGACACATTCTGCCTCTAGACTGCAACATGTAACACAAAACCTTGTGAGCCTTAAAAGAGTGACGTTTCCAATTATTAATCCTTTGAGATAAGAAACGCAATATTTGGGATGGTTTCTTGTAATCCTATAAATACACAGCGTTTGTTGAAACATCTTTCCCCTTCAGTTCGATGCAGAAGCAATTAATCAATGTCTCTATTTTGAGCTGGTGCCCTGTGATGTCTGAGGAAAAAGTGAAACTCAAGTCCTTGAGCTGCTAGATTGGAGGGATATCATCTCCCCACATTCATTTCCACAGCAAAATGTTTCATTTTATGTCAGTGCTTTCCTCTGGAAAACAATGACTTCTGTTCAACATAAGGGATATTAAGGCTTTGTCTACAAGCACTGCACGTACTCTAAAATCGTCACTCATTACCTCTCTTTCATTTGAATTGTTGCCATGCAACAGCTCAATAATACCACAACATTTTCCTTTGTGGATTTTTTTTCTTAAATCATTACTCATGAGAGCATAAATCTTCTTGGAAACCAAGAGAATCAATCTCCTCTGCTTGTGAGAATGGCCAACTGCCAGGAAGACTCTGGAAGGGGCTAAAATTCCCATTCAGTGCCAGCTTACTACTAAAACAATCGTGTGCACAACAAGCAGGGAAGCAGAGGGAACCCTAGAAGCTACAGCCATGCGACAGAAACCTGCATTAAAGTAAAGTCAAACACTCGTCACACACAGCCGAATGTGAAAGGGCACTCAGACGTGTGCACAGTCTTGTTTGGCTTTTATTTGTTCCATTAGAAAAAGCTTTTTCTCCAACAGGGAGGGGGGTAGCAGCAATCACTGTAAACCACATGCAGACTGAAGGCATCCATTTAAGTGACTGTGCACCCTGCTAGCAAGTCTACTGTTGTCAAGGCAGCGAGACATCCATTAAATCACCTGGTTCCATTAGAGAATCAATTACTGTGCCGCTTTCCTTGGTTGCACAGTTCTTATACCTGAAAAATCATTTCAGACAACCAAAGCAGATACACAAGGACACTACGCTTCACCACCCTCATATGCTGCCAGGACCTATATGGTTCTTGAATTGCTCACAAAGAGCACAATTCCAGTGTCTCCGGACACATGACGTGGCTGTGTCAATGGAAGCTGGCACACTATTACCTTTGGTCGAGGTGGGCAGGCAGTGGCCAGTCGCTGCAGCTGTTCTGAAGTGTGGCTGCAGGAGAGGAGATCTGAGCAGCAAGCTGTGCGGCCCAGTCTCTTCATCAGAGAGGAGATGATGCTGCAGCCACAGCCACACATCGACTTGCTCATTAGTAGCCTGGCTGTTCTGGGGTGTGGAGAAAAGAGACTAGCTGTGAGCCGCAGCCACTTCCTGGTCCTTTCTGAATCCCCTCAGTTGTCCTCAAAGCTGATGCCTTTGCTGTACTGTGTTCCACATGGCACTAATCCACAGGTACTCCCGCCAGAGATAAGGCTGGTTTTAGTAAAAATACAGATGCTGCGGCTCACCTTAATCCACAGTGAAGGTACTTGAGTTGGGAAGTACAGTTTGTCGGTCCATTTCCCTTGTGATTGCTTCCCACTTACTCCACTCCCTCTGCTGTACTTCTATCTCTGAACAACACGCCTCCTGCTCTAGTCTCCCTCCCCCCTTTTTTTTTTTTTTTTTTTTTGGCCAAACTCACTTCCATCCACAGAACACCTTATTTTGGCTGCAAATAATACACCGGACGCAGTGTCTGACACTACTCCCCTCTGTCTCTCACAATTTCCATCCGTTTCTTTCCATTCCCTTCACTGCCTTCGACTGCTGTGCAATGAGGATGCTATCCCCGACAAGGCTGTTGCCACCACTGTGCACCCCACCACCACCTCCTCCTCCAGCGGTAAGCCACTCAGACTGAGCTCCTCCAACTTGCCGATTAAAATGTTTTTCCTCATATGACATTCGAGCTCCGAGTTGCTCCATTAATTGAGGAAGCAGTGGACTGAATATTATAAGAAATCCAAGCCACTCAGCAAGCACCAGGAGGACTGATAAGCAGGATACAGTCAGGATGCGGTGGGGGAGGGGTCCAGCGTTTAGGAGACAATAACGGTGGAGGCAGGATTATTATGGTGGGTGATAAACTGTAACTGTGGTCAGCTTGCTGCTGATGATCACTGTAACAATGAAGGAAATAAAGAGCTGAAAATCTTCAGTGTGACAGTTACTTTAACTGATGAAGAAAAACTAAAGAGGAACTCTGCAATCTGTTGTTATTTTGCTCCACTGCAGTAATTTAGTTATTAAGCTTGTAATGGAGCAACTAATAGAGCACAGTTTTACATGGCACATGCCACCTGCACACACCTAGTTTAAACACCTGCAGCATATTCAATATACATCCTTTTTAATTCCCTTGTGTCTCATGTCCCAGCTTTGTTGAACCCACACATTCCCCGCTCACCTCATCACAGATGCTCAACCTGTGGAATCTGTGCTCAGGGACAACCTGCACATTATTCAGCACTCAAGCTAATAGTTATCAGAGCTCATAAAGCCTGAGCTCCTTGAAAGTGGGAAAAACAACGAATGGGAGGGACGGGATGAACAGCAAGACAAAGACAGATGCACAATAAAATGAGACTGGGCCCCTTTTGAAGGACCAACAATAGCTTTCTATTAATGGCACACAGTGTTATACAACTAGAAATCACCAACATCAAAGACAGTGAAAGAGGGAGAAATTTGTCAAGCCAAGAATATGCTAATAATGACCACCAAGAGTAGTTATGCTTAATTAAGTGCCAACATATGTCAACACAGGCTACTGCAGCCCATAGCTGTCCAAGCTTCACATCAGCTAATTAGAGGAACTGAACTGGACCTCTCAAACGTTTATATATTGGTGGGGATTTTTGAATCTGAATATTTTATGAATCCCAGGAGTAAACAGCTTTGCTACATAAGATAGGAAGTTTCAAAATTTAAAAAAAGAGAAAAAGAAAGAAAGACAGAAAAACATTTTTTTAAGTTGTCAAACATGTTAGGGATGGACCAGGCCATGCCCTTGGCATGTGACTCAGCACATGAAGTACTTCCTGATATTCAAAGCTTTCCAACACCACCACCAGAGAATCAAGTTCTACACCTACAATGTTACAGGTGATCCTGGTGAGTTCGTAAAGCAGGTTTCTCTTTGCTATTCTCAGTCTACTGCCCCATAACACTACACCATAGAGCAGGGGTGTCGAACTCCAGGCCTCGAGGGCCGGTGTCCTGCAGGTTTTAGATTTCACCCTGGGTCAACACACCTGAGTCAAGTGATCAGGTCATTACCAGGCTTCTGGAGAACTTAAAGATATGTTGAAGAGGTAATTTAGTCAGTTAAATCAGCTGTGTTGGATCAAGGACGCATCTAAACCCTGCAGGACACCGGCCCTAGAGGCCTGGAGTTCAACACCTGTGCCATAGAGGATGGCACTGATGCCCAGCACAGACTCAGAACAGATATTAAAGGGCCTCAGCCATGTCCGAAAACAGAGAGAGCTGTGACCCTTGTTGTCGGAGGGCTTCTGTGTTTTTAGCTTAGTAAAAGCAAAAAGAGACAGCTATTGTTCATATTTACCAGCAGATCTCAGCTCTGTCTCATAACCAACACCTAACATTTGGTACAATCACTAGCAGGAAACTGTAATGAAAGAAAGTGAAAAAATATGTAGCCATAAAAATTACATTTCATATTCAGTAACGACAAATAATATGCAAAGGCTGCACTCTTGGAAGAAATGAGAATGGGTTTTATGAGTTTCATATTAAAACCCAGCAGGAAGAAAATACAAATTCATGACACTCGATCTCCCCAGCCAACCTCAGTTATAACCAATGACTACTAATGCTTTTGTTGAGTTTTGGTGTCATTTCAATTTTAATCCGATGTAAATGTGCTTGTGTGGTCAATATCCTCAAGTGGAGGTTTTCTTCTCTCAAATCATCATCATCATCATCATCATCGTTAACACAACAACCAGCAAAGCTGTAACCAAAAGATTGCGCCATTTTTGGTGCCTTGGTCAAAGCAGTCACACATGTATTAGATCACCATAAGCATGCTGTGGACCATTCCTCTATTCATTCCCCTACCTGCCTTCTTGTGGTTGATTAGTGAAATCGAAACAAGTATGGCAGCATCAGCAGACTCTCGTTTGTTATATAAAACGCACACAGCTACGCACTGAACAGACTTTACTTCAATATTTAGCAGGAGGTGACGCTTCGCCTTCGTGTCCAATGTCAACTCTCAGTTTGTGCACTGAGCAGTTTTATTTTCCGTGTAAGCAGAACAATTCTGTCCTTCATTTTGTATTGCATTTCAACACACCTTGAAGTAGTACAAACTAGACTTCACCACAGAGCCCTTAATTTAGCGATGTACAGATCCACTCTACAAATGACTGTTAGTCTCATTTTGTGGGAATACTGCAAAAATGTAAAAACTGTTCCATCTGTTTATTCAATGAGGTGCATCACATTTGATGTACAGCTGTGACCAAGTACGAGCTGTGCCTAACATGAAAAGTTGCTGCAAAGAGAAATGATGAAGCACTTAAAGCTGTTATCAGTGCTCACTGGCACATCTCTGGGCTGTTGATGGGAATGATACTACATAAGACAGCTCACTGTGATTCAATGGCGTAGCTTTCCTCAATCACCGGGTTGCCATCTATCCAAAAACAAACGGCCCATCAGGAGAGAAATGAAACACTCCAAACACAAAAGGCTTTATCTGCAATCATCAGAGACAATCTGTACCAAAAGGTATAACACCATCAGCCCGGAACAAGGAAGCAGGCAAGCGTGCCAACACGTAATGCAGTCACCAACACTGAGGCAGTGTCTGGCAAAATGTAAGCTAAATACATGTGTTTATACTTTTGTTCTCTTCTTGCCCAGGAGTGACAGACAGGGCAGGGTGAAAGGGTGCTCTGTTCATTATTTATGAATATTGCTTTTCACTGTGTCAGCTCACTGCCTCAGTATTGATCTATAAAAGGAGGGTGGCTGCACCACAGCCCAGAATCTCAGACGAAGAAATAACGACAAAGCTTACACACTGCAGCTTTATAGAGCATCTAACTGGCACGTCGGCAGCTCACGGAGCTTTGCATATAACATAGGAAAAATATAACCATGACATGCATGCTAAGAATAAGTGAATATAGTAATTACCAAACAAAGTCTATACTGTACAGAGTTCCATCACGTCCTGCATTGGTGAATCTCCATTCATTTATCTCAATCCAAACCAATCTACACTCTTAAAAAGTCCCATACAATGAAGTGGTATGAGTTTTTTATACTTTGAGGTAGGGCTGTGCGATATGACCAAAAGCTAATATCCCGATATAAGACATGTATCGTCGTTATCGTCCCGATAATGATATAAATCACGAAAATTTAACATTTTCTGTAAATTCTGTGAATCTCGGGCAGCTCGACTTGCATGAAGTGTTTCCAGCTGGGCGTCGAGTACCTGGAGTCGAATGTTTTAACCGATGCATGAAACATGATTACACGGCGTGCTGCGGGTGAAGCTTGTTCTAACGTTTGAATCTAAGATTTATTTTTTAGCACCTGACGGCTCTTTTTTTTTGCTTATCATCCGTAAACTCTCTACATACTCTTTCACGTGATTCAGTTTATTTTGAAGTCTCAACGGGATCTTGAGCTTTATTGTGAAAGGTTTATGTGGAAAATAAACAAGCAGACACGCAGTGGCATAAAAACAGGCACTTGTCTGTCCATAGTGTGGTTATATTAACTATAAGAGAAAGAGAGAACGTTAACTAATATAGCCACTACAGTGACCATCAAAATGATGAAAAAAATATTGCCGTAAACAGTT
Source organism: Diplotaxodon limnothrissa (assembly GCF_057381915.1). Taxonomy (NCBI): domain Eukaryota; kingdom Metazoa; phylum Chordata; class Actinopteri; order Cichliformes; family Cichlidae; genus Diplotaxodon; species Diplotaxodon limnothrissa. Next base: position 16,888,269 of record NC_140601.1, on the reverse strand, counting down.
TATTTTGCGACACCACAAAACAAATTATAGCGTAAAATGAAACGATAGACGTTTTTATATTGTCATCCGATATATATCGTTATTTGAGCAGCCCCACTTTGAGGTGTGAAGCATGAGCTACGAAAATCTGAAGTAGCTTACAGCCAGCAGTCTTCCAACCCATGGCAACAAGGTCGCTTCCCCACTTGACAAACCCATTACAGCTCCTCTCTCTTTTCCACAAAGAAACTGGGCAACCAGCAGGAGTTGCACCTGAACTATGCTTCAGTGGGAAATCTACATTGTAACCTGATGTGCCCCTTCCATTGAAATGCAACTACAAGCCAGTCAACACAACAACTGGCCTGTTCAGCACCACCACAGCACTTCCTCTGCATTCCCGGCTACTTTTTTGGACACATCTTTTAAATTTATCAGACACATCTTTTTACATTTATTGTTTAAAGAAGTGGAAAAATTAGAGGGACAAACGCTTGCAGTCACCAGTGCTACCTCTCAGCTTCCCAGTAGATAAACGTATGATATCAATTTGAAAATCTTAAATGCCAGGTCAGCCAGGAATGCTGTAAGTCTTTAAACTTAAAAAAAAGTGATAAATCTACCTTTCTAGGGAGACGCATGTTAGGTTACGGTGTAGACTAAGGTGTAGGGTTTCAGGGGGGTAGCTAAAGTAACTACACATTGCATCAACACAGTTCACAATTACTGTGGTCTGATCATCTCATAATTCACATTTGTCAAATACAACAACTGTGCTGAGAATTTGGCATTTGAAAGTAAAGTGAGAGCTCAGAGAGAAGGATAGCTGCTCCCACTCTTGCTGTAGCTCACCGACCTCTACCTGAAAGTAACGGGTCTGAATTAAAACTCCAAACTCTGAAAGAGTCAATTAGAAGTGTTGCATAAAACCAAGGGTATGCAGACAGGTCCAAAAAAAAAAAAAAAAAAAAAAAAAAAAAAAAAAAAAAAAAAAAAAAAAACGAGTGATGTGATGTTTTTGTTGAAACTCAGCTGTTCATGGAGCGTACGTAAGAGACATTATGTATGTAAACTAAAGTCTTTTAAAAGCCAATTAATGTATTCTTTTTTCTCCAATTCAGCTTCAACATTTTTACAAAATGCTGCCTTCTGTGAGGTCAAGCACACTAGCGCAGTCTGACCGTTAAATGTAAACACTCTAATGTGGTGTAGACGTTAATGAAGAAACCTAAAGGGCAAAACAAAGACTCCAAAATAACAAAAAACTGAACATTACTCAAGCATTCATGCAACATTATTCATAATACTCAGTGACCAGTCTGAATGATTTAAATCTCTAGGAGTGTACACACACACACGCCCTTTAAAAAGATCAAATTTGTTGACCAATTATTTCATTGGTTAATCAAGTGGCAAATATGTGATAATTAACATGCTGCCATTAATCTCTTCAAAGCAATTAGTGAAACATTTAAGTGGGCTTGCAAATGATGTCCTTAATTATCCTGCAGTATCCAAATGTTGGCACGCTGAGAAAAAAAATTACACTGAAGTCAATCTGTACAATGAAGAACCGACACTCATGCTGAGTTTAGACAGCCACACATCTGTGTGTGTCTCTATAGGTAATGTGATAATACCATACAACAAGCATATCTGACTAAGGATGCAGGCAATCCTTTTTCCTCTGAGTAGGCTGCACTCTAGTGGGCAAAGCCGAAAATATCCAACAGCTGCTGATAAAAAGGCTAATTTAGGATCATTTCTCACTACTTAAGGCTGTGCAAACGCACAAACCCACACCCCATTAATAACATTCATTCACTCTAGGACAATGAAAACAGACACAGAAAAGTTACAACTTCCTGTCTCCAACACAGGGACATAGGACTTCCTGTTTTGAACAAGGAGTCAAAAGCATGAATAACTGATCAAGAGTTAACCACGCCCTTCAACAGTTAACAGACCCTTACATCAACACCTACTGGTGTTACACGTTTCTACGCAGCTTTACAAGACAAAACAGCACACCAGCAGCTGATTTGTTCATGAACAAACAGGTTTGAGGTATAAGCTTAATCGGTTACTTAAGTTTTATAAATACTTTTATTACAGTTTTCCCATGTCTTGATGGAAATGAATAAATCATTTAAAACTAATAATCCCCATACAGAACTCATTTAAACAACTGGCAAGATAATCACCTCTAACTAAAATCATCTCCAAATTACAAGAAAAGATGAGGCGTTAGTCATGTTACAAGAGGTTAGCTAAATGGATCAATATACGTCTAATTCAACAGACTGCATGGACAAATGTATCAGGACAACTTTAGGGCGTCCATTTTTTTTTTAAACTGGTTTCATGAAAACAAACATCATCATCATCACGTAAGAAAAGTAGCATATAGCTCTTATTTTAATCTCAAGATTTTGTTGCAGATGAGAGATTAAACTTTGGTGTTTTAGGCAATGTTAGTTTTAGTCAAATATTGGGTGTGAAAATAAACAGTGAGTCTGGCCTCATAAAATAGTGACCTATATTACTGTAACACCAAGTTTATCATATTTGATTCACGACGTTTTGAGACCAATGATCATTTTGGGACAATGATAAATTGCCCCCAAATGCTGGATTTAGCAACACTGATTCAAATTCAAACTAATCTGTCAGAAGGTTCAATAAACACTTCAGCTTCAAAAACTCTCATGGTTCAGCCTTTACAGGGTTTAACATATTAGAGAGTCCCGTTAAATAACTTCCCTTCTTTAATGTGAAAAATGAGAGCATTTATTTAAAGATCCAATTGAATCCTTTCTGCTACACTTTCACTCGTGTTTTATTGGACCTGTGTGACTATCCACAGATACGCACAAAGCCAATTACCAGCAGTGGGTCCCGATTTAAAATGTCACAGCCATTTAAACTTTCTGCATTTCTGAAATGTGCATTAGCAGCAATTTTTACCATCCCTGGCCATCCCTCATCATCATTGTGAGAATGCTCTTCTCTGAAGTAGGCAAAAGGCTGTTCTGAATTATTTACAGAGAACGAGTGGGTGAGAGGTGTGGGACTGATTAGGGAGAGACATACAGGATAGTGAAATCTCAGTCCTTCAGTCTGCTTAGGAAGCAGTTTTGCATTTAAATTTAAAGAACCTTTTCAGAAAATGACAGCAGTGTACCTCCTACAGATATTCAGCCGCATAAGGTCAGCTTTTGACGGGAGGCTATTCTTTAATATGCTCAACATAAAAGGCAAAAACTCCTCCTAGCAGGCAAACGCACAGCTCAGTGACTGTTCTACCATCAGAAATAACGATACATCTTTCTTCTGTAGAAATATTTGTCATTTCAGAGTCAAGTTCCTCCTTGATAACAATTCCATCATTCATGAAAAGAGGAAGAGTGTCACATTATTGCACCCATGCACTGATATTTATACAATAAGCCATCTCGTTACCATCACTCAGGCAATCACCACATATTAAATATGCATATGCTTGTTTTATTGTTTTTGTAAAGGTCACCATAGCAAGCATTCACGTCTGGAACAAAAAGCACCAAGTGGCAATACAAACGACAAAGTTAAACTTGAAAGAAAATCCAATCCCAGACCATCAACCTGAATTATTCAAACTCCCTATCAAATGTCCTTTATCCGGTCCATGAGAGCAGAGCAACAGTTTTAGGAGGAAAGACAACGTTAACATTTGGACATTTGAGTGCCAATCCACACTTTAAAAATGCAGCAGTGAGCCAAGCAAGCCTCAGCTATGTGCTATCACTTTACCTTTAATTCACCAGCGCGTGCATAGGATGAATAATTCATGCCTTGCACCACACTCTTGGCTTTATGGAAGAGTCACCCGTACAGCTCAACGCAGAAAACACATTCACATTAACTGGGAGCAATGTGCTAAACACTTTTTTTTTTATTAAGTAAAAAAGGTCACACTTGAATGGAGATCAAGGTAAAAAATGATCAATATTTGCATATCTAAAGTATTGTTTACTATGACTCAAAAAAGGAGGTCTCACAAAAAATACATTTTTCTGATCATCTGACAAGTTTGCCAATGCTGTTTCTTTTGATTGGGAAAGTTTCCGATAGCCAGAAAGGTTTGACGTGCCGAGCAAACATCAAGTTACTCTGAATTTAAAGATTTTTTATATGAAAGTTAGAGCAGGGCGATATGGCCAAAAACATTTATCACGATATATATTTGAAAATTTGCGATAACGATATAACTGACGATATAATTGATGCGAGACAAAATACAACTCCACAACATTACTAGCGCAAAAAGACAACCTTCCATTTATTTTCACTTAAACAAGAAGCTGGTTTTTATGTACATTAAAGCTTTATAAAAATGTAACAGTGCAAATGCAAATTCCTTGCTGAAAGTTTAACCAAAAGGCATTTCCAGTAGAAATGGGCTGACATATCCTGAGCATAACCATGTATAATATCCACTGAAGTTAAAAAGAGGTGCTTTGCAACATTAAACTGCAGTGTGCAGTACGTATTTTTCGGACCATAAAGTGCACGGGATTATAAGGCACATTAAGCGAAACAAAGCAGTCAGATAAATCAAACTTTATTAAACTCATTCTTCTTGCTTCCTCCACTTCTGTACCATTGATTCATTAATGTTGAATTCTCTGGCAGCGGCTCTATTCCCATGTTGTTGCAGTATACTAATGACTAACCTCGTATTGTGGACGGATTATCTCAGTTGTTCTCCTGACTGAAGATTGGTCCTTTTACAGCATCCTGCCATGCGATTGCATTTGTCTCTAACCATGAGGAACCTTAACGTTAACTTTTATAAGTGGAAAAGTGTTAGTGTTCGTCCTCCAGCTTCACTGTTTATGTTATGCTAACATAGCTGTGTCGCTAGCGATCACGTAGCACATCATTATATACCAGCTAGCCCAACTTCAGTAACCCTACAAACGTCACTGCTGTTTAGTTTCCTGTCTTCATTTATGTTGGAAGTGATAGCAGAGCTGTACATTTGATTTTTTTCAGAAATCTCTCAGTCAGAACATGCTATATCATGCTTAGGTAACTAGCGAAACTAGCGAGCTAACTTCCGCTAGCTTCCTGCTAGCTTCTAACTCCGTTAAATGTAATACATTTTGTTTTCATGGATGCCTGGAAGTTAAACTTCATAGTTACACCTGGTAAAGCAGCAATGCTGATCGTTTTATTAAAGATGAAAGAATTTAGACAGTTTTTAACTCTTAGTGATGCTGCAGTGTTCGTTTGACCTGAAATGTACGGAGTTTAGGACCCAGATTACTCCCAGATTTAAGAGCATCTTAGTCCGACAAATACGACTATAACGACGGCCGCTTGCATGTTCTGCAAAAAAATGTGCTTTGTTGTGTATCTGACGGACAAACACCAAACCAGTTCCACATCACGGAAGTTGCACCATTTTTACAAACCAATTCTGGTTCATCTGTTTCACTCAACAATCGGCCATGTGCGTATGAAAACAAAGGCACTGCGCATGCGCGTTTTACTCATATTCTATCGCGATATTTCATTTTCCTATCGTTGCCTAACATTATACCGGTATTACCGTGAACGGTATAATATGGCCCAGCCCTAATGAAAGTTTAAGTTATAATACTTGATCATTTAAAAACCAGAAAACGCTGACCACCAGATGCTTGGCCTCGGGGACCCTCCACGGGCCGGGCTCCAGGGCGGTGCCCCGGTAACCCCATCCCAGGCAAGGGGAACTGTTCCCTTGATCGTGCACTCACGGGAGTCTTCTGAATGGCTTTTTGTCTGGTCCCTCACCCAGGACCAATTTGTCATGGGAGACCCTACCAGGGGGCAAAAGCCCACGGACAACATAGCCCCTAGGATCCCTGAGACACACAAACCCCTCCACCATGATAAGGTAACAATTCGCGGAGGGCCCTTGTGTCCAGGGGTCTTGTTCTAGAGTGATGGGAGAATGTAGCAGGAGATCAACAGAGGGATTAGTGCAGCGGCTGCAGTGATGCGGACGCTGTACCGGTCCATCGTGGTGAAGAGAGCAGAGTGTAAAAGCGAAGCTCTCAATTTCACGAGCTGTGGGTAGTGACCAAAAGAACGAGATTGCGGATAGAAGCGGCGAAAATGAACTTCCTCCAAAGGGTAGCTGGCCTCTCCCTTAGAGAGAGGGTGAGAAGTTCAGCTACCCGGGAAGGGCTCAGTGTAGAGCTGCTGCTCCTCCACATTGAAAGGAGCCAGTTGAGGGGATTCAGGCATTTGATAAGGATGCCACCTGGGCACCTCCTAGGTGAGGTGTTCCGGGCATATCCCCACTGGGAAGCGGCCCTGAGGCAGACCCAGGACACGCTGGAGAAATTAAATCTCTCGGCTGGCCTGGGAACACCTTGGTGTTCCCCCGGACAAGCTGGAGGAGATGGAGGTCTGGGCTTCTCTGCTTAGGCTGCTGCCCCCACGACCCGGCCTCAGATAAGCGGAAGAAAAGGGATGGATGGATAGCAAATGCAATATAACGGCAGATTTATTTTCCCCTTTCAAACACAAGAAACAATTTGATTTCTCTAAGATTAGTTATGCATGGAAAAAGGTTTTGTTTTATTGTCAACAAAAGTCAATGCACAATAAGTGGTGGATTAGCCATTTAAGCTCCGTGCAACTGTTCACATAGCTGGTTCTTGTGTTTGTGGCCTTTCAAACATGCACTGTCAATAGGGAAGTTGCAAAGTGCCCTTTGATTAACACCACCACCATCTATGCTATAGGGGGAGAATATGCAAATATCAGAATTTGCATAGTTCCCTTTGCCTATCAATTATCATTCCCTCGGTGATCACCTCCAGCCCCCTTCGAACACAAAGTCCTCAGTAATGCTAATCGCTGCTGCACCTGCGCTAATCACAATCTTCCATATGTAGTTTTTCCTGTGCTTGTGGGTTTCTTTCTTCAATATGTAAGAATAGAACAGAACAAATGTTACCCGCCTATATTGCTGCCTCAGCACATACACTGCCTAAGGTACCAAAGAAAAATACTGGTGGAAGCCAGTGATACTGCTTAGTTTCCTAGCCTAGTAGCTACCCCTATGGTATCAATTTCAAAGTCCTTCATCGCCTTGTTCTCAAGTTTTTGCATTTACAAGATTTAGAAAAAACCTGACCTCTGTCCCAGCTTCAAACTCATCCGAGATTTTAGTAGATACAACAATGGTATCAAATTGAAACTACTCCTATGCTTAGGAGTTATTCCATTCACAGACTTGTTTGACGTCCCTTCCCATCAGCCTTTTACAGCTGAAGGGTAAAAACTGATTACTGTGTATTTTGGTAACAAATGGTAGCATTAATATTGGTTCAGAACTTATAAGCAGACAGACTGAGCAATTTGACTTGTTAACTTGAGCTCTGACCAACTGTAACTTGGACATTTTCACTACCTCAAATATATGTTTAAATATAACACATACATTTTATAATTGAATTTAAATTTTGAGCACTTAAGGTAGAGATGTGACAGTATTCACATCATATCCATAAAGTCTCTTATAGATTCAAAAAGAGAGCCATCTCTAAATCTCAACATTATCCAAGCTTGTAGTCAATAATTTATCCTTCATATTTTCAAATCATTAAATTGTGTTTCCTATAGGCTGAGAACTTATTTATGGTATTTGATAACACCGTGAAGTAGGAATGAACTCACTTGATAACAGACACTTTCATGGGAAATCTGTTGCTAGGAAACAACTGGGCTCAAGCTTACATCCCATCAGCTGCCGACAACAACAAACAGCATAAACTTGAGCCCATTTATAATGTTTGTGGATGTGATTTGCAGCATTTCTGAAAATAAGAAACTGCAAAATGGTCTATACATAAGCAGAGAGGCGACCATAGGCACAGCAGATTTCATAATGTGCTTGTTTATGTTGTTCAGTTTGTCAATGCTGTAACACGCGGCACACGCCATAATTCAGCATTACATATATTTCTGTAACAGTAATTTGTTTTGTTTCTCCTTTGTTACACATCTGCAGTAATGTGTGTTTCTATATGTTGATACAAAAAAAAAATTGCATATCAAGATTCAGATTTACTAGAACACACACACACACACACACACTTCTTGTCTCCCCCCCCCCCAAAAAAAAAAAAAAACAAACAAAAAAAATAAAAAACAAAAAACACACACACACACACACACACTATGCAGTACACATTTAACCAAGCAGCATTTACTTACAGTTCTCTCTGTGTCTCTTAGTTTAGGCCACAACTGGTCTTCTACCCCTCCAAATCTGACTCCAAGAGCTGATTCTTTCTGTGGACAAAGAGTGAGCAGTCAGTACAGCAATCTGAGGGATTACAGAGTTCACAAGCTACGGGGCTGTCTGGAATATGAGAGGAGAAAACAAGAGTAGTGAGGTAAGAATGATGGGATTTCAATTTCTCCTGCAAACCCCAGACAAAGCACGACAACTCTTCAACAAGGTTTGCCAAAGAACAATTCAACCACCTGGCACAACATACAACACCTGCATCAGCATGTACCGGTGAGTCACCATCATAGATGCGTCAGTTCTTCCCGTCTCGTCTGATGGGAAGTGAACAGAGCTTCTGGCAGCTCCCACAAAAACATGTTACTTTAAAGCTGAACTGAAATTAAAAATGTCTTAGATGTATTGATGCTACAATTACATGGCATGTTTTTTGCCCCCTCATTTCAAAAAGAAGCTAAAAATATTTTGGGGGGAAACTGCATCTTGGTTTGAAGCCTGTGGTTGGGTGTTTCCTTTGGCCAACATCTGAGAACCAGCATTACCGACACAATCTCTACATGGCACATGTTAGCAAAGTAGCAGCAACAGCTGTTGCTTCAGCCTTCCATCTGTGTGCACACAAGATGAGCTCAGCCACAATACTGACTGTAGGTCACCTGCAGCTTTGCAGTAATCAGAGTACTACAGTCACTGTAGTTGTACATTAAGAAAAGAAGAATAGATTTAGTTTTAGGTTAAAGAGTGAGTAAAATGTTAGTCATTACCTGACTAAATTAATCTGATGAAATAAAACAAAGAGGTAACTGATCCTTCAGACAACTTTTAAAGGAGGCAGCTTAAACGCCTACTGCCCAGACAAGTTGGTCAGCCTCTTTGATGAATGGTAACTGACTTTTTCCTTCCGCTTAGGACCTGCTATGGCAATATCACGGGTCCTAAAAAGACAGACTTTAACTTTAATATTTCATACTGCCCCAGAAATAACACTGCACCATAATAAGTGTTCATAAAGTATATAGGGTAGGGGAGCTTAGCTCTAGGCACAGGTTTGAGGATAGCAAGTAATCACATGGTCAAAACTTAAGTCAGCAAGTATTCTTGCAACCCAAGTACTCAAGACATTACACCATGAGTCAAAGTATGACATGGGGAGAGGGTTGGGCAACAGGATGATTGTGTCAGCTATCAAAATTTAATTTAATTTGTTTAACAAGCCAAAACGAAACAAGAGAGGCGTTTCAATCTGAGAAATTGTTCCTGCTACACTCCCCAGCACACTCCCAGGCTGAGAGCGAAAATGATAGTTCATGTAAATAAAACGAGATATTGACACTGAGTTGTGGGAAATGAACAGCTGCCAAGAGAGGGTTTCCAGCTGTTTGACACTTGATAACTGTGAGACAGAAAGGTTGCAGAGAGACCAGCTTCACGATTCAGGAATCTCACAGCCTTTATCTGTAATGACGTGCAGCATCGAAGTTGCACAGAAGGAAATCATTCACCGTGTAATCATGTCACAGACAGCTACTGTTGGACCTGTTCAGATATGAGAGGTTTTGAGCAACAAAATTCCTATAAATATCAATTTTACACAAAAAGTGATTTCTCCTTCAGGAAAGTGGATTTTGTGAGGAATGCTAAAGGAGAGAGGAGATAATGACATGTGCTCTCTCCCTCTCATGTTTGTTGCACATTACAAAGCAAAGTATGAATATCTGACTGTACGACTATTCTTTGTTTAAAGTGCTAATTTATGAATGATGAAAGTTTATTGCAGACAATGCACTTCTGTTTTTAAGCAGAGCAGCATTTGCAACCATTTATCCACTTTGTGACAGTCAGGAACTTCTGGTAAAGAGGGTCTTACTCTAGAAATCCCTTTGCGATGGTCTCAGTCGCCCATAGGTTGCATGGGAGACCCCAACTTGTGAATAAACATATGTCAACTGCTCATTGAGCTGTAGTAAAACATGGAAGTGCAACTCAAACTGGAAACACAGAACATTCACCTTCAAGGTTTAAAAGGTGCAACTTATTTTCGTGTTTGCAGACAGGTCAGTCGCTTCCATGCAAACTGTGGGCAACAGAAATTTCCCAGCAACCAGCTGGGAAATGGACTTCCCTAGACAGTCTCTAGGTCTGTGTTCAAAGGCATCACCCATACATGCACACAAACAAATAATCAAATATTGTTTAGGGTACAGTTGAGAAAACCACACTTGTAATTTTATTTGTGAGCCAACAAAGTTTGAATGCTCCGTCAAAGGCGCAGTCATGATCTGAACTTCAAAACAAATACCCATTAAATAATGTAAGGTGATCAGACAACAGTTAGTCTACTATTGACAAGAGTGAGGGTGAGTAACAATTTGCACAAAGGTCTGCTACTTCTGTGTAGCCCACGATACAGGTTGCATGTTAGCAAACTCTTGTATTCAGAAACAAATTAAGTTAACCTTTGACTCCATTTAAAAGGGAGTCAGTCCAGAGCTTTCTAGGAAACATTCTGAAAGTTTCTCAGAGTCAATTGAACACAGAGGTCATGGGTGCCTGCAACTTCAAGGCTGTCATACGCATCTAGATGCCAAAGAATATGAGCTCACATGTAAGAATGCAACTGCTGTGTTTCCTGGCCTTCATTCACTCTGACTAACTCTGGTCAAAGTTTGAGACAGACGCACGAGTTATGCAACAGTCTTAAATTGACCAAAACCTCTGAAATACTTCAAAAAATAAATAAATAAAAAGGAAAATGTCCTCACTGAAAATATAAGAAATCATGTTCCAAGTACTTCAATTTGTATGATATAAATTTAAAGGAAACATCACATCGTCAGTCTCTCTTACATGTTTATGAACTCCACAACTCCTTCATATTACAATGTTATGTTACAAATTAGGAAACGTTACAACCACAGCAGCTCCGCGTTCTTACACAAATTTAGATAACTGCATTAGAGGACTCTTCAGAACAGCCTTCCTTACTTTTGGATAATCTTCGTAAATTTATGCCACATCAGATTTTGGGAACAAAAACAAAAAACCCAAAAAAAAGTAGATTAAAAACAGCCAAAGTGGGAAAAAAGGAGGCTTAGTTTGTCAGGATGGGCACTTATGACAGTCTGAACTCTTGACTTCATTATGAAACACTGTTGAGACCAAGCAAGGAAATTTAATGAACAATCACTGCTCCACCTTTAAAATCTTAATATAACTTACAGAAATCAACCACCATTACCTGCATGTAACTACTGGCAAATCCAACTTCATACTGCAAACTTAATGCAACTCCTTCCACTCCAATCGATTTCATTTACTGATACTGTACAAAGTCTTCAGTGCACTGACAGGTGTTGAAGGAAAGTCTTTAATTCCTGTTGTGAACTTTGAGCCTAGTGTGATTAACATGTTCTCACACAGCAGCGTGCTACAGACGCACAGAGATTATTAATAAAACGGGTCTAATCTAGTCATACTGGTCCAGGCTTAAGACGTGAATCATTGTGTAGTTGTTCTGCATTTAGTTTCAGTTCCAAGCTTTGTGGTCTACACCAGAGCTTCATTTGGGATATTTATTTAGTGAATGAAAACCACAGATGATGTCTTAGTGAAAAGCAAAAAGGAAGGAGGTTAAAATAAAAAGGAAAAAAGTCAAACCTACGGGAGGATCTTTAACTTTGCCACATTTACTTCCTCAAACCACACTGGCTTTGGTTATGTGGCAACATATGACTGGCTTTGAACATGTAAGCTGAGATGGATACAGCTCTACTGAAGTCAGTGACAGCATCTGGAGCAGCTGCAAAGTAGCCACTAGTACAAAGAGAATAAAGACAGTTCATAAATCATGGCTGGAATGCAGCCTCATTTCCTATCTGACCCCACCTCCAACAGCAATAGTTTTTTTCCTTCAACTCTAGGAGCTCTCTACACCAAGTAGCTGAGACCTGAACATCCCAATCATGACTTGGCTTATAACTCTAATTGTCTGTAGTTTGCCCCACACAAAGAAACCCCATTCAGAGCAGATGCTGGAAAAAGCAGAACTAATGAGTGGGTAAGATCACGTATGTCTGACCTGACAGTTGATGCAGAGCTGATTAATGCTATAACAAAGATAGATGAGTCTGTATGAACCTCGATTTTGGAATTACAGTTTAGTATCTTGCCAGTGCTGCAGAGAAATTGGCCGGAAAGTGGCCATAGATCTTTCTGTAACAGTTAAAGCACTAAAAGCACTCCATGCTGTCAAGAAGAAATGTTTACTCAAGTATAAAATTAAATAAAAACATGCATTAGGATGAGTGCAATAGCTTCATTTGTAATTTGAACAATTAAAGTCAGTGTACAAATGCCACTTTTAAGATGGCACAGAGCACACTGGACAAAACCAACCAGGAGCTGTGCGTCTAAATCTGGCAGGCAGCAGAGAAGTTGCTGATTCACTCAGGAATGCTGGTTCCAGTCACACAGACCTAGAGACTGGTCAGCAATCATATGGCAACCAGTGGGGATCATGTTCTGTAACTGGTTGGTGAGCAGTTGCTGGTTGTTTCTTTCAGTCAATGGATGAAATCACAAAAAGGGTGCTGCACCACAAACCACCTTGCATTTGCTTTGGTTGACAGTTTACATGGAAGATGCCGATTTGTCTGCAAACACCAACTACTTTGAAGGTGAAGAGTGTCAGTTTCCCGTTTGACTTCACTTTTCTCCAAGTTTCACTAATAGCTCAGAAACACACAGTGCCCAGAGCATGTGGTACAACTGGTCTGTGGGCTACTCTTACTTAGTTCTTCACCGCAAATACTCATGGACAACCATAAACCAAGAGAGAGAGAACATATGCAATGCTACAACCTTTCCATTGAGTATCAAGAGCATATTCAAACATGAATAAGACACAATTCCCTAACTAAATTTGCTAGATTACCATTATAGGAGGAAACACCATTTTCATCCTCCAGTTCAACATTAAAAAATATTGGCTGTCGCCAGTGCTACCACTCAGCCTCCTAGTAGACACACGTATGGTATAAATTTGAGAATCCTAGGTGACTTTCTTCTTCAGTCATCGCATTTGGTCATTTTGCAAAAACTTGACTTCTGACCTCAAGATACAGATTGCTGAAATTTGAACACATCTAAGATTTTTAATAGATATACTCTTGTTATCAATTTAAAAATACTACGTCACCTCTTTACTGAGTTATCGTATTCAGAAACTTGTCCACGCTGCCTGCCAGCCTGCTAGGAGGGGTGGTGCCAATACCCCATCAGCTGTGGGGAGAAAAATAAAAAAATAAAAATCACAAAAGTGAATGGAATACAGCTTGTGTCATTCCAAGGTGCATTACATCAGTATTCACCCTGTACTGAGGAAAATGTGTTGCGGTAAGTTTACTCTGAATTTCTTTTTAGCTGTGGTTAGGTGGATGTCAGTCTATGTTACAGCAGCTATGTCAAGCTCAATTCCTTGAGGGTCAACTTTTTGATATGTCCATAGTCCAACATGAATTAAATGGCTAAACTGCCACCTCAGCATGCAGTCAAGTACTACAGAGTCTTGCTAATGACCTAATGATTTTATTCTGGTGTGTTGCGGTGAAGACGCGGTTAATAGTTTCAGGACACTGGGCGTCGAGGATTGGAGCGGTTTTCCTCCTGCCCCCAGTTTGATTAAACTAGAATCACATCATATTTTCGGCACTACATTGTAGTGAGACAAGTTTGTGGGTGTTGTGTCCGCAGCTTTGGCTGTCCTTTTAACCTCTTGCTGGTTAGCTAGCGTGAGCTATAAGCTAACAGCTAGCCTGGTTAATGAAGCTAGAGTTCCATGCACATGTAAAGACAGCTCATCTCTACTGCTTTAACTGTTAAATCGGAAGGCAATACTGCGGTTGACAGGGTTTATTATGTGAAACAGCAGCTTGTTTAGTTTAAACGTCCTGCGTTAGGAGGCTAGCTTCATCCGTCTCCCCTCCCTTGTGGTTGGAAGGGACAGGGTTTCATCTTTTGGCAGCCATGCAGACTGAGCTGTTTGCGTTCTCAGGACAGCCATGCAGAGATTAGTGGCTACATTGCAGCCCCAGTCACAGCTTTCATCACCGTCTTTCTCGTCTTTCCCCGGAGTAACAGCCAAACAGTGCGAGGAGGACCTATTGGCTAGCACTGCAATAGAACGTATGTGCAATAGAAATAAGAATATACGTTCTTATTTTAAACTTAATCTGGAATTCATTGCAAACTGTTTGCGTGGGATATGAATGATAAGATTGTTTTTCCAATAAGAGTTAGTAAAAACATCTCCAGTGTGATCAAATTTTCATGCCAAACATCTGCAGCTTGGGAGTCTATACAGCACTATGATGCCCAGACTTAATTCTTTTGAAAACCATACATCTTTCCACAGGTCTGAACTTCATCAGACGCCAACTAGGCACAGAGCTGGATGAGGCCAGCTATCTGATCAAGATGACTTCTTTAGATCCATGGGGTCAGGAAAGCCAGAAGCATTGGAGCTGGAGAGCTACCATTCATGTCCAATTGCTGGAGGTGTGGATCTATTGCATAGCTTTCCTCACATCAAGAAGCTGTCAATTAAAATCAATACAGTTCTTGCTGCATCTAGAGCTTGTGAAGGACTCTTTAGTCAGGCAGGACTCCTCGTTCACTGCTAAACAGTTACAGCTTCACAGCAAGAACCTTTAGAGCAAACTGCTGCTGAAGCGTAACCATCATTTTACTGAGTGAAGAAATGGCACGTTTTTGCTAAATATACAGAAAAAGATGCACAACCACACAATTTATGGTAAAAGTGAGCTGCCTTGTATATACACATATGTTGAAGTTGTGTCGTTCTAATGTTTTCTGAGGCTGCTGTACCATTTAGAGTAAAAGTGAATATAAGTATACAGTATATCTTGTCACTGGAAATGGTTTGCACTGTTCATATATTTATATTATTTACTGTATGTATTGGTTAAAAAAAGCTTTGTTGTGAAAAACTTAATCTGGAAATTAGAATTGTTGTGCCTTAATTTTTTTACATATGTTCTTTTTGGTCTATAAAGCTCTGAATGGTTTAGGACCAAAATACATCAGTGACCTCCTGACCCAGTATGAACCTTCCAGATCCCTCAGGTCACCTGGATCCGGTTTTTTAATCAGTTCCCAGAGTCAGAACCAGACATGGAGAAGATGCATTCAGCTTTTATGCTCCATATATCTGGAACAAACTCTCAGAACTATTGATTTTATCTACTGTTCCTTTCTTTTTTTTTTCATTTTAAATCATGCTTTTTATTTGTTTTTATTTTTTAGTGTCTCTGTACAGCACTTTGAACCACATTGTTGTTGAATTGTGCTATATAAATAAACTTGCCATTTTGAAAATACTACAGTGCATATTTATTCATTTGTTTGTCTAATAGCATTTATTTAAAAAAATAAATCAGACATTACAAATAGTTACTCGCTACTTGAGTAGTCTTTTCACCAACTACTTTTTTACTCCTACTTAAGTAACTTTTTGGACGACTACTTTTCACTTTTACTTGAGTAAAAATATTTTAAAGTAATGCTACTCTTGAGTAATTTTTGGATACTGGACCCACCTGTTACCCTGTAGATAAAAGTCATCCACCAACAAACTAGACAGAAAAGAAATGATCCTAGGTAAAACTTGGAAAAGACCACTTTTTTTTTTCTTAAGTGAATTTTGGTCAATTTCGATCCACAGCACAGTGTTACATTGACCTAAAATGATAGTTCAGCTTCAGCTGTATTGTAAATACTTAAGTGTAAATGAGCTTCCAATAGCTAAAAATAATGAGCAATCATTTAAACTTACAAACAGCAAGCATGTAAATGTCAGTGAGAGAACTGGCAGGTTATCAAGTTATTCCTGTGGTTATCATCGTATAATTTAAAGGATGAATTTAGAGGATGATCAATTTTCATGGAACCAAAAAGCATATGCCAGAGTAAAATGTCACAACAGCAGCAGAAGCTGCTGCTATTTCCCTGCACCACCTGCCCCTTTTGCTGTGAATGCAGATACAACCTTTAATTTACAGTAGATCTCATTAGAGGTTAGACTAGAATTTAAATGTATTCCTCTCTCCATCCTTCTCCCCACCAGTGCCATAATGTTACATGCTTTTCATATACTTGGTAGGATTTCATCTGGCTCCTGATTACATAAATGCATGCTTGTATAACAGTCTTGTATCTGCAAAGGCCATGTGTATCAGAGCAATCAACAAGCTGACAGAGATGTTCTTGGAGTGAGAGGTGTTTCATCCCAGAGGAAATCATGAGAAACCTGAACAGCACTGTGCCGCTACCATGGAAACATTGATAGGCCAACAGATGCCATGACTAAGTATTAGCATACACTAACACTGAGTGGTCAACCATATTCTTATATGTGCGGCGCTTTATATATTAGGGGTGCAACGATACACAAAATTCACGGTTCGGTTCAATACTTTGGTGTCACGGTTCGATATTTTTTTTCGATACAAAAAAAAATGTTCATGCCTTTTTAATTTGTCATTTATTAAAATTATAAATATATATTTTAACTCAAAAGTACAGTGTTTAAATTTAATGTTGCTGAAACAACAAAGTAATAAAAAAAATAAATCTGATGGAGAAATCACTCATCTTTGGAAAAGAGTTTATCACAGAGAAATGGCTCTTTCCAAAATAAAAGCTATACTATACGCTTCTTCTGGGCTATATTCTCAGCAGCATATTAAACATATCAGGTCCCCATAAGGAGAATCATGTGCTAACGGCTGTCTAAATGACTCGGGTAAAGTTTGTAGCATGCGTGCTTGTTGTTTTTGTCTGCTTCCACTTGTCTTTGCACTAGGATGATGTGCAGTCATATTCGTTGTGTGTCAGCGTAAATCTCGTTGAAATGACGTTAACGCCACAACACGGCAAATCTCCGTTAACGAGCTACCGCGGATCGCCCCGTGCATGGGGCTGGACGGCCAACACGTTAACGGCTAACTGCGCTAACACACTAGTTCCCACCCATGTAATTGAGCATTGCGTGGCACATCCAACATACTGTTTTACTTTAGTCCATGACGCGCTTACCTTCAGGGTCATACGTCACATGAAAACCAAAATAGTTCCAAACGCCAGATCTGAATGAGGGTGGGGGAGGTTCAATTTGCCATGTTGCAAGGAGAGCTTAACTTCTGTGTCGCTAGCTTGCCCTGCGCTCAGTGAATCTGCGTTCGACTACTCCGCCTAGGCTGCACTGTCGAGCGCAGATCCACTGAGCGTTCAACACAGAAAGCATCGTCGGAAGAAAAGTTGATAAAATAAATTTAAAATTTTGTATTGTTCGATACATATGCGTACCGAACCGAAAGCACTGTATCGAACGGTTCAATATCGATACGAGTATCGTTGCACCCCTAATAAATATGTAGAACGGGATGCCGCAGTAGTTAAATGAAGTGAAGTGTCTAAAACACCATCCCTCACTCCTCACCTATTTTAACTGTGAGCTTGACTAGCAATCACTTTAAGGAAAGATGAGATGGGAGTTTAATTTAAACAGCTACAATCTAATTAATTGACG
The DNA here is from genome assembly GCF_057381915.1 of Diplotaxodon limnothrissa. Taxonomy (NCBI): domain Eukaryota; kingdom Metazoa; phylum Chordata; class Actinopteri; order Cichliformes; family Cichlidae; genus Diplotaxodon; species Diplotaxodon limnothrissa. Next base: position 16,870,390 of record NC_140601.1, on the reverse strand, counting down.
TTAAGCGGTACACCCGCAAGTACTGAAAGCAACTAGCTGGCTTTTGTACTCTACCTGTAACAGGTGATTAGCTGGAAGCCCGTGTGCATCTGTCAGTGATGCTGCTGGTGGAGCCCAAAGTATTTATATAAATAGAACACAAAGAATATTTACATAAATATAAACTCCTCCTACTATATAAATAAATTCAACACCACAGATGCTCAGGATGATTATGCAAACCACTATTTTCAGGTAGACGAACTTCCAGTCCCCACTAAAGTATACCTTTACTTTAACCCCTGTAGCTAATTTTAAAACTATTATATAGCATTTACACAGCTCAGCCCAAAAGAGACAAAAATGTAAAAATAAAAAATAAAAATCAGGGGGGAAAAAAAAATCTATGTATCAGAGAAAAGGGAAAGACAAAAACAAATGTCAACCACTGAATCATACGTTGAACTGTTGCAACAAGTAGTTAATTGACAGGTCAATTAATGAGAAATACAGCTGTGATAGTTTTGTGAGGCCGTTTCATTATTAACGAATAGCTTTCAAACAAAGAAAACATGTAAAGACTGGGCTTTTGGAAACGCTAGTCCACATATTTACTTTTTTCCTATATTTGCAATAAATGGATAAGAAAATGACCTGGAGATGAACAGATACTGAAAACTACTCAAAGCCATAAAGGAATGCTAAAATAGTTTCGTAGGGTGGCTTATAATACAGTGATCATGTTTCAGTATAAAAAGATTTGGTTGGATTTGTCAGTTTCTTTCTCAGGGAAAAAAAAACTTGACTGTGGGCCAAGGGTGAACAAAATACATTATTTAAATACAGGTGTCAACAGCAAAACAATCTCTCTCTCAAAGTATTCAAAACCATGTTACACTTACGAACCCCATTACATAAGTGCACATATGACCAGATATTCACCTGCCATTTACCTATCGGCTAATACGGCCAGGATTACAGTCCCTTGGAAACAGACAACTGCTACCACCATGGATACCTAGTTTTTCTTATTGTACTCCCTAATCTAGTAGAACAACACATGCCAACATGTCTCATGCACATTCACTGGCGACCCTAGTGGGTCCAACTCAGGGGTGCTGAGATAATGAAAGCCATTATGTCCCTGTTAACTCCAGTTTAATTTTTGTTTATTCGGTGACACTGATGAACTGAGAAAAAAAAGGAGAAAAAAAGAAAAGGAAAAAAAAAAAACTCCTTTCCCCTCCCCAGAACAAAAATGAGGGGGAAAAAAAAAGAATTTTTTATTTATATTTATTTATATATTTATATATATATATATATATATATATATATATATATATATATATATATATATATATATATATATATATATATATATATATATATATATATATATATATATATATATATAAATAAAAATTGGCCAAATACCGTCAATAGTCTAGCGCATTTACAGGAATATATTGGACTACAACTCCTCTATATTAACAACATATCTTCTCCTTTTAAAGTTTCATCACTGCATGAATATGTTTCAAGCCAACAATGCATTTCAAATAGAAGTGGGCATTTAAACCTTATGCTCTGCACAACAGTTAAAAATTTAAATCATTCATACTGGAGAGGAGGACAAAAAACATAAAAGTCAGTAAAGAAGTAAAAAACAACAGTTTTCTAAAGAAAAGAAAATCTGTCAGTCAATGGATTGCGTAGTAGCTCTGGAAAAGCTTGCCTGTGCTTGAGGGGCAGGGGGTACAATGTGTTATCTGCAGCGCCACAGACCTTCCTCCTTTGAAGTGTTGCTGAACCACCGACTGCGCCAGGGACAGTGAAGGTGGAAGGCAGGAGGCTGGAAGGGGGGGTATAGAAACCAACAAAGTGAGGTACAGAAAACATCAGATGCACAAACAGTTTAACTTGTGATGTACTACATGCACCTCAGAGACTATTTACACTGTTATTTCTGAAGCAGAGCAAAGGAAATTCACATGATTATTTTTCCTCTCCTTTTTCAAGGTCCTGTTTGGGGCAGCCGTGTTTCCTTTGGCGAGTAATGAAGAAAGCATTTGGTGGCCATGTGTTGAACGATTGGCTGCGAGGTTGGAGAGGGGAAGTACATGGGACGAGCTGGATGGCAAGGAAAGTGAATCGACTGACTGTTCTGCCTGTTCCCTCTGTTCACCGAAACTCTCCCTCAAGGATTATCCTCTCTAATAGACTTAAAGGCACTTTAACTGAGCTGCCAGCTGCCTGCGTCCCTGGTGGAAAGCAACCCAGGTCAAGTCTGAGGGAGGATATCCTACCATGACAATGCAACACATTCCTAGAGTGCCTCAAACTTGCATCAAAGTAAAATAAATGTAACCACTCGTACCAAATACTGAAAGTAAATTAAATATTTAGTAGAACAGAAAAACAGCCTTACTTCACATTCAACGCAAACACATACAAGAGCTTGAACACTAACAGCTGCAACGACAATGCCACTCACGACCATCATAAGATGTGAACCTTGGGCAATGTTACAATATGTATTCTTAAAATATGTGTATAGAAGAAGAAAAAATTCACACTGTTAAAGTATTACAGAGCTACAGTAAGTGTGACCAGAGCTTAAGCAGCTACACACTCCACACCTACTTTTTTGATAAACAGTAAATAATTCATCCATGAGGAGGAAAATGTGGGCCAGAGAGCTGTAATCTGCATAACTCTGAATTTCACTGCAGAGTTTTAAGGCAATTTCTGTGTCACACACTGCCATGGAAAAAGAAACGACTTTGATTAAATGTATTGAAATCACACACACAAAATAACTTAAAACCGCAGATTGTTATGTTGTGTTGGTGTCATGTAGAACCCACATCATATAGAAACGCCAACAATAAACACCACATTTATGGCGAAACTAAGATTTACTGTTCTCAGCCAATGTGGGAAACTGCAAGATGTGAGGTCTGTGCCAAGTGAAGACAGCAGCAAAAGACAAGCGCAGGATTCTGCAATAAACTCAGCTCTTTTGTTAGGAAAAAGAAAATGAATAATTAGGTCAAGGCTTCTCTGTTGTGGTCCACAGGGAATAGAGACCTGTTGATTTTCTTTCATGACATCTAATCATGGACTAATTTAGACACAACCTGCATTCCTTTGTTGAGTTTATTCATTCTGACCTCTTTTTGGGCTGATGAAATGCCAGCTTATTATGAAACAGTAGCTATTCAACAGTTGTAGGCCTACGGCAATATGAGGATGCTCAATGTCTGAAACATTTCATTTTTGTCTAGAACGTCAAAACAATTGTAATAAAAAGGTCAGTATATCTACCTTTTAACTAATAGGTCATTAACCTACAGGGAAGCCTGCCAAACTGTATGACTGTTCCACAAACAAATCACTCAGTATGACCAATTAATCTTTAAAATACTGTATTATGTATTTAAAAACAAAAACCCAGCTGTGATGCTCAGGATATTATCCTATTTCAGTAATGTGTAAAATGCTCATTTTGCTGAGGGATAGATGCTCAATTAATTAACCAATAGCTCTAACCAATGAACTTCAGTCTCTGAGCAGGAAGATAAAATATTCTTTTCACGCTACATTTTATAAATATTAGCAGAGAGCCACTAATCACAGAAGTTTAGCCAGATTTCTGAACCCGTTCCAAAGTGAAGTGCTGTGAAACTAGTTCAAACAAATCCAGGACTTTGCACAAACTACTCCCTCCCAAATTTTATTGTAAAGTTCTCTAAATTTTAGTTTTCAGTTACTACAGCAGGACATGATTGAGAGCACTCTAGTTCATGTAAGTCAAGTCGAGACTTGCAGTAACACAATGTGAACAAGGAACAGACACAAACTACGTGAGCAGAAGTGCCTGACTTCATGACTTCAACACAGGCTTGGTGATGTGGCACAGAGGTCTGGCCAGGTCCTCTTGGACCATGAGACATCGGGAGACCTCTGACCAGGCATGTAAGGGAAGCCTCCATTCACAAAGGCAGACGTTTCCATGCCAACAGCAAAGAGGCCTTTCAAACAGGTTTTGTGCTGCACCTCTGCTGCAGTCTCAGAGAAGGACCGGTGGGCATTTGAGAGGAAATGGGTTGTGGGAGGCAGTGAAGAGATGCAATTGTGTTAAGGTGAGATGGAAAAGGACTGAACAAAATGACCCACAGCCTGAAGGCATTTTGTGATGGGAAATTACAAAAGAAAAGGCTAGACGGCTCAAATCACTTTTGTCCCTTTTAAACGTATGAAGACATAGGAACATCGGTGGCTTTATCAATCTGTCAAAGTGACGGCATTCTGTCAGTCCGACAGCAGACCCACAATATTGCCAGAACAAGCCGCAGTACCCAAATCAATGTGTGGTATGAGTGAAATTTGACAATACAAGTGCTGTATAATCCATTACTGGGTTTAGGCTGTATATTCCAGCCCCAGCAGCCTGCCTAACTTTAGTTGACTCCCATAACAGGCTCAAGCATAGTGGGAGGTTTAGACACAATAGAAACAAAAAGGTTCAACAGCCAAGTAAGCTAATGTTTATTATTAGCATGCTGCCATGAATATTTTCCCCATATTTTTCAAATGAAAAACAAATATTTAAAAAAAATAATAACTATACACAACACTAAAACCATTTTATCTGGTCAAATGACAGCCATCCACGTATGTCTACTAATTACCATCTTTCCCCATTTCCCCAGTGTTGACAGGGTTAATATATCCTAAAGTTCTTATAATATCATATTACCCTAACAGAGCACTTCACTCTCATACTTCAGGCTTACTTGTGGTTTCTAAAAGTAGAATGGGTGGCAGAGCCTTCAGGCCCTTCACCTCAGGAAACAGCTCCCAGTTTGGATTCCTCTTTGATAAAGACTATAGTTGATGCTCATTTAGGTGACCCTGAACTATCCCTTAATTATGCTGCTACAGACACAGCCTGCAGGATTTCATGTGACGCACTAAGCACTACTATTCCACTCACCTCTTTTCATTCATCATACATTTATATCCTCCTGAGAACTGAGGAAAAGAGATTCTTCCGATTGAACGTTTTGATTTCCTTCCTCTTTGGAGCTAAAAGAGGCCACCCAAACGCATGAGATATCAATGGAAAGGATGTTCTCTATTTAGCACAACAAGACTTATTAAGGTAGCTCAAATAAGTCAAAATATATAGACCAAAAAACATCCAAAAATGTCCATTGCACAGGCCACAAATGAAAAGGCTGGTTCTCAGGAGGATATACCATTGCAGCATGTCATTATATTTGTGTCTTGTCTCTCCCTTAGTCTAGTCTCCTGTTCACCTGCCCCTGCCCCTCCAAGAGCCTGGTTCTTCTGGAGATTTCTTCCTTTTAAAAAGGGAGCTTTTCCTTCCAACTATCATAAAGTCCTTGCTCACAGGGGATTGATTGTTTGATTGTAGGGTCTTTACCTTTTAGTATAAAAATTTGGTCCTATATAAATGAGCTGAACTGAAAAAGTTTCCTGGCAGAAACTGCATTGTAGCAGACTTTTCATACCATGGAGGCTCTATGTTTCGCTAGTAACTCTGATTATGAAAACTACTTCTATGTGTAGTGAGGCATTATAGATCCACATTTAGTAAAAGTTACTTATTGAAAGTTCAGGTCTTCAATAGGGACTTATAAACTGTGACTATGTGGTGCCTTGTGTGCCTGAAGTGACATACACACGCCACGTCAATGGGGGGGGAAAAAATAAAAAATATAAATATAAATATATATATATATATATATATATATATATATATATATATATATATATAAAAAAACACCCAGCACGCCCCTGCGGGCGGTTTATCCTTCAAGCTCGGGTCCTCTACCAGAGGCCTGGGAGCTTGAGGGTCCTGCGCAGTATCTTAGCTGTTCCCAGGACTGCGCTCTTCTGGACAGAGATCTCCGATGTTATTCCCGGGATCTGCTGGAGCCACTCGCCTAGCTTGGGAGTCACCGCACCTAGTGCTCCGATTACCACGGGGACCACCGTTACCTTCACCCTCCACATCCTCTCCAGCTCTTCTCTGAGCCCTTGGTATTTCTCCAGCTTCTCGTGTTCCTTCTTCCTGATATTGCTGTCATTCGGAACCGCTACATCGATCACTACGGCCGTCTTCTTCTGTTTGTCTACCACCACTATGTCCGGTTGGTTAGCCACCACCATTTTGTCCGTCTGTATCTGGAAGTCCCACAGGATCTTAGCTCGGTCATTCTCCACCACCCTTGGGGGCATCTCCCATTTTGACCTCGGGACTTCCAGGTTATACTCGGCACAGATGTTCCTGTACACTATGCCGGCCACTTGGTTATGGCGTTCCATGTATGCCTTGCCTGCTAGCATCTTGCACCCTGCTGTTATGTGCTGGATTGTCTCTGGGGCATCTTTACACAGCCTGCACCTGGGGTCTTGCCTGGTGTGATAGACCCCAGCCTCTATGGATCTTGTGCTCAGAGCTTGTTCTTGTGCTGCCATGATTAGTGCCTCTGTGCTGTCTTTCAGTCCAGCTTTGTCCAGCCACTGGTAGGATTTCTGGATATCAGCCACCTCCTCTATCTGCCGGTGGTACATACCGTGCAGGGGCCTGTCCTTCCATGATGGTTCCTCGTCTCCCTCCTCTTTCTTGGGTTTCTGCTGCCTGAGGTATTCACTGAGCACTCGGTCAGTTGGGGCCATCTTCCCAATGTATTCTTGGATGTTCCTTGTCTCATCCTGGACTGTGGTGCTGACACTCACCAGTCCCCGGCCCCCTTCCTTCCGCTTAGCGTACAGCCTCAGGGTGCTGGACTTGGGGTGAAACCCTCCATGCATGGTCAGGAGCTTTCTTGTCTTTATGTCAGTGGCTTCTATCTCCTCCTTTGGCCAGCCTATTACCCCAGCAGGGTACCTGATCACGGGCAGGGCGTATGTGTTGATGGCCCGGATCTTGTTCTTACCATTCAGCTGACTCCTCAGGACTTGCCTGACCCTCTGCAGGTACTTGGTGGTTGCAGCCTTTCTAGCGGCCTCTTCATGGTTCCCATTTGCCTGCGGGATCCCCAGGTACTTGTAACTGTCCTCTATGTCTGCAATGTTGCCTTCTGGTAGTTCAATCCCCTCAGTTCTGACTACCTTCCCTCTCTTTGTTACCATCCGACTACACTTCTCCAGTCCGAACGACATTCCAATGTCATTGCTGTATAGCCTGGTAGTGTGGATCAGTGAATCGATGTCTCGTTCACTCTTGGCATACAGCTTGATTAAGATTATAACAAATCTGTAAAGTTACAACTGTTACAATTATGTAAATCTGAGCGACTCACTTTCAAAAAGCTCGTGAAGAGATACTGCTGTAAATTCTCACCTGTGCACAAGCATACACGTGCACTTTGTTCCAGGGTGCTGGCAAAGTCTGATCTGGCTGCCTCTAACACTTTCTTTTCACATGCACTTTCATCAAAACGTTTAAGGGGGTATAGTGCATGTGTGAAAAGTGCTCATTTGTGTTTATGTAAAACTTGCTCCTCTAGTTTCAGCTCCAGCACGTAACCAGTACATAGATATTTAGTACGTAGCCATCAATTGGGTGTGAAAGCAGCTCACTGTTCGAGTTGTGCCTGATCAACACTTCAAAGAAGAAATAAAGTATTCCTTCTCAGAGGACAAAGACAAAGAGATGCTATTTGTACTTTCATATCTTTGGCTGTTGATAATATGCTCTGCTGCAGTATAATTGTGGACCCTAATATATCCACTCTTGACTTTTGTCCCAGACTGCCACTTTCTTCTGTCCCTGCACTGTGTCACCTAGTGTTCAAAACACAGCCCACATCAAAGCAAAATGCCTGGGAGATTTCTCCCCATGTTCATTACCCAGCTCAGAGCTACATGGCACAGCACTGAATTATTAACATACTCCTTGCGCCTCACAGATACTGAGCAAACGGGCCATTTACAAGCACAGAATAAACCCATACTTTGCTCTTAAGGCTCCAGTAAATCCTCAGAGTAACTCAAACTGATAAAGCAAGCATTTAGAAGAGAGCATTTTTAAAAGGCACAAAACAGAGGATGGTATCACACTGCTAACGACAAAGTTACAGATGATGGAGGTATGCAATAAGCCGAGAAAGAGAATTCAAATATTATAAATATTACATTCTTCATGAGTATAGGAGGAAGAGAAAATGTGCGTCTGATAGCGTAAGATAAGATAGCTAGGGAAGGCCTGAAGCTGTGAATTAGATAGGTTTCATAGATATCATGCGGGGATGTCGTGGCATTGACATCATGGTCATATTACTATAATGATCGTATCATATATACACATACATAGGGCTGGGCGATATGACCCAAAATTCATATCTCGATATTTTTTTTTTTTAAAGCCATAAAGTAAGAACAAAAACAGAGTTCTTAGTCCAAGCTGTGTCCCAGATGTCACACAGGCATTTCTATTAACATAGAGCATAGATGTACATAAGATTTACTCAAAAATAAATTATGAGCATTTATTAAATAATAATGCTCCATAAATAAAAGAAAACAATGTTGTTTTTGTGCATAACAAAAAGCTCACAATTGTGCAGTCAAAATGTAAACTAAAAGACGCTGAGCATAATAACAAAGACAGATTTCACAGCTGCTCTGTTCCCAACTTCTACTGTGTGACTGACAGCATTGAGTTTGAAATCCTCTTCGTAACCACGTCTCTTAACAGGTGCCATTTATAGTCCTTATACACAGTAAGGTAATATTACGTTGAAGCACAGTACGTATCACTCCACGAAGGCTCCTCGGTAGCCGTAATGCTCTGACAATCCATCAAGCGGTGCAGCACCGTAGCTTACCAACGTCGTACTAAAACATTTTTTTGACAGATTGCTGAGCGCCGTGTTCCACATAAAAATCGGTTCACGGCCATCAAGCACAAACAGAATTCATACATAAGGCGCGCTGTCAACTTTTAAGAAAATGCAAGGATTTTAGGCTGTGCAGCGCCTCTGGGCTGCATGGCGTTAGCGTGGTTAGCTCGTTAGCGTGGTTAGCTAGCTAACACGTTGACGGCGTCCAGTCCCACGTACGGGGCGAAGTGCAGTAACTCGGACACGGCAAATCTCCGTTAACATCTTGTCGCTTCCTGCAGGTGAAGCGATGGGGGAGGAGGGGGAGCTGTGTTCAGTGAAGGAGGGGCGAGGCCGAGTAACGTTGCGTAAAGACAAAAGTGGACGAAAGAGAGGCAAACTTGCGGCTCCACAAGTATAATTATAACGTAGACTATATCGATATAAAGGATATTGTCACACCTTATATCTCGTATAAAAATATATCGATATTTTTTAAAAACTCGATATATCGCCCAGCCCTACACATACATATAAATCAAACCAGGTAACTTTAAGCAAATTAACTTTAAGCAAATTCTTAATAAAACCCTTTGTCGTCATTGTCCCCACCCCACCCCTATACTCCACCTGTGGGAGTCACCCACTGTTTAAGAACCACTCCTCTAATGTGTCGATGTGACTAACTGCAGCTGCATCAGGAAAGGCCTTGCCCAGGCAGCAGACACGTATACAGAATTCTTCATATCAGGCCACAGAATTAAAATCACCAGAAATAACTAAACAGCTATTTTACTTTTCTGGTTTCATGTCTACTCACAACTCCCAGTAACGCCCCCAACAACAATGCTAATTTTAAAACAAGGTAAGCCATCATTACAAAGAATTGCAGGTTCTCAAGCTGAGGAGAGGCAGCAGTGGAGATAAAGGCTCTAGTGTGTGTTGTAATGTCTGACCCTAATAACAATAATTGTGCCCTTTTTTCTTTATGTTGCTGTACTTTGTTGCCACAAAGGACCACTTGATGACTTTAAGTTACTCTTCAAGAGATTTCCTTGAGACTGGAGATCCTCTTGGAACTCCCCACGGAAAAGCCCCTTTAATGTCCTTCCCATGCTTATGAAGACAGTTTCATTTCCCTCCTCATTTCCCAGTTTACATACACAGCTGAATAAGTCTTTAAGTATGCAAACTACACAGCACCTCTCTACACATTTGCTGCTGTCACCCCTTTCCCGTTTCCCTCTGTGGATTGCACCATTTAAACCTAATGTCTTTCAACCATCTGTCCCCTCTGCTCCAAAGCTGTCCATCTGTAGAAATCCCATTACCCTCTCAATTTGGTATATTAGACACAACTCAAAGATTCAAGCAACACTTCCCACTTTTAAGCTTTCCTCCAAACATAAACAGTGGCTTGAACATCCGTTTACCACTTGAAAACACAACCCCCACAGAGTAACTGACTTGTACTATCTCTCTCCATATGTAAGGAGTCTTAAAACTAGACAAGCAACCCTGAGTAGTAGCTTTGTTAGGAATAGCCAGCATCTGGAAAGCAGACTGATTCACTCACTGGTTACAAAATATGCATATATGTTTTCCTCAGTTGAAGATTTCAGACTGAGTGTGGATTTACTAAGGCCAGTCTCCCCATATGCAACGTAAACAATGTCCACCATCTTCATGCTTTGCCAACACAAGTTTCAAAGACAGGAAATCTCACCGTCCATGAGAACAGTATTAGGAAAGCCCTGATGTCAGTAACACAGCAACAGTAAGGAGTGTGGGAATGTGAAGCTTTACGCAAACAACGTCCAGGATACCCTGTCATAATCTTTAAGGGCTTGCAGCAATCCATAAACTAAACTTCCAAGTAATTTTTTTAACCTAATTTTGTGTACCAGTTTCATTTCACTGCAATATGAGAGGCTTTACCTTGTTTCTGTCATTTACCCTGTACTCATAACAGGTTACAGATTTCCAGCTTTAAAGAAGCTAAGCTTTTGTCTTCTCCCCCCCACTCTCTCTCCCTCTCTTCAACAACCTTGAATCTTGTTTAAAGCTAGAAGCTCTGCTGCTGCTGCTGGTGGCAGAAAAGTTGCTAGTCCTGACCAGGGCAGTAGCAGTTCTCCGACACACACCAACAACCAAATCTGAGGGGAGAAAAACAAAGAAAAAGAAAAAGGAAAAAAAGAAAATAAAAAGAGAGATGCACAGAGGGGGGGAAACATACAGTTGGCAGTGAAGGCAGGTGGGAAGATTGCTTGTATCTCTCCCTCTCCCCAAACACAAGAAAAACAGGAATCACAACAAAGATAAAGTATTTGACCTTTGGAAACTATCGATAATGGAATAACTAAAATCCTATCAATACTGATCCATATTTTTGTGTAAAAATAAATTGAAAATATGCAGTTCGTCTTAAACACTTTCAGCCTATCCTTGAATGTGAATTCTCTGATCTTCATTAGCATACACTGCCCTGCTGGAGGAGAGAGGAGAAGATGGAGTACATCCCCCCCCCAAAAAAAACCCAAAACAAAAAACCCAGCATACATTTAACTGAAGGGTTTAATAATGTTAATAATGTTCTTGTTGCAACCATTTTCAAAGGGGGTACATAATGGGCTGGCTATGAAAAACAAACCCCAGAGAGCAGCTTAGTTTGTACATATTAACCCTTTACAGCCGATCGGAGCGGGCACGCTCTGTTTTGCGTAACTATTTTTAAATCCCGGTAGCTCTGCAACCACGTAAGCTAGCGCAATAATTTTTTTTGCATATGAAACTGGAGGAGTTGTACTTACATCTTATGCCATCAGCTTGTCCTAGGTCACAGTTTCCTTCCACATATAGCTTTGCAAAAACTGCATAAAAATCACTTGCAGCAACAAAAACATGATATTCCAGAAACACGCTTCGCCGATCCAATCAGCTGTTTGTAACACTTCCTACGTCCATCAGCGTGAACTATCACATGACCGCATGACCTGCCCGAAACCGGAAGTGATGTCATTTTGCGGAAATGTAGTTTTTTTACCATCGTACCTCATGAGCTTATACTTGTGTTTTTAAAAGTTATGTTTGATTTCATGACTTTCTGTGTCGTTTCTGGGATGCTTAGGACTCATATTCCACTGCTGGAAATAGTTTATTGTGATGCATATGCTGTTATTTTGCAAATTTGCACTATAATATTTATTTTCGTTTTTCCTGCAGTATATAAAAATTGGTGTATTTCAAAAATAAAACTATGAAGACACTTAAAATAAATTTCCTGTGGTGGGAAACTAGTTTCTGCAACTTTTTTGTATTTACAGTTTTGAGGGATAAGCCTCTTAAATTTCTCTAACTAGAAATATATGTTAAAAAAACAAAAACGATTTTCAATTTTTTGTAGTTTATTACACTTTTTTGCAATTTATGTAATTACTATGCACCTAATGCAGACATATTATTAAAGTTTGGGCTATAATGGTTGTATTGATGTATAGCAACTTGAAATGCTCCCAAAAATGGCTCCACAGCATGTAAAAATATAATATAAGCTCTGGCGGACTTGGTTCTATGGTAGGTCTTAAAGGGTTAAAACAGCCTCTTCCAACACAGTTTCAGAAGTGCTGCCAAACAACAACCTGTTCAACGCAGTAAAAGACCAAATTAAAACAGTCCTCTCAAAACAACTACATCTGCCATTCCTATTCATCTGCTCCGCCGCCTGGCTTTTTACAGACGGCAGAGAGACGCGCTGCAGAAAAAGCCATAAAAATCTGAAATAATCTTGGAAAAATCTGAACATTCATCACATGAGAATGCAGAGCATCACACACTGGTATGATCAGGCACACAGCATCAAGTAAAGTGGTTGTACATGTCATAGGTGTTGAAAATAATTTTAAACTGCAATGACTGCTCACCTGACAGAAATGATCATGTTAGCGTTTTATTGCAATTAACTTTTTGCAGTGCACAATAACAAACTGCAATTTATCACCTTTTTCAAACTGCTAATTATGTTAAACTTAGGCAATATCTGTTTTATCAAAACATAGTTATCCCACTTCTTTTTTTTTTTTGCTGCAAAAATCAACCCTGTCACTAAAACCTGCTATAAATGTTGCCATAAGACGGAGTCAGTCTGAGACTGAATAGGGGCTGTTGAAAAACCACATATCTGTTGCTGTCTACATAGACAGAAATCCAACTATCACATCTGCATTCTGCAACTGTTCTACAGGAATAAAGCCAGAATACAACCAGCTGGCAGCCAGTCAAATCAAGTCTCTTCAAGTTGTGCTCATTGACAAAGACTCAGATTTAAGGCAACGTGCTTGCAATCTGTCTGCATTTATAAGTCAGATAGTAATTATTTGCAAACCTTCAACATCTCTCAGAGTACAGTCAGTCCAAGTCAGACTGCAACTGTTTGCCGACCTGTGCAATCCCCTTACGATCAAAAGTGGCTTTGAATGTGCAAACCCTGAAGGCGTGGGCAACCATTTAGTTACCACAAATTGCCATCACTTGCGGAATGTGAAAAATTCAATACAGTCGCCAGACACCCACCACTTCTTCTGGTAAATGTAAGGAGGTTGCCGTCCTGTCCTATTCCTACTAGTGTGACTGAGCTTGCTCGGAATTAGGAAATAACTTTGTCAAGCTAAATGCATCCAGTGTTGGATGGTTTATTAAATTTAAATTTGTTCTGATAACCTTATTTCAGGATGCTGGTGCAGGAGATTCCCAGATTATTTTAATTTATTTAATAAAATATCGATATTTGGTGTTCTTGTATTGATACTATATCGGCACAAAAAAATATCGCAATACTATGCTGCATTGAGCCCCCCCCCCCCTACTATTTAGGGAGATCTATTAACTGTCAGTGATTTTACAAACTCAAGTGTTAAACATTGGTTGGCTTCATCTTCTAAATATGAGGATTTGCTGGGTTTGGGGTTGGATTTTTTCCCCCTCTTCAGGATTATGCAACAGTAAATGACCTTATCTTTGTGTTTTGGACAGTTGATCGGACAACAGGACACAGCAAGAGCAATTCTCAGAAACAGATTGGCTAATCAAGAAAATAACATCCAGATTTGTTCATAATGACAATACAGGCTATTTGCAGTCTGATCATAATTAGTAATACTATGGGTTCAGAAAGCCTTCATCTTCTATACAATAAATGTTTGCAGGCACTTAAAGGAAACTGAACAGGTACAAAAAATGTAATAAAATATTGTCCTTAACAGATCTCTGATCGTCAATCTTGGGCATGCATACATAGGTCACTTCAATATGACACAAAGTTAAGCCAGTACTAACAAATGAGACCCATTTTATCCTTCCATTTCTAATGATTAATAAACACCAGTGCTGAGAAAAAGAACATCATCAATTTTTGATCAAACAGAGGCAGATTTCCAGCTCCTGGCTGATCGGACCGTTTCATCTGTTATGTGCAACCCAAAGCACATTTTTAACCAGCAATCAATACAACAGCACTGAAATAAATGCTCCCTTTATGAAGCTTCTGGTGCTCAGCTTTTGTTGACACTCTTCCAGAGAAATGTTGTATCTCCTTTTTTTTTTTTTTTTTTTTTTTTTTTTTTTTTTTTTTAAAGAAAGCTGTAAATTATGTAATTTGGCAACTGAATGATATCCTATCAGCAGTGTGTCCACACTTCTGCAGTCAAACTCAGTATGGCAAAAGATATGCAACAGTGCTGCTGCACTTTTGTAATCAATGTGGTGCTTTATACTGCACAGATTACACAAGTATGTGTGTGCAAAGCATCACTCTTAGAATAGCAGCGTAACAAATATAGAAGGGAAGTGACAGAAGATTCATTCAAATGGACTGGCTGACATCTGTGCATCTTAACCAAAGTTGGTCATCTGACCTGACCTCACGACTCCCTCCCAAACTGAAATTAACATGAGCTGCACAATTTGATCCAAACTGACAAAACAGCACAAGAGAAAGATGCAGCATGGTTAAATAAGAGAGAATTGAATCTGAAACCGTTTAATGGTGCGCTTCAGTACTGCACTTCTGTTGTTTAAGAGAAATATGTAATGAATGCACACCCATTTGGGTTTGGCTATCGCTGCATATGAGGGGTTGTGGTCAAGTTTGAGTTTAAACTTGATGCACTCCAGTTTTACACAGCGGAGTAGAAATCTGGGTAGTTCCAAGTTCATGTTTGACTCGAGTTACATTGCATTTAATCAACAATACAAAACAAAAAAAACTATGGTAAAAACAATGTAATTAAGGCTTACACGATGAAACACAAGCTAAGGTCTCACAAGCATAATGAAGAACTGAAAATAATACGTATTGTTGGGCTGGTTTGTACTCTGCTGTTGCGACTCTGTTAGAACTGAAACAATTGGATGTCAGGGACACAAAGACAAGCCTGTCCACCACAGGAGAGTAAACATTAAGGCACCAGTAAAAAGAAATGGCCATACAGTTTTAGATCAACAACTTTCTAAAAATGTCTGGACAAAAGAGGAACATAATATTCATAACGGCTTGCAAGACTGTTGCATTAGGCTGCATTTACAGCATGTTAGGCGACTAACTGAATAAGGGATGTGGACTGTGCATCAAGCTGTCAGCTCAGTGTTGGTTTAACTAAAGCTGCCTCCTGTGACAAAACAATTTCAAGTCCTGTGATTTGCAAGAAATCAGAGCACAGCCACAATAACCTTAAAAGTCTTAAATCTCTCAGCTGTCAACATCCCATGAATTTAGTCCTCTGTTCCCCAAGATAAAGTCTGGATTTGGATAACTTTATAAAATTAACAGAAGTGACCTTTGCAGTGGCGCTATAAACATTTTTTTAAACAGAAACCCTTGAACAGATGAAGAAATAGGAGCTGCCATACTAAACAGCATTTTTCTACTACACTTCGTGCTTTTGTGCTCCTTTCCTTTCTCCTTTATATGTGAATAGTGAAGCAAAGTTGCCTCTGGTGTGTTTAAGCTGCCTGGCAGCTGCCCAGGAGGAGTGGAGTCTGTGCAGCTATGTGTTTCATGGCATGTCTCAAACTGTTCATACAGGTTTGCAATCTATAATTTGACCATCCTGACGTCTATACTTTAGATTCATCGTTTGCTCTGCACACAGACATCAACTTGCTCTTCCTGTGGCTTCTTCCCAGTACATTGCTTTCTTTAGGACGTTTCCTTTTTCTGATCGAGGGTTTAAGAACAGAAAGTTGTATGCTGTACATTACCTCAAAACCTCGAGGCAAATCAGTGACTTTTTAAAGATGTAGACTGACTGAGTTAAAGTCAAGTTAAAGACCCACGGTTATCGGGTTAATGCGTGCACGGGCATTAAAGTCCTCGCACTCTGCAGCTGTTGACTCGGTTTGTTTAAAAAGCCCAGCGCTGGCCGGAGAGGCAGCCGAAGTAGGCAACAAACTTCATCCCGTGCAGCACATTCAGCTAAATCTGCTAACTTAAACTTCAACTCTGAGCGCTACCAAGCTCCACATCAACACAAGCTGGCTAACGTTAGCACTGCTAATAGCTAGCGACTGCGTTAGCAGGCTAATGCTAGGCCCTTTTCCCCACCGGTCCACCGCTGCAATATCCCCGAGCTGCGGTGCTGTACTTTGTAATTCGCATTGTTTTTATTTACCTGGGAAATGTGGCGATGGACACAAGTAGCAGGACTTTCCAGCGCTTCCTCCCGGTCGGGTATCCACAGCGAGGTATCCTTTGAGGCTTGAAGAAGCTAACGCTTGGAGGTAAACGCTCCTTCTTGGGTCTCCCAGCAGCAGCAGTCACTGCACCTGACCAACCGAGGCTAGCACGCTAGCACGACCTGCTAACTAGCCTCCACAAGCCAAGTTCGTATACTGTTAACTGGCTAGTCAAACACTGCTAACGCTAGCTGCTCTGCCAAACTGACCAGTGCACTGCTCGACCCGTTGACTCTGTGCTCTTACACGGTGATTTACGATCATTACAAGAGGCAGAAGAAACCCACGGAGCCCATATAGCGCGTCAGTAGTAAAAGACTTGCCGTCCGCAAGCTCCTCAACAGGGGCCAGGTCTGCTCCTCTCCTGGCTCTCCACCGACTGGAGAGAAGGGCTGTCGCAACTTGATGATGACACGTTTTTGTTTGCTCCTGTGCGCGCTTACGTGAGATATACGTCCATGTGAAAAATAAATAAAGTAGGTTAATTTTTATAAATGCAACCAATGGCGGATCAAGTCTTACGAATTGATTCGTGTTAAATGTTAAAATTCCACTTTTTAAAAAAAAAATCACAAAAATAACTGACAAATTTATGGAAACATTTATAGAGACATTTATTTATGGAGACAAATGAGTTTTTTTTTTTTTTTTTTTAAAGTAGAAATTAAAGATAGTAGTTGATTGGGATTTTATTTCGAAATATTCCAAACATATTCCCCTGGAGTTTATTTCTCCCTCTCTGCAGTACTTTTATTATTACGTTATTATTTTTATTTTGACAAGGCTTCAAAGAGGGGTTTGTGAAAGCATTTATATCATGGCCTTAAACCCGACTTTAGCAACTTTAGAGCCAATGCAACATGCATAGGTCCGGAGAAAACATAGATACACATGTGACGTGCGTGATGTGCCTACCTTCCTGGGGTGGGGGGTGTCCTGTAAGGCTCAAGCAGTAGTTCTTCCTTTTATGACCTTTTCCTGTGCCTAACGGAGCTGGGTCCCTGGTGAATGTGAGACACTCTAGATAAGCCATCAGATTAACTTCACCTCGTTTTTCTTTTCTTTGTCTTGTCATCTTCTCCTTATTATTTATATGACAATTAATATTAGAATTATCATTTTTGTTGTTAATGGTCGTGATGACCATTCCCAGGTCTAAGCCTATGGCTACAATATAGAAATGTATTTGCCCCATTCCTGATTACTTGTTTTTTTTTATATTTGTCACGTTTCAGATCATCAAAAAAAATTTAATATTAGACAGAGATAACCAGAGTAAATACAAAATGCAGTTTTTAAACGATGATTTCATTTATTAAAGGAAAAGGCTATCCAAAGCAACCTGGAGCTGTGTGAAAAAGTAATTGTCCTCTTCTTGTTAAATCATGAATGAACTGTGATTCACCATTTATTTATTTGAAAAGTTGATTTCAGTTTCAGTAGCCACACTCAGGTGTGATTACTGCCAGACCTGTTAAATTAAGAAGTCACTTAAATAGCACTTCGCTCTCGCACTGCTGGCTTACTTGTTGTTCCTAGAGTATTTAAAAGTAGAATGGGAGGGAGAGGCTTCAGTTTTCAGACCCCTCTTCGGTGGAACCAGCTTCCGTTTTGGATTCGGGAGACAGACACTATCTCTACTTTTAAGATTAGGCTTAAAACTTTCCTTTTTGCTAGGTGACCCTGAATCCTCCCTTAGTTATGCTGCAATAGACGTAGGCTGCCGGGGGATTTCCATGATGCATTGAGTTTTTCCTTTCCAGTCACCTTTCTCACTCACTATGTGTTAATAGACCTCTCTGCATTGAATCATATCTGTTATTAATCTCTGTCTCTCTTCCACAGCATGTTTTTTATCCTGTTTTCCTTCTCCCACCCCAACCGGTCGTAGCAGATGGCCCCGCCCCTCCCTGAGCCTGGTTCTCCCGGAGGTTTCTTCCTGTTAAAAGGGAGTTTTTCCTTCCCACTGTCGCCAAAGTGCTTGCTCATAGGGGGTCATATGATTGTTGGGTTTTCTCTGAATATATTATTGTACGATCTACTGTACAATATAAAGCGCCTTGAGGGGATTGTTGTTGTGATTTGGCACTATATAAATAAAATTGAATTGAATTGAAATCAAGCCTGTTAGACAAAATGAAGCAGGCTAAAAAAACCTCAAAAAGCAACACATCATACCACAATCTAAAGAAACTCAAGAACAGCTAAGAAACAAAATCATTGATATCTGTCCATCTGGAAATGGGAACAAAGTTGTTTATAAGGCTTTGGGATTCCAGTGAAGCACAGTGAGCCATCACCACAAACGTAGAAAACTTGAAACAGTGGTGAACCTTCCTAGGAGTGACCAGCCTACCAAAATAACTCCAAAACATGTTGATGACTCATCCAGGAGGTCACAGAAGAACCCAGAACAACATTTAAAGGACTGCATGCCTCACTTGTCTCTGTTAAGGTTAGAGGTCATGAAAAATAGCATCCATGGGTCAAGGAGAAAACCAGTGCTGACTAAATGCATCTTGATGATCCCCAAGACTTCTGGGAAAATATTCTGTGGACTAATGAGACAAAAGTTTATTTTTGGAAGGTGAGTCCCATTACATCTGCATAAAGCTCAGCACAGTATTTCATAAAAAAAAAAACCCCACCATAGCAACAGTAAAACATGGTGGTGGTAGTGCAATGGTCTAGGGATGCTTTGCTGCTTTAGGACCTGAAAGGCTTGCTATTATTGATTGAATCATTCTGCTCTCTACCAGAAACTCCTGAAGGAAAGTGTCTGGCCATCAGTTCATGCCCCCTCAAGAGGACAATGATCAGAAACACAACAATCCGGTCGTTAAGTCTGACGTCACTAGCCATGTCTGGGCCTAAACTCCGCTGCAGGTCCATATATCAAACGATCACTATGGCATTACTGAGAGTTGAAAAACTGTCTAAAGTCTTTCATCTTTAATACCAGGTGTAACAATTGAGTTTAACATCCAGGCATCCATGAAAACGGAATTTATGACATTTAACGGAGTTAGAAGTTAGCAGGAAGTTAGCTCGCTAGCTTCTATCTAAATACAATATAGCATGTCCTGACTGCGGGGTTTTGGAAACAAATTAAAACGTACAGCTCTGTTATCACTTCCAACATAAATGAAGACAGAAAACTAAACAGCAGTGATGTTTGTAGGGTTACTGAAGTTGGGCTAGCTGGTATATAATTATGTGCTACGTGACCGCTAGCGACACAGCTATGTTAGCATAATATAAACAAGCTCAATTTTTTTCCACTCGATAAAAGTTAATGTGAGTGGTCAGGAACAAATGTAATCGCATGCCAGGATGCTGTTAAAAGACCAAACTTCAGCCAGGAGAACAACTGAGATAATCCATCCACAATACGAGGTTAGTCATTCATATACTGCTGCATGGGCTGGGCTGTAGTTACATCCTAAGGTTTTAAAAACTGAGCTTAAATAAATGATTAGCGGTAATAAAAGCCGAGGGAGGTCAACAGTGATCACTGACTGTTTTAGGAGCTTTTTTTAGGAGCTTTTTGAGATTAAATAGAAGAAAATACATAACATTAACAATGTTAACAACACAAAAGCCATATTAAACGCAGACTACTTTAGGCCCGGAAGTAGGATTCGTCATGTCATCACTTAACGACCGGATAAACCTACCTCTGAATGGCTAAAAAAAACAATGGGGTTTGCGAGTGACCTAGTTAAAGTTGATACCTTAAAAAGTCTATGTTGGAAAACCCCTCAATGTGGTGAAAATACTTGATGTGAATGACTCATTGGCAGTTAGCACAAACATTTGATTGCAGCTCTTATTTTTTTCACACAGGTCAAGGAAGGTTTAGGTAATTCTTTCACTTAATAAATTAATTCATCATTCTTTTTTATATGAATAAATGAATGATTTAATTAGGTATCCCTCTGCTCTGTTTCCTCCTCATTCACTGTAGCTGGAGTGCTGTGATCTGGTTCAATCTGGGTGACCTTTGGGAGGGGGCTGCAGGAGTGGGGGCTCCAGATCACTGCTCCCATCCTTTGAACCTCTGAGTTACACAAGACATCAAAGTTACTTAACTGCTTATAAACAGGCTCCCTCTTCTGGGTCTGGGGGCTGTTTTGAAGGAGCTCACACTCCCAGTTGGCTGCCTCTAATCAAATCCAGGGGCGACTCAGAGCTGTATACTGATCTAAACATGAGAATGATCCAAATCATAGTAACCAGTAAAACAGAGGAAAAGTTCTGCTTACTAACCACAGAAGAACATCACTGCTGATCAGTAAAACCTCTAGGTTTGGTTTTGTATAAGTTTTTTCAGTTTTATGATGTATAAAAGTCATGAACAAAGCATCTTACCCTCATACAACACTTACTTGCGATCAAAGCATTTGTTTATCATTATATGAAGAATTTTTACAGTACAAAAGTCTTGATCGACCCCTTGTTTCTTCCAAAGAGCCAGACTTTCTTGTAGTTGTTTTTTTGTTTTTTGTTTAATTTTTTTGTTAAGCTCTAACAATGACCTAAGACTCACTCAAGGATAAAAAGGGCACCTAAACCAAGAGATGAGCGAGTGTTGTGTCTACACATAATAGACAACTTAGCAAAGATCTAATTTTAAAGTGTATCTTTAGGCAATTTACATGTATTACATTGTACATTGTATCTTTACAATTAACATGCAGTCACAAATAAATAAAAGTTGAGGAAACAGGACAAGAGGAGGACAAAAGGACCAGTGGAAAGCCTAAAAAACAATCCACCGCAGATGAACAGTATTTGGAAGTCATCTCCTTATGAAATAGGAAAAAAATCTAGCAAAGACCTGACGCGGCTGATCTACTGTTCACTGAAGCTTCATCACAAATGGTCTCAGTGGAAGCGTGGCTTTCAATAAGTGATTCTTAAGAAAAGGAAACAGGGAGAAAAGGCTGTGATATGCCAAATTACACAAGAACTGGACTGAAACTCAGTGGCAACAGGTCTGATCATTGTCAGTGAATGGGTGTCTACAACCATCTGTAAAACACGATGGAGACTCTGTCATGGTTTGGGGCTGCATTTCGCAGAAAAGTGCAGTCCGGTTTTGATCCGCTATGTAATACCATCTAGTAAGAATGTAAAATATGTAAAATCAGATCTGGATAGAAAAACAAACAACTGAACACCATCAGTCATGGATCAGCCTCCTCAGAGCCCGGAGCTCAACATTATTGAAGCAGTCTGTGATCATCTTGACAGACAACAGAATAAAAGGCAGCAAACGTCCAAAGAAGAGCTTTAAAAACCCAGATAGATAGATAGATAGATAGATAGATAGATAGATAGATAGATAGATAGATAGATAGATAGATAGATAGACACCTTTTATGAAAAGAGGCAAAACCAATGCTTAGGTGAAGATCAGCAACAATAATACATGTAATAATATTTTTATATATACTAATAAAACATTTTTTGTATTCATGACTGGAAACTGAAAATATATATTTTCTAATCATTAAAGTTTGAGTAATAACACAGGAAGTGAGAGGCTATAAATGGAAATTTACACAGCACGTCAGAAATCATGTAGGCTGCCCTAATTCTTCCCAGAATATTGAGCCGCATTTATTCAAAGGCAAAAAAAAAGAAGAAGAGAGTTATTGTGGATTAGTGTGAGGCTGCTCCTGCTCAAGTTAGCCATGTGGTGCCAGCTGTGGTTAGCTTTGGCTCATGGTCATTTTCATGGCCTGTATCTGGATCCTGCAGGGAGAGTCTGAAACCCTGAGATATCACTAAGCACCAAACATGTGATCATGAGAAGTGTGGAATTGAGGCTGGCATCCGGTCAATGAAAGCACACCCTGGAAACAAAGAATGACTGTAAATATCCACACTTTCTAGCTAAATTTTCTCTCAAATAGGGTTTGAAAGCTGCTGTAGCTGGGCTTTATGGAAAGAGGTCCTGTAAGTGAGTTCTCAAAGAAATCTGAACCACAGCTTGAAATTTTTGTGTCAGGGGGATTTCTCTGCCTGGTGTTGTGGTCATCACCACACCTAAACATGGAACTTTCCCTAGAGCTTCCTAATGATTGTTTAAAACAGTGATTTCCAGGCCTTTTTGCCTTGTTTTTGACTCCTCGTCACAGGTTAAGGCCTTTAGAGGTAACATATATTATTAGAAGCAAGGAAGCATTTTTCCTCTTGAATTGTCTTAATAAAAACATTTTTAGAGGTCTAAAGAAGTAGATATACACAAAAAATAAAGCATAGCAAATAGTTTATGCACTGCAAACACTCACAAACTAGAAAGCTAGAGAGGCATTTACAGCCCTGGCAGATGTCTCTGAAGCAACCTTTAATGGGACGCAGAGGAAATAATGTGCATTAAATTGTGCATCACGACTCCAACGTATCGAAATCAGACCTGAAAGTCTTCTTTTAATGACGCTCGCAGACTTCCTCGTCCCTGTTTTCCACTCAAACGTTGCCCAAGAATGGCTGAACGCGGCGACTGCGACAGACAGATGACGCTCTGTGACATCGCACACAGTTTGTCAACTCTCGAAGGCAAACAAACACGGATGCTGGTGCGTCTGTGAAAATCGAGCTGATAGAGTGTGACAGGCAGCAACAGTGCCTGCTGGGTAGACACTGATTCAGTCAACAAAGCCTGTAAATTTGGAGAAGACGGGGGCTTTGGAAATATGATGTTATGAGTGAATCCTGGAGGGGATTACATCATATGTCTGCTCACCGTGACAGACATGCCTTTAAGCAAAGTTATAAATGCACCTGTCCACCCACATATCTGCGAATATACACACCTTTGTGAGAGATTCCTTTGCCACAAGTAGAAGATGAAAGCGCTCGGGTCATGTTTGATTTGAATCACTTTGCTGTTTTATTCAAACCAGTTTAACCATAATCTGATCCTCTGATCCCACCAGTAAATTAAATTCCACACCTGCTGCTGGAGCACATCGACCTGAAAGCCAGAGTCTGAAGTGCATCTTCACTTTGTCATCAAGCTTTCACTGGATCACAGTGTAATTATAGCATAATGATCAACTTCATTTGTGCTGCAGCTTTCAGCAATGATGATTAAAAGTGCAAATAACTATTTGTACTTTCTACTCATTTCAAAAGAGGATCATCACTTCATATAATGGAAGTTTTTTATTTCAAATATCAAACTGATTTGGGCCTAAATCACGAGCCTATAGAATTTGGACAGAATTTTTGGTGCCGATATCAACAAGATTCGGTGGGCAGAATCAAGCTAGTGCCAGCATAAAGGTAGGGATGATTTTTAAGTGTCTGATCATTTCAAATGCAATATTTCTCACTGTATTTTTAGTTGTGGAAGCAAAGTGAAAGAAAAAACAAAAATGTTTGTATTTCTATGCTCTAATATCCTTTTATTAGCACATGAATATAGCATGAGGTTCTTAGCTTTGCACAAAAAGCTAACTGGCAAAAACGCCCTTCAAAGACGATTTACTTTCTTACTTTGAGTACATGCTTTTCACTTTTACTTGAATTGTTGAAACAGTATTTAAATTCTAACTAAAGTATTTTTTTGGAACACGCATTTGTACTTTTACTTACCTAAATAATTTGTGTACTTTTAACCCCTCTGAAGACAAGGACGAACAAGAAATCCTTACTTCTGAGAAGGTTAGGTCTGGGAATATTTTCCTAAATGATACATTTTCCAATTAAAACTCCTGCCTACGTGTACCAGCTGCTGCGTCTGTATGTGCTCGCCCTATGCCTGAGACCTTGTGGCAGGGCCTCGTCAGTGGTCCCAGCCACATGTTTGATCATTAAAGGTGATTGAGCCTTTGCAGTTCAGCCTCCATGACTGAGGATCTCAAAATTGTTGTGTTAATTATTGTTTAGCACTTCCCTCTACAGGGTAGCGCTTACACATTCACCTAATGAGCAAAATCTCGCCATTCTGATCACAGGAGGACACACAAACCTCTTTGGGATGGTGCCATTAATCTGGCATCCAGCATTAAAAAAAATCTAACAAATATGTAGAGCTACTTGCTGTGACGAACCCTTGTGAATGAGGGAGCAGTGGAAAGCTTCTGTTCTGTTTTGAAGAGTGCTATTTAACTACATATAAGGTAAACTAAAAGCTTCTTTTTCTGCAGGTCTTAAAAACGTAACCTCGGTGCGATGCCCCAAACTGAAACCCTATCAAATTACAGCCAGAGAACGGCTACTTGATAATGTTGATACCAAGTAAGTTTGATACATGCATGTAAAGAGTAATTTTCTACTCTGTTAGCTGTTGATTGTCAAAATCTCGGTGTTAAGTCAGCGCTGACACTATGCGTGCGGTGACAGACAGAACTGCTGTCTGGAAATTTAATGGGAAAGAGGGAGAACAGGAGGGGGAAAAGTGCTGTGAGAGACTTCTTTCTCATTTGTATTCATTGCTTTGCATGGATCGTCTGGCCTCGCTCCCTCAGACCTTCCTGTGGTATAAATCCCATCAGCTTTTCACAAGTGTCCATCAGACAAACAGAGCTTGTAGATGGAAACGGGAGAGGCTCATCAGTGGATTCAAGGCAGTATGAGCTAAAGCGGAGTGTAGGCCCACAGTGACAGAAACACGTGTCTTTTTGTGCTTTAATCTGCTGTTATATACAGTTAGATCCATAGGTATTTGGACCATGGCATTTTTTTTCTAACTTTGCCTCTGTAAACCACCAGAGAAGATTTTAAATCAAACAAATAGCATGTGATTAAAGCACAGACTTTCAGAATTTAATTCAAGCTGTTTAACCAAAGAGGATCAAAAGTAATTGGAAAACCAGCCATCAGTTTCACACCCAGGTGATTCCAAGTGTTGAATGCCTATTTGGTAGTTTTCCACTGTCCAAAGAAATATTATTGCATGTGAAGTGAAGGAGGCCATCCATGGCTGAAAAACCAAAATAAACCTATGAAAGAGACAAAAGGCTGAATCAGAGAAGCTGTGTCAAATACTTATGGGCCTGAATGAACACAAATGTCACCACTTTAAAGTGGTGCAATGAATGAAAATGTAACTTCAACCACTCTGAGTTTCACTAACATGAAGCTGAAAATAGGAAATCATGTAATGTGGTCTTGAATGTGCAATTTTTAGGTAAGTGGTGCTACTTTGGTGTTCTTTAACCTGACTTTCTTCAATATAAACAGCGTGTGGATATGGGCGTAACAGGTGTTGGTGTTTACGAGCAGCAAACAATGATAAAGCAGCAACCATGCTCCTGGTGGTACCACACAATCTCAGCTTGTTACAAACCTTACTGCACTGACTAATGCCAGTGGTCAGGGGAGGGGATGCTGTAAGTGTTGTGCAAAGAAGCAGAACTGTGAAAAGAGGTACTCGCTTAAAAAAACACAACCCCCGAGCAAGCCAGCTCTCCAGTGGTTGCTTTAAAAGAGCTTTAGCCATTGTTGCATCGAGCTACAGTTTCATTTATGACTTCACGGGCTGCATATTTTTCAGCACAATGGCTAAAACATTAGAATCACACACAGTATAAAAAGAAAAGCAGCTTTCTGTGCAGCGCTACATGTTTAGTGTGTTAGAAAAAGAGGCGCTAATTAGGTTTGTTTTTACAGGTACTTAGTCATAAAAATGAAATGATTGCATCTTACTGTGTGTGTGTGTGTGTGTGTGTGTGTGTGTGTGTGTGTGTGTGTGTGTGTGTGTGTGTGTGTGAGAAAGAGAGAGATTGCGTTTATTTGTTTCTTTGTCCGCCAACTCCTCCTAGAACATCAGAAGTTGAGCAACCAAACTTGGCACACAGGTTCATCTCCCTTTAGGCTTCTGAAGGTTCTTATCTATATCAGATAATTGCATCATGCTGCCTAGCAACGGCCTCACAATGAGTTAAGACGGCCTGTTTATGGATTCGTGCACTGACAACATCTTATGAAAACATCCTATAGTCTTAATTTAATCACAGTAAAATCTGCTTTATATCCAAAGTGTTGAACTGTGCATGATATATTATGACATCACCACATTGCTTGGCAACCACCTAGCAACGGGTTAAAATTATCTATTTTTAGCACCATATGAAAACATCCTGTTGTTTTAGTTTCACACCTTCGCAAGATTTCATCTATAGCCATAAAACCTGATTTATACATGCCTAGCAACCACCTAGCAACAGCTTAAATCAACCCACGTTTAACATATAAGACCTCCTTCTTTTCTTTTTTCACATCTATAAATGTGAATACCAGTAATATTAGCATGCTAACACTCCAGAAAGGTTCAAGGACTACTCTAACATGGGCAAGCACTAGTTTAGACGAAACACACACACACACAGACCAGATCCACAAATTGTAATTTCATGGGTACACAACAAGAGGAAAAAACCAAAATCACTAGGATACAAAATTTTACTGGGTGAAGTAAAAGGTTTGAGCTGCTGATATTCCTACAGTCAAATTTCAAGACAATCAAAAATCCGAACTGAACAGTGGCACTCAAGGAAACGTAAGCACCACCATAACCGGTACAGGATTCATCATCAGTTGACTGTGATGTCTAAATTTCAAGGGGATCCATCTTCGTGGAAAACAAAGACAAAGACACACACACACACACACACACACACACAAAGAGAGACGAATTTTATGGCAAGGTTTTATTTATTGAAATTTTACTTAAAGCACCATCAGCAAATCAATGACACAAGTGCCTTTATGAAATATTTACAAACATCTTTTGGTATACTGTATTCTCATATTTACAGTGCAGGATCCCGCACAATACTGACTGACGCTATAAGAAAGTAGAGCTCACATTTGGATCAATGTTACAACTGCTTTGATTCAACACTTTCAAAGACAAAGGAAAGAATATAAAGTGTTCAGTCAACGAGTTATTTGTTATCTGTGGAGAGATAAAAATCTTATCGGGTGCAGCTTTCTGAGAGCTGCTTCGATGACGGGAAATAATTTATCCAAAGCTTTAGAAACAGGCTTTGAGATTTCAAACAAAACACTTAAAAAAGTTGCTTCTCTGTCATGCATTCAGCTGGATATCTCCCCTTTAAAACCTCCAGCTGGAGGGACTCATAGTGTAATGCAACAAAATGGCTTTGAGCTTAGGAAAAAGCCATAAGCAGAAACAAAGAACAGTGCAATCTATGATGGAGAGGAGAGAGATATTGACCTAATTGTAACATCATCAGTTACTACATTATGAATCTGAGCCATAAAATACTGTACATGTACCTGGCAGCATATTAAAGCAGAACACCATGTGGTGTGAAACGGATCACAGAGAGACGGTTTTGGTTTGGTTGTTATATGCTGCTGTTCACTAACGGCTATCAGAGGTGTTGCATTAGAAAAAATTTGAGGTTGAATTTTTGTTGCTGTTTTCCAGCAAAATTGTAAAAATGAGTGTTAAGTGTTGTTGTTTCCAGACAGTCACATGGCTGGATTATTGCTGGTGGAGGAGGTTCAAACATCAGTGCTGGCTTGCGTTGTGTTGACAGTGTCTCCTTTAACCTGCAGACAGGGAATCATGGGAAAGAGAAAGAGGTAGACATGTCAGACTTAAAGGTCAACCTTCTAAAATGTAACTCCAGTGTCCTGTGTTTGCAGCTGATGTGGTAAAACTGACACATTCGGGTAGTTTTTCAGCTGATATTTGGGATCAAAAGGGTTTAAATTACAGCATAATTCAGCCCAACTCCATCTCTAGTGTGCCACATTCACTGACTCACAGTGCCGTACAGTCCATCACAGCCTCGCTGCACACATGGTAAGCACTGGTTCACGCAGCGTCAAAGAAGGATCACTAATCACAAACCTCAGACTCTGGCAGCAACAAAACAATAAAACCTTCACTTCACAGCTCCTCTGCTACCCGTGAGCTGAGCTGGAAAGGTGATGATCCCACACACGACTAAAAAAAACATAAGTGTGAAAAGTCAGAGCGGAGGTGCTTAACTTGAAAGCAACGTTTGCAGTGGCCGATATTCATCCTGTTTTCCTGAGCATATTTGGCAATGAATCTATTCTTGTGTAGAATAAAGGTTTCACACGCTTTAGAACCAAGCATCTGCATTTTGGTGTTTTTCAGCTCATTGTTTTGCTTCACAAACATCAGAAACTTCCTGTTTAGCTCTGCTCTCAATGCCTTTCACAGCCTCCGTTCTTGCTACACACTAACCAGAGCTTCATATTTGAGTGGTAAATAAGCTGATGAAGAGGTCTGGTATGAAGCTGTAGTTGACTGAAGCACCTAAAAGCATCTACATTCATGGGCAACATAAATGAAGCCTGCAGGATCCTCGAATTAATCACTAGGTTAAAACTGGTCATGAGACTGGTTTTCGTCTGAATGTCACAAAGGTTAAACTTATTCTAGGTTATTTTAACAAACTTGCTTTCAGCAACACTGCATATGCTTTCTTTTCTTACTCCCAGCCACCATTGTGCCCAAGTCACCGTGGAAATTCACAGGTCTGACAAACAGGGCACAGCTGCCACGCTAGATGGCATCGCATTGAGCAACCACAGCAACACCAACATCACATTTACTTCTGTTTTGAGATCTCTTGTGTAACCTCGTGTGTACAAAGTGCCTCCTAGTTGAATGCAAGTAACCTCTAGCCCTTGTACAGCTTTGGAAATAAAACCCTGGGAAAAAGCAATGTGTAAATGACGTTGGTCAACAGTTCGCGGAGCGGACCTTGACCTCGCCTTCCCGGCTCTTCCAGTAAAGGAGACTATTCCAGGGTTGAGTTGCACCACACTTCCACGCATGCCTGTTGTAATCACTAACAGATGTTAGTGGTGTTTGCGCTTTCAAACATGTGCAGTGACGAAAGGGTCACAGTTCATCAGTCACAGCTCTGCTGAAAACCAGCTGGTGCATCACAACAAACAGAGGCTGGCAGCAGAGAGGAAACGG
Source organism: Diplotaxodon limnothrissa (assembly GCF_057381915.1). Lineage (NCBI taxonomy): Eukaryota > Metazoa > Chordata > Actinopteri > Cichliformes > Cichlidae > Diplotaxodon > Diplotaxodon limnothrissa. Next base: position 16,840,876 of record NC_140601.1, on the reverse strand, counting down.
CTTGGAAACACTTTTTATTGCCCGAGTCAGCTGTTGATCTGTGTTGTGTTAGCATTGTTGTGCAACATGCTATAAGTAATTTGTTTGCGCAACGCTCTGTGTTTGTACTATGAGAAAATCAATATTAAGTGAAGTTTTGTTAGTAGGCAGCAGGAAAATGTCACTCAAAACTCTACACTTCTTCATGCTTGATCATCATTTGGTTTAAAAACACATTTTGGAGATCTAATGATCTAATATATAAACAAATCCTAAGTGAGGTTGCAATTGAGAGAAATTATTCTCAAAATAGTCTGTAAATGTTAATAACTTGATAATATGCACAGGTATGCTCACCTTAAATTCAGTTACAGACATTTAGAGTCCTCTGCAGTTTCACCTATGCAAAGAATTCAAAGAAAAGTCATGAGATCAGTCAGTGTGGAATAAAGCAACTTCAGCGTAAGAAGCTCTGCTGGAGATTACTTGATGTAAACAACAGCGACATCTGCTGGATAAACTGTGGCACCTCCTTCACGCCTCTCTCAAACCAGCTGGGTCTTTCCCTGTGCGGGTGGCTCTCCACGTTGGTGGAGTGGTTGCAAAAGTCTGAGCACCTGTCACTGCACTACACTATGATGCTCAGCTTGCGTTTTATCTTTCGGTTGAACCAGTTTTTGTCTGAGAGCATTACTGGCACTTTAGCTCCAGTGACAGTGGCAAGACTTTTTTTCCACACCCTAACTCATGTCATGACTCACATACGATTAATGGCATGTCAGTGACCTTCAGGACAACCTCCAAGGGCACAGCCTCCCTCGCTGGGGCTTAAATACCTGTGACGCTTGGCCAGTTGTTTCAGAACTGACAGAGTCTCTTGGTTAAGAGACAAAAAGAAGACCTGGTGCCTTCTTTTTAGTCACTCGACACCACCAAAACCTGGATGTCAGTGAACTTCGACGTATTTCTTTTGTGATCTGTATTTCTATCAGATTCCTAGCCACAGTATTTTTGTTTCCAAATTCTCTTCTTCATCCAGTGAAACCTACCATCCTTTTTCATCCACTCGTCCAACTCTTCCATTTCGAGCTCGAGTACAGAGGGCACGTCCTCTTCAAACATCGGCCTGAAAGACGCAAAGAAGGACTGAGAGTCATATTTTTTTTCTTTCTTTTGTATCATCACATCAAATATAATTTCAAAGGACTTCAGAGCCACATTTTTTAATCTTTAATAAGTCGGACTTAAATAAAAAAGAAAGACGTGTTTGTAGTATTATAGTAAAAGATTGCACAGAAGCCAGGGGGTAGTATATGTTTTCTTTACAGCTCTCAGTATCATTCAGCTGCAGCCACAAGCAGGAAGTTATTCTCACAAAGCGCTGAACATCGAGATGATATCAGTTCTTTAACAGGTTCAATAAGCAGTTGTAGCAAAATGACATGGGTGACACTTACATCGGCACCTTCTCTGTACTGGATCCATCCAAATATGGATCTTCCTTACTCAGGTCTACAAGCAGAGAATATGCAGCAGTCAAGGCCGCAGTCATAAAAAAACAAAAAAACAAATCAGATAATCTGTACATTAAATAATAATAATAATACATTTTATTTATGAGCTCCTTTCAAGTCACCCAAGGACACTTTACAATAGGATAAAACACTTAGTAAAACAATGGCAGAATAAGAACAATAAAATACAAGCACAAGATAAAATGAACAAACAGTGGATTCACAGTGAATATGCAGATTTGAACAGATGAGTTTTGAGTTGGGATTTAAACTGGGGGAGAGAACCAATATTTCTTATTTCAGGGGGCAGAGAGTTCCACAGCCTGGGAGCAGAGCAGCTGAAAGCTCTGCTTCCCATGGTGGTGAGGCGGAAGGAAGGTACAGTAAGCTGGATAGAAGAAGAAGAACGAAGTGAACGGGCAGAACAAGTGGTGGTTAACAGGTCAGAAAGGTAAGAAGGAGCGAGGTTATGAATGGCCTTGAAGGTGAGCAGAAGAAGTTTGAAAATTATCCGGAATTTCACAGGGAGCCAGTGAAGTTCCTGAAGAACAGGGGTGATGTGCTGGTAGGAGGGGGTTCTGGTGATAATGCGAGCAGCAGAGTTCTGAACCAGTTGAAGCTTATGGAGGGATTTTTGGGGGAGACCATGCAGAAGAGAATTGCAGTAGTCATTAAAAACCACCAAACACTAAATTATTTCAGATACTTCAGTCTATCACCCCCAGTCCTTCACTTTTTGTTTGTTTTTGGACTTTTTGTTTTTCTCTGTGTACAGGCCTTCTAGATTCCCTGCACGTCTTCCCTGCCGTCTGGATTTCTGTGGATGTGTGTGAGTGAGCATGAGCATTTTGGAGTGGACTTTCTGAGTGAGTTGTGGATTAAGTTGAAGCTCCACCCCCTGTGTTATCTGTCTCACTGTATATATGTATATATCCTCACTTGGTGTCACATTGTAAATAAACCCTCACCTTCTCTCTAAACTTCAGAGTCCTGCGAGTGAGTCCTCTGCCTAATAATCTGTGACACCAGGATTAAGTGAGAGAAGTGAAACTTTAAAATATTCCCTCCTCTGATTGACATACCTGGATTTCTCTTTTGTTTGTTCCACCTGCGGTTGATGAAAATGCCACAAACTATCATGCAGATGATTAAGACCACCAGCACTGCAGGGATAATGATAATGATGGGGTCCAGGCCTGATGATTCAGTTTCATCCATGGAGTTTTCATCTATTGATGTGGCAACTGTGGAAGGAAGACAGCAGTTTAATCATTCGTTTCACCCAGGCCTCATAACGGTCTTAAAATTTGTTCACTGGCATAAAAATATGCAAAGAGGGGATTTTCACAGGAATTAAAACCATGGGGCATTACTGACATTACATTCAATTCAGCCCAGTGACTACTACAGTTGCACAGGTGATAATTAATGCAATCATTACTCATGTGGTAAAAGAAGCAGTCAGTTATACATACCACTACTGGAGGCACTGCCTTCTGCATGAACCCCGAGTAGAAACAACCAGAAATTGTGAGATGGTTTCATCCAAAATGAAAAGGGAGCAAAAACAGAACAAATGATGATAAAAAACAAAGCAAAGCATCATTCACATGTAATGATGGGGGGAAAATGATTTCATGTAAAATAAAAGCTGCTGTGGACCCACCGTACAGAGTCCCATTTGAACTGGTCTGATTGATGACTATACTGGTGTCAGTAACAACTGGGAACAACAGAAAGAGCAGATGTGTTCATACTCCTGGACAAAAGTATGTAGATATCCAAAAAGTGTGGTTGCTAAGCATCTAAATTGAAAACCAAATACAAAAAAGATGCTGTAGTAACATCATAACAGTTTTTTTTTTATTGTAATATGAAAGAAACAGAGCAACAAAGAAAAACCTAATATCGTAAAGCTAAAAATATCCAATATCCAGATTACTGCTTAAGTAAAAGCAACACAATTACCCCAATACGAGGCCCGCTTTCATTTTTAGCAACAAAACGTAAGTAAAATTTCTCTCTTTGCAGAAACCCGAGGATGTGTTAAAAAAAAAAAAAAGTGTTATTGTTGTCGTCGCTAGAGTTGAACTAGGGTTCAGGCATCGTTCAAAGGGTCACAAGATAAATGCGAGGCGACTGCGGGGAGAGGAAAGAAGAAGAACGAGGTTCCATACCATTTCCTGAAGCTGTTTTTTATGATGTGACACATTCACTTGGAGGTTTGTGATGATTTTAAGTTTATATTGGGCAGGAAATTTAAAAAAAAAATTGTTCCATAAGCTCCCTTACAAAATTAACATTGATGAAGTCCAAAGATGCTTAAATTCTTAGTAATTTTAGTTAATGTGTAGGCAACGCCTGCACAAGTAACTGAAAAGCACTCTCAAAGTAAAAACAAATATATTTAAATTAGGCAGACTCCCAGAGAAAATACATTTATCAGAGCTAAAACCATAAACAGCAGAAATAAATTTTAAAAAAGAAACGAAATGAAAAGAAAAAGAATACAATTCTGTGTTAATTTGAAAAGCATAAGCCCCTCTCCTTCCTCCTTTACAGTCACTGAATGATTCATGTCATGCTTTCGATTAGTGTTGTACATTCTGAAATGATTCAGAGTATTTGAGGGCAGGGACGCTAATACTCTGAAATTTTGTAAGAATCGCTGGCTGCATGGGTCATGAGACATTAAAGCGTGTTGTGTTGTCTCTTTCGTGGGAAACGCTGATCTAAAAATTAGTCACTACAGCTTTAAAATAAGTACAGGAAAGTAAAAGCTACTTTAATACACCTTAGTGGCAGAAAAAAGCAATAAAATGGCTGTATTGATAAGTAGAGGCACGCATGAGTCTCTGAGTGAACATCGCAGAAAAAACAAAACACTTGTAACACATTAGAGGAAAAAGTCATAAATACTTGCGATTTTAAAAAAAATTCATATTTTGCAGACGTTCGCCACAGTGTTGGAGACTCTGGGATTTTCCCCCATTCAGCGAGGTGGGCACCTGACGTTTGGTGGTGAAGTCATGCTCACTGTTGGATGTTTATCCAAGAGAACGTGTTGAAGTGGGTGACAGCGTCTGCAGAACTGCAGCTGAGTGGGCTGATTAATACTGAAACACCGTCACATGGTGGGATTTCTTTCCCCTCTTTGCAAGTTCAGACTTGTAAATGCTTAATTTACAGCCCAGCCCACAGGCTCAGTGCAGACCTGAGGAGAAGTGATTCTTTAAGGATCTGGGGGAGAGGGGAGGGCTCTCCTCATTTTTGTCCAAAATTTCAGTGTAAGTGCACTCAGGAACTCCAGTACGACAGAAAAAAAGATTAAAATCCACACCAATGTATATAAATACATTGGTGTTAAGTTCTGCTGTAAACTGATGCATCAAATAAATGCTTAAAAGACACATAAATTGAAGTAAATTTTAATTATATTATTATAAGATATTGTTTCAATAAAGGGAATTCAAGGCAAAGGTTATACATATATGCGCGCAGGTTACTCTCTATGGTGATCTTATGAGCAAGTATCTCTTTTTTAACTTCAGGCCTTCAGTTAGAGATATCAAGATATCAAGATTGAGACAAACTAAGACATCTGTTTCTCAGAGCACTGACAGAAAAAACATGTCCACATACTTTTGCAGCATATTATTTACACCTCACCTGTGGTTACTGTGTCATTCCCTGACCCGCTTTGTTCCATTTCTTCTTGGCCAAACCCTGTATTTGGACACAGCTCGTTACTTTGTGTTGGGGAGCTGTTATGTCATTGAAATTGGACGGCGAACACTTGAAAGTAAAGCATCTGCAGCATTTCATAGCAAAAGTGAAACACACCTGGGGCTGAAGACTGTTACTTCTGCTTGAGTTCATTGGCAACATTGTGAAAAACAGCGAACCCGAGTCAGATCGCACAGGAACTCAGCACTTCCGTCTAGTTTAGTCCAAATGATTGCAAAAAAAATCTAAACTGTTGCAAAACCGAGGACTAGGAGGTGATGATGTTGAGCAACTGGTTTAAAGCAAGTTTGCCACTCAGTAAAAAACAATAATGTTGTGTTGAAACTGTCCTTTTCAGAGTGTACTAACTGTAGACTGTGACGCCTGTAAGAGGCAGCTTTGGCTGACCTTGTTATAGACTTATAAAACTATAAAGACAGGTAACTGATTTCTACACATGGCGCTCATCTCACAGTCAAACCTGTGACTCTTCTAGCCCTATACTGTCAATTTCTGCTTGTTACATTTTAACTATAGGAGAAGTTTTTTTGATTTTGAAAGCGTGAGCAATAGGAGCCTTTGATTTTCAGTCAAAAAGACGTTCTCAGAGTGCCCCAAAAGAAAAACTGAAGCGCACAAACGGCAAAAGCGGGGAGGAGGCAGGAAAGCGGAGAGCACTGCTTTGTTTGAAAGTAAAGAAACTAATGTCCCCGGTCCTACCTGTCCCAGGCAGCACAGTGGTCAGCAGCAGCAGCAGGAGCAGGGGGACCTTCACCCTCGGGGTGCTCATGTTACCAATCCAAGAGACAGACATAGTGCCATTGTGCGCCCGCTTCCTTCTGTACTGTCACAGCATCGCACTTCCTGATATGACTTAACGTTAAATAGAAGAAGAAGAAAAACGATTCTCTGTCTCACTCGCACACCCTCAGACGCTCTGAGATGTGATGCAATCAGCTGTGTGCTTGTAGCCACACGCCTCATGGCATTCTTGGTGGTTAGGTATGCAGCTCAACAGAGTGAAGGGGGAAGCTGAACAAACTTTAAGGAAGGAAAAAAGGAAGAAAAGAAAAAAACAGGTGGCGTGAGCTCTGCCAAGAGAAGAAAGCTGTCACCGAGCTACCGCATTAAATGATCCAAGTGTGAAACTGCTGCGTGTCTGCTGTGTCCACTATAGCTGGAGCTTGAGCCACTGTTTGTGGTGAAACACTGATCATGAACCTCAGGGTCATGCTGCCTTGGTTATCAGTCAGCTGCTGTGGGTTCTTGGCCTACTTTAAAAAGACCACAGTTTCTCTTCTCATCGTTAGAAATGCGACGGTGATGTGTTTCAACATGACGGCCGGGCTTTGCGATTTCCATCAGCTTTATCTGTTCAGATCACCTCAAGAGTCACGTGGGGATAAAATGTATACCACAGAATTACTGTTCGATTCCCATGAAAAGAAGAAGAATGAGACTCTGTTAGCACAAACAAGAATAAATGAAATGATAGAAAATGAATATCTAATTGAATATAAATGGACATAGAGAAGTTGGGCTGCATGTTTTGAGCGTTCTGATATAAATGTTCAGTAAAATTTTCACAATTATGGTTTGACATGATATGAAGTTAGCACAGGTTTTCTATTTGAGCCTGACTGAAGAAAAGTAAATGTCTTATCAGATTTTACAGCCACGAGTCAAGAATCAAACCCCTGCAAACCTCATGGTGCTGCTGAGAAGGCTTCATCCTTATGGGGACAAGAAAGTCTGCATTGCACCCACTTGCTTCCCAATACACACAACAGTGCATACACCCACCACATCACCACCTAGTAGAGTTTTCAGCATTGAATTGGGGAAATGGGTTGTGTTTTGGGGTTAAAATAGATGTGCTCAACCGTGTGAGCCTCGTGTTTGAGACTGTTTGGCCCAAAAACCTTGAAGACCAACAGGTGTAGCTGTGGCTAAAAACCATCGGTGTCTTCAATAAATAAGTCTTTTTAAAATTCCTTACAAAACAAAAAGCATCTGTCAATTTCGTCAGTAGTCGCTAAAAAATATTTTTCATGTATCATTTTAGCCAGCCAGAAGGCTCAATCGGGCCCCTGCATAGAACTTTTGCAGAAGTCTTCTTCTTCGTCTTACTTATTTCTTAATAAAATACAAAACCAGAACTGTTTGGGTAATATGGTGGTGCAGTTGTTAGTGCTGTTGCCTCACAGCAACAAAGAGTTCAACTGGGACCATTCTGGGCAAATTTCCCTGTTTTATTTTTTTTTGTGGTTTCCCTCTGGGTACTCTGGCATCCTCCCAAGTCCAAGGACAGGCAGTTAGTGGCGTTGGGTTAACTGGTGATTCTAAATTGTCAGTGTGAATTGTTGTCTGTCTCTCTGTGTTAGCCCTGCGTCAGATCAGTGATCTGTCCATGGTGTACCCGCTTTGGACCCTATGGTAGAGAGGCAGAGAATGAATGGAAATGTGCAGGAAAATTATTTTTATATCTCAGGAGGTTGTTTGAAAAACCTACCTTCAGCTGGTTTCTTGCCTCCGCAGCAGGTAGCTTTGCATGTTTGATGTGGCAGAGTTTGACCCTTCCTGACACAACACAAAAGATACAGGTGGTTTGAATCAACAAGAAGCAAAATGCTGATGTTTCACACCCCTGATTTAAGACTTTACCAGAAGCAGTGCTTAAAAGGCGTGCATTAATGTGTTTAACAGTGAGCGTCTTTTCTTGTTTTGTTTTGCTCTTCAGGCCAAACCGATTTCTCATTAAATGCTTATTATTATTATTATTATTATTATTATTGTGTGGATGCTTTAAGCATCCACACTATTGAGTTCCTGTTTCTCTTTATTCTTTATTGTGTGGATGCTTTAAGCATCCACACTATTGAGTTCCTGTTTCTCTTTATTCTTTATTGTGTGGATGCTTTAAGCATCCACACTATTGAGTTCCTGTTTCTCTTTATTCTTTATTCTACTTTATTATTCCAGTTGCTTCCGTACACTTTTTGGCACTTAACTACTTCCACAATTTTCAGCCGATTTTCACCGTTCAAATTTTAAACTATTCTGCTATTTCTGCTAATGATCGCTATGACTTTTGCTATTTTTTGCTATTATACTTTTTAAAATATTCCACTTTTTTCCTTTAATTTGTCCCATTGAAATGAATGGGAAACTTCCAAAATTCTGCTAAATTTTGCTTGTTTTTGAAACTTAACTACTTCCTCATACTTTCACCTAGAACAACCATTCAAACTTTAAAATGTTCACAAATTATTGGGCTATTCATGTATGATTCAGCTTTTTCAAATCTTTTACCATTTTACTTTTATGCCTCTTAAAGTTTTGAGTTGCACAATTGTGATTTTTCACAAAATACATGCGTTGTTATGGTTGCTATGCTCTTGGCTTCCAGTGTGTCACTGAAGGTTTTGCATTTTTCACTTCATGTCCGAACAACTTCTTGCTACTTGCTCAATTTTCACTCAACTTCCACAAATTATACATCAAAACGTAGGTATTTTTGCTGGCTTTCAGAAAATGTCACCATCATTGTTGTGGGATTTATAGAATTTTGGCAAATCTCCTCAGACTAACACAAGGTCAGAAAACTCTCCATATAAAGTCAATGGAGAGTTTGTTCAAAATCACCGCTGCATTTCTGTAATGAGAGGCATATTCGAATCGTCATATCTCCTTAACGAAGCAAAGTTAAGACATGAGGCTTGTCCCGGTATATCTTCAGACACTCGTGACGCTCACAATTCAAGAATTTCTTTCTCACCTATTACCGTTCTGAAATGAGTTGGACTTGTTTGAGGGTAGGAAATTTGTCCTTCGCTCAGATTTCTTCAGATTTCAAACTGTGGAAATGAACCACTTTTTTCTCTCGTCATAACTTTTTGTTGGATTTCCACAGAGACCTGAAAATTTCCATGATTGTTCACCAAAGCCTGCTGTCTCTTACGGTGAAAGAATGATATCGATACTCCAAATAGATTTAGAGTTAGAAAGCGTTGTTTGAGGGCAAGTCAAGGCAGTTTTTGCTTCGCTCTACTCAGTTATGGTGCATTAGAAGTCAAATATCTTTAATAATTCATATTTTAATGATAAATTGTAAACACTGGAAGATTCCCCCATCTCTTCTGAACAAAACGGTGTAAGAATGACCGCTCTAGCCCCTACGGTTTGGAAATTATGGTAATTTGTTTGAGGGGAGTCCTCACTATGAGAAATAGGCTGCAATAATCCTGTGCCTCTCTGTGCTGCGTGTGTAAAAAGAGGCACATGTTTTGGCGGGAAAAAGTACACAGGCTCTCTGATTGGTGGATTCAAATTCAGCAGCTCCCAGGCTGACCTAGAAACTTACTTCTCTCTCCCTGTGCATTTTTTTGCTGATTTTTTCATTTAACAAGTATATTTGAGGGACCCTCAGCATGTTCAGCATTTTTTCAGCTGTCCGTTTTGCTTTTCCAATTTTTCTGTTTAACTTATTACTATTGTGCTAAATCATACTGTTTCTGCTATTTTATAAGATTTGTGCTTAATATAGTATTTCTGCTTTTAATAGGATTTGTGCTTAATATAGTATTTCTGCTTTTTATAGAATTTGTGCTTAATATAGTATTTCTGCTTTTTATAGAATTTGTGCTTAATATAGTATTTCTGCTTTTTATAGGATTTGTGCTAAAACATAGTATTTCTACTAAATGTAGTATTTATGCTTAATCATAGTATTTCTATATATTTCTGCCAGGTCCCCAGGCAGCCAATCCTCTGTGAGGACTTAGACATTCAAATTTTCAAATCAGGGCCTGCACGGTTTCCCAGCCAATCATATATGTGTCCTGAGGCATTCAAATTTGCATATTGGGGCCTTCATGGCTTCTAAGCCAGCCAATCATATCTGAGGGCTGAGGAATTCAAATCCACAAATCAGGGCCTGCACGGCTTCCCAGGCAGCCAATCATATATGTGGCCTCAGGCATTCAAATTTGCATATTGGGGGAATTCGTGGCTTCTAAGTCAACAAGTCATCCATGTCGTATATCTCTAAAAATTCACATTTTAATGATAAATTGTTAACACTGGAAGATTCCCCCATCTCTTCTGAACAAAACGGTGTAAGAATGACCGCTCTAGCCCCTACGGTTTGGAAATTATGGTCATTTGTTTGAGGGGAGTCCTCACTATGAGAAATAGGCTGTAATAATCCTGTGCCTCTCTCTGCTGCGTGTGTAAAAAGATGCACCTGTTTTGGCGGGAAAAAGTACACAGGCTCTCTGATTGGTGGATTCAAATTCAGCAGCTCCCAGGCTGACCTAGAAACTTACTTCTCTCTCCCTGTGCATTTTTTTGCTGATTTTTTCATTTAACAAGTATATTTGAGGGACCTTCAGCATGTTCAGCATTTTTTCAGCTGTCCATTTTGCTTTTCCAATTTTTCTGTTTAACTTATTACTATTGTGCTAAATCATACTGTTTCTGCTATTTCATAAGATTTGTGCTTAATATAGTATTTCTGCTTTTAATAGGATTTGTGCTTAATATAGTATTTCTGCTTTTTATAGAATTTGTGCTTAATATAGTATTTCTGCTTTTTATAGAATTTGTGCTTAATATAGTATTTCTGCTTTTTATAGGATTTGTGCTTAATATAGTATTTCTGCTAAATTATAGTATTTCTGCTTTTTATAGTATTTGTGCTAAAACATAGTATTTCTACTAAATGTAGTATTTATGCTTAATCATAGTATTTCTATATATTTCTGCCAGGTCTCCAGGCAGCCAATCCTCTGTGAGGACTTAGACATTCAAATTTTCAAATCAGGTCCTGCACGGTTTCCCAGCCAATCATATATGTGTCCTGAGGCATTCAAATTTGCATATTGGGGACTTCATGGCTTCTAAGCCAGCCAATCATATCTGAGGGCTGAGGAATTCAAATCCACAAATCAGGGCCTGCACAGCTTCCCAGCCAGCCAATCATGTATGTGGGCTCCAGGCATTCAAATTTGCATATTGGGGAATTCGTGGCTTCTAAGTCAACAAGTCATCCGTGTCATATATCTCTAAAAATTCATATTTTAATGATAAATTGTCAACACTTGAAGATTCCCCCATCTCTTCTGAACAAAACGGTGTAAGAATGACCGCTCTAGCCCCTATGGTTAGGAAATTATGGTCATTTGTTTGAGGGGAGTCATCATTATGAGAAATAGACTGCAATGATCCTGTGTCTCTCTGTGCTGCGTGTGTAAAAAGGATGCACCTGTTTTGGAGGGAAAGAGTGCACAGGCTCTCTGATTGGTGGATTCAAATTCAGCAGCTCCCAGGCTGACCTAGAAACTCACTTTTCTCTCCCTGTGTGTGTGTGTGTGTGTGTGTGTGTGTGTGTGTGTGTGACAGAGAGAGAGAGAGAGAGAGAGAGAGAGAGAGAGAGAGAGAGAGAGAGAGAGAGAGAGAAAGGCTTTTAATGGGATGATCTCATTCTAAGATTTAAATTCAATATATTTAGACTGGTTGACTGAATTGGATCTTGTGTGTGGGTCTCTCTGTGCATGTGTGTTTCCTCATGTGTACATATTTGTGATTGTGTGGCTGTAATAAATTTTTTTGCAGATTTTTGTCATTTAACAAGTATATTTGAGGGACCCTCAGCATGTTCAGCATTTTTTCAGCTGTCCATTTTGCTTTTCCAATTTTTCTGTTTAACTTATTACTATTGTGCTAAATCATACTGTTTCTGCTATTTTATAAGATTTGTGCTTAATATACTATTTCTGCTTTTATAGGATTTGTGCTTAATATAGTATTTCTGCTAAATGTAGTATTTATGCTTAATCATACTATTTCTGCTTTTCATAGTATTTGTGCTTAATATAGTATTTCTGCTAAATTTAGTATTTCTGATTAATTATAGTTTTTCTACTAAATCATAGTACAGTATTTCTGCTTTTTATGGGATTTGTGCTAAAACAAAGTATTTCTACTAAATGTAGTATTTGTGCTTAATCATACCATTTCTGCTTTTTATAGGATTTGTGCTTAATATAGTATTTCTGCTAAATTATAGTATTTCTGCCAAATTATAATATTTGTGCTAAAACATAGTCTCAATTTAAAATTACAATATTCATAGTTCATCACAGTGTCTCTGGTAAATCACAATATTTCTGCTCTGTTGTACTATTTTTCTAAATCATAGTGTTTCTGTAATGTTTAAGTATTTTTGGCTAAATATATTCTTTCTGTTATCTTATACTATTTCTCCTAAATTCTTGTATTTTTGAGAAGTTATCATGTTTCTGGTAAGTTACAATATTTCTGCTAAATTCTGCTATGCTATTGTATTTCTGCCAAGTATTATGTTTCCTCTAAGATATTGCAGTTCTTCTAAGTTATTCCATTTTAGCAAACTTCTTTTGCTTCTGCAAAGTTTTTACAATTTCTGCAACTTTTCAGCTTTTTCAGCTACTTTTTGCATACAGCTTCAGCTTTAAGCATCCACACTGCATTTTCGCAGGAAATGCAAATTTTTCTAGTTGTGTGGATGCTTTAAGCATCCACACTATTGAGTTCCTCTTGGGACTTCCGTACACTTTTTGGCACTTAACTACTTCCACAATTTTCAGCCGATTTTCACCGTTCAAATTTTAAAATATTCTGCTATTTCTACTAATTCCTGCTATGTCTTTTGGTATTTTTCACTATTATACTTTTTAAAATATTAAGCTTAATTTGTCCCATTGAAATGAATGGGAAACTTCTGCAATTCTGCTAAAATTTTCTTGTTTCTGAAACTTAACTACTTCCTCATATTTTCACGTAGAACAACCATTCAAACTTTAAAATGTTCTCAAATTATTGGGCTATTCAGGTATGATTCAGCTTTTTCAAATCTTTTACCGTTTTACTTTTATGCCTCTTAAAGTTTTCAGTTGCAAAATTGTGATTTTTCACAAAATACATGCGTTGTTATGGTTGCTATGCACTTGGCTTCCAGTATGCCACTGAAGGTTTTGCAGTCTTCTCTTCATGTCCGAACAACTTCTTGCTACTTGCTCAATTTTCACTCAACTTCCACAAATTATACATCAAAACGTAGGTATTTTTGCTGGGTTTCCGAAAATGTCACTATCATTGTTGTGGGATTTATAGAATTTTGGCAAATCTCCTCAGACCAACACAAAGTCGCAAAACTCTCCATAGAAAGTCAATGGAGAGCTTGTTCAAAATCACCGCTTGATTTCTGTAATGAGAGGCATATTCGAATCGTCATATCTCCTTAACGAAGCAAAGTTAAGACATAAGGCTTGTCCCAGTATATCTTCAGACACTCCTGACGCTCACAATTCAAGAATTATTTTCTCACCTATTACCGTTCTGAAATGAGTTAGACTTGTTTGAGGGTAGAAAATTCGTCCTTCGCTCAGATTTCTTCAGATTTCAAACTCTGGAAATGAACCACTTTTTTCTCTCGTCATATCTTTTTAATGGATTTCCACAGAGACCTGAAAATTTCCATGATTGTTCACCAAAGCCTGCTGTCTCTTACGGTGAAAGAATGATATTGATACTCCAAATAGATTTAGAGTTAGAAAGCGTTGTTTGAGGGCAAGTCAAGGCAGTTTTTGCTTTGCTCTACTCAGTTATGGTGCATTAGAAGTCAATTATCTTTAATAATTCATATTTTAATGATAAATTGTCAACACTTTAAGATTCCCCCATCTCTTCTGAACAAAACGGTGTAAGAATGACCGTTCTAGCCCCTACGGTTAGGAAATTATGGTCATTTGTTTGAGGGGAGTTGTCATTATGAGAAATAGACTGCAAAAATCCTGTGTCTCTCTGTGCTGCGTGCACCTGTTTTGGCGGGAAAAAGTGCACAGGCTCTCTGATTGGTGGATTCAAATTCAGCAGCTCCAAGGCTGCTTGACTGAGCTAGAAACTTACTTCTCTCTCCGTGTGTGTGTGTGTGTGTGTGTGTGACAGAGAGAGAGAGAGAGAGAAAGGCTTTTAATGGGATGACCTCATTCTAAGCTTCAAATTCAATATATTTAGACTGGTTGACTGAATTGGATCATGTGTGTGTGTCTCTCTGTGCATGTGTGTTTCCTTATGTGTACATATTTCTGATTGTGTGGCTGTTATATATTTTTTTTGCTGATTTTTTTCATTTAACAAGTATATTTGAGGGACCCTCAGCATGTTCAGCATTTTTTCAGCTGTCCATTTTGCTTTTCCGATTTTTCTGTTTAACTTATTACTATTGTGCTAAATCATACTATTTCTGCTTTTAATAGGATTTGTGCCAAATATAGTATTTCTGCTTTTTATAGGATTTGTGCTTAATATACTATTTCTGCTTTTTATAGGATTTGTGCTTAATATAGTATTTCTGCTAAATGTAGTGTTTATGCTTAATCATACTATTTCTATATATTTCTGCCAGGCAGCCAATCCTCTGTGAGGACTCAGACATTCAAATATACAGATCAGGGCCTGCACGGCCTCCCAGCCAGCCAATCATATCTGAGGTTTTCCGTTTCCTCTCTCGTCATATCTCAGCGACGGATGTACATAGAGCAATGAAAATCGCAGTTAAAGTACACCAAAGTCCGCTGATTCACCCAGTACAAGAATTATGCTTCTAGTCCACCTAGTTTTTGAGTTACACAACGTTTTGTAACTCCAAAAAACGGCGTTTTTCGCCTCTCACCGCGATCTAATTCTGACTCCTCATCACCCTGTTTTTCAAAACGGCTGCTCTCTTTCCCAGTGGCGCAGTTGGTAATGACACGGGTCTGCAAGCCAAAGATCGTGGGTTCGATTCCACCTTGGTCAACATGTTTTTTTCCCTACAAATTAATACACTGTCACAGACCAGTAATTCATATTCATCATTTATTACAATTCTGCAAACTTTTATGATTTTACCAGCTTTTCTAATATGGACCTCACATTCTTGTTAACACTCCATGGCACAAATACTCTTCCCTTTAGGCTATTTCTCCCATTTTAAAGTATTACTCCTCCATAATTGTAATTCTGTTAAATCAAAGTACTTTTACTACATCTTAGTACTTCTGCTCAATCATAGTATTTCTGCTAAATCATAGTATTTCTGCTACTTTTTGGTACTTGTGCTAAATACAGTATTTCTGCTAAATCATACTATTTCTACTATATTATATTTTTCTTTCTAAATATAGCATTTCTGCTATATAATTGTATTTCTGCCAAGTATTATGTTTCCTCTAAGATATTGCAGTTCTGCTAAGTTATTCCATTTTAGCAAAGTTCTTTTGCTTCTGAAAAGCTTTTACAATTTCTGCAACTTTTCAGCTTTTTCAGCTGGTTTTTGCATGCAGCTTCAGCTTTAAGCATCCACACTGCATTTTCGCAGGAAATGCAAATTTTTCTAGTTATTATTATTCTTCAAGTTGCTCGTTTTTCGTCCTTTAACTACTTCCACAATTTTTGTGCTATTTTCACCGTTCAAATTTTAAACTATTCTGCTATTTCTGCTAATTTGCGCTATGATTTTTGCTATTTTTTGCTATTATACTTTTTAAAATATTCCACTTTTTTCCTTTAATTTGTCCCATTGAAATGAATGGAAAACTTCCAAAATTCTGCTAAATTTTGCTTGTTTTTGAAACTTAACTACTTCCTCATACTTTCGCCTAGAAAAACCATTCAAACTTTAAAATGTTCACAAATTATTGGGCTATTCATGTATGATTCAGCTTTTTCAAATCTTTTACCGTTTTACTTTTATGCCTCTTAAAGTTTTCAGTTGCAAAATTGTGATTTTTCACAAAATACATGCGTTGTTATGGTTGCTATGCTCTTGGCTTCCAGTGTGACACTGAAGCTTTTGCAGTCTTCTCTTCATGTCCGAACAACTTCTTGCTACTTGCTCATTTTTCACTCAACTTCCACAAATTATACATCAAAACGTAGGTATTTTTGCTGGCTTTCAGAACATGTCACTATCATTGTTGTGGGATTTATAGAATTTTGGCAAATCTCCTCAGACCAACACAAGGTCTCAAAACTCTCCATATAAAGTCAATGGAGAGCTTGTTCAAAATCACCGCTGCATTTCTGTAATGAGAGGCATATTCGAATCGTCATATCTCCTTAACGAAGCGACTTTAAGACATGAGGCTTGTCCCCGAATATCTTCAGACACTCCTGACGCTCACAATTCAAGAATTTCTTTCTCACCTATTACCGTTCTGAAATGAGTTGGACTTGTTTGAGGGTAGGAAATTCGTCCTTCGCTCAGATTTCTTCAGATTTCAAACTGTGGAAATGAACCACTTTTTTCTCTCGTCATAACTTTTTGTTGGATTTCCACAGAGACCTGAAAATTTCCATGATTGTTCACCAAAGCCTGCTGTCTCTTACGGTGAAAGAATGATATCGATACTCCAAATAGATTTCGAGTTAGAAAGCGTTGTTTGAGGGCAAGTCAAGGCAGTTTTTGCTTCGCTCTACTCAGTTATGGTGCATTACAAGTCAAATATCTTTAATAATTCATATTTTAATGATAAATTGTTAACACTGGAAGATTCCCCCATCTCTTCTGAACAAAACGGTGTAAGAATGACCGTTCTAGCCCCTACGGTTAGGAAATTATGGTCATTTGTTTGAGGGGAGTCGTCACTATGAGAAATAGGCTGCAATAATCCTGTGCCTCTCTGTGCTGCGTGTGTAAAAAGGATGCACCTGTTTTGGCGGGAAAACGTAAACAGCCACTCTGATTGGTGGATTTAAATTCGGCAGCTCTCTCCCTCTGTGTGTGTGTGTGTGTGTGTTTAGTGGGAGAGAGAGGACCCTGCCCTTATTTGGCAGCATGTCATTGTAGGATTTAAATTGAATATAGTTAGACTGGTTGACTGAATTGGATCTTGTGTGTGTGTCTCTCTGTGCATGTGTGTTTCCTCATGTGTACATATTTGTAATTGTGTGGCTGTCATAAATTTTTTTTCAGATTTTTGTCATTTAACAAGTATATTTGAGGGACCCTCAGCATGTTCAGCATTTTTTCAGCTGTCCATTTTGCTTTTCCAATTTTTCTGTTTAACTTATTACTATTGTGCTAAATCATACTATTTCTGCTATTTTATAAGATTTGTGCTTAATATACTATTTCTGCTTTTATAGGATTTGTGCTTAATATAGTATTTCTGCTTTTTATAAGATTTGTGCTTAATATAGTATTTCTGCTAAATGTAGTATTTATGCTTAATCATATTATTTCTGCTTTTCATAGGATTTGTGCTTAATATAGTATTTCTGCTAAATTTAGTATTTCTGATTAATTATAGTTTTTCTACTAAATCATAGTACAGTATTTCTGCTTTTTATGGGATTTGTGCTAAAACAAAGTATTTCTACTAAATGTAGTATTTATGCTTAATCATACCATTTCTGCTTTTTATAGGATTTGTGCTTAATATAGTATTTCTGCTAAATTATAGTATTTCTGCCAAATTATAATATTTGTGCTAAAACATAGTCTTAATTTAAAATTACAATATTCATAGTTCATCACAGTGTCTCTGGTAAATCACAATATTTCTGCTCTGTTGTACTATTTTTCTAAATCATAGTGTTTCTGTAATGTTTAAGTATTTTTGGCTAAATATATTCTTTCTGTTATCTTATACTATTTCTCCTAAATTCTTGTATTTTTGAGAAGTTATCATGTTTCTGGGAAGTTACAATATTTCTGCTAAATTCTGCTATGCTATTGTATCTCTGCCAAGTATTATGTTTCCTCTAAGATATTGCAGTTCTGCTAAGTTATTCCATTTTAGCAAAGTTCCTTTGCTTCTGCAAAGTTTTTACAATTTCTGCAACTTTTCAGCTTTTTCAGCTAGTTTTTGCATACAGCTTCAGCTTTAAAGCATCCACACTGCATTTTCGCAGGAAATGCAAATCTTTCTAGTTCTACTTTATTCTAGTTGCCACTTTTTGTGCTTTTTTTGGCACTTAACTACTTCCACAATTTTCAGCCGATTTTCACCGTTCAAATTTTAAACTATTCTGCTATTTCTGCTAATGATCGCTATGACTTTTGCTATTTTTTGCTATTATACTTTTTAAAATATTAAGCTTTTTTCCTTTAATTTGTCCCATTGAAATGAATGGGAAACTTCCAAAATTCTGCTAAATTTTGCTTGTTTTTGAAACTTAACTACTTCCTCATACTTTCACCTAGAACAACCATTCAAACTTTAAAATGTTCACAAAATATTGGGCTATTCAGGTATGATTCAGCTTTTTCAAATCTTTTACTGTTTTACTTTTATGCCTCTTAAAGTTTTGAGTTGCAAAATTGTGATTTTTCACAAAATACATGCGTTGTTATGGTTGCTATGCTCTTGGCTTCCAGTGTGCCACTGAAGCTTTTGCAATTTTCTCTTCATGTCCGAACAACTGTTTGCTACTTGCTCAATTTTCACTCAACTTCCACAAATTATACATCAAAACGTAGGTATTTTTGCTGGCTTTCAGAAAATGTCACTATCATTGTTGTGGGATTCATAGAATTTTGGAAAATCTCCTCAGACCAACACAATGTCAGAAAACTCTCCATATAAAGTGAATGGAGAGCTTGTTCAAAATCACCGCTGCATTTCTGTAATGAGAGGCATATTCGAATCGTCATATCTCCTTAACGAAGCAAAGTTAAGACATGAGGCTTGTCCCGGTATATCTTCAGACACTCCTGACGCTCACAATTCAAGAATTGTTTTCTCACCTATTACCATTTGGCCATGAATTACGTTTGTTTGAGGGTAGGAAATTTGTCCCTCGCTCAGATTTCTTCAGCTTTGAAACTGTGGAAATGAACCACTTTTTTCTCTCGTCATAACTTTTTGTTGGATTTCCACAGAGACCTGAAAATTTCCATGATTGTTCACCAAAGCCTGCTGTCTCTTACGGTGAAAGAATGATATCGATACTCCAAATAGATTTAGAGTTAGAAAGCGTTGTTTGAGGGCAAGTCAAGGCAGTTTTTGCTTCGCTCTACTCAGTTATGGTGCATTAGAAGTAAGATATCTTTAATAATTCATATTTTAATGATAAATTGTTAACACTGGAAGATTCCCCCATCTCTTCTGAACAAAACGGTGTAAGAATGACCGCTCTAGCCCCTACGGTTAGGAAATTATGGTCATTTGTTTGAGGGGAGTCCTCACTATGAGAAATAGGCTGCAATAATCCTGTGCCTCTCTGTGCTGCGTGTGTAAAAAGATGCACCTGTTTTGGCGGGAAAACGTAAACAGCCACTCTGATTGGTGGATTTAAATTCGGCAGCTCTCTCCCTCTGTGTCTGTCTGTGTGTGTGTGTGTGTGTGTGTGTGTGTGTGTGTGTGTGTGTGTGTGTGTGTGTGTGTGTGTGTGTTTAGTGGGAGAGAGAGGACCCTGCCCTTATTTGGCAGCATGTCATTGTAGGATTTAAATTGAACATAGTTAGACTGGTTGACTGGATTAGAGCCTGTGTTTGTGTGTCCCTCTGTGCATTTGTGTTTCACTAAGTTATTACTATTCTGCTAAATCATAGTATTTCTGGTACTTTTCGGTACTTGTGCTAAATACAGTATTTCTGCTAAATCATACTATTTCTGCTTTTCATAGGATTTATGCCTAATATAGTATTTCTGCTAAATTATAGTATTTCTGCTTTTTATAGGATTTGTGCCTAACATAGTATTTCTGCTAAATTATAGTATTTCTGCTTTTTATAGGATTTGTGCCTAACATAGTATTTCTGCTAAATTATAGTATTTCTGCTTTTTATACTATTTGTTCTAAATTATAGTATTTCTGCTTTTTATAGGATTTGTGCTTAATATAGTATTTCTGCTAAATTATAGTATTTCTGCCAAATTATAATATTTGTGCTAAAACATAGTCTTAATTTAAAATTACAATATTCATAGTTCATCACAGTGTCTCTGGTAAATCACAATATTTCTGCTATGTTGTACTATTTCTCTAAATCACAGTGTTTCTGTAATGTTTAAGTATTTTTGGCTAAATATATTCTTTCTGTTATCTTATACTATTTCTCCTAAATTCTTGTATTTTTGAGAAGTTATCATGTTTCTGGTAAGTTACAATATTTCTGCTAAATTCTGCTATGCTATTGTATTTCTGCCAAGTATTATGTTTCCTCTAAGATATTGCAGTTCTGCTAAGTTATTCCATTTTAGCAAAGTTCCTTTGCTTCTGCAAAGTTTTTACAATTTCTGCAACTTTTCAGCTTTTTCAGCTACTTTTTGCATACAGCTTCAGCTTTAAAGCATCCACACTGCATTTTCGCAGGAAATGCAAATTTTTCTAGTTATTATTATTATTATTATTATTATTATTATTATTATTATTATTATTGTCTATAAATCAGTACTAAAAATTTTGGAAGCTTTTCATTCTTGCAGATATAGACAGCTCTATTATCTGCAGTTCTGGGTTATCCAGTCTTGCGCTGTGATTTGCTTTTACAGCATTGGCAGTGAGTTTGGGATCATTGTCATACTCAAAAACAACACTTTGGCCACCTAGATGCTTTTCAGATGGCATTGTATGATAGATAAAAAAAATCTGACTGCTCTTGGCTGTAGATACTCACTGTTGTACCTCTCTCCTGACCTCCTCCATACATACTGACGACAATTTGAACCAAAAATCCCACGTTAATTCACAACTGATTTCAATCCAGTTCTTGTGTAATCTGGAATACCTCAGCCTTAAGATACCTTAAGAATCTTGTTTTGACTGCTATACACTTCACTGAGATCATTTCTGATGAGTTACCATTGAACAACAGGTCAACTGTTTCAGGTCAGATAGATCTTTTTAGATGAAGATGACTTTCAGACACTGCTTATCTGCTGTGGGGGTTTTAGGCATGCTACTTGAAAATAGTCAGGTACAACTGGACTGAAAATGAGTGAAAAGGCAGCCAGTGTCAAAATAAAGACCTTCAGAAAGCCTGGAGAACTAATGCTCAAGAACACTTTAAAAATGACAAGGAAGTTTGGCTACTTGGAAATAAAATATATACAGATATTAGGGTTGGCACAAGATCTTTGCACAGTACCTCAAATGGTACAAAAACAGGAAAACTTATGATCTCTATTTGTTTCACACAATCAATACAAGGACTTTACTGAGAATAGCCCGCAAGCTTCTGGCACTGAGCAAACTGAAGCTAAATAATGTTTCTGCTGAAGAATCGTTGTTTTGTGATCCTTTTCTGTGAGAAAGGAGCCATCGTGTTCACATGTGTCTAATCATCCGTGACTAGCGTCTCTTCCACAGAAGCGTTTACGTATACCATGAGTCATACCATCAGTGCCACTCTGTTTTTCACTTCAGTATTTCTGTTTCTGTTAATAATTCTATTTCACTATTTTATAGAAATAAGATTGCATGTGTTGTTACTTTTTCTAAAAGAAAAATCTCTGGTGGAGACTGAATGTGTTTTGTAACGTCTATAAGCAATCTGTGGTTCCACCCAAGAGTCCATTTGACTTCAAAATATTTCACAATAGGCCACATAAGCAGAAAAACAAAACTCCACCTCAGGGATCTACAACAGAGACAGCTGCGTCCATAATTTGTTGGACAAACGTTTTTGTAGTTTCGCCTCTGGGGCGAGTTGAGACCAGTTAGGTTTGCCTGAAAAGATCAGATATGATGATGGGGAACAAGACTCTGTGTGCCTGCAATGCATTCATTTTCAAAATATATTTCAGTCCATAGGTTTTTGGATAAACATAGTTTTGGTTGTTTTGTCTCAGCTCAACAACACCACGATGAAAAAAAACAACTTCAACATATCTAACCAAATTAAAAAAACACTGTCAAAGAGGAGGGCATATCACTGTCAAAGTATAACCAGGCTTTCTGATACAAACATTTGGATTAGCAGAAAACAGTGAAATCATGCACAAATGCTTTTTCTACCATAATAGCCCCATGAGTGGGAGGCTCAGAAAAACTGCCCTGGGGACCCTCAAGAGGGAAATCCAGCCATGATGATGACTGTGGATGAGTGAACAGTGAACTAAGTAATTCACAACATGTAAAAGTCTGAACAAAAAGTGCAGTAGTACTATCAGAAAAAGTACACTTTAAAATCTGATTGTGTGATATAACAAATTAAGAACTAGTGATTATATGTACATGCAGACATTTAATGATAGCTGCAATAGTTGATAGTTTTGTGTATTCATTGGTTTGAATGTTTTTACATTTTTCAGTTTGGTTTCAATTAGTTTACAAATACAACACATTTAAAGGTTGTTGAATTTTTAATAAAATCAATATAATATTTACATTTGATACTGATTTTAACTGGTAAGTCACACAATAGTTGTCCTGGGTTTAGTTGTGTGTGTCAGTCTCTGTCTAACAGAATCAAAACCTCCTATGTATGTGTGCCACAGGATCCCAGACAGAATCAGTGTCTTTCTTCTGGCCGAGTTCAAATAAAAAACGCCACATAAGCCCTGTGTCACGAAAATGGACACCAGGTATGAAATACAACAGCAAACACCCAACCCTCCACCTCCTCCTCCTGTTCCTGCTGGACCATCCGCCTCCCCTCAGCTAGCAGCAATGAATCATACTGGAGAATCTTTCCTGGGATCAGCTCCATCTCTGTTTCAGGAGCAAGCTCCATTGATGGTCACTCCCATTATCCCGGTGGAAGCTCACCTCCTCACTCAGCCAGGAACTGATGGCCAGGTGAGACAGCCAGAGGTGGTGGCAGGTGTTTACTGATAAAGGTGCTTAAAACTGTCAGATACTTCAGGTCAGATGAAAGAAAAATTGTTTTTCTGCTGCCACCTTCCTTGTATTTTACCTTTGTATAACTGTGGTGTGAAGCTTTGCTGATCAGTAAACTTAATCACTGCCTGTAATTATAATTCCAAAAATAAGTGAGGAGCGCAAAGTGAAGCTATGTATAAATGTAGTTTTATGCACATGTTCTCCTCCCACTGATCACTTTGTGTTGTTCATGCAATCTTCTTTGAATCTGGTGAAGATTAAATTACCAAAGTTTGAATTTGTCCACACGTACATGTTTCTGTGGCGCTTATCATTATTAGCCTCTGAAGTGCTGGACTAAGTGTCAGTATCGTGGGGTTTTAACCTTCTCCCTCCCTCCACAGAAGCTACTGTATCAGTGGCCTGTAAATGTGATCCCCAAAGCACCACCAGACACTGTTCTTGCTCCTCCACCCACCAGGTCCACTCCAAGGTAAGTTTGCTGTGCTGCTTTTTCTCACCGTCCTGCAGGTTTCTCACAGTGTTGACATGTGCTCTTACTCTGTGTTTTATCCCTGTAGAAAACGACCGCGTCAATCCCATCAGGATGACGGACGCCCTTCTATTAAGAAGCCACCAAATGCCTTCATGGTCTATCTGAAAGAGCAGAGGCCAAAGGTGGTGGCTGAATTGAACATGAGTGGGAGTGCAGCTGTGAATGCAGTTGCGGGAGCGAGAGTAAGTGTGTAACTAACTCTACATACATTTATGGATCTGTTCGTGTTTTGTGCTCGTGTTTATGCATGTGTACCAGCTGTCCTGTAGTAATGTGTAGTAACAGTGTAGCTGTGCATTTGTATATGCTGACAGTGTGTTCCTGTGCTCTTCTGTCCACAGTGGAAGTTGCTCTCAAAAGATGAGCAGGCGAAATATTTCGATCGGGCGGAGACAGAAAGATGGCGTCACACAAACGAGCATCCACAGCGGTCCACCAAAGACAACTACGTATGTCCAAAGTGCCAGCATTCATACATGTGCCTGTGACTGCACTGAATGATGAAACATTCACATCGGAGAGTTTGTATCAGCTCGTGAAAATTCTAATGTGTTTGTTTTTAGGGCAAAAAGAGGAAGAGAGTCAGAAATCGGAGCTGTACCACCGGTGAGAGACTATTTCTGGGAATCATGGCGTTTCCTTCGATACATCCGACCTATCCTTCAAATTCGGGGAAATGAAGGAGCGTTTGTCGGCCGCATTTGGAGCAGCCTTCGAATTGGGACAGCCTTCAGCACCTGGCTGTGACATAATCGGCCTTCAATTGCAGCCTTCGAAGGTAGTAGCCCCTGAATTGGGGCATAGTTAAAGATAGCCTTCCTGAAAAAATTCATTAGTGTGTTTAACAAAGGCTTGAACTTGTGACACAGCATCACATAAACTCATCACCTTTTGTCAAAGTAACAGTTGCTGACTGGCTAAGGAAGCAGGCAGGGAGAAGAATCTGTATCCCTCCATGAGAGAGAGGAAGGGATCACAGCTGGTGAGTTTCTATTGTCGCACAAAAGGACATTTTATTGACACCTGTTCTTTGCGGTTAACCAACATCCAGCAGTCATAGTAGGGATAACGGCAGGCAAAATTAATCAAGCATCCCTACATAGACTTCTGCTCAGCGCTAAATTCACCTCTCAGATAGTTTCCCATTCACTTCGAGCACTCATAGATTCCAAAGACAAACACATTTTGGGGCTCAAACCAAAGCCATCAAGCTCAATATTCCTTTGGGGGAGCTGCCAGAAACACTTCACTTATCCACATTAGTATCTACATTCCAGATATCACCCATCCTACAGAAGTGGTAGCTCTCATTATCAGCCAACCACTCCAAACATATTGAGATGCATCTCTTTGAAGCCCCTGGTATTAGGACACCCTTCATTAAGCAACCACAATCCTCACGTGGAACAAAAGCTCTTCTTCTGGTTCAAGCAACGATTGCTGTGACTATTTAAGTCACAGCAATCGTTGTCAGTCCTGCGTGCTGCACAACAACATACAATATTTAGTATTTACTGTTAGCTAGATTAATGCGATGGTGCTGTGTTTATTATGTCGCCCTCGTTTTTGCTTTTTCTCTCAACAGGTGATCTGGGAGATTTGTTTCCTTTTTAAGTGTCCTTTCTCACTGTCCCCCTTCATCTTTCTTTCTCTCTTTCCTATCCCCCAGCCATGTCTGTAACAACTGAAAATAAAATGAAATAAATAATAACAACAAAGGTTGATCAAATGGACCAAAAAAGCAAGGCCGTGATGATCCACTTGGCAAAGTAAATCCGTTGGGCATCTTTGTTGGCTTTCAGACATCAGTTCTAACAGCTACAACAACAACAGACAGGTCCCTTTGCTGTT
This sequence comes from Diplotaxodon limnothrissa, assembly GCF_057381915.1. NCBI lineage: Eukaryota > Metazoa > Chordata > Actinopteri > Cichliformes > Cichlidae > Diplotaxodon > Diplotaxodon limnothrissa. The sequence continues at coordinate 16,815,454 of NC_140601.1, read as the reverse complement.
GCATTGATATTTCGAGGTTTGAACAACATTACTGTTAAAAATAAATACCCATTACATCTGTTTTTCTCTGTTTGTTTTTTTGTTTTTGTTTTTTGTTTTTTTTTTAAAGTGGATTTATGCAATACTTGTAATCTTGTTCATATCAGTCAAGGAGATGGATAGAAAACAACATTCAAAACCCAACTTGCTCATTTTGAATACTTAGTAATGCCATTCTGACGCGCCAACAACTCTGATATTGGTAAATGACATCATCTGAGACTTTCTGAACTAGTTTGTGTTTACCTTTCTTGAAAAGATCTGGATCTTTTCCAGGAACCTCTCTGAGAGTCAGTCTGTCATTCGTCAGGTTTTCCATCACTTACTGGAGAACAAATTGTATGTGAAAAGTGAGAAGTTTAAATTTTAATCCTTACTCTATCTTGTCCCTTGGCTGTGTCGTCAAATGATCAAATTAGCACAGACCCCAGCCAGAGTCCAGGGAGTTATGGACTTGCCCTGAACCAGCTACCAGAAAACATTTTCAGTGTTTCCTTGGCCTTGCCAATTTCTACCGTAAGCTCATCCGTAAACACAATAAGATTGTACTGCCACTAATGTCAGGGCTCAGTTGCCAGCAATGAGAAAACGGACTTGGCAGAGAAACTGTGGCACTGAAACAGAGCGAAAAGAGAGTCAAGGTGGTTCTGAGAAGTGCGAGCAAAGTCCAGGTGAAATGTCTAAAGTCTTACCTATTTGCAGGTAGAGTGAGCTGGAGGGGAAGGTCTTGGTTGGAGTGGTTGTGGTCTTGGTGGGTCCAGTGAGGATTGATCCTGAGGTTCCAAGCAGTGAAAGGGGGGCAGGCAGGTGTGGATGGATATCATTCAGTGAGATATTACTGGCTTTGATGGAGCAGAAGTGACCAGCATCCAGGTTGGAGAAATTATGGTAAGATGGAGAGAGTATGTCCATAAACTGACAGAGAAGACAAGAGAAGGTACTATGGCACTATGATTAACACAGGATACAAGTAGCTGCAAACTAACATAGGTTAGCAGACATTCTGGCAAGGGTTAGTTGTAAGCGCTGGTCTTAAGTACTGCCGGTCTAATCAGCTCCAGCTGGAAGCCCTGGGAGGAGTGATGATGACCCAGAGGAGCAGCGCCAGGCACTACGGAAAAACACTAACTCACCCAGACCAAGCAGGAAACCACTCTCACCTCTCCAAAGTTTCCAATCAGCTGGCATGAATCTGCTCAGAAGGCTTTCAAGAGACTTAAGGAACTGTTTTATCACATCTGTGTGTGTGTAATAAATCTGCAAGCGTAGGAGATATTAATGGTTGAAAAGTCTTGACGTCTTGCTCAAATCACTGAATTTACACACAAGTCATCAGTTTCACATCACTCAGCTTTTAAATTGGCTGTTTCTTTACACCCGACTTTTGCAATACTTCTCCCACAGCAGATCTGTGCAGCAGTTTGTACTTGTGTGGAGAGAGTAGTCTATAATTGAGAGCTCATTAACCCAAGTCAGACTCAATGCTCAGCAAGTACCACCAGGTGTCTTACTCTTAATGGAGTATTATCCTAGTATATTATTATTTTATATAAGTAAATGAATTCTCCCGTCACTACTGACAGAGAAAAAAGACTGTGGCAGAAAGGCATCCCACCTTATTAACTGTGACTAGGCTTGGGAGACAGAGCTATTCATACATGGTTAGTCTGCTTACTCACATTTCATAAATGCTTTAGTGTGATAAAACTTACATCGACCATATTTTTCTATTCTATAAAAATCCACGAATGCAGATGCAAAATTACAAAAACAAACACACACAAAAAGTATAACTGTCCAAAAACTTATGGGCCTGCCTGTAGCTCCAAAATGAGTGCATTTCAGGCAGACGGAGGCTCGCTCCTCTCCTCATATCCAATCTTTTCAATGAAGCCTGCAGTGCAGGGGGAGTCCGACTGGTCTCAACTGGTCCCACTAATGCCGCTGCATTCATTCAGCACCCGTGTGGACATGAATGTTGATATTATAATTTCCTCTTCTCTACAGATACTTATTCCTGAGTCAAGGAGTAGCACCTAAATCTTGCCAAACACAGATATAGATCAAATCAAGTACACTTGTTTTCTCAACAATAAACGCAATATCAGTATTGGAGTGAAGCAGATCCAAATGTCTGGGTTTTACTTAAAAAATGGATAAGAAGGAGAATAAAGCACCATTCTTTATCATTTTAATTTTATTCATGGAGTGATTACTTTGTGTAATTTAGCTACAGAATTTGTAATGTATCCATATTTATTGTACAGTCTGTTTCAGTGTTTACATTTCTTTAATTATAAAAACATGAAGAGGAAAAATTCATTAATTTTCATTAATTTCTTATTATATATACGTGTGTGTGTGTGTGTGTGTGTGTGTGTGTGTGTGTGTGTGTGTGTGTGTGTGTGTGTATAAATTTCTCAATTTATTTTTGATCGCATCTTAAAATTGTATTATTATTAGTAGCAGTAGTAGTAGAGGTATCTCATTAAGTTGGAGGAACCTCTCTAGTTTCCCCGCACGACGTCCGGATTTAATTTGAAGACGGATCACTTCCGGTCCAGCTGTCAACAGACCCCGCAGCACACGTGTTTCCACAGTTAAAATGGTGAGTATGTTGAACTGTGGGGTTTTCTGTTTGTGTAGCGTTAATAAAAGGCCTCTAAATGATCGGAGCTCGTCGTGTTTTTTAGCCGAAGATTCAGAGGGGAAAACCTGCGGAGAAAGTGGTTCATCCGTACAGCCGGAAGGCAGCTTATATGGCCCGAGAGGAGTGCAGACTTAGGAGGAAAGAGAGGTTTGTAGATGGCCGCAGAGATCAGCTCACCTTAACGAATCAATAGCATGTTGTTAGCCTCACATTTGAGCATTGTGTTAAACTCTTGCCATGTCTCCGCCTCCGCGCTGCGAGTCTGCAGATGCAAATACGAGCGTGGCTCCAGGGACATGTTATTAAATGTAACTTGGGCTGATTGAGACACTTCATCCTGCCTTGACAGTTTTCTTTAACCTCTTGTGTGAAGTAAACAGCGTCTGTGTGATGATTTAAAGGAGGTTTAACTGGTTTCTTTCTGATGCTGCAGGCAAAAGACTGAGAAAGCTACTCGTCTAAGCAACATTGGTGAGAGCAAGCTTTTCGTTCATGTTATTGCAAGAGCAAAAAAGAAAAAGGTGTTTATTGATGTTTTCTTTCCTTTTTTTCTTGTCTCTCCAATCACAGGTGAGAAGCTCTTGTGGTTTCAGAGTGAGCTGGATCCAGCTAAGGCGACTTACACAAAAAAAGACGCCTGCGACATCATTGAGAGGTTTGGCTCTGGGCTTATGTTCATTTTGAATTTGGAGTACATTATTTTTCATTTGGAAGTGCACAAACAAAAAGAGAGAGAGAGCCCGTACATGCATTAAACTGTGAGCCCATCAGCCAGTCTGTGAGCTGCCCCAGTCTCTGGTGAGAGTGGTTCATGTTTTCAGGGCTGAGACTTCATCATCCATCAGCTGGCCATTGTTTACAAAACGCTACATGTCATCAGACAGCAGGTGATGATTTCATTTGGGCAAATAGAGCCTAGGGCTGCCACAAACGATTATTTTGATAGTCGACTAGTCACCGATTATTTTTGTGATTAGTCGACTAATCAGATCATCATCCATTGGACGTAAAACTACAGCTTATTGCACCAGCAGCATCTGCTCTTATATAACTATCATTAGCTTACAGCTTTAAGTGTTTAAGGTATGTGCTAACTAAAAATAAAGACAAGATGATAGTTTATTAAATTTTAATGAAATTTGCAGATTGTCTCGGTGAAGTTTAATAAACTCCTTTCTATCTAAAATATAACAGGACACCGGAGTAAATTCTGGAGCATCTCACACTTCTGATGATCAGTTGTCTGCTTGACGTTTATTCAGCTGTGTAAAAACTATAACTTTAATCTCAGCCAAACCGATTTACTCAGGAACAAATAAAATACTAAAAAAAGCCAAACAATAACATTTTTAAGTTATCTCAGTGACTTATATATGTTTAACCTGAGTAGCGAAAGACGGCGGTGGGTTTGAAAACGATTTCGGTGTTCTCACAGGCTCTAGTTAGCCTTGCCCCCGGCTAGCTATCCAGCTATTCGCTAACAGACGTCTCCGAAAACGTCGGCTCGCTTTTGAAAATATGTGGTGTCTTGATAAACTGAGCAGATATTTGAGGTTTACACAGCTACATTCTCGCCTGAAAATATGTTAAACGTTTATTTTGTGACCCAGAAAGAGTAATATTAAAACTAATTAGCTGCCGCCATTGTTGGAAACTGAGCTGGGCTGCGCTATGAATTCTGGGACAGAGCTACTTCTTCTTCGGGGTGTAACGGCAGCTGCCATCCTTGTACATGCAGCGGTGCCATCTTCTGTTTCAGTCCGTTATTACACTCTTAAATCTTACTAATTATTCCTGCGTCTTTTGTGATCTTACAAAGCTTCAAACGACGCATCGACTATTAAATCAGTCGTCGACAATTTTGATAGTCGACGTAATCGTGGCAGCCCTAATACAGCCCTCGTTTTATTCTCCAGCCTGCATGAACCCAACCCCCTCTACCATGATTGGTCGGTTCCACTCCGACTATAAACAGAAACCATCACCTTCAACAATCACAACCAAAAGTTTGAGCCGTGGCGTTAATTTTGTGCAGTTTTTATTCGAATGTATTCCTTTTTATGTGAAACGAAGATACAGATCAATCATATGTGTGTTTTATGAGTTTCAGAGTCTTTTGTGGTCACATAAATAACAGTTTAAGCAAGGAATTTACAGCACTGACTTTTCTTCATAACTTCTGCAGTTCTCTATGGTGTGCTGGATATCCATGTCAGGGGAAAATCCTGATTGTGTTCCCAAGTCGATCAGTTTGTCGCCAATAAAAACATCTTAAAAGACTAGCTTCTTTTATCGCTCCCAGAACAGTTTGGTGACAATCTTTGCATTTTCCAGCACAAAGGAGCACCGTGTCCCGAGGAAAAAATGGTAATTAAGCGGCCTGAAGATCATCAAATTAACTACCTAGATCCTAATGCCACCATAATCTAGTTACAGTCCTTGAACGTGAACAAGCAGAACCCCAGAACCTGTGATGAACCTGGAGCACTGATGAGCCAGGAATGAATCGCAATCAGTCAGGATTTTGCCCGGACACTGATATCCAGCACACCACAAAGAACTGCAGATCTCATGAAGAAGAAGGTTAAATACTGTAAACATTGACTTTATGCATAAATTATATTTTTCCCCCAATGAAAGTGTTTTAAACTCATGAAATACTTGTATATGTATCCTAAAATAAAATGAAGCAACAAAGTGTATGAACAGTAGTATGTTTTCTGTCTTCAGATACCTCCACAGATTTGACTCTGAACTTGAGCAGATTGAACTCATGAATGGGATCAAAGGTCGGCAGGGTCGTCTCCATGGCGCCAGAGAGGCCGTAATCAAACAGACCATCGAGCGAGAGCGGGCACAGTTTGAGGGTGTCGGTTTCGGTGAGTCCTCGTTTTTAAAAAAAAGAAATAAAAAAAGAAACGAGTAATTTATAGACACCTCTGGCTGTAAAACTGTCTGATCCTCTGCTGCGGTGTTTCAGAAATCCCCGACATCATCAACGGAAAACATCTGAAGACCTTTAGGTGAGTGGACGAGCTTTAATGAGCTAAACTCAACCTCTTGTTTCTCTTTGTTTGAGAAGATGTTATAATTATTCAGCTTCCATCATTTCACGGATTGGCTGATCAGCTGATAAAAGTGCATACATGGACTCTTAAGTCTGAACTTGAAATGATTCGATTTTGAAGACTGGTCATTAGTATTGTTGCATTTTTAAATTTTGCAGAGAGTGGACTGGGGACCTGAAGAAACTTCCGAATATTAAACTGCGCAAGGTCTCGAACAAAAGTTTAGAGTCAAAGAAGGAAGGAGAGGAGAAACACGAGGGCGAGGAGAATCAGGAGAATGATGATAATGAGGAAGATGGAAGCGATTTGGACAGTGAGCAAATGGATGAGATTTCAGACTCCCACTGAGACTCTTCATGTTGGACCTGCTGGAGTATTAAGACTTTCAGCACACTTAATGTGATGTGTGAGAAAATGCTGCTGCTATTCCTGGACCGTCCACGAGATGGTGCTACAGCCTCAAATAGCAAAGTCAGATTTTTTTTTTCCCAGTCTGAACTCCTGCTAAAAGTTTCTCAGTGACTTCACACCAGCCTTTCAGAGGTTTCCACATTCATCATTTATTGCACAAACAAATATGCGTTTCATGTAACCAGAATGCTCTGTTTTATTTAGAAAATAGCGGTTGCGGTGGGTTTAAGACACAGAGGAAACTGTATTTTCTGTGAGGTGAGAAACCAAATCGAGACTATAAAAGTGGTCATGTGTGAGTAACAGTCGCTTTGAGTAGGCCGACTTTGTGTTGGTTCGAATCAAGAGAAATGCTCATAATCTAATGTAAAAACATGAATGGGGGGAAACCATGAAAACTCTAGTTACATCGACATATAAATAAAGGTTGTCCAGCTCAGGACCTCCGAAGCTGCAAACGACTGGGCTACTGTAGACTTTCTATTTTAACAAATAATCTGACGATAACTTTCAGACTATTACGTTTTTAGATCTCCGACTGAGCTAAAGGTTCAGTTTACGGTCTGTTTCTCTACTTATAACATCTGACTCTTTGGTGTCTGAAGACCTGATTGTCCAAAAGGAGAGTAAAGGTCTCAGTATGCTTCAGAGCTTGTCACACAGGCCCGATCAGGCAGGTTTAAAACAAACTCAAGCTATTGTATTTTTTTATCCTGCCTCACTCTCACTTTTGACAACTTTTCCAAATTCATTAAAAACTTTTGAGTAGTGTGTCTGCGGGTCATAGATCTGCACTTCATGTAAAGTGATTGGTCCATATGTTTTTTTTCAAAAATACGACAGCAGCTCAACTTCTAAATGGAGAAGTCTCAGTGAACACCAGGGGCACAGATGTGTTACAGGTCTCAGAGTCAGCACCGTGGCTGCAGTGACTGAATCTGGAGCGTTTCAGAGTAGCCCTTATCTGCTACAATGTTGCATCTCTGATTCTACAATTCATGCGAGGCTTCAGCTGGGCCAATCAGGACTGTGTAGGCTCTCTTCTGGGACTTCCCAGCTCTCAGCAAGAGCAGCAGCAAGTCCCCCTCACAGAACAGTGGCAGCATCAGTGAAAGCAGGTCAGAGAAGCTGGGTGGTAAAAGCTGAAGCAGCTTATTAATTGTCCCGCCTTGTGGATGTGTGACAGTGTCAGCTGATGTGGGGACTGATTACGAGTCATATGCGTGATTCATTTGAAACATACTGAGACCTTTGATGAGCATCTGCAGAGTGTTCACATCTTTAACTCATATCAGTGCAGGTTGAGAAAGTGCATACTGGGATAAAATAGTGTCGGTAAACCACAAAACACGGTCTTTACGAGCATTCTTTACGGCTTTGTTTCTGTCCTCTCTCCACACTCTGCCCCTCTTCTTTTCTTCGTGAAGCCCTTCTGACCCCAACTTTTCTGGATCACCGAAGGACTGGATCAGTTCGTTTGTCCAACAGCACCCACTGGAGTTGAGAACAACATTACAACACTGCACAAGTCCAAATCTCACTGTGCTCATTGACATTACCATGAGCAGAGTGGGATTAGGGACTGTTCTCGGAGCAGGAGGAGATGAGTCAAACAGGGTTTTGTGCCGGCGCCACGGCAGCCTCCACTGACGTGTCAGAGTCCATCGGAGCTGCCGGAGCTGGGGCCTGGCTGACCGGCACCTCCACGGTTTCATGCCTGCCATTGGCGATGGTGCTTTGCCGGGCCTGGGGGTTGTGCAGGTCCTTCTCAGGACAGTTCTGCACAGTGATGATGCGATTGAAGGCCTTGAGACGGCGCCACAGCTGCAGGTAGACTTTACACTGGATATACATAAAGATGAGGCCACCCGTGAAGCCAATGGCCACCACAATCAGCTTAGTCCAGAAGGGCCACTCCAGCACACCTGAAAGGACACCGACACACACACAGCAGCTGTTAGTGCCCCTCGCAGACGTGTGAGGGGTCAAGATGGTGGCATGTGCAGAGCTGTGCTTACCCTGCGGCGTATAGTACTTCAGAAGAGAAACTCTCCATAATTCGGCTGCAATCAAGAGCGATTTCTCTTTTTAATCTCTGGAGAAAATATTCTATTGTGCAAACACTAGAAATACTCTAAATATTAATGCTTATGATTTTATAGGTCATATGTATTTTTCTGCATCTACTCTTACGTCCTACATCGTAAACACAACACGACACACACACCACCACTGAACACAACCATGAATGTAGAAGAGCACTGAGGGGTGTTAACTGTGACTTGAAGGATAACTCGTGGATCAGAGGATACTGATCAACAATCGCATCATCTTCACATTCCTGAGAGTGTTCATCTCACAGATTTCAGGTATAAGTAGTGTACCATGCAAATTACTTTTGCATTAGTTTCCAAGTGGTTTTCTCCATCCGGCTGTTTTAAAAAAATTATTATTATTATGTTGTTGAGATTATACTCCGAGGCTGCAGTGGGAACCTTCCTGTCTTTGAAGTATAACATCTGAAACCTTATTGTTGCAGACAGTTGGTCTTTGGGTTTCACTTTCCAATAAATTTGGTAGGTGTTTCTCTTAGAATTACCAAAAAATGTGTCACCTTTGTCAAAATAACTTCCTGTAAACTTGAAAATTGAAACATTTTCAGTAAATGTTAATTTCCCCAGAAACACAAAAATGACACATTAAACTAAAAGCTCTTTTATATTCGTTAACAGTGACTTTCAACTTCATTAGGTACCGCTGCCTTGATTCTTCGTTGCACAGATTCAACAAGGTGCCGGAAACACATTTTGGTCCATATTGACACAACAACATCACACAGTAGCTGCAGATTTGTCAGCTGCACAGTCGTGATGTGAATCTCTCGTTCCACCACATCACAAAGCTGCTCTTTTGGACCGAGGTCTGGTGACTGTGGAGGCCATTTGTGTACAGTTAATACATTGATTTGAACATTGTGTGACATGGTGCGTTATCAGGAGATGTGCATACTGTTCTCATAAGGGGACAAAATCAGTCTGGCCCATCTCCTCTGATCTGTGGCATTAGCAAGGAATTTCGTTCCATAGAACCGCTGCACACTGGTTGTGTGGGAAAATCTTAGTCCATCAACAGTTTCTGAACTACCCAGATGAGCCCATTTGGCACCAACAACCATGACGGCGTCCCGTCACTTAAATGGCCCTACTTCTTCATTCTGATGCTCAGTTTGAACATCAGCAGATGATCTTGACCATATCTAACCAGCCAATGTGATTGGCTGATTAGATATTTCTTTTAATTGGCAGTTGAACACATGTACCTAATAAAGTGGCCTGTGAATATGGCAAGCGCGATGTAGTTACTTGGCCACATACCACAAGTATTGCTAAACATGCTCAGTTCAGCAGCTTCACACATTTATTTTGAGACTTTCAAATGTTATAAACTGTCTGAGAAACTGAAAGTTAACTCTTCAGAGGATGTCTAAAAGCAAAGTCCGTCTTCCACACTAGAGCAGGACGCCTAATGTGTCTAATGTTTAGGGACGACTATCACAGTAAAACACCTAATGTATAATGTACCTAATATACCCAAACAGGCGAAACTTTTTAAAATCACTTAACCAGAGTCAGGCATACCTGCAGGTTAAAGGTACCCTGTGGGGTGCTGTGGGGGCATGTTGGGAGTGGATTATGCACACTGTATTCTTTGACATATTGTACCAGTAGAGTTGAAGCTAATACACTTTGCATGGTTACAATCCTGTATAAATCCATTCCACCCACATCAATACCGGCCATAAGTAACTGACTACACCAGAAAAGAAACATTAAAGAAGTTAAACCTACTCTGTGTGAGTGAGTGGAAACTCCTTTCCACTCACTCATGCCATCTGTATGAATGAATCAATGAAAAGGAAAACAACACCCACACATTAATGCACCCATTTTAGGAGTTCTTACTAATTCTGTGTATTTGTCGGTTATTCTATAAGAGAAGAGGTGAATATGAAATCTGAGGGATTTTATGGCTCATAGGGTGCATTAACAAACGCTACGCACACCCAGAAAAAGAAAGTGAAGTAAGTGGGTGAAAGGTGACATTCAATTATAATTCTCATTTAAAAAAGACAAACTATCAGCAGACAATTTAATTATAATTATAAATATAGATCCACACATTGATCATAGTAGATGATAATAAAAAAAGAAGGCTTTTTGTTTATGTTACATGTGGTGAGAAATAGTATCCAACATGTAACTATGGACACACGTGTTGACATGCAAACAGTGAAGGAGACACCACAGGGACCGTACTGCATGCTGCCTGACTCTGGCGTGTGAGCGGCGGGGAGGCGAAGGGAAAGCACTGACCGTTCTTTCCGAGTCGGATCTCTTCAGCAGTTCTCCTCACCAGAATGTAGACCGACCACAACATACACACTATCGCTATCAGGTGAAACAGCACTGAACAGAAGATCTTCCTCCTCTCGCTCTTCGACATGTGTAGCTTCTCCCACTGGAAGAAAGAGGCGCGAACACAGGAGGGAGACAGAGAAACACGCTCAGAACTGCCCTGCATATCTCAGCGCTTAACGCTTTTCAGGAAGACCTAAGTGTGTGCGGCGTACCTTGCTTAAAGGTTTGAGCTTCGTCTCCATGATGAAGTCAAATTTGCAGAGTTCACAGCAGCGAGTGTCGGAGGATTTGATCCACTGGTTGAGACAGGCCTGATGAACAAAACTGAGGCTTCCCGTGCAGCGACAGGGCATTATCAACGGACACTCGTCGTCCCCCTCACAGTGGCAGATCCTGCACACAGACAGAAGGAGGAGAAATGACCTGCAGTCTCTGCACTGTTTTATTTTAGTGCCTCTCTTTGTCTTTGTTTGTTTGGCCTCATCTGGGCAATGAAGATAAACTTGGGGTCAGTACATGATCAGTTTTCACACTTATGTAACTAACCTGCAGACCTCCAGCTCAGAGTCGTCAGAGCAGGGATGCGGTGTGTTCCCATTCGCACCACAGTGTTTCTGGAGTGTGGGCACTGACATATCCCCGCCCCCTGAACCCTTCTCCTGGTATCTCTTGGTGATGAGCTCCTCGCCGTCGTCGGCCAATGAGGAGCTGCCTCTTGGGCTCTGTGACTTGTAGCTCTTCGTATCCTTATCTCTGCCCTGCGATCGATCCCTCTGCGATGCATGGCCGTCTCTCTTCACTGAGCTCCCGTGGTTGTGGCGCTTCTTAAGGCCGCTGCTGTCCTCCATCAGAGGTTGACTCTCTTTCCCTTCATCTGAGCCCACAGATTGCAGCTCCATGATCTCGGCTTTGTCTTCTCCTCCTTTGTGTGGGTTTATCACCTCCCTGTCCCGGCTGCTCCCGCTGCGGCGGCGCGCTCTTCTGGCTTTCTCTTTGCTCCAGCTGCGGCTCTCGCGGCACGCCTCATCCTCAGAGGAGTCTGAATGCGGCGCACCTGTGCACCGGAAGCGAGGCGGGAGATCCCTCCGGTTCCTGAAGGAGTGCTCCCTCTTCTCGCCCAGCTCACTACGGTCAGAGCTGAGGCTCCGGTCGCTGTGGTCGTGCTTGCCATTGGTTTCCACGCAGTCGATGGCCGTGCAGCTGCTTCTCTTGCGGCGGTGACGTCGCTTCACCTGCTTTTTCTGTGCCTGAGCCGATGAGCCCAGAGTGGTGCCAGTGACCGTCATTGCAGAGGAGTTGTGCGTGTGCTTTTTGTGTTTGCGTGACTCAGACACATCCTCCTCTAAGCGGGTCAGCTGTCCAGAACTAAACACACACACACACATTCACACACAGATGGAGATGAAATAAAGTGAAACAAGATGGAAAAACATAAATCTGTCATAACTAAAGCAATGGGCTGAAACATAGCTGCATGATTTTAAAGATTAAGTTTAGTCAATTTACTAGTAACAATTTATGCTACCATTTTTGATTTTGATTACTTAACAAGTAACTGGACTTTACACCATTGCAACACTGATTCTTTTCTTTTTCAGGCTTTCTGGTGTATTTACGGTAAAATGACACTTCTCTTTATATATTCTCTGCTGTCATTCAGATTAATTTCTAAGTGACAGAATTAGGGCTGCCTATGATTTCTCTCTTATACTTGGAAACACGTTATGATCACAGAATATCTCATTCTTCTTTAATTAATGTAGATAACAAAGAGTTATTTGCTATTAGAGGTTGCTAACACAGCTTCTGTTTCATTTGAAGCTGAGAGTAGTTGGACAGAAGCTGCCGCTGCAAAACAGGAAATGGATAATAGGAAACAGAATGGAAACTACAGCTTATGATCAGACTAAATAATCAAACAAGCAGGCAGTGGACATGGACTGAACTTAGGACAGCAAATTAAGGTGCTAACACACACACACACACACACACACACACACACACACACACACACACACACACACACACAGGCTTGTTTCGACCATGAAGCCAAAGGACTGAGCCTGTCAGTGTGGCCAACACGGCACCAGTGGGTATAACAAGCTGAAGGTTTCCATTTCTGCAATCAGTCATCTCCCCCCATTGATTGCACTATGGGAGCGCCACAGCACACATTTTAAGTTTGTTATGCCCTTGGGGTGCAGCCGACCATGCTAATTCAGTCTCCCACTCAGAAGAGAAGTGTGCATGTTAATATCACAGAGAGAAGGCTGGCTGCTCCTGGCTTTAAAAGAGATGTCTGAACAGATATTTGCAGATAGTCAAGGAATGGAGTCTCTCTTCCCAGGTAACTGTAACTGCAAGAGAAGCCAATCTTACCTGCATATGTCCTGAGCGGATGGTGTTATGGATGTCCTTGAGGCTGTAGTGAGCCCTGCAGTCGAGTTGCTAGCCTGCAACCACCAACATCCTCTATTTAGTGCATTCTACAATTACTTATGAGTTACTAAACAACCAATCACACATTGTTTTATGAATCAGGTGCCAGTAAATGTTTACTGGTGCTCAAATGTGGTTGCATTTTAATTTTTTTATTCATTTATTTTTTGTAGAAGGTACTCCTGAAATACCCAAAACCCTAAGATTTGAGTATCAAACATACTCCTTAATGTACTATCATTTGTCATGTGGGTGACCCTTTACTGTAACTCTTACTGTAGGTACTGACAATTTAACTTACCTAATGCATAAAATATAGACAGTAGATATATATAAAATACTACAATAAGATTGAAGGTGAATCATTAATTTCTGAGGGAAAACAGCTTTTAGATTCTCTCCTACACACTGCAAAAAGTTTTCTTCCACTGTGCTTGCATTCAATAATCAGTGACACTGAGTAGGTTGCACCTCATTTATGCACCCATACTATACTGTAAATCGCTGCTGCTTTTTGAAGCTCTTTTAGCTAATATGTGAACAAAAAACTGCTTATTTCCACCTCTGGCAAAAGTAGAGTAACTAGAGCTATTTGAGCTGCATTTCTGGTCATGTAAAAAACTTAACTTCCGTGTTATGATTTCTACTTTCAAATCGGGTTTAGTCTCAGATGATTCATCGGAATACACTGAAGACAGTCTTCAGCCGGTGATGTTGTTTTTGTTAAAAACAGCTGCCTAGTGCTGCTAAAAACCAGCGTGAGGGTAGCGAGCCTTATTTATTTGAAGGCCGTGCGAAAAAAAAAATAGAAAAGACTTATAGATGTGATAAAAAAAAAAGTGATCTGTAGCTTTTCAAATGATGATTGATGTTTATATGAGAAATCTGAACTAATGGACCTTAAATGAAAATTGAGTACTCTGTGTGAGTCATGCATCAGTGTGCACTTGGTGTTTTGTGAACATCCATCTCTACTCTAAGTGTGACACACACCCTAACCACATTCTCGTACATCAAACTGTGCTTTCCCATGCAATGCTACCGTACACTATGAACTGTGACCTTAATTTTAATGCTTTAAGCACCGATATTTAACAGTTACCTTGGAGATGTTGCTGGATCGACTCCCTGAGCGCCCAGGTGCCTTCCTCCCCTGCAGGGGAGATGGAGAGACAGAAAATCATTAGAGCCCAAAAAACACGCTGAAGGATGTGATGCTTTAATAGTGCGCAGCAGCTGTGGAGCCTGAGGCTTTTAAACCAATGATTTCTTTGGCACACAACACCAGACAGAACCATAAAATCATATTGGAACAATATTTTACAGCCCTTGTGTCGACTTCAGCTAATGGCTGATTCACCCGAATATGTGTTAGTGCAATCTGCTGCAGAGCTGCTGCTGCTTTTTTTTTTTTTTTCTGTGTATGATAATGATAGATAAAGTCTTTTAAACTACTCAAATATGCCCATGTCAAGTTCAGGAAGGTGAATATTAATGCACAGAAAAGCAGCAAAAGGGTTTTTTTTTTCATTTATATTTGTTTGTTTCTTTTCTTTTTTTTTTGAGAAATGAATGCCGCATAATAGCTTTAGCAATAACTTCTAAATCACCTGGCGGCTTCACCTTCAAACTGCAATCATTATAATTTAAATCAAATGATTACACACATCAGGCATGCTGTTAACGTTCAAACTAAAGTTTAAATCTTCCCCGTGCCCCCACCCACCCAACACCAAGACCTCCAAAAATAGGCGAGGTGAGAAATGTGTCTGTTTTTGTAGAAAAGACACTAAAGTTTAAATCTGCAATAAAAACAAAACTCCAATAATCAAACTAAGCTGCTTTTAACACCAGCAGGTATTCAGCGCTGATCAGTCCTACTGTGTTTACCGATGAAAATCCAGCATCAAGAGTCGTGCACAGCCTCATGTCCTTGCTGCTTCATTGTGACCTGAGCTAAAGCCAGCCAATCCTATTACCTGGTTGTCCTGCTAAGAGCACAAGATGCTGCTCTGCAATGTGTCTCTATTTAAAGGCAACTTAAGGCACTTTTTCTAGAATCTGCCCTGAGCGCTGATTGTCTGAACTCACCTATTAGACCTTGGGCTTCGCCAGCAGACATCTGTGGCCTGCAGCAGCTTTACTTACCAATGAGATGGTGGCGAGTGGGAGCTACCAAGTGACGACCAGCTGGTAAACCACCAAGAAGGAAAATATCTTCTCCATAATAATTTGGTGCCAAATTATTTTCCAGACACTTTCGATCTGTCCTGATCCCAAAATTCTTACCATCATATCACTGAAACCTAGCTTCTAGTTTACGTATGAACCACATCAACAACATGGCTCAATTCAAATGAAATCAGCTGGTTGTGAGTTGGGAAAGCTACAGATTGCTGAATAAGTAATGCAGATGAACCGAAGCAGTCACAGCGAGCAATTATTTTTCTGGTTCGCTTTCATCCTCAGCCACATGGACCTTTGCACCTGCATTATGGGATTAAATCTGGCTTTGTTGCAGATATTTGTTGGATACTGTTTTAAGTATCATACATGCAATGAGCTCAAGCTAATAACCTACCAACTGTCTGCTACTGCTGTGGGTGGGCAGTGGAGAATGAACTGGCAGGAGTTAAAAGGACAATGGACATCATGGATAAAGCTGGCTGTATTTTCCTTTCTGTCAATAAATCCTAAAACCAAAGATGTAACTGCAACTTTTCCCAAAACCAGTACCCATCTGATCCTAATGTCATATATTATAGAGTATCTATAACACCTGTCAGTATGAAAGTGGACACTTTAAAGGGCTGAGATTTGTTAAGTTTTATGTATCTTACAGGATGTTTGTGGAGTTCAAAGTTGGAATGTTAAATGTGCGTGGTTTTTCCATAGATCTATTTTTTTAAATACTTGACATAAAATAGGAAAACCTGAGCTTGCATCAGCCCATACACAGCCACAGTTGTAGGTACACTCTGTGAAAATCACTGAAATAAATAAGAGACACTGACAAGCAGAGAACTGCATCATCTAAGCTGATCAAGGGATTTTCTGATGGCCACTTTTAAATCAGTGCAGCCCTGCTTGGAGTCAAAGCAAACACTCTGCCTTTTAGAGGAGATGGACACGTGTTCACATGTATGTGACCAGTTATAATTACTCACATCATCTTTCCAAAGTTTCATAATAAAAAGGGTATTTCTAAGAAGATACAACTACTGATGCCTGGGAGTCGTGTAATTCCTTCCAGTCAGGTTGGTTTCCGTGTTGTGGTAAACCTCTAATGCGTCAAAAAAACAAACAAAAAAACCCCCCAGAAGTGGGTGATCAAAGACTACAGCTATGAAAGGAAATAATGAGATCTTGATTTTGTTTGGAGTTTTTTCCATTAACATTAATGCTTACCCCCAAAACACAACCAACATCAGCTACACAACCAGTGGGCTAAAGCAGACATTCTCCAACAAAACTGATTTATTTTACCAAACTAGAATATCTTTTGGAAAAGACGTGCATGGACATGTATGTGCTGTTTTATTATTTTAAAAAAGTAATAGATGGGGCGATTAATACCATTTTCCTTCTTGCATTCTGTTGCTCTAAATAGTGTTTAACATTGCTTAAAACAACAAAAAAGAAATCAACAGGAAACAGACTTGAGCCTGCCAGGCCAACTGTTTCCTCCTGCTTCTAGTCTTTGTGCTATGCTAGGCTAAACACATCTGGGACCAACCTTAACTCATAGATAAAGTTCCAAAACACGTCATG
This sequence comes from Diplotaxodon limnothrissa, assembly GCF_057381915.1. Taxonomy (NCBI): domain Eukaryota; kingdom Metazoa; phylum Chordata; class Actinopteri; order Cichliformes; family Cichlidae; genus Diplotaxodon; species Diplotaxodon limnothrissa. Next base: position 16,798,658 of record NC_140601.1, on the reverse strand, counting down.
TGTGAGTTGCTACAACTTATCGATACCCTGCAACTGAGTCTTTCACCCTTCTAAGGCCAACAAAGCCCAAACAATTCAAGCACACTTCCTTTGATGGAGCATACGTACAAATAAAGAAGAAGCACCTCTCAGGTAAGAAAAGAGGCCAAAAACAAGGGAGGCAGCACAAGTTTGTCCTACACCTAAAAATAAATACTGCACAGACCCAGTCAGATAGTTAACCTGTCTTTTATAAAGCACGTGTGCACAATATGCTTTACATGATAAAGGGGTGAGATGTGTCTAACTGCACAACAGCAGTCTAGCAGACAAAATCACACTTTGTGTATTTATAGACGTTTTCTAGCTTGCTCATTGTGTGAATATGTAAAACAGTTTCTTGCCTTTCTAAACGAAAGGACATTACATCAATTCGAAATACATCTATGTGACAACAAAGGTTAATCAAGAGAAAAGCAAAAAGAAGCTTTACCCTTAGCAGACGAGCATAAAGCACCATAATACCATAATAATGACTGCGTTCATAGCACTGGTACAGTACTGACACTTCAATTCTTTGGCTGGCACATAACAGAGATTAAAAAATACTATTCAAAGATATAAGAGCAAATGCTATTCTACAATTCCTAATATCAGGGCTAAACACTCACAAAAATACTTTGGTCATGAATTCTTAGAGAAAATACACGACATCAAATTTTTTAAGTGCATCAACTTTTAAATGCCACAGCAAAAGAGGGCAATAAGAAACTGACCATCATAAGACTCCAGCAAAACACATAATTCCTCTAGATTTAGCTTCTATAAGCTATAACTGATAGCTCTCCAGTAATGAAGTGAAGTTTCAGAGGTAGCGTACTGCTGTCGCTCACCTGAACCTCGAATCCTCTGTTGGCACTCTGGCTCTGATGCACAGCAGAAACTCTGGCGAGTCTGTGTGTGGACATGTGCATGTTTCTTCAGAGGGGATTAAGTGATGTAGCATGGACTGAGGGATGTATTTTGGTTCTGTAGTTTGGCATACGATCAAACACACCTACAGCCACATTTAGACAACCAACCGTGACACTGCAGCTGCACACTTTATATTTGAAAGCGGTGCATTTGACAAAATTCCAGCTTTAAACAACCTCAGAGCATTTGTGTCTTTATAACACAAAGTGTTCACTGAGCCACAGTGAAAGTTCAGGTGAAAACAACAGATACAATTCCATAAGAAACCCAGAGTCACAGACCAAACTGACCAACAACTGTCAGCAAATCCTGACTTTATTATCAAGTTCTGATTGTTCCAACAATATATTTTTTTGTTTGTTTTTTGTTGAAACTTCAGCCGAATATCAACCATAAACAGATCGTCTTATTAAGATGCAGATCAAAACGGTAGAAAGGAACAGTGTTTCAGTGCTTTACGAGCACAAGCCGTAGCATTTAAAAACATGGAAATCCAAATGTAACAACTATGCATCTCACCATCTGGAAAGTGTCTGATTAGCAGCAGCATCGTTTTTCAGCATGACCAAGATCACCAAAAACACTGCCAATGCAGTGAAAACATACCTGGATAGAAAAACAGACGATAAAACACCATCAGTCATGGATCAGAGCCATGACCTCAACGTTACTGAAGCAGTGTGATATCTTCTCAACAGAGAACAGAACAAAAGGCAGCCAACATACAAAGAAGAGCTCTGAATGTTCTTCAAGAAGCCTGGAGAACTATTCCTGAAGACGACTTGAAAACTTACAAGAAATAGAGAGTTCAGGCTGTGCTGATGATCAAAAGTGGTTATACTAAATTCTGACGTACAAGCTTGCCAAAATTGTACAAACTCTGTTTTTACTTCATATACTGTATTTCCATTTATTCCATGTAGTACTGCAAATCCATCAGTTCTGACAAGATCTCCAACACCACCGGCTGAAATGCAGCCCAAAACCATACAGAGCCTCCACCTCCACATTACAAAAGGCCCTAGACTCTCCTGACCTCCTCCTTATGTAATGGTAATTTGAACCAAAAATGTAACATTTGGATTCATCACTCCATGAGACCTGTTGCCCCTGATTTTCAGCGCAGTTGTTTTGCAATTTGACATACCTCAACCTTTTCTTCCCGTTTCCCTTCCTAAAGAATGACTTCTTGACAGCCACCCTTCCAACAGTAGATGGATCTGCTGAAGGTCCGGATGCATCTCTCAGGTTTTGTGTCAGGTATTTGCTGGATTTTTTTTCCCATTTCTTCAGTACATGACTCTCAGATAGTGTTCATCTGCTGCAGATAGTTTTTAGGCCTGCCACTTCTTCATCTGCTATTTTCTTATCCATTTTCCTCAAACTTTTAAGGACACTCTGCACACCATGCCAAGAAGTTTTTGGCTAAGAGCTCACTAACAAGGAATCACACTGATGGTGCAAAAATAATATTCTATCCCTGTGGTAAAAGTAGAATACATTTTTAAACAAGATCAGAACAGCTTACTGTACAAACACCAATGTTTAGATATTACAGTTATTGCAGGTGTTTCTGCAATAGAAGCAGGATAAGGTTCCTCTGGTGGAAGTGCCCCACAAATCCAGCCTTAAACCACTGGTGTAACCAAACAGTAATGGTACACATGATGTATCATGGTTGATTTATTCAGATTAACTTTGAGTCCATTAACTGTATTTTCTTCACTGGATTGTTCTCAGCTGCAACTGAAAAAAAGAGGAAAATTGCAACAAAAACCCCCAAAACAAAACAAAAAAACCCCCCACAATGTAATGAAATGATGAACATTTCCAAAAGTCTGTATACTTTTGGGACTGCTCTACAAGATTAAGAAGAAAACACAACACTGCACCAACCTGAGGAAGCTGGCACAGCTATTTCAGCAATTTCTCGCTTCATAAGCAGATTTGTAATGATTAGGGGGATATCAAAAACAAAGAAACTAGCCTGGGAAGACTTATTCAACAAATTATGTATGAGTATTATTTGTTAGATAATGTATGGGCATTATACTCATCCTGTTCTTTATCAGTACTGTCAGAGAAATACAGCACTATGCTATGCATCTGACTTTATCACCTGTGACCAGATGTGTAGCAGTTTTTGTACCACAGCATACCATGAAGTGAAGTGAGGTCAAGTTTAGGCCCATTCCTGACATTATGAAACCATTGCTCTGATGGTGGAAAACTTTAATCAGCAACTGAAGAACTGCAGATATCAAGGAGTATTTTAAGATGGAATGTTATTTTGGATAAGTTGATGCTATATTAAAATTGTATACAGCTTAAATATCAAGATGATAAATTTGACCATTCAATTTGTTTAGCGAGCTCTCCTGCATGAAAAATGCTTACGTATATGAGCTATGCTCCATCAGCTCCTACAGCTGTGTGTGTGCCATGATGTGTCACTGTGGGATATTTTACTTGCTGTGAACTGATGTGATGTAATTTAATCCTTCAGTCTGTGATATGATAGCTATGATGTCAGGCTCTACCTCAAAGCACCAAACCCCAAGTGAAGGATCTGTGATACATCTATACTGTACATGTGTGTTGTTTAGTGAGTGAGCTGAAAAGCCTGGGAACTGAAACTGAAGGCTGATAAAAACACGCACAGAAGCGCGCGCGCGCACACACACACACACGCGCACACACACACACACACACACACACACACACACACACACACACACACACACACACACACACACACACAATGTCCACAAGATTAATACTGAATCGATTTACCTCAGCCTTCTGACAGCAGAAACAACTTTTTTGCAATCTTAAATCACCAACTTTATGCTACTTTTAAGCCTTAACCAAAAAAACAACAACAACACAACGGTCACACAAAGCCTTTACTCACCCTTAGTGAAATTTCGAGGTCAGAGACTCACCTCGGTCTTGTCTTTGGAGCGAAGAGCACTCTTGCCATTGTTGGCTATGTCCCTGGACGGAACCACAGTTATCTGTTGTACTGGCATGCTGCTGTTTCCAGGCAACGCTCCGGAGTTACTCCCACAGCATTCCCAGTCCTGTCCTCCAATCTGCGTCCCTGCGTGGGATCTGTTCTCGCGTCCGCAAGCTCGTTCCTGAAATAAGAAGAGGCACTCCCGGATCGCACTTATTTATCGAGCCAATCCGGATCATCAAGAAGAGCGGAGATGAAACGGGATCAGGTCACCGTGGTAACAAGAAGATAGCAGGATGGTGGGGTGTGAGGTCGTCATGACGACTGGGAAACTACTCCACAGTGCCCACCACCTCCTCCTCTTCCTCCCCTTTTTTCGCTTTCCTCCTGAGAGCGAGACAAGAGAGGAAGAGTTGAGATGGAGCTGAGCAGTAAACAAGGAGGCAGGGAAACTGTGTTGTTGTGACGCACGTGTGTGTGAGTGTGTGAGAGTATGTGTGTGTTCTTGTGTGTCTTTGCAAAAGGGGTGGAGCCAGGATTTTGTCGCTGTATAACAAGCATAAGGTCCACGAGGATTAGGGCTTAGACTAACCTCAATCTCCTCCTCAGACCAGTGGCACTGCTAATAAGCTTACACAACTTGTGCACATGGACAGCACTCACTCATACACACACCTCATTCCTTCAGTCATGTTAGGCAATTAAACGAACATTAATATCTGACTCGCTATGAAAGGACAAATCTCCAGCCATATCAGTCTTCACTTCAAAGAGTGCGTTTGTGTGTGGGAGGGTTGTGTGTGTGTGGGTGGCAAGGATGTAATCCTATTTCACATGGTCTCGGGTCACGAGGATTATGATTGATATAACCGGAAAATGTGTGACTGAAAGTGATTACTGAAAAGCAGGGGCATCTTCACAGACATGCTCAGGTAGTATTAGAGAAACTAGAGCGGTGTTGCAGTGGCCCACTGAAAGTCCTGACCGCAAACTGACAGCACATAAACAAATGTCCACAAACCTCAATGCACTGAATTTTAGAGAAGAGTAGGTCAAAATCTCTCCACAAATTCAAGTTATATCAGCTCAAGCTGGCTTTACAAGCTACTGAATCATGGCTAGGACTGAATTCATTTACCATTTGTCACTTGCATATATTGTTATTTTGTGTTCTGTTATGTTTTAGTCAATCATAATGCTTTAATGTAAACACAGCACATGTAACCTTGGCTCTGCATACTATCTCTGTTTGTGGTAGCATTGGTTACATTCAGTACATCTGTGTTCCTAAAGCTAAATGTCACTTAATCATTAGTCGATTTGAATCTTTCATTTGTTTATGTAGTTTGGTTATATTTACCACTGTGTGTTCCTTTGTGCAGGTCCTATATGTGAAACAGGTATGTGCTGTTTTCCTATCACTTTCCATGCTGCTTATGTTATGCTACCTTCAAAGGATTGCACAGAGCTGTATAAAAACGTATTTTTACACATGGATGCATGTGCGTGAAGGTATTTTGAAATAGCTGTAAAATTACGAGACACTCGCTTTTATAAGGATTTTAGTTTAACACAATATAGCTGCAATCAAGTATAATGTTACGTGCGTGTGTTGGTGGGTTATTTGTTTCCTAATGTGTGTATGCAAATTCACCTGTGCAGGGGCTCGGCTGTGATTGGTGGACCTAAGGAACGACCTGATGTAACTGGTTCCTGCTGTGGACATGAACTATAAAAGGGCGACTGAAGAGCTGCGGTGCGGGGGGTGTGGCAGACTTCCCGTGCACTTGCCTCAGGTCCAGACGGAGCGGCCGTAGCTATTTGGTTAAAAGGTCGGGCATGTGTGTGAAGTGCGGAGCAAGTAGGGGTGAGCTGCCGATTATTTTGGGAAGCCTTCTTTTCTCCTGTGTTTTTAGACCAGGGAGGTCAGACTGTGTTATTTCTTTCTTTTCTTTTCCTTGAACAGGTCAGAGGGGAACCGAAGCCTAGGTGGAGTTTTGTTTGTTGTGTTGGCCTTAGCTCACCCCGAAATTATACACTGCCACTACCATTGTTGTGAATAAACTATTGTTAAAAGTCCGATGCTGTGACTGTGTCTGTTTGGGCGTGGGAAGTCATGGGACACCCCGCTCCTGTTACGGTCATTTCGAGTCGGGTCGTAACATATAAGATATAAAATAAGATTTATTTTTAAATACATTGTTTTTGCATTGTTTCTAACCAAATACAGGGTTTTTAAGACTTGCAGAATCACTACATGCCACCATTTTTTCAACAGAGTTAGTGTGGAGTTCACAAACTGCCTACATGCACAATAAAATTCAGAAGATTACAAATAGCAGCATTCAAGCTGCACATCTCAGGGGACATAGAAATAGTTCTATGTTTGGCTTTTTACGGATGATCAGCAAGCATTTATTCTCAAAAGAAGGTGTTTTTTGTGTTTTGTTTTTTTTTATTAAAGCATTCAAAACTATATCCTAAATCCAAACTACCTTGGGATGTACAGTACTTTATTTATTATTATTATAGGTTATAAGTTAAGTGGTTTGAATCTTTTAAAATCCTTCTTTTTTTAATGAACATGCTCTTGTGCTTTGGTTGAATTGAACTTAAACTTTCTGTCTCCAGTTTGTTAGTTTCTCACTTCTCCAGACTGCAAGATTTCCTGTGTGGAATGATTTTCATGAGCAGTGACCCATAGTTTGACAAGCAGCAAGTGTCAGCATTCAGAAGCTTCCCAAAACCACTCCAGACACTTATTTGTGGATTTATTTTAAAGCACCATCTAAATTAACTTTAATTTTAAGAGATTAAAACTGAATGCACAAAGTCAACAGTTACATTTGCTTTGATTTTGATGACTATGACCCTGGAATACAATCTTAAAACCTCTATTTTCATTCTCCTGTTCTGCTTCTACCACCATCTTTGCTGTTCCAAAAGTACCCTAAAATATCTCCGCTCAAACTATCTGTTCTTATGCTTTTATTTCCTGATTCTTTTGCAGAACGCACATGAGCTGTACCACAAGAACATCGACTGCATGCTAAGAGCAGTGACAGCCTTGGTTTTAAAGAAGTGGTGGTCAAAGAAATGCCCCAGATAAGCCCACCCACATCCTTTTTACTGACACATACATACTAAAATAAACATCACCACAAAAACATATAATGGCAATGGTAATCAGAATTAATACTCTTTGTGGTTCCACATTTTCCAAACACCATTCCTTTATCAGTTACAGTCTGCAAAGCTTCAGTTTGTCAGTGTACATTTAAAAGAATACAAGCATGTGTTTACTGGATGCTCGCACTGAAGTTGGGCATGGTTTCAGCATACAATTTTACCACATCACAAGCCTTGAGAAAAAACATTTTCTTCCACAGAGAGGTTCAGTTACTGAGGAAACACAAAGCTCTTCATCTCACTGTTTAAGACCCAAACCCAGGAAAAGCAACATGCTTGAAAACAAAATGCATGCTTTTGGAGTTAGAACTTTCTGTGTAAAACACACAGAGACACTGACACACACATTCAGGGGAGGCTCAGGGCACCATTAATAATTACGGTTAATATGATCTCACTTAAACTTGAGAGGGGACGTGTAAGTCAGCTCTTCACAGCTCTTGCAAGTGCATGACACAGAGAGAGAGAAAGAGAGAGAGAGAGTGTGTCAGAGAGGACATAAAGTGTATGTGTGTGTGTGTGTGTGTCGTGTAATGCAGCTGCTGCGTGATGATCAACATCCACAAGCTTCTTTACTTCGCTAAGTAAGTGTTTCTCCCTCATTTTCAATTGCTGTGTCATATGATGTTGGATGATCTCACTGATGAAACTATCAATGTACAGCTGTGGGAGCAGGCGTAAATAGATGGCCTCTTCATTAGCTGAGCTGGAGATGCTGACCATCATGTTTTCTCTCCTGGTTTTTGCCCTCTTCACACTTGGAGGGATGCTCAATGAGGAATGTGGACAGTCAAATGGTACAACCAAGACACACACACACACACACATACACTAATGTCTGGACTGTGACTTAGCGTCTGCACTCACACTTAGGTAAAATAGCAAAATATTAGAGCACCAAAGTACTTCAAAAATGATTACACATTTCAAATAATAATAATATATAAATACATATATACATTCATACATATAGGAAATTTTTGTCATCAACTTAGTGAAGTTTGTCAACTCTGCAAGCATTAAGCACGTGTGGCACACATGTTTAACGAGATTTGGATTTCCACATAACAGAGTTATTTCCACATAACTGAGAGTTATTTCCACATAACTGAGAGTTATTTCCACATAACTGAGAGTTATTTCCACATAACTGAACTTTCTATATCTTCCTCCTGTTAAGACAAACCCGTCTAATTATGAACCTCAGCTTTGAAGCGTTATCTTTAACCTTATTTTCACACAATAAGGTTCTCTTTGTATTTCATTTGTACTTCCTTTGACTGGAATTGCTGCTTTGTTTTATATATTTTATGTTTTAGTGATATTAAATTATTATTATATTAAATGTATTATATTTTTTTTCCATTGGTTCATTTATACTTCCACTTAGAGAATGCTTCAGATAAAAAAAACTACCACTAGATCACAAGGCAAACTGTCCAGGCAGGATATAAGATTCTTATATATCTATTTACGATCTACTATCATGAATGAACCCCACACAATTTCTATCAAATGTATAAATCATATTTGATAGATTTATTTATATATATATATATATATATATATATACATATATATATATATATATATATATATACATATATATATATATATATATATATATATATACATACATTATTACATTTAATTCTAAGATTCGATTATGATAGGTCCATTTTTTTAAACATTTATATTTAATAGCCTACAACATGAAAGATGGTCAAATTATTTTGTTTGGCATCACATTAATTATTAAATGTTATTAATAAATCATTATTATTTTATGTGACCAGATCTGTGATAAAGTATTGCATTTTGAGGTGAAAAACCAAAGCAATTAACTTTCTGTTTCCATTTTCTGCAGCGACTAACACAAACCCACAAAACGATGTGCTGACTGTCTGACTTTGATGAGGGTTATGATTCAGATACAGAAGATTCACAGGGGAAAAGCAGCCCTCTGAGAATGTGACAGTCAAAGCCCCCTCCTGTGTGAACCTGTTGGTTACCAGACAAAAAGTTGAACTGATAACCTCTGAACACAAGTGCATGTGTACTTTGTTAAAGGATCTTGCATCCTCCAGGATGAGCCATAGGGGAGTGGCCTACACTACACATTTTAAAAGAAAAAAAAAGGACTGAACAAAGAAACGCCTGCTTTAACAAACAGTGTCAAGTCAGTATCTCGTGCCTGCTTTCTTTGTGAGAGTGTGAAGACAGAAGGATTTTATCTAACCTAGATCTGTAAGCAGCTGCTTCTACCAGTAAGTTTTAAAAGCTTAACCGTACCTGCTCTTCTTCTTATTCACTCTTTTCTTGTACCTCCTCTTTGAGTTGCTCAAGGATGTTTTCTTCTACCCACTGACGGTTACCTTTGATACTGGAAGGCAGTTGAAAAATCTAGGTCAAAAACAAAAGGTGTGTTTGGCAGGTTGTGAGCGAGCCATCTGATCACTCTATTGAAATGAGAAGTATGAATCACTTGTGCCAAGGCTCAAAGGCTATCGCTAGTGTGAATGCCTACATTTACAGAGAGAAAAATGTAGGAATCACAGGCCATCTGTGGTCGGCTACACTGATTCATTCAGCCTGTCTGTGACAACATAAAAATGCTCTGTTATTCAGCACCAGCTCTTGTTTGACAGCCGTGTTTTCATAAACATGTAAATCTATAACTATTTTGCTTACCTGACACGTGATGGCTAAAGAGTTAAAACAAAAAGAATATAATAAAGGATGTTTGATTCTGAAACTCTGCTGAAGATTAAAAATTTATTCACTGATGTTAAGTTCACAGAAAGTCCCTGAAACTTCAGTGACTGTACTTTTTTCTTTGATTTTTCACACTGACTGTTTTATTCATGGGAGCCCGGCCTGGAGTTTCAGCCTGCCACTCATACTGCGATACCACTGTACATTTCTTAACTTTCTAAACCCAGCAGGTGATACTGCTGAGGTTGTGTGAATTCTCACATTTCAAGCTGAATATAAAGCAGAGAAGTCTCGAATGTAATGCCAATTCCAAGTTTATACAGCCCTCTGGTGGCAGTGCATGCAGAACTGCACTCGAAGGATTGCAAAAGCCTTTAAAAAAAAATCGTCTACTGAACTCACTTACAGCCTGATTTGCTGGGCAGTTTACAGAGAATTAAACTGTTTAATATTTTAAAATGCGCCCCATTTTCATGAATACACATAGTCCATAACTTAATCTTAGAAGTATACACTTACCAGCCACTTCATAAGGTAGATGTTAGTATTCATTTTGCGGTACAGTGCCGCTTTAATTCAACCTGATATTGATTGATGATTTGTTCATACTGACACAATAGCATCACACAGCTGATAGTTGTCGGTTCAACCACATTCCATCGGATTCAGGTCTGGTGACTGTGGAGGCCACCTGAGTACAATGCGCTCATTGTCATTTTCAAGAAAGCAGTTTGAGATGATTTGACCTTTGTGACATGGTGTGTTATCATGCTGAAAGCAGCCACCAGAAGATAGGTCCACTGTCATCATAAAAGAGTGGACATGGTCAGCAAAAATACTCAGGGAGACTGTGGCATTTAAAAACATGCTCAGTTGGTACTAATGGGGCTAAAGCATGCCAAATAAACATCTCCCACCACCAGCAGCCTGAACAGTTGATACAAGGCAAAATGGATCCATGCTTTCACACCACACCAAACTGTGACCCAAATGTTGCAGCTAAAATTGATATCCATCAGATCAGCAACATTTCTACAACGTTCTATTGTCACATTTTGGTGAGCCCGTGTGAAATATAGCCTCCTGTTCTTAGAGGACAGAAGTGGCAGAAGTCTGCTGCTGTAGCGCATCTCTTTCAAAGTTCTCACCATTCTCTGTGAACCGTAGAGATGGTTGTGTGGGAAAATCCTAGCATTTAAGCAGTTTCTGAAATACTCAGACCCCCATTTGACAACATAACACATTTGAAAAGATTAAAACCGCCTTTCTTTCTCATTCTGATGCTCACTTTGAACTTCAGCAGGTCATCTTTATCATTTCTACATTCCTAAATCCACTGAGTTGCTGCCATCTAACTGGCTGACTAGAAATTTTCTATAACAAGCAGTTGAACAGGTATACCCAGCATAGTGGTTGGTGACTGTATAATTAGAAGCAAGAAGTTTAGTGAGCTAGATTCAAGATTGTTTGTTTGTCACGCGCATGGTTATACAGGTATAACACGCACTGAAATGTGACCTGATACGCTCCTCGACTGTGCAAAGAAATAAAAAAAAGAGATCCTTTCTATGAGTAGTCTGCATGTTCCAGCTTTGCCAGTGTGGGTTTAGTAATTCCAGCTTTAGGCGTGGAAATGAGCCTGTGTGGTAGCTCTGTCTGTGCCTGAGCATAAAATTATACAGTGAAGCTACACTGTGGCAAAGAGTAATTTCTTCACTCCTCTGTATAAATGAGTCCTGTTTTGTGTTGTATAGTTGTGTAGATGGAACTGCCATTCACTGGCTTTGAGCTGACCTTCATCATCGTTGCCTTCATCATCTTCACTCTCTTCAGTTTGGCTTCAGTCTGTTTTCAACCACAGGCAGCCCGGCCAGGTACACATTTAGCCTCTGATATCACCACAGAAACCAACGTCAGCCTCTCTAACGCCGATTATCTATGCTCTATCTCAGAAAAAGATGTCTATGAAGTGAAGAAACTGCAGCCATGTAACAGGAAGCAGAGAGTGATCATCAAAGAAGCTGGACAGAACACATAAAGCAAACATTATAAACCCCAGCTGAGTGAAGGCAAAACTGAAAACACCGCTTACTGTTCTTCTTTTTTTTTGTATTAGTGTTGACGCAATGCCCATTACAGTAGGTTCCCACAATAAAGATAAGGTGGCAATAAACTGTACCCTATTAATTATACAGCTTCGTGAGTTATGAGTATTGTTATAAGGCTGAAGGTAATCATTTAGAAGTGTAACACAAATTGCTAACAGCATAACGTGATCTCAGCGTATTTGTTCAGGTATCTGGAGAGGACGATTAGATAAACTTGTAGAGCAAAGATCCTGTTTGTACAGTTTATCACTGTAACACCACATCTTTTCTTTCCTCTATGATAATTTGCTCTTTAGCTCCATCTCCAGTTTTAAAAAAGCATCAGCTGAATTCTGAACTGAGGCCACAGAAAAATAGGTAGAGTTAAATGCCGTGGAGCTGAAGAACCAGACAGAGCCGAACACTGATGCACAGATCTCTGACAAGCCGTGATGTCTGAGTTAGGATTTAACAAACCAAGTGACTTTCAGCCCCTGCAGCCCTCGTGGGGTGACATCCCAGGGGGTTAGAGGCTGCTCCCTGTGGAGAATGCCCCTCGACCCTTAAGCCCTCCATCAATCCTCTGCAGTCAGCCGTCTAGCTGTTGACATGAAGCGGAGGAGGAGCTCCAGAATAAAGCAACTGAGGAAGATTTTCTTTTAAAGCCAGCGTCTTTGGTGTGTAATGATGATCCTGTGTGTGTGTGTGTGTGTGTGTGTGTGTGCTCCTGTTCATGTGTATATGCAGCCATTGAGGTTAGTATTGGGCTGTTGAAGAGATAAAGGGTCTTCAGAGTAATTAAGCTCTGGCTGGATGGCTACAGCCCTCATTAACACTGACGATATTGTGGCATGACAACAGACCCACTATCACTCTAATGATGGTCAATGAACTCACCAGGCCACAATCCACACCCGTGCACACAGACACAAGGGCAAGGACACACCCCTACAAATTCAGACATCACGGCACATTTCAACTATGGCCACTCGTTTCATCACCTACACTCTGCTCCTGAATGAGAAACAGAACAACCCACACAAGCTCCGGCCATCACGTCAGCTCTTTGATTCATAAGACCTTAGACTATGGAAACATCTCACGTGCAAACCATCCTATAAAGAGAGGGGTGATCATTCTTAAAAAGAAACAAACATAAACTCTTCCATATAAAGCACAAGGAGGTCATAATTATATGCAATCTTTGGACTATTTGTGAAATCGTGGTCTTATAATGCCAATATTTGTTTTTATTTTATTTTCAGCCCAGCAGTATTTGCAACAAGGCTTATAACAACCTATATGCCTATATTGGCCTTCATTTTTTTCTCATGTAATCCATTCTGTATCAAATCACCCAGAAATTTCCCAGAAATTCAGAACTCATTCACATTGTCTTTCTTGAACAACCAGCAGTGTGTACAATGGAAATGTGTTCAGCTTTCTATTATAACATGTAGCCCAACTGCTAAATATTTACATCTGAGAACCTACGATGAAAAATATTTATAACTAAATATTTCCGTTAAGCCGACTGGTTCTGGTATCTTTGTTTTTAGCAAAATAAATCCTTGATAAATCATAATACTGTGTTATATTGGTCATGAAATATTTCAATATCACCATTGAGCAGTCCCGCTGCTCATGATTTTTTAATATAACTGTGTTCTAATGTAAAAGGCAGTTGTGTATGAATAGTCTGAAAATAAAGATGGGAAGTTTATTGGGTTTATTTTGTTCTATCTCTAATGTAAAATTAAAAACTGTGGCACAGAGAATCACCAGATCCTCAACCATCATCAAATCTACAGCTGTACATCAGCTAAACATCAGTATCGACCTATGTGATTGATATCAAGTATAAAAAAATGGGCGTTGATTTGCCACATTAACTGTGCGCTAGATAAATGTTTGAAAATAGTGTGCTAAGGAACTGAGAGGATGACCTGTCTTTTGTTTATGCCTCCAGCGAAGTTGAAAAGACTTTCAAGAACGGTGATCTGGAAGCTCAATGGGGAAAAAACCTCACTAAAAAGTTCTACTGGTCACCCATCTACAGCATGTACCTTATATTACCATTTCAGTGTTTTAATGATATGTGCTAATGATCACCCAAGTCTAAAAGTTACAGGGGCATTTTATGGAGCACTGTTCTTCCAAGCAAGTTTTGTCAGAGATAAAGAAAGCTCCTTATCTGCTGATCCCGGTCAAGAGATGATGACAGAGGAAAAGAAGAAAGTGAAACTTTAAGAGGAGGGGAGGAGACGCTGTAAAGTCAGTACAGCTGCTGGGAAAACCAGGACTGCTGTTAACACTCGTAATAACAGCAGCCCTGCAGTCCAACTGTTTTCTGAGCTGCACACTAATTCAGAGCACACTGCCTGCTGAGTTCAGGCACACATTGGACTAAAATATGAGCACGCTGAGTGACGGGATTAATAACGGGGCTGGTACTTGGGAATGCTTCAAATAAATGGTCACACATAAGGCTGCAAATAATTTGCTACCAGCTATTTTTCCTCATTTAGTCACATCATGGTTCTGAAATGTCAAAAAAAAAATCTTTTAACGTTTACTGCTATGCTGGACTAACTGCCCAAACTCAGACTTTTGAGTTTTACAATTTCAGTAGTCTGTCTAATTTAATTTTTTGAGACTTTTTGCTGACAAAAAAGTATTTAATCAGCTAATAAAATTCTTGCTCTAATCCAAAAAGAGGCTGATGTTTTAGCGCAGATACAAGTAGCAAGACAGCATTTTGGTTACTTTACACTCAGAGAGGTAAATCCACTTTCCAAATGGTTTCCATCACACACATGAACACATAAAGCACACATCCTGATGCTGTTTTAGCAAAGCAGAAAGAAACAATTTAGATAAATGCTCATCCTTCTCAGTCATTTCCACAGCAAAAGTGGATTTGCAGCTGTTCTGTTTTCTATCGATGTCAACTCATTATCTTCACATGTTATCTTGGGCTTGTTGTTTGTTAAACACTTCATACAATGCAAAAATGCACTGCACTGTTTAAGTAACCAAAGATGGCTCTCACGCCACAAAAGAACAAGCTTCACCTGCAGCCCTGCCAGGGTACTGCAGCAGTGTGAGAGCTCGCCCAGTCTGTGTGTGCCTCTCTCACGGAGGTGTGTTCAAGCAGGCTGGGTAATCCTCGTAAACACGAATAATCCCTTTTATAAGGGCAAATTATTACAACACGCTCTGCAGCGAAGACCTGGTGGGAGAATCTGGTATGAATCTTACTCTCTTACTCCAAAGGGCAGGTAGACAGAAAGTGAGGAACACAGAGAGGCAGAGGTCTGGCAGGAGTTAGCAGGCAGTGGATACCAGGTGGCTGTGAATGACAATTGAGACCAAATAAGCATATTCAAATTGGGAAAATAAAAGTTTTTTAAATGACAAAGGCAGCTGATATGCAAAGTGCAGCTCACCACAGAAACAAACTACATACCTCAGCAGAGTGTTTGCAGCAGGATGAATGTGTGTGTTTGTGTGTTGTTGGGGAAGAATCTCTGTCATTTCAAGGAGCATTTTTGCAAACATCATAAAGCAATAAAAGGCAACATTTCAAAATGTGACACCGACAAACAACACTAAAAAACACAAAGACCCTGGCCTTGGCTTTATTCTTGAGAGCTGAAGGAGCTGACGGCCCAGGTGCTCGTTCAGAGACTCTCTGACTGTTTCAAGCCCTGCGGTCCATTAGTGTCCTGCTGCTCCTCTAATCCTCATTCACATGTAACGGCTGACATTTCATCTTAATGTGTTAATTCATTAGCTGGGTGCTGAATGGAGAGACTCAGTCCACAGAGACGGCCGTCAGCAGACACACTAATGAGTCCCCCCCGCGCGCAGCCGGTGACTGCAGAGCTAATGCCAAGTGAAGTGGGTTACCTGCTGCAGGAAACCCCAACGATGGGCTACCCGGATACCCACGCAGGGCTGGATATTTCTTGGAATGTGGCATAATAAAAACAGCGCTTATACAATACAGACTCTTTTTACCAAAACCAAACAAAAGAAGCAAAGCCGAGAGAAATGCTGCTATTGTAAATGAAAAACCTGTCAGCACCACTCTTTGGGCTTTTAAATGTGCAAAGTTCTGCTTTATTTGATTTATGTATTCATTTTTAATTTCACCGTGGATCCATTGTAAAAAAATATATTATTTAATGATTATTTAATCATTTTTGGCATAATAATAATAATAATGTATTTTATCAGTGGGAAAAGCTGTGATGCAGTTAAAAATCCAGACTTTATCCCTTCCCCCTTCCCACTCTAAAAATCCTTGCTGAGGTTCTGCTGCTCCCTCTCATCGGATGACGCCAGAAAAATAAGAATAACTAAACAATCTTTATATAAGTTAGCCACAGAATGCTTTGTTTACTTCTCTGGTTATCCTTGTGCTATAAGATATTTATCAAGTTCACCTGGATATTGTGGGTTGTTTTTTTTAACTGTAATGGTTTATCCATGTGATGAGAGAAACAACCAACTAAAAGCCAACATTACAGAGGCAGGCCTTCATGCTGTCACTCAGAGACAGTACAAGATCTACACAGACAGTTAAGACGTCTTTGGCCATCATTAGTCTGCCGTCCCCTAGATTTCATTCAGAGGACCGCTGCCCCCACCACCTCAACACCCAAAAGCTCCAGATGTATATATGTGTGTGTGTGTGTGTGTGCGCGCGCGCGCGTGTGTGTGTGTGTGTCTTCATCTGTTGGGGGGCAGGAGAGAGCTAGGCGGGATCTGGTTCTTGGAGGACCTGCTATTTCCAGTCACAGCTTCTTAAATCTTTGCTCTAATGTTACAGGTGATAAATCTTCCCTGCCTGCTCACTCCGCTCTCTTTGAAAATATCAGCCACTTGCGCACACAAAATACAGCATGCAGCATGAGTGTGTGTTCAAGGGGCAGTTCAGGGTGCACGGAGGGGGCTTCCTGTCATTTGAATTACCCCTCTACATGTGCCGAAATGTGTGTTTGTGTGTGTGTGTTTGAGGGATAGAGAGTTTGTGTGTGTATGGGGGGGGGGCTGTTGTGGGAACTACCCACCCACCCCCCTCCCTCTAAAAAAGGCTGTATAAAGGAGGAAGGGGGAGAAGCACCTTTGTCACTTCGCTCTCAGACACAGAGACAATCACTCTGGACACACACATTCCTTCAGGGACATAGCGATTATCCTCAGAAGAGATCTACTTGTTCGTACTGGATTCTCCCAGAGGAGGATTTCCTGACTGAAAAGAGAAGAGGGGCAAATCTGAAAGACACTCAGCATCTCCAGTCCGGATTTGAGCTACAGGGACTCTCCGGAATTATTTGTGAAAATTATCATAAGTTTCAGCTCCTGAAACCAGCTGCCACCTAACTATGAGGATATTCAACCTGCTCTACCTTCTCATGCTGCTCGCAGTCATGGCAGCATCGGTCTCCTCTGCCAAGCCAGGTAAGCGTCCTCAGACTTCACCACCCAGAGGTGTCCTTTTAAAGGGGGACGCCTATAAATCTGAACGTTAACGTTAGTAATGTCTGCTAGGTACGATAAAACTTTTTTTTTTTTTAAAGAAAAATAAATACATAAATAAAGCTTTACAACCAGTTACATGGACCAAAACATAGTCCCGGTCAGCAGCGTTCTGAATCACTGCGCACTGACCCTTAAACTCGCATCCATAGCAACAAGCTTGGACTATGTTAGCTATAGTTAACTGTCACTAATAAAACAGATTAGCTTAACCCTATGAGTTAAACAGACTTAAAACTTTTAATAGAAAAGTTTATTTTATTTTTCTGTTTTAACCTAAGCAATGTTAAAAGTGCGCGAGATAATTTGACGGCCAATTATTGACGGGATGTTGGACGTTACTTCTTTATAACAGTGGTGATGCATTCACTGCTTGTTGTGAAAATTGTTGTGAAAAAGTTAAATAGTCAATATTTACAGTTATTATCTCAAAGATTTTCACCCGGTAACTTGAAATTATTTTTCTCAGTTTTGAGTTATTAGGTCAAACTTTTTTTTTGACTATTTGGAAATAAATAAATGAAACTTTTAGTGGTGGAATCAAGCTTCCTCAGCTCAAAGGCTCCAGTCTCATAAACAAATTACAGCTGAGTGACACTGATAATTAAGTGTCGGTATTTATTGATTTCGCATAATGCAGGAAAAGCACTTTTTAAAGCCTCCTTTTAGCCTGACCACAAATAAGTACCCCCCATCTGTAATAAGGAAAAAAAACGTTTTAGTGTTCCTGCCTCGTAGCAGGTGCGCTTTCCCCCGCAAATTCTCGACTTTTTTTGCGGTTATCTTTGCGCAGATGCAAAAAAAAAAAGAAAAGAAAAGAAAAGAAAAAAAGGGGAGGGGGCGGCTGCTGTTAAAGGGGGAGGTTTTGTGCCTCGGGTCGTGATATAGGTTCATGTGCTGATGGCGAGGACACGATGATGAGAGGATAAAAGGAGGAGTGGAGGACAGCGGAGCGCCGCCGGGGTATCCGCAAAGCGGACCGGTGGGCCCTTTGTCCCCGGCTGGAAGGCGCTCCGGAGCGCTTTTGTTAATGACAGTGTTAAAACTTCATGCAAATACCCGTGCTTTATTTACATGACATGGAGTAGCAGTGGCAAGTATAAAGCAGGCTACCTTCAGGGTGGGGTGGGGGGCAGCTTCTTTCAGAGGTACAGGCAGAGAGGGTGGGAGGGGAGTCATAAAGTCATCTGGCGGTTTATCTCTTCCTGGGCTTGGCTGGCAGTCTGGATTTATTAGGGATGTATAAAAATAATCACGTGTTAGGTGAGTGTGTCCCAGCTGTTTGTAAATGGGTTACAATAAAAAAAAAAAAAAGAAACTCTTAAAGTGGTCAGGAGAGGTTATAGAGTTGCAGAAGGTTCAAAATTATATATGCTAGGCATCCACCTGCAGACCGCATGAATGGGCAGCTTTTTGCCTGATAGCAGTCTAATTTAATTAAATATCTGTTTACATCTACAATCAAACCATCTCTTTTACTCCAGATTTCTTGAACCTGAGGAAAAAATACCACAGACACCACTGCCCACACAGACGCTGCCTGCCTCTGCACTCCAGAGTACCCTTCCCTTGAGGTAAGAGACATTCACTCATGCATGTGTTCATATATAGCAGGAGGTTATGAGCCGAGCCTAACAAAAACAGGCTACGTGGCCGGCAGGTTGGCAGTCAGGAAAAGCGTGTGTGTGATTAGTGTTTACGAAGAACAGAGGACATAAATCTCACAAACTGAACTGGGAGGAGGTGAAAGAGGGGACTCAAGGTGACTTTATGTCTAAATGCTGTTTTTATCCATTACAGGTCAGGAGAACTGCAATGGGGAAGACTCGAGGAGAGAAATGTGAATATGGACCGCAGTTTGTGGCAGAAACATCACGGCTGGAGCCCATGAAAGAAGGGGAGATATGGGACTCCACAAAGATGCCACCCACAGACTTTAATGTACATGTATCTGCTTCTGCAGCAAGAATCTGAATATTCATTAAACCATGAAAAGCTACAACAGCTGGGCGACCACAGAGCTGGGCTCGGCCAGTTTTGAGCTCCTTCCAAATGATAAAACGGGAAAATAGCATGAGAGCTTTTAATCAATATCATCAAGTATATTCAATAATCGATTTAAAAAGCTGCGGACCAAAGAGCTGTAAATACCCCTAGTATAGCTACAAATTGTTTATATTGTATGTTCAGATGTTTATTGAATTACTTTTTAATAAAAACAAAACAAGAAAACTGTTTTGATTGTGTTTGTGTTAAAGATGCAATGCACTACATCCAGATTACACTTAACTCTTGACAAAACAGGTTTAAAAAAAAAAAATATATTTTTTACACATATATATATATATATATATATATATATATATATATATATATATATATATATATATATATATATATATATATATATATATATATATATATATATATATATATATATATATATATATATATATATATATGAATGTTAAATGCCCCGTATCAAACGGGGGATCCTGCTACCTGAAGGCCTCCTATTAAATCTGCACTCTCATCTGGAGCCACACGGGAAAGCCCTTGTAAATATTGCGCTCCCTGTGGAGTTACGGATGCCGGAGCATAAAGGAGACACAATGCGGAACAAACACCAAGGCTTCAAATGACAATCTCCACATTTCATTAGTGTAGAGTCCCGTGACTGTTGGGAGTTTTAAGCGAAGAGGGAGAAGGCATTTACTCCAGCTGATGTTGACACTGCTGTGTTTCTATTGTTTCGTGCTCTTGCACCACATCACACAAGATAAACACTCGCCGACAAAAACAAAGCAGTTGCCACATACTTGGATACAGTCTCAACTCTCGCAGTGAAAAGGCTTTAAAAATCACAAGAATATTAAAGATTTATTGAAATCTGATCACAAACGATTCCAGTGACTGAACAAAGAAACACACTCCCCAAATAAACCACCGGCACACACATTTTTAGATACATAAAAAGCACTTACACGTTTTACAGCATGGTTTAACCGCTCTCGTTTAGTTTGATGCTGATAAGTGACAACCTCTCCCTGCTCGGTGAAGATGATCTTTAGAACAATTTCACCGCTCTGTTTCTTTCACAGCAACAAAAAGCGGCAGCACACGTGGGTCACCGGGGGTCGTGGCACAGTGATAACCCCCCCGCCCACCTCTGATCTGTGACCCACGACTTCTCCCCTCTGCCTCTTTAACTGCCCTCCCGCTTTCAGTTCACCTCCTCCTCCATTATCTGTCCATTTCAGGTGAAGATGCCCCACAGAGGAGCCCTCTCACTCAGTCTGTGTGTACAGGTGCATTTGCCCACAGCTTCCCCTTCTTTTAAAGCCTCCAATTGCTTTTTTAAAATTCCTTGTAGAGTTAAATGATCAGGCTCTTTTTCCCCAGAGTGTTGGAGGGTGTCCTCGTCTGGCATCGAGGAAGAGGCCAAACTGTGGTTAGTGCTGTGCGGTGAGGTTGAGCAGCCTCTTGCTCAGTATGGTGTTGTGCTGTTTCAGGTACTCGATCAGATCGGCCTGTTTCTCCACCACCTCCTCCAGATTAGAGCTTCCTCTGTAACAAAAATAAGAGTTTGTAAAAGATCCTCATACAAGAATACCAGCCTTGAGGGTTATCTCAAGTATTTCTCAAACTATGCAGCAATAAAAAAAAAAAAAAAATGTCTACAAAATCTTCAAAAAGAGTGTGAGGGTCCAAAAATGCCGCCATCATCTCCGAGCCGAAGCTCATTTAAAATGGACTGAGGGAAAGTGGAAAGCTGTTCTGTAGTCAGACGAATTGAAATTTGAAAGTCTTTCTGCAGACAACACCAAAGAGCAGAGGGAGCATCCAGCTTGCTTCGGCGCTCAGTTCAAAAGTAAGCATCTTTTGTGTACATTAGTGTCAATGTACATTTGGAAAGCCATCATCAATGCTGAAAGGTATACACGCAGCTTTTGGGGTGACACGTGCTCCCATCCAGGTGACGTCTTACTCGTGAAAGACGTTCCATATTTGAGCAAGACAATGCTAAGCCACACACTGCATCTACTGCTACAGCATGTCTTTGTAGCAGAAGAGTCCAGGTGCTTAACTGGCCTACAGGTCAGATCTTACCCGAATAAAAAAAAAAACATAATATAAAAAAATTAAAATTGGCCAGTCATTAAATGGAAAATAAGACCCAAGACTGAGCAGCTAGGATCCTGTATTAGACGAGAATGAGACAACATTCCTCTCCAGCAGCTCCTCTCCTCAGTGCCCAGATGTTTACAGACTTGTTAAAAGAAGACTGGATGCTACACATGACCCTGTCTCACATGTTTTGGTATCTGATTGTATATACACAGGTTTGGAAGCAACATATGCTACCAGCCAGGGCTTGCTTGTTTCAGTAAGAAATTAAAGTCTGCACATATTAGAGCACCTCACTCACTGAAACATTTAATTCACTATGAAACAAAACAAACAAACAAAAAGATCACAAAGGAAGCCTGTAAAACATGCACCAAGTCTCATGTTGTGCCTCATCAGGCCCACATGACTGCATCTCCAAGCACTAACATCATAAAATTGTACTTTTTACCAAAGTTATTTTGTAATCTTTACCATCTGAATGTGAGG
The DNA here is from genome assembly GCF_057381915.1 of Diplotaxodon limnothrissa. Classification (NCBI taxonomy): domain Eukaryota; kingdom Metazoa; phylum Chordata; class Actinopteri; order Cichliformes; family Cichlidae; genus Diplotaxodon; species Diplotaxodon limnothrissa. The sequence goes on along the minus strand of NC_140601.1, from coordinate 16,776,590 downwards.
TAAATTGTAAACCGATCACGGGAGATGCTCTTAAACTGATCCCTTTTAAAATGGAAACTCATGCTGCTATGGCTTAAAATCACATTCATTCAATTCATGTGTCTCCACAGAGGAAACTTAAATCTGAGCACAGCGACACTTCTGTGGGTGCCTGAGTGAAACTGCTGTACCTGAATCCCGTCTCAGTCGGTGCGTTGGTGACGCTGTAGGTGTGTGAAAGCTCTTCCTGGCTCACATCTGGTGCAGCGCGCTCTCTGTTGAACCGCATCACTTTAACTGGAAAAGCAAACAAAAAGCTCTTAGCCTCGCAATAAAATCATCAAACCCGAGTTTTAATGCTGCCGACTGCTTGTAAAGGCACACAGACATTATTGAGCAGTGACAGGTTTCTACCCACGATAATCACCTAGGTGAGAAACATGACACTTTTAAAAAAAAATTTAAATTGTTTTTCATCCCTCTGACTCTCCTAAACACATAGAGGCTGTTATATCCTGCAGTTAGTTCTTATGGGCTGCCATATCCTGCACTTAAACCTCTAATTCTCACACCCTAAACATGCACCTTTACTAAGGGGTGGTGCTAGCAGCAAGGTGTGTGTATGGTGGGTCCAATAGTTTACAGTAAGAGAAGCTGCAAACAAAATATGTGCTGGAGGAGTTTTTAGGGTCACAAGGCTACGGTTTGAGTACGTCTGTAAGCCTGTATGGGTGAGGCTGCGATGAAGGCCAAAGGGAGGAGCTGGCCGAGTATTGATAAGACTTGAGCGTCATTAGCCAGAAGAAATTGTCAGGGAGGTTCTAAAGAGCACTATCTTTACTTTGCTACAGTGCAGCATCTCAACATCAACACTCACACACAATCCAAAGAAATGCTACACATTCCTGCATAATGAGGCCCTAAATCTGTGTGTGTGTGCTCACAAGTAAATAAAGCAATAATAAGTAAGTATTTGTGGGAGAGATTCCTACATTCCTCAGAAATGAGGTGGAGGAGAGAAAAGCAAAAGGTATAAAGGCAAAATGTCACGATGAGCCTTTGTTTGATGCAGAAAAATCACAAACTGCTCTGAAATATTTACAATACCAGGAGAGAGAAAAAAAAAATCAACCATTTTCCCAGCTCACAAAAACGCTTTCATATATTAAATTAAAAAAAAAAAAAATTAAAAGAAAAGTTTCATACACGAAAAATGCCTTTCAAAAATATATTTTTTTTAAAAAGCAGATGTATGGACAAATGTCCCTGAAAACTTTGCAGATTTCATTTTACTTTAAATATATTTGAACATTTAGCCGTTTTAACTTACATTAATTAGAACATTTAACAACGCAAATAAATCTAAGGAAAGCATGCACTGCATGCGGCAGGAAAAATCTTATTAACATCATAAAATGATGTATTTACATTTAGTTTTAGCAGACACACTGTCAGCGCTGCAGGCATCTGCTTCAGTAAAATTCCGACTTCAACAGACAGACACAACAGGATGGATGGATTGGGCAGTGTAAAGGAAGTGATACATTTCACATGTTCTTGTTACAGACTCTCACGGCTGGACAGACAGAGCTCAGGCCTGGTCTGCTCGCATCTGAGAAGCCTCAATGACCCATCCAGGAAGGCCCATTTCCAGGTGACAACAGCAAAGCTGCAGAAGTGCTAAGAGCGAATGCGCCCAGCATGGTAGTGCGCCGGAAGTGTCGGTGCGGCGCGGCTTTGCAGACCCCACGTCTACATTGTTGTAGCTATGCACCATCAGCAGGGGGCAGTGTCAAAAATATGTCCCACAACCAGTTATGTGGGCTACTCTTGTTAAAGTTTGTGGTGTTACAACTTCTACCACGAAAAGACAAGCGTTACCACAAGAGTCTTTCTAGTGAAGCAAAGCAAAACAATGAAAACTACTGACTGAAGCCATACTTGATGCTTTTCAACAAAGCTTTGAGATTCTTAATGTTTTTGAAGGACCACATGCAAGTACATCTGCATAACAGCTTTGGTAAAGTTCCCACAATCATCCTCCTCTTAGCCAAAGAGCATCAATGCAGCACCATGACCTAGCCACATAACAGAGAGGAACCAGCAAGAACACACTTTTGAACAGAAAGCATATAGATAACAGAGAGAAGCAGCGGTGAAGTCTTCTAGGTGTAGTATATGCTATGAAAAAACATCAAAGTCGGGCACAGAGTAGCAAAAAGTGGTTAAGAACAGCAGAGCCGAGACCCTGTGGAACTTCAAGTTCCAGACACACGAGCAGCTGCTGACTAACCGGCCAGACACAGCGGTGGCTGACGAGAAGCAGAGGAGGCCAGCTGTGACAGATGTGGTAATCCCAGCTGACAATAACATCAGAAAGAAGGAGCACGAGAAGACGGAGAAGTAGCAGGGCCTGAAGGAACCAGTGGAACAGATGGTGGACAGAGTGGAGGAATTTGGTATATTAGGCTAGGAGAACACACAACAGGTTCAACATCTGAGATGATGAGCAGTGCAGTCCTGGGAACAGCTAAGATACTGCTCTGAATCCTAAAACTCCCAGGCTTCCGGTGTAGCAATCAGTGGGTAGAAAGAAGAACGCCAGTGCTCAGTTTCCAATAACTATAGATCTTTTGCAAGTAGGTCAGCCGAGAGCATGTTTTCCCTTACGAGTAATGTTGTCTAAGAGTCTTTTCTATCAGTAAATAGATAAAGTAAGCCACAGTATTGCAAACAATGAGCACAGGGTAATTTTTCATGCAAACCGACCCACATTTACTATATATAGCGAGGTGTGTTGAATGAGGCGCATTAAAAAGGCACATTAACATTTATCATTTACCTGCAGGGAAAAATATTCCAAGCATTAAACATCGATGATTATTTATCATTCATAAAATGGTGTGAGAGATTAAATATTCACTTGTAGTCTGCACTGACAGGCATCAAACAAATATATTCTAAAATAATAATAATAGTAATAATGATAAAATAATGGAGGACCTCCTGATCAAAAATGTGGTTTGAATCTTTTAAAAGTGATTCAGTCTTGTTTTACTTCTCCCCATCATGCAGTATATGGGGTTGGTGTGTGATCGGGTTATACTGCAGCTATCAGCATCAATGTGTGTGTGTCTCTGTTGTGCCCTGCAGTGCTTACACTAAGTTCTTGGTCAGCCAGAAGAGAGAGATGTAAGGTAGGCCTTTGAAGGCCGGGGCATGGCTTTGATGTGCAAGGAGGTCTATAGAGGAGAGGGTATTCATGTTAAAATGAGAGAGGTCGAAACATACAGAAAACCTTCAAAGACACACACACGAGCACAGACACATACCCACACACGCAATCACAATCAGGCACGCACTTCAAAGACAAGTTGAACGAGGACTTTATGGCTGCAGGCATTACATCTCTCTCTGAGAAAAAGAAGAAAAAGAGTTTGCTTTTTTCATTTTCTTTTTCACGACCTCACTGGTGCCACCTTGACTCTCTCCGATCTGTCAGGGTGCCTGTTTGTGCTCGGTTCGTGCTGTGAGGCATCGTTCTGATTGTGCTATGCCTGACTGCACTGATCTGAGCAGGAATGCAACCGGTGACCAGGGACACCCCCCACCACACACAAACACACTGAAAAACCAGCACTGTAAACACAGGGACAATGTGCATGGGTCTCCCATGGGTGAAGAGGGTGAAGGGGGTGAGGGCTACCCTTTGGCTAGGTTAAATCCTAATGCCTCTAATCTTTTCTCTGTGGCTCTTCGGTATCTTCATCTCACATCTGTGCCCCTCAGCTGCCAAACACAACTTTAATATGGATTTCCTTTCATCACATGATTCTTCAATATCAGCATCCTCTGATTTAGCATCTTTAACAGGAGTTTTCACTCAGAGGGAGGCAGGACTTCACACACACACACACACACACACACACACACACACGGCAAAATACTGTTAACTGCCGATTACGACAATATCGCATCGTGGTATTTTTGAAGACAACAAATTGCAATTCACACAATTGATTAAAAAAACAGATCTTTGTCATATGTTGCTGCGATCTTCACCCTCTGACACTTTGGATAAGCCTCAGTTCCTCTAATCTGGATAAGCAGTTAAAAGAAACGGGTGGATGGATGTAGCGGTTGCGTTTGTTAGGGGTTAAGATGCCAACCATGAGCCACAACGTCTCCAGATCACTAGCACCTGGGGGGGCTTTAGTCACATCTCTCTCATTCATTTCCTGTGGTTCCTCCCCGTTCTTCAACAAAGGCAGAAAAACAAATCTGTATAACCCCGATAACTTGCCAAATGAAACCAGATACCTTTTTAGTGCCTTATTTACTAAAAACAAAACAAACAAAAAATTTCTTTCCTTCTTTAAAACTTCTATTCTTCTCAGACACGTCATGAATGAGTGAACCACATAAGAAGATTTTAAATCAGTGAACTACTTCATAAAATCAAAAAATTAAGAATTGCTTTGGATGCGTCTGCTTTTGATTCCTTTCCCCTGAACTAAAGTTTGACTTCCTGCTACCACACAGTTTAGTTTGATGTGCCTCAAATGGAAAACTGGGAAGAATTTCAAGAATTTCTGGAGATTTATATTAAAATAAGGCGTTAACTTAATTTACAGCTGTGCACGTACGCGGTGTATAGCTTCATCTTATAAAATACTTATGTACAATTAAATGAAGTAAATCTGAGTCTCTGTCCTGTAAAACCATCTGAACACAGCAGTGTCTTCTACTATACCCGGTCCTCCTGTATGAAAACTGATTTGGTTTTAGGCATGCACGGCATCACCTGCTTATTTCACTGCATGTGTGGAAAGCATGCATTTAATGCATTTCATGGCTAGATTATGGTTCTGTGCTTTTTATTTTTTGCCTTTTTAAAAATGCATCACACTGTTTGCAAGTCTGATTCTAAAGGCTGTTTCTACATAAAAAGCAAACTTTTAGCTAACCTGACATTAAAAAAAACAAACAAACAAACAAAAAAACCAGATGATAAAAAATTTTGTAGATTAGTTTGGTTTCACCATCCTAATGAGCAATTAGTTTTATACTACAAAAAGCAGCGTCACAGTGAGGGACCTTTCCGTTAATAGCCGCTGCTTCGAGCCAACAAGCTACCAAAGCTACTTAATCTGAAATGTGTATCACAGGGTTAAATAACAATAGCTAAATTTAACCAGTTTGTTCTTGAGGGTTAAGGCAAAGGAAACGCACACAGTGGACACACAGTGTTCAAAGTCTGCAAACACCGTGCTGAATCTGAAGCAAAGAATCAGCAGATCAGCAGAGAGGAGGAGGGTGGACAGAGAGTTGAATGGTTGATTGTCATGCTGTCGAGTCTGAAAAGGGCAGGGCAGGTATTGTAATGCAAACGCACTAAGACACAGTGTGGGGGTAGTGTGTGTGTAATGTAATCTACAGGGTGTGCCTCTCAATATAAAAAACAGCTGATGTTAGAGCTGCTATCTAATAAGTAATGCTGCAGCACAAAAAACACACTCTTATTATGAACTAGTGATTGAGAACCAACAGTAAAAAAGTGTTATTACATTAAACTCTACAAGCTGTATGGAAGCCAGTGAATGTGGTAGAGATAAAGTCCCAAACGTCTCTGGAGGTCTTATATCAGCTGTTTTTTTTTTTAATCTGAGAAAAAACATCAAAAAAACCAAAACAAAATAAACTGATATTTGGTATTTAGTCAAGAGTTGTTTTCACAATGAAACTCTGGAAAATATCTGGAAAAACCTGGTCTGTGCATTATCTTACATGTGGCAGACACAGGACACCCACTTGCTCGCTCGCGATAGACTCTCTGGACAATTACTTGCTCTATTCCCACAAGGATTCAGTCAAACATTACACAGACTTTACTAGAAAGCAGGCAGGTTAAAGACTGTTTAATGTCTGCCCCGACTGATTAGGGCAAAAAATGTCTTTAAAAAAAATAAAAAAGGTTTAGGGGCTGTAGTGCATGAGTGAAAACAGCTTTCGTTCATTGCCAGGTGACTTTTTAGGAAAGAGAAGAAAATGTCTTTAACAGTTTAAAAAAAAAAAAAAAGGAAAAAAAAGAAAAAAGAAGAATGATTAAGCTAAGCATGGACTTCCTGTTTATTTTTCCATGTGCTGCCTTTTTGCAGCTAATATACAATACGGGATGCTGTGTAATAATAATAATGACGATGATGAATGTAATAACAGAATTCACTGGTATTGTATATCCGTTTTTAATGCAGTGCTGGCTGAGGGCCTGAAGCTCACAGGCATCCAGTAGTGACTTTAAGTCTTGTTCCTTTCTACAGAGAGATTTCCCCAGATTCTTAATGTACTCCAAATGAGATATAGCCATTCAGGGAACATTATTTTTTAAAATTTTCCACAATTTATAGATGCTGTTTTTGTGCAGATCAGTGAAACTCTGCTTTTCCAGTATGCTCATTTTTATACTAAAGTCACTAACCTGTTGCCAGTTAACCTGATTAGTTGAAAATGTTTTTGCAGCTGTTTCATTTTAGCACCACTTACTTTTCCAACCTTTTGCTCTCCCGGTCCCAACTTTTTTGAGACGTGTTGCCGCTGAAGAAATTCAAAGTGAGCTGAGATTTTTTAAGAATATTAAAACATCTCATTTTAAACATTTCATTCATCTTCAGTGTTCTATTGTGAATAAAATATTGGTGTATGAAGTTGAAAATGATTGCATTCTGTCTTTATTCACACACGTCCCAAACCACACCCAGACTTAAGTTTGACCACAACGAGTTTATCTGATCTGTACGTAAAGGAACTTATATTTCAGTTTCTTCTTCATAAAGAATTTTAAAACTGTATATTTTGTCTATACCTACCCTTTTTCAAATGTATATTTGATTTTTAAAATGGTTTATTACTCTACAACTTCAAGGTTAAACTATTTAGATGTGACAGGGAAGGTAGGAAAAAACAAGTACATGTGCAGACTAATTGGTTAGCAACAAGGAGCTCGAGTTTCATCTTTCAAAAAATAATTGTCTTGGTGTTTCAGAATGTAAGCCTGAGTATTTGATGTTAAAGGTCTATATACATTATTTTAGAAACCTTAAATTTGTCTGCAGTCCTACAAAAGGGTCAATCTTAAATCCCCGATTGAGATTCTTTTACTCAACATTAAAATAAGATCACTTTACCTATGTAATACAGCAGGTATGGCAATGTCAACAAGACCTCAAATCCCAGAATACTGAGTAGCACGTAGACGTGTACAGTCTGTGGTAATCTCGCAGCCAGAAGAGTCATAAGCAGAGCGTTTCCTGTTCACACACACAGAAATATAAACACTTACTTATGTTTTAGGATTACTGCCACCTTGTGGATAACACTGCCCATTACAGATTCATTCACTGTATCCTCATGAAAAGTTGTACCTGCAGAGTGTATGATGAACGGCACCTGTTTCAGCCTCTGCATTTGTCTGTAAAACCGCAGGTATCCTCTGCTCCGAGCACGACTGTGGTGGTGATGCACGCAGCCTGTGAACACCAGCACCAGAATCCATAAACACGACTTTGCGAACACGATGACGCTGTCGCCTTGGACTCTCCCCAAAATACTCTTACACACTTCCTCTTGGCCGAATTTTAATACACACAGCACTGCCACGCAGACAGACAACACAACATAAACCACCTGAAAAGAACAGGAGAGTAGAGGATTTGAGACTTACTGGTATTTAATGACTTGGTGAACACTGCGTATGTGCAAATGTGTGCATATCATACATTCAGCAGAGTCAGCAGGATGGCATGGCAGTGTGTTGGCACAGTCTGAAACTCTCTCCTGATGGCAGAGTGGAGGGCATCCGCAGAGATCAGGGGCCCATCCACCAAAGGCTCTTCCTCTATGCTTCGTGTCATATCTGCGGAGGAGCCTGCCTGCTAAAACAAACACATACATGCTTTATGCAACTGCCGCCAGGTCGCTTAAAAGTACCTTAAATTCATTAAGTACGATCAGATCCTTGAGTTTGAGTTGATTTAGCAGCTGTTTACAGGAAGAAGCAGCAAATTTAAACGGTTTTTATCTCAAATTCACTATGGGCTTTTGGGTCTGATAGAAGTAATAAGTGGTGACTGAAAACAATGACTTCCCAAACTTACCCAGAAGCAGGTCTGCAATTAATTTGAGAGCAGACCAAGCAGGTCTGGCTTTAAGGTTTGTGTGCACTTCGAAAATGTATGCAAAACTAACGAGTATTTAAGGCTAGTCAGTCAAGGTTTAGGCACTTAGAAGCGTAAAGACAACTTATGGTGTGCTTACTCCACACCACTTGTGCTGGCTACTAAAAGAAAAAAAGAAGCTAATATAGGGTTTCAGTTCTTAATCTCGGTTCAATATCGGCACTGAAAATAAGGGAAATGAGCACATATTCATGAGTTAAAGAACTCGGTAGAGATATATAGAGCAAACATTTACTAGTTAATTATTTCCAAAACAAACCTGCTGCGGAACAAGAGAAGCAGAGTCGCAGCTAATTCACGTCTCATCGTGTTGTTTTTAGCCGACAGCTTCAACTAGCCAGCTAGCTCACAAGCTAACTTCCGCGTGCAGTTAAACATCAATATAAGGAAACAAGCGCGCTGTTGACGTGGCAATCAATTTAATGTGGATTGAAAGGTACGTACTGCATAAAGCGAGGGTCCCTTTGGGTCCATCTGTCCGGACGTTCAGCGTTTTTAAAATAACAACAACAAACTACATTGGCTTACAATTTATTTGCCAGATAGGTCAGGTGAATATTAGTAAACTTCCGGTCCTTCCTTTTTTGGCGCCGTTTTCTGGCTACTTGCTCAATAGTTCCGTTTTTTTTTAAATTTTAAAACCGAAAAATAATTACATCAAAACGACTTCAGATTGCGGTAAAGCCAAAACCGGACCGGATATGAAAAAAAGTTTACTGGTGTAAAAACCAGTTAGTTTTTTAAAGGCTCATTGAAAAGAGTTTTAAGCCTCAAACAAACTCATCCATCTACGAGGTGAACTATGAACAAAAAACTTGTGATCTGAATTTCTAAAGTGGGAAATGAAAAAAAGGCGAAGGTTTTAAGGGTGAAGAAATGACTCATCCTTCACACTACACTACTCATAATGTACTACAAAACCCGGATTACAATGCCAAGAGCTTACGTAGTGCTGTCTCAGAACATTTTATATATATTTTGTTATTTTTGTTTGTTTCTGTGTGTGTAATAAAATATAATACGACCTTCCTGAAACATTTGAACATTTCCATGGTAACAGCGAACAGCACCAATCAGAGACCTCGCTGGAATTTAGGCTTCTGGGTAAAGTAGTTTTCCCGCGATATCGAAAAACAAAACTGTTATTTGCTAAAATAACGCTGAGATCGCAGAGTTTCGAAGGGAGCACATACCGTCGTTTAACAGCGTCGAAGCTCGTAGTAAGTGTACTTGGCATGGCTATAACATTACAGCTCATAATCAAAATCGTTTATGTTGATGTCAGCATGAAAGTAAATCCAAATAAAGAAACAGATAGCATCCCATTTAAAACATTTTATTGATAAACATACAGTTACTATAAAAGACAATGAACTGTGCTCTATTCCTCTGAGAGATGAAGAAGCTGTCAGGTTTCCAGATTGAGGCGAGACAAGAGAGGATAGGACAGTTCAGATTATTCTCTGGGGAGGCAACGCTTGTGATACAGAGGCAAATGAGGAGAGATTTTAGGACACTGTGGATTACCTTAAGAAGATATTAAAACAGGGAAGCAGCAAGTAACATTATGTCATTGGTTTAGTTCACTGGAGGCGATGGAAGAGGACAGCAGGTGATTAGGAGAGGCTGATCCATTTAACATTTATTTTTTGCTGGTATGGAACTGTGCATTAAGTCAAATCACACACTGCATTCACACACACACACACACACACACACACACACTATGTGCCAAGACCTTTAGGTCTGTATGAGTGTGAAATACTCCTGCACACTCCACTCGCCTTCGCATTCATTACATAAGGCACTGATTCAGGTGCAGTCTGTGAGAAGAAACAATGGCTAAAACATCCTAAAGGGAAATTATTTAAAATTCAAAGAACAAGCATTATTACTTAACAACATGCATTCTCATTCCTGTAAAATGACTTATAGAAGAAAATCAAAAACAAAATCATCAGAATGATGTACGACAAACACAAGGATAGGTAAGAAAATAACAACTCACTATCCATCTGAGCAATACTCACAAAAACTTATATATATATGTTACTTTTATCCATGCAAAACTGTAAACACAAAACCCAAAAATAAAGGAGAAGGTATGAGTAAGGCATTATAATGGTCAAGCTACTTCAGGTTATCCAACCTGAACCCCTTTTGCATCACACTCAAGAGAGTGGAGTCACATGATCAATGCAGAAGCAGGAGTTAATGAGTCAAGATTTGGGAGGCCGATGTGTTACAGACAGTAGTGTTCAGCTCTTGGAGTAAGATCCCTATTGAATGTCTTGTATGGATGTGCAAACGCCTAAACAAACTGGTTTTTTGATTACATCCATGCTACACATACTAAAAACAAGTGTATACACGTGTACGGTTAAGAAGTATAGCGATAGTCCTGCAAGTCCATGTAGTTGAGACTTTTGACCCACGTGGATTCAGACTCCTCGTTGTGAACATCCACGTGAGCTGTTGTGCATTCAAGGAGGAAAAAAGATGATGACTTGTAGCGTCAAGACTGTTTCAGTGTGATTCAGGGTTTTAGAAGAGTTCTCCACCCAATCACAGAGGGTCCAGCTCCAAAACAGTGGTCATCATAGTGTGGTGGGCTGACCTCGGCCTGCAAACAGAAACAGACATTAACAGTCATATAATAAGTTTACACTGAAATGGTTTGTACTATCTAAAATGTTTGGTATGTGAGATAAAGACAGAAACGATGTCTGTATATACTCATACTATAGAAGTTACTCAGACACCACAGACATTACAAAAATCCGATAAACAAAAAAAAGATGTTAGCAGTCAAAAAGCTGAAGTCAAAATGGAGCCCACAAACCAACGGGTGACATCACACAGGCTAGGTATGTGTTTTGTATGCCATCTGTGTGCAGGACAGGATGCAGTCCCTCTGTGCTGGTTTGTGTGGGTGTGCGTGTCTTCTCACCCCGAGATGCAATGTAGCACTCGTGGCAGCTCAGCATTCCCTTACGAATCCGTACGTCAGTCCCTGCAGTGGCGTCACCAAGCTGTACACCACACAGTCCACACTGCGTTTGGAAATACGGCAATTAACATTATGTACACACAGGACTGTCTTCATGTTGAAAACGCTCATTTTTACTCCTGTTGTGCATCAATTTTTTATGTGTTCTCTTCCTTGGACATAATTGTGATATAAACTCACCCACTTTATTATGTATACCTAACAGATCGGACCCCCTTGCCCACCCCTTATTTTTCCTTTCAGAAATGCTTCTTAAGCCATCAGTTGTCATAGATTCAACAAGGTGCTGGAAACATTCATCAGAGTATCACACAGTTGCTGCAGATTTTTCAGCTGTACAAATTTTGCAAATGTTTCTCTCATTGAAATTGTCACACCACTTTGGCAAGGTGCTCTGTTGTATTGAGATCTGGTGGCTGTGGAGGCCACTTGAGTACAGTGAACTCACTGTCGTGTTAAATGACCAGTTTGAGAGTATTTGAGCTTTGTGATTCGGTGTGTGATCCTGCTGGAAGTAGCCAACAGAAGATGGGTACACTGTGGCCATAAAAGAATGGAGATGGTCAGCAAAAATTGTCAGGTAGGCAGTGAAGATGAGATGATGCTCAGTTTGAGGTTATCTCAGCTTTGGGATATGGTGTGCTACTCTAGTCATTAAAGACTGGTACACTGTGGTCATAAAGAGATGGACATAGTCAGCAACAATACTGAGCAACAATATTTAGATAGTTTGTGATGTTGAAATGATACTCAGTTGGCACTAAGGGGCTCAAAGTGTGCCAAGAAAATATCCCCCGCATCACTACACAACCCAGCAGGATAGATTCATGCTTTCATGTCTTAATGTTGCAGCAGATATCGAGACTCATAAAACCAGGAAATGTTTTTCCAGTTTTCAAATGTCCAATTATGACTAAAAGAGCAAATTGTGTCTAAGGTTTCTTAGCTGACAGGAGTGGCTCTGGAGTGGTCTTTTGCTTCCAATCAGACATGTTGTGCCTTCAGACATGCTCTTTTTCATACTTGGTTGTAACAAGTGGTTATTTGAGTTAGTGTTGGCTACCAGGCCACCTTCAAAGCCACGCAAACTACATTCTTCCACATTCTGATGCTCACTTTGAACATAAGCAGGCCATCTTGACCATGTCTACACTGAGCGGCTGCCATGGGACTGGTTGAATAGGTATTCGTTTTTAGAAGCAGGTGAACAGGTGTACCTAATAAAGTGGCTGGTGGGTGTAGATGTGCTCAGGTGATCTCTGCATATCTGCTTCGATATGGAGGAAAAATAAAATCATCTAATTAATCTGCATGAGCGTGCTAACCTTGAAACAGTGCATGTGGAAAAACAGTCCCAGCGTATCTATGATCATAGCAGCGCCTTTTCCCAGAGGCTGAGAACAACCAGTGCACAGTCTCTTTCCACTAACACACCTACACAAAAAAGAGAGCAGGGGAACAGTTAGTCAGATACAAACTCTGCTTTCCCCACATTAATGGATCTTCAATCTGCTGATCTGTGGTAATATTTCAGGTATTCATTGGTGCATATGTGTGCTAGCATCATCACCTGCTGGGTGAGGGAGGCTGAGGCTTTGGAGAGGAGGACTGTTGTTCACTTGTAACACCATCATGAGATCCAGATCTGAGGTTAAAAAAAGAAAAATATTCACATACACAGCTGAAAGATATGTGCCATGCTAGCACCCCCCCCCCCCAAAAAAAAACAAACAAACAAAAACAAACAAACAAACAAACAAACAAAAACAAACAAACAAAAACAAACAAACAAACAAACAAACAAACAAACAAACAAACAAAAGAAACAACTTAAATCTTCTGACAATTGAATATTAACACCAGACAGGAGAGGTTGCCATTTTATCACAGGGCTCTCCAGAGAGAGCGAAAGTGCGAACTGCTGCTGCCAGAATTCAATCCAATAAGTAAAACAACTGTATAAAATAACACAAGGGTGTAGATACAGGCATATACAGCCACCTGGTGTACCTTTTAACAACCTGTCCCTGGTTCAGCTGAGTATTGCGGTCCAGAGAGGCTGTTTTCCACAATTCCTGTTTCTTTGAAGGTTCAACATCAGCCCCAGAATCTATAAAAATGAATAACATAGTATGATAAACTCTAAAGAATGCTTTACTGTTCTCATTATAAACGTTGTCCTTTGGAGGCTAAAGCTTCTTTGATCCAACTTCTTCAGATGTTTGTTTTTTCCCTCGCTTTGTCGGTCCAGAAATGTAAGTACTTCATGCTCACCCTGGAAGAAATGCAGCTTTGATGCATGCTGATCTTCATTCCCTGTAGAGATTTTTTGGCCATTGTGCTGCAGAGGAACATTTTTTCCCTTTGTGTTGTCGTTTTCTGTACCAGGTGAGGTTGTCGCCGTCTGTCCTGACACCTGGTTTAACAGGCCGGTAGGATTGAGGGGTGTGACGGTCTCCTCTAGAATCCGTCTTTCCTGGAAGAAGCACAGAGAAAACAAAAAATCAAAGATGAAAAATAGGACGTGCAGAACCAGCACACATAGTTTTTTTTTTTTTTAGCTTAAAGTGAGTCTGTCTAGATGTTTGCACCTCTTCATTGTGCTTCCTCTCCTCCTCTTCCACCTCGAGCTGTGCTTTCTCCCATTCCTTCATCAGCTTCTCTTGCTCTCGCTGGTATTGCTCCTGAAGTGAAACACGTTCATGTTAATTTCTGAATGCTCAGAAAACACATGTGACACACACACACAACATTTACACACGTGTCCATTACATCGCGTGCAGTCTGTTTTCTGCAAGGCATTCGTGCACATACACATCATTACACTGCAGTACCTTTAAGAGGCGCTCCTGCTCCTGTTGCCACCTTTCCAAGCGCTTACGCTCCTCATTGGGGTCCCAGACCCAGTGATTAACACGTTTAGCCAAGTTCAACATGGGGGTCTCAATCTACCCAGACCCGACCAACAACCACAGACACACACATGTATACCCACCAAAAGGACAGAAAGAGAGGAAAGGTGAGAGGACAAGTCTGACTACAGCGACTACAGTGACCACTGGAGACGAGGGGTCAGGACAGGATCATATTAAAGAATGAAGGAGAAACAGAAAGGAGGAGCTGGAGCTGCTCAGAGATACTCACGGTCACACTGCTCTCCTCAAGTCCTTCTGTGGAACGAGACAGACGCAAGCAGAATATTAGAGAAATGAAACGGGACGGCTACGCTGTGAAGGATTTGTTTGAAATGCAGTTTTACCCGAGACGGTGGGAGAATATTCTTCCATGCTGCTGGGTGTGGAAGATGGTTGAGTATTTTTTTCATCCTCTGGTTTCTCAAACAAGCCAGTGGTCTCAACCTGTGGATATGTGGGGTGAATATTAAACTATATTTATAAACTATCCAGTGGTAATAAAAAGGCAGGAAAAATAATTAATGAAAACTTAATTAACCCTGCTTGAGTGACTTTGCATGATTCATAGTTTTAAATACTTATTTCTCTCATACTGGGCCTTGTGCAACTTTCTATAATGACCAATACAATTTTTTTGAAAGACCTTCAGAAACCGTGGAGAACTATTGCTCAAGATGAATTTTCTCTTTACACCCTATGCAGCTGCTGTTTTACGTTAATGTAATTGTTCAATAATGTGATCTTCTTTAAACTATACTTTTGCTTTACAAGGGAGATCCATCACTGGAAGAAATGACTGTAGCAGAATGACAGCTTTTGTGTGGTACTTTTGCTAAATGGGACAAATAGGAAGCATCTTTTAATATGTCACTTGTAGCATTACCTCTCCGTCGTTTTGGGTGTCTGTGTGAAGCGGCTCCACAACCTTCTGCGTAAGCTCTGTCACAATAGTTGTTGTGATGATACAGTTTCGACCTTCGATCAGGGAGCTGATGGCAGAGCCTGAAGACGGCGTTGACTTCTCCGTCTCCGTAGGCTGCTGCTCTGCAGTCTCGGCACTTTTAACAGCCTCCACAGGTGGAGCATCTTTCTCCGCCTCTTTGGATAAAACATCTTTGGTCTCCTGTGGTGAGTGCTGAGGGGAGGTAGGTGGAGTGGAAACAGTTAGCTCCTCCGTCTCCTCTCCATTCACTCGTACCAACCCGTCCTTTTGAGAGGAAAGCAGAGAAAGGCGATGAGTAACTATAGCCAACCTATTTGGCATTTACTAAAACTGTACAAACTTTAACCCTGTAAAGCCTAAACCATGTTCACCAACTGTCAGAAAGTTCAATTTTTTAACTGGAGTGCTTATTGAACCTTCTGACAAGTTTCAATTTGTATCATTTTTGCAACCTTTGCTTTAGGGCTCAAAAACCCATGTATTGAATATGACACATTTGGTGCTGCAGGGTTTAAGAAATGGTTTATAAAACTTATAATGTAGTTAAAAGCATATGTAAGGGCTAGTGTGTTCATCAAGACACATTATTCGTTAATAATAAAAAATTGCTGCTTATAATGATCTGTTTTTACACAAGACTCCAATTATTGTATGACAGGAAAAGTCATACAGTTGTTGACACTGATGGGGCTTTTGTGTTGTTTCTCAGTTTTGGATTCTTGTTTAATATTATTGAGATTTGTTTCTGTTTTGTTATCAATGCTGTTCTGCTGCTTGTGAAGTTTTTGATTCTTGCGTTTATCGAGCTTTTGGTCCTTGTCTTGCTTCTGTTATTGACGACTCCTCAGTGTTCTCCTGCCTTTGACTCCCTCAGCCATGTCTATGCGTGCAAACACTTTCATCTACTTGTTTTTTGTTATGTGTCTCTTGTGTTTACCTCCTGTTTTCACATGTTGTTTCTGCCTGCTTTCTGCCCACACCTGTGTCCCGTTCCCTCCTGTCATTTCCCTCTGTTCACCTGTTTGTCTCTGTAGTCTGACTGCCTGCTGCCTCTGTTCCCTTTCCCTACTTTTCAATTATTTTGGGGGGCTTGTACATTTTTCATTTCACCTTTTCTTGCTTAATAAAAAATGTAAAAAGCTCAGCTTTAGTTTTCACATTTTGCTTCCCATGTCTGCTGCTGGGTCCACTTTTGTTTTCATTCTTCCCGAAACTGATATTTGCTTACACTTGCATTGCAATGTCTAATCTAAGCATTAACCATTTAGCCATGTGAAGGCTTTAATTACTAATGGCAAAATTTAGTGTTATTTACATGTAAACAAACATTAGGACTACAGGGATATTTTACCTAGACTATATGGATGGGAAAATACATACAGTTTTACATTTTCATTAGTGTTTAAATCTTCATAATGAATACTTTAAAAAATAATACTAATAAAAAAGTCGCCCATGATATTTTTTTCATGAAGAGTATTACAAAAGGTTTTGATGAGCAAGAGGAAAATAATAAAACTTTAAAAACATTAAAAGCTACAAACAACACAGGTACCAGCTATCAGTCAATCCTGATGGATCTGAGTCATTACCTTAATAGGTTTGTGCCCAGGGAGGACGGCCCCAGGCTGGCAGTAGGGTTTGGCTGCCAGCAGGGGGATGGGCCTGGAGGACACAGATGGTGGGGAGGGGAGAGCGTTTGCCGACTGTGTGGGGTGAGGCTGCCCTTGCGCACTCTGAGGTGAAGTGTGTTTTGTCTGAGGCTGTGGATCTCCTGTGATCGCAGCCTGTTGCGCAGTTGGAGACTCCATTAGTTGGGTCTGGGGTTCATTAAACTCCAGAGACTGAGGTGACACACTCAGTGAGTCTGTGACTGTGGACAGAGGACTGGTTGGACTGTTTGGTGTTAGAGGGCTGGTGGCTAATTTTTCTTGCTGATCTGATGTGTCTGTCTCTATCTCTTCAGGTTTCATGTGCTCCTGATTTGTAACTACATGTGATTCTGGTTGGCGCAGAGCCTCTGACATCTCAGCGTTATTAACAGGTGATTCTGGCTTCTGCTCTTTGTCCAGCTCATTTAGTTCGTTTTTGGGTGTGGAGGTGGATCTGGGTAGTTTTAGGGTGTCCAGTACTGCATCACTGATGGTGAAGCGGAGAGCATAGCGCTGCAAAACCAAGGCTGCCTCCTCTGGAGTCGCTGCGCTTCTGTAGGCTTCACACAGATCTGCTTCTCTGCGCTCCCTAAAAAGAGCAGCAACACAAAGCATTTGTCCAAAGGTAGAAATACTGTCACGACACTAAATAAAGTATGTTTGTAAGGAAAGCAAGAAAAATGGTCTCTGTATAATCCTTACTTCTCCTCCACGATCTCTTTATAAGTCTTAATGCTCTTCCTCTTATTGCCGTCACGTCCCTCCCCCTTCATCCTCTTTTCTATTCTCTTCCTCTCCTCCTCCTTTCTGATTAGATCCTGTGACGCGCTGCGGCGGCGATTCTTCCAGCGAGCCAGGTCCTGTCACAAGTTCACATCATTAATATGTGGTTCTTATTTTCCCAATGCACCCTAAATGCTTCCTCACATCACTCACATCTTGCCAGTGGTCCTCATCCTCCAGAAAGTTGTTGTACTGCTCGTGCATGTGTTCATGTCGCGATTGGCTCAGCGACGGTAAGTGTCCCACCTCTTCCTCGTTAAGCATGTCACCCATACTTACACTCCTAGAAAAACAAAGGCTATAGTTTTACTTTAGATAAATCCCTTAAACGCCACAGTTAATCATTTTGCCTGATTTGGCTCTGGAAAACCCCTCCAGCAAGTTTAATCTATTATTTGCATTTAGTGACATCAATGTGTGTATAACACAGAGCCTAAAATAACACCCAAGCACTAGTCTAAAACAACACATAGTCCATGATAAAAAAAAAAAGCAGCAAAAACAGGAAAAAAAGTCTTGAAAATAAATGCAACTGCAATTTTTTTTCTATAAATATACACAAACACGGAGAAAGACATGCACAACCAACAACTGTCCACTAAGAATACAAAATGCCCTCCTTAACTTTCTTTGCTACTTTGATAGAAGTTAGAAATAAATGTTTTGAGTTTTTTGGGGGTTTTTTTTTAAAACATTGTTCACAAGGTAACAACCTTTCTTTTTAAAGTCTGGATAATGTCCATACGTCCTATCCTGGATCTGGGTTCTTTTGGTTCAAGGATGAATATATTATTTATACATGAAAAAAAACCAAATACAGCATGATAGAAAAAATATAATAAAATCAATCTTTCTGTATATTAGTTGTGTATGTGTTGCCCGTGTCTCAACACAGTAACACTAGCAAAGACATGTTACTGCTTCTGCAAACTAATCACGAACCAGCTAATAAACTGAGCAAACACAACCACAGACTGTATATAAAAGATGGACATGGCTTCTAGGTTTAAAACCTGCACTCCTGTTAACACCAGCAGGGGGCGACTCCTGTGGATGGAAAAAGAGGCTTCCAGTTGTACACGGTAAAATAGAAAACGCCTGTGCTTCGTTTCTTCGTGACCCTTCCTGATGAATTTATGGGCTCACTTCCTGGTTTCAAGTGTGTTATGGTCCTCGGTAGACGGAGAAGCTGGTATAAACCCAGCTTCTCAGCTAGATCCACTTCTTCCTCATTGAGTACAGTTTTGAAACATCAAGATAGTGTTTGACAAAAATGCTCATCTCCAAGCATATGAGACTTACTAACTAACCATACTAACCAGTAAGTGTGGCACAGTGGCTGTGTCCATCTTTTACATACAGTCTATGAACATAAGATAAGAAACACAGTCATTCAACTTTGCAATGTAGTACAATCCGATGAAGGAGTCTATGTTGATGTGTAGTTTCATATGTAAAAGCAATCAATGGAAACCAAAAGCCTGACGCTATTGATGAATTAAAATGTATCAAAGCACATTATTATTGTAAGCATATTTTTGGATTCTACTCATGAATTGTGGCATGTGTAGTGTGTCCATATTGTTATCATGCAGGTGCTCATCCAGATTCACAGATAAACACTTACTCGGTGTCCTCAGACATAAAAGCAACACGTCGGCTCATCCTAAAACAGCAAGTAAATGAGAGGAAAGAGCAGGTGAGGGTATGGGTAAGAGCGGGGTTTGCAGGCGCCCTAAATGCACACAATATTTTTCAAAGCTAGCAATTTAACGTGTGAATCGCTAACAGAGGGAAATGTTTTGCTTTGCACATCTGAACAAAATCATAACAAATAAAACCTGCTAGAAAAGCAGAGCAACAATCCCATTCATCAAATCTGGGAGGGGGAGTGATAACACATGCACAAAAAGCTTAACAGTTATCTCACATCATTGGAGGAAGCTCGTCGTCCTCCAGCCAGAAGGGTTTCTTTCGAGGTTTCTCATCTACATCCTTCTTTCTCTCCTCCACCTCAGCTTTTTCCTCAACTCTCTCCTCCACTTTCTGCTTTTCCAGCCCTGACTTTACACTACAGACTTGTGCAGGACCAGGACTGGGTGCAGGCACGAGTGAAGGAGAAAAGAGGGGTTCAGCAGTAACTGTGGCAGAGGTATTAGGGACCATCGCACCTTCGCTTTCTTGCTTTTCCTCCTTTTCCTCACGCCTTTCTCTCAGCACTGCAAACGTGGGACTGGTTGGAGCTTTGGAGGGCAGGGCCTGTGGCTCTGCTGCCACAGCAACAATACTGCTGGAACAGCAACCCAGTGACAAGGCCAATATTAACAGAAAATATGCTTATAGGGGAAATTAAAACTGCATCACTGAAGACTGAAAGCTGATCCACTCTGGGTATGTTACAGCCTGCTATGAGATCACTGAGCGGGGATGGTTAGACAGTGCTTAAAGAGTCGGGTCACCCAAACAACATAATAATGCTTTTCTTGTCAACTTTTCATCTGATCTACTGTAAGTTCAACTTTGCTGTTGAACCAAGAAGGTGGAGTGTGAGTTTTTAGACTGTTTCATCAGTTCTGTTTCACGGATTCATTTTAAAGTCACACTGTATTACACTAGATGCTCTCTGTAGTAGCTACCAAGTCTCTTGCTGTTGAAGGGGTGTTCTTCCTTCATACAGTTGCCAAGTGCTTGCTTATAGAGAATTGTTGCAGTTCTCTGCAGTTGAAAAACTGAACTGAGCAGATTATAGTGGCTCCATAATGATGTGGCTTAGTTTACATATTAACCTAAGAAGAAAAAGATCCCTGGTTTCATTCTGGAAGACACAAATCCCTTTGGGGTTGTGTTCAGAAAGGCATTACGTCATTGGTGTAAAAATCTGCCAGATCAAATATGCGGCGCTACCTGCTGTAGAGACCCCCTAAGGAACACCTGATAGCATCTTTCTTTATTGGAAATTGTACAATGATACAAATGTCATTATCAACAAAACAACCAGACTACCAGAACAATATATTTAGAGGGTGATGCAGAAGATTTAGGTAATTATTTGTAATGATGGTAATTTAACTGGATATTGAACATGGCACACAGGTAAATCTTGCTACTACATGTTATATCATCTTGTAAAATGATACTTTTGCATCATTTCACTTTATTAAGATTCTATTTATGTTCACAAAACATGAACATGACATATTATGAGATATATGATATATTATAATGCCATCATGTTGCATGGCAACCACCTAACAATGGACTAGAAGGATCTGAGCATTACTGGGGACCCAAAAATGGACTAATTGCTTTAAGTAATCACACTCTCTTAGAGTGATGAAGTATATTGGTTTGCCAACAGCATGAAAATACTACACAGCACTGCAGCATGGGTAAGTACTAGTTTACATAAATAGGCAAAGCTTTCTGGCAGTTTTATTGATTTGGAGAATTTTTATAATCTGCATAAATGTGTTTCTCATCCCTAAAGCCAGATCTCTGCCAAAGACAGATTAAGTATTTATAGACTTTTTCAAGTTTACATTTTCACATAATTAGGGTGACCCAACCTTTAAGAGTTTCAACCTCTTCAGACTGAAACAGCAGCCATTTATGTGATTCAGCCGTGATTCATAGCCAACAGTCCTTTACACAACAACGACAAAAGTCACGCCTAACAAAACCTACGTTAGATGTCACGACAAAACATTCAACCACATTAGTTCAACCAAGGCACAAATGAGCCAAACCACGTGGAAAACAGAGCTGCGAGAATCCGACCACAGCAGCAAATCAAAGTCAACCAATCCTTTCATATGAATGAATGAACATCACACTCCACGCTGCAGGCATTCAGAAACACTCACAGCAACAATGCAGGCAAGTCGAGACTGTAATTCACCCAGGACACATGCTAATGTTAGTACTTGAAGATGTAAAGTAAACATCATTAAACCTTAATCCTTGCCAATAAACACTCTTTGTTAGTTGCAGTAGTTCACAAGTGCCACGATTTCTTTTCATTAAATACCTTTCACCCTCCTTCTTTTCTGTCAGCTTAGGCCTGCTGTGGAGCTGCTTCATAGCAGACACTGGACTGATGTTATACTTCACTGATCCAGGAACAGGCAGGAACTGATTTCTTTTAGCTGTGCTCGCTTTTTGGAACGACCCCGTCCTTCGAGCCATCATATCATCTTTCTCCGGGTCAGGCGCAGGCACATTTTCACCACACTCATCCTCATTATCACCGTATTCCCACTCTCCCTGAGACGCTGATCGGATCACTGTTGTCTCGACCTGCTGTTGAGGTGCTTCCATGGGCTGCTGGTGCTCCACTCTGTGACAAAAAGTCTTTTAACTGAAAGAACTAAACACCAAGTTATAGAACCTCTTTTATGATGCAAACAACACCCGAGCTTGTTAGTTGCATCTGCACCCTGTTAGACACACTCCAGATCACAGCTCAGCCCACCTGACGTCCAGTTTCTTGCTCCTGTCTGCCTGCACTTTCTTCTTGTTCTGCGGAGCAGCGTCTGTGGTTACCTCTCCCTGTGTGCAGCGTTTGGAGGAAGGCAGAGGTAGGAAGCGGTTGTAAGTCACTGTAGAGGCGCTTTGTTTATGGAAAACTCCCGTCCTCCTTGCCATCATGTCGTCTTTCTGAAGATCTGGGACTCTCCCCTCTTCTTCTTCCTCCTCCTCCTCTTCCTCTGATCTCCCCTCATATTGAGCCAGGCGGGCATCGATCTCAGCGGGAGTGGGAGTGGCCTTGGTGGTCCAGGGTGGGAGGTCATCAGAGGGAGAGGTAGTTTGATTGGGGTCGGCTCCAACTACCTGGCTGTTGGAGTATTGCATAAAGGCTCAAACTACAGCAGCAAAAAACAGGTCACGTGCACCTGCAGATGACCCAGATATGGCCACAAAGCCCAGGCATCGACATGCAGGAAAGCACAGCAGCAAGAGCACAGACCAGAGAAGAAAATATCAACATTCAAGATTTAGGGGGGAAAAAGCACACAAACGTGACAAAGGTACAAAACTAAGATATTCAAGAGGTGTTTTAGTTATTATTATTATTATCATCTTGTACATTTGTATGTTCATGGCTGACGTATTGTGACAATCTCCCCCTCGGATATTAATGGCCAGAAAAGTGCACAACATCAACAGATGTTCACTTGATGATGAAAAATGAAACACTTTGTTTCATATTTTCATTTTCTATTTTATTATACATCTGTATAATAATATAATTAATTGGGACAAAAATAGACTGAGCATCAAATTCTAGTCCTTGAATGTGAGCGAATGTTTGTTCCAGATTCGAAGTGACCATCTCAACGTGTTCGAGAAACATGATGAGACATCGCTGAGTCAACACCCTGACAAAACTGGTCAAAATTTGCTCTTTAAATAAGTGAGGCCATGACTTTTCTTAATAACTAAATCATTTGGCTTTCATAAATCAGATTTAAGGATAAATCTGCGACAGGGTTTTTCCTGCAGATAAAAAATTCTGACAGCCTCTTAGAGAGAATGTAGTCAGAGCCAAAGGAAAATCCCTTCAGTTTGTATTTTTTGTATTTGTGACTGCATTTAATTAAGCACATTTCTATTCATCACATGCTCATAAGCAACAGGAACTTTACTATATGTATGTAATAGTGCTTGTGTACATGGTCTTCTATTAAAGGCTCATTCTGAACCAGGAAAAACCCCTACAGCTGACGTATGAGCTGCCCGGCAGATTTATCAAGCTCCATTTGCTGCAGTATTTACTACATGCATGTGTGTGTGTGTCAATGTGTAGGCTTTCCTTGCCCATTAAAACTACAAGCAAATCAGGACATTGCAGGAAAGACCATTCAAACTACCTATTATACAAATTCAAGTAGGAGCAATGCAACAAGTGATGCAGCACAAAAGCTTCCCTGGTGCGATCCATACTAATGCAAGCGACTTGGAATTCAAACCACTAAGTTGCCTCTGTTTGGCCGCGTCCATACCTGCGTTCCCACTCTGAAAGCTGGGAGCCCAGGCCAATGGTAGGCATGGCTATGGTTGCCTTGGAAAGGAGTCGTCTAAGTAACTCCGTCTCCTCGCCTTCACTCGACATGACTGTGTCTATTGGCTGCTCGATCTCAGTCACGCCCCCAAAGGTCACAACTTTGCCTTGACCTCGTCCAGCCTTTGCTGATCCGCTGAAGGGACCTCCATAATTTTTCACCAGGCAGGCCTGACACACGGGGCCTGGGGTAGTATCACTGTACATACAGTCTCACAAATTAAGACCCACAGCCACAAACACACACACACAACACCAGCAACACCACAAGCAGGGGGAAAAGAAATAATGAGCAACTACAGACGGAGGATGAGACTGTGAAAACAAAAGAAGGATTACATGGAAATGTTGAGTCAGATAGTGAGGATGGATGCACAAAAGAGGACAAAGCATGGGATTTTATATCCAAATTACTCAAACACTCATGTTCGCACACAGACACAGACACACACACACACACACACACACAGTAAGGATTTGATCTATTCTAGGTGGTCACATTTTCTGCTCACTGCTGCTCCTCTGGGAACACAAAAAAGTCTTTATCCTATCTAATGACATCAGCACAGGCGGAGAAAAACAAAGCCAAGCAGTGCTCGCAGCCAACAGTCGCCTCTTTTTTGGTCTCACACACGGTCTCATACACACCGGCCAATTCCCTGCTCCTTTTCAAGTCCTGTCAAAGAAGACTGAAGAGGACTGAAGTGCACAATGATGAGGAGAACAAACAGCAGGCGAGAACACAGGGGGACAACAGAGACGAGGGAAGAAGGGAAAGTCCAGAGAGATGTAATTTAAAATTACTCTAAATATCTAACAGTAAGAGACTGTTGGGAGGGCTATAAACGTTATTTAATTTAAAGGCTTAACTAGTGACAGCTCACATTGTTGATGATTATTTAATTGTTCGTAAATGTAATAAATGTGACTATGATACGGAAACGTCTGTCTGTTTGCTTTTTTGTCCGCAAACTCCTCCTGGACCATTAGGAGTTGAGCCACTAAACTTGGTACACAGATACATTTAGGCCCCTGAAGGTTTTTATCTATATCAGATACTATGATGTTATCATCGTGTTGTCTAGCAACCACCTAGCAAAAGGCTAAAGGGACCCTTTTGTTCCCTTGCATAAACACTGAAAAACACTACTACGCCTAATGTTTTTAAACTTTTATTAATGTGTCACTTTGCCAACAGCACGAATGAGCCAAATAGTGCCGTGGCACAGGTGTGTAGTAAAATTAGACATTTTGAGAACTATGCTCACTTGCCAGGAACAAGATCCAAAAACTGATACCACTGTGGTGTAAGGTTATTATTGTTGACCAAAACTTAAAACTTAGTGTGAATTTTTTAAAAACCTAAATCAAAATAAACAAAAACATGCTTTAAAAAATGAAAACAAACAGAAATGCTATTGTGCCAAAAAATAATATTATAGAAATATGTCTTCAGAGGAGGCTTTGTTAGATATGCTTATTGAGACTATGACGTCTACAACACAAGGTTTGTACTACAATACCTGTTCTTATCCTTATCAACTAAAATAATCAAAGTGACACTGAAACTAATAAAACATACACTGTAACAAAACATTTTATACAATAAAAAGCTGAAGTGAAACAAAGCTACTCTGAAACTTTTTAAAACTCATACCTATCTCATTTATTATCATTTATTATCTCATTTAACAATCAAGTCTGAAACAAAATCTCTGAATTTTCCTCTGGCTGTTTAACGGGCTGAACGTGTTGGTTTTTTTTACAACAATTATTTATTCTAAAATTATAATTTCACTTATGTTTTTGTTGTTTGGGTTTTAGATAGCTGAATATTCAATTTTCTGCCTTTTTAAATTCTATAGAAAGCATCTCATTTTCAGTTTCATTATCCTCCACCTTTTTGATAACATTTCCAATTAAAACACCAGACGTGATACTCTTCTGTGTCACACCCTGCTGGGGGGTTTAAAGTGGCTGACACAAACTGAATCTATATTGCTTCAGCTAAAAAATGAATTAAACACTTCTTTATATGAGAACTGCTTACCAATAAATAGTTTGATGATCTGATGAAGACTAAAATAAAACAAGAAACACACCCACCCACACCACCCATTCTCTTGTCACCTCTTAAAGATCACACACTTTGCATACAGCAGCATTTACATGCATTGTCTTGCGTGTTTGCTGAAACAGACTGTGTGTGTTTTGGGCACCTTGGTTCACTCATCCTGAGTCTCTCCCACTTCTGCATATCTGCCTGGCTCATGGAGGAAGACACAAAGCTGACCGGGCCGTCCCTGTGAGGGAGGGGCCTACTCTGAGCCCGTCTACGAGCCAGGTCGTCCTTCTGCTTATTAGGCATCGCTTTAACCTTCCCCTCGTGTCCCTCGTCCTCCTCATCCTCCTCCTCCTCGTGGCAAGAGGGAGAGTTTAGGAAGGGGTTGTCTTTGCGTGTAATGATGTCAGCAACCGCCTCCTTCTCACTGTCCAACCACAGAGCCAGTACAGCAGCATCACACGGCACACATCAAAGTGGAGCGCAACACATCAAACCACAAGTGACCGCAACAGGCAAAGAAACAAAGAGTGAGAAGAACGTTTAGAGGTGAGCGAGAGGAAATGGAGTCAAAACAACACCACGCTTTGCTAACCTGATCTCCTTCTCCTGAAGCATTTGCTGCGAGGCTCGTCTGATGCCCTCCCAGCGCTCTCTGTCTTTATCGGTACATAATGGAGGAGGGATGAACTGGTGCACTTTGGGTGCGACTGTGCCACGATGAGCTCGCCTGGACGCCAAGTCATCCTTCCGGACATCTGGAACTTTCCGCACTGCTGCTTCCTCTTCCCCGTCAGAGGGGGAATCCCACGCAGACTTCTGGGAGCTCAAAAAGTCGTTATCACGGCGGAGGATGATGTTCGGAGATGGTGACCTCGGTTCCTTTTCCTCCGTTTCGGGAGGGCTGGGGTTAGAGACGGGGTAGTGCAGCGAGGCAGTTTCAGAGGATAGTAATGTGCGGGTTTTGATTGACATGCGCCCAAACGGTTGTTAGTCCAGGTCAGTAGTCAGATGTGTCTTTATGTGTTTTAGAAACATGACACAACCACACAGAATTCCCGTCAGCTGAAACCTCTATCACAACACAAAGTGACATGGCTTAACTGCTCCTATATGTCTCTTCTCCATAAAACCAGCAATGACAAATCAGTTAGTTCATAGTCACAACAGACATCAGTGGGCTATCACACAAACATTCTCCTTAAAGCAGCAAGACAGTTACAGGCAGACAGCATCACTAAGCCAAAGGTTCATCCAGAGCACCTGTTTCTACCATCAGAAGTTCATGTTAGTGCATGTAAACAAAACCGTTTCTCCACCACAGCAGAGGCAGGAGTTGTCATGCCCATCCTCCCTGACCTGCTGTAGCGAACGACAGCAGGAAGAACTTTAATTCCTGCCTTCTCCAGCTTCTGCATCCTCCTCTGCTCCAACACTTCCTGGGTGACCACTTCCTCTTCCTGTTTTTCCCCATTGTTCTCAGGTGCCCAAGTGACAGTCTTGGAGGTTTTGTGGAGGAGTGTAATTTTTTTGCATTGATCTGCAGTAGCTTGTGGCTGACTGAGGAATGGCAGGAAGATTAAAAAAAGCACATTTGTGTTTTTTGTGCTTTTACCTCTTTTTTCACCTCGGTTTTTGTTTTTCCACAGTGACACTTGTATTGCTTTGGAAATCATTTAAAGCCAAATAATTTATTTTTAATATGTTGCTCATTACCTCCGCTGCTCTCTCTCTTCCGTATGTGGTTTTCGCCGTGGAGTTGGGACGTAGGAGGTGGCGTTGGTTCGGTTAGGAAGAAACTGGTTAAAGGGGACAGAACTTCTTGCTTCTTTGCTGGAAGTCCTTCTGGCCAACATGTCATCCTTCCGCACATCTGGCTTCCTGTTGGGGGCATCGGCCTCCGAGTCGCTGCCTCGCCCTGGGCAACAAAGAGCAACAGAGCATTACAGAGAAAATAATGCTGAAGGTCGTGCAGTTACTTCAAATTAGGCCTTCGATATAACACATAGAGACATACAGGACCCAGTTTTCACTGACACTGAGATGCAATCTGTAGTTGACTCTTATCAGGAGAAGAGAAACGACATTTAAATGCAGCCAATACATTTTAAAGGCCACTTCAGTTCCTCCTGGTAGCTTAAAAAAAGACTCATCAGATTCTTACATAGCAGGAGTTTGCCTCCCAGACTGCAATCTAAGATGTGGTTAATGTTGTTAAAAGGATGTATCAACGCAAACCATCTTTTCCTAAACTTGCCCGAGCAGAGCTATTTCTCAAATCTAACCAAACTGCAACTGAAAACTGAAAATAACATCAAAGAAAGGAACGCCTTCTGCCTCAAAGCCCTGACAGCAAATATCTCCCACTAGCCCAACCAGCCTTCATTCACAAAAAGTGACTGAAGGCAGTGACAATCCCCTTTGGCATGAATCCTGTTTGTCAACAAGTTCGACAGGCTCCAGATAACTAATTTGCACATTAACAACCACAATAAGTGCAGGATCAAGATAATGAGATTAGTACCAATTATTTATACCAGGTGCGAACACCCACGGATGAGATGTCATTACCCAGCTGAAGCACTCAGACACAGATCACATGGTAATCTTTTGTGTAAATGTTCTTTCTAAATGTTGCCAAAGAAACAGTAACACCATATTTTTTTATTACTTGTGACATGATCATTATAGATACTTTTAAGCATTTTATCAATTTATAGCAACATCACAAAGTCCTTTCTACTCCTACCTCCATGACCTAAAGGAAATGTAGGGAATAAGGCTATTTGTGGTTTGGGGGTAGTGTTTTTCTTGTAACCCTGCTGAGCATACGGTACATTATAGTGTCGACATAAAAGACACAAACAGGATGTCTGTGATACCCCCTCCCTCCATCACACACACACACACACACACACACACACACACACACACACACACACACACACACGGCGTGTGACAGGCAGGATGTTAACCTCAGCCTGTGTCTTTTCACAGGTCCAAACCTCTAGAGACTGCTACTGGGACCAACAGCTGCTGCATCTGGGATCCAAAACACACACATACATGCACGCACACACACACACACACACACACACACACACTGTGATATTCAGCTGTTGCCCTCAGCCAGTCTGACCAGTTGCACTATATGAAGGTTAAACAACCAACATGCTGTCGAACAGCAGTGAGTCTAATTCTGGACGAGCAGATTTGTATTTAAAGGAATGCTGTAGTTGAGTATTTGGGTATCTACACTTTTGCAGTTTTCCTTTGAGAGTCATTTGGGAGCTTTGCAGGCCACCAGCTTAACAACAAAGGCTTGACACAGTAGAAGTGGTGAGAAGCAAACAGCTCTCTGAAAATATAAAAACAGGATCCACTTCAGAGGCATTTCATCAGAACTGACCGTCGCTGTTTCCTCGATTCACGACGTCGGGAGAAGGGCTGTGCTGCGAGCGTGAGCCAAAGGAATCCAGACTGGCAAGAACAAAAGGACACATACCAGAATACATTAGACATGATGTAACTGAAGTCACTGATGGGACACTTGTTTGAACACAAATGGAGGTCAAAAGCTGTGCAATTCAGGGTAGACCAGGGGTGTCAAACATAAGGCTTGGGGCCCAGAGTTGGCCTGGCAAAGATAAAAGCAGTGCAGTGCTCTCTTCTGATACACTCTAACATCAGAACAAAAACTGTGTGCCGGATGCTTCATGGCATGGGTTTCTGCGGGCTGAGCAGCTCTTGTAGGTGTGATGTGTAGATGGACCATTACTTTTGTCCATATTTAGATCCATGCCCCCACCTCCATTTAAAAATAAGGTGTGAACACCTGGTGGGAAGGGAACCCGTTCTTTCTCTGTGACATCATACAGAACAAAGCGAAAAACTCTGTATGAATGTCGACAGCAGTCTGAAACCTGAGCCTCGCAGCCCCCACTGACCTTTTTATTATAAACTTTGGCCATGCCTAATATAAGCATCTGCCATCGTTAGGAAATTAGGAATAGCATAATAGGTCCATTTTAAATACCCTTGTGCCTGCAACAGCAAATTATACAGCATGTTCAGGAGTGTTGACAGATGTGTCTCACCTGTCTAGGGAGTTGTCTCGAGTGTGCCGTGGCGGAGAAAGGGACTCACTCCTCTCAGAGTCCCAGCAGTCATAACCGCTGTCTCTAACATTGCGCTTCTGTGAACTGTCCCCTCCTTCCTCGCTCTCCTGCACACACATCAGGTTAAGTAAATTAAGTAAGTAAAATTGTATTTGTATTTGTAAAGCTAAAACATAAAAACAAAAATCAACCAAAAGCATGTTTAAAAAGATGAGTTTTTAGCTGTTTTTAAAAGACACCACTGAGTCCAAATTAATGGTATCTCAGGTTAATATGCAGTCGAATGTGTGAAGCAGGAGCAATGCATGATGAAGCTCAGTTATGGGTCGTCAAGTCTAAGAAGCAAAAACTAGAAAAGGGTATTTTATTTAAACAGACTTGATTCAATGGAGTCCACAGATCCAGTCTGAACAATTTTTCATATCCTGTCTGCAGGTGTTGTTGTGTAACAAAAACAAACCCGTCTCCTGTTTCCCATCTCGGACACCCCAACAAAGACAGGAAACTAACAGGTCCATCCCCCACACCATCTGCCATTTCTGTACCTCGCTGTGATTTCACTCACCAACTTCATCTGAGCAAGAAGCCCCTCGAACTCCTTGAGGTTTAGAGTAGGCCCACTATAGGAAGCACAGCCACTGGCAGCTTTCCCCAACCAGTACACTGTGTTCAGCACCTGAGAGACACAGCCACAGGGGTTTAGGGTATATCTATAAATGCCAAACAGACTAATACTCAAGCTAACGAAAGAAAAAAAATGGTAACAACTCACATTCTTTAGTTTGCGGTTGCAGTCTGAGTCCCTAACAAGAGAGAAGAATATTACTATTGCATGTTACTCTGCTACTGTAAAAAAAAACACAAACCACACATTTGCACATTCACTCATTTACTTGAGGTTAGCTCGTATGGAAGTGTCCTGCAGGTCCCCTGGGTCAAACAGCTGGGCGCCCTTCAGGCCCAACTCCTCGCAGCCACGCAGAAAGACTGACAGGTTATCCTGGAGGAGACAGCAACAGCCGGTCAGTTCATCACTTGAACAGGGGTGATTTACAGAGATCAGTGTCGCACTGGAGAGTGTTTCCTTACCAGCCCGGCGATGGGGGTGGGCAGCCTGTTGATCTTCTTGACGAGTCCTGGTTTGATCGCACTTAGGAGCCTGTGTAGAGGAGGAGGAGAGGCCG
The DNA here is from genome assembly GCF_057381915.1 of Diplotaxodon limnothrissa. Taxonomy (NCBI): domain Eukaryota; kingdom Metazoa; phylum Chordata; class Actinopteri; order Cichliformes; family Cichlidae; genus Diplotaxodon; species Diplotaxodon limnothrissa. The sequence goes on along the minus strand of NC_140601.1, from coordinate 16,745,649 downwards.
AGATTTATTGAGTCTTATGGGAGTTTGTGCATGTTGGTGATGCTTGAGACATCAAAAAGTGATATGAAGTGAGGTCACAGGCTTACTCGCATAACAGGATGCCGTTCTCCAACGCACTGCGGAAGTCCTTGTCTCCAAAGCTCTTCCCGGTTACAGCCTGTGGAAGAAGGACAGGAAAACACAGATGTAAAGGTGGTGGATGGGGACACAGAGTGCAGCTCTTTGCATAAAATGGGTGAATATTTCTTTAAAATATCACAGAATAAATAAAACACCTGTGGATTCTTCTGTATGATCAGTTAAAACAGGCCAAAACTCATCAACATGTTCTATTTACAACATTATATAACACAGAAAAAGAGACTGGTATTCTATTACTGTTGGTAGAATTAATCAGCAAATATTTTTCAGCTCTTTAGTTAGAATAAACAAGCACTGATTAGCATTAAGATGCTAATGTGAATGATATCTCTGCTTTACCACCACTTGTCAGATCAGATCACAATCTGGTCTTTCTTCAGCCCACACATAAACCCTGTGTAATGAGGCGGCTTGTTACCACCCGCTTATTCAAGAAATTGTCTCTGGAGGCTAACTGGTGTCTTAGGGAGTGTTTCAAGTGCCCAGACTGGAGTGTGCTGCTGGAGTCACAGGATAACAACATAGATGTGGACAATGACAGCAGGATGGACACCATCAGGGACTACATTAGCTTTTGTAGGCATGCTGTGGCTCCAGTTAGAAACATGTGGCTGCTTTCCCAATAAATAAATAAATCCTGGATCATGAAAAAGCTCCTTAACTAGAAAAAAAGCAGGCATTCGAAGAGGAGGACAAGGAGAAGCTCAGGTGTCTGGAGTGGGAACTGAAGAGAAGCCTGAAGCAGCCAAAGGAAAGTGGTCCTGTAATAGTGGAAAACATCCTCTCTCAAACCGGCGCTCAGAGTATATTGACCGGTTGAGAAAAATATATGACCTTAACCTACCAAATTATAAAGACCCTGGAGTGTCTGGCCCTCCCCCTCTTGAGTCTAGGCTTCGTGTCCAGGACCCCTCCAGTTTTTGTCACCAGGACCACATTGTATACAGTCCTTTACCTGCTGCACAGGACCTACACACACCTAGAGAGCCAGGATGCATGTGAGAATCTAGTGTATTGATTTCTCTAGTGTTTTGGACAAACTCCAGCCTCTCATATTGGAGGGGTTGGGTGTGGATCCCTTCCTGATGTCCTGGGTAACAAACTGTTAGTATGACCTCAGTTCGTCAGGCTGGTCAACTGTGTTTCTGGGACGGTGAGGTGTGATACAGCGGGCGCACAGTGGCCTGTTTTAGCACCATTCATGTTAACACTATAAACAGCGGACTTTAAATACATGCAAAAATACTGTGATGACACAGTTATTGTGACATGAATCAGTAGTGGACAAGAGCACTAATACAGGAACCTTGGTGAGGCCTTCAGGGACTGATGCAGTGGGAGCTGCCTCCCACTTAACACAACTAAAACCAAGGAGATGGTGATTGATTTCAGTAGAGCTAGAGCATCCCATCTGCCAGTCTCCATACAAGGCAAGGACAGGTCCTATTGGATGGCAAGTTGGACTGGTTGCTGAACACCAATGCTCTCTACAGGAAGAGACAGAGCCGCCTCTTCTTCCCACTGAGACGGCTGGATAAGCTGGTGGAAAAAGCCAACTCTCTGCTTGGCAGAAGGCTGGACTCACTTTTTTACAAGTGCTCTTTAAATGATCATAACTCTCATTCAAATGGTTTCATAAAGAAGAGAACACAAGCTTTACATGAATATTTGGTTTATCATGGTAGCACAAGGCATTCATAAGATAACGCTATCTGAACACAGACAGAAAAAATCAGCTCCACGTAGATTTTATCATGCACGAGTCACAATACCATGTTCTTCAACTGTTTTGGGCTAGAGAGAAAATTTAAATGGCTCCTGAATGATGAGGATTGTTTTGTAAATTTGCAGCAAAATTGATAAAATATGTCCATTAGGCCTGTATGAAACTGTGGTGAAGAAACTGAAACCTATAATGGACAACAGTGGACACTCTGGGAAGTGAAGCCACCTAAAACATCATCTCACACTCGTACACATTCTGCCTCCTGCATCAACCTGGATGGACTGCACCTCCTGTTTTTACCACAATTTCTTAAATTATTTTACACATCTAATCCTTTTATGGTTATGACTGGAAGGATGATTGTTTCTTTAAAATGAGCTCCTAGGTATTTGAATTTCCCCTTGGCGATAAATAACATAGTTCTCTGTCTAAGAAAGATATCACCTGGCGGTTCTTCCATCATTATTTGCAGCCCATATGTGAAGCATTTACTCACAGGACACATGCTTACACAGGCCCTGGATTTGTGCCTTTCTATTTTCCTGACAGAGGAACCTGCTCCTTCCCTGCTCACCCTTCCCCCAGCATTTTTTCATCAGCTGAAACCAAATTAGAATGACGCCACGTCGCTGACACACTGCTCAGTGTCCTCTTTCAATTTTATCCAAAATGTTCCCATATGCCGCAGCGATAACCTCAATCCTCTAACCTAGGCTCTGATTTGGACTCTATCCTGTAGGAGAGGAGAGAATCAGGAAAACCAGAGGTGATTTACCGCCCTCACACCAATGCACCCGCACGCCATGCTTTCAGGAGCAGTTGTGTAACCAGAGGCCAAAGATGAATGAAAGAGAAGAGACCAATGCTGTTTAGACATTTAATCCAGATTAGTAGAGATTACAGTTAGCACCCAAACCGTTAAATGCAGGCCCACACTCTCTGATTCTGCTTTTCACATATACAGACTGGTGGCAAATTACAGGATACATACCAGATTAAAGTTGATCACTGAGAATACATTTGAATTTATTGGCCGGCACCACTAATTAACCTAACCCTACAAAGTACATATACAAGTACGTTGGGTTGTGGGAGTATGCTAGAGTACCCACGCAGACATAGAGAGAACATACAAACTCCATTTACAATGTATTATATTAAAAAAAGAGAGAAATTGAAATAAAATACAACATATTTTATTTCAATTTCTCTTTTTTAGTTCCACTGCACATATTGTTCTTGAAGAAGAGCACACACAAGCACAGTGCATCTGTAGCTATGAAAACAATATCACTTTTCTTTATTGTTACATAAGTGATGAACAGATGTTTCCCACTGGCATCCACTTCTTTTTCTTGTCTTTCATCACTCTGTGTGTCACTCTCTTACACTCACCCACCCACAGAGAAACACATACATAAAGCTTATATTTCTATCTTTGTGAGGCCCCTCATTCACACACAACATCTCCTAGCTAAGTTCTAAACTCTAATTCTAAACTGACCCTTGAAGAAAAAAGTGTTAACATGAAAGCAGCTCTTTGAAGATACATCAGGAAGAGAGGAGCAGTCTCTCCTCAGTACAGGGTTTTAAATGCAGGCTGGTATTCGTTAGGTGTTTTAAAGACTGTAAAACATTTAGAGCACAGCCATGTATAATTTACTCTCAGAGTAGAGTACTGTATTTAGGGGAGAGCAGGACTACTGTTTGTGTTTTGTATAGTTCATGTGTGCGTGTGTGTGTGTGTTTGTGGAGGAGACAGCAAACAGACAGTGGGTGGGAGGTGGAGGTGGTTAACGATTGGTTATGTGAGCTGAAACTGAAATAAATGCAGCGATTAAACACAGTGACTAATGTAAGTGTGCATGTTTTTGATAGAGAGCTCAAAAATATTGAAGCAGAAGAGAAAAGAGAAGATGCCAAAAGAAGAACTGGGGCTTTATGTATTGTATGTATTCATGTTAGCTACAAAAACCCAAGCCAAAGGCCTCGGAGGTATTTCAGCGCCAGTAACAGTAATTCGACCCTCGCTCATAGTGGATCGCTCTGCTCACCCTGCGTGAATGGCAGCAGCAGCTACCACTTAAACCCTGAGGTGTGTGTGTGTGTATGCGCAGATGGGTAAGGCAAGGCAAGGCAAGGCAAGGCAAGGCAAGTTTATTTGTATAGCACAATTCAACAACAAGGTGATTCAAAGTGCTTTACAGAGACATTAGAAACAAGAACAAATAAAAAGCATGATTTAAAATTGATTAAAACAAGCAAATAAACTAACTAACTAATTAACAAACAAACAAACAAACAAACAAAACAGTATATAAAATCAAAACAGATAAAATCAGAACAGTAGATAAAATCAGTAGTTAAATGTAAGTTTTGAAATTTAAGCTTAAAGTGTGGATTTGGTGCTTTATTCAAATGCAGCTGAGAACAGGTGAGTCTTCAACCTGGATTTAAATAAACTGAGTGTTTCAGCTGATCTGAGGCTTTCTGGGAGTTTGTTCCAGATATAAGGAGCATAAAAGCTGAATGCAGCTTCTCCGTGTCTGGTTCTGACTCTGGGAACTGATAAAAGACCGGATCCAGATGACCTGAGGGATCTGGATGGTTCATACTGGGTCAGGAGGTCATTGATGTATTTTGGTCCTAAACCATTCAGAGCTTTATAGGCCAGCATCAGAACTTTAAAGTCTATCCTCTGACGGACAGGATAGGTAGGGGAGATGCAGAAGTAGGCCAAAGTACCCTTTATTTTAACAACTGAAAAGATGGAAAGAATGAGAGAGCAGACACATAGGAAGCAGAGGAGGAGAAAAATATCATGTGCTGTAATCCATTTAGGTGGTAAAAGACAGGGTTTCACAGGTCAAGACTAAACATGATGACAATTTGGGGCCACTTTGCTAAAGATGCAACTGTCAGGAAACCTCCTGAGTTAAATCTACATATTATTTTCTTTCCAAATATAAATGTTCTGTAATCTTGTGAACCCCCCAATTTATGTTAAATACAAATTCAGAGGCACTTCATTATGTAATTCCAGTATTACTTAATAAATGATTAGGAAGTGTCAGACCAATATTACACCCAAGCTTATATTCTGTGTTTAACATCCATCCATCCAACCATCCATATTTTAATGAGGTGATGCTTTTCTTTGTGAAAATAGACCCAATACAAATTGAATATATCAACTTATAATGAAAGAATTTTCAATTTTCCCACAAGATCCAAACCATGTAGCCAGTAATGAGAAATCAGGGTCATAGAGGAGCTGGAGTCTATCCTATCTGCCATAGGGCCCCTGGACAGATCCCCAGTCTGTCACAGGAACAGAGAGACAGCCAATTTAGAATCACCAATTAACCTACTAAACTCCACAGATGGTGGATTTAAACCCAGGACCTTGTTGCTATGAGGCAACAGAGTTAACCATAGCACCACCATGCTGCCCCTCTTTGTTCTTTGGTTAATTATACTATGTACTATACCAATGAAAAAAAGAAATCTATGTAGATTCCTTTGCCCCTCAGCCTCCTGGCAGATATACCTGTGGCATCAATTTCAAAATCCTACGTCACCTCATTCATGAGTTCACAAGATTTTCAGAAAATTTGACCTCTGACCTTGAGATCAGCAGGATTAGAATACATCTGAAATTTCTAGAAGATATCCCTATGTTATCAATTTGAAACTCCAACACAACTCATTCTGAAGTTATCGTATTTACAAACTTAGGTGTCCATACTGGTTACCCACCCACCCAGCAGGGTAACAACAATAAAAAAACGTTATCCATCCGTTTTTTAAAGTATGCAAACCAAGAGATAAATCGGCCATTGACATTAGCAAATGTCATCTTATTTGCCGGCTGATCTCTGTCAACCATGCTGGTGCCATCCAGTATTGAAGCTTCCAAAAACATATTTAGACATTTTTGATAACTTAATTTACATTTTACTGTACTTTGTAGATAAACAATAGCTGTGTTCACTACATAGACCCACATCTTAAAATTTTATCACATGGTCAACAAGAATAATACTTGTTTAAATATTTCACTAAAAATATGGTTGTGTGTAGATTTTGATGTGCTTTGAACCTTAAACTGTAGTACTGTTTCATGCACAAGAGACTAATACCACATTACCACATCCAGTCACAATTTGGTTTTTGTGCGTGTTGTGTAAAACATGAGAGTGACTTTCCATAAACCAAAGAAACCTCTGCTAACAACGAGCCTGTGCGAGTATTTTGAAATTCTTTCATTCCCCATCTGATGCATGGAAAATCCATGAATCCATGCTCTCACACTCTCCCGTGCAAGCCCGGCTGGCTGTCTGAGACTATCAGCGTTAATCTGACTTGGACAGCTGTGACATCTGGCACACACACGCGCACACACACTTATTCAGGCATACACATTCTTCAGTTTATTCCCCATGCATCTGACTCTATCTCTTGCTATGTGGTATATGCTGATGAAAGCAGAGGCTCACGTTTGTCTCTGAGGTTCAAGTTGAGTTTAACCTGCTCAGCAGCTGAGACTGTGTGTATGAGCCCTGTGACACTCCTGCCTTGTCTTGTCTATAAACAGATAGAAAGGCCCTGTCGGTGCCAGCTGAATTTCCTGCTCGGGTCATTTGATGATATATAGCCTACTGCCCCCACTGGAAAGAGTGACACCTGAGAGCCTGCCCGTGTTATGTTCCCATAGTGACCGGTGTCACCCGACCGGGGCGTGTCCGAGGAGTGTGCAAGGCTGTCAGGAGTATCATGCATAGCTGATTGGCATGCGTGAGTGTGCATACACTTTGCATAGTTTACAGACATGGCAGACAGGCACTGAACAAGTTGCAGGGAGTGTTTGGTGGCATGGTCATCTCTGAATCCCCATCCCCACCTGTGAGAGTGTAAAAATACCCCACCAGAAATAGGTTGAGCCTGAGCAGCCTGAAAATAACTGGAGTATTAGGAGGCAGGAAGACGACAAAGCGAGAGGAACACTGAGCAAAGACGCAGGAGAGATTAAGATTAAGAGGTGGTCATTAACCTAGACTAGACTGTGCCTGCTGCTGAGGGAAAAGCTAACACAGTCCACAGTGTAGGGTCAAAAACTATCAGGTGCTGAAGCTGTATATGTAGTTATGAAAGTGGCAGATGGTCCCAAAAAAACAAAGAGGACTCAGCCAACTGCAGAAGGGCTTAAAAATGACTTTTATCTCCAAGATTTAGAGTGTTAGATAAATCTGAAAGTTGAAGACCTATTTTCTTCTCAATAAAGACACAGTACTGTGTTTTAAATTCTCATCTCAGTACTTTGAATATACTGCTGTCTTTACAAGTTTGGAGGCAACACAACAATGCATATGTAAAGTTATTTATCTAATGCTTATTAAATGATGATACAAGTCACAATAAATGGAGTGCATATAAATAAAGCACACACAGCCTGAAATACAATGATGAATACTCCAAGTTATGGATAAAGCTTTCAAACTTTTTAAACATGAACAAGTAACAAATCTGCAACTCAACAAATCTGAGCTCATCTATGAATTATCTTTAAAACAAATCCATTATTCTCATGTTGACAACAACCAGAAGTACCCCATTATCACTAATGCAGCTAACGGACCGTCAGTCCTTTTACTCTTCTATCCTGTTAATCATTATGCAACCCAATGGGGTCCTGACCTCCAGATTAGGAGCCACTGTTACACTGAGTGCACTGGCTGGTTGTTTAATCTCTGATTGGATTTCAGTCTTATCTGTATGCACTCATTAAAGGCCTGTTCACTTAACTGTTTGGCTATGAAGCTTTCCTGAATCCAGCTTCTCCTCGACAAAAACACGAGTATTATTCAGTATTAGGTGTGCTTTCTTGTATAGATGTAACCCTTTGTAGCCTCGACGTCAGGACTGTCATTAAAAGAGGACAAGTACTACTGAGGACAAAATAGATGTAGAGCTTGCTGTGCTTCAAATTTGGTCGAGCTTCAGCTTTGCTGCAGTTTTTCACATCTCATTGATGACAGGACACTGAGACTTACTCTATATTAAAATTCAACCAAGTGTGAGCTCCAGTGCTGTGAAAAAGTAATTGCCGCTGTCCAACTGCAAAAGGGTGACTCGAGTAAATACAAAATGCATTTTTTAAATGATGATTGAGGGAAAACAGCTATCCTAATTGCCCCCTCAGCCTAATAACTGGTTCTGTCACCCTTGGATGCAAGAACTGCAATCAAGCACTTGTGATAACTGGCTGCGAGTCTTTCACACCACCGTGGAGGAATTTTGGCTCACTGTTCTTTGCAGAATTGTTTTAATTCACCTACACTGGATGGTTTTCAAGCATACCCAAGTCCTACTTTGATGAAGCTTCCTCCAAAAACCTTCATTTTATTTATTTATTTATTTTTTTGAAGCCACTCAGAGAAGGACTTGCTGGTGCATTTGGTTATTACCTATCATGTTCTTTTCATGAAATACTGTCAGTTTAATGCAGATGTAACAGGACTTAAAGCTTCCCAAAACTTTTGTGTTAGACTACAGAATATTTTTTGTCTCTGGGTTCATCAACATGTTTTGTTTTGGGGTTTGTTTGTTTTTTTAAATAAATGGGAGCCTTTGTGTTCTTTATGGTCAGTAGTGGGTTTCTCCTTTTTTTTCTCCATTTTTGTCCTGACTCTTTCTTATTGTTGAATCGTGAACTCTGACCTTAACTGAGGCAAGTGAGGCCAGCAGTTCTTTAGATGTTGTTGAGGGTTCTTTGTGACCTCCTGAATGAATCATCAATATGCTCTTGGAGTAATGTTGTGAGGCTGGTCACTCCTGGGAGGGGTTCACCACTGTTCCAAGTTTTCTCCATTTGTGAATAATGGATCTCACTGTGCTTCACCGGAGTCCCAAAGCCTTAGAAATGGCTTTGGGACTCTTTCCAGACTGATATATGTCAATGACTTTGTTTCACAGCTGTTCTTGAGTTTCTTTAAATCGTGAGTTTGTTGAGATCCTTCAGTTCCTTTAGTTTGCTACCTGTCTTTATTAGACAGGTTCTATCTAAGTGATTCAACAGGTGTGACAGTAATCAGGCCTGGCAGTGACTAGTGAAATTGTACTCAGCTTTCAAAAAAATGTGATTAATTACAGTTAATTCTTGATTTAACAAGAGGGACAGTTATGATTTCATATAGAGGTATCTCATAGATTTTTCTTTTCCCCTAAAAAATTAAATCGTAATTTTAAAGATGCATTTTGTATTTACATCTCTTCTAAGTAGGACCAGGTAGGAAACAAAGATAAACATTTTAAGGGGCTTTATCCATAACAGCATCCTGTTCTCTCTCTACCAGAGCCTGTGGCAAACTGGCTAATGTACAGGACAGCCAGCACAGTCTGTGGGAGTCTTGTGAAAACACAGCATGGTGTGAGGCTAAAGCCAAAACTTAACATTAAAAAAAATAAAAATAGTCATTTTGAAGCAGCTCCAGTCCTTTATCTCCTCTATCTGAAATGCTGGCTGGCAGGTAGCTGAGCCGCTCTGGAGGTATAAAATAGGTCATAAGGCAGCAGCTCCGCGGGCAAACCGTGATTCACCGCTCAGGCTGATGGAAGGAGGCACTGTATCCGAGCAGATGATGGTGGAAGCGATGCAGCAAATGATAATCTCATCCGATGCGATCAACCGTGGGTACAGTGAAGCATCTCGTGCGTGAACACTGGCCCGGTTTCATAACCATGGCAACCGGAATCCCCTCGCGCCTCAAAAAGGGGGGCGTTTCTCCTCCTAGCAAGTAGAAAACAGGCTCTCCATCGTCCCTACACAAACAGACACTCTGCGAGCTTTTACTTCATGATGACGGTTTATTTTCGAGCCCGAGCGGCGTTTAAAGTCCCTACAGAGCAGGTGTTGGCGTTCAGTGTCATTAGGACGACGACACAGGTGAAAACTTTTCACACGCACAGTGGCTGTTGTCCCACACGGACACCGCATCGTCCCCCTCCTCCCAAACAGGTGACGCCTGGGGTGATTATTTATATCCCCGCTCACAGCGTGTGGCTATATGACCCGTTTATGTCCCCGGTGTGCAATAGCAGCAGGCCTCTGAGCCCCCCTCTCCTCACTTACCTCTATCCATTTCTGAGCCTCCCGACAGGCTGGTTCGGGATGGTGCTGCTCCAGCGGCTCCTGCTCCCGCGGGGCATTCGGTGAATCTCCAGAGGCACCGGGGCTAGCCATCTCCGGACAGGCCGAGACCAAAGCCGGACGATACGGTGATACGTGATATGTGATAAGCCTCCCTTCAGATGGTCTGTGTCCGGAGCCCGTTATGTTCGTCCTCGCGCGCTTCCCCCGCAACTCCGCGCTCTGTCACGGCGGGTCCTCTCGTGCTCCGCGCGAGCTCTGCGCAGACTGTGGCGCAGAGACAGACAAGCGGCTCCTCGCGAAACGCGAACCAGGCGCTAAAAATAATGACTCTTTTCCGCCGAACTGCGCGAGGCTTCTGTCCTCGGCCCCCGCCGCGCGTTTCGAGAAACGTGAACGCGCAGGCAGGAATCTCTGCGGGGGAGGTCGAGATAGATAGGAGAGATGCAGAGAGAGAGAGTGATGAGGGAGGTGGGGGCTGTTCGAAGGTGACCCATAATGTGCTTGAAGGGGACTGGTCATACCTGAGCACAGGTAGACTGTAGGCTTTAAAATGTGAAGCAAAGAGCACCATAGAAATGTAAAACTGCAGTATTTAAATCACAGGCAGGTAAAGTCAGCGTGTTTTTTATTCACAAAATCAGATTTGTTTGGTATGAATCTCCAAAGCATGATATAATCAAGATACAATACCTATATCACAGCTGATAAGTCTTTAGTTTAGTAATGTGACAATACTGAAGTCTGTCCCATAATTAATGACATGACATCATGTATACGTTAAAAAAAAAAAAGCGCTAAAACGATTGGGGGGGGGGTGCAGGGTAACAGGCTCCTGCCCCCCATATCAGGTTGATCAGGTCCTGCTTCAGACTCAAAAAGTCAAGAACCTGTGAGCTCCAGTCCCAGCACCACCAGGTTAGTCAATTTAAGTTGTAGCTCAATTTAAGTGGCATGTGTTGGAGTTTAACACACACAGACTAAAAAGAATGGATTGGTCATGTGTAACTATCAGCACTGGTGATAACAGCTGTTTCAGATCACTGAGCTTAAATGTGGCTTTTTCAGCTGGCAGGTCAAACCAGTTATGTTGGATCCAGTGACCTGTTCAGAAAGACATTCTCGGAGTAAGAAATAAATGCAATATTTCCGCTCTAACTGCCTGAGTGTACTGTCATGTTCCTTTGTTTCTTATCAAAACATGAAGTGTTGCTCGTGCCAGTATGCTGCCTGCTCACCTGAAGGACAGACTGTCTTATGTAAGCACAATGATGAGGTGCTATAGACAGCTCTTTCCTCTAGTTTCACTCTTTTGAAGTTGGACAGCAGCCAAGTGCAGTCCAGGATGAGCCTGAGGTCGTTTAACCACATCACAAGACAAAGGTTTCACTTTGTGTGTCAGCTAAAAGCCTGTAATGTTAGAGTAATGGCAGGGGTAGAAAAGTTCTCAACAGTGAAATGGTAAATGGCCTGTATTTGTATAGCGCTTTTCTAGTCCCTAAGGACCCCAAAGCGCTTTACACAACCAGTCATCCACCCATTCACAGCCACAGCGGGGCGCACTGACAAAGGCGAGGCTGCCGGACACTGGCGCCACTGACCACCACCAGTAGGCAACGGGTGAAGTGTCTTGCCCAAGGACACAACGACCGAGACTGTCCAAGCCGGGGCTCGAACCGGCAACCTTCTGATTACAAGGCGAACTCCCAACTCTTGAGCCACAATCGCCCAGTAGTTCATTTCCCTGTACCGTTTACTTAAATATACCCAATGGATATTAGGAGACAGGACAACAGGACAACAGTTGCTTTATTATATTCCCACAGCTGTATTAACAGTATAACGACAGCGACATAGGATTTGAAAGTGCAGAAAGGTAAACAATTCAAACACAGCCAGACACCCAGCACTGCACAACAACCAACATACAGTAGCACTTCAGATGTTCCCTACTTCACTTTGGAAGTTGTATTATCTGTTAAACTGGCACAGTAAGGGTATATCCGTTTGATCATTTGTGGATCCTTGGGTTTTTAAATAAGGTGCCTGTTCATTTTTTGAACACTGCAATGAACTGAACTGATTTGCGATCACACTAAACATAAGCTTATCAGAAAGAACCTCAGTTTTCCAGAGACGTTTCAAAACAGTGAGTAGGTTTCTTCCTTGCTCTAAACAATGGTTGATTATTTCTACAGATACATTTGGGCTATTCAGCAGAACATCAGATTAAGAACTCAACCACACAGAAACTAAAGGGCTTCAGAAACAAAACTTCCCTCAACATCTTTTGTCTCATCTGTCACACTTGTTGGCACAAAAGGTATTTTAACATCAGTCTTCTGAGTTTGACACAGATGCAGTGGAAAAAACTTTCAGACATGTGCACACAAGCAGTGGTAATGACCACATGCTGTACAGATTCACAGCTAAACCACATTAAACTGTATAGACAGGCTTGTACTGTTAGTGTCTGCAGAACAAAGGGCTCTGATTGTGTTTGTGTACATGTGCTAATGCTAAACAAGACTTTGTTCATGAAATAAGAGAAATGTGGAAACAATGTGCTTTAGTGCATAGTGTCTGCAGATGTATGCGCACACAGGTTGCCTGTTGATTGTTTGTCATGTGAACGCTCCAGGACATTTTGGTTTACAATTTGCTCAATTTTGTGTCCTACTGAACATCTTAATTCTGACAGAGAGCCACTGCAGAGAAGCGCACTTCACCTTTCTCCCTCTCCATAAATCCACGGCACACTTTGGCTGCATCCTAGATATGATCAAAAGATGACATGTCAACTAATTATTCAAAACTCTATCCACTATATTTAAACAATACATCAACTAATTTTAAAATGGGAGTGCACTATTCAGAATATGAGGAGAGACTGTCCTAAAGCGCATTTGTATTAACGTTTATTTTACTGCTGATATTTTCATATTTTAGTAGGGCAATATCACTGATGTAAATGCCCTGATAATGAGGTCTAGTGCTGCCAGTTAACACAGATCCATGTTAAGTTAAATTGAAACACTTTAGGGAAATTCATCCTCTAAATCAGTGGTCCCCAACCCCGGGCCTTGGACCGGTACATGCGTCGTTTGGTACCGGGCCGCGAGAGTTGAGGTTCAGGTGTGAAATGTATGGTTTTTAAATCTGTTTTCAGCGTTTTTGTTATCGTTTGTATCATTTACTCTGTTTTCCTTTGTCTTTTCACGTGTGTTATGAATAAATTCTTTTTTTTCGGTACCGGTACTAGTTTTATTTTGTTGTATTTATCCGCGACACCTTAAAGGCCGGTCCATGAAAATATTGTCGGGCATAAACCGGTCCGTGGCGCAAAAAAGGTTGAGGACCTCTGCTCTAAATGTTTCAACAGCATTACATGCTGTGCACATAGGTAGCTCTGAAAGCAGCAGTCTAGCAAGTTCCACTTCAGTGCAAGTCTATCATAGTGGAATGAAGGTATTCAACTTCCTAGTAGCTGGGTGATTTTAAAACAATACTGTGGTATTAACTGGGAACTTGTTGAGCATTCGACACCATTGCCAGGTGCAATACTGCCATCCTCCGGTAGTAGTAATGCATTACAAGCAGATGTTCATAAAACAAACCAGCTTGTTGAACTTCAATTAAATTAAATACTAATTCTTACTTTAGAGGCAAGTCTTTTACCATATCTAGTTCTCAATAAATTACCACATTTAATGATGCGGTTTTATCTCACATAAACGTGGGTTTGCCTTGTGATCATTTGCTGCAATCATAAATAATCCAATAAAAATTTACGAATTAATAATTGCAAAACTCTCACACATTTTTGCATTTCATTGCCAGGTTATGTAATAATTTAACCTCATTTTAAATGACTGCAATTTGTATATCAGATATACAAATTGACTAAGCCCAGTTTGGCAGACTCTCATTCACACTCCCTCTCCAGTTTAATACACGACTAGTTGATATGCAAAGAACAATGACTGTTATTTTCAGTTTGTAAATGTTCAAAAACTGAAAAGTTCAATAACTGGATATACATACCATTACAAAGGACTCCTCTTTGGTAGGACCGTGGTTCACTGGTCCATTTATTTTCCCATCTTAAGATATAAGATATTAGAATCCACAATGTAAAACAAATACAGGGACAGTAACTACAGGATTGTGCATGGGGCCAAATTCTTACCAAATTCATACAGCTGTCCATTTACATTGACGAAGGCAATAAAGTGAAAGTTGACTTTATCTGCTTCTGGCTGTGAAGGTTGAGACAAAATGAATAACTTTGAAAAAAGCAAAGATACCATAACAACTACTTCTGTTTAAATATATAGTCTGATCTCTTTAATAACCCGCACCCCATCTCACATGTGGTCCATAACAATGTAACTGCCTGGAAGCTAATGAAATAAAACTGCTCATAACAGCAATCTCATATGAAGTTGTCCTACACAGGTCTAACATTGACCTGCATTACATGTGTTTGGTCTGAATGTGGTACAGTGTGTTGATGTTGTGGTAAAATGCCTTACCCGACACTGGCCCAGTGCAGCAATCTCATTGTGAGCATCAAAGATTGCCTAAAAGGGGGAAGAACGTGCAAGATGTAACTAATGAAACATAATACTTCCATTTTTATTTTAAAAAAAAAAAAAAGTAGCAGGGCAGTCAAACAAGTTTGAAAGGTTTTTATAGTGTTTTGTATATAAGTGAACCCACCTACTACATCTAAAGAAAATTTGGCAGTATGTGGCACCCCCAAGTGGCCTTAAAAACCAATTCCATTATGCAACATTCTAGAAATTCTAGGCCATTATATTCACTCATTTTCACTTTACTACAACTTTGCTAGCAGACACTAGTCTCAGATATGACACTGGAATATAAAGACACATACACCTATGTGACATTAACAATGTTTGCACAATATAGCATTTTTTTTTATATATACACAAAGGAGGACAAGTCATTTCAAACTGAAGTTTAAAGCATCCATTTTAAAATGGACCGTTGCAAGTTTCCCTGTACAATTGAGCTGATTTCAGGTCAGATGAGCCCCTTATACAATAATACTTTGCCATTACATTTATTTGGTTGGTCGACACAAGTATACTACAGACAGACTATTGTACAAGTCATCTAATATTCCTAGATGTGAAGACTTTAGGATAAAAAGATTAGAGTTTGTTTTAATTTTTAGTTTGTCCAGCAATTAGACTTTGGTGTCAATGTCTCTCAGCAGTCCCAATAATCTCCATTACTTGCTGGACTCCAGTTATCTAGGTTGATTGTGGACTTTAGGTGGGCCAGGAAACCCTTGACCCGTTTCAATCCATGGTCAATGTGGACATTGTGGAGGACCATAAATACCTTGGAGTACACAGTAAATAAACTTGAATGGGTTAAAAACACCACTGAATTCTAAAACAAGGGCCAAAGTAGTCTCCATTTTCTGAGGTGGCAGCAGAGGTCTTTTAATATCTTTTCAACAATGCTCAGGATTGTTGCATGCAGGGGCAGCAGGTCAAGAGTCGCAGATGCCAACAGACTCAAACTGATCCACAAAACCAGTAATGTTGTGGGAACGGAGCTGGACTCCCTTAGGGTGGTGTCTGAGAGGCAGATATTGCCCAAGATAAGGACAATGCTGGATAATGCCTCTCACCCACTCCATGATGTGCTGGCTAGTCACAGGAGCACATTCAGTGAGACACTGAGATTACCAAAAAGCACCACTGAATGAAACAGGAAATCATTCCTGCCCATCTCCCTCTACAACTCCATATAATACACTGTGCACACTGCAATAGTTACACCCGTGGCACATGCTTTACAGTAAAACATCAAATGACAAAGTTTCAGTTTAGAGTTTAATGTCAATCATATATTTCACCTCTGTAATATTCTTGATATTTATAATTGAGCGATTTGTATATATTAGAGCCATTTCTTAAATGTGTAAACTATGTAATGTATCATATTATTTAATTAGTTCAACATGTTACTGTTACTGTCTTGGAGCAACCATAATCCTAATTTCCTTAGGGATTATTAAAGTATTCTGGTTCTCATCTACCAAATCAGATTTATTATAGACCAAATAATTTAACTGCACTTTACTTTGTTTTTCTCCAGATGTTTGGCACGGTCATCAGGAGACATATTTGCTGTGTCATCCAGAAATTTCTTCAAGGCAGAGGCACCATCTGAAAATGTCAACATTATCTTAGATACCAGGAAGATTGATTATGCACATCAAGCTGAATCATGGGGTAACAGCACTCTTTGTTGTTTAACCTTTCATTTAGTACACTTCCTCCATGCATTTTATAGAAACAGATTTGGAAAGTCCAGTAGGAAAATTTACACAGGCAGAATTATTTTAGTCACCAATTTAAATATTTATTCACACATGTTCAGTTGGTGCGCCAGATCCCTCTTGTACTCACCAAAAGTCATTTTGTCTTTGTTGTTAGCCACAGCATGGAGCAGGGCAATGGTGCCACAGGAATTGACTGCTGTCTGCTTCAAGAAATAAGCCTCAGAACCTCCTGAAACCTTATCAGCTTGCTGAGATCTGAAAGACTCATGCTGCGGGAGGGGGGGGGGGAAGCATGTCATCATCAGTCTGATAATACTGTGTAGTGGGTCTACCACTTAAAATGAGCCGAGTCAGGAAATCTCAACCATCAAAAAAAAAATTCCATTGTTTTATTAACTGCAGTATGTTTAAACTGTTTAGTATGTGAAAAAATATTAAACATTAACCATTTGCATTCAAACTTATAGTAGTGATAGCATCTGCTGATTCGTTTCCTCGTAGCCATCTCTCTCGCTCTCACTCCTCTACCCATCTAAATAACATTAGGAGTTCTTTTTCTATCCATGCCCTCCCTGCATCTCTGCGTCACCCCACTTGATACGGCCAATATTCGCTTGCTCGACCCACCCTTCCAGGAAGTAGTCAGCGCCACCACCCTGGTGTTACCTGTTGCGTTAAGGGGAAGAGCAGCATCAAGGCACAGCACGGCTTCGGCACGGAGGAGAGCTGCTCACCCTCCAGCCCCAGCACGTCGACGAAGCGCCAGCTTTCACCAACGCCCAGCTTTCCCATCATCTGAAAGGCACAACGATGACGGAATAAAGAATAAGCCCCAACAGTTGCACACTGGCAGACGATGCTCTCAGAAGCTGCTCAGAGATGCTGCGTTATGCTGGTTCACTCAGGCCACACCCTTTAGCCCAGACACTGGGACAGCCGCGGGAAGGATGCTACTGCCCGTTAATATGGGATAACGGTCAAACTCTTGTTAACCCTGATAATTTCATTTTTAGTATCAATTAACGCTGTTACCTGGATAGTTGGCGATGCAACTACACCTCTACTGGTATACTGGTGCTTCGTAGTGGTCTGATGGCGTTTCAATGTTGGAAACACGTTAACAGCCCTCTAAACTAATTAGCCTCTGTGAAACTTACCTCGCGGTTGGGTCAATCAGTGGTTACTAACATGTCGCCATTATTCGGCGGCTAACGTTTAATTTCATACGCACCTTGTTCAGCATCTGAAACAACAAAAACAAACGAAAAAAGACAGCGGTAAGACAAAAATCTGCTGTCTTTGAAAGCATTACTGTTGTAATTAAGCACACATTTCCTTACCTCCGGATTGATTTCCATCGGGGTCCACTCCATTGTTGCTAAAGTTGAGCTATCACTTCTCTAGGTCAATCTGCTATCTCGACTACAGCGAACAGCCGCGCGTGTACCCTTATTTATCGCTGCTGATCATACCACTTACCGACAGACGCGGGGGTGGGCCCAGAACAAATAACCGTCGGTGCACAGATTTAGCAAACTACCGGACAAATATCAGACAGACTTAAACGCCAAATTTAACGTTCTACACGCCCGAATACCAAAGTACATATCAGAAAGACATTTACGTTTATAAAAGTAGATATTCATGAAATGACACCTCTAAATACAAGATCATTCCGAGTAAATCGCGTTCTTTCTAGAAAGTAGGTGTGGCGTATTGATGACTGCCTATCAACAATACTTGTGCTTGTGCAGCCTCTAACACTTAAATAAGATTTAAACTGCAGCCTTCTTATACCTGTTCAACGTCTTTGCTACTTGCGCTCCTGTTCACTGCACATGCAACAAGCTAACAGTCACAGCAATATTAATTATATTTATTTGTAGTGCACAGACTACGTTTATTCCCCTTTTGTCGTCCTTGTTTCCACAGACCACTTAAGAGAAAACTAGAAACAGATTATTTTTTTCTGTAATTCGCTATGTTATATGACAATTATAATCAACGTGGAAAAAGTCAGTATGAAGAAATAATACTTTTTCAAATAACCATATTTTAAAAAAATAAATAACCCAAGCTAGTAATAATAAATGATCAAATGTATTCCCATACCTAAATACTATTATTCTGGTCTCTTTACCAGAGAGAGTTATTATTATTTAGCCTTTCTCCTTTAAAAACAACCACTTATTAGTAACTAAAGAGCATATTTACATATGAAATGAGGCTAGGAGTTTATAGCTTGTAGTAAGTAAAACCTGAATTGATAAAACTTGTAATCACATGTTGTGCCACACCTAGAACTGGATGGTTAGTCTGAAGAGTGTTTTTCGTACAACAATCTCAGTGTTTTTACTTGTATGAAATCTTTGTGTGCAATGTCCTTGAAAATCTGATTTTTTTATTTCTTTTTTTCCCCAAACATGGGGTTTTCTGCTTCAGGATAATGTATTTAACTATTCATTTGCTTGTGTTGTTGTTCTTTAAATAATATTAAATTATTATAATTGTTATTATAATAATAAAGAAGAAAAACTCTACAGACTTTAGTTGCTAAATATGACCTTAGCCCAGGGTTCCAGTGGGATTGTTTCCTTGTGTCTTATATTCCCTGCTTTTCTGCATCTGTTTGCTTCCTTTGGTGTGATTCTGGCCTATATGCCTGTGTTAGCACCTGATTATTTATGCAGGTACTTGTCTGTTTAGGTGAGACTAACCTGCTGAGTAAATTGTATGTGCAATAGAGTCATTTTCTCCTGCCTTCCACCTGATGGCACAATAACATAAGAGATGAATGTAATGTCAACATTACATTACATACATTACAAGTACATTTGTGCATATGAAAACTTTACTTGATGAAAATATGTTGTTTCCTTCATACTGCATAGCTCATGAATCATCTGACTCTGACATCTGATGTGTAGCTAAACTTCTTCACACTGATAGAAAGACAGAAAGACTGCCCTTGTCTGTATGCCTTTTGTGTTTCATTTGCAGTAACTTCCTGTTGTATTTTGGTAACTGCTGTTCCTTGTGGGTCTTCCCATATTTTACTTCCTCTGTGTTTGTTTTCCTTCGCTATCAACTCCACCTTCACTGGATTCACCTGTAGTTATGGTCCTTATTTGTAGTCCTATTTTCTCCTCTGCAAGTTGTTGGCTAACCAATTTTACTGACTGTGTTGTCTTTCTGGTTCCTTCTGTTTTGGTTTTGTTGATTTCAGTTACGTTTTCCATGAAAGCTCAGCTTGTGTTCATCAATGTGCTGCCTAGTGTGTCCTGAAACTGGGTTCTTTAAGGTACTTGCATGTACGAATACACTGTGGTTACAGCATGCATGTTTTATTCATGGAGAATGGACTTTAAAATACACCCACTGGCCACGCCATGAGGTGCACCTGTTCAGCTGTTTGCTAATGCAAATATCTAATCAGCCATTAAAATAATATGCATAGAATGTTCAGACTCCTTTGGGCTGAGAGTAAGAAAAAGGTAACTTAAATAACCACCCATCTCAACCAAAGTATATAGAAGAGCATATCTGAAAACATAAAACACTATAGCAGCAGAAGACCATACCGGGTATCACATTGTATGATAGGGTCAGAATTGGTCTAAACAACATGAAGGAATGGATCCATCCTGTCTTGCATCAATGATTCATATGGGTGGTGGCACAATTTGTGCCCTTAGTGCCAGCTGAGCATTGTTTAAATACCACAGCCTGAGTATTGTTGCTGACCATGTCCATCCCTTTGTGTCCACAGTATACCCATCCTCTGATGGCCGCCTATAACAGGATAACGTGCTATTCAAAAAGCTCAATTCATCTAAAATTAGTTTCTATAACATGAACAGTGAGTTTATGTATTAAATGGTCTCCGCAATCATCAGATCTCAATTGGACTGATTGTTGCTGGATGTGGTGATTAAAATCATGAATACACAGCTGAAAATCTGTGTAGTGCTATCATGTCAACATGGAGCAAAATCTCTGAGGAATGTTTTCAGTACCATGTTTGAATCTATGCAGTAAAAAAATAAGGCAGTTGTGGAGTCAAAAGGGGGTCTGATCTTTGGAATGTGTACCTAATAAAGTGTTGCAGTAAATGAGTGTACATTGTACTGAACCTACAAAATATATGTTTTATTCAGGCAGAATGGATTTTAAAAGTATGTTTTAATCAGATGTGATGATGGAAGTCACCTGAGGGAAGGGCGGAGATTTCATGTGGGTGGGCTCACAGGTCAGACTGAAATGGGTAGCTGGTGATATATTCTATATGTCTGCATCCATTTGTCCGTCTGCCTGTGTCGATGGCATATTTACCTGTGGGTTTAAAAGGGGAAAGCAAGAGTATATAGAAAATCCAGTAGAAGAGGACAGAAGGAAGAAGAAGTGAAAAGAGAAATCGGATACATTTGAATGCTCCTCATATTTGCGGAATATTCCTCTGATCACACACTGGAGGCTTGAGTTAAGACCTTCATTCTTGGAACTTCATCTTCTTCCATTTGATCTTGAAGAAATTTGACTGAAGCTGTTATTTTTTTAGCACCTAGTGTCTGGGCCTCTCAGGATGGTCGCATCTTCCAGAAGACAAGAAAAACCAAATAATTACCTGTAGACAACAGAATAAGACCCTAACAGTGTTACTGTACATCACCATAACTCTAAGAGGCAACAGTTTCAGACAGCGGTCTGTCCATCCTGGTGCATACTTGCTGAGATGAATGGTGTGCCTCCTTTAGGAGCAGGTTGGGGATGGAGCACGGTGGTGTACTGTTGTATCTTCGCCTCGCTCAGCATGCTGTTGGCTCTGTTACTCTGGTTCTTACTCAGACAATTACAACGTTTCAGAGGCAGAAAGTGACAAACACGCGGTGTGATGTACACCTGCTTCCAAAAGCGGCCTGTTTTTCTTGTTTTTTAATTAATGTGATCAATTTATGAATTGTGGTATAATATTTAAAATATATTAGGTGTCTTTAAATAGTAATTCAAAATAGTATGTTTATTGATGCATGTTGTATTCGTAGTATGTTTGCATCCACACGTGGATGCATGTCAGTCGGATTACAGTTTTATTAAATGTCATGTCTGTCATTCCAGGAGCGATTCTGCTCATAGTGTTCATAAATGTATGATTACTTCTAGACCTCAGCTTGATATGTGCTGGATGAGTGCAGAAGTGCAAAGAGTCCAGAAAAATACAAAAAAAAAAAAAAACAACAAGATTTTTGGATGAAGTTGAGAGTTTGCGTTGTGAAGACAACCACGGTGGTGCACTGGTTAGAAATGAAAGAAGACTCCTCCAGCTGGCTGGGGCCTTTCTGTGTGGAATTTGCATGTTCTCCCAGTATCCGTGTGGACATTCTCTGGGTGCTCTGTGGGTTTTCCCACAGTTTGTAATTCTAAATTGGCCAATTTAGCTGTGAATGTCTGTCTGTGTTAGCCCACCTTTCTCCCTGTCACAGCTGGGATAGGCTCCAGCTGCCCCCATGTCCCTAAATTGAATAAACTGATGGATGGATGGAGCATTTCGGAGCTTCCAATAGCCAGAGTCGTAAGCAAATGTGTATGGGTGAAGCCCTCAGAACTTTTTCTGATAAACTGATGCTTAAAGTCATCCTCCAGTTAAAAATTCTTTGTACCAACTATGTCAATGCTAAGAAAATTGGGATGTTTGATCTTCACGATGCAGAACGGTGTGTGTGATATTTGTAAGTACTGGCAATCTGTCATGCTGAAGGGGAAAGTTTTTATTCCTGTAACACCTGGACATACTGGCAGCATCAATCATGACGTCTCAGAAAAAGCCAATTTCCCACATGCAGTTCATACAAGTGTGATGTTGGAAGTTCAGTATTTCTTTTTACCCATTTAAATGTGAAAAATCAACTCTTTATTTCTCAAAAATTGTGTTTATAATAAAAGCTTTCAGTCGTGTGCGATGGTGTCAAAATCTGCACAAATCTTACCCACATAACTCGTGTTTTTTAACAGGCAAACACACACCTCTGTCTGTGTGTGTATAGCTTCTTTGTTTGAATCGATCACTCCCTCTCAGTTTACTTGGTAAATTATTGACATGGGATGAAGATTCCCAACATGCCAAAGCAGAAGGCTACTAAATGAAGAGCATTCATGATCCTAATGATACAAATCAAATCCATATATGTGTTTCAATGGTGACGTTCTTTATTGGTCACATTTTTTTCACGGTGACAGCCATGTTTCTGTCAGTCTCCCCTGACATGAATACCTGCCCTTCTGTTAAAGTTCACCCGTGTTTTTATAGGTTGCATCATCAAACAGTAGCGATAAATTATCTCTGGCACCTTTTGTTCTGTCTCTCTGTTAAAATTAAACTACCATAAAAATTAAAGGTTTTTTTTTTGCAAATCCGCAAACTTACAAATTCAGCAGAAGATGAAATAATCATTTCGCCCACCGTATCTTCTCACATCAAGTCATGAAAATAAACACGTGACCGAAGCATTATCAAGGAAATGGACTAGAAGCTGTAACTTGTAAACACTGTGTAGTGCTGCAAATCATTTTTGTGAAACATCCCATGCCACGTTCACAGTTATAATTTCCACTAGGATGTAATGGACACGAAATCAGAAGGAGGTGGAGGGAACCACGCCTTCAGGCTAAACCAACAACTAAGCATCTGTTTGCTTACACAGAAACTTTATAATATGTAATGTCAATATTGTATTTTCAACTTGCTCCGCTTCTCCAAGTACTCCTGAAGGAGCATGTTAGATGCAAAATATCGCACCTCCTCTTATAAACCATTATAAAACACGCAGCATGAAATAAAGACGCGAGAAAGACCCTTGTCATCATTTCCCTGTTAGCAGCTCAACCACGTAAGAAAACGACATTTCCCAGAGTGCTCAGGGGCAAGGCAGCCCCGGTGCCCTGAGCACTGGGGTGTGGCTCACTCACTCACGCGCATAGTTTTTCCAAGTGAGCTTCTCCTGTCTACTTCTCCTCACTTCGCTCTCTGCGGGTCTCTCCTTCCGTCCTCTGAGCTCCGTTTCACAGCTGCGGTTCATCGGTAAGTGCCTCACCGGTGTTCACTCTCACTTATAGGAGACCTATAGAAAGTTCCGTTGTATCCACCAGGTTGTGCCAAGATAGGTATCCCGGACAAAATCTGTTTCCCCTGCGTCCGGAGCATTCGCTGCGAACGGAAAGCAGATCCAATTTATTCCGCCTCCATTATAGCCAACTAGACATGGAAGTAGTGATGTTTTAGTTCTGTGAAAAATGAGTGTCGTTCCATTACCGTTCAGTTTGAGGGTTACTACAGAAAAAAAATATATTTATATTATTGTTCTCGCGTGGACGGGATTATTTCAACAAACTGAGGACTTTTTGCCTGATAACTATTTGTATCCTCCTGTAACTTTACTGAATAAAGAGCTAACATCTCCAAAATTACAGGAGTAGTTATTCAGTATAAGAAGTGTTTTTGAACTAAAGATCAAGACTATGGGATACTGTTTGTCCGTGATTTGGAGACCCCAGCTTAGTTTGACGCCTTCTGTCGGGGATACTATCTATCTTGGCACATCAGGGGCACAGCCGGACCCCGTCTCCACCTGATGATAAAAGACTTGTAGTCTAGATAGCAGCTGCTGTATATACCGTACAGCAGGAAACCCTAGCGGAGATGATTAGGGATGAGTTAATTACAGTAGAAAGTTTACCGGAAATAAAGAGTTGTTTCGTCTCCTTGCCTGATAACATTTGTTTCTCTCCAACAGATCTGCACTTTTTTCTTTCGTTGGAAAAACAAACTTAAAAGACTGTCAAAAATGGTGAGTCCTTTCCACTCTGCTCATTTCTCAGATATCAGCGCAAATAAACACGCAGAACTGAATATAAAACGCTTGCTGATTAATCAGATTTTGCAGAAGTCTCGAGGAATAAAACCGTTATTTATGCAAATGTTTGACTCACTGGCTTTAAGCCGGTAAAGTCCGAGACAACGCCCACTTTATGAAACTTTATATAAGGTTCTCGGTGAGCGTTGTTGTTGTCGGGAGACAGCAGGTTAACCTTTGACGCTTTTACAGTTTGTATTGAACCTTAAACATCGTGAAACAGTAAAAGTTAGATCCGTTTTTATATGCGTGTTTTGGGTGTGCGCGCATGATCGTGAGGCTGGAGAGAAATCTCATTTGGGGAAGTTTGGTGTATGACTCATGTGGGCTCTGCTCCATTCGGGTGGGTCTCCTCTGCGTTTTTCCACCTCTCCCCCTCTTTCTGTGTGTAATGCACACATTTCCACATCTGGTCTGGAGTTTAAAGCCAGCCTCCCCCTCTTAAAGGGGAATTTCTTACTTTTCAGCAGTTGAGTTACTAAAAAAGTGTTGTTGTTTTTTTTTTTTAATGTCATCAGCTGTGCTGTTGTTCGTTTCCTGACAGTTTATTCTGAGAGCGTGTTTAATATGAAGGGCTAACAAAACATTTGAATAGGTCTTTCTTAGACAAGCATTTCTACTACGTGTGCATTCAGATCTGATATATGTAATATTATCCCTGTCAACAACAGACCTCTACTATTCTCCCAACACACCTGTTTGCTTTCCTGACGAGTGTGGACTTTATATTGACTCACACACTTGCACACAGTGCTGCTTCTGTAAATACTTAACTACAGCACATAATGTGGATGCCACAACAGATCAACTGTATAATCCTGTTTGCACAAAGAAAATAAAAGGATGTTTCCTTTAGTGAGCTTTTTAATTAAAGATGGCATAATAATGATACGTTGCATCTTTATGCGGGATCGGGTATCAGGCTAGAGCTGTAGTCGTGATCACCGGAGCTTAACTCTGTTGACAGCATTTGCACAGGTAACAATAAAATGGTACATAATGGAGGACATCCTTTTGCAAAAGCATTGCTAGGTGGATTGTGTACAGTCTCCATGGCAACAGCAGCCAGTTAAGAAGGATGGTAAGTAATAAGAAGTGCTTTTAAGGAGAGACGCCAGCTGTGATGGCCTGTGGTGTTTACATACATTCCCCCCCACCCTCAGGTCATGCCTGGACCCGCTCAGGGGAATCAGTGCATCACTCGCTACAGACTCCAACCCCTAGCATTCCAGTGTGAGGGACGTGCATTGTGTTATGTTGTTGTTGTCTAAATACCTCCTTGTTCAAGGAGCCACGTTGAGTCTCTTTTTGCTTGATTGGATGATTGGATGCGTGTCATTTTGACATTCCTTCGTGCAGAAACAGACAAAATCCTGGTTGTTAACAGCGACTCTTGTGTTCTAGACCTTTGACTTTTTAAAATTTTGAGGGTCAGAATTCCAGAAGCATTCCAGTAGTTTTCCTCTCTAAACGTTCCGCTGATTTTTATGAGCGCGGGAGTGTCTGGAATCAGTGCATTGTTGTTACAGAAAGGGACTGTTTTACTAAAAATCAATGTTAAAGTCAAGCTGTAAGTCATTGGGTCATTAATCTGAGTACAAATCAGGAGTAGGTGTACAAAACTATGTGCCTAACAAAGTATACACATCTGACATTGTTCTGTTGTATCGCACAGAGAAATGAATATTTGTGGGCTTAAATCCAGTGATTTGAATTTTTTGCAAAGACCCAACGTCCTTGATGATACTGTACACGTTAAGAATGTGCCCATATAATATCAGCAGTACTTGGTGTTAAATACACCGCACTACATTGAGAATGATAACCTTGGATATAAACAGAATATATACAACTGACAATAACAATATGTGTAATGTAATTATCATAGCTACCACTCTACCGACAAATACTCTGCATGTGTTATTGCAGTTTTCATGGAGGATTTCGTACTTTATCATCTATACATTCACCAACCAGTTTATTAGCTACAGCTGCTTGTTAAAGCAAATATCAGCCAATCATATCAGTGCATGTACGATCCCATAGGTCAAGATGACCTGCTGAAGTTCAAATTGAGCATCAGAATGTGGAAGAAAGGTGATTTTAAAGTGAATTTGAATGTGACGTTGGCTTAGACAACATGAAAGCATGGTCCATCCTGGCTTGTCTCAACAGTTCAGATTGGAGGTGGTGGTGTGAGGATATCAAATCAAATCAAATCAAATCACTTTTTATTGTCACATCACATGTGCAGGCACACTGGCACAGCACATGCGAGAGAAATTCTTGTGTGCGAGCCCCACAAGCAACAGAGATGTGCAAACACAACAACACAAACGAGCAAAATACAAGAATGGCCAACCTGAAACTAATAAATATATGTACAATATATAATAGTGTATGCATTTCTGGATGTGTATACTAAATATTTTCCTGTGTGTGTGTGTGTGTGTGTGTGTGTGTGTGTGTGTGTGTATACACATTTTTACAAATTAAATAGTAAAAAAATAAAATAAAATAATAATAATAATAATAAAATATATAAAATATACAGAGTTGAATATGTGCAAAACAAGTGGCATTTATATACAGTGTGGAGTGCATAATGTTGAATATGGGGATATGGGGAACGTATTCAGCAGGATAGCACACCATTAAGCTAATGCACTCTTTGTGAAGAGTTCCTGTTCCTTCAAGACTGTGCGCTACTGCCAAACATGCCAATAAAGTTTAAACTGTGACACTTCAAAAAAAAAAAAAAAAAAGATAGCACACCATGTCACAGAGCTCAAATCTTCTGAAACCAGTTCCCTTAACATGAGTTCACTGTATTCAAATGGCCTCTGTAGTCACGAGATGTCAAACCAGTAGAGCAAGATAGATGGGAAACCGACAAATGTGCAGCAGCCGTGTGATGCTGTCTGTGAATATAGATCCTCTAAAGAGTGTTTCCACCACCTTGTTGAAACTAAACTAAACTCAATGAAGGCAGTACTAGCAAGGTGTACCAAAGTTGTGTGCATTTACACATATAAAGGTGTAGAAGTTGAGTGTCTCTGTGGAGAGGTAATCGGGTGCAACAGAAAGAAGAATTTTAGTCAAAAAGGCTTTGGCTTTGGAAAAAAAGTGCAAAGAACAACTTTCTCTGTGCACATCTTCCATGTTGCAGGCCAACAGAGGAACCGTAAAACCCAGCGCAAATTTCAGTGCCAGTGCGGACGCAGAGGTTCTGCACAAGGCCATGAAAGGCCTGGGTAAGTTGATCATGTTTATTCATACATGCAGTTGGGAGAGCTTGTTTCGGGGAATTTCTTTTCAGTGTAGAAATCCCTGCTGTCTGGGTGGAGCATCGCACAGACAGCAGTGACTCACAACCACGTGAGCAGAGTAACTTGAGATGAGTCACTGTGAGCAAACACATCTGCTGACCTAGACTGCAGGCTGTAATTATGTGGTTTGAATAGATGTAAATATGAATCCACCTAGACAGCGAAGGACCATTGTTATGCAATTTGTGCTGCATGCAGCGTATCCTGTGACATAAAGAGCTTTGCTCATGAACCGTGTTTGTTGTCACTGTAGGGACCGACGAGGATGCCATCTTGCAGCTGGTCACGGCTCGCAGCAACGCCCAGAGGCAGGAGATCAAGGCCAGCTTCAAAACTCTGTATGGCAAGGTCTGAACACCTCTTGGACAGCTGTTACCTCGCTCGAGCACATCTGTCACACCTTCAGTTTAACTGTCCCACTGTTATAGCCGAGCAAATCTGTGGGCCAAAGTCACACTGCCCCGCATTAAGCCACTCCAATCTCACTCAGACTCATTCTGCAGTCTTGGCACTTTATCTATAATTCCAAATCTCTGTAATTCTCTATTACAGAGGTTTGGAATGCTCTAAAATGCAGATGATACTAAATAGAACTGTGCACCAGTAGTAAAAAAAGTTACAAACTACAAAAAAGCCCCAATTTTCCTATATTTTTATTGTTGAAATATGATTATCTT
Source organism: Diplotaxodon limnothrissa (assembly GCF_057381915.1). Classification (NCBI taxonomy): domain Eukaryota; kingdom Metazoa; phylum Chordata; class Actinopteri; order Cichliformes; family Cichlidae; genus Diplotaxodon; species Diplotaxodon limnothrissa. Next base: position 16,717,395 of record NC_140601.1, on the reverse strand, counting down.
AAATCGCTAATACCTTCATGTTAATAAATCACAGCTCTGTGTATGTAAATATTTATTTATCCCTCTAATGTTGCTCTGGGTATTTAGTCAGCGGTCTTACTACAATACACAACATCTGTGCCTGCCTGCGATTTCCTCCTACACGATCAGGAGCAACAAAACCTGGTGCATCTGCGCCCAAGGCTGTTATCTATATCAGATGTTATGATGTAATAGTGTTGCTTAGCAACCATCTACCAACAGGATAAAAATAACCCATTTGTAAAAGTGCAATTTTAGCTTCGTGACAAAGACAAAATTTTCAAAATGCATGTGTGACGTCATCGTTTTGCCTAGCAATAGACCAGAAATACTAAACTTGGGGCATGAACTAGTTTAACAAATCTGCCATATTAACTGTAAAGGTGATGATGACGTATCTGACGTGTTTACAACTGGACCCACGCTGCCAAAAACATTGAACAAACAGTCAATGAATTAGTGAAGATTAGTTACAAAAAAAGAGGTTCACATCTACACCTCTGTTCACCATACAGGTTATACAGTTAGCTGACAGTGCATTAAGACTGCAAAACAATACTTTAATGTGCAATAAACGAAGCTGCTGCTAGCTACTGTCATGTTGGCACAGCTTGACGTAAAAGATGAAACGACAAGCGTCATTTGGTTTAACATTAGCTTGACGTTAACAAAAAGGTTTACTGAACCTTTGAGCAGAGCCAGGTAGCTGTTCGAACCCTAATCTGAATCTAAGTGTATTTTGCAATTTTTTTTATTTTTTTTTTTGGTTAAGTACAATGAGGCTTCAAAGTATTTGACAATAGTAGAAAGTTGCTTCACACTCTGGGTTTGTGGTGATCCACACCTCGTTAAAGTGCATATTGTGTATCTCCACATCTGTCAGGACCTGATAGATGACCTGAAAGGAGAGCTGGGCGGGAAATTTGAGACGCTGATTGTGGCTCTGATGACTCCACCCATTACTTATGATGTGACATCACTTCGCAATGCAATCAAGGTACGTGTGCCAGTGACGGATATAAACCGATCAGAAGTCTCACGCCATGATCTTCATGTACAGACAGAAATTTTAGCACCGATAGCAGCTGGAAACTCAGGCGGCATCTGTGACATTTCCCACTTTGGCCTGTAGGGGGCAGGGACAGATGAGAAAGTGCTTGTGGAGATTCTTGCCTCCAGAACATCTCAGCAGGTGAAGCAAATCGTCGCTGCCTACAAACAGGGTAACACTTGCACAGACACACACAAGTTAGACAATGTTTTTTCACACTGATAATGGTTTCAATATAATTTTAGTGTACTTAAAATGAAGCACATTCAACGTGCTAAGAAGTAAAAGACACCTGTTTTGATTCTTGGAGAAGACACAAATCTTTTTGGGGTCATGTGAGGGCATTGAGTATTGCAGTTTGTTTCCTTCAGAGTATGATGACGACCTGGAGAAAGATATAACGGGTGACACTTCAGGTCACTTCCAGAGGCTTCTGGTTATTCTTCTTCAGGTAAATGTAATCCTCTCCTCTCCTCTCCTCTTCTCTCCTCACCTCTCTTTAATTAAAATGTTCTGTCCCTTCTCAGGCAAACAGGCAGACGGGGATCCAGGCGGAAAGCATCGAGAGTGACGCTCAGGTAGGCTTTTTAAAATATTTGATTCCTCATCATCAGTGGCTTTTGTTTTTAGTCTCACGGCATGACCATCATATGCGTTTGGTCAGGTGTTCAGTTAGTCTGTAAAGATGGTTTGACGACCTCTGCTGGACAACATGAGCAAAACTTCCCTTAAAATGTTGTCATGTTTTTGCTTAGAGAAAAGGTCCTGTGAATCTTTACTAGGCTCAGCTCTTTTCCTCTCTGGAGTTTTTACTGCCAAATCTGATCATAGATAGCTTAGTGAAATGTATCTAGGTGTGATTTCTGTTGCAAATCAATTTTGTCACGTGGAAATCACTTCAAAGTGAAGCACAGTGATTTGGATCGGACAACAACATGCTGGGTCTAGTACAAAGACTCAGTATCAGTGCAGCAGGATCTGAGGTATTCAGGCTTGGTAGTCCACAAAAATGGGCATTCTGGACCTGTAAGACTACAAAAGCAGGATAATCTCCTGCAGAGTTTACAGTAAAAATGTGCAGTTTTTTTCAAGTTTTCTCCTGTACTCTGCCAGTTCTCCCTGTGATTTAAAAAACAAAACAAAAAAAAAAACCACGCCTTAAATAATTGTCATTTTCTGGTTTTAGGCCCTCTTCAAGGCTGGAGAGCAGAAGTTTGGCACTGATGAACAATCTTTTGTTACCATCCTGGGTAACCGGAGTGCAGAACACCTCAGGAAAGGTTTGTGAGTGTGGGGTAAAAACAGTTTGTATGAGTGGGTGAAGACAGAGTGGTCCAGGGTGTGGACAGTGTTTGCACTCTGAAACAAATTACATCTGCAGCCAGTGATGTCAATTATGTGTTGGCTAAATGAATATATGACAAGATTCAACAGCTTTGATTTGAAGTTTACTCACCTCCACTTACTGCCACAGGTTCTTATTTGGTCCTACACACTTTCCCTACACACTGTGGGTTGAGCTTTACTGAAACGGGAGATAAGCCGTATAGCTGCACTAACATCAGACTCATTCCAAACTTTATTTGCATTCCAGTATTCGACGCTTACATGAAGCTGTCTGGATATGAGATTGAGGAGAGTATCAAGAGAGAAACATCTGGAAACCTGAAGGACCTCCTCCTTGCCGTTGGTATGTGCTCTAGACGACTCCCTGAAGTTATTCTTTTGTCGCTTGCCCCCCAAAAAGGAAGGCTTTATTTCAATCCTGGTAAAACAACACAACAATAAACTAAAAAAGAAAGCATCAGCAAATGAAAAAATAATATATAGATAGAGAGAGAGAGATCATCAAAGCTTTTTTCCTATTTGGATCTTGCAAAAACCACATTTCTGTAGCACATTTTAAACTGGGTCATGGCGTCATACTTGGACATTGGTTCAGTTCATCACTCAGTCTTACTACCCATAAGTACACAGTGATGAATTTCCTTTCTGTGTGTGTTTTTTGTACAGTGAAGTGTGCCAGGAGTGTTCCTGCCTACTTTGCTGAAACCCTGTACTACGCCATGAAGGTAACAGCACAGACAGGTTTGGCAGCTTGAAGTGAGGCTATCTGAGTCGGTGCATGTTTGCCAGTAATGGTTTAACCTGTCAAAATGGGTTTATGACATAATGAAGGCAAAAGGGCTTAATGCTTATCACTATGGAGTTATTCATGTATGTTTTACGGTTGTGCGTTGATGTTTGTGAGGTGTTTGGTCACTGCATTGTGTGTTCTCGACTCAGGGTGCAGGCACTGACGATAACACCCTGATCAGAGTGATGGTGACTCGCAGTGAGGTGGACCTGTTGGACATCAGAGCTCAGTTCAGGAGGCTGTTCGCCTGCTCTCTGCATTCGATGATCAAGGTACACACATAATATTTTTACCTACATAGACACCTTGATACTTTTTGCCTTTTCTCCTAAATTGTGCCCGTCTTTGTTTGTTGCAGGGAGACGCCGGCGGTGACTATCGTAAGGCATTACTTGCGCTCTGTGGCGGTGATGATGCATAATCATGGCAATAATCGCTAACGGCAACCACACCTGAAGTGCCTTCTCGGCTGTCGGCTCAGTGAAACAACAAGCTAACCACAAGAAACTCAAAGTCTTGGTTCCTCTCAGCAAAGCTGTCTTGTGTCGGAGAGAGAACACATGAGATCTTTTAAAACTATGATTCCAAACAGTGTCTTTGAAAGGTAGCTAACATTTTGTCAACATGAATGCAGCTTTTATCCACTAATTTCTTCACTATACAACGAAATATTATGCTGAAGTATCAGACTTCAATTGTCTAGTTTGCACTTTGTATGGGAGAACATATATATCCAATAATAAATGCTTAATTTGATGAAGTTCAGTGGTGTCTCGTTAATAATATTGCAGCCAGTATGCTGTTTTTTTGTTTTTGTTTTTTACATATGTATTGACCTCTCATGACCACAAGAGGGAGTCAAAGGAGTTTTGTTAGAGATGAGGTGAGCTGCTGAGCTCTGACCCTCTAGGCGTCTTCTTCAGCTGATAGATGGGGAAGTCACTCACTACTCAGTGTTCATCTTCAACATCACAGAAGAGCTGCATGTTTTTATTTCCCAGGCTGTACTAAAACAGAATTGTAAATCATGCAAAGCTAAGTAATTAAAATATTAAAATACTTATTTATTTTAAATTGGGCCTTTGTACAGCCGGTTCGTCCTCTCTCATTTACAAAAAAACTCTATTACATATAAGAGGCAAATGTGCATTATAAAGGAGGGATTATCTCAGGTCTTGTTATGATACTCTGTCATTGTTTTTGTGGAAGAGGTTGGCATTTATTGTTGCCACAGAACCCGGCAGCCAATAATGAGGTCCATACGTAATATTGGATCGGTCCATCTCTATCTATTAGGCGTCCATTAATATTCCTGTGTGTGATATTTTTGTAATTCGCAGTAATTTTACAAACACGGCAAAGAAGTCAGTCCTTGAATTTGAGTGGAAGAATCCACTTGCAAATGGCTTATAAAGTGAATTGGCTCTGGATACTGGATCACCTTAAGCAAACATTTAAGGATCTGATCCCTGTATCCTGCTTGTGGATTTTCCTTATTATCTGCACTCACTCCTGGGTAAAACAAATTAACCCACAAAATGACTAAAAATAGAGGTGGGGAGACATTTTGGTGGTACTATTTCCTACTTCACCCTTAACCTCTGACTGTGTGGTGACACTTGATTGCACCCTTGAGCTGTGATGAAGGATTTGTTCGAACAGTTTGTCTTTGAGCATCTCTTTTATGGCGTCTGAGAGAGAGGACTGATGTGGAAAAGGTGGAAGTCACACTCCAGACAACTTTTATGTGTCTGTCTGAGGGAGCAAAGAGGTCAGAGGCAACACTCCCTTGTCCAGGTACCACACATATATGCACATAAGTGCACGCATCACACGTCTTACTACTTATATTTCTGTGAGAACAAGCGTTCGTGACACTGGTTGCTGTCACTGAGAAGATAATTAGAGGCTTCTGCAGGAAACTTCAAGAACAAGCCTCCTGTTTGGATGCTGTGTACAACTGGACCGGTTATGCATTTGAGTCTTTCATGATTTTGTGGAGTGTTAACCTCAGGGCAAGTCATCTGGGTCTCAACTCTGTGTGGTGTAGTTCACAAATCATTTCATCGACCATACTGAAGTGTGCTCTGATTGTGAGGTGGAAGATGTTTTGTTCAGCACAAATGTCAGATACAAAGTTTAGAATTGTTGGAGGGCTTTAAAACACAAGCTTAAAACACGTGTAAGGAGCTTCCATGTTCCCCCTGTCCCTAAGTCTAGTCTAAGACGGCTGTAGGTGTGAATGTGAGTGTGAAGGGTTATCTGTCTTCTGTGTTAGCCCTGTTGTTAGCCCTGTGAGAGACTAGCGAACTTTCCCTACCTCTTGCCCTGCTAGGATAAGGCCCACAACCCAACCTTGGATTGGATAAGCAGAAGAGGATGGATGGATACAATGGATGGATATGTGCGCTGCACAGAGACTGTTTGTGTACATTATCAAATCCACATTGTTATTCTTTGACTTGTAGAGCAGCTATGCATAATTTCACAGATCATTCTAGTCCTTATTTATCTCATACGTGGCTTAGACCAGTCCCTCAGTTTATTTATATATTTTCCCTCTATCTTTATCCCAAATTTCTTCTGATTGGGTGCCCCTCAAAAACAGAAGGTTTAAACAGCAGATGTATTGCTGTGTGCCCTATGATCATATTAGAAATATCCACGCTCACTGACATCATATGGAGCCAAGAGCAGAAAGAACATTTTTAAAATGTTAAAGCAGTCTGAGCAGTTATTTGTACATGATGAGCAGGGGCGGTCCTAGCCTTTTTGGCGCCCTGGGAGAACACTGCCTCTGACCCCCCGGATACACACACACACACACACACACACACACACACACACACACACACACACACACACATTAAGGATTGTATATTAACATATTTTATTGTGACAATTGTTGTCAAAACCATACTAAATTTGACCTGATAAATCTTTTATAATAGATCATAACATACTTTGTACAGGATCAGTGTGGTATTAAAGATTACAAATGGTAGACATATTAAAATACTTCAAAGATTAATTATTTAAAACATATTAAAATACTTGTCTGTATGTAATAAACTAAGTAAATGTACCTTTTCTGCTTACTTTTTTCTTTTCTCTACATTTCAGGGAGAATTAAACTAAAGATTGGTCATTTGTTCTTTAGCTGGTAACAAACCTTTTCACAGCTTGGCTCCAGACTCAGATTTGGTGCCTTTCAACATCTGAAGATGTGTTTGAGTCTGAATTATTTAATGAATGGATTTTGACACTCTTGGCATGCCATAGCTGTGTAAACTTCAAATATCTGCTCAATTAACAAGACATCACATATTTGCAAAAGTGCTCTAACGTTCTTGGAGATGCATGTTACCCACCAGCTGACCGCATAGCTGGACTGGCCATTGGGCATACCGGGCATTTGCCCAGTGGGCCGACGGTGATTTTTCATTTTTATGTTTGTTTTTGTAACGGTATAAACAATGAAAGTTGGTGAATTAGCCAATTGGTCATGATCAACTCTGGGCTGGACCAATTACAATATGTATTGAGGTGAAAAGGAACGCGATTAGTCCCGTACTTCAGCTAAAATGAAAAAGACACAAAGCTGGAGTTATTCTGTGTTTTTGCCGCACAACTGCCTGTTCTTCTCTCATTCTCTCCCCTCCCTCTCCTGTTGCTACTTCAATTGTGAGTCCGATCAATGATCAGCTGATTGGCTTTTCTGCCGCAAGTCCCGTCTCTCTTGTTTGTTTATCGCCCACTTTGCACCAGAAACAGGAAACCAGCGGATGTTGCGCTAAACAACAGCAGCACGTTTAAGCTTGATAAGCTGTTGTAAGAATTTTTTTAATATGACTTTCTACTATCAACTGTTTGCTGGAGCCACAGCCGTAAAAGCTGCTGGTCATGATATCTGTTTGGAAACATAAGGTTGATACAAATCATACATATACACCAACAAGACAGTGTACATCACTGTCACAACAGCGTTTGTTTTAGTTCAAAGGCTTTATGGTTTTTCCTATAATACCTGGTGGTGGTTTTGTCAGTTCAGCCTTTTATATTATGTTTAACCCGAGTGACTACCTGGTCAGCTGGTGGGTAACAGGCGTCTCCGAAAACGTTAAAGCACTTTTGCAAATATGTGATGTCTTGATAAATCAAGCAGATATTTGAAGTTTACACAGCACCATTCTCCTATGAAAATATCTTAAAAGTTTATTTTGTGACCCAGAAAGAGTAATATTTCAAACTCCGCCACTCTGCGTTCCTCCGCCACTGCCTCGTTTGAGTTTTGGACGAAATGGATTCTGGGATATTGCATTTCGTAATTTCGAGCTTATTGGAGACCAGAACAGCCAATCAGATTTTTTTTTCATCCAAGTCTGTGATTGGCTGGTTTTGCGGCACAAATATAACGGTGTACAGAAAGAGTTGAGTGCGTGCGGGCAGAAATGTTGAGAGTGCAAGCAACACATTGCGAGCAAGCGCAAATGCAAAAACTGAGCGACAGGGGCTGCTATTGTGTGTGTGTGTGGATAATAGCAAACACTGAAATACATTTTCTGCACGCAGGAATGAATTTTGTTCACTCAAATTTAGCTTTTCTTCGCTCAAAATAAATTTCTCCTGAAAATGCAGCACTTGCACCTGCAAATCTTTTTTACGTGCGCTCAAATTTTTTTCACGTGTGCTCAGAATAGTGGCACAAAAATAACGGCATAAGAGTCAAAGAACTGGCTACAGGTATGATTAAAAAATTTGAAAGCACCGACTTCAACGCGCTGATGCTAAAACAGTGTTTATGTGTCAATGATTTATTAGTGAGGGGCTTCTCATCAAACTGATTCTGATTTGATGCCGTTGCAGCTTTCAAAGCGTTTTCACACAGGCCAGTGCTCTACTGTTTTGATCTTGCAGTATGTGACTTTGATCCGAGGGCATAAATAGAAGTTAAACAAGGCATTGTGAAAGTTCAGAGAAAATGGTTTTTCAAAGTGAAACTAAATCATTTGCAATGTCAGTATCCAATGTTAGAACCCATATCCCCATTACTTCAGAGGATATTTTACCTGCTATCAGCAGGTAAAATATCGATTGTCTCTCTGGATTACAGTGGGGCATGATAGAAAATGGGTCCTGTGACTCCAATGTCCAAGCAGCACTTGCTGATATGATTACTGATGTTATACAGTCAGTTAGTGCAAGCATCATAAAAACTTCACTTCTAGCAGTTCAGGACCAATTGACAGATGTATCATCCTAGACACACATTAGCATCGCCGTGGGAAAAATAAGCCCCATATTGGGAGACTCTCTCTCAACCAGCATTGCTGCCGCTCTTAATGTCACCCATGAGGAATGTGAGGAATCTGTGAAACTGACACAAAGGGTTGAGCAGGAGATCTCAAATAAAGTCAACTCGGGTCAGGTTCTAGTCTCAGAAAACCCTGATTCTGTTGATGTCAGCGGAAAAATAACAAACTTTACTCAGCTCCTTTAGTTCAAGTGATGAGAGCCTTGAATCCAAACTCTCTGAGATGGGAACAATTAAAGAAGTAAGTATGGCTCTCATGAGATGGAGTACAGACACAAAACTAAGTAAAGATGACAAGGTCTGTCACATAAAACTGCAACCCATTGTCATGTTCCTGGGTCTGTTGACCCAGCGTTTTAAGTTTTAGTTTATTTGGATGTTGTTTATGTTTAAGTTCATTAGATTAGCGAAGTTCATTTGGTTATTAGACTCCTTGTGTTTTCTTCCCCTGTATTTAAATTTCCCTCACCCTTTGTTTCATGCTGCGTGTCTTATGTTATCAAGTTTGTATTATCATGTCTGTCTCGTGTTTCCTGTTTTATTTTGAAAGAGTCGTGTGTTCTTTGTTCATTGTATTTAGTTTCACTTTCCTTGTCCTGTCATTAGGCTCATGTAAGTCAGCTGTTCCTCCATGTGTTCCCACTTCCCCTAATCACCTCCTGTGTATTTAAGTCCTCTGTTTTCAATGTGTCATTGTCAGGTCGTCTGTTGTCCTTTGTGTCATGTTTCCAGGTTCTGTGCTGTAGGTATTTTTGTGTTCATGTTTTGGGTTTCTATGTTATCTTAGCTCTCCCAGTTTAGGTTATTGTTTAGCGTCTCCTCTGCCTTTTGTTTTGTAATGTTTTCACCAGCCTTAATAAACGGCTCGCTTTCTGTTAATATTTAAGTTTTTGTTTCATGGTGTCCGCATTTTGGGTCCTTTTCATAATACATACAGTCCGCCTCTGCCAGACTGCGACACCCATGAAGGGAAAAGAGAGTGATAAATCTGCAGAAGCTGAGGAGAAAGCTGTTAAAGTTAAAGATGATGTGGAAAAAGTTCCAGCTGACATTGTAAATGTGATAATTACTAACATTCAGTATCCTGATGCGGAAGATAATACATTAAGTGAGAAGTGTAGCTCACCCAAACCTGCTTTTAATGGGAACATAATTATCGAAATGGTGAAAGACTTTTTTGCATCATGGGCCCTAATTACAAAACCAGATGAAGCAAAACAACACTTCTCCAGGCTTGCCAAAAAGGAATTTGAAAAAATCAGGTGAAGAAAAGCAAAAGGTTTTTCATCTTTCAAAGAGAACAGGCAAACTCCCCTGAGAGAGCTGACGCCAGCGAAAGGTTACACTTAAATCCCACAGGTTCAATCCCAGAAGTTCCCAGAAAATCACCAACCTTAGAAACCGCAGTTAAAAATGATTCTCCACTCAAATTTAGAACAGTCATGCCAGTTATGAATAAACTGTTTAGTAAATTAACCCACGCAGAACACCTTGATCTGACAAGTAAGGAAATCAAGATGTTTTCAAGGGAGCTGACAGATAAAGCGTACAACCTTGTCCAGTCAACATATCCAGCCCCCACAATGCAAATGGGTAAAGATCTCTCAGAATCCGAGATCTCTAAGACTTCACAGCGCGACTGTAAGGTACCCTCGTCTTCTGACATGCTCGATCTGCTCATAGAAGATTCAGTAGAAAGGTTCTTACAAAAAATGCTTTTCTGGTTGGAGAATGAAACTTTAGTGCAAACTATTACAAATGACAACATTTCTGGTGCCGTGGAAGATGTAGTAAGAGCGCTGACCCCATCGGAGGAAGAAGATATGACTGGATCAGATGCCAATGAAACAAGCGACAGACTGTCTACATCACAGCCAAGTCCGGATACTGATCTCACAAATCAAGCAGTCCTCTATGTGAGTGCAGTAGAACTGGAACCAAGTTTCAAAAACAGGCAATAAGCAGGCATCTCTCACATTCAACCCACAGAGGGTCAAAGTCAGCCGCAAACCTCTGAAAACCTAGAGGAAGAACTGTCAGAAAAGTTAGTGTCACCAGATGCTAAGGAAATTGCCAAAGATTTTAGTCATATTCTATTAATGATAATCTACAGAAAAACCCACAGGAATACCAAAAAGCTTCTAGATCTAAAAGAAATAGAAACTGCTATCAATTATCTGACCGAGTTGGTCCATTCTGAAGTGAGATGTCCTAAATCCCTGAAAATTCTTAAAAATAATATGTATAAAATAACAAAGGCCACTGCTAAAGGCCTTATCAAGGAGTTTGGATCTCCAGACCATTTCTTCTCTGTACTGATATCAGAAGATTCCTCTTTTGACAACGCTATTCTGAAGTGCCTAACAATTAATCTTGGTGTCTCCAAGAAAGCCAAATATGGTAGTTTTTTTTTTTTTTAGCATTGTTAAAAGCTTAAAAGAAGCCGTTCAGCTGTCACTTCAAAGGCAGTAGTGATGACTAAATTGTCATCTTGATTTTTTTCAAATCTTAAAGCAATCTAGTCTGGCCTCAGAATTAACATCTGATGTATATTTTATTTGAAAACTATTTAATTAGACTTAGAAATATTCTTCTGTCACGGGGTCCGTGAGCAGTCTGAACTATTATTATTTCATGTGTGTGTCTTCTGCACTGCTACTGTTCTGTGTCCACATTTGTATGTAGGCAGGTGTGTGTGTGTATATGTGTGCAGCTGTGTTCTGTTGGCCAAGTTACAGGCACCTTCAGGTCTGGTGGGTGTGGCTCTGCTGAAGGACCGGCCACACCTGAAGTCCTTGCCAAACACCTGCTGCTGATCAGGGCTCGTCGGGGGAGCTATTTAGGAGAGTGATGGCGCTCCCACCGACGCGGGATCATTGAGTTTAACGCCAAGTCACTGTGTGTCAGTGTATGGTAGTGTGGATCGTGTATGCCTGTGGGGGTCAGTGGCTCACGAAAAAGAGCCGGCTCTTTCGGCTCCCAACCGGCTCTTCAGGTTGTTTTGTTGCTTTAATTAATTTATTATTAACAATAATATAAAATTAAGCACAAAATGAATTACTAATGTAAAAAACAAGTGGTTTTATTTATATATGTTTATATATGAGACTATGGCCCCTAGAGACAAAGCATGCACAAAGTCCAAAGCACGTGCAAACTCCAAAACACATTTCTAGCGTTAACTGAACTTCCTTAACAGAGCTACCTAGATCACTTAAATTACACAATTGAAAGCATATGTGTATTGTTTGTGTATTTATACACAAGCATTCATATATATTAATATAATTAAAAAAGAAATGTTCATTTACAAAATACAACTACACACCAAATCCGGTCGTTGGTACTTCCTGGCTTGTGTAGCCACGAGGTAAAAGCTTAACACTGCCTCTAGCATCCTGGAGCACTTCTGTTCTTCCGTACTTCTTTTGTACGTGTTTTGGAGTTTTTACGTGTTTTGGAGTTTGTACGTGCTTCGGAGTTTGTACGTGCTTTGTCTCTAGGGGCCACCGTAAATATACTTCTATTTATTCACTCCACATAAAATGTAATAAATAAATCATATAATACTAAAATCAACTGTTCACATTTCAACTTTTAACTATTTAAATTTTCAGCTTTTTTCTTTTAAACAAATTTGAAGTGAAACAACACAAAACACTGCAAACCACAACAAAATTAAATATAAATTGAAATATGAAAACAAAAAGAAGATGCATATTCTCTGTCATGCCTGCATGAATAAACTTTCTGAATCCTTTAACGTCTACAACTGAAAATAGTTGTGGATGATTACACTACCTTTCTAATGTGACGTTGTTGTCCCTGGCTCTCTATCTCTCTCCCTCTCGCTCTGTTCCTGTGCTACTGGGAGTGTAACTACCGCCCCTCCCCCCTCATCCCAGCGCGGAGTGAAGCGGAAAAAAAGTGCAAGGGAGAGGGTGAGAGAAAGGAAAAGAAAACCCAACGGCTCACGATAAGGAGTCGGCTCGCGTCGTTCACCTCAAAGATCCGACTCTAATGCTGGGCAGACACTGTGCGATTTTTTTCAGTCGCGCGATTCAGCTCCTGCTCAAACTATACGGTTGACTCGCAGGGGTTAGAAGTTCATAGGTCACGATGCAGGGTCTCACACCATACGGCCCGATGCTCTGATGCGACCTGAGTGCTCACACTGTGCGTACATAAAATGAAGGTTATAACAGAAATTCTGTCGCTCGCTCTCCCTCTTGTCTTTCACTCACACAGACACGCACACCACCACCATCAACTTTGCTAAATTGCCAATGAAAAACATTGATCAGGCAGCTGTGATTGAGCAGCAGTGTAGTTCCAACTATTTTCACGGTTGTTGTGGTTGTGATAATTTTGTGAGGCCACATCGAAAAGGCTCGGATGAGCTTTCCAAAGTTCTACAATTTGTTCCTCCATCGCTTGTGTCCAGATCACACGCTGCACTGCCGTGCTACGCCGTCTTTTTCGCTGACATTTGTGTTTGCGCGTGCGCAGTGTGACAAACTGCGGTGACACCCTCACGACCAAGCGATTGATGATCGGGAGCTGGTCGTGAGGTGTTAATCGCGTCTCGTTACCCCACGTATACTATACGATGCACGATGAAGGCCAAAATCGGGCCAATCCCCAAAACGGTCGCACGACTCAAAAATTGGCTCAAAATGGGCCAAAAATCGCACAGTGTAAGCCCAGCATAAGAGCCATTTGCGACCGACACATCACTACTGTGTGCCGTCACACAGGCCCACACGGTAACTCGTTAACAGAGATTTGCCGCATTAATGCAGTTATGGCGTTAACGTCACGCTGACAGCACTAAAATAGTAATCTCCAAATGTTTCTTTTTACCAACCAACTCCTCTTTGATAGCTGCTGTGTCCATCTTGTCGTTACCTTGTCTCTTTCTCTCTCTTTTCCTCCGCTCTGTTCCTGTGCTATAGTGATGTGTCGGTTGCATGCAGGCCTATATGACAGAGAATGTGCACCTTCTTTTTGGTTTCATATTTTAATTTATATTTAATTGTGTTGTGGTTTGCAGTGTTTTGTGTTGTTTCACTTGAATTTGTTTAAAAAGAAAAGGCTGAAAATTTAAATAGTTAAAAGTTGAAATGTAAATAGTTGGTTTTCGTATTATATGATTTATTTATTACATTTTATGTGGAGTGAATAAATAAAAGTGTATTTACAATGGCCTCTAGAGACAAAGTACGTACAAACTGCTAAGCACTTAAAATCTTCAAAACACGAAAAAATCCAAAACACATAAAAACTCCATAGCACGTACAAACTGCGAAGCACTTAAAAACTCCAAAACATGTACAAACTCCAAAGCACTTAAAAACTCCAAAACACGTAAAAACTCCAAAACATGTACAAACTCCAAAGCACTTAAAAACCCCAAAACACGAAAAACTCCAAAACATGTACAAACTGCGAAGCACTTAAAAACTCCAAAACATGTACAAACTCCAAAGCACTTAAAAACTCCAAAACACGAAAAACTCCAAAACACGTAAAAACTCCAAAACATGTACAAACTCCAAAGCACTTAAAAACCCCAAAACACGAAAAAATCCGTAAAAACTCCATAGCACGTACAAACTCCAAAGCACATATAAACTGCGAAGCACTTAAAAACTCCAAAACACGTAAAAACTCCAAAACATGTACAAACTCCAAAACATGTAAAAACTCCAAAACACGTACAAACCCCAAAGCACTCAAAAACTCCAAAACACGAAAAAATCCAAAACACGAAAAAATCCAAAACACGTAAAAACCCCAAAGCACATACAAACTGCGAAGCACTTAAAAACTCCAAACCACGTAAAAACTCCAAAACACGTATGTTTGAAAGCACAAGACAAATCACAAACTGTTTTTAATTTAGGTCTTCATTTTTATTTTGTTTATTTTTTAGTTGTTGATTTTATGGCGATATGATGCTATATTGCATATATATTACAGATTCAGTTGAATTTCAGATTTTTAATATAGCATCAAACAGTCTCCTCAATTTGCTTCATACTGTAAGATAAAGACCCTACAGAAAACCCAGATAAGTTATTAATTCCTTATGAGCAAGCACTAGGGGACAGTAGGGAGGAAAACCTCCAGCAGAAGTAGGCTCAGGAAGCGACGGTCATCTGCCGTGGCCGGTGGGGGGGGGGGGATGGTAACGATAATATGAGGAGACAAGATGAAGAGTATTTCTAAGTCTAATTAAAGTCTAATTAAATAGTTTTTGAACAAAATATACATCAGATGTTAATTCTGAGGCCAGACTAGATTGCTTTAGGATTTGAAAAAAATCAAGATGACAATTTAGTCATTACTACTGCTGAACGGCTTCTCAGTTAGTTCATGGGTTTTCAGAAATGAATCCATCGATTATAGAGTTTATATTTTTAAACTAGTTCATTTAAGGTCTCCAATTAGTTTTTAAGATTGTTTTCCACCGATATCACAATTTCCCTACATTAAAGAGACCTTATTATCTGCTGGCACAGTTTTTCCATACATTTTTCCACTGAAAATTGTATTTTTCTTTCTCTGCTTCCATTAGCTTATACAGCATGGGATCTTGATAGGAAAGCTGAATTCGATGTTGCAGTTACAGCATTCACAAATGCAAAAATTTCTTTCTTTCTTGTTAGGTTTTAAATTAACAGCTGGCACACTGATTTGATCTTCCATTCTTGAGTCAAGTGTGTTGGAATTTTGCATGCGGAACAGAGAGGAGTTGGGTTCTGAAATAAGAACTGGCACACTGATTTGTTCGTCCTCGTCAGAGTCAACTGTGTCGGGATCCTGCATGCAGCACAGACAGCAACAAAACAGTCGGGCTATGGATGAGAAAAACTGACGTATTCAGCTTGGCCTCTTGGGTGGTTTGGCTGCTTCCTCTATGAACGTTGCAGCTATTATGTTATCGATGAGTGGGAGAATTAATGCCATCATTAGCAGAACTGTTTCTGCACTATTCCACTTTTAAAATAGGGCTTTGAAAATCATCTTGTGGAGGTTTTTTGACTTGTTTAAGGGGATTTCATCAAATTGATCCTCGATTTGAATCAAGATTTTGATGATAAGTCTCCTTCAGATGGCTTCAACTTCTTCCGGACTGATGACTTCGCCTGATATTCTTACCACTTGAATAACTGGGTTTTTCATACACTTTCCCAAACAATCTGTAGATTGTTTTTCATTTTTTCTTTTATGTGTTTTGTAATTCCTAGATCACTCCTACTTGTGTTAGTAGTGGTTGATTTTGAACATGCATTTCTTTGTGCTCTCTTTTTTAGTTTGGCTGCCTCTTCAATGAAAGTTAGAGTTATTATGTTGTCAATGAGTGGTAGATTTAATTCCATCATTAGCAGAACTGTTTCTGCACTATTCCACTTTTTTAACAGAAATGTGAAAAAAATCTCATGGAGCTCATGCATCCTTTCGAGTGTTTTGAACTGGTTTAAGGGGATTTCATCAAATTGATCCTTGATATCAACCCAGATTTTGTTGGCAAGCCTCTTGGAGATGGCTTCAACTCCTTCCCGCCAGATAACTTTGCCTGATTTTATTATCACCTGCTTAACTTGGTCTTCCATGCATAAAAGCAGCAACAATTTGTAATTGTGTCTTTTGTCTTTCTTGTCTTTTGTGTTAGTTGCCATTGTTTTTGAATATGCGTTTCTTTGCTGTCTTCGTTAAAGATAGCAAGAGCAATGACATTACACAGCCTGTGTGACGTCACACAGACGCACGGGGCGATCCGCTCTAACTTGTTAACAGAGATTTGCCCCATTAATGCAGTTATGGCGTTAACGTCACGTTGACAGCACTAAAATAGTAATCTCCAAATGTCTCTTTTTACCAACCAGCTCCTCTTTGATAGCTGCTGTGTCCATCTTGTTGTTACCTTTCTCTCTCTTTTCCTCTGCTCAGTGTTGCCAATTTAGTGACTTTGTCGCTATATTTACCGAGTTTTCAGTCCCCCTTAGCGACTGTTCTGGCAACTTTTTCTGGTATTATTGGAGACTTATTTATGACAACGTTTTGACGTGAAAACGCGTATCGCTCTTACTCTCAACAAGCAGTGGTGCTGCCGTGGGCACCTCACTCGTGCCAAAGCGCTCACAGGCGGAGGATAGTCCTTCCCCAGCTGCTATCAGGGCAGGAAACGTTCACACCTATGCGTCCAAACAGTAAATGAGTCGCGCATGAGCGAAGCCGCTGCTCCCGCACAGACTGTAACGCAGTCAGTTCTTCTTTTACTGTTATGCTGTTTTGTGGATCACAAGGTTTAAAACTACTTATAAACACACACTCTCACACACAAAGTAACTCCCTATGGGCTCAAAATGTGGTCATAAATATTTTGTACTTGTAAAAAAGATTTGTATGTGTAAAAAAGATTTGTGTGTGCGTAAAAAAGATTTGTATGTGTAAAAATGATTTGTATGTGTAAAAAACATTTGTGTGTGTAAAAAACATTTGTGTGTGGACTTAGCCAAAAAAAACCCCTGCAAGTTACAAGTACGAATTTTGACCCTATTTTTCTTCCTTTCATCTGATTGGTCAATGTCATGTCAATCACAAATGTAACAATCCAATCAGAGAACAGATGGGTTTGGCTGTCGGAGGGATGCTTTTTTGAACTGCAGGTCCTTGAAGGGTGATACAGTTTGAAGATGGAGGATCTCTATATAAATATCTGATAGCAGCTAGGTCCCCTAACTTTCAGTAGCTGTTGAAAAGAAAAGGTTGTGGTATATCAGTGGTTAGAAATACCATTATTACTTACTTACTTATAACAATCCAATCAGAGAACAGATGGGTTTGGCTGTCGGAGGGGCGCTTTTTTTGAACTGCAGGTCTTTGAAGGGAATAAATGCCCCTTTACATGCCAACCCAGCGTTTTCCTTCATCACCACAAAGGAAAACAGTCTGTGGTCGTCCGAGTTTGGTATTTTTTGTGTCACGGGACTACGTGTTTAATACAGGGACTTCCACAGCCTTTTCAGTGTTGTGGAAATGACAAGAACTAGCAAAAAAAACAGAAACTCTTGTAGAGGACATAAAGTCAGAGATAGAAAAGACAAGGAGCAGGTGCATGTAGTACAGGTAGAGCTGCTGCAAAAACCCACAGAGCCCAGCAGCCAGCGCAACAAATTCTGGATCCTTTGCTTTTAGTTAGCATTAGCAGCACATCCTGCGTCCGATGTGAAAGGACTTTTATGCTGCGCACTGTGACTCACAGCAATGGTCCCGGGTCAGCCCTGACTTTGTGTTAAACTAATCCTAAAGTAATAATGGTATTGCTAACCACTGATATACCACAACTTTTTCCTTTCAACAGCTACTGAAAGTTAGGGGACCTAGCTGCTATCGGATATTTATATAGTGATCGTCCAGCTTCAAACTGTATCACCCTTCAAGGACCTGCAGTTCAAAAAAGCGTCCCTCCGACAGCCAAACCCATCTGTTCTTTGATTGGATTGTTACATTTGTGATTGACATGACATTGACCAATCAGATGAAAAGAAGAAAAATAGGGTCAAAATTCGTACTTGTAACTTGCAGGGTTTTTTTTTTGGCTAAGTCCACACACAAATGTTTTTTACGCACACACAAATCTTTTTTACACATACAAATCTTTTTTACGCACACACAAATCTTTTTTACACATACAAATCTTTTTTACGCACACACAAATGTTTTTTACACATACAAATCTTTTTTACGCACACACAAATCATTTTTACACATATAAATCTTTTTTTTTTTTTTTTTTTTTTTCTTCAGGCACACCTAGAGGATCACAAGTCACACACAGAATTTTATTTATTATAAGATTGTAAACAAGCATTCCTTATATAAGAATTATTTCAAGAGGTGTGACTGCATTTTACATAAACTTTACAAAAGTTGTTTTTGTAAGAATCTAAATAATACAAAAACAAACAAAATTGTAAATAATAGAAATCATGGAAATCATCGCAACTTTATATTCTAAAAGATTTGTGTATTTTACATTTATTTTCCAACATAATGAGGAAATACAAAAATATAAAAGACAAGGATTGGCTTAAAGACTGGCAGAAATAAAGTAATGGAGAAAAAAAAATCATTTTTTTACAGGCTTTTTCCAAAAGGTTTAACAATCATTGCTAATAATGATTTTTACAATCAAACAATCAAACCTATCAAAATGTATGAAATTTGATCACTGGAGTTGTTGTAGTTTCCCCTCCCTGATAATGCATATTAATTTATAGTTTTCTGAATATTTCCCAATTTGGAATCAAAATCCAGAATGAAGTATTTTTTTTTTTTCTTTTTTTTTTTGGCCTGTCCCGTTTGGCTCTTTTGCCATCAGAATTGTTGTCTAAAGGCAAAGAAAGATGCCCGACGGATTTACTTTACCAAACTGACCATCCCAGCCTTGCCATAATGGTCCATTTGATTCACCTTTTATTGTTTATTTTATTTTCACTTACTGAATACGGGACAGACTTGACTGGGGGAAAGAAGGGGAGAAAGAAAGAGGGAAAGAGAAACAGCTGAGAAGAGGGACGGGGGAGAAGGGCAAAAGACAAAAACCAACAGAACGGGCAGAGAAAAAAAAAATGCATATATCAATCACCTGGATCACCTGCTGAGAAAGAAAAAAGAAAGCAAGCAGAAGAGAACAAGAGTAATAGAATAAACAACATCACAATGATATATGGGAATATGACATTAAATACTAAATGTTAAACATTATTGTGCAGCACATAAGATCAACAGAACACAGTGTGCTTTGAGGTAGGAGCCAAAAAGGGTGTAGTTTGTGGGTGTGATCACCCGTGTGTACACCTGTGAGCATGGACGCGCTTGTTTTTTGTTTTTTAAAAGGTTCCTTCATGTAATAATCTGCTAGAGGGTGTGGGGGGGCCACAGCCCCGTCCTCCAGGGCGTGAAGCAGGTATGGAGGAGATCAAAACTCCAGACATCCAGAGGCCCCCAGAACACAAGAGACCAAGGAAGACCAACAGAGGGGCAGCTGCGCCACTGTCCCGGAAAGAGCTGAGGAGAGTCCCAGATGAGGGCTCACTCAGCAGCCGCGGAGCAGAAGCCAGGGGGAGTTGCAGTGACGTGCCCGTGAGCTCCGCCGGCAGCCAGCTGCGCCTGAGTGACCGAGCCCCAGGCCGAGAGGCCGGGGGCACCCCACCTCCGAAGTGGCCCGAGCGAGCCCCAGGCTCCAGGCCCCGATAAGCGGCCGCCAAGGAGTGAGCCGGTGTGTACCTGGACGCCCATCCCCGGACACAAAGAACCACCAACGCACCGATGTCTGAGGGGGTCCGCCACTGGCAGGGGAAGTGGTGGTACATATAAATCTTTTTTACGCACACACAAATGTTTTTTACACATACAAATATTTTTTACGCACACACAAATCTTTTTTACACATACAAATCTTTTTTACGCACACACAAATCTTTTTTACACATACAAATCTTTTACGCACACACAAATGTTTTTTACACATACAAATCTTTTTTACGCACACACAAATCATTTTTACACATACAAATCTTTTTTACGCACACACAAATCTTTTTTACACATACAAATCTTTTTTACGCACACACAAATCTTTTTTACACATACAAATCTTTTACGCACACACAAATGTTTTTTACACATACAAATCTTTTTTACGCACACACAAATCATTTTTACACATACAAATCTTTTTTACGCACACACAAATGTTTTTTACACATACAAATCTTTTTTACGCACACACAAATCATTTTTACACATACAAATCTTTTTTACGCACACACAAATCTTTTTTACACATACAAATCTTTTTTACGCACACACAAATTCTTTTTACACATACAAATCTTTTTTACACACACAAATCTTTTTTACAAGTACAAAATATTTATGACCACATTTTGAGCCCATATTTTACAAACCAATTGACTGTGTGCACGTTAGCATATGCTACTTCCGGTGCGGAAACTCCTGTGGGGAGCTTTGTTTCTGGTGTCCTATTCGCGCCTGGTTTATGGTCCAAAACAAGTTAAGCAAATGAATGAATTAAGCGGCGATTTACATTTCTATAGATGTCTTGGGCATTTACCCAATATATCTGTAAATGATGTTCATCGACTTGTTGATATTTTTTCCCTGCACCTCAGGGCAAAAGAGAAAAGGGATTCAAATGTTATATTTCTCAGCTGTCCCTCGTTTATCGCGGGTGTTATGTTCTAAAAATAACCAGCGATAGGTGAAATCAAGTAGCCAATTTTATTTTTTGACGATGCAAAACGTTTCGTGGACATCGTGGACATACAGTACTGCACTTCAGAGTCACACTGCTAGCAATCGATGCAGCGATTCTGTACTGTACAGGAGAGAGGTCACGGAGGAGATCGTCTGCAGCAATCAGGACGCAGGACACAATGGTGACGTAAAAAAAAAAAAAAAAGCATGCAAACTTGCACTAAAAAATCTGCGAAACAGTGAGGTGAAAGGTTAACCGCGTTATTAGCGAGGGACCGTGTAATTTTTAAGGTAAGTCACAACTAGAGCTGGGCGATAGAACGATAACGATATGTATCGCGATATAACTTTTACTCGATAGAGAAATTAAGCTATCGCGATAGACCTCGCCGCTCTTGTCCTCTTAAAAAAAAAAAAAAAAAAGGTCAGCCAAATTAAGTAGCGCAGAGCCGAACCAATCACAGCCGCAGCGTCACGTCGCGTGACTTGTTACGTACAGCACAAGTGCCAAGCCGCACATGTGTTTGTTTGGGAAGCAGCCAGCGGGTAATGGAGCCAGCGCGTAATGGAGGAAATGAGTGTGCCGACTAGAAAAATCAACCGAGCGTGACCGAAGAGAAAACAGATGATGGTTCCAATGCCGGAGAGATTGTCGAACGGAAGAGCCATAGAAGTTCCGTAGTGTGAAGGTATTTCGG
The DNA here is from genome assembly GCF_057381915.1 of Diplotaxodon limnothrissa. NCBI lineage: Eukaryota > Metazoa > Chordata > Actinopteri > Cichliformes > Cichlidae > Diplotaxodon > Diplotaxodon limnothrissa. Next base: position 16,695,883 of record NC_140601.1, on the reverse strand, counting down.
CTATTTCAAGTCTGACAAAAAACAGAGTAGCGTGCACTGTAAATTGTGCCGAAAGCAAGTCTGGAAATACAATAAACTGGTGCATGCGTCACACTGTGTGCCACGTTATTGTTTCGGTGAAATGAATTTCTACAATACTGTTACTGTTAATTCTACTCTCTGCAGTGTTTAAATGCTTACATATACACAGTTACTGTCCCTCCACACATATGACTCGGTTCTGCTTCTATGCCCCAGCTTTGTTTACTTTTTCCCACCGAGGCTTCTAGACTTCTGATTGGCCAACATTTCTGCACGGTTAGGAATCTAGCGCCACCTGCTGCTTTGGCATGTTCATAGCAGCGTTTTCCTTCATTTCTGCCTTTATGTGTGGACGGGATTCTTTTTTAAAACGAAAACGGAAAATCTCCGTTTTCAAAAATACCCGTGTACGTGTGGACGTAGCCTCAGTCTCTGACTGGAAGCGCTAATTCGTCATTCGGCTTTTGTCAGACTAAAGTAACTGTTAAAACTGTTTGAAAAGCTCAGCTATACAACAAGGAGAGATTGAGAATTTCCTTTTAGTTCTCAGTTTATTTGATATTGACAAAAGTTGGTCAGTTTTGTCTGTTATTCTGTAAAACAAACTAAGATTTATTTTTAGAATTAATATTTTGTTTCTAAGTGGAATTGACAATTTAGTAGTCTGTTTCGTTTGTTCTATTTTGAAACTTAAACGCTTTAGCGGCTGCCTTTTGTGTAGTTTGCAATATTTGCCTTTATTTATCTGAAAAAGTCTCATGTTCCTTAAGTACATCTACCCTGTTGAACTTATTATGAGAAATAAATATTTAAATCAAAACAAGCTGCTGATTATTTCACATTTTACTTGTGAGCAACGGCACATTTAAATCTTACAAATATAGTTATTTGGCTTATATCGTGATAGATATCGTTATCGACTGAAATGAAAAAAACATATCGTGATATGAAAAAATCTCATATCGCCCAGCTCTAGTCACAACATACTCTTCGTAAATACTAATGTATAGAAACCCTTACCAGCAATCATTCATTTTTTGTGTGGCTTTTTTCACGGTTTGTTAACATGCTGTGTAGGTGTGTACTTGACTAGCTGATCTCGACATAATGGGGGAAACATCTGGTTTGACTATTCTTCACCTGTAGTTTGAATGCTGAACATTTGCCTGTCTAAATCATAAGACCAGTCACTATACAGAGATGTGCTTCTGAATGTGGACGATGTGTCTTCTGCATGCAGTAATGCAGTTCTGCTTGTGCTGAGTGATGTAAACAACTCATCGATCTAAACTCTTTAAACGTCAAAATTGATCATTAGATTTTTTATGACACAACAGTGGTGAGTGTTCCCACCTTCTGCTCTTTGTAACTTAACGCGATCATTCCGTTTTCGAGTTTTGGACATGATTTTGGAGTACATCTTCGCAGTAGCAATTGACCGCAAAGTAAAGCTACCGGAAATGTACAACCCTACATCCGGTCTCAAACCAGGAAGTTAGACCCTGTGCACGAGAAAATGCTAACTTCCTGGTTTGAGACTGGATGTGGAGTTGTACATTTCCGGTAGCTTTACTTTGCGGTCAATTGCTACTGCAAAGATGTACTCAATTCATTTGTCAGAGCAATTGGACTCACTCCCGCTATTTCATTCCCAGGTTTGAATTTCAATAGCACTTTAAATTCCTCCATCAATACTTTCTTTCTTTGATCATGCCTAGCATCTTCCTCTTCAAGTGCCCGCTTCCCTGTTGGCGTGGATTTCAACTTGTCCTTCCTAACCCCTACCTTTCTACTATGTCCAACTTTATGCCAATCAACATCCATGTCCTCATCATCAGAAAACCCTCCACTACTTGCCATTCCGACCCAGTCACAATTCTGATTATGCAAATCCACCGCCTCCAGAGATCCCAAAACCTCCTGTCCGTGTCCGGACCTGTTGCGGGTACCCCCTCCAGCCCATTCATTCTCATAAAGTATAACCAAACTTTTGAGTGTTTGTGCCGCTTAGGCGCCGTGTTTCCTGCCGGGTAAATTACGCTACGCAACGTGGTGACGTCATTCGAGGCGACTGGACTCGATAGGGGAATCGTTTGCAAAAATGGCAAACAATTCCAAATAATTGAAACAGTGGGAACCGTTTGATTCTGGGAGGAGACACAAATCCCTTTGGGGTCATGTGAGGAAGGGCATTGAGTGTTATAGTTTGTTTTCTTCATATGATCACGACCTGGAGGAAGCTATAGCTGGAGACACTTCAGGTCACTTCAAGAGACCTCTTGTTATTCTTCTTCAGGTAAATATAATCCTCTCCTCTATTTAATTAAAACGTTCTTTTCCTTCTCAGGCAAACAGGCAGAAGGGGATCCAGGCGGAAAGCAAAGAGAGTGACGCTCAGGTAGGCTTTTTAAAATATTTGATTCCTCATCATCAGTAGCTTCTTTGCTTTTAGTCTCACGGCATGACCATCACATGCGTTTGGTCAGGTGTTCAGTTAATCTGTAAAGCTGGGTTGACGCCCTCTGCTGGACAACATGAGCAAAACTTCCCTTAAAATGTTGTTCAGAACAGGGCGTTATGTTGTCATGTTTTTGCTTAGAGAAAGGTCCTGTGGTGTCTTCTGGTGTTTTTACTGCCAAACTGATCATAGATAGCTTAGTGAAATGTATCTAGATGTGATTTCTGTTGCAAATCTATTTTATCACGTCGAAATTACTTCATCGTGAAGCTCAGAGAGATTTGGATCTGACAGCAACATGCTGGGTCTAGTACAAAGACTCTGGACCTCCGGATCTGAGGTATTCAGGCTCGGTAGTCCACAAAAATGTACATTCTGGACCTCTAAGACTTCCATAATCCTAATCATTGTTGTAGCTCATCACATTCCCTCGATGGCTTCATGTACTATCATCTATTGAAATCACCACTGAATCCTTGACTTGGTGGAAATGTTTCTCATCTCTACAACAGAGTTAATATGATATGAAAGCAGGAAAATCTCCTGTAGTGTTTACAGTAAAAAGCGTAGTTTTTTCAAGTTCTCCCCTGTACTCTGCCATAGACACTAAATTCAGCTGTTTCTCCCTGTGATCAACAAAACACGCTTTAAATGATAACATGCATGATGCGTCATTTTCTGGTTTTAGGCCCTCTTCAAGGCTGGAGAGCAGAAGTTTGGCACTGATGAACAATGTTTTGTTACCATCCTGGGTAACCGGAGTGCAGAACACCTCAGGAAAGAACTGAAGAAGCTTCTCGGATGAGAGGTGAAACGTCTTCAAGCAGCTTTCAGAAGTCCAGACGCTTTTCTTTCCAAGCTCCTTTGACTACAATGACAATGACAAGAAAGCTCCTTACCATGCATGGAGGGTTTCACCCCAAGTCCAGCACCCTGAGGCTGTACGCTAAGTGGAAGGAAGGGGGCCGGGGACTGGTGAGTGTCAGCACCACAGTCCAGGATGAGACAACGAACATCCAAGAATACATTGGGAAGATGGCCCCAACTGACCGAGTGCTCAGTGAATACCTCAGGCAGCAGAAACCCAAGAAAGAGGAGGGAGACGAGGAACCATCATGGAAGGACAGGGCCCTGCACGGTATGTACCACCGGCAGATAGAGGAGGTGGCTGATATCCAGAAATCCTACCAATGGCTGGACAAAGCTGGACTGAAAGACAGCACAGAGGTGCTAATCGTGGCAGCACAAGAACAAGCTCTGAGCACAAGATCCATAGAGGCTGGGGTCTATCACACCAGGCAAGACCCCAGGTGCAGGCTGTGTAAAGATGCCCCAGAGACAATCCAGCACATAACAGCAGGGTGCAAGATGCTAGCAGGCAGGGCATACATGGAATGCCATAACCAAGTGGCCGGCATAGTGTACAGGAACATCTGTGCCGAGTATAACCTGGAAGTCCCAAGGTCAAAATGGGAGATGCCCCCAAGGGTGGTGGAGAATGACCGAGCTAAGATCCTGTGGGACTTCCAGATACAGACGGACAAAATGGTGGTGGCTAACCAACCGGACATAGTGGTGGTAGACAAACAGAAGAAGACGGCCGTAGTGATCGATGTAGCGGTTCGGAATGACAGCAATATCAGGAAGAAGGAGCACGAGAAGCTGGAGAAATACCAAGGGCTCAGAGAAGAGCTCCAGAGGATGTGGAGGGTGAAGGTAATAGTGTTTCCCGTGGTAATCGGAGCACTAGGTGCGGTGACTCCCAAGCTAGGCAAGTGGCTCCAGCAGATCCCGGGAACAACATCGGAGATCTCTGTCCAGAAGAGCGCAGTCCTGGGAACAGCTAAGATACTGCGCAGGACCCTCAAGCTCCCAGGCCTCTGGTAGAGGACCCGAGCTTGAAGGATAAACCGCCCGCAGGGGCGTGCTGGGTGTTTTTATATAAAACACCCAGCATATATATATATATATATATATATATATATATATATATATATATATATATATATATATATATATATATATATATATATATATAATCAAAGCTTTTGTTCCTATTAGGTTCTTGCAAAAACCACATTTTTATAGCACATTTTAAACTGGGTCATGGCGTCATACTTGGACATTGGTTCAGTTCATCGCTCAGTCTTACTACTCATAAGTACACAGTGATGAATTTCCTTTCTGTGTGTGTTTTTTGTACTGTGAAGTGTGCCAGGCAGGAGTGTTCCTTCACTATACAACGAAATATTATGCTGAAGTGTCAGACTGCAATTGTCTACTTTGTATGGGAGAACATATATATCCAATAATAAATGCTTAATTTGATGAAGTTCAGTGGTGTCTCATTAATAATATTGCAGCCAGTATGCTGTTTTTTTGTTTTTGTTTTTTACATATGTATTGACCTCTCATGACCACAAGAGGGAGTCAAAGGAGTTTTGTTAGAGATGAGGTGAGCTGCTGAGCTCTGACCCTCTGTAGGCGTCTTCTTCAGCTGATAGATGGGGAAGTCACTCACTACTCAGTGTTCATCTTCAACATCACAGAAGAGCTGCATGTTTTTATTCCTGTACTGTACTGAAACAGCTTTGCATGATTTACAATTCTAAGTAATTTAAAATAAAATACTTATTTATTTTAAATTGGGCCTTGGTGCAGCCCTTCTGTTCATCCCTGGTTTGACTCCTCTTCCTTTAAGGCTGTGTTCCCTTTAAGCCAACAGTGTCAAACTCATTTTCCATTGTGTGCATATATATATATGTATATATGTATGTATGTGTATATGTGTATATATATATATATATGTATATCATTTACAAAAAAGGCTATTACATATAAGAGCCAAATATGTTCTTTATCTACTCAATTTATCTTAAAATTGAAATTACTTACAGATTCAGATTTTACATATAAAAAAACACTTTAACTCTTACCTGCAATAGAGCGTTTTATGTTATTGCATCATTACTAAAGGAAAAGGTCAGATTAAACCACTACTGCATGTATATCATATATATCATCTACTGGTGATGAGGCATAATGAAAAGCTTTACTGCATTCGTTTTACCAAACGATCTGGATGGATGTTCACTGTAAACTTCACTATGCAGGTATTGACTTCAGCTAAGTCAATACCTGCATACTAACGATAAAAGTGAGAGGAATGTGCTTTTCACGTCTCAGTGTATGTGTTTGATAAAGGAGGGATTATCTCAGGTCTTGTTATGATACTCTGTCATTGTTTTCATGGAAGAGGTTGGCATTTATTGTTGCCACAGAAACCGGCAGCCAATAATGAGGTCCAAACAGCTGGGTGTGGGGTCAGACCACCTCGAGTCACTGGAAGAACAATACCTTTGACTCCTCCTACCTGGTTGCCTTGTGTGTCTTTGGGTGTGGGAGACTATGAGCGGGCATGTGAACAGTCAGCTTTTTCAGATTTTGTCATGGGTATTTGGTTGAGCGTTGAGCTGTGCTTTGATATTTTTCCCGTCTGACATGCAGCCCCTCCCCCTGCTCCACACACTGGCCAAGGCTCTGTGAACTACAAAAGAATCTGATGGGAAGTTTGTTTAAGAAAGAGGATTAGATGCTGGTTAATGTGTCCAGAGAAAGAAGCAAATCAATGAAAGATAAATGGCTTTGTGACAAACGTTGTGCAGCCTAATTGTGTCTGTGACTGTCTATGTTTCAAGAGGTGAAAGATGGCTCATTTATAATGTAAAATGCTAGCAATGTCATATGGTACTGTCTGGTGTAGGTACACTAATGAAAAGCTCATCAACTGGGATAAAGCTGGAATAGGCAGCAAAGGTAACTGGAGAAATATAAGAAATAAATTAAATGGTTTCCTCCCTTAAAATGCTCTGCCAGGGCTTTACTGAAACCTCCCTCAGTTGCTGTTTATTTGTGCATTAGTATTCAGTGTTGTATTTAATAACTGAAAAGCACTGAAGAATATCTCCTTTCTTTGCTTCAAGAAACTCTTGAACTGAGCAGAAGGTATGGACCTGTACATTTCACAAATCATCCCGATACCTTTTTCAGCTGTCACACTATCAAAAAACACTTTGAATGTGTGACCTTTGTGCATACATGTACTGTAATGTTGCTTGTGCCATGTTTGAAAGATGATGTGGTATTCAAAGGAGCTTGCAAAGAAAAGCGACTACGATGACTACGATGACCTGGATGACTGAGAACCTTCACAGACATGATGTGGTATTGTTTGTATGATGAGCTGTTTCTTCCTACTTTTCTCTTCCCGTCACTGTGGTACAAGTTGATCGATCGATCGATCTATCTATCTATCTATCTATCTATCTATCTATCTATCTATCTATCTATCTATCTATCTATCTATCTATCTATCTATCTATCTATCTATCTATCATCTTGCAATTTGATAAGACTCAAATCAAAATAGAATTAAAATCTTTTTTTTTAACTTTTACTTGGATTTAATAAGTCTGATAAAAGGTCACGTGGCTGCTATTCTCATCTGCTTTCATCAAGTCATGCTGAGGGTATGTGTCTGCATCTTTATGCAGAAGCATGGTAATACAGTTTTTCTCAGTCGCTTTGGTGCGTTTCTCAGAACACCATTAACATTTGCACAGCAGTTAGTGCATTTCCCAAAACAATTAGTGCAAACTGCAAAACCTAGTGGATAGCCTGCAAAAGCACGTCACATGCACAGAATTGATTATCCATACCTCAAAAGCAAGTATCCATGTCAATGAAACTGTCAGTGCCATCAAAATGAAAAGTCTTGACACCATCTTTATGAACAAGATAGTCAAATGGCATTGTCATGTTTCCACTATGACAGTTTATAATTTCAGTGTTTCCCATTGCAAAAACAATTGGTGACACCTGAAAATGCTGACGACAGCACTATGGCCTACCTGTACAGCCATCTGAAATGTGCAGTAAAGTCACTGTAGATGTTATGGGAGTCTTGGGAGTAACTGAGTCACTGAATACGTACGTTTCACATTTCCATTGTGTAGAAGTGTTTGTAATCCTACAGAATTGTGCAAAAGAAAAATATGCTACAGTCACTTGTGCACTGTAGAATACATGTAAACATAAAATCACCCATTTGGTAGAGCTGTGCACTAATGTGAACAATAAACAGCACATGTAACAGTACAGTAAATCATTCTGGCACATCCAGACGTTCCTGTCTGTCTGGCCACATATTTTCATCTACATCACAACAGATGTTATCCCTCGCAATGCAGCGAGGAAAGTATCTCCTGGAGTGGCGAATCCATCCTCTGCAGGACCCTGCTGTGATGTCGTCACATGCTGCATCCATGGCTGCTAGCAGGGCCATTTGCTCATGTGGATTTCATTTTTCTTGAGTACTCTGTCAATTGTTGTAATTGGAACAGATTCAATATTGCCAAATACCGTGTAATTCTCTATGACAGCGCTTTGTATGTCTCTCAGCTTTATTGCATTGTTTGCAATGACCATTGCACAAATGACTTCTTCTTGCTGTGGGGTAAAAAGGGGCCCTCTTCCGCCTCCGCGAGGTTGTCTTACAATCCTATGTGGTGCAGAGTGAACTTTTTGTGAAATTGCAAATACAGTACAGTAACATGTGATGTGTCTGAGATGGCACAGTACAGTACAGTGTATTACTGTTTGCATACCTGTTTTCCCTACGGAATGTTTGAATGATTGAACTGACAGTAGTTCTTCCAATATTGGGTTGCACCCTTCGACCAGCCTCCTCCATGGTGAGGCCGTGATTGACAACATGGTCCACAATTGTAGCCCTTATTTCATTAGGAATCCGCCTATATCTGCCTCTTCTCCCTCTTCCCCTTCCCCTTCCTCCCCGCATCCTCACCCCTCTTCCACGGTGCTGACCTTCCATTTTGTGTCACAGAAGTGTAGAAATGGTACACACTAGCTCCTGCGCAGTTTATATATGCTTGCCAATTGGGGATTCACAGGATTCATCCATAATTGACAGTGAACAAGTTGTTTGTCATTGGTTACAACTAAACTTTCACACGCCTCCTCATGAGTGACAGCTGTAATTCACCTGAGATCAATTGTTCAATTTCGGAGACATTTCCAGGGAAAATGATACAGAAAGGTATAGGATTTGCTTGACAGATGGCCAATATTTGGCATGTGATAACTAGTTCAACAATTTTGTGTGTGATGACTCAAGCAATGGATGTATGACTATTAGTTTTATTGGGAACGACTATTCAGCATCCATAGGTATGATTACTTTTCACTGACATGACATAAGCAAATGGAAATGTCAGAAAGCAGTATGGAAATGTATGGAAGCAACTGATTCATGTCCAAAATCATTTGCAGTTTGTTCAGAGAGAGGAGAAATTGCTACTATGATGTGCACAAATGACTGAGTGTTGTGGAGGTTGAACTAATAGTTATGAGAATTTCAATTCTGATCTGAGAAACGCACCAAAGCGACTGAGAAAAACTGTAATGTCCAAAAATTAGGCTAATCTGTTTGTTTGTTTTTTTTAACAGTTTTACAAGTCTATGAAAAACCAGCTGTTTTGGCATTAAAGTCTTAAAGTCTAAATGTTTCTGAGCAGGGCTAAAGTGCTGAACTGAAGACTTAGAAACGTGTTTTCACATGTTTTTTATTATTATTCATCAGGAAGACACTTGTACAAAAGGGTTTTGTGTCTTTAGACTGACTGAAGAGGAGATAGGAACACATCAAAAGGGTTTTCTAAAGAAGGTGATGTAATAGTTTGAACCAAGGACTCAAAGGCTGCTGCTTTCACAGCTATAGCATCCTCTGAGGAATAAACAAGACGAGACGTGCCCAGTGTAACCTATACATGAAGGATAAGGAGATGCACATACCTGAATATGACTCAGATGAGCTGATGATTATTGATAATAATGAGTCTCCCCCCCCAGGGGCTTCTTCACCTCATCAGGGCTTAGAGTAACAGTTTCAGATAATCCTTAGTCTTAACAGGGCTCCTCATGCTGTGAAGAGGCTTTACACAAATACTGTACAACATGTATTTACATTAGTATTTCATGAATTTTAAAGAAACAAAAAGACTACCATTAATTTTTGTTTGATTTCCTTTCTTTAACAGTGTCTGCAAGCCTCTTTGGCAGAAGCCCAAACTTTAGGTACAATTTGTTTAACACATTTCTTTTTTTTTTTAAATAGATTTCTGTTTAAGGTCGAGAGGGCTCACAAAGTGACTCTGGATTCACAAGAGAAGGACATATTATAATATTTGAATGCTTTTTTTTTTAACGTAATATTAACTGACTAAAGGAAAAACTTTGTGTGTGTGCCTGTGTGCTCAAACACCTGTGAGGTGGGACTACAAGCAAATTCCTCTGAATACACCCACCTAATCACACCTCACACCTTACTACAAGCCAATATCTACAAATCTTACAATCACATATAAATTCATATGTGTGTTTGATATACTTCATCAGTTTGCTGACCATCGAGAGTAACTTCAAGTCATCCGACAACGCCACCAAAGTGCCTGGGATTGAATTTCCTCTAGTATTTGCTCTCATTTGCTTTTCATTTTAACACACTGAAACTCTTGAAAACACAGAAGCAGTCTTTATGAGGTTTTCCATCCATCCCTCCCGCCATCCATCCAGTTGTCCTCTTCTACTTATCCCATCCAAAGCTGGGGTGGGCATTATCCCAGCTGTCAAAGGGTGAGAGTTGGGATACACTGTGGAAAGGTCACCAGACTCTCACAGCGCTAACGCACAGAGAAAGACAACCGTTCATGCCTACGCCAAGTGTAGAATAACTCATTAACCTAACAAGCATGTCTTTGGACTGGGAGGAAGCTGGAGTACTGGGAGAGTCCATGCAGGCACAGGGAAAACATGGAAACTCCATACACAAAGGCATGATAGCTTCATAGCATAAGTGCCTAAGTCATTTTTTGGTCAAATTGAGATTTTTGCCTAACTTTACTCCCCTACCACTGCTGCATCATCCTGTCCGTCTGCCTATGTCATTGGCCAATCACAACACTCATAAGAGTCAAAAAACATACTTGCCTAAGTCATTCATTTGACTTAGGCAGTTTTACCATTGGACTTAGGCAGTTTTGCTACAATCAATTTGACTTAGGCAGTTTTGATGTATGCAAAATGGCTGATAAGAAGAAGAGGTTGACCGCAAGTGAAGCCCTTGCTCTTCTTTTTGATTCATTTACATCTGGTAAAAGTTCATATTTTTTTAGTTTTTTGGTCACTAAATGTATTTTCATTCAATCAAAGAGGTTATGACCATGTTAAAAGATTACTTTTTTGTTGCAAACAAAGTATGATGGCTAGCTAACATTAGCGTTAGTAGTGTAGCATTAGCATAGTAATGTAGTACAAGCTAGCAGCTAGCTAACAGCAGCATGCTACCAGAGTAAATCTTTGGCAATTTCAAAGGCAATTTGAGCATTTTCAGCAAGTTTGCAAATTATATTATGTTTCAAACATTTGCTTTTTATTAGGAGGAGAGTCTAAGGACGGGGGACGCCCTGGGTTCATTGTTAATTGTTAAATTGGACTTTATATTGACTGTGTTCAAATGACTGATACTGGTTGAACTCTATTGCCAGTAATATTCATGTAGCCCTTTGAGGCGACTGTTGTTGTGATTTTGGGCTATACAAAAATAAATTGATTTGATTTGATATTAATAGTACAAATTGATTTTTATTTTTTTTTTACATAGCAGACATTTTGACTACACAAGTAGATTTAGATGTCATCTTGATTTACCATTTTAAGATACTCCAACAGCATTTTATTTTCTGTTGTATCATCAGGAAAGGAAGTTGATGTGAACTTAGAGGAGTTGGTGGATATAGATGAGGGAGAAGGAGGAAATTATGTTGATATGGGGCAACAGACTGATAAGCAGCCAGAGGAAGGAGAGGAAGATGAAGGAGAGGAAAAGAAAGGGGAAGGAGAGGAAGATGAAGGAGAAGAAAAGGAAGGGGAAGGAGAGGAAAAGGAAGGAGAAGGAGAGGAAGATGAAGGAGAGGAAAAGAAAGGGGAAGGAGACGAAGATGAAGGAGAAGAAAAGGAAGGGGAAGGAGAGGAAAAGGAAGGAGAAGGAGAGGAAGATGAAGGAGAGGAAAAGAAAGGGGAAGGAGACGAAGATGAAGGAGAAGAAAAGGAAGGGGAAGGAGAGGAAAAGGAAGGAGAAGGAGAGGAAGATGAAGGAGAGGAAAAGAAAGGGGAAGGAGACGAAGATGAAGGGGAGGAAGAGGAAGGAGGGGAGGTGGAAGCAGAGGAAGAGGAAGCCAGTCCAACCCCCAGCACTTCTGCTGTTCGTCACAAGCGTCCACTGCCCCATACGTGGAAGAAAAATGTCATCAAAGAAAAGCGTCTGAAGGGAGAGAATTACAAGAATACAATGGGACAGGAGAGACCACCAAAGGCCATGGGCCCACCATGCACATCACAGCACTGCTTCAAGTCAACGAAAAGAAGTTGTGAGCTACTGACTGAAGTTGAGAGAAGAGGAATCTTCAACAATTTCTGGTCCATGCCTTCCTGGGAGACACGCAAGGTGTATATCCAGACTGTTGTTGAAAATGTGCCCATAAAACAGAAGAAAGGTGGTGTTGATTCAAGGAGAACAACATCTCTGCTATACCACCTGCAACTCTCAGATAGATGCAAAATACCTGTGTGCAAAAATCTTTTCTGTTCCACACTTGGTATTGCCCTGAGAACCATTGGATCATGGTTAACTGCAGGCATGAAACTCAACACTCATACCCAGCCCAACCCCAAGATCAACAAGACTGGTCCTCATATGCCAATATCAGATGGAGACCAGGCCTTCCTGAAAGAGTGGCTCTCTGGAATACCTACAGTCCCATCCCATTACTGCCGCCAGGTTCCCTCTTATCAGAACAAGAAGTTCCTGGAGCCAGGAACAGTTTTGAGAGAGCTTCACAAGGAATACCAGAATGCTGCCAATGAGAATGGAAAGCGTGCTGTGAGTGAGACATACTTTCGGAAGGTTTTTGGAGAGCAGGATTACTCTGTGTTCATTCCGAAAAAAGGCCAATGTGACATCTGTGTAAGCGCCAAGGTAGGAAATACAGATGAGGATGCTCTTGCTACACACTTGAGATTGAAGAGTCAGGCTCAAGCTGAAAAGGCTGCAGACAAAAATGAATCCAGTGACACACTTTCAGTGTGGACAATGGACCTTCAACGCGTTCTTCTTTGCCCCCAGACAAAAGCAAGTACAATGTACTACAAAACTAAATTACAGATGCACAACTTTACCTGCTTCAACATGAACAACAGAGATGGGTACTGTTATGCTTGGGAAGAACATGAAGGCTCCCTCAGCAGTGAGGTTTTTGCACATCTGCAGTCCAACCACTTTGAGTCTGTCCTACAGGCCAACAGAAACATTGAGAAAGTCATTGTCTGGAGTGATGGCTGCGGGTATCAGAACCGGTGTGCTACCATCAGCAACGCCTACCTTTACCTGGCCATGAAGCATGGTGTCAGCATTGAGCAGAAATTTCTAGTTGCAGGCCACACACAGATGGAGTGTGACTCCATGCACAGTCTAATTGAACGGCGCATTGTGCAAGACGTTTACACTCCACGAGATTACGTTGTCATCTTTGAGGCTGCACGCATTAATCCATCCCCATACAGGGTGACTCAACTATACCACAATGACTTCATGAAGTTATCTGGCACCTATGTCACCAATATTCGACCCGGCAAAAAAGTTGGGGACCCCACAGTCCATGACCTCCGGGCTTTGCAGTACTTGACTGATGGACGGATCAGGTACAAGCTGGATTTTGAATCTGACTGGGAAGACCTGCCTCGGCGCATCAGCATACCCGACAACAAGCCATTCAAGTGGATCCCACTCTTTCCTGCTCAGTTGCCCATCACCCTGAGGAAATACAGTGACTTACAGTCAATGAAAAATGTACTACCAAGAGTGGCCCACAAGTACTATGATGATCTTCCTCATCAGTAGTATACATAGCCTACCAAATAGTACACACACACACACGCACGCACACACACACACACACACACACACACACACACGCACACACACACACCCGCACACGAAGAGAAAGAGAGAGAAGAGAGAGACAAACACACACAGACAGATACAAACACACATAGACACACGCACACCTCTTTTATGAGCCTACAGGCCTCCTCTGCAAATTAATGGGTGGGTGAGGTGAAGTGAGTAAGTCTCCTTACTCTAGCTGCCATTTTGTGATTAAAATTGAAAAGTTACAGTGTGTTATGGTTACATTATAGTATGTCATGTTCATTTTATAGTTTGAAGAAAAACTGCCTAAGTCATAGGCATAATCTGCCTAAGTCACTTTTATTAGACAAAAGAAATGATGTTGGGTTTTGTTCTTTTTCCATACTTTTCCTCACATATACTTAAATGTTCTGTGAAAATATCAATTAAAAATATGCATGTGATATTTAGAAAATTAGTTTTTTCTTGTTTTCCGAAAACACAAAAAAATGACTTAGGCAATTATGCTATCAAGCTAACGATATATAAAAGCACAAACAGAAGATTAAAAAATGACGTATTAAATATCAAGTCAAAATCATGGATTTAAAAAAAATTCTATGTGTAAGAAAGGTTAAAGTATAATAAAGTATAATAATCTATTAGGCGTCCATTAATATTCCTGTGTGTGATATTTTTGTAATATGCAGTAATTTTACAGACACGGCAAAGAAGTCAGTCCTTGAATTTGAGTGGAAGAATCCACTTACAAATGGCTTATAAAGTGAATTGGCTCTGGATACTGGATCACCTTAAGCAAACATTTAAGGATCTGATCCCTGTATCCTGCTTGTGGATTTTCCTTATTATCTGCACTCACTCCTGGGTAAAACAAATTAACCCACAAGATGACTAAAAATAGAGGTGGGGAGACATTTTGGTGGTACTATTTCCTACTTCACCCTTAACCTCTGACTGTGTGGTGACACTTGATTGCACCCTTGAGCTGTGATGAAGGATTTGTTCAAACAGTTTGTCTTTGAGCATCTCTTTTATGGCGTCTGAGAGAGAGGACTGATGTGGAAAAGGTGGAAGTCACACTCCAGACAACTTTTATGTGTCTGTCTGAGGGAGCAAAGAGGTCAGAGGCAACACTCCCTTGTCCAGGGACCACACATATACGCACATGAGTGCACGCATCTGTAACATTCGAGTCTTACTACTTATATTTCTGTGAGAACCAGCGTTCGTGACACCGGTTGCTGTCACTGAGAAGATAATTAGAGGCTTCTGCAGGAAACTTCAGGAACAAGCCTCCTGTTTGGATGCCGTGCACAACTGGACCGGTTATGCATTTGAGTCTTTCATGATTTTGTGGAGTGTTAACCTCAGAGCAAGTCATCTGGGTCTCAACTCTGTGTGGTGTAGTTCACAAATCATTTCAACGGCCATACTGAAGTGTGCTCTGATTGTGATGTCATTATGATGTTTTGTTCAGCACAAATGTCAGATACAAAGTTTAGAATTGTTGGAGGGCTTTAAAACACAAGCTTAAAACACGTGTAAGGAGCTTCCATGTTCCCCCTGTCCCTAAGTCTAGTCTAAGACGGCTGTAGGTGTGAATGTGAGTGTGAAGGGTTATCTGTCTTCTGTGTTAGCCCTGTTGTTAGCCCTGTGAGAGACTAGCGAACTTTCCCTACCTCTTGCCCTGCTAGGATAAGGCCCACACCCCAACCTTGGATTGGATAAGCAGAAGAGGATGGATGGATACAATGGATGGATATGTGCGCTGCACAGAGACTGTTTGTGTACATTATCAAATCCACATTGTTATTCTTTGACTTGTAGAGCAGCTATGCATAATTTCACAGATCATTCTAGTCCTTATTTATCTCATTCGGGGCTTAGACCAGTCCCTCAGTTTATTTATATTTTTCCCTCTATCTTTATCCCAACTTTCTTCTGATTGGGTGCCCCTCAAAAACAGAAGGTTTAAACAGCAGATGTATTGCTGTGTGCCCTATGATCATATTAGAAATATCCACGCTCACTGACATCATATGGAGCCAAGAGCAGTGAGAACATTTTTAAAACGTTAAAGCAGTCTGAGCAGTTATTTGTACATGATGAGCAGGGGCCTGTTTGGTGCCCTGGACGAACACTCGCTCCACATTTATATATATATATAAGGATTGCAAATTGACATATTTTATTGTGACAACTATTGTCGGAACCATACTAAATTTGACCTGATAAATATTTTTTGCATGTGTGTGTGTGTGTGTGTGAGAGAGAGAGAGAGAGAGTATGCAAATGGCTAACAAACAGTCATTATAATTCGTCTTACATTGAGAATAGCAGACAAGTCAACAACACACCTCTTCCAGTTAATGGCTAATTAACACTATGCTGAACACAGTCCGAAAGATTAACTAAGCCACATCTGTGTCTACTCTCTGACTACTGTTTACCATCATAGCCGAGTGGCTGACAAAAGTAAACGTTTTCCCAGTCCCTACTGATGAATGTTATCTTGTTTCAGGGTACATAATACATGCCATTATCCAAAGACACATCTGCTTACCTGTATCTTTCGCTCTTTTCTCCTCTTCTTTTCTCTTTTTTTCTAAACTGAGGACCTGATAGCTTTGACCTTTTCTTGTCCATCTTCCATCAGTAATTTTGCACTCCACTATCAACACCCAACCCCACAACAATATCTAACAGACCTACACCTTAGTGGAATCAGTTTTGTATATGTTTTTTTTCTTCTTCTGGGATTTCAAAACAACCCAGGAAAGAATAATTAATACATAATGGGCTTGATAACATTATGAATTGATAATGTTATGATTGATTGTTATCCATTGATAACATTATGAATGAAATCTGCACTATTTGATAGCAGCACACCCCCTCCCCTTTCGACAGGTTGTGTGTGAGCAGCAGCAGCAGCAAGCAGGTGCACCGAGGGCCCTCACGCTCACTTATATGTGAGTGATAGAATTTAGAAAACACATCGGTGCAAATTATAAGTCTTTATCATAACGTCTTCTGGTTTTGTGTTTGTTGTAGGTCTGTCAACGCGTTAACGCTGTCATTACGATTAATGCAATAAAAATTTTTAACGCAATCAATCTATCTGGTGAGCAAAATAGACAAACTTTGGACAAACTGCCCAAAATGCGTTGACAGAGACATTTCAGGGATTTTGAGTCATTCTCCAGGTGGATTAATTGCATTAATCGTGATGTTAACGTTGGAAGCCCTGGTTTTTTTTGTTTTTATTTGTTTTAGAGAATCCCCCGCTGTCCCGCCCCTCTCCTCCCTGTGCAGCAAGCAGCAGGAGCACCTGGTAAATGGAGGGCGCCCTTACTCCTCGCAAATTGCCAATGCCATGATGCAGCATGGCCCATGTTGCCCATATCAAAAACCGCCACTGATGATGAGTTCCTTGACTATGATTAATGAGACTAGCAAATGGACTTGAATATATAAAACACATGGTTTTACTGCTCTTACTGAGCAATCAGAGCTCATTTAGACTACGAGCCACAGTCACCCAGTGCTTGTTATTCAATGTGTAAGGACATCTCAGAATGTACACTGGTGAACCGGAGAAATAACCACCAATCTTCCAATCATCAGACACAGTCACTCCAGCCAACAATAATATGCACAAAAAGTATTTGAGTAAAAAGTTGGAACTGTTGGAAACACTGTTTTAATGAAATAAGACTTAGTGAGGACAAGAAAAGACAAAATCTGACACGTTTGCTGTTTATATTGTTTATCAAATTGCTCAAGGACTAAAAAACACAAATGTGGAGGATAAACACAGATTCTTCCATTAGTGGTTGAATGATGACCAGAGGTAGAAGAAAACAGACAACTCATCATAATGAGCACTTCTGCGAGACAAACAGCAGTGGAAGAAGCATTCGGGTCAGTTACATTAAAGTAACAACAGCAGTGCAGTTAATCATACTTGCAAAAGCATTAAAATGTTTCCTGTCTGCAGGTCGGGGACTAGGTTTTAGATCCTAGGATCAGAACAGCGCTTCAATGACACAACATGAGGTGATTATACATAAACACACAGAGAAACTGACACTTTATACACAATCTATCGCTCTAACTATGTCTGATCATGCAATAAACGTGTCTTTTTCGATTATACATGTACAAATTATCACAATGTTATATTTTAATGTATTAACATGAAAGAAAATATTCAAAATTAAAGTCCATGAATGATGAATGTCTGAGCAGCGTTTAACAGTGAAGGTAATTAGAGCATGTCTACTTTATGGGATAAAACACAAGGATAAAAAATAATGCCAGAGTAACACAGAAAATCCTTACTTTTCACAATTGCCCATACATTATGGCATTTCCAAGAAACTAAAATCTTCAGCTCTGATCTGTTGAGTCAAACTCAACTCATAAATAAGATCACCTGAGTAAAATCTGTAGACTCAAACTGGTGCGCATGCGCACAGAGAATAATCTGATTATTGCTGATTAGAAATAAAAGACACAAAAAAGCCGCTCATGCGTCCAGGAGCTAGCAGTCCTCATCGCTTTGCATCATGGACAGGAAGAAAGAGCACACGCTGGCCCAAGAGCTGCCGCAGTACTCTTCAGCCGTTTTGCCGTGGTCCGCGCGCCGCCTCGTGCACGCTGTCGTTGCAGTGGAGGTGGAGTGAGATGATGGGGGCGGTGAGGGAGGCTGAGTCCCCGGGTCTCCGGACTGAGCGGAGACACGGGAGCTCGAGATGTCCAGCTTGAAGTGCGCACTTCGTGGCGCGCGCTTACACATCCCGGCCCTCACCAGCGCGCGCTCGTCCTTGCACACTTTACCTTGGAGCCGTTTAAGCGCGCGTGCCACCTGCTTCCAAAAGTTTAGGGGCTCGGACAGGTAACCCGGGCAACCCCGGGGTTTGGCGTTGTATTCACAGCGCAGGTCGGCGATCCCGCCTGTGACGCGCGCCTCCGGGTTCTCGCATTTGACCAGTAGCTGGACCGCGTCCCTGACTTCGCTGGCGACCCACGTGCACTGCATCCTTTCCTTTGTGGAGAACTTTCCCCGGCCACCCGCTACACCCACCTTGGACACGGCTCTGTCCGATTTTCGGGCACCGCAGGACAGAGAGACCAGCTGTCCGAGGAAAGCCAGCAGCAGCCAGGGAGCTGAAGCCTTTAGTAGCAGCATGATGTGTTTCAGCAGAGTAACTTTCCACCTGAAAGCAAATATATGTCTATAAATGGTGACACTCAAAAAAAGTGCAGCTGAAATGTCTCAACACCGAGGTGCTGTTCCTAACTTACCGACAATGGCTAGTGTTGCCGTGCGTAAAACTTCTTCTTGTGCTGCTACTGGCGTGCCACATGGCTTTCATACATAGGTACTATCACGCCCACTGCTTCCGTCCAGCACACGCAATCTAAATGAGAAAATGTGGCAGCAGTTCCTTATCAGATTATGTTTTGCTATGACATGCCCAAAACGGATTTTTCCACCTCTTACAGTGAGTAGAAGTGAAGATGATCAGTGGGTGATGTGTCAGCATGTCAGTACACGTTCTTGGTTGATCCTAAAGAGCCACCATGAGCCTGATTACCATTACAACTCCAACCCTCTGCTGTCTTCAGGAGATACGTCCCCAGATTATGTTCGCAGGTTTTGTGTTTCTTCTTCTTTTTTCCCCTGTTTTTATAAAAAGATTCTTGATCATCTAATAATAACCAAGATTAAAAAGAGGACAATAAAAATTAAACATGAGGACAATCCATTCTTATGAAAAAAGACTGTATTCTTTGGATCATAACTTCAATTTTCCATGTTAAACTCAAAATACCATTAGGGATTATAAAGCTGCTGATCATAGTTCCCTATAAAGAACCAAATATCCATCTTCCCTGGAGTTGGTGGAGATCAAACACAGAACTAACGGAGTCTTACAGAGAGACCAGAGGCACAAAGTTGCTGTTCTGGATTTTAAATAAGCAAAAGTCTGGTATGAGTTCTCTTGTGATGCACACGTATGTGTCTAATCCAGACCAATGTTTTATGGTCTTTTTTATTTTATTTTACTGCATATATTCTGATTTCCCATCATAGGAAAAGATTGTTTTACCTACACAAGTGTAAAATTACATAACTCCATGTTACTTGTATCTAGTAACTGACCACTCCTCATAGCTCACACGTGAATTGTTCCCATTTCTTTAGTCAAATCTGTAAAAGAAATACCAGGTAACAGTTTGACAGGCAAAAAATTGTGTTTTTGCACCAACAAGGTGATTCCCAAAGAACTATTAGCTGAAAATGTGGCACAAGGTGTGCAGTGAGTCCTTAAAAATATGGGGAAACTGGATAAGAGGAAAGAAGAATCAACAGGCTCAAAAGCAACTGTCCACTGCAGATGAACAGTATCTGAAAGTCACATCCTTAAGAAATGTTGTGCAGTGTCCTCCAAGAGGTTGTACCTTTTCCCCCTTTTTTATAATATAGAGAAGTAAAGGAGGACTCAAGAGTTTTGCACAATACTGTAAATTGTAAATCATTTAAGGTGAGTGGACTGAGATCTGAAGTTTAATAATCAAATTAAGGCAGTGGTAAAATCTAGCTTCTTTCAGCTCAGGCAGCTGGCAAAAATAAAGCCAATTCTTTCACGACAGCACTTTGAGACAGTGATCCACGCCTTTGTTAGCACTCGGCTGGATTACTGTAATGCACTTTATATTGGGGTCAGCGCATCATATATTACTCATCTACAGAGGGTGCAAAATGCTGCAGCTCATCTTTTAACTGGCACTCGAAAGTTTGAGCACATTTCCCCTATTTTAGCTTCACGTCACTGGCTGCCCATTTCTATTAGGATTTATTTTAAAATTCTTTTATTTGCTTTTAAAGCTCTCCATGGCCTAGCCCCATCTTATCTCTCTGAGCTGCCACAGCCTTATACACACCCGCTCTCTCAGGTCAGCTGATCAGCTGCTCCTGAATGTACCAGGACTGGGCGTAAACTTAGAGGAGATCGTGCTTTTGCTGTAGCAACTCCAAAACTGTGGAACGAGCTCCCTTTAGAGATTAGACAGGCCAGTTCTTTACCTGTTTTTAAGTCACTCTTGAAAACCCACCTCTTTACCCTGGCCTTTGACACCACGTGAGATGTTGGTTTTTATTTTTATTTTATTTTTTATTTTAGTCGTTTTTAGTTGATTCGATGCTGTTTTATCTTGTTTTTGTTTTTGTTTTAATATAGGGCTGTTTTAATTTTATGCATTATGTTTTAATTTATTTTTTCTGTTTTCTGTTATTCTATTGTTTTTAACTTATTTTCTGTACAGCACTTTGTTCCTGTGCTGGGTATTTGAAAGTGCCTTATAAATAAAATTGGATTAGATTGGTGAGGACTTGGTTTAGAGAGTTATCGTATGCTTTCAGGAAATGATTGCAAGTCAGTGTAAAGTCCTTTAAAGGGATGCAAACTATGACTTTGTGCTTGTCTCCATGTTTGTTTTGGACACATTTCGGGAAAAATCTCACAGCGAAGACACTTCTGCAGCTCTACAACTTTTTGGTTGCTCCTCTTCACACCTTCATGTCACCACTAGAACAGGGCCCCAATCTGTTTTTGAGCTCCCAGCTCAGCAGCATCATCTTGTGTTCACCACAGGTTAAACAGCCTAAAAACAGATCACAAGTACAGTACTTTCTACTCCACGGTAGTTAAAGGCAAAGATTATACAGAAAGTAAAATGATGAACGATTGACTCCAGCAATAATAGTTGCAGGTTTTTATATTTATATTTGTGCTTCCAATTTCCTCTTTAAATCTGCACACATTCCAGTGTTGTAATTATATTAAATCAGGCCTATAATAAACTATAGAGTTTGTTTTAGTCTTATATTAATACCTGAAACAAATTCTATAGATTTCTTATGGTCAGAGAGCACAACACGGAGAACACAGCTCTCACTTTGATTTGGCTCGTTGTCATTCTCACTTTTTTTTTGCTTAGCTTACTTAGCTTACAACACATTTAAATTTCAAAGACTTTTTCCTATAGAACTTATAGTAAATGATAGAAATTTGCAATATCACACAGGACTTCTACTTCCTCTTTTTTGCTTATTCCGTCTTTGGGACTGAAAAAAAATCAAAGTGCTAAATGTGACGTAACTCTCCCGTCTTTATCAGATTGTGTGTGTGTTTCACGGCCACCACATCCATTTCCACTCATCTTCGGCATGCGCACAGACCCCCTCTGTTCCTGCACACAGCAGCTCTCAGGACTCAATTCATCAGCTCATACAAAGACGTTTTTAGCTCTGCTCAGACACCTCCTGCACCTCATGGGTTCTTTCAGACTTCGTGTCGCACGGTAGCAGCTTCCCCAGCTGGACAGCAGTCGCGGTGCTCCAGCCGAAGGGTGGAAAGAAACAAGATCTCCTTTTAATAAATGAGCGTGAAAGCTCTCTGCTTTGTTTCAGCTCAGTAGAAGAAGAAACAGAGGGACACAGAAAAGAGGAGGGCCACCACTCGGATTTTATTCTCTTCTGCAATTAAAGCTGGAGGGAA
This sequence comes from Diplotaxodon limnothrissa, assembly GCF_057381915.1. Lineage (NCBI taxonomy): Eukaryota > Metazoa > Chordata > Actinopteri > Cichliformes > Cichlidae > Diplotaxodon > Diplotaxodon limnothrissa. Next base: position 16,673,769 of record NC_140601.1, on the reverse strand, counting down.
TTTTCCATCATATACAAACAGAAACACATGCCTGCTATATTTTCTCCTTTGTCTTGCTGTCATTTTGACACATTCAAAAAAAAAAAAAGACACTACAGGAAAGAAATCATCTGCTAATTGCACACAGGTGTAGGTCAAGGGTTTTGGTCTCAGTCTGTAGGGTGCTGTAACGCGAGGAGTTCGGAGTTCGATCAAATGACTCCAGGAGCTTCCACACAGAGGTCAAAGATGGAAGTGCGGATGGGGCACTCCAACTGAAATAAAAACAAAAAAGCACTCAGGAACATATTGTACTAGCATTTTCAAACTTAAATGACAAAGAAAAGTCACATTTTCACATTAAAAATGTAAGTTTATAAGCGTGTTCATTGCTAAGATCTCTCCCTCTCCGCCCTTTCTTTTCCTTCATTCGTCACTCACCTGTGGCTGCGGTATCGTCTCAGTTTTGGAACCAGTTGATGACGTAGGTGCAGATGCCTTGGAAGCTCTTCCAGCAGTAATCGGATGCAAGACGGGAAGCTGTGGATTCAGGCAGCTCCGTCGGGTGATAACTGGTTTTCTCAGGCTTAGGAGTAGTCTTCCTGCTCTGACGCCCCTTGCCTGGCTGCTTATTGGGCTTCACAGGTTTAGGAGAAGTAACAGGCTTGGTCTGACCTGGCAGTGCTGGTTTACGTGGTTCCTGAGCGGGCTTGGAGGGCTTCAAGTTGGCTGTTTTGGGCCAGGAGGCCAGCAAGGTCATCTGAGTCTCATCTGGGTATTTCTTGCACATGTGCGGGCGGTAGATTTTAGTTCCCTGGCAGGCGTGGCTCAGTTTCCTCAACTCCCACATCATCTGTGTGAAGTAGTGGCGAGGGTTCTGGTTGTAGGCCCGGCACAGGGTGGGTTTTCCCTGGAAGTCGCAGTAGTAAGAGCGTCCTGGGGTTTGGCCCTTGCAGGAGACACGAAGGCGGGTGTAGTTCTCTGGTGCAGACACCACCATGGTGCAGGAGTCTTTGGTCTTGGTGCTGAATCTGATGGGTTCATCCCAGATGCTGCGCTGCTGCTGCTTGTCATTGTCGCTGCTGTTGTCGGTTTGAGCATTTGAAACACAAACAGCTGCTGCTGAAACCAGCAGCAACAGTCTCAACCCAGCTCTCATGGTGTTCAGCGTGGACTGATGGACGGGCAAGGGCTCAGGGGTGATGTGTCCGCAAAGAAAGTTAAGGTGTGGAAGGACGGAAAGCATGCAACTGGGAATTTATAAAGCTGAAGCTCACAAAGAAGGCATTATTCAGTTAAGCTGAAAAGTTTTAACCCCTCCCTCATGCTACAGACACACACAGAGCAACCACAAGGTTCGTGTGGTATGCTAAAAAAACACCAAGGAGTAACGTATGGAAGGAAAGGGTGAACATAAACTTAGAGATGAAGACAGGAAAAGGAGGGGGGTTGGCTTGTGGGAGCCGAGGGAGAATTAAGAGGTCTGAAGAACACGCATGAGGCCAAATAGCTGCAAGTCATTATGCAGTGTCACATAAGAGGTTCATTGACCATTGATCAGGAGGGGAGAGCAGTGAGGCTCCAGAGCCACACTGCAGGCTCAGGTTACTTGGTGGAGATTTAAGAGTTGATATGTGACTCAGTAAAACAACAAATCTTTAGATGTTTGATGACTTTTGTTGCAGAATTAATTGAAATGGACTTCTAGGACGTCTCTCAAAGTTTCCAAAGATGGTAAATTATGTTTTACTTGCAGTACATATCTTACACTACAGGAGTGTTTTTGGTTGCACCTGGAGAAAATGTTTTATCCTGATAGTTTGAGAGGGTCTGACTGCAAATCTCACATCCGGGGGCACCTCTAGAGTCTGCGGGCGGAGGTAGAGCAGGTCATCTGCTAAGTGGAAGGTCAGCGGTTTGATCCCTGTGGCTCTTCCAGTTAGAGCCGGGAATCTATCTAAAGATAGTGAACTCAAGAAACAGCAGTCCATTTATCATTTACCACATGCACACAGCGACTCTGTTGGCAGCTCTTGCATACATGAGCTGTTAATGTTGTGAGCTGTTTGGATTGAGCGGGCATGGCGTAGGTCTACTGCCTGGTAGTTTAAATTTAAATATCCCCCTTCCCCCCTACTGCACAAGCACTCCCATTCCTTGGGCACCACCAGTCTGGAGAGCCTGAGTTCAAAGTCAGACCAGACTGAAAATTTCCGCATTAGCTAGCGGGTTTGTTTGCTGAGTGAAAGAGTGTGTAAGTGCACGCACAGGCTCAGTGCATTCTGGGAGTTTTTATTTTTATGGCGGTTAGCCTAATGAAGCGGGGAAAAGCTCAGCTGGAAGAAACGCTGAGGATGTGTGTGTGTGGGCTGTCTGCACCATGTTTTCCTATATTTAGTTCTCTTCTCATACGGTGCAACAGCATCACACCACCTCTAACCAGAGATGGGCAGTAACGCGTTACTTCTGATTACTTTTTTCAGGTAACGAGTAAAGTAAGGGATTACTATTGCAAAAACGGTAATTAGATTACCGTTACTTTCCCGTAGGAACGCTGCGTTACTAAAACAGTGATTTTTTGCGAGAATGTCTCACGACAGTGACGTAAGCGAGTGCGACGTTAGTGACAACAGCTGTGTGCAGATCAACAATGGATCATATATGGAGTGCAGGAGAGAGTATGAGCGTGCAGCGTTTAAAGCGTGGAAGTACTGACCTTACTTTGAGTTTGATTCCATAAAAAGTGACAAAAACATTAGCGTCCGTTGTGCGTGGGAAGAAAACTTCTTTTTACAGCGAAAAAACCCCCTAAACTTCCAAGCAAGCACCGAGTAGCTACGACGTAATGGGAAACTCACAGAGAAACTCGCGGATTCTTCAACTGACCGCTGCGGCACACCTGCACCAGGGTAAACCTCCGCCTACGCCAGTCCTGCTTTACAGGTGAAAATAGAGCAACAGGGCCGCTGAGTCTTTGATGTTATTTATTTTCTGCTGTGTTTTACTTGCATCTATTTGAAAGAGTGACTGTAAACACACAAAAAAAAATTATTTTATGTGCTGGAATGTGCACAAAATAAGTTTAAATGTTAAACAAATTTCTTCCAGTCAATGTTGCATATAATTAAATTTTTGCTTGATGCATAAAGTTAAAAGGTTAAAACTAATAAAACAAGTTTTAAAAAGAGACTTTTCTATTTGATTACATTTTGTATGATGGATTATGCAGAAAAAATAGAATTGGGCTGAAAGATCTATCGTTTTATCACCTATTCAGGTTGTAAATCGTGTTTTTAAAAAGTAACTAACTAAGTAATTAATTACTTTTGAAAATAAGTAATCAGTAACGTAACAGGATTACTTTTTTGGGGAAGTAATCGGTAATTAGTTACTGATTACTTTTTTCAAGTAACTTGACCAATACTGCCTCTAACACCACCAGCACCATCATCACTTCCTGTCTACCTCCAGCTGCTGTGTGCGCATTGCAGTTATATTTTTGTATTTTCTAATTAGCTTTTATTTATTTTTTTTACTTGTTTTAATTCAGTTTAGTTTTCAGGATGGATTTTCTAATTTTCAGTTTAGTTTCCATCTTTTTAATTATTATGGAGCACATGTCAGAGGCCAATTTTCAGAAAATCAGGACAGATGTAATAAGAAAAAACACTTTTAAAAAAGTTCATAGTACCATTTCAGTTCATTTTATTTTAGCTAAAATATTTTGTCATCTAGTTAACTATAATTCATCTCTGCATGTGCCACATGAGCATCACGGGTCTTCCTGAGCACGTATCAAACTCCTTTTAAGTCATTTTTTAAAGGTTTTGCACACAATAAAACATTTCCTTTATATTTAGAAACGTGTGATTTATGAACCATGTTTATGCAATAAAAAACAGACGACACTGGATTTGAGTTTTTATTTAGAGATTTGCATCCTCACCACAAGCCCAGTTGTGTTTTTCAGACCTTTAATATTGCAGAGGCTTCTGGGAATTTTATTTGACAACACAAGCAACAGGCCCTCATTAACAGTCTGGTGAAACATGATATTTTGTGTGTCATCGCTCCTTAAATCCTGTTAAAACAGCGCTTACCAAACTTTTGAAGCTGATCAAACAAGTTGACAGCCTACATACAGTTTTTATGAACAAACAACAACATAAACAGGAACTTAATTAAATTTAGTTAAATAAAAGCTGATTCAATAGAATAAGCACATGTGTGTATTTAATAGCTTGTAACACTTTGTAGTAAACTGCGCAGTCTTCATGTTTCAAGGATGTACTGAGCCGAGCAGAGCTGCCGCTTTGCTGCTTAAATGAATAATTCAATACCTTTGGTCTCTTTGGTCAAAAACACAGCTGCACAGCTGTTTGGTAGATTCCCATGAGAGATGTGATCTGTGTCAGTTCTGAAAGAAAGCGAGTAGCTACTTTTTTTTTTTTCAAATTGTCAAACCATTCCTTAAATAAACACCTGCTAAGTGAAACCTGTTTGATGCAAATTATGTAAGCTATATTACAAATATTCACAGAGAAAAAGAAAGCTATTACTACAAACCTACTTACATGTTATAAAACAAAGTTTAACAAAAAATATATAAAACTTTCAAAAGACTTGAAAGTGTAAAAACTGTACACTTGTGTTGCCTTGTTTAAAACTGATTATGTAAGTACAAATTGATTCTCTATGCAGCTAAATATGCAGCTGTTGGTGTACATAATAAAATGGTAAAGGGGTCGAGAAAACACTTCATAGGATTTTGCTGGCATTAGTGGTTTTGTCAAATGGCCTGAAGGACTACTGAAAGACGCCTTCATCCCAGAGTTCACGATTGTTCTTCCCTTTTGTCCTTGGAAGTGTTAAAAGATCTGAATCGGAAGCCTAAACAGCCCAGTGATCCTGGAAACGAAGAAAGCTTTTAGAAAAATAAAGTGCACTAAGAGTCAGGTATGAAATATGTGAAGAGATACAGATGAGCGCTTACCACAAAGGGAAGATCAGTTCCAGTTCTCCTGTCCACTGTGGAGGGAAAAGAAAAGGTAATGTTTTATGTTAATGACTGGAACATCAGTCAAATCATCAGGAAGAGCATCTGGAGCTGTTGCGACACCTTGTGACTGTTACTGTCATTGCTATTATTATAAGTTGCAGGGTGAGGGTGATGGGTTTTTTTTAAAACCACATAGTAGATGATTATAAAAAGCAAATGATTTCCTGTGGTCCACACAATGGGAATCACTTCCACAAATCTTTGAAGATTGGAGGGTAAACATGTACACAGGTATACAGGAATTGTATTCATATTTCTACAGCTGAAATATGTGAGAGTTACACACAGAATAATATTTATTAATTTATTTTCCTGTGAGGTTTTCACCTGCACACATTCAAAGCCAGGACTTGTGTTTTGGGGCCTTTACTGTTATTTCACAACTGGTGGGGAAAACACGAGTTTTCCAACATTTTTTTAGTGTTTGAAAATAGTTTTGGGTGCTCTGTTATTCAGAAGGAAACACAAATCAATCATGCAGAGCTACGTGCGTTCGTGACTCCTTCCAGGATTAAACCAGGGACCTTTCAGGAATCTAAAAAATGATTTTCTTGTTTTTTTGTTTTTCCAAATAATAGATTGATTCATTTTTGGTCTTAACACAAGAAAAATGTTTCAGAAAAATAGTGTCGCATTAGGTTTCTTCTGTTTTGTCCTGTTGAGGCTCATTTTCCTTTAACTGGAGAACACAACAGCGCTTCAAACACAAAAGCAAAAGATTTTTCTCTCTTCCTGTGCAGCTTTGACTGAACACTGCATATATCCAAGGATGAAAACTGATCTAATTGAGGCACAATCTGGATGCCTGACACGTGGCAGCATCATGTGGATATAAGCAGTTACCTCCATCACAGAAAACTTCATTTCAGTGGGCTCTGATGTTTGAATGCAGTGATGGATGAAGAAGATAAGAGGGAAGTCAGGAAAAAGAAGGATGTTTTTGTCAAAATGAAATCAGCGTAGTGATGGTGGGATGCTGGATGGTCTTACATGGCTGGTTGTTAGCATAGCTGTAAGGGTTAGTGGAGTCATCAGTGATCGTCAATACCTCATCAGCAGGGAGAGAGTTCCAGTGGGTCACCAGACTGAGTAGCTCGGGGGGGCAGAGGCCCGAGGGAACCGAGTCAGAGTGTCAGAATAGGGAGAGCTGAATGCACACACACACACACACACACACACACACACACACACACACACACACACACACAGGGAATTCTTTATATCTCTATATGTGGTAAATAAAAATTTACGCTGACAGGACTCCAAATATCCCTCCACCAATTAACACTCCAGCATGCAAGTCAGATTTAGCTCCACGCGGCTCGTACCTGATGGCAAGGTTTCCATGGATATCACACACCTGTTCACCGTGATTACCTGTATTAGCCATACTGCAAGAGAAGAACGAGGGGAGGGGCAGATGAAAAAGGGGAAGACTCCTGTGAAAGTGACAGGGATGGAGTGATCCACAGAGAGCGACGCTCGCATCGGAAAGAAAGAGAGCGCGAGCAGTGATGGGAAAGTCCATGTTAAGAGCTAAAATGCCGAGCTCGTGATTTCAGAAGAAAGAGTGAAAAAGCTCAAGAGATTCGAAGCTGAACAGTCCCGTTCCAAAAAGCGAGTAAGTGTGTGGGAGAAGATGAGAAAGTGCATGAATTATCGATGTTAAAGTGCAACAAGCCATGGGTAAGAGGAGCTGGAGTGAGCGGATACAACACAAGGAGAAAATACGAGGAGAATCCGTGTCCGTGAAAAGGAATAATGGACAGAGAAAAGGAAAGAAAATTATTAATGAATTTGGCTTTGATTTACATCAGAAAAAAACCCAGGAGGATAACGAGGAAGGTTTGGACTCACTCTTCAAAGACGTCCTCTGTGTCCATCCTTCTGTAATACTTGGCCAGTTTGACAGAGAAGATGATGCTGGGGATGAGCAGGATGCAGCAGCTGCCGAGACCAAACCAGAATGTGTTCTGGAAAATAAAAGTACCAGTAATCACATTTTATGCGATTTCATTCATTGCTGTTACTTTTCACTAAACACTGAACTCTTAGTGCTAAAACACTGTCAAAAAGATTTCAAATCTTGATATTAATGTGGGTATAATAAGAACTCATATTTGGCACAATGGCTGTACCCGTTTCTCTGTACCTGACAAAAGTTGCAGAGACTGAAACATTGTGTGGAGGTTATAATATATTTCTACATAACAACAAGACAACGAAACCACTATTTTATTGATTATTATCATTTATGGTCCACCTGCTTCATATTATTCTAACATTATTGTAACACAATACAGTCCTGTGAAAAACTAAGTACACCCTTTCAGTCCATAACTTGTAGAACCATCTTCAGCATCAATAACTTGATACTTTTCCTGTATGAATTTATTGGGAATTTTGGCCCGATAACACAGGACTCTGTGTGAGAAGTTCGAGTCCAGCTTTATCTGTCACACAGATGGAGTGGAAGTGGAAGATGCCCAGTTCCCGTGGCTCCAAAACAAACCCAATTCATCATCCATCCTCCGCCGTTATGAGGTGTTTGTGCTGCTGTGTTTGGTTTTCATCAAATGTGGTGCTGTGCATTAAATACTTCACTTTGGTCTCTGGTGTCCAGAGGACATTGTTCCAGAAGTCTTGTGGTTTGTTCAGATGTTACTTTGCAAACCTCATCGTGCTGCCATGATCATTTTAGAGGTAAGAGGTTTTGTCCTGCAACCCTTCCTAAAGAAGTCACACTTACTCAGTCTTTTTCTAATCTGAATGTCATGAACTGAGGCCTTTAGAGTCTGAGATGTAGCTCTTGGATTACTTTCAGTCCTTCTGAGCCTGACTTGAGTGTGAGTTTGCTGGGACATCCATTCCTGAGAGATTGCGGCATTGTGTTAACACACATCTGGATATTCAGATGTGTGTTAACACAACACCTGTAACATCCAGACCAACAAACTACCAAAATGTCCGCCTTTGTAATGATCTTCAGACTTGCTGTGGATCAGCGAATCAAGTGATTAACAGTGAGTAGCAGCATCTGGCTGCAACTGACGACCTTAATTCCTATTGAAGAAGTAAGGGTGTATTTAATTTTTTTAGGGCTGTAGAGAGTCCCATAAAAACATGTTTACCTTAGAAATGTACTGATGTACAAGTTTAAAGTAGACTAAAAGAGTAATTGCAAATGCTTGAGCTAAGGTACTTGTTAATATGCAACAACTCTTAAATCAGGGGACTTTTTATTTGTAATCATCACTGAATGAAATGTCAGGACTGTGACTTTTAAAGACATAATAACATCATGGACCAATGAATTAATAATAAATATACTTGTTGTAGTACTGCTAATGTCACACATTTATGCAGCTGAATTTCACGAACAGAAGCCTAAAATATGTGTGCACCGTGCACACAGACACACACACATGCACACACAAAGCACATCTAAATGTACAGTAGCTGCAGGCAGTGCAAAAATTAAAATCCTGTTTATATTGCTCACAGTCTTTGGCCTGTTTGGGCTCATTAAACTCTCAGGAAGTCGCATGCTTGATATACAGCAAGTATAAAAACATAAACCTTTATAACTCCTCAGGGTCAGGAGTGAAAACACGGAAGAATCCATGTGTGTGTGTAAATCCCCGGCCCAGACACAAAACAGGCTTTATTTAATCTCAGTGTTTGTGAACAACACACCGTTCTCCTCCTAAAACTCTGAGCTCCCCAAACAGTTCACATAAAACCACAGATATATTTTTAGTTTACATCCAGGTACATGAAGGTACATGCACTGTGCAAACAGCTGGGAAAACACACATCCACACATACAGGTAACCACAATGACATCTTACCAGTGAGTCGATTATGAAGCCGCATCCTACTATTTCCATACTGTCCACAATGTTGCTGATGGGTTTACACTGGGCCACCTCTGTAGTTAGCTGTAGGATAAAAACACACATGCTGGCTGATCTCTCTTCAGAATCCACATTTATTCATTAACTTCAAGTTAAATCAGCAGTTCTTAAACCATACTAAAACTTAAACACTAAAACTAAATTAAACACTGACTCAGATAATCAGAAGAGGCAGAGGAAGGATTTACTATACTGCAAATTTTGTACAAAGACACTGAAGAAAACAATAGAGAAAATGGCAGAGTACTCACAGAGTTTTTAACCCATTCTGTGTACTGTTTGAAGTATCCCACCAAGCCCTGCACATACGCCTTTGTTTCCTACAACCAAAAAAATGAAAAACACTCATGAGTACTCACTATGATCACGATTGAGATTTCAAGCTCTGGAGTTCATTTCCCTGTTGGATCAAGATTAGCTCTTTATACACTTTTCTTTAAAATGTAACCTGATTTGAGCACTACGATAATGACGTTCTTGGCCAGTGAATCAAGTTTGGATTGCAAACACAAAAAATATTTATAATAATGTAATCAGTCTGCTTACAATGGGACTCTAATAAGCCACAGAAAAACAAGTCGTCTTTATTCTGAGGCAACACATTTGCTACCAGAGAACAAAATCACAACACCAGTCGCCTCAGAGCCCTTACGATTATAAAGCAAAGACCCTACAATAATAGAGGGAATATTGCAACAATCATACAACCCCTCTATGAGCAAGCATTTGGCAACAGTGGGAAGTAAAAACTCCCTTTTAACAGGAAGAAATCTCCAGCAGAATCAGAGAGGGGGATGAGGGGAAAGAAAAGAGAGAAAAAGGAGACCATAAGGACACAAAGACAAAACGCACACTTTGGGACAATTTAATGATGTGAGTGTTGGTGTAAAAACCCCTGAGAGAAGACAGGAGTGGAGCACAAATGCCCAGTGCATCATGGGAAGTTTGCAGCCTGTTGTGGCATGATTAAAGAGCTTTTTGCTGTGTGTTCAACATTTATCTTTTGATGCTCCATGTCACCATGTTATGTTGAAGCCTTGATCGATGTACCTGCTTCACCACGTGGGAGGCATTATGAGCGATGAGGTACTCTGCTGCATCAATGGCACTCAGGACATTTGTTACTTTGACCTCAGAGAGAAATAAAAGCAAAAGAAATTAGTTCACGAAACGTGGATAGGTTGCTAAGGAAATAATTGTTTACACTGCTATCTGTGGTCTATAACAATAGTTTTCGTATTTACTGGCAGGTCGTTGGATGTCTTCTGTAGCTGTTTGACACTCTGGTGCAGCGTACTCTGTGTGAGAAGATTAAAGCACAAGCAGTCGCACGGTGAAACAGACACACGCACAACTCCCTCCTTATTTACAGATACACATCCATCACATCACGCCACCGCTGTCACAACATGAAGGACGTTGCTAAGACAACACACACAAAAAAAGAAAATAAATCACTGTCACAGTGCTGCACATCAACAGCAGCTTACCCGTGCTCTGACATATTTCTGTCACCACATTATGAAAGAAAAGAACAAAAAGAAGGAACACTGAGGAACAGAGCAAAAAACAGACCATGTAGATGTGTTTTGTCCCTGAAGACATTCTCTGTTCATTAAGATTACGTAATTACCACTATTTCCCTATTAAATAATGGTAAAAAAAAGAAAAAAGCTTAGGTGTAATGCTACATGTTTGCCTCATTCAGTATGTGCAGATGTGCAAATCCTCCCTGGGCCACTTGCCACCAGCTTTCCTGTGCTAGGCCAACTCACAGGTTCTCCTTCTATGTGGGGTGAGACGCTGCTGAAATACGTGCTGTTGTTTTTTACATGAGAGTCACTGCTTCATACTAACTCAAATACTATTATCCTCACCTCCTCAACCCTGTAGGTATCTGTTTTAGTAACAGAAACAGCATTTGGCTCAACCACTGACAGTTTGTTTCATTAATGGGGTCAAAATGATTTTCATTTTACCCAAAGATGGGTAAAAAATTTACGTTTTTTGTTGTGATGCCTGAAATAAAAAAGCCTCAATTCAAAATCCTCTGTTCATCTAGGACACTGCTAAAGAAAAATAAACAGGTGATCTTCATCGTCTTGGTAGCTGAATATATAAAATAAGCTATGAGAAATAAGTGTTGAACTGTTAATAGTGCTGTTTGTATTTGTGCTGTGGTTAGTTGATTACCATTGCTTGCTCCAGTGGCACCACCTGTTCTCGGTGAATGAATCTAATGCTGCTGGCATGGCCTCTCAGTGCGTTCTCCAGAGCACCACGTGGCTGTAAACAAACACAGTTTTAAGGATACAATATGTTATTACAGATGTATATTGTTTAGGTTCCCATGAAAATGTAGAATAGATTTTGAGTCTTTAACGTAACTAAAAACAAATATTTTGTCATTGTTTTATTATAAGTTTCACTACAAGGGCACATGCAAACATCTCCCTGTGTAACAAGCTCCAGAACCCGAACACGTGGCATAAATGTGTGCAACGTGAACATGAACCCTAAGTTCCTTCAACATGGGTGTCTGACTATATGTTTAGAATTGCCGGTCTAACACGTATATATGACATTCCTGCTGTCAAGTATTAAGTCAAGTACTGCCAGAGATGTGCCATCCTTCATGAAGATGAAATTAAAAAATCCACTTTTAATCAGATCATTTAGACAGATGTGAAGATTCACTTTAGGTCTGTGGTGAGAACCTGACTAATTCAGCAGCTCAAGTGTTCATAATTTTAACCAACTGTGACATCGTGGCTAATAGTTTTTCACCCGTTTTGCATCCACAAGAGAGCAATAGTGGGACCTCTGACTGCCACTGCTCTACAAAAGGCTGTAACCGTGCATGCATACAATATGTTGATGCTGATCTACAACACATGTGCAGACATTAATGACTCACCAGCTGGTCAGCCTGACCCTCCAGGTCGCTACAGAAGGACAGCAGATCTATTAGAGTGACTCCTTTATTTACCTAAAAACCAGGAATTTACACATGAAAGATGGTTAGTATAAAAGGTTTTAGTTAAGGTTTGTTTGGGGGTGGGGGTATTTTTATTAGGGATAGCTTTTAAAGTTGCATAATCACTGTTTCAAATTAAATGCATTTTATTTATGCATATTAACAAAACTGGAAGATGTTATGATTGCATTCAAAATATTTTACATTAAACAAGAAAAATAAAATTAGCAGAATAATGGAAATAATTTTTACTGAGTGTATGTGCATGTAAGCGGAGTGAAGGGCTTTTTGTGCACAGGATATAAAGGAAGTAAACGGTGTGCATCGTGCCATTCAACATAAACACAACCACAGATGCACACAGCTCACCTCAGTGAGATAAACCTGAAAGTCAATCTGTCCAATTCCAGAGTTGGCAAAGTTGATGAGGTTGTCTCTGCCAGCCTGCTCCAGCAGCGTGATGCCCTGCAGGTCCACCTGCACACTATCAAACACTTTGGCCAGGTCCCTGTTGTACTGTTGTGAAACACATGTGTAGAGTCAAACTACCATTCACCTTCTGCCATCAATGCACCTGTAATGGTGACATACAGTAACATAGCTCTTACCACTGTTCTGTTGAGGAAGGAGTTAATGTTGAACATGGTCTCCAGCTGCAGAGCGTGATACAGACCGTTGTTGTCATAGCACTCCCTGTGAGACAAAACCATGATCATCACAAACACAGTGCTGTGATGTTTTCTGCTTAACTACAGGTAATGAGTTTCTTACAAAAACAACTAGAAAAATGGATTCAGTACTTTTTCGTGATAACTTAAATGTTACCTGTACATGCCGCCTAGAGTTAAATCAATATTTGGATTCTGGAAAAGCATCCCAGGAAGGAAGTTCCTCTTTTCAGGATGGACCAGGAACGGCGTATCAATGATCTACAGACACACACACACAGTTTAAGAAAGCAGTGTTGGCCATTTTACGGCTCAGATAAAAGGTGAAAATAATAAAATCTCCAGCAGAATAAAAATAAAAGACAAAAGAGAGTTAACACCTTAAACAGTTGTCTGTTAGCCAGAGATTCACATATCAGCTTTTCCACATTGCCCCCGACAACAAACAGGGTGGTAACGATGACCATCAGCACCCAGGCAAAGATAAACGAGAAGCCAACACCACTGCAAGAGTAAAAAACAGACTCTGAGAGACAAAAATAATATTTTTGCTGTTATTTCCCACCATATATCACAAGAGATAATCCCGTAAGAGTCCACTTTTGATAAAACCAGTATTAATGTGAAGAAACTCTCTGAACTTGAGACCTTTCTATAATTATTTCATGCATTTACTGTTAAATTTAATCTTATTTGAAGAACACTATTGTGAGTCTTCATTTTTTGTAAAGTAAACCTGTACTCAGTGCTTATAATGCTTCCTTTGTTATATGACTGTAAGCTAAATGGATCACAGCCACTTTTACAGTTTGAACTCCACCCTGAAAAAAAGATCCCTGAGTGATGCCTTCAGGTGAGTGAGTGTTGTGATGGAAACCTACGCCATCAGCAGGTTTCCCCCAGTGTTCGACAGGCAGCCGCGGGTGGTCGGGCTAGCTTGCTTGTCGTAGCCACAGTTACCACACAGCAGGCCGAGGATGTTAAAGGCCATCACCAAGACGACCATGCAGAGCACCGCCACGCAGGCGATCCACCTGAAGGTTAGACAGAGAGGTTTACCCACTTTAACCTAATTCATTGTAACCTAGAGTGAGATTATTTCTCACAAGCTGTTCAACTAGTTTGGTTCTTTTTATTTATTTATTTTTTAAAAGCAGTGAGAAGGACCGTGTGTTATAACTAGAGCTGAACCTTAACAGCCTTGTTTCTATCTATGACGTTTTAACATCCTCACATTTTCTTAATAGATTTTTAAAGAGAAACACACAAACCTGTAAAAATCCATCTGATCGATTTGGGGGTAATAGGACTCAATAGCTTTGTGTCTTTCATTTAGGAAAATGGTGAAATTTGCCAGAGAAGCTTCCACGGGGAACATCTTGGAGAAGCCGGTGATCTCTGCACCGATCTTATCCAGCATCCCCTTTACTCCTACAAACACAATTGTAACAATAAATAAGTCAGACAGAAATAAACTGGAAGGCTGGGGGTTTTAAGGTGAAGTGAAAAAGGGATAATGTGTCTGACACAGAAGAGAAAAACTTACGAGGCAGAGCTGCAGTTTCATCATCCACAAGTATGCAGACAGAGATGAAAGAAGAACATGAAACACTTTATACTCACTCTTATCTCATTTACAAAACAGAGCTCTAGCTCACACACACACGCACGCACGCACGCACACACACACACACACACACACACACACACACGTACCTGCAACAATGTTTTTTGTTTGCTCTTTAACCAGTCTTGGCGTGTCGTTAAAGGATGCGTAACCCTGTAGATGAACAGAATAAGAGAAAAGAAAGATGACAGGTGAGACAAAAAGTTTTAGCATGGACAAGATGATGATGCTGAGTGAGAGACGGCCACTAACCTTTTGTACAATGTTGCTGAGATCTGTTTTCAGGACAGTATTGACATTGGCCAAGGCATGATTAACATCTGGGATCTGACAGACAGGAAAAAGAAGCTGAGTAAACCTGGAGATATTTCTCACGGTTAAAATGTTCCAGTATTAGATGGCATATTGCTTCTTATCACCTTGGAGAAGTCAGCATTGATTCCCAGCTGGGACAGTGTGGAGCGGATGGTGTTACAGGTATGTGACACAGCTCCGTTCGTGCAGGCGGGGTCGGACAGGGTGTTGGACAGAGAGGCGCGCTCTCCTGACAGGCTGGCCTGAAGCTTCCCCACCCCGTCCTGCAGCACCTCCAAGGACGAGCTGACGTTCTCCAGGGCCTCTTTGGTCTCCCGCATGGCTACAAACAACAAGCAATATGACACACAGTGAAACTACTTTTTCTTGAGACAACAGCATGCTGGGCTTTTTTACACCGACCACAGAGGCACAACCCACAGAGGAAAACTATAACAAAAAACAGTTTCCAACTTAACACAAAGGTTCAGAATCACCATCTGCTTCTAACACTTTTGCAGACACAGCTACGAACACTGCACCACTGAGTCCCACTCAGCTCACTTTACCTTTGATGGCACTCTCAACTTTTGCTTTAGACAAAAGAAAATGTGAGAGAATCATAGAGGGGAAAAAAGAAAGAAAAAGAAATGAAAATTAAATGGTGAGTACTTTTCCTTAAAGACTGTCTTTAGTATTAAACCCACAAGAGAAGTTGTGGCATTTAAATGGCATTAGCTGTAACCGTAGCAACTACTTAAAAAACTCCTGATTTTATTAGAAACTTAAATTTGCTACAAAATTTAAAATTTTATGTGTATTACAGTACATCTTTTAAAAAGAACAACTGAGTTTTGTTTAAGAACTTGCACACTGGTTTGTGAGTCCGAGTTGTGTAATCTCAACGGGAGGTTTATACAGAGACGTTACCTCCTGCCATACGCAGGGCGGTGTCCAGCGAAGGAATCACTGATTTCTCCAGCTGAATGTGGATCCTACCCCCCAGCAAAGGGCCAATGTCTGTGAGGAAGCACAGAAAGGTCAGAAAGTTCAGCACAGTTATGTAAAGTGAGAGATATCAGACA
The DNA here is from genome assembly GCF_057381915.1 of Diplotaxodon limnothrissa. Classification (NCBI taxonomy): domain Eukaryota; kingdom Metazoa; phylum Chordata; class Actinopteri; order Cichliformes; family Cichlidae; genus Diplotaxodon; species Diplotaxodon limnothrissa. The sequence goes on along the minus strand of NC_140601.1, from coordinate 16,658,163 downwards.
AACACTGTGTGCAAACATGCAGGGTCGAGCTTACTGTCGAGGTCTGACAGGACTTTGTTCTTGGCTGTGGTGTACTGGGCTGTCAGGTAATCGACTTGCTGCAGCAGGAGACACACAGTATTAATAGATATTAGTTATATTATATTATTGGCTTTTGTTTTTTCAAAAATAAACGGGTTATTGTGAGGACATACTGCAGGCGTGTTGTTAGCGAACGTCTTCAGGTCTCTCATGTTGGTGTTAATGAGCCGCCGAGTGCTTTTGACCTGTGAGCTGATGTTGTGGTTTGCGGCGAGAGCAATGAGAACACCCACACTGAAAAACACATGCAGGATCAATTAGGAGAAGAGCAGTGCAGTGACCACACTTTAACAGCAGAGAGCAGCACAGCTACATAATGGGGACTCCTGCATTATGAGTTTTAATTCTTGCTCACTGAAGATTCAACTCTGCCCTCCACAGTTAGTGATGTAAGAAAAACTGTACGGCTGAGTGTACAAGCTAAACATGCAAAGTGAAGCTAAGCATTAGGATTATGTGGTTAGAATTCACTGTGATTCACTGCAAAAACACCTTATTAGTTTTACAGTAGTGATATTTTAGACTTTCTGTAACAAACAAAAACAATGTAGAAACAGTAAAAAAACAAATCAACAAAAGCAACCAACTGGTTATATTGTTCTTTGGATGTGAGCATTCACATTTGTGCTGTGAAAGGACTCATTCAGATGGCGAGGCCTCTCATGGTCAGCCAAGTAATATCGGTAACACATAACTGTCCTCCACATTTAAATCAAATTTCAGTGGGCTTGCCTCTTCCACACAGCAGGTACTCCGCATGCTCTCTGCATATGAGCAAATAAAGTTATTGGACATTTTTTTTTACCCCACATAAAGGAAAGCATTTTTACATATGTGAAAAATTATACGTGTAAATATGTGGCGCCAACATTGACCTGCTGAGATCTGTTCATTATTACAAGGGTTGTTAACTTTTTGGTCAGACTGCTTTCAGGAGCAGTTTTGTTCATATTTTAAGTCGTAACTAATTTTAACGAATAGTCTGGCATGACACCTGATAGTCTTTTAGCTTGTAGGTTGTAATCTATTTGAGAAAACAGATAACTTGTGTAACGTTTTGGGTTCATATGCAGTGAAGAAAGCTATCCAAACCTACCTGGCACCATGTAATTTGACCCCTAAGCCTAATAACTGGTTGTGGCACCTTTGGCAGCAAGAGCTGCAATCAAGTGTTTGTGATAAATGGCAATGGGTCTTTCACATCACTGTGGAGGAATTTGGCCCACCCTTCTTTATTTAATTGTTTTGATTTGGTCACATCTGAGGGTTTTCAAGCATGAATGGCCTCTTATATGATTTTTGAGCCATTCAGAGGTGAGCTTGCTGGCAGGGATGGGAATCGAGAACCAGTTCTGTACAAGAACCGTTTCCCAGTAGTCAAATTCTTTGGAATTGTTAGTCTGTTTGCCTATCAATACCATTTACCGGTTTCTGCAGCAGTTCAATCAGCTAATTTCAGTTTGTGTGCCGGAGATGGAAGATAGTGGTACGGTCTACAGCCTGGATATAGTCATTACATTTAGTTTTACTACACAAAAGGACAAGAGCACGATGGTAAAGTGGAAACTGCATCCAGGTCAGAAAAAAAACGCATTATGCTGCCAACACAACTTCGGCTCCTTGCAAGCACCTGCACACACAGCATGCTAATGCTAAGCTAGCCAAGAACCCAGAGTGATGCTATAAAGCTGACTGAATGCTGACCTCAGCCCAGCAACCAGACCCTGAACTTCAACAGATAACAAAAGCAGTAATGAGCAATCAGGCTTGTAGATGCAGTTTCCATCTGTTTATTGACTGACATATGTCAATGACTTTGTTTTTCAGCTGTTTTTGAGTTTCTTTAGATCGTGGTATGATGTGTTGCTTTTTCAGATTTTTTAGTCTACTTCACTTTGTCAGGCAGATTCTGTTTATTTCTATTTAACCTCTATTTATGCAGGTAGTCCCCTTGAGAATCAATGTCTCATTTACAAAAGAGACCTGTTTCTGACAAACATATTAAAATTACAACAATAAAATTTAAATTTTCTAATGTTTACACAGTTGTATCAAAAACAGGTGCTTTAAACAAGTGTTTAAATGATTTCATGATTCAGCAGGTCTGGCAATAATCATAGCTGGAAATGACTAATGAAATTATACTCCAATGTGATTCATTGGAGTTAATTCATGATTTAGAAAAGGGGCAATGATTTTTTTGCATAGGGCCAGGTAGGTTTGGATAGCCTTTTCCCTTAAAAATTGAAAGAATCATTTAAAATCTGCATTTTGTGTTTATTCTGGTTACTGTGATCATTTTTAATCATCAAAATGTCTTTGATGATCTGAAGTGTGGATGTGTGACAAATATGCAAAAATAACAAATCACCGCAGAAGGTGAAATCTTACAGGTACTTCGCAATACAGAAATCAAAGTAGAGGAGAACCAGTGTCATTAAAATCATCCTCATTTTGGAGTATAGCAGACTGATAATGATAAAAACTGTGAAGAAGAGGAATGACGACTCACATGATGAAGATGGTTGTAGCAACCAGCGAGGCGGTATAGAAACCTCTGTGACAGTCTGCATTTTTCCTCTGTCTCTGATGCATCTCCCCTCCACAGTTATCACAGCATCGACACATGCAGAAGCACATAGCTATGACGGGGATAAGGACCACAAACACGACGCCGAAGGTTGCACATATGAGAAATCCGGACTCGTACTGGATCCACTGCGGGAGGAGAGCATTCACCCAGTTATCAATCTGCTCTCTGCCCTTTACTTTTGACAGAGATATGCAGTGAAAGCTGTGTTGAGAGGAGTTTACCTGCAGCAACAAGACGACGTTTTCTGGCTGGAGCACCAAACCAGATGTGGAGGTGTGCAGAAATCACACAAGCATGAACAAAAAGAAGACATGCAAACCAGGTCAATGTGACAACAGAGGGATTAAAAAAAGGAGAATCCTCATTTCTAAATGAATAAAGTTTTTCATGATGTGACACAGTCACTTTGTGGTTCCTGCTGTGAAGTGATATTTTAATTTCATTAAAATTATCCAAACACATAAAACTAATAAACTTTAAAGTGAGACACAAAACATGTTTTTTTCATACACTGCTCAATTGTTTTGTGTAAGTATAAAATTAGATAGTGCTTCTTTTAAAGATTTAAATTAAATAAATTAAATTTAAATTATACTTCACAGTGACGTGTCATCTACTAGTAATTTGTGAGCAGTGTGCCCCCAATACAATTGCAAAAACCTGCAAGTACACAATTTAGAAACCCAATGGTCTAACGTCCATTCAAAATATGTTACTGTATCAGAAGAGCATGTGGGGGTTCTGTGGAGGGTAATTGGGGTGGCTACAGCTCGGGAGGTAGAGAAGGTCATCTGTTAATTGGAAGGTTGGTGGTTGGATCCCAGGCTGCTCTTGTCTGCATACCTCAGCATCCTTGGGCAAGATACTGAACCGTGATCCATTCATCATGGGAAAGTTATAAAGCACTTCAGTGTAAAAAGCAAGTGCTTGTAAGAATGAGGCATGTTTTACAAAGTGCTCTCAGTATTCAAGTAGAATAGAAAAGCACTATAAAAGAACCAGTTCATTACCATTTGCTAGTAATTTTAACACTTAACATACCTTTCTCCATTCCTCTATTTTGATTCCACCCATGTTTTGCTGAATGACTTTGACAATGAGATCTGCAAAAAAAAAAAAAGAACACACACATACAGACGAGTGCTTACATACAGAAAAACTGCCGCACAGAGTAGATGCTGTGTTTCAGTGATTTACAGGCAGGTACGTGATGACAAGCAAAGTTGGAGAGGGTAAAAAAGAATCCATTTATGTGCTCACAAGCAGACAACGCGGATTACGTGGGATCGTTTTTTAATTTCCGAGGAGAGGACGGCACTGAGACCGTGTTTCAGTGTTTTAACGGGAGCTGTTTGAATTGTGTAGTTTGTCACCAGTGACTTCAGTTCAGTCCAGCTGTCTGTGTTTACTGTATATAGGTCAGCCAGCGCTAAGCCTACCTGCAGTGTGACTCACAGCAGTGTTACTCAGCATGTAAAAGATGATTACGATATGCTTCTATGGACACAAGCTCACACATACATATTACATGTATGCCTATTTGACAGCATTAAAAGCAGGATATCTGTGCCACGTATAGATACAATCACATCCAAGCGTTCCAACACACTCACATCAAAATACTGTATTTGACAACTCAGCAGAGGTTATTTGAAGTTGTACAATTAAATGACTTCACAGCGTTTGTTCGCCAGATTTCTCACATTAAATCAGTAGTTCACAATTTCTTTTTTCGGGTCTCACTTCAAAAAGATACAAATGTCGTTTACACACATTATTTAACTCAAACACTCAAACGGCTTTATTAAAGTTTTGCATTTTTCTTATTAGTTTTTATTTCTGTTTAAAGTTTTTGTTTCCAGACAGTCTCCGGAGTGGGTTTAGTTTGTATTCTTTTCAGTGTAGGGTTTAGTCTTTAATTATTCTAATATGACAGGTGATTGTCATGGGCAACCTATTAGACATACAGAGTACAACAGAAAACAAAACAACACTTTATGAAAGCAGCTGACTCTCAGTCGTCTAGAGATCTCAAATCTCGGTAGACATTTGCATCTGGGCCTTGTTCGGCATGTGCTGATACATTTCAATCACATAGTAGCTCATGATCCAGTACAACTCCCAGGCAACCCTAATGTGAAGTACAGAAGGAAAGTTATGTTTTTCAAGTATTGCACAAACTAATGAGAATTAAAATCTACTGAGAAGTGAAGGAGTCCTGTAAACAGTCATATCTTGTTTCACTAAAATCTGACCAGTACTCTAGGAGGAGGAGTGGTTCTTGTGAAAATGGTGAAAAGCTCCTAGGAAACAACAAAAATACGATCTTGAGCATAATTTGGGTGAAGACTCATTAAGTGATTAAAAACAATCGGACTAAAAATCAGTCCTTGTGCCGGGTGGGCTGAAACTAAAAGTGAGAGCATTTCCACTACTTTTACTTTGTTGTTAGTAGGGGTGCAACGATATTCGTATCGATATTGAACCGTTCGATACAGTGCTTTCGGTTCGGTACGCATATGTATCGAACAATACAACATTTGTAATTTATTTTATCAATTTTCCTTCTGACGATGCTGTCTGTGTTGAGCGCTCAGTGAATCTGTGTTCGACTACTCCGCCTAGGCTGCACTGTCCAGCGCAGATCCACTGAGGGCTCAACACAGACAGCATAGTCAGAAGGAAGAGCGCAGGGCAAGCTAGCGAGACAGAAGTTAAGCTCTCCTTTTAACATGGACCTCCCCCACTCTCATTCAGATCTGGCGTTTGGAATTATTTTGGTTTTCATGTGACGTATGACCCTGAAGGTAAGCGAGTCATGGACTAAAGTAAAACAGTATGTTGGATGTGCCATGCAATGCTCAATTACATTGGTGTGAACTAGTGTGTTAGCGCAGTTAGCTCGTTAATGTGTTGGCCGTCTAGCCCCATGCACGGAGCGATCGGCGGTAGCTCGTTAACGGAGATTTGCCGTGTTGTGGCGTTAAGGTCATTTCAACGAGATTAACCTGAAAGCACTAGTGGGAACACAACGAATATGACTGCACATTTACGCCGACATCATCCTAGTGCAAAGACAAAAACAACAAGCATGCTACTAACTTTAGCTGAGTCATTTAGACAGCTGTTAGCACAGGATTCTCCTTATGCTGCTGAGAATATAGCCCAGAAGAAGCGGATAGTATAGCTTTTATTTTGGAAAGAGACATTTCTCTGTAATAAACTCTCTTTTCCAAAGATGAGTGATTCCTCAATCAGATACAGGGCTCGCAATATCGCTAGCCCGACGTCCCGGGGCTAGCGATTTTTTCAGTCGGGCTACCAAAATCTTTCTCTTCCCTGCCCGTCGGGCTATTGTAGGAAAAATATATGTCAATGCTTTTGCATTCTTTCAGAAATGTAGCTGGGTAATTATGTCATTGGCATCGGTGAGCCACTGTCAATATGTGACATATTGAAATCGCGTTTGAATTTGCGCTTGTTTTTTTGCTTTCACTTTGCAATCGTGCGAACTGTGTATAGAGAGCGACAGCACTGATCTGTGAGTGATGATAATTTGTGCACCAATTCCTCTGACATCGTCTTATTAATCGTTAGCTTACTATGCAAACATGACAAGTGAAATCTCCCACAGCAAGCTTAAACATGTGAGAGGTTGATCGCGCAGAGAATCGCTGAGCTTATGTGAGTGTGTGTGTAAAAGCATTTCAGTTCTGCTGAGCCAAATAAGACACATCAGGGTGAAGAAGTGACAGCCAAAGAAAAGCTTACCACAAAACAGAGAAGTTATGACAAATCAGACTATAAGGCAAAAAGAAAGTGCAGCTTTATGGTTTCATGGACAAAAGAATTTCTGTGGCTGCAATATGATGAGCTAAATAACCAGGGCTGCACATAAGTGGTCCGCAGGTGCGCATTCGCTGTCAAAATAAAAAACACGCACAAGGGTTAGGGTTAAATTTAAAAACTGTACTTTTGAGTTAAAATATATATTTATAATTTTAATAAATGACAAATTAAAAATGCTTGAACATTTTTTTGTATCGAAAAAATATCGAACCGTGACACCAAAGTATCGAACCGAACCGTGAATTTTGTGTATCGTTGCACCCCTAGTTGTTAGTGCACAACACTGTTTGCTATTTTTACCAGAAAAATCAAGTTTTTATTTTAGTTAACAAAAAGCATTTTTTAAAGAAAACTATAATAAGGTCAACATAATGTTGGCAAAGTTGTTTATTTTCCCAAAAAGAAAAATATCCAACCTTTTCCCTTTTTTTCTGTCTTTTAACTTAATATTATCTCACAGCAGAGCTTCTCAGATTAGTACCGTGTCATGTGCCACTGCACACAACAAGCAGATGGAGACCAGATTAGCAAATAGATGTCCCTCACACACTAGGGCTGAACGATTATGGAAAATAATCTAATTGCGATTTTTTGCCCCAATATTGCGATTGCGATGCGATATGCGATTATTTTTTAAGGTATTTGTCTTCTGTATTATTAAACAAAGACAAGCAATACATCATATAGTATGGCCAATACTATATTACATTAATTTTAAACTGTTCTTTCCTGGAAGACAGACCTCTGTTATGATGACATGAGGTGATGCATGAATTGATGACTGACATTTTTATTTAACTTCTTCAATCACAACAGTATATTTGAACATACACAATAGTTTATTTTTAGCTTACAAACATCTGAGCATAAAGTGCTGACAAGGAACCCTGGTGTAAACATTAAAATGAAAGTCAGTACAATGTGCAGATTGCAGAAATATACATAAAAAAAATCAGTGGCTTTACCACACTCAGTTTTTCGACATCTGTGAACTACTAGACAGTCATTCAATTAAAAAATAATATTAAATAAATAAAACTAATAAATAAAAAATACACACATCTTACTGATCTCTGCAGTCAGTAACATTACACATAAAGTGCAAACATAATAGCAATTGTATAAACACACACACAAACACGCCTTTAAAGTTTAAAGGCGTGAAATTGGACGGTCTAGTTCTGATTAGCGTCACCGCTGTCTCGGTGGAGTTTAATAAACTCGGCCGTCTGCTTCTTGCTATCTAAAATATAACCAGACACTGGCGTAAATTCTCGACTGTCTCATACTTCTGTTTAATAAGTTTTCTGTTTGACGTTTAGTCAGCTGTGTGAAAACCAAGGAGGAACCCACCCGGGGGATTAATAAAGTTTTATTTTATCTAATCTAATAACTTTAATCTCAGCCAAACCGATTTACTCACGAACAAACAAAACACTGAAAAAAGCCCAACAATAACATTTTTAGGTTGTCTAAGTGACTTATATATTACGTTTAACCCGAGCAGCGAAACTCCGCGGTGATCTGAAAATGATGTGCCGGGAGTTGTGCCGTTCTCGGCCGCATCAGTAATCCTCGAGCTCCCGGCTAGCTGTCGAGCTGGTGGGTAGCAGACGCCTCTGAAAACGTCGAAGCACTTTTGCAAATATGGGATATCTTGATAAACCGAGCAGATATTTGATGTTTACACAACTACTTTCTCGCCTGAAAATATGTTAAAAGTTTATTTTGTGACCCAGAAAGATTAGTATGAGTAATTTTAAAACTTAGTAGCGGCCGCCATTGCTGGAAACTGGAGTTTGGCTGGGCCGCGCTATGAATTCTGGGATATGGTAGTAATTTGGACAGCCTTCGGCGCGTCGCTGTGACGTAATCGGTCTACAAATGCGGCCTCAGGAGGATGCAGCCCATGAATTGTATAATATAATCGCAGTATAATCGCAGCCTTTGCGGTTAGAAAATTGCACTTGATCATGTCGCGATATTATCGCAAATGCGATATATCGTTCAGCCCTATCACACACACACACACACACGCACGCACGTGCGTGCGTGCGTACACACACACACACACACACACACACACACACACACACACACACACACACACACACACACACACAGATTCTGGTTCAAGCTTCTGCTTGCACACCTGCTGATCATCAGGTGAGGTGATAAAGTGCACTTCACAGTGTCTACATGGTTTTTAATCTTCTGTTTGTACCGAGCTTACCAAACATTTAATTTCTCTTTCTTTCCCGTGGAAAGTGTGCAGTAATGTCTGTTTTCATAGCAGATTTAATTGATCACATGTCAGAAAATTACTTTTGTGAGTCTGAGGTGGTTTCTTTAAATTACATGGAGAATTACACACACACACAAAAAAGCAGCAAATCCATCCAAATCAGAGAATGTTTTACATTTCGTGCTAGAAATTTTTGACAGAGTTAATTATGAATCAACAAATCAATTAGCTACCTTATCCTAGATCTTGTATTGCGTACTATCAAAACAAAGGAACAGATCTTCCAGATGACTGAACAGAACATTTTGTTTTTTTGTGTTTAAATTAATTTTTTATGCATTCATTTTTGTTGACTGGCAACAAACTGTCTTTTTCTTCTTGCATTTTCAGACTTCCTGAACATTTCTGCTCAGTCAAGCAAAAGTAACAGTGATGTGTGCTTTTCTTTTGTAACCACACAGATAATCCTCTCAGTACCCAATACTGTGTTTCTGCTCGTGGTGGGAGGGGACTCGCATTTCTGTTTCTCTAATCTCTGTGAAAATGCTGCTAACACTGACCGGCCTGTCACAAAGTGTGAAGACATCTTTACTGGTTAACTCTGCAGATGCAGCATATGAGCACCTCACAGTAGGGTCAGTGCCACCTGCTGTTGCTCAGCTACTTAGTTAGCATTAGCCACTGAGGGCAGTTAAGCTTACACAGCTTAGTTCAGTGACCCAGTATAGGAGCTACCTACGGGAAATGAAAGGAAGAGAAGGGATAAACAAGCATCAGACTTATACCTAAAAGGATGAACAGACCACTGCCCAACATGATCTCATACAACCTCAGTAGTCCCCGAGGAAAACAACTCTTTTTTTTTTTTTAAATGAGCAAATATAAATAGAAAAATTACCATTTTCTTGCTTTTAGTGTCTTGTGAGAGAAGCTTTTGATTGGTTTTAGTGTAGTTAGTGAATATTTTGTTTTTAATTAAAGACATTTCAATAAATCCCAGCCTGGCCTGAGTGTTTTTCTTACACTATAAAGGCAGTTGTGCATCAGAACTGCAAGAAAGACACAGGTAAGATCAGAAATAAATTATAATAAAAATAAAAATCTAAAAATAAACCCTCTAGTTAGCTAATCTGATCTACAAATCAGAATTTACAACCATCTTACTGTAATCTGTAAATGTAGGTAAACACAATCCTCTACACTGACCTGCTCTGAGAGATTACTGGAAGATGTGGGCAAAATCTTATGCAACCCAACCACCACCTCTGATGCTTTTAGGAGACATTTGCATGCATGAATCATACACTTAACGACTATATTAGTCAGTTTCTATTCATAACTGTTTGCCTTTGTGTTGCAGTTAACAAAATAATAGACTCACGTTCACCATTATGTATGAAAGTTTTTTATTTTTGATCAGAGGGTTTTTAAATTTAGCCATCTAAAGCAATCCAAGCTTGTCAAGCGCTTGTTAGTATTATATACTTTTGCTTGGTGAATAAGACGACTATAGTGGAAATCTGCAATAAGAAATGTAATCAGTCCCAACCATGTTTTCTTGTCTTTTCCCCCAAGATTTATTATCCAACTCCTTCATCCTGACCAACCCCCACTTTAGGAACAGCTGCTTCCAATATTAGCAGCTACCAAGAGCTAACATATAGACAGACGCTGACTTGATTCAATTTCTTTTCCTTTTGAGTCCCTGAAATTCAAAAGCGCTCATTTACTGCATATAAGTGCATCGGTGCCTGGGTTGCAATGGAAAAGGTGTTGCTATCGTGATATAAGATCTTCCAAAAACAGAGAACTTTTGTTACTTTCAATAAATGATGAGTGTTACACAATCCATTAAGCGCTGTACTTCATGTCAGCATGAGACACTAAAGGAAGTCAGAGCCAACTGTTTGCTACAGCAAAACTACTAAGAGGATTATGTGCCATGTCTTTTTATGCTTTTGTACAACACACTCAGACCTGTTTCAGATTCACATTTGAAGAGATGAGAAATGAAGACAAAGAATTTGAATTTAAAATGTATTACTCAACATTTCCTTGATGAACTCAATTATCAAGTGAAATTATGAATAAAAGCTGGTTTCCTCCCACAGATCAAAGACTTGCATTGGTGATTATAAACTGGCCATAGGTGTGAATCATCACATTAATGGTTGTCAGTCTCTGTGTGTATGCCAGCCCTTCAAAAGGCTTGTTCTAAAGGTTGCTTCTTGTGTTACAGAATTAGATGAGAAGTCAAGAAAATGGATGGCCTTAAAAGAAAAGTTTAAAAAAAAAGCTAATTTATTTAAATAGCTGTCGATATCCAGCTGCCCAAACATTCAAAGATAAGAACATCAGCTAATATTCACAAACACGGTGCTTGGAAATAATTATTTTTGTTAATATACATAAGAGGCGTACAGAAACTGCAGAAAATGTGTCTACAGTCTCAGATGCTAAAATGCAGGATTTTAAATAATTTCATTCTCCAAAATGTGCGAGTTCCTCTTCAGAGTGATCTAATTTAAGACGCTTGGTAAACATTCCCACAACCAATCACAGTAATTAAGGCAAGCAGACAAACACCAGGACTATGACCCACTTTCGGTATTTGTGTGTGCACACGCCTGTGCATGTATTTACCCAAAGTTGTGAGTGTGTGTGTGACAATGCCATCTGCAGCAGTGGTAGCAGGACAGTGTTAGCATTAGCCCGTGGATGCTAATCCTCTAATCCAGCCTGTGTGTATCAGAGGGATAAGACGCTGCCTCCACACTCAGTGAAAGAGCCCAAAATGCTTCTTCACTGTTAGTGGAAAAAGGGATGAGTGAGTCCCAGAGGAAACCCAGTGTCAGGAAATGCTGATACCCCGCTGAACCTAAGCACACATGTTTTATTCTCTGCTAACACTCATATGCAAACAGTTCTGCTGGAATCGCCAAAAATAAATGAAATTTACAAAGTGAGGGGATTTATGGGGATTTGGACACAGTCTGATAACTGTGCCACATTACACTGATTAACTCTTTACTGATTAATTTTCAATGTTCTGACAGACCTGACAAATCTCATCTTTAACACTGCAGCCGAACACAAACCTGCCACCTCTGCAACAACTAACGATGACCGCATCTAAGCTGAGCACATAAGCATGCACTGCAGCACAACAGAAAACCTGGACACATAGAGTTTAGTGCAGGACTCCATGGAACAATGTAAACTTACTCAAAAAGTTGTCAACTGCTCTGAACGGAGGCGAAGAACAAGCAGGCAGGAGGAAGTGAATCAGTGAATCAGATTGCCAATAAATCAAATTAATTCAGCTGTCTCACTCAGTGAACAGACTGATTACCCCACACAGTTGAAAAATACTTTTGGCATTTTAAGAGTTTTTTTTTCTTTTTAGTTGTTATACAGTTAGTTATACAATGTTTACCACACCTCTTACTCTTTGAATTCAGATTTTTCAGTCCCATTGCTGTATCAAGATGCATTCATAACCAGACTGATTCCCACCCCTTGCTTTCCTGGCAATTCTCACTTTGGAAAAATACAGGGAAATACTTGCCAGTATTTTATTTTAAAAAATTAAATGTATAAGCTTTACAGATACTACTACTAATAATTCATTTTTTCAAATAGCTTTCAACTCAGATCACATGTGGTGTTTCTTTTGACCACACAGCAGATGTGCTACAGTCTTTAACTGTAGCTGTGCAAACATAAAAGGTGTTTGCATGTGGAAAGACCACAAAACACTACACAACTGTATTACTTCAACTGTAACGTCATAACACATCCAAGTATGTGAAAAACACGTTTCTCAGATGAACATAAATTTTTATGTTTATTAGGACTTTATTTTGTTTAAGACAAACTTTTTCAGCCTCTCGGCACATTATTTTTATTACTTCCTTCTATTAGTACATGAAAAAAAATTATACAAAAGGCTAATGAAATTAGCCTGGTTCATAACTTATGTTAAAAGCAATTTATCTGAATGTAGGGATCGCTAATACCAAAAATTAGACTACCCTCAACTAACCCACATGGGAGTAAAGCTATCAGTATCTCTCAAGTCCATAGAAATGTAAAAAAAAAAAAGAAAAATCAATGTATCTTAAAGTTCTTTTATGTTTTGTCTCTCTTTTGATTTGTAAAAACTAATATCATTCAAATTTCAGTGAAGGAAGATGGAAGGGATTCTGGAATTCAAGCAACACTACTGGATTATTTATTTATAATATTACAATTAATATAACCATATTATAATTTTTTCACATTTTTAGGTTTAAATATCAAGGTTATCTGCATATCATGACATCAGTTAATATGTTTTTTTTAAGGATAAAGGAATATTCGTTAATTATCGTTTCTTATGAGAAAATATTTCGTGGAGGCTTAAAAATATGTATTTTATTGAACCTTCTCTTGATTTAGGGATTGTGGCAGCTTTGCAACCACCTGAAACAAACACATGCACTGGTCACTACCTCAGAGGATCAGGATGTGTAAAGCATTTACAGTGGGTAAAATTATTGAACACATCGGTAAATTTCTAAGTAAATGTATTTCTAAAGGTGATATTGACATGAAATGATCACTTAATGTCGGTAACAACCCATCCAATCCACACATGCAAGGAAATCAAGCTATAGATGTCTATAAATTAAGTGACATGTAATAATGAGAAACGACACAGGAAAAAGTGTTTAATGAAATGTATTTAATACTTCGTACTAAACCTTTTGTTGGTGATCACAGCTTCACGATGTATGGAGAAACTAGCCGCATGCACTGCTCGGGTGTGATTCTAGCCAGTTCTTCCCTACAGCCAGTCCTCAAATCCTGGAGGTTTCGTGGACCCATTCTATGAACTCTGAGTTTTATTTGTTTCTGTAGATTGGCTGGGTCATTCTAGTAGCTTTGTTTTCTTCCTCTGAAACCAGCTGAGAGTTTCATGGCTGTGTTTGTGATCATTGCTTCCTGAAATGTCTTTCAAATGTCCTGAAATGTCATTTCCTGGTAGACGGAAGAAGATTTTTTATCAAGAATGTCTCATCACATTTTTCCATTCATCCTTCTTTCAATTAGACGAAGTGTGCTAGTGCCATAGGCTGGAAAACGGCCATACACTGTGATACTCCCACCTCCAAACGTCACTGTTGGTATGGTGTTTCTGGGGTGATATGCACTTCCTTTTGACCTCTGAACATTGTGTATTATGGCCTCCAGTGATATCAATCGTAGTCTAATCTGACCAGACTATATTCTCCCAGTATTTTACAGGCTTGTCTAAATGTTGTTCTGCATACATGCTTCAGCATGCCTTTTCTTTGCGAATGGAGTATTGCAAGGTGAGTGTGCATACAGTCAAGTGCATTACTTATTGCTTTCCTTGAAACAATTGTACCTGCTGATTAGGGCTGCTCAATTAATCGAATTTTAATCACGATTACGATCTGGGCTTTCAACGATCATTAAAAATGACTGAGCCGATTATTAGCCCCTCCCTCATTTATCCGCGACACCTTGAAGGCCGGTCCGTGAAAATATTGTCGGGCATAAACCGGTCCGTGGCGCAAAAAAGGGTGGAGACCGCTGATTAAGAGGACCCGAGGGAAGCTCGGAAAGCTAAGCAGAAGTTATTTGGAGAGTGACTGCCGTTGGTTGAAAAGAGAGTTTAAAAAAAAAAAAACTTCAGTGGTGTTGCACACTATTTTATATTATTTTTTTAAAGTCATTGTTAACCCTTTAAAGCCGGTCAGAGCAGCACGCTCCGTTTTGCGTAACTATTTTTAAATCCCTGTAGAACCTGAACCGTGTAAGCTAGCGCAATAATTTGTTTTGCATATGAAACCGGAGGAGTTGTACTTACATCTGATGCCATCAGCTTGTCCTCGGTCACGGTTTCGTTCCACATATAGCTTTGCAAAAATTGCATAAAAAGCGCTTGCATGAACAAAAACATAATATTCCAGAAACACGCTTCGCCGTTCCTATCAGCTGTTCGTAACACTTCCCACAGTGAAATGATGCACATGCTGTTTTCTTTGCAAATCTGCATCATAGGATTGTTTTTTGTTTTTCCTGCAGTATATAAAAATTGCTGTATCTCCAAAATAAAACTATGAAGACACTCAAAATAAATTTCCTGTTGTTGTAAACTATTTTTTGCAACTTTATTGTATTTAAAGTTTTGAGGGATAAACCTCTTAAACTTCTCCAAGTAGAAATATATGTAAACAAAACAAAAGCGATTTTCAAATTTTTTTGTAGTTTATTGCACTTTTTTGAATTTTATGTAATTACTATGCACTTAATGCATACATATTATTAAAATATGGGCTATAACAGTTGTATTGATGTATAGCAACTTGAAATGCTCCCACAAATGGCACTACAGCATGTAAAAAAAAATAAATAAAAATAATATAAGCTCTGGTGGACTTGGTTCTATAGTAGGTCTTAAAGGGTTAAATAAATATCGTCAAATAATCGTGATCTCAATTTCAGTGAAAATAATCGTGATTATCATTTTTGCCATAATCGAGCAGCCCTACTGCTGATTCCAGGTCTTTTTGTAGCTCTCCACAAGTGGTCCTTGGCTCATAGACAACTCTTCTGATATTTGTTTTCACTCTTCTGTCCCAAATCTTGCAGGGAGTAGCTGGTCATGGCAATTTCATAGTGAAATTATGTTCTTTTCACTTCCTGATTACGGCCCCAACAGTGCTCACGGAGAGAGCTCATTAGTTTTACCCATAATGACATATTTCTTGTATGATACCTTAGTAATGAGACAGCTTTTTATGGCACTTCAGATAGGATTGAACCAGGTGGCCAATCAATATCATTTATGTAAGTACTGACAAATTTCAGCTGGTGTCATGACTTTCCATGTCCTTTTCTCTGTCATTTCTCATTATTACACATAATTTATGTACATCTATGGTTTGATTTCATTGCATGTGTGGGCTGGATGGGTTGTTACAGACATCTTGTGAGAATTTCCTTTAGAAATATATTTACGTGTTCAATAATTTTTCCCCTACTGTAAGCTTGAAATTGGAAGCTTTAGAAGCAAATGAACAAAACATATATATGGCACCTTCTTCTGATTTAATGTTCATAACAGTTTTGCTTGACAGTGTTGCATTCACCACAAATGAACACATGCACCTGCCACTGTCTACCAGGCTCAGGTCGTGTAAAGCATTTATACATATACGTACAGGGAGATGATGTGGCATCCAGGTGGGCTACCTGTGTGTGTGTGATAGTGAGTCATACTGGAATGGAATAGCAGCATATGGTGCAGCGGATTAAGGTATTATGCTGTGATGCAGGTGACTGGGAAAGCTTCCCTTAATCGCAGATCTGCTAATTGATTAGCCAGCCAGCGGCCCTAACCCTGGACACCGAAATGGCAGCAACTTAAAACCTTCAATCCAATTGCTGTGTGTCATCAACCAACGTGACCACCCATAGTTGCACATACAACACATAAACAAACTGTTTTTGATGGGATGTGATCACTGGATTACTTACTGGCCTTCATCACAAAGACAACAGAGCAACATACATTGTTTTTATTGATCCTGTGATCACCTATGAATCACCTGGAGCATGGGCTTGCAGGAGATCATTCATGACAGCTACGGATCCCTTTAAGCTGCTCAACAATCGCATATCATCACAGCATACCACCCCCTTTGTGCTCTTTGAGTTTGAGGGATTTTAATTTTTTTTTTTTTTTTTGGGGGGGGGGGGGGGGGGGGGGGGGGAGTGGCAGCAGTGTTAAAATTAGATAACGATGACATGGCACAGGTTTACCTCTGGGTTTAGGGTTACAGACACAGCAGCACAGCACAAATAACTCGCGCCACAGCAGCCTTGTTGATGTTATTACTGTTTATTTGGACTTTGCCATTTGGTTTATGACGTACAACAGTCCAGTCAGGTCCCCGACCTCTAAGCCAAGTGAGTGATTTGTGAGCTGCCTGACGTTCAATGCCTTAAAACAAATCATGGCATCAACGTGGGCAGTGAGGAGAATCAAAGTCTAAAAATAAATGTCTTTGTTTAATCAGGATATATATATTTTTAGATTCTCACATTAATTATAGCTTGTGTGGACCCAGACCTTTAAATGGAAAAACAATGGTCCACTTTTTTTCTTTTTTACTTACTTGCTTTAATATTGAAATGCATATCAATATTTTTCTTTCATGTAAAAATATGTTTAATATAGCTGTATCTATTTATAATTAGTTTTTTTAAAATGTGGTTGAATTTACCCAATCAGAAAACATTTTTTTTGATTTTCAAATGGATAAAAATACGAGAAAAATCCATAGACATCTATTAAGTAAGGTTATGCAAACGAATTAGCTTATTCATATGCAGACTAATAGAGTTTCATCCCTGAAAGCCTGCTTTCAGCCAAGAGAAACCCTGCATACACACATTCTCAATTGTACACTTTTCCACCACAATTGCACACTTATTGCACACAATAAAGTATCTCTCTGTCTCATGTCCTGTGATTGTGACTGTGATTACACTGACAAGTAATGCACTTCTTACATAAATGGACTGTGGACTTGTATTTCATATATAGACAGATATGCATAAACATATGTATACTGAGCATCTGTACAGCAGCATCTGGATGACAAGTAAGGTTGAGTCAAGTTTGTGGTCATAACGAGTTCTGCTGCTGTAAATAACAGATTATAAACCGGGTGCTAAAAATACTTGCTGAACTTTCTCCTCAGGTAGCCTAATTAAATGTGATTGGTCGCACCTGTTCGAGCCGCACTAACGTTGAAGTTGAACTAGGCCACGGTGGTGCACCGTAAAGACAACGTCCTGGGAATAGGAAACACGGGTGGGGAGGTGTCGGTAATCTCACCTTTGGGAAAGGGGTTCGGCTGAATGATGTAGAGAAACGCGTGGACCATATGGAAGAGGATCCCCATGCTCCCTGGCTCGTAATAAGCGTGGGTGTCGTAAACCGCCGCGGGTACAAACCCAAAATCCAGCGGCTCCACCGGCGGAGGTGAGCGCTCTCTGCGGGAGTCCGACCGGACCTCAGCCGGTACCGCGCCCCTCTCATCCGCCTGCTCTTCGCTGCCTGTGGCCCCCCAGCAGAGCAGCAGCACGAGCCAGCGTGTCCACAGCATGGCTCCCCAAGGTCCTACTCGGTTTCCAAAAAAAAAAAAAAAAGTATGAGGGGGAAAGGAAACACAAAACTGGAGGGAGAAGGGGGGTGACACCTGTCCCTCCGGGTGGTGTTTTTTTATCCCCACACCGCAAAAACAACCGTCCTAAGGAAAAGTTTTAAAAACAACATCCAATGGTCGCAGGAGTAGCAGCCGTTAGCTACGGGTTTCCCGGTACGGAGTCATCACCGACATCTTCCCGGGGCTCCGGCGGCCGAAGACGAGCGCTCACACATTCTCACCGGCTTCGTCCTGCGAGCAGCCTAATCTCGCGTGCACGTAAAAGGCTCGAGCACGCTCGCGCGCGTTTGAAAGCTGGTCGGGAGCATCTGTGGCGCGCGACACCGCTCTGACCAGCCACCTGTCACCCTCTCTCTCTCTCTCTCTCTCTCTCTCTCATCCCCAGGTGTACTGTTCAAGCAGAGGTTCAGAGAGGGTCAGCTGAGCACGCCCGCTGACTTCACAACAGGAAACCAAAAGGTGGATTTAAGCAGGCTGTTTGTTTGTCCAGGACAGAGTCAATACAGTAAAATATAACGAGGTGTGGAGATTTTTGTTAACTAAAAATAACAAAATGAGTGAATAAAAACCAAAAATGTTTTTAAAAAAAAATCATAAATCTTGCCTCTGCTATTCATACTGTCTTACTATTTGGCTTTGGTTTGTGTTCTTTTTCTCTCAGGAATTAAAATTCTGCTTCCAACATCTGAGCCAATAACGCAACTGGTATAAATTTTGAGCTTTTTGACCCTGCAGTTGATCCAACAATCATCATTTTGAAGGGTTTGGTTCATGGGGAGATATTTTTGTGTATGAACGTGTTTCAAGCTTGATACATTTAGTCTGAGCCTGCTAAAGTAGCTTTGCATGATTCAGAAGTTCAGAATAATCTTGTTTTAAATACTGTTTGACTTGGCTACACCTTGGGCCTCTGTGAGTAAAAGTGAGTCTGGACACTTAGCAGTTGTCTGTTAGATAGTTCAGCAACGGGAACATCTGGCAAAAGATGCAAGGTTTGACTTGGCAAGAAAGTGTGGAAACAAAGCATTGAGTTTAACGGAAACAGTATAGTCTGGTTAAGCCTTTAAAAACCGCTTTGATGGCTTCATGAGTAAGTGCTCTCTTTCGTCCTCTCTCATCTCACATGCAGCTTTTATGTGGCACCGGATGGGTTAAATGTGGAAAAACCTGAAATATGTCGACACAATCAGGGATGTCGTGTAGCCAGACCATTTATGTGATCTGGACCTTTGGCAAAAAGCCCCCACCCTACCCCTGTGTGTGATGACATACACCCCCTCTAAATGTCCATTCAAGGGGAACAGTGGGCTGCAGTGTTTGCCTGGTTAACAGGGAGGGCATCGACTCCTTTCACTGAAAAGCATGCGCGCACACACAAAATCACACCAGAAACTTACAAAACAGTCTTGTTTTATTCTCCTTCTACCACGTAAGGAGATACATTACACGAATGAGCTGTACATGGAAGAGAAAAAAAAAAAACTCATACACTGTCCGTTTTTAGGTAGAGATCCATCCACATGCTGAAAAATACCTCACATATGACACACACACACACTAATGCTGCATTCACACTCCTCCTTCCAGCAGTATACAGCTATTTTTTTCCACTGTACGGACCATGATCCTGTAGTGAGACTGGACTTGACCCCTGGCTGTGCCCCTCATGGACCCTCACTGGTCTCAGTTAAGATAAAAAATCTTGTTCAACAGTTGGGTCTATAATTTGTATAAGTATTGCATAAAAATGTCTCTAATTCCCAAACAGTTAATGGATCATTTTTGTAAATCCCCTTGAACTGAGGTTTGAAGTCTGCACTTCAGTCACATCTTCACTGTTTGATTTAAATCCACTCAAACTACAAAAACTGTGTCACTGTCCAGCAAATTAAGGACCGAACTGTGCCTGATCAGTTTTTAGTCCTGCGTTCCTCCTGCTCAGACCTTTGAGTCAAAGATGTAGCAAGTCCAAGTTGCAATTCTCTTTCCACGCAGCCAGAACCCATCCTTGTAATAACTCTTTACTTCCTTCCCCAGAAAAATCTTAATCCATCGTTTTGCATAAAAAGATATAAACTAGCTTCAACACAGAAAACCTGCACTTTGTTCATTGACAAGCTAGTTTTGGCCTGGATTATGAAGAAATCAGCATACAATGAAGCATTTCATGTGATTTTCACATCCACTCTCACTCAGATAGCGAGGAATGAGAAAACATGTCAGATCAGTTTCCAACATCAAAAAGCAAACAGAAGAAAATGTTATATGGCTGTGATGTGTCGCCACTATTATCTGTAGGCCACATGCTTCAATGAAAAAGGTACAAATTAAGCACATAAATAAGTCACACCTGTCAGGCCTGGTAGGCCATCTCAAAATAAATACAAATCTGCACCATCATCTCAGTGCTTTAAGGTAATACCAACACAAATGACATTAAGCCTTCCAACTTTTTATATCTCTTAAGTTACCAAACCAAACATTACAACTGAAGCTGATGCAGCCAAGCAAAGCCATTCTTAGTGTCACTGCTGCCATATTTAACCTGCTGGGACTGCAACTCACCTCATCACCTCAGATCAACCTCTGTGTGTGTGTGTTAGAGCTTCTGTCTGCAGAATAACTTCATGATTTGAATCCTTCCATGTGATTGTGATTCAATTTAGAAAAAAGATTTGAAACCTGTCATAAAAACTTCATTTCAAATATCATCAGCCTTTTTTTTTTTGGAATAATTAAAAAAAACTAGTAAAAACTTTTGTTCTTTCTAAAAACAGCTTCTTACTGATTGTGCTTCTGAACACACGTGATTTGACATACGCAGATTTCTCTCTGTAGTCTGCTCCTCCCGTGTTTTACATGCTGTCTTCATCAGCGAGTGCGTCACCGCCAGGCCTCTGACCCAGTGCCAGAGCCCGCTTGGCTCATCAGACACACGCAGGACCAGCTGGAAACGTCTGATGCCACCTCGGATGCTTGTAGTAACAGCTTTATGCCTTTGCTGGTTTTGTCAGTCAATAAATAAATAAATACTTGAGGGGTCAGGTGCACAAAAGTAAGTACGGTCTGGGCATGCTCCATGACCCATGTCTGATCCCTGAACCCTGTAGTGTTGCCAGGATTGCTACACTGGTCCTTCAGTCTATTCGGTTGCCACAGATGGTGAAGCGATCTATCTCCAGCAGGTCTTTCTTTGGTGGTCGGTGTGCAAGTCCGCCTCCTTCCAGTCCCGTGTCAGCGTTGATGATTTTGTCATCGTCCTCCTCGTCAGGAGTCGTCAGGAATGTGTCTGAGTCACTCTTCGGGAAGGAGGGGGCAGCGTTTTCTGCTGTGTTGGTGGGCTGACAGATGTCTGACGGCAGAGAAGTTTCTCCTTTGTCAGCTGTGGATTCTGTTATAAAGCAAGTTAAGAGTTTTTAGCAGCAGTTAAACTCAGGAAAAGAGACAGTGAGACAGAGTGACTGAGCTACCTTGCTGCGGTGAAACGTGAACATGTTTTGTCCGGTGAGCTCTAGAGTTTGCACGGCTGGAGGCGACAGAAGGCGGAGGGTTAAAGAGCTTTTCCTCCATATTGGCCTCTTTGACAAACACACAGGAAGTTCCCAGGAGAACGATACTGTTGAGAACCTTCAGAGTGATCATCCTGCTCACACAGACAGGCAAAAGTCACGTGAACATGAAAACAAACAGTGTCAAGAAAATAATCAAAAATGATGAAGACATGTTGGCCAATTACCCCAAGTAAAACAGCAGCACACACATAAACGAGAGCGACCCCTGGATCTTCACTGAGCTGGTCACCACTCTGATCAGCTGAAAAAAACATCGTCACATTTATAAGCAAGCAAACGTGGGAGCAAACATCTCAATATCAAAAGCCATCCTGTGAAAGAACGACTGACCAGCAGCGCTAAAGGAAGCGGGATGAAGCCCATTCTCCTGGATACTGAGTCACTGTAGTCTGTGTACGCCTGGAGACACAGTTAACACATTGTTATGTAAAACATCAACAAGCAGCACAGTTTTACTCATGGATAACTCAGTCCATTCTTTTAATGAAATCATAAGCTAAAAATCAGGAAAAACTGCTGGATGTGCTTTCAACACGTTCCTCATTCACTGTTTAAACGTTACTCACCGACTGATGGATCAGAATCAATAATTATCAGATGTTATGATCAGAGGTGAATAGCAATAACAGAAAAGGACATATGCACAACACCGTCATCAGTGTATCATGCTGCAACTGAATCAAGGTGTATGAGGCAGGGCTACTGGCAATGGTGGATGCTGGCACGCATGTCTGAGCTCTTCTGAGTGTGGTGGAAATGTGACCGGACAGAGGTACCAAGATGAGGCGCCCCAACCTGCACCGGTGCCATTCTTGCGGCAGCAACCCACCCTACAGCTGTTACCGGCACACAGTGGCCAGTAGATCAGGAGCATGTCCTGGCGCCAGTCAGGATTTAGTCCCAAAAGGTCTCCTACTGAGCATGCCGGGGACATGCTGTGTTGAAATTCATGAGAGGCAGCCGCAACAAGTAAGCAGTGCACAGCTGCAGCCTGCACTCAGGAATGGAGAGACATCCCTCAACTTACTCAGGCACTGAATATGCAGTCCAGGCCATACCTTGTATTATAGTGAGGGTTTATGAAATCTATTCAAAACGCTAACCTGCCTTTTGTTTTTGGACTAGTATATATAATAAAAAAAGAGGAAATAAGATGATATGTAGTGTCATACAGAAGAAAATGTTGTCTTTCATTAGAGAAAACACAAACTGCACCTTGTCCTTTTATTTGTATTTTCCTAAATTACTGTGATTTGAGCCGCTTCACTCACATTTTTCTGCCGACTGCTGACTAGGTCAAAGGCGAGGCTGGCTCTGTATTCCCCGTATACCTGAGACAGAGGCAACGTGTCAACCGATACAAGAGAAACATCAAAATATAAAACAAATAAGCTACTGAGTAGAGCGCCTGCCTTGTCGTGGTGACGTAACAAATGTTAACTTGTTTACTGCAAGTCTCATAATTGGTTTACCTGCTTGTTCTTTACTGTGGTGCATGAATGCGACGTGAAAGCACAGTAAAGGTAAATTCATGAAGCCGAAAAGAAGCAAAAATGTGTGTGTGCGGATTAAACGTGGATTAGTATGGACTCACAGGTACTTGAACACTTACAATGTGAGTGAGGTTTGTGTGATTAGGTTTGACAGTTTGGGGATAAAGGGGTTAATCCCTTCCTGTGGGGCTGCTTTCTGTTACATAAGCATAGTTACAACTCGTTGGAGGAAAATCAAAGAGAAAGGCGACTCATGAGGGAAGGAAGTGAGAAATTGATAAGGAAAAAATGGGCCTGCTGACGGTTTCTCTTGCAGGTGGATGATTCTCTAACAGTATAACAATAGTGCTAAAGAGACCAACAAAGTGAAAATACACAGATTTGTAAATCATGAAATACTACAATATAACATATTTTATATGGGTCAAGTGACCAGAACTCTAATCCTGTTATTGTTCTAGATCATCTTAATTTGAGGTCCATATGGTAAATACTAAATATTTTACCTATTATGTTTTGAAACACAAAACTAGATTTAACATGTATATAACCCTAAACATGACAGAAAAATATGCACCATCATTTCAGTTCCTTAAAGTAATTTCTATCACTGCTGTTAGTTTTGCTGTGAGATCACAACATTGTAAAATGGGTTACACTGTTTGAATGGTGAAGTTTGTTTCTTCAATTGAAAACAGTGGAAGCATTTTCACTTGGATCAGTGTGCATTAAACTAAGCTCTTGCCATAGGACCATATATCAAATCTAAAATAGAGCAGATCAAACTTAGTTGCTGCTATGCGTGTTAGCCTGTTAGTGTGGCATCATTACATTACTCACTGTAAGCATTTTTCCTGCATATACAACTGAAATTCTGCACATTACTCTCAAATTTGTTTTGTTGACCGCTTAGTTGGCTTTCTTTTCTGATGCAACTATTGTCAAAGCACAGATTCTCTCTGATGTTAAGTAATATACAGGTTGTACTGACCATGGTGTCACAGGTCCAACCCCTTCATATCCCCAGTTACTGCCTGGAGAAACCTTGTGTCAGGTTAAACTGGCCATCTGCGAGGCTGTGTCTGTACTCCCCATATACTAAATCTAACCTCACAGGTATGACACGTTTTCCAAAAGATCCCTGACGTCCTTTGAAGAGAAATGCCCATAACTGAGGAAAAAGAAGCTCTACAACTTAATTATCATAGTGCACTGGTTTTTCTCTGTACACTGCAGCAGATGTTTAATGATGCCAAGAATATATAAATAAAACTGCAGCCCATTTCTAAGTTCAGCTGATACATGGTGACACTATACCAATATTTAGATGTGCTTATATGCGCAAAAGCACATCCAAATGTAGAAAGTAATAGATCTAAGACATAAATGAGAAAATATCCCATTAAAATGTTTTTTATACCTAGAATAGTGACACTCCCCACTAATCTTTTCCACACAAATATCTGAACTGTGTTGAAGCTGATAGACAACTGTCCACAATTTTAATTGTATTAATAATCTTTTAAGCTTATTTCCCATTTTATGGTGATTTATTCCAAGTTTTTCCACATCGGAGCTTGCTAAGACTGTCAGATGTTCATTCTAACTAACAGATTTATTTTATCTGATTTAAACTGTGTTTCTCATTGTACTGAATTGCTGTTGGGTGAACATGATAGAATAGTTCAATAGTTCTAACTAATGTGTTTCTCCTCTAGTTGCCAAACACTCAACTGCACTTTAACCAAGTTAATAAACCGTCAAACGTACAGAGAAAGGACTTACATCAGCACTGATGTCATTGAATTTGGTGATAAAGGCGTGCTTGACAACATCCACGGCAACCTCTGAGGCTATCACCATGACTACATCAGGAAACAGCACCCACAAGTGGTCTGACAACAAACACATTGAAATCTAATCAGTATAATTATTTAATCTAGTATTAGTAGTAAAAGAAAACAGTGAGCTACTTAGCAAGAGTGAAAAGACCCGATTATGAACCTAATCGGGGTACTATGATAAAGCACATCTGTATGCAGCTGTATAGCTTTCAGTACTCTTTGCAAAGCTTTGTATTAGGTTACCGGCATTCCATGAAAACTGCTCCATGTTTCTCAGACAGACGATGAGCAGGAGGATGTAGTTGGTGAACCTCTCTTTTATGTCTATGGGAAACAAACAAATCAATCCAGGATTAACCTACTTTGTGCTCACTGCAGTTGAGCTCGATTCCACATATTTACCTTGTATTAAATAATCATACTGAGAGGAGCAGGCACAAAGTATTCAAAAATTTTGATTTTTGTGGAACGTAGCCAGCTGTTTTACCACCACTTACCACTGTTTGACATCTGGAAAAGGTTGTTCTTTTCAAACTTCTTAAATACACTCCCTTTGATCTCAACAAACTGCAGAAAAAAGAAAAACCCAACATAAAAACATCAGGACTGAACTGGAGATGCCGCATGTTTTAAACGGGGTAATATGTCTGTGCATAAAACTCACGTTGTTTGACATCATAATGGTGAGCAAGGACTTGTTGTGGGAGTTGAAAGCTACATTGAGAGTTGTGGCCTGAACCATGATGAGGATGGCATGAAGAACTGGATACATATTGAGGAAAAACACACATTTTCTGCACTGTAATAATACTGACGCAATGACTTTATGTTCCCTACTAGTCTGAAGTACAGCTGTTAGATTTGCTGCTGCTGATTACTTCAACTTTGATTGACTGTTTGGTTTATGAAAAAAGTTGAAGACTGGGAAGATTAAATAGCAGAGTGATGAATAACGCTTGTTTGGGATCACTGGGGGCATTTATTCTTCCAGGTCTTTCCTTTTGCCTCTAATGTGGCCTTTTTCTATCAGTTTCAAAATCTGAATTTAAGCTTTTAATTTCATTTGTTTTAAATACACTTCAGGAAAACATTTTGCTGAACGATAAAACTGATTAATGTTGCAAATCAACTTTAAACTGACTAACTTTTAACCGTTTTAATATCAGTGATGTTTTTGAGGATACAGACGTAGAGAACAGCCATAAGGAAGTGAGGAATCACGCCAATATGCGCTCTCTTCTTCTCCTTGGGTTCTGTGGCGGTCCAGTACAGAGCGTCCAGTATGTCTTGGCCAAATGATGAGAACAGGCGGTCCGCCACCTGACGACACAGGGAAGGGAAGGATGACGGGGGAGAGCTAGTCAATGTGTGGTGCAGTGTCATTAGATACTGAACTGGCCAATGAGGAAGATTACACAGTGTACCTCTAACATGTTGTAGATGATGTATAGTTTGATGACAGACTGTCCTCTGATGAGATGGTACATCATGGCGTAATCCACGTAGCTCATCATTGAGTAACACAGCACCATAATAAAGCCTTTGAGTACGTCGCACACCTGGGCTGGCTGAAGCAAGCGGGAGCCGCTAAATAACACACAAACGTCACAGACAAGGAAAATGTTCACAAGAAAATCACCAGAACAGAACAGCATAGTTGGCTGTTGCCTCAGAGCTCTGCTGCCCCCTGGAGGTCAATAATAACATTGCACTGCCTCAGACAAAGACCTTGCCCAGGGTGACAGAGCCCCCTTTAAAGTGGGACTGCAGAACATATTTATTCCTTGCACCTGTTTTATTTGTATTCTTATATATATATATATTTTTTTTTTTTTTTTTTATTTTTCTCCCCTCAATGAACCACAATTTGATTCTTTACAGTTTCTAAAAAGAATTCTGGATTTGAGGAAAGCAGGGAAGCTCTAAATATGGGTCATGTTGCCTACGCTGTACATATCACAAGATATGCAGATTTTGGAAAAGGTGCTCACAACGCAACACAAAAAATTAAGTGACTGTAATCAAACTGATTAACAGTGTAATATTAGTACTGATCAACAAAGGACTAATAAGGGATGCACCTGCCTAATACATGGAGTGTATATCAGCCCAATCCTGACTCAGAAAGCCAGACTGGGTGTCGGTGACAATGAGCAGACGAATGGGGCCAATATGTTCAGCATTTTTCTGTTTACTTTGTCACACATCAGCATCAGTGAACCAGCTCCTAATGCAAAAGCAATCATAACCGAGGGAATATAGGGGCAAAGGTTTTGCATTTTATAGGTATGTCAACTTTACCATATCAACAGCTTTAATTTTTATGTTGATAGAAGTTTATTATTAAACTGCAAACTGTGGTCAAGTTAGGTGACATGATTGAAAATCCCCGACGAACATGATGGTTTCCATGTCGGCGTCTCCCTCCCATTTGCTCTCACTCCCATTATGTTCAGTTTACTGATGTAATGCTTGTTGGGACGCTTTTATTGCACAGCAGGATTCAGAGTCTATTATTACTCCACATCTGTGAGAGCAGGTGCACTCACAGTGACAACAGGTAAACAAGAAACTAGTGAGACTGTAAATAAAGTAAACAATTTTTTCTTTATTTTATTCATCTTGCTCAAATTGCTGCAAATCAGTAAATGTAAATAGCCAGAGTTTGCTTTTTTTTTTACAACATCATGACAGCAATGACTAGGTCGAGCCTGACATTTCGACTTTGTTTTGCTCTATTATTCTCTGATTTCTTATGTTTTACTAACCAATTTTGAAGACAGAAAAATCACTGATGAAGAGCTGAGGCTCTACTCCAACATTATACTTCACAGGACCTGATAATCATGATAATCACAACATTTGTACCTCGTACATAAATGACATCTAACACAATCTATGCAAATATACTTTTAATGATGGTGGAGTTGTACTGATGAGAAGCACATGTATCAAAATATTCCCTGTTAATAACAAATGATGGGTTAAGGAAATGTACTTTAATACTTATATATATAATAAAATGTACTCTAATACTTATGCTTATACGTTACCTGAGACCACAACATGGCACTGTGAAGAGTCGCAACAGGGCCAGAATCACCCTGAGGGGCAACAGCGTAAACACATAGAGGAAGGCGTCCAGACAGAGGAAGAAGCCGAATGTCATCAGCTGAAAACAGGAAGAGAGGGGAGAAATACATTTATTACAACTGTGTTTATTTCATTTCATTTTTTTTCTTTAAGTGTGGGGGTGTACAGTGTGTTCACCTTCTCCAGTTCTTTGGGGATGCGGAGGCATGTGTAGACCCTCTCTCTGCGCTCGGTGTATTTGGCCTCGTTGTGTTCTAGGAAGTAACCTCTGGTGAGCTCAGTAGTTATGAATCTGACCAGAGACAGGTCTACAGATACAGACAGGAATAAATTATTATTTTTACTGTGTTTTGAATCTATCACAAACAACACTATCAACACAGCACACATAGAGGAGTCCTTACTTAATGGTAAATTCCATCAGATGAGAACTGGCTACACTAAAACCAAAACTACTCGAGCTAATCTGCTGCTGGAACCGTCTAAACTCCTCTGCTGAAGCTTAGAAACATGAACGAAGGGATTTGTTCCCATTTAGCCACAAGAGTATTAGTGAGGTTGGCCACTCGTGGTTCGATCAGGCCTGGTAGGAACTCCAGTTCATCCCAAAGGTGTTAAGGTTTGGAAAGTTAAAGCTGTTCTGGTCACTTGGTTTTATATCAACTTTTTTTATTTCACTTACATGTTTGAAGCGGCTTTAGACCTTATACTATGTTCTTTTTTTCTTTTCTTTTTTTAAATATTAGGCTCCTTTTTTACATTATATAATGACAATGCATACTCAGTATTCTGTTCAGAGTCATCTGGTTTTTCAAGTACTCATAGCATATTTTGTTCCCTTTATTTGGATAAATCCAATAATAAAAAAGAAGTCCTCTTCATTAGTATTAAAATGGACTATCATTAGCATTCATTAACATCCAGTGCTTTTATTTAGGTATTTAATCTGACTTCTAAATCAGTGCAATTTAACCTATGGTAACGATATTTTATATGCGTGAACTCAAGAAGAGCTGAGAAACAAAGTCTTTGACATCTAGCAGTCTGGAAAGGGATACAAAGCCATTTCTAAAGCTTTGGGACTCCACAGAGGCATGGTGAGAGCCATTATCCACAAATGGAGAAAACTTGGACCAGTGGTGAACCTTCCCAGGAGTGGGCAGCCAACCAATATTACTCCGAGAGCTGATCGACGGCTCATCTATGAAGTCACAAAAGAACCTGAACAATATCTGAAGAACTGCAAGCCTCACTTGGCTCAATTAAAGTCAGAGTTCATGATTCAACAATAAAAAAAGAAGAGACTGGATAAAACATGGTGGTGGTAGTGTGATGGTCTGGGGTTACTTTGCTCCTTCAGGACCTGGAAGACTTGCTGGGGTAAAAGGAAACATGAATTCTGCTCTTTACCAAAACATCCTGGAGGAGAATGTCTGGCAGTCAGTGCCCTGAAGCTCAAGAGCACTTGGAACACTTGCCAGCTATCGCAAACGCCTGACTGCAGTTCTTGCAGTGTTATCAAGGGTGACGCAGCCATCAGGTTTAGAGGGGAATTATTTTTTCACACAAGGACACGTAGGTTTGAATAGTGTTTTTCCCTTACTGAATGAAATCATAATTTAAAATGCATGTTGTACTTACTCTCGTGAACTAAGACCAATATTAAAAAGTGTTTGATGTGAAGCAAATATGAAAAGGGCTCAAACAGTACTGTATTTTTTTCCAGCTCGGGGGGAGCTTTATAGATAAAGTTTATTTTCTGAACAAAAGGAGCAGAGTTCAAAATATGTAGGTGTTTAGCAACCAAGAATGGTCAAAAAAATCTTTATCCAGTTGCATTAAAAATAGCAATATTGAGTATATACATAAGAAGACCGCGAGTGCACCTTCTGAATTCACAGAGAAAGAAAAGTGTATAAAATTTAGAAACAGCTGAGCTTTATGGAAGGGATGTACACGCTTTCTAATAAACAAATCTTACTAGAATAAACCACAACAATTTATGTTGCCAATCATCTGAAAACACATGGCCTTTTTTTCTTCTTCTTGCAACTGGGTCAAAAATGATTGCCGTAAGCATTACGTTGAGCAATCTTTCAAGTCAACACGGGTGTCTGTGCACCTATGGCTCACACGGTGTCCACCGACTCATCCGAGTGCGCCTGTGCAGAGAACCAAACCGCACGAGAAGCCAACTG
Source organism: Diplotaxodon limnothrissa (assembly GCF_057381915.1). Classification (NCBI taxonomy): domain Eukaryota; kingdom Metazoa; phylum Chordata; class Actinopteri; order Cichliformes; family Cichlidae; genus Diplotaxodon; species Diplotaxodon limnothrissa. The sequence goes on along the minus strand of NC_140601.1, from coordinate 16,627,947 downwards.
GCTGACCTGGACTTTCTGCATGATCACATGCAGTACTGCTGTCTTACTAACAGTCAGAAATCCTCCTGCTAGGTTTAATTTGGATGCATATCACACAATTGTGCCACCTGCTCGTTACTTTACTCCAGCTCAGTTTCTCACAAACAGCTGCTGAGGCTGCCTGCAGCTACATCCCCACAACATGTGCAAACTCGGAGCAAGCCCCGATAAGCTGCAGAAGCTCAGTTGATATTTTACATGCCTTCTCGAGAAACTCTACAAAAAACACCCTACAGCCGCCGTAAACAATAATTATCTCAGCTGCTAGCTAGCGCTGTCAAACTGGGAGTCAGCGCCTGTGGAAACGAAGCTAGCTCTCACCTGACAGGTTGCTCTTCTTTCCCCTGCTAGCGCCATTTTTATCGTTAAATCCCAGCGTCTCCGTGACTCCGTCTTTCTCCTTATTCTTCCCCGCTGTGGCAGCCTTCTTCTCCCTCTCGCTGTCCTCCTTCTCCTTCTCTTCACCCAGACCTGTCGACAGCGCCTCCGCCATCTTCGCCAAACGAAAGTTTCAGGCCGCTGCTGCCTGGGAAACTGACGGTCAGACGTCATCACGCACTGCAGGTTGTTCAACTCACCGGCAGATGTCGCCAAAGCCCTGAGATTATTTGCCGCACATTATTTATTTTCCCCCTTTCTCAGTTTATAATCCCACGAAGCTAAAAACATTAAAAAGACTGTATAAAATGACACAACTATCAGCTTACGTTTCATTATAACCTATTCAACTGAGAAAGACTGTGAATGAACAAAATAAAACATACAAAGCTGATTGAGTTTTTATTACCGTGTATGCAATAGATTCACTATCATCATAACCCTTTTCCAATTGCACCTATAGGCAATTAGGCAATTAGTTGTGTGAAAGTAACAGAAACACACACACAAATGTGTTCAATATTTAAGGAATTTGCTGATTTGCGTGGTTCTGCTCTTCTTATATATCGCTGCAGCCAACACATCTCAAGAGACACAACTTTTACTTTGAAGGCGGACTCTGGCGGACCATTACACCACTAGCAAGAAGGTGACACAAGGCAGGATGAATTCATGCTTTCATGTCTTTTATGCCCATTTCGGACCCTGCCATCTTGATGTCACAGCAGAAATCAAAACCCATGAAACAAGGCAACCTTTTCTAATCTCCTGTTGTGCAGTTTTGGTGAGCCCATGTGACTTTCCGGACAGAAAAGCCCCTGGTGCAGTCTTCTGCTGCTCTAGACCATCTGGTTTGTGTTCAGAGATGCTCTTCTGCGTACCTTGGATGTAACCAGTAGATCAACAGTAGATCTACAATCTTCGGTTTTGAACACATCTCATCTTGAAGAAATTTCTTCAAATTTGCCAAAAGCATACACTTGGACCACAAACAATTTAATATTTGGAAGTCAAAGGTCAAAGTCATCAAGTCTTTATGTCTTCTTAATTTCAGCAATGCCTTGAAGGTAAGAGGTCGAAACACAAAGATGGGGACCAATAAACCCTGGTGGTAGCTAATAGTCCACGCTGACCTTCAGGCTCTGGGACATAACGAACCACATCTGTCATAATTAAGCACTGGTACATGATTTTTAAAGCTGTAACCAGAATTATAGGTCACCGCTTAGATGTCTGCATGCAAAAGCCGAGCAACAAAGGTTAATTAATCCCATGAATAAAGAGGAGAGTGAAAATAGGGAGAGAGACAGAGAGAGAGCAGAAACCAAGCGCGCAGCACGGATAGAGTTTCTCCCGGCGAGGGATCACTTTGACCTCCAAGGATTCAGTTTCCCCTTCCTTGTGACTCACACGTCAAAGCTACACGCGACACGTTGATGCTACACAACGGTGGGAGCAACTATGATGCTTTTTCTTTTCTTTTCTTTTCTTTTCTTTTTCTTTCTTTCTTTTTAAATTGTGGGATAAACTTATGGTGATCGCCGAGCGCGCACTGCGGTTCCTGCCTCGGGGCACCATGGGCTCGTAAGATGCCTTCTCTGTGGAAGCGGATAACATTCTCGGTGGCCTCGGCGCTCTGTATCGGCTCGGTGGTCCTCTTGGTGGTGGCTTTATCCACGGAGCGGTGGGTTACCGGGCGGATCCTCTGTAAAACCGGGGTGGAGATAGTGAATGCGTCAAATCCCGAGCTGGACCAGTTCATCGGGAGCATTTATTACGGATTGTTCCAGGGAGGAAAGACCAAGAGGTGCGGGCTCGGGAACAGGCGGTCCAAAATTTACAGTAAGACGATTTCAGACTTTTAAAACTACACCGATGCTGTCTCATTAGAGTAGAACAACACGTGAGCATCACTTTTGTTTATTTTTACAGGGGGGTTCACCCTGAACTCAAACTTTGTTCTTTTAGTTGTGACATGAGTATAAAACATTTACTAAGATATGATCATAGGCCTTACAAAGAAGCTGATTCTGTGAACTCAAACCACTTTTACACTCACAAAAATCAGCGTGTGGCCTTATTTTAATGAATATACCAAAATTTTAGGGTTTGGGTAGCAAACAAAATACTAAAATTATCTAAGTTTGTTTGCTATCCACAAATTTACATAATAATGTAGAGGGTTACAGCTCTACTTTTTATACAGTCCAACAGAGCTGACAAGATGCAGTATTTGATTCTTTCTGCTCTCTCCAGTTTTCCCAAAGCTTGTGCGGACACTGAACGGGGGCCTCCACATGATGGTGATCCTGTTCCTGCTGGTGGCTGTGGGTTTCGCGCTGGTCAGTCTGTCTTTCTGCATTTACAACGCACGCAAGGTTCCATACCAGAGCATCAAAGGGCACAAGGGACTCTATCTGTGGAACTTCATCGCTGGTATGTCCGGGTTGGTATGTCTCAGATGATGCATCATTTTGTTTCTTGTCCTTTCCCTGACTTGCCTGCTCCTCTGTCTGCAGCTCTGTTTGGTGCCCTGGGTGTTCTGTGCTTCCTGGCAGCTGTCAGACACCACAGTCTGACCGAGCGAGTGGCAAACTTTAGGGAGCACCTCTTCGTCCTCGTTGTCTTGGATGACAGTCTGGACTGGTCTTTCTGGCTCGGCGTAGGCAGCATTGCAACTCACTTTGCTGTCTGTGGAGTGGTCGCGATGAGTCGTATCAAGCTGCCCAAACCGGAGATCAAAAAACCTGAAGAACCGACTGTCTCTGCTGTGGACCTGCTGTACTGAAGAATATTGTTTTTTAGCATTTTCATCACTAATGATGGACAAGCGCCAACCGTCAAAACAAAACAGTGCCAGGGCCCTGTTCCTTTGAAGCTGTAACTGAGTTTTAGGTTAATTACAGCCAAAATTATGGAGTCATAACTACATAAATTAACAAGTTGGGACTAAAGTGGCGCCTAACTCACATACAAAGCCCAGGCAAATTCGTCCTTACCTTGATGATCATGCAGCTGTTTGAAATGACTAATGTATTAGTATAAATCTGGCTTTGATGCATATGGATTTATACATTGTTATATTTGATTTTTCAGAGTAAAAGTCAAGCTTAAAAGTAAACATGCCAAATCTCATACTTTGAATGAGTGCTGCAGTGTGCAGCACAGATCCTAAAGTCAGTATGAAAATATATATTTTTTCTTTTAAATAGTCGTGTAAATAAAGTGTTAATGTGTAATCCTATGTTTGTACATCATGAATTTAATTCAGACACTTCAAAGCTCAGCAATACATGTCTGCAAAAGAGAATAGAGGGTTACATTAGTTATGTCAATCATTCACACTAGAAGAAGATTCACTCTCCTTGGTCAGTCAGTTCATGCAGGAGACAGACATCGAGATAGAAGAGATGGACTGAATGAATGAAAAAGCTGCAGAGCGTCCATCCTGAATTACACCTTTTACCGCATTCATCATCTACATATTGTTTGCAAATACATGATTATTTTCCAATCATATTTATGTGTTGACAAAGACAGAGTAGTGTCTCAAGTACGTGGTCTCTGTCAGGTCCTTTTCTGATGCTTTTTAAAATTTACTTATTTCATTTTTAAAAAGTTTTAAATGCTGAGCTTGAGAGATTCTTAGCCGATGATGCAATAAATAATTGTATGATGTGTTTAAATAAAGGACAGTGCTTTTAAGTAAAGTCTTCCTATGCAGCTTTCTATGAAGACAAAAAAAGTTGTTTGTTAGCAAAAAAGTGAAAAAATTATTTTGAAAAAGAGTTCATGTTACATCAGCAGGTCGAACTATTTCAGAGTCTTCAAGATCCATTCTCCCTTCTTCATAGAAACGTGTGTTCAGGCGTCTGTATATAAGATAGCATTAAACATCAAGTGCTTACTTTTTTGTGACTAGTTTATGACTTCTCTGGACACCAAAGCTTTGTTTTTCTTCTTAAGAGATTGTCTACAGCAGGGGTGGACAATCTTCCCAAAGAAGGCCACATGAGAAACTGAGACTGTTTCTTACGCGGCCTGACATTAATTTGAACTTTTTCTAATTTACTGGACTGTCCCTCAAGAATAGTTTCTAATGTGACCCCATTGGGAAGATTAACTACCCACCCCTGGTCCACAACATATAACGTCCGATATCCCTTCATTCACACACATATACACATGGTTTAATGATGTTAGAGAATCCCCTAAAAATCATTCCATGTATACAGTTAACTTTTATAATGGAGACGTGCTGTACCTACTACTAATATTGATCAGAAGAAGACTGATGATGCTTTTTAATGTCAAGCTTGAAAGAATATTTATTAGTAGATTCATGTTATAGTCAAAAATAAAAATACTGAAGATAAATACTGTGTGTGTTTTTATCTTTTTGCAGTTTATGTCAAGATTGTTTTACTTAGTGAAGTCAAACAAAGGCGATTGTATCAGTTTATATTACAGCCATTTTAACATACAAATAAGGAACCCGTGAAAACAAATATAAAGTGTTCATTAAAAGTATGAAGTTGCTACATGTTTTTCCAGCTTTAGGTCTTCTTAAACTGCTTTGATCGCCAAATAATATCACCAGTATCCGTAATACTGGCTCTTAATCAATTATCCATCTGCCGCTAGGTGGCGACAAAGCCCTCTCTCCGTCGTCTCACTGTGACGTACAAATAAACGCGACCGATCGGCTTCCTCTCGCACATGCTCAGTGTACGACCTTTAAAAGTGATTTATTTGGGCTCTCGGTGTGTGTGCAACAGATGACAATGTTTCTGGTGAGGACAGCTGCGCGGACGGCGGTGCGGACAAACTCCTGCAGGTCGTTTTGTGTCTCACACACTCAGCTGAGCGACAGAAAGGTGAGTTTAGCATCTGGTGACAGTTACATCATCATCATCACCACACGAGGCTCATTCAGTTTCAGATCAGTTCGGCTCCGTGTGTTGGTTCAGATGCTCTGCAGGTTCATGCGTGAGAATGTGGCCGTCTGCATCTTTTATCATATTAAACGGTGTTTGTGTGTCTACAGGGTCTGGTGCTGGGAGTGTTTGAGAAGGAGGAGGAGGAGGAGGATGAGGGCACTCTTCACCTGACAGAGGCGGCTGCAGGGTTTGACAAGTCTCTCTCCGGAAAGCTCTCTGAGCTGCTCAAACTGTGAGTCTCTTTTACCTGCAGACTGAGAGTGAACAGCATCCTTTGTGTGCGATTAGCCTCATAAACATTTGTATTTCCCAGCTCTGGGCCTGCACTCAAGAACGGCAAAAGCAGAGTATTTTATGGACTTCACAAGGTAACAAGGTGTGACTTTATGTTTATAAACCCCCGTCTACTCAGTCTAAGATCTCCTGATGAATGTTGTTTGTGTGTCTCCTGCAGGACTTCCCATGTGTAGCATTAGTCGGTTTGGGTAAGAACAACGCAGGTGTTTGTCGCACAGAAAACTGGGACACCAGCAAGGAGAACATCAGGCAGGCTGTGTCAGGTATGCCGTTGGTGTGTATAACAGAAGGAGTAAAGTGTTGTGCAATATGGCTTAAATGTGTTATGGACTGGTTCTTATATAGCGCTTTTCTACTCTATTTGAGCACTCAAAGATTTATACAACATTCCCCATTAATACAAGCATTTTTTTTTTTAAACTTCAGCGAACACTTCATCAGCCAGGGATAAATCCACCAATCTTCTGATTAGTAGATTATCTCACCCATCTATCCATCCATCCTCTTCCACTTATCCAATACATGGTTCTGGTGGCATCCCTACATATTTCCAGTTCCTTATGATGGATCTCAAGGTGTGAGATATGCAATCTCTCCAGCGGGTTCAGTGTCCACCACGGGATCTCCTTGCAGTTGGGTGTGACTAGAAAAGCTCCATTTGGAGGCATCCCAACCAGATGCATGAACCACCTCAGCTGGCTCTTTTTCTTTTTTTTTCTTTTTTTTCATCTATGACATATCCCAAAGTCATTGACCATTAATTTTATCAGCCACAAAGTTAACTCTGCCTTTTCTTATTCCTTCTGTTTGTTAATCAAACAGTCATGCTATAATAATCTGTCAGTGTGGAAACTGCTGTTATGCTTTGACACCCTTAGAAATGTTTGTACAAGTCTAAGGTGCGTTTGCGAATGAGTGCTTGTGTAATCCGTGTACTCTGGGTACTGGAGCATAGCACAGCACCTCTGAAATGCTTTGGATCTCAAAGTGAAAGTAAATTAAAAAAGTGCATCCTCTGATTTGGACACGAATGTTACCTATCTTTAATGCCTCTGGGATGTTTAAAAGGTAAAAATAAATGCATCATATTTGACCTTTAGCTCAGAGGTAATGCAGATTGTCACCTTCAGGTTCTATTGCACAGAATTGCTTCTGTTGCATGTTACATCTTCATCTGCACTCATTCGGGTTTATGCTGAATTCGTACCTGGTTTGTTTCTGTCATTCATGCGCGTTCAGCTGGCTGCCGGTTGCTTCAGGACCTGGAGGTGAGCCACGTGGAGGTGGACAGCTGTGGTGATGCCCAGTCAGCAGCAGAAGGCGCCGTTCTGGGATTGTTTCATTATGACCAGCTCAAATCCAAGAAGAAGACCAAAGTAACAACGCAGCTTCACGGCAGGTAGATTCGAGAAACTGAAGCTCGCTGACTGTCAGAGGTTTTTAACGCTTTAAATACAGCGACATGCTACTTCCTGTGTCTGACTCTTCCTAGCGCTGACGTGGTCGGCTGGGAGAAAGGCATCGTGTATGCAGAGGGCCAAAACCTGGCACGGCTTCTCATGGAAGCGCCGGCCAATCACATCACGCCTACTGCTTTTGCCAAAACCATTGAAGAGAAACTGGCTCCACATGCTGATCGAGTCACCATACACAAGAGGTGAGTGTTTCGTTAATCATCATCATCCCCGGCACCGCTTTCAAAATCAGGAAGAAAAAAACATTGATTTTAAACTGTTGTATGTTTCAGGTGAAACTCTTCCATGTATTGTCATGTATTGTCAGTGCGCCCCAGGGTGGCTGTGGCTACAATGTAGCTTGCCATCACCAGTGTGTGAATGTGTGTGTGAATGGGTGGATGACTGGATATGTAAAGCGCTTTGGGGTCCTTAGGGACTAGTAAAGCGCTATATAAATACAGGCCATTTACCATGATCAAAATCTCCTCCTCCTCCTCCTCCTCCTCCTCCTCCTCCTCCTTCTTCTTCTTCTTCTTCTTCTTCTTCTTCTTCTTCTTCTTCTTCTTCTTCTTCTTCTTCTTCTTCTTCTTCTTCTTCTTCTTCTTCTTCTTCTTCTTCTTCTTCTTCTTCTTCTTCTTCTTCTTCTTCTTCTTCTTCTTCTTCTTCTTCTTCTTCTTCTTCAAGCTCTGAGCACTGATTTGGTTGTTGCAGTCAGTTACTTTATTTGTTTATTTTCATAATTAATTGACTTGGTGAATAAGCATTATTATTATTATTTAATGAATGTATTTATTTACATTTTTTTCATATTTTTTTTTTAAAGTCATGGGCTGATCTGTTTTCTTTCATAGGGGAACTGATTTTCTTTGGACTTGTTCAATTGGTTGAACAAGATGTTACCATGTTTATATTGTGTAATAGACACACAGTGTTTAATTGATATAAAGAAAAAGCTGTGTGTGGCCTTTAGGCATGGCACATACTCTTATAAACAGATAAACAACAGAGCATCTTCAAAATAACTGCGCTTTGGCATCTAAGAATTTCCCCTCCAGGTTTCAGGACCCTTTCAATTCAGTTTCCAATTTCGTTGTACTATTGTACTAGGTATGACTGTGCAATGACAATAAAGATTTATCTCTTATCTCTCAAATTACTTTGCCTCCTCTCATCAGTTTCTAATCAAATACTGTACAAAATGGTCCCATTCCCCCGACTGAAGGCATATAAAAAATATTTTTTTATGCATCCATTCTTTTCCACTTACCTAATTTAGGATCAGAGGGGGGCTGGAGCCTATCCCAGCTGCCACAGGGCGAGAGGCAGGGTACACCCTGCACAGAATAGCCCCAATAAGTGAATTACTGTTGTATATTTGCCGATCCTGTTTTTGTTCTGAAGAGTAGATGAAGTAGAAGTGTTTTTGTCTAATAAACTGTGCCATTGTAGACCACAGGCTTGGATCGAGGAACAACAGATGGGAGCCTTCCTTAGTGTGTCTAAAGGTTCAGAGGAGCCCCCTGTCTTCCTGGAGCTACATTACAACGGTTCTCCTGACAGTAAGCAGCCTCCGCTGCTCCTAGTGGGGAAAGGCATCACGTTTGACAGGTAACACACAGCAACACGGGCTGGGATCAGATACACCATACAGTGCTGTCTTTACGATTCTCTGTCTGTAGTGGGGGCATTTCTCTGAAGCCCTCTGCCTCTATGGATGCGATGAGGGCCGACATGGGCGGAGCTGCCACGGTGTGCGCCTCCATCGTCACAGCAGCATCTCTGAAACTCCCTGTCAACATTGTCGGTGAGCATCTTGATATTAAATACCCTGTTTGTTTGTTTTTTTTAAATTTATTTTTTGTCATACATAATATGTGTAAGTCTGAGCACTTCACTGCCCTGATTCATTCAGGTCTGGCCCCCTTATGTGAGAACATGCCCAGTGGGAAGGCTACTAAACCAGGTGATGTTGTCAAAGCCAAGAATGGAAAAACAATCCAGGTTAGTGGAATCCTGAAATGGGCATCGAATTGCTACCTGAGTGTGCTTGTGCCAACACTGTGGCTCAAGTGTTAGAGCGTGCCATCTACCAGTCAGAAAGCTGATGGATCAATTTGCAAGAACTTGGAATTGCTTCTGAATGTTAGAAGGTGCTTGGACATGGATTAATGTGCTGTAAGAATGTGCTTGTGGCTGGTGTTTATTATTAAGGGGGAAAAAAATCCAAACCTACATGGCCCTGTGTGGAAAAAGTGATTTCCCACTAAACCTAATAACTGGTTGACGACCCTTGGCAGCAACAACTGCAATCAAGTGTTTGTGATAACTTTTCCAGCACTGCGGAGGAATTTTGGCCCAATGATCATTGCAGATCCCAAAGGGTTGATTCTGTTAGTCTGGACGTAGCGTTTTCAGTGGGAGAAATGATTTGTCTCTCATCCAAATGACTTCTTCAGTCTCAGCTGACTGCAGGTTTCCCCAACCTTATAAACAGTATATTTGTACAATGACTGACACCAGCCCACTGAATGAACAATGGGCTGTGAGGTCAGTTCCTTTATCATTAATATGCAGATTGTAATGACCATTGATCAACAACCAATTAAGCCCAATTATTTGCAAAATTGTTGTAATTCAGCCCCACTGGAGGGTTTTCAAGCATGAGCTGCCTTTTTAAGGTCATGTCACAGCATCTCAATTGGATTCAGGTCAGGACTTTTGACTAGGCCGCTCCAGCGTCTTCATTTTGTTGTTTTTAAGTCATTCCAAGGTGGACTTGCTGGTGTGTTTTAGATCCTTGTCCTACTGCAGAACCCAAGTGCGTTTCAGCTTGAGGTCACGACGGGCTGGACAGCCTCCTTCAGGATGTTTTGGTAGACAGCAGAATTCATGGTCCTATTTACCACAGCAGTCCTCTAGGTCCTGAGGCAGCACAACAGCCCCAGAACATAACATTACCACCACCCTATTTTACTGATGGCATGATGTTCCCTTTCTGAAATCCTGTGTCGGCTTTATGCAGATGTAATGGAACACATACCTTCTAAAAATTCAACTTATGTCTCATCAGTCCACAGAATGTTTTCCCAAAAGTCTTGGGGGTCATCAAGATGTCTTTTGGTAAATGTGAGATGAGCCTTTATGTTCTTTTTGGTCAGCAGTGGTTTTTTTCCTTGGATATGCCATGGATGTCATTTTTTCTCTCTCTCTCTCTCTCTCTCTCTCTCTCTCTCTCTCTCTCTCTCTCTCTCTCTCTCTCTCTCTCTCTCTCTCTCTCTCTCTCTCTCTCTCTCTCTCTCTCTCTCTCTCTCTCTCTCTCTCTTCCCCCCCCCCGAACTCTGACCTTAACTCAGGCAAGTGAGGCTTGCAGTTCTTTAGATGTTGTTCAGGATCTTCTGTGACCTCCTGGATGATTCATCGAAGTACTCTTGGAGTAATGTTTTGAGGCCGGCCATTCCTGGGAAAGTTCGCCAGTGTTCCATGTTTTCTCCATGCCTGTATAATGGTTCTCAACATGGTTCATTGGAGTGCTTAGAAATGATTTTGTAACCCTTTCCAGACTGATAGATCCCGATTACTTTGTTTCAAAAGTGTTTCTTTAGATCATGGTATGATGTGTTGCGTTTTGAGATCTTTTAACCTGTCAGACAGGTTTTATGTAAGTGACCTCTTGATTCAACAGGTCTGCCAGTAATCAGGCCTGAGTGTATTTAGTGAAACTGAACTCAGCTTTCCAAAAAATGTGGTTAATCACAGTTAATTTATGATTTAACAAGAGGCACAGCTACTTTTTCACACAGGATCGGGTAGGTTTGGATAACTTTTCTCTTTCACACCACTATAAGTACCAGGACATTTACTGCATGTGTACAGTTGTACAGTGTTTTTGTTTTTGTGTTCCAGGTTGATAATACAGATGCAGAGGGCAGACTGATCCTTGCTGATGCTCTCTGTTATGGACATGTCTTCAACCCCAGAGCCATTGTCAATGTTGCTACGCTAACAGGTAGGATTTCTTTAGCAGTTTGTTTACACGGTGACATCAAATTTTCTTTATGCTGCAAGACATTAATCATAGACAAATGTCAAAATCGTGGCGTATTTTGTCTTCAAGGTGCGATGGATGTAGCGCTCGGCTCAGCGGCAGCAGGAGTCTTTACAAATTCTGACTGGCTCTGGGAGCAGCTGCACAGGGTACTGCAGATACACGTTAAAACACGGTGTCTCAGTTCATCAGCTCTTCTGTTAACGTGTGTGTGTCCGTGTTTGTAGGCTAGTGTTGTGACAGGTGACAGGGTGTGGCGGATGCCTCTGTTCCAGCACTACACCAAACAGGTGACTGACAGCCAGCTGGCTGACCTCAACAACATCGGCAAGTACAGCCGGTACGTATCTGTGTCTCATCTCCTGTTAGAGGCATCGCTGCAGCAGAGAGACGTCCAGTCAATGCTCCAGTGTGCAATGAATTGGAATTTTTTTTTTCTTCTTCTCATGAGTGATTTCTTTTTAGTTCTGGTGGTGCGTGCACTGCAGCTGCATTCCTGAGGGAGTTTGTCAAAGCTCCTCACTGGGCTCATCTGGACATCGCCGGTGTGATGAGTAACAAAGACGAAGTCCCCTACCTGAGGAAAGGCATGTCTGGAAGACCAACACGTACACTGGTGGAGTTTGCTGCTGGTCTAGCCCACAATGGCTAAAAGGAGATGGACAACAAATATTGATTAGACTATTTCCCAATCTTCTAGCAAGACTCAACAGTGTAGGAACAGACCGAGGGCCAAACACGATGGTCAAATGCCACACAGTGTGAAACAGGCCACTGGATAAACTGATATAATTATATGAAATGGAGATATTTTTGTAAAACATCTGAGCTTCACTGTTTCCATAAACCACATGCATCAGTCTCAGACCAGTCCCTGGTCCTGTTGTCATCCTGAAGCTGTGTAGCATCAACAGTATTTTTTGTAGTATGAATAAATAAATTCTTACTGGTAAATAAAAACTGTTTTGTATGACTGTCACTGTTCAAACATGCTCTATTGAGAATGGATGTACACAGTGTACCTCATTATAGTCATGTGATGATTTATTTATTTATTTTTAAGAAAAGAAATGTGGACAGTACCTTGCTAGTTTAGGGGCAAGGCACTGCCCCCAGTTTTTTATTAAAATTATTTATTTTCTTTTATTTGAAGGATTCTGGAAACCTGGCTGCAGATTTGCTTCCACTCAGAGATGGCAAAATGAGTGAGCTGGCCTCTCCTCCTGGATGATACCTGACTCACTCGTCCCACAGGTGTTCGATGAGTTGGAGGTCAGGACTCTGCATCATTTGAGTGCACCCACACTAAAGTGGGAAAACCGTTTCTTTGAGGACAAAGACTTGTATGTAGGGGTGTTTAAACTACGTTTGCATTCCACTACAGTGATGCAGCTGCTGCCAATTTCTGGTACACAACTGTACAAAATATGAGACATTACTCAGAAGCTTTAATGTATATAAAGATATAGATTCCTATCATCTCTCAGGAGGACGCTTTGACTAAATTATGTCCCCCACAAAAAAGCAACAGACCAGAAAGATATTGCCACTGTGTCCCAAAAGATGTGCAAAAGGTTGTCCACCTAAGTTTGGCTAGAAAGCTCTGTAGACTGTATACGCATGCGCGGACTGTAGAGGGGAAAAACAATCGGATCAAGATGGCTTCGTCCATGAGTGGGATGTTTAGCGGCCAGCAGCCTCCTGGTGCACATCCTGTCGGGGGTCCCGGCGGACCGGGCCAGCCGAGTTTTGCTAGTGCCGCTCCCAGGACGCAAGGAAGCAACACGCTGGTGGATGAACTGGAGGCTTCTTTTGAGGTAGGAGTCTTCAGTGCTGGCTTCCTTTAGCTGTGCATGCTAACTGTCGCTAGCAGCTTTAGCCGGTTAGAGTTAGTGTTTGTTTGCTGGTGCTGTTGTACCGCAGGGTGTACCCATTTTACATTCAAGTCCTGTTCTTAAAATTATTAAAAATAATAATAATTATTATTATGAGCAAGTATTGTGGCGTGTAACAAAGTCCCAGCCTCGCCCCCTGTCTGTGCCCTGCTAATTAGCAGACACTTGGTAACAAACACACGGGCTGCTGTCTTTTTTTTTCTAACACCTAAAACACCATAATCCTCCCTCTTTGTCACTTAACTAAAGAAAAAAAGAAAAAACACAATAGACACACACTTCACACATCATGTACATCTGACTCCTTTGTTGGTTTAATGCGCTATGCTTCTAGCATTAAGCTGGGCAAACACTGTGCGATTTTTTTTTTTCTTCAGTCGCGTCATTCAGCTCCTGCTCAAACTGTACGATTGAGTCGCAGGTATTAGAAGTTCGTAGGTCACGATACTATACGGCCCGATGCTCTGATGCGACCTGAGTGCTCATACTGTGTCTCTCGCTCTCCCTCTCGGTCTTTCACTCACACAGCCCCCCCATCATCAACTTTGCTAAATTGCTAATGGAAAACATTGAGCAGCAATGTCTATCCAACTCTTTTCACGGTTGTTGCGGTCGTTTTAATTTTGTGACGCCACGTCGAAATGTCTCGGCTGAGCTTGTGTCCAGACCACACGCTGCACTGCCACGCTGAGTTCTCTTTGCACAATATAAATTACACGAAGGATCTTCTCACATGCGTCTAACTGCTTTTGGTTGGGGACCTTAGTTCTTCAAAAATAGCTGTGGTTTTATATTATGAAACCAGTTTCAGCATGTCTTTGGAAAAATTTACAAGATGACAAAGCTTGGAGACAGACCCGTACAAACACTTTCACACAAATGTAATCTCCAAAGAAAAAGGGTACAACCCAGATGTCCCAGTGGATATCCACAGATAAAGAGCTACTATCAAACCTCGCTGCCCGAATGAATGCCATTTATGTGCCAGGTGTTTATCACCTGACATCAGAAACCACTGTGAATAATGCTGCTGTCAGAGTAAATCTCTGCACCCAGTGACAAACACAAGAATGGAGCTCTTTAATGCAGACTGTATTTAAGTTTCACTAAGGCATAAACATAGAAGTAGTTCTAGTTACAGTTTTTTACTAGCATTGATGTCTTTATCGTATTTTTCCTCAGTTGCAAATCAACAGCATTGCTAATTTCTTTGTGTAGGTTGGGAGGCAGGTATTATTCACATATTTTAAAGTTTAATTAATCTATTTGGGGACAAGCAGTCTAGAAAACTGCCTGGACTCAAAGCTGGAACATCACTCATTCCACATCAAATCATCACTTTTTTTTAAAAGAACATTTTCTGCTTAAGCACCTTTGATTTGCTTGAAAGTTTCAGGGTTTGAAATTTATAATGATTGCTGTGAAATTTTAGCTTCATTTGTTAAATACTATTTTAGATATCTAGGCAGTCTGAGGCAGTCTCAAAAACTTTAAAAAAATAAAAGCATGACAACGTAACAAGTATCAGTTCAACATTTATGGTACAGCAAAATAATTAAGGGAAAAGGGGATTAGTAACTCATTTCATGTGAATAGTTCAGATTTCCATCTCCACATGCCGTAATTAGCAGTCTAGTGCAACACGCTTACCCAAATACTACGACTGCTACGGCATGTTGACTACTGCCATGAATGCTGCAAGACTGTGAACTTGTTTGACTCCCCAAGGCAGATTTCAGGGTGAGAAAAAACATGCTTGAAGTGGGTCAACAGATCATTTTTCTAAAAAGTATCTGATATAGAAAGGTAGCATTTCACAGAAATCATCATACATGTCATAATAATAATAATGGATTGCATTTATATAGCGCTTTTCAAGGCACCCAAAACGCTTTACAATTCCACTATTCATTCACTCTCACACACTGGTGGAGGCAGCTACAGTTGTAGCCACAGCTGCCCTGGGACAGACTGACAGAAGCGAGGCTGCCATATCGCACCGTCGGCCCCTCTGGCCAACACCAGTAGGGTAAAGTGTCTTGCCCAAGGACACAACGACCAGGACAGAGAACCCAGGGATCGAACCGGCGACCTTCCGGTCATAAATGCGCTTCCCAACCCCCTGAGCCACGGTCGCCCCAGATTTTGGACCTTTGATCTTAAAAGTTTTAGCCAAATTTGAGATGGTTGAGCAGAATGTCTGTTATGATTTAAGAATGTTGTCTCTTTTTATTCTTTAGGCATGTTTTGCATCCCTGGTGAGCCAAGATTACGTTAATGGAACAGACCAGGAGGAGATTCGAACAGGTCAGTGAAGCACAACACTTTTATTTTCCACATTTCACATTTTAGTCCGTATGCTGACATGTGTTGTGCTTATTGTAGGTGTGGACCAGTGCATACAAAAGTTTCTGGATGTGGCTCGGCAGACTGAGTGCTTCTTCTTACAGAAAAGGCTTCAGCTGTCTGTGCAGAAACCAGAGCAAGTGGTGAAAGAGGTAAACTATTGCAATGAATTGGGTCCACTTATGTTTCCAATAAATTTCCTTGTTATTTGTGCAAAATAAAATAAACAAATAGTCATGAATGTATGTATTATTCATTTTTCTCAATTCGTCAACTTGTCCTCTCACTTCAGGATGTGTCAGAGTTGCGTAATGAACTACAGAGAAAAGAAATGCTGGTTCAGAAGCACTTGACGAAGCTACACCACTGGCAACAAGTGCTGGAGGATGTGAGCGGCCAGCATCGTAAACCCTCAGACCTTCCCCCTCCTGGACCGCTGGCCTTTCTGGAGCAAGCCTCTGCAAATCTGCCCCCTGCCCCTTTAAAGCAAAACTAACACACCACATGTACAGTCACATCATTTGAAACTGCCCCGCTCTCAAAATGTGCTGTTATGCATCCAGTGTGTGTAATAAACCGCCTGGAAACAGCAAAACAGTCGCTTGCCAAAATAAAGACTCTGCAAGGTTGGGATTGACCTGAGTCCGCCAAGGCTGGCTGGAGATGACACAGAAACAAGATATGTGAGCTTGCATTCATCAGTTGTGTATGCCTCATTTGAAGTAATGGGCAAATAAAGTCTGGATTTGAAGGATGGCAGTGTAATGTGACTGTATCTAAAACAAAGAGCACTTTCCTGCAGAAATGTGGGGAGGTTATTACAATATTTCTACAGTTTTTTTCCTCTGTTTTCATTTATGTAAATATTTTCATTGTTGATTTTTTTTTTATTGTAAAAATAAAATATAATTTTTGAAACTATACTGAAGTCTTAGTTATTTTTTTTGCAGAGTGCATTTTGTGATATAGTGATTGAAACAGGTTTGACCTCGCCCTGTAAAATTTCCAAGGTGTACTCCTCGGGTTTATTGGTGGGTCACAAATGAGTAGTACTCAACCTCTAAAACTAGCTTTGCATCGTCTTCTGATAAAACACTGAACCGAGCCTTTGGTGCAAACCAGAGGGTCAGTGTTTAAATGGCATGGAAGGATAAAAACAATGGGTTGTGGCATTTTGGTTCGGTATTGATACTCCTTTAGAAATCCTTGAGTTTTGTGGAAATTAAGTATTACATCAATAGATGTAATACTTGATATAATAATACTAGACGCACATGAGACTGTTGCTCAAAAAACATAATTTAGAAATAAATTATTTGTCCTCTGTGTTTACATAAAAACAAAATAACATTGCTATCTTGGCATTTTGGTTTAAACAAATCTACCTGCCAACAGCTTTTATTCCAGGTCACCACTACACTGAGTCAGTAGTCAAGTCAAGTCAAGTTTATTTATAGAGCACATTTAAAAACAACCAAGGCTGACCAAAGTGCTGTACAGTAAATTAGTACAGTAAAGTAGTGAGTACAGAGCATTATGAAAGCATGTTGTCTCTGATGTAATTGGTGTCTTCACACCACAGCAGATTTGTTCTGCTCATTCTCACAGCTCTTGCATGTTCACAAACAGTACAGTCAGGCAAAATATCCTCACAGATGGTGCTCCGAGGACAAAAATGTCTGCAAATGGGTCTGTGGTCCTGACATGAAGAAACCTGGATTTTGAATGTAATACTAATGTGTTTAATTAGCAGTTATCCACTCTTTTAGTACAGTTTCTGATTGACATGGACTACATTTAACATGTTGTATAGTGTGTGTCTAATGCAGGCAGATATCTAAATTGACAGAAAGACTAATAAAAAATATAAATGCTCATGTATGTCAGTTTTTGACTTCCAAAGACATGACTTGGGAGAGAAGAGCAGAACATATTAGTCGCAAGGATGAGATATATGAGTATTTGTGGTCATGTTTGCGAGATACACACAGAATTATTAGATAATGAAGCAATCAGTCTCAATCAGATCTCATTGTGCAGCATGACAATAGCCCCAGGCATGTACTGCTGTATACGGGTTCTGAGTAAGTGTCCAAATAATGAAATAAAAGTAAACTGATAAGTGAGAAATATGATGCCGATGAAGAAAATGTTGACTTACAAAGTAAAATGCTAAAATAAAACTTTGTGCTTGATGATAAATAAAAGTTTTGTAATCCTATGTTTAAATTTAATCAAAATTGTGACTTACTAGGAACAGAATAACAAGAATTTAAGCCAGTAGTGAAAGATATAAAGCTAAAAGACATAGAAAAGAATAAAATAGAATAAAACTTGATTGTCATTGTACATGTACAACGAAATCGTGGGTGCTCCACATCAGCTGTGTTGGAATAAAATATAAATAGTAGACAGCAGGAATAAATAGCATACAGGAGAAATATATACAAAAACAATAGAAAGATACATCGGAGAACAAATTGCAAAGTGCTTCGAAGTAGTGCAAAGAAAATTTTTGTTAGATATTATAGTATAGTATTATTTTATGTGTTTATTTATTTATTTTACTACAAAACACATTGGTCTTAACTGTGCATATAAATAAAACTGACTTACTTAATATAATACTACAAATTTCGTAATAAAATCAAAACAGAGAAATGCTAAGGCAGGTTTAGCATGAGGCAAACACTCAGTAATATGATATCTAAAATCTGAATCCATAGTATCTAAATTCTGCCATGAAAATTTTAATTCCAACTTACTGATTTATAAATTGACCTTATTTAATAAAGTATAACTTAGACTTTAAAAATCTAAAGTTTGAGTCCTTTAATCAAAATCGCGGTAGTATATCAAAATAACTTGTTATAGTTTATGAAAGTAAATCAAACACCTTGAGTCTGTAGCTGAAAATGATACAAACGTAGATCATAAACAGTCAACCAAGTCAAATTTATAACAGGATCAAATTTAGAGTACGAGGTCAAAACTGTGACATTATAAAGCAGTTTCTGATTTACAAAGTCAGATTTAGAGATATAAAAATTTGGGCTTGATGAGAAGCAAAAAACACGTTTCATGTTCTTATTTTTAAACTGAATAAAAAATAAAAAGTAATGCAACAAAAATAGGGCATAAATTGTCCATCATAATAAGACCAAACCTGGAGTAAATGATGAAGTCTAAAGTATTTACAGTGTCACTTTACAGTTTCCCCTTGTGATACTGTAAATTATTTACTTTATAATGTAAGGTCCTCTGTTCCTGTTTATGAGCTGTCTCTTTATGAACAAACTGAACGGAGTGTTTGTTCAGTTTCGTGAGTCTCCCACAGCTAGAGGGAGACAGCGCTTTCTTCTGGGACGCCTTGGCTGCTCAGAGGACCGTCTTTACCGACATGTCCTTGTTTGTGCGTTTTAATCAGCGATTGGAAAATAACAGGTATCCTTGTCCGTC
Source organism: Diplotaxodon limnothrissa (assembly GCF_057381915.1). Lineage (NCBI taxonomy): Eukaryota > Metazoa > Chordata > Actinopteri > Cichliformes > Cichlidae > Diplotaxodon > Diplotaxodon limnothrissa. The sequence continues at coordinate 16,609,091 of NC_140601.1, read as the reverse complement.
CGCCTCTCGCACCCATAAACACCCAGGAGTAATAGAGAGGGGACGCTGAGTAAAAACAACCCCCGTCTGACCCGGCGGTGTGCGCCTTTCCTGCGCGTTTTTCGGCCCACATAAGGAGCAGTCCGCTGGGTACAACAGCCGGACTGAATCGCAACGTGTCTGTGGAGAGTGTCACCGCAGCAGTCGGGCTGTGTGTTTCTATGGAACAGGCTGCTTTAATGGGGCTGTCGTCAGCCCGTCTCTCCGCCTCTGGACAGATGATCGCCGTGATTCACGCCTGAATTTAGACCCATCGAAGACGACACTGTGGATATGGAATGGTGCATGCCGCTGGGCCAAGTTTTCAGCCTCTGAAAAACACCAGAATCATGGACAGTCATCCGCTGTAAGTGCAAAAAGCTGCTGAATCTCTCCCCCCCCCTCTCTCTGTGTGTGTTGACGTTTCCCAGTGGCTGCTTGACGGATGGTGCCGCATTGACAGAGACAGCGGCCAGCCGGTGTGGCTGCTCAATGACCGGGTGGGGAGGACTGATACCCGGGGACTGTGGCTGCAGGATCAGGCTGCAGGCTCTGTGGTGGTGTCATAACGTTGTGCTTGTTGGTCTAACGCCTCTGTTTCTGTTCGTGGCACTGAGGACGTGTGCTTCACAGCCGTGTGTGGGTGTGTGGGTGTATTTGTGACAGAAAACAGAGGAGCAGCATGTAAATGTACATGTTGAATGTTTGATTTCAGGAGAGGGAGGGCAGAGGTGTGCGCTCAGAGGTGCAAATAACAAAGTAATTGTGCGGATTATATATATATACTTCTAGTCCGGCACAGTTCAGCCAACTTGATCGATCTGTTTTTAATGAATAGTCAATAATGAAGGTTTAAAGTACACACACGATCTTATCAAACACCTTGGGCAGTCAGAAGGTTCCATCTTAGGTTAAGCTTAATCAATGTTTTACGACACACGCCAGAGTCTCAAACATGAATGGAAATCTGTAGCAGGACTTTTCCTGTTCTCTCTCACAACCTCTTCAGACTTATCATGAAACCCTCAGGAGAAGGGCCCCTGAGTAGAGCTGCTGGACTATGGTGCCACCTGAAAGTGCTACTTGATTCATCAGTATAATAATATCTTACACACAGGAGTCATTTTTCTTCTAAATTGTAACTCGTATTTTTCTCAGAACATTTTCGCTATTAATATTGAATAAGCACTTTTATTAGTGCTGCAGTGTTCTTACATTGTTTCACTACTTATGTCAGTGACTGGAGAACTTATGCAGGGTGTGTTTGTATTTTATGATGTGCAGCATCTTCTTCTCACCTCAGCAGATCACCCGCCTCCATCTCTCCTTATCCCTAGCATCCTCCTCTGTCACACCAACCCTCTGCATGGCCTCCTTACCTACAACCATGAATCTTCTCTGTGATTGTCCTCTTTTCCTCCTGCGTGGCAGCTCCATCTTCAACATCCTTTGCCTGATATATCCACTCTCCATCCAATCCATCTCAGCCTTGCCTCTCTAACCTTTTCTCCAAACTTCTCAACCTGAACTGTCCCGCTGATAAATGAATTTCTAATCCTGCCCATCCTGCTCACTCCCAATGAAAATCTTAACATCTTCATCTCCTTGTCAGTGCCAGCGTCTCCAAACCATACATCACAGCATGTCTCAGTAATGATGTGCAGCATCATACAAATGCTGACTGACTGCATTCTATGTAACTACAAATTATAACAATAAACAAAAACAATATGAATTTGCATGCAAAGCGTATAACTTTGGCAACATTGGCTATGTGCTAAACTGCTCTTTCAAACACAAGTATCAGCAGTGTCTCAGGCAGTGCATCCCCTATTCTAATCATAACGCTAGTGCAACAACAACAGTTAATAATATCAGCAATAATAATGATAATAGAATTTATAGCAGAACCGTTCAGCTTTTACATGCTACAACTGAGAGTCTGCACCTTGTTGATATAAACTAATAATTAAGGTCTTTAGATAAGATTTTAAACAAGACAAAGCACTACCTGATACTGCAGCTTTGACTGGACTGCTAAACAGTTTACAAATGAGCGTTTAATCTTAATTGTGGACTCCTGGGAAGATGCCTTCTTTACGCATGTGAAAATCAAGCTTGGTCCTGATACAGCGCCCTCTGAGTGTGTGCGTGTTTTTTGTCAGGAAATCAGGAAATATTACACCGTCAGTTTCCAAATCAACAGTAATTTATCTTCTCTAGGAGATAAACCAGCCGAGTCGGGGTTTAAAGTGATTGCAAAGACACTTTGGAAAACTTAATGAGAAGTTAAACGCAGTGTCTGATTGTGCTTTTGGTTAAAGCTATGGTGTTTAGAAGTGATTCTAAACAAAAAGATGTCCTCACTGTGATTGCCGTGCACCAGGAGACCCGAGTAGCTCTCAAGTTACGCGTTTTGTGTTCCCTGTGTGCTTCTTGTTTACGTATCTGTACTGTTCCTCTCAGGTGCACTAGACTTTGTCCACACTCTCTGGACAAAGAGGACGGAGTGGAAAGGCACGGTCCCGTCACTCTGAACCCTCGCCACATGAGGAAGGCGTTCAAAGTCATGAACGAGCTGCGCAGGTGTCCCACACTGTCTCTTCAGTTATTTGTTGCCTCGTCCTCACCAAATCCTTTCTGTAAACTGTAACGGTTTCTGTTTCCTACTCGTGCATGTAGCCAGAGCCTGTTGTGTGATGTGACCATTGTGGCAGAGGACGTCGAGATTGCTGCTCACAGAGTGGTTCTGGCTGCTGGGAGCCCTTACTTTCACGCTATGTTCACAGGTAACGGCCCTCCTCCATTCTCATCTATTCGGTTCCTTTCATTGTTTTTAGTGCCTGACACAGTTGCTACCTTTGTGGTGCTGAAAAGCTAACGTGTGCACATGTACTAACAGGCGAGATGGCAGAAAGTAGGGCAAAACGAGTGAGGATAAAGGAGATGGATGGCTGGACTCTGGGCCTGTTGATTGACTACATCTACACGGCGGAGATACAGGTCACGGAGGATAATGTGCAGGTAAACACACACATGCATTAGCTCAATAACTACGGCCTGGACTCACACTGAGCAGGTTTGCAGCATTTGCAGTGTCACACTGGAAACTCGACAGGAAGTGATTTACCTGTAAGGCAAAAATAACATTTCAGTTCAAGCTTTCTCGATGCATTAAAGCTCATTCACATCAAAGGCTTTGTTAGCTTCACACAAAAACACGGTCTCTTTGGTTATCAGGTTAAGGTGAAGAGTTAAACAAACTATTCTGGGTTTTAACCTGCTGGCCAGCTGTGGGCTTTCTGTGTGGGAACTCTGGTTTCCTCCCATGGTCCAAAGACTCATATGTTAGGTTAGCTGATGATTCTAAGTAGATAATATAAGATAACTCTTTATTGTCATTGCACAGTCATACATAGTACAGTAGTACAATGAAATTGGAAAAACTGTCCTACATCGGCACTACATATAACACAACACGACACGATATGACACATCACAACGCAACAAACAACACAACACAGTATATTAACTTAGTATAAAAAAGAAGAATAAGTGTATGTGTATTGCACACTGTTATTATTGCACATTAATTATTACTGCACCTTGTTATACATATAAATATTATTGTTATTGTTTTAAACATTGTTACCTACCCCCTAAAAAAGTCCAGGGAGGTATCCAGTCAGGTCAGCTATTTACATTGATCAGGGCTATTGCCCTGTTGTAAAAGCTGTCCTTGAGTCTATTTGTTCGGGACCTTAGCAGCCTGAACCTCCTGCCAGACGGCAGCAGCTTAAACACCCGGTGTCCTGGGTGTGTGCAGTCCCGTAGGATGCTGCATGCCCTCTTGAGACAGCGAGTGCTGTACAGGTCCTTCAGGGAGGGAAGAGGATGTCCAATGAGTTTTTGGGCCATATTGATGACCCTCTGGAGTGCCTTTCTGTGTGCTGTGGTGCAGCTGGAGAACCACACACCGATGCAATATGTCAGCACACTTTCAATGGAGCAGCGGTAGAAGACGGTCAGCAGCTCCTTCTTCAGGTCCATTTTTCTGAGGATTCTCAGAAAGTGGAGACACTGTTGGGCCTTCTTTAAGACCGCAGAGGTGTTAGAGCTCCATTGGAGGTCTGTGTCTATGTGCACACCCAGAAACTTGAAACTGGAGACCCTTTCCATGCACTCCCCGTTGATGCTGACAGGCTGCAGCTCGGACTTCCTCCTTCTGAAGTCAACTACCAGTTCTTTTGTCTTGGTGGTATTGAGGTCCAGGTTGTTATCTGCACACCAATCTGACAGCCTCTGAACTTCAGCTCTGTACGCAGTCTCATCTCCCCCTGAGATGAGCCCCACCACGGTGGTATCATCTGCAAACTTGATGACTGTGTTGTCTGGGTGGGAACTAACACAGTCATGTGTGTACAGAGTGTACAGTAGGGGACTCAGTACACAGCCTTGTGGAGAGCCGGTGTTGAGGCTGAGGGCTGAGGAAAGATGAGGCCCCACTCTAACTCTCTGTACACGGTCTGAGAGGAAGTCTCTGATCCAGCGGCAGGTGGTGGAAGGAAGTCCAATTTCCAGCAGTTTAACTATTAGTCTGTCCGGGAGTATCGTATTGAAAGCAGAGCTAAAGTCAACAAAGAGCAGCCTGGCGTAACGGCCCTGCACTTCCAGGTGAGAGATGGTGGTGTGGAGCGTTGTAGCGATGGCATCTTCAGTTGATCTGTTAGCTCTGTATGCAAACTGGAGCGGGTCGAGTGTGGGTGGCAGGCAGGACATGATGTGACGTCGGACCAGTTTCTCGAAGCACTTCATTATAACAGGTGTTAGAGCAACTGGTCGGTAGTCGTTGAGGCTGCTAATGTTAGTATGCTTTGGCAGTGGGACAATTGTGGCTGACTTTAGACACGGCAGGATGCAGGACTGGGACAGTGAAGTGTTGAAGATCTAGTGAAGACTGTACATGTACATGATATCTTTCATATTTTCCATATTATGTCTTCACACTTCTTAAGCTTTTCTTATCTTGAGATAACTATGGATCAGGAGGTAAAGCAGGGTGACTACTAATCGAAAGGTTGGTGGTTTGATCTTACATTGCTAACACTGGTAGGCTCAGTGTTTTTGGTGTTGTGGCTCAAGCAGTCTTTACTAATCGAAGGGCTGGAGGATTGAAATCTTTTAACTCAGTAGGAAGTCGTGTATTATGATCAGGGCTTATGGTTGGGTTAAGGTCTGGAGTCTGGAGCCCTGTCGCAGGGCCAGAAGCTAGAGAGACAAGGTGGTGCAGCAGTTAGTACTGTTGCCTCACAGCAAGAAGATCGTGGCTTCTAATCCAGTCTGGGGCCTTCAGTGTTTGCATGGGTGCTCTCCTGATACTTTAACTTCCTCCCACAGTCCAAAGACATGCAGTTAGTGGGGCTGGCTTAACTGGTAATTCTAAATTGGTGTGAGTGTGATTGGAAAAATCTCCTGGGTTTCAGGAAAAATCTAAAACTTGCATCTGTATTTAAATAAGGCTGTATTTAATATTGGGTGTCATTTAAAAAAAGATGACACTGACCTGGATAACTAAGTTTTTCTGACGTAAATATTTCTGAAATGCATTCATGAAACGATGAAATGTGATTTAATCAGGCTTTTTCTCTAGAAGTTTTCTACTTGCTTTAAAACCCACGAAATTAAACCAGAAAAGCAGTTTCCATCTTTGAATAGATTTTTTTTAAACTTGGGAAGGATCAGATCACCACAGTGCAAATAGAGGCACTATAAAAGATGCACGTACAGCATGTGATCACTTTGATTGGTAGCTGTGCTCTAAGCTCAGCTGAGTTTATTTTTAGGTTTTCACTTCTCTCTTGGTCTAAAAGTTGAAAAAGACTGGAACAGTTTCATCAACGTAAACTGTCAGTGAGTCAGAGATTGCTCTTCTGCACACCAGGCCAACCTGTCACCGCTCTAAATGTACTGATCTGTACGCTGTGGCAGTAAAGCCGAAACCTGTGTGCAAACCTCGTGTTCTTGTTTCTCAGGCGCTGTTGCCTGCAGCGGGGCTGCTCCAGCTGAACGAGGTGAAAAAGGCTTGCTGTGAGTTCCTGAGCTCTCAGCTTCATCCGTCCAACTGCCTGGGAATAAGAGCCTTCGCTGACCTACACGCCTGCTCCCAGCTTCTCACGCAGGCTAACAGCTTCGCAGGTTTGTGCGTTCAAAAGTCTGCACGTGTGTGGCAGCACTCCCTGTTCCTTTATTTAAACGAGTCCGCGTGTCCGGGAGGATCTGGGGAGACAGAATGAGAACAGGTGTAATTAATGAAGTTGTGGAGAGAAGCAGCTGTGTTTATCTGCAGTTTGTGCCCGCAGAGCAACATTTTACAGAGGTGGTCGGGAGTGAGGAGTTTCTTAATTTGGGCATGGAGCAAGTGTCCAGCCTTATCGCCAGCGACAAGCTCACCATACCCTCAGAGGAGAAGGTACGCTCTCTCGTCGTTCTCATTTTGCACGTATAGCAGAAGTAGAGTAAAAACTTTACAATGATTTGCGTGTGCCTGTGTGCGCTGGTGTGCAGGTTTTTGAGGCCGTCATAGCTTGGGTCAACCACGATAAAGACGTCCGCCAGGAGCATTTGGCTCACCTGATGGAACATGTCCGCCTGCCGCTCCTCTCCAGAGAATACCTGGTGCAGGTGTGTTTAGCTGCTGTTCTTTAATCTGCACTTAAATGAAGTAGAGTTAAAGTTTTATGCACTGTCAGCTGCCAGTAACCTTTTGTGTGTCATCCTTTTTTAAAGAAAAAAGAAACTGGGCTGGTGTAAAGCCTCCTTAATGTTTTTTTTCCCCATCTCTTTGAGTGATGTAGAAAAGCACTATATACAGAACATGAACCACATGTAGGTCAGAGAAAGAAAAACGGCAGGAAAGGGTGATTAAAAGTGAATTCAGTAAAAAATGTGGGAAATAAAAGATGAAAGAGGGGCTGACAGGAATAAGGTGCCACAGTAAATTATGAATGTAGACAATGTACACAATATAATGTAATTTATACTTTTTAAAGACCAGACTCGTGCGAGTGCAAACAGTGCAGCAGAGCAGTGCTTCAACATTCAACGATGGCCTGTTTTATTGTTTCTGGGACGTTCAAACAAGCTCACGCAAGAAAGGCTTTCTAATTCTGTCATCTTGCTGGTGAGGTTGGTTATGACAGGAAGATGTTGTGTGTCTGTGTGTCTCTGTGTGTACACTTCACTGATGTGTTGAAGATATGTATAAAAAACAAACAAACTATGATGTAAAGTGAATGTGTGCTTCACTTGTCAGAAAGGGCACTTTTATTGAAAGTGATGAAATTAAAAATATAAATGAATGTTTATTTTTCTTTGTCACTTCTGTTGCTTTAAAGAAGTGGATTTGATTATTTCTTGGTGCAAAACTGAGTGCAGTGTTTGCTGTGGCTGAATCGTTTTTACAGTAAAGTGGCAGCGGCTGAAGTCCTTTAGCATTTATTTTTTTACTGAAAAAACATCATGACCTTGTACAAATACCAGTCATTTCCTGAATATTAAAAAAAAATTAGTTAACAATGCCTGCTGACAGTATTCAGTTTGATATAAACACACTTTGGCTTATATATTTTATAAGCCAAAGATTTTTCACTTTCTTATGGGTTTTTCTTATGCTGACTTTAGCTCAGAAACATCACACTCACTGCGATGTACTGTAACGGTAAATCATGCAAGCTGATCGGTTCCTCCCTCACTGTTCACTTGTGTCAGCGGGTGGAGGAGGAGTCTCTGATTAAGAACAGCAGTGCCTGTAAAGACTACCTGATTGAGGCCATGAAGTACCACCTGCTGCCGGCCGACCAGAGAGCTCTGATGAAGACCGCCCGCACACGCATGAGGACTCCAGCCTGCTGTCCTAAGGTACTAACACACTATGAACACTTACATCCACATCAAAACAGCATGTGATCTTGTAATGGCATCGCTGTTGTGCGTAGGTGATGGTGGTGGTTGGCGGTCAGGCTCCTAAGGCCATTCGAAGTGTTGAATGTTACGACTTTGAGGAGCAGCGATGGTACCAAGTGGCTGAACTCCCAACTAGGAGGTGCCGAGCAGGTAGGAAACCCTCAGTAATCATAATAAATGAGCTGAAGAATGTCACCAGTTTGATTCTCATCCTACCAGGATTTTCCCAAGAAAAAGTGAGAATAAAAAATACATAAAGTTTTATGTCACTCAGCACTGATCAGGAGAATGAAAGATGTTTTAAACTTTGTGTTCTCTCTCAGGTGTGGTGTATGTGGCTGGATGCGTGTACGCGGTGGGCGGTTTCAACGGTTCTTTGCGCGTGCGGACGGTCGACTGTTACGACCCGATGATGGACCGCTGGACGAGCGTGAGCAGCATGCAGGACCGTCGATCGACGCTCGGGGCCTCTGTGCTCAACGGACTCCTGTACGCTGTTGGAGGCTTTGACGGCAGCACAGGTCTGCTGCTACGCTTTTTTTATTTGTGTGGTTGTGACATCAGCGTGTGACGCCAAATGTCCTTTAAAAATGTGACAGCAGAGAATTTTCAAAATGTTTGACTGCTGTATTTTTGATTGACGCTCTGCGTGTTTGCAGGTCTGTCTACGGTCGAGGCGTATAACGCTAAGACAGACGAGTGGTTCCATGTGGCGCCCATGAGCACCCGACGCAGCAGTGTAGGAGTCGGCGTTGTCAATGGTGAATATGATTCCCAAACTAAAATTAGCTTTTAGAAATAGAAGGTGAAAAAAAAACTAAGGAAAAACAGCTTCAGTAGAGCTCATATTTTTCTTTTTTAAAACAAACCACTATTACAAAATACTACAGTACTACGATATATACTATGGCAAGAGCGGTGTGATTAAAAATATCATAGTTCCTCCATCACTTGTGTCTTTTATCCGCCCCTGCACCTCGTTCTAAATTATGGATTGCATGTTTTTCAGGGATCCTTTATGCTGTTGGAGGTTATGACGGAGCCACCAGGCAGTGTTTAAGTACAGTAGAAGCTTACAACCCTAAAAGCAACACGTGGAGCTATATAGCAGAGATGGGAACAAGACGCAGTGGAGCAGGTGTGTCAACTTTTGAAGTTATTTGTGTTTAAAATACTAAATGGAACAACTGATCTTTTTGTCAGTACAAATCTTTACTGAAGCTTACTTATAAAAGAGGACTAAATGAAAAACATTGCACAGTGTGATCTCTAGTAAGTGCATGTCCAATGCCTTCCTCAGGTGTGGGTGTATTAAAAGGTTTACTTTATGCTGTGGGGGGCCACGATGGTCCATTGGTGAGGAAGAGTTGTGAAGTTTATGATCCAGCCACTAACAGCTGGAGACAAGTAGCTGACATGAACATGTGTCGACGTAATGCAGGTAAGCAACACGGCGTGTGTTCACCAAGCAGCCTCGGATGTGTGGTGCTCTTGTGTTAGATGTCTTTTAATCGTTGTGCGTTTGTGTGTGCAGGCGTGTGTGCTGTAAATAATGTACTCTACGTGGTGGGAGGAGATGACGGAAGCTGTAATTTGGCCTCGGTGGAGTTCTACAATCCGATCACTGACAAGTGGACGTTACTGCCGACCTGCATGAGCACAGGTCGCAGTTATGCAGGTCAGCGCTCCACATATGGAGCCACACAGTTTTCAATGCTTTCTTGAAGTTGGCTTTTGTTATTTCTTGTGGTTACTTGAGCCATACTGTGCAGAATGATTTACAAAGGGGCGCTTTATATTGTAAGGTAGAGGCCCTGCAATAACATAGAGAAAACTGCAACAATAAAATGAATCCTCTATGAACAAGCAATTAGCAATAGTGGGAAGAAAAAACTCCCTTTTAACAGGAAGGAAACCTCTGGCAGGACCAGGCTCACAGAGGGGCAGCTATCTGCCGTGACTGGTTGGGGGTGAGGAGAGGAAAACGGGACAAAAGACACACTGTGGATGAGAACCACTTAATAATAACTAAAGATTCAATCCACAGAGAGTGAAGAAGAAACACTCAGTGCATCATGGGAAACCCCCAGCAGCTTAGAGCTATTGTAGTGCAACTAAAAGAGGATTCAGTCACCTGATCCAGGCCATCACTATAAGCTTTACCAAAAATGGAAGCCTGTTGTATAAGAAAACGAGGATATAGTTGTTTGAACTTATTTTATTTCTGTTACTTCAGGTGTGACTGTGATTGACAAGCCCTTATGACTGCTCTAAACACCTGCCGCTGATTGGGAGCTGAACGTATTCTCCTGCTGAATACTGATCTTGGATCTGTCTACGATGCCAATGCTTCAAATGTTGGGCAGCATTAGCTTAGGCACTGACGAAGATGAAGGAAATTACAAGAATGTTGTTGAAGATGACGAGGATTTTTGCACTTACCTGAATGGGGGGAGCTGTAACCAACAAGGGGATCAAACCTGTGTTTTAACCCCTCCCATCTCTCGTGGCAGGACCGCAGCAGTGACTGGACAAAGCTGTTTGAAGCATCTGTGTACCACTGCAGTGCCACAGAAACGCTACTGATATGAAGCTACTTTAACTCCAGAGTTATTTTAACATTAGTAATGTTAGCTCAGAGAAAGACCACTGGCCTGCTCCATGGGAGAGGAAGGCAGAGAAGGACCATTTGGGACTGAAATGGGTTTCTCTTTCATTTTTTAAAAATCCTATTGAGAAGTGAGTTGTGTGTGCGTGTGTGTCTGTTTGTGTGAGGGCTCGTGTGTGTGTGTGTGTGTGTGTGTGTACGCTAGCATTTAAAGGTGCTCTGTTGCTTGCACATGTGAGCATGTGTGTTCGTGTGCATCTGGTGTGGTGACGCCTGGTTCGATGCCGCATGAACGCACTCCGTGTGACCTCCGATCTTTTACAGTGTTGCAGGGTGGCTGCTCAAGAGTGCCTGAATGTCAAAGTACGTTCTGTCTCCCCTTCTCCTCTATTATGCCTTCAGTACTGTTACTGGACAGAGAGTGGCTGCTGGTCTGGGATAGAGAACACACATTTTGACTTCGGGTAGGATGCGATGGCTGTGTTAGCTCGCTTTCAACCAGAACAGCAACGTGAGAAGCAGCTGTAGCAGGTGACGGCGTGCAATTATTCTGGAGGAAGCTGACTTTGATTGGAGCCAGGAGCCTCGTTCACCTTGCCAAAAAAACAAAACAGTGATCGGTAGAGGGGAGAAAAAAAAATACAAAAACCAGTTGGATGTGTCATCTGGCAGCCATATTTAGTGTGGTTGTAACCACTCATGACAACAGCAGGCTGAACTCACTGCATGGTTCCTGTCTCTAACCTGCTACCCTCCAAACCGTACCCTCTTCTCGTTCGGTGTAGCAACTGTATTAACTACTGCACACCCTGACATACTATGAATGTGCCAATTTTAATATGTCTCTTCTTTTCTGTCTCTCTTTTATGACTCTTCTTCACTAATCTGTTCTCTCTTTCTGGAAAGTGACCAAACTTACTGTTGAGTTTCTTTTGTTTCTTCAGTCTCTCGCCTCTCCTACTATATTGCTACTTGGTATCGCTTGGTATCGCTGTTTCTTGTCAGTGTATTGAGGAATGTCATGTAGGCTAATGACTTTGACAATGTTTCACTACTTGTTTTATATTATCATTAATAAATATGCTTCTTGTATTTAAAGCTGTGAAATGATATAATCCGTTTTTAATATTTTGCCAAATCAGTAAAACCTTGAAATGGAAATTCCTGTGTGTGATGCTTTACTCCTGTTACAAAAACTGATATTTCATAATGCCCAGTGTCCCTTTTGGTCATTTCTCATTAGTATATCTGGTACAAAATACACTTCATGATGCTTTATTCTGTTTTAAAGGCAAATATTGTATTTTCTTTCTCCTTTAAATGTATTGATGGAGCAAATAGAGTAACACAGAGCGTTTTTTAAAATCTTTTTTCCTTTTTTTTTTTTTTTTTAAATTGACGCATTAGATGCATTAGTAATTTAAATTTGCCAAAAATACTTCTGTTTCTTGGACTGTAGGGCTTTTATAGTGTGGTCTACAGTTATGTCCAGTTAGGCAAAACAATAAAATTAGTTTGTTGTACAATGTATACCACCACAGGGAATTTTAAGCCAAGCAGTTAGGATTTGATTGAAGGGGTTTAACAAAAGTGTTGTATTAACTGTTTGGTAATTACAGGAATTTTATTTTTATGCATAATCCCCCTATTTTCAGTGGCTCGAAAATAATTGAATTATTGGCTTATGAACAGTTTTGTTGTGCAGTAAAACACTTTCCCTCTTTCTTTTTTTTAATGTCGCAGCAAACGCATCTGAAGTTTTAATTCAGGGTGTTGAATTTTTATTCTATAGATTTTCACTGTAATTATCAACACAAGGCCCAAAGAGCTATCGGTGCAAGGTAGGCTGAAAAAAACTAAATAAATCTACCACACAGAGAGCATAATGTTTAGTGGTGACATCCTTAATCTGGTACATTGTTATAACAAAACAAATGAATATTAATGTATATAACAGTTAAAAGCAACTTCACAACACCTAACCAAGTCAAGAACTCTCTCCAGGAGGTAAGTGTATCACTGTTAAAGCCTATAGTTAAGAGACCTCTTTATCGATAGAACCACAGAGGGTTTATAACAAGGTGCAAACCACTAATTACACTCAAGAACATAAAGGCCAGATTAGGCTGTTCTGGGGAAACAGTCTGAAGAAAGAAAATCAAGATGAACTTGTACCAAAATGATGGAAAGAGAAAAGTATGGAGGGGAAAAAAGGAACGGCTCAGCGTAACACATCGGTCAAACATGGTGGACGCAATAAATTAAGAGTGTTTATTGATGGTATGACTGCTGATTGAAACAGCAGGATGAACTGTGATGTGCACAGGACTACAGACTCTGCTCAGATTGAGACAAATGTTGTAAAACTGATCAGATAGTGCTTTACAGTGTAAATGCTCGTAAGACAAAGGAGCTGATAGTGGACTTCAGCACTAAGCAGGAGAGGAACTACCAGACCCCCGTCATCAACGAGTGCCCAGTGGAGAGAGTGGACAGCTTCAAATACCTCGGAGTTCACATCACGCAGGACCTAACATGGTCCTGTCACATCAACACCGTGGTGAAAAAGGCCCGTCAGCGTCTCTACCACCTCAGACGCTTGAGAGACTTCCAACTGCCCTCCAAGGTGCTCAGGAACTTTTACTCGTGCACCATAGAGAGCATCCTGACGGGAAACATCTTAACCTGGTTCGGGAACAGCACCATGCAGGACAGACGAGCTCTACAGAGGGTTGTGCAGTCAGCTGAGCGCACCATCCGCTCCGAGCTCCCTGACCTGCACTCAATCTACAGCAGCCGGTGCTGGACCAAGGCCAGGAAGATCGTGAAGGACCTCAGCCATCCCAACAACAGACTGTTCTCTCTGCTGAGGTCAGGAAAGCGATTCCGCTCCCTGAAGACCAACACAGAGAGACTGAGGAGGAGCTTCTTCCCGCAGGCGATACGGTCTCTCAATCACACCACCACACAGTCCTGACCCACACATACAGTTCTTACACACACACTGGACATTCTGGACATTGTTTTCACTTCATCACTTAATCACTTCAAGCATATTTGCACTGCACAAGACATAATGTGGATTGCACAACACTGGTCACTACATTCTTCACTTCCAGTTAATACTTGTACAGCTGCTGTTATTGTGTATATATTTATTTATATTTCTTCATACATTCTTATATAGTTCTATATTGTGTATTTTGTTGTACAGTTATTTTATTTTCAACTTTAATTTATATATTTTATCTTATTCTCCCAGTTAAATTTACCCTTCATTCTAATTTGTGTTGTACAGTTATTTCATTTTTAACCTTAATTTATATTTTATTCCTTCCTAGTTAAATTTACCCTTTTTAATTTTTCATATTTATTTCCTATCTTATTCATAGCCTTTTCCTTTTTTGTTTTCTTTAGGTCACGAGCAGTTGTCCAAGCATTTCACTACATATCGTACTGTGTATGACTGTGTACGTGACAAAATTTGAATTTGAATTTGAATATGCTGACCCCAAGCATAATGTAAAAGAGTTTCTCAAGGAAAAGTAATGACATACTGTTCTTTTTTTTTATCTTTCTTTCTTTCTCTTATTTCAAATGATTAAAATTTCAACAAAACAAACACGGGAAACAGAAAACATGATAAAAACATTTTCAACAAAAGGATCTGTAACGCAAAAACAAAGGGTGTTCGAAAGGGAACTCAACCTTGTAATTAAAAAAAAATTATTTGTGTCTTCACGATACCAAATATTATGTATTATCCTTATTGCTTTGTTTTGCATTGTGCATATGTTTTGTAGAGGACTCTTGTAAGTGTTGCCCCAGATTTCAACACAGTACTTAAATATGGTAGTAGCAATGTGCAGTAAAGTGTGTGCAATCTTGTATTGTTCAGGACGTACCTTGTTTTTCCCAAAATCCCTGTGGTTTTTGAGATCTTGTTTCACAAGTGTTTGATTTATACTTTCCAACAAAGCTTGTAGTCCAAAGTTACACCAAGAAATCTCTTTTCAAATACTCTTTCATTGGATACTTTATCAATTTCCAGTCTCCAGTTATAAACATTTCTCGATTTCCAAACAACATAAATTTGGTTTTGGATGAATTTAAAGATAACTTTAAGTCTTTAAAGCCTTCCCCAGAAAAAAGAATGGTTGTATCATCTGCAAAAACAACAAACCTTAGTATGTTTGTAACTCTACAGATGTCATTGATATACGTAGTAAACAATTTGGGACCCAGCACTGAACCTTGTGGGACACCACAGGTAATATTCAAGAACACAGATTTTGACTGAGCAGTTTGTATGAATTGCCAAGATAACTTTTTAACCAGTTGTTTTTGTTTTTGTTTTTGTTTTTTACCCCTCTCACACTATATCTTTCCATTTCTGTAAGAATATTTTGTGGTCATCATATCAAAAGCCTTTTTCAGGTCAATAAATATCCTCACTTCATATTTTTTATTATCTATGTATTCAGTTATATTTTCCACTAACTTCATCATTGCCATAAATGTTGATCTAGCTGATCTAAAGATTAAAATAGTATTATTCTCAATAAGTTGTCAAGCCCTGCAAAAAAATAAAATAAAAATAGATGTCCAGTTATATTGGAGAACTGTCTAAGTAAGGAAACTGGGCTGTAATTTGTAAAATTATGGTTCTGGTGGTTGAGCGTGGTTAAGCCTAGGCCTCGTGGCAGAGCCTAAAGCCTTAGCCTGGGCCTGATGGCTAAGCCTGGTGAAGCCTGAACCTATAGCAGAGCCTGGACCTGGTAGGGCCTGGTCCTGGTGGTTCGGCTTGGGGGAGCCTGGACCTATTGGCTGAGACGGTGGCGGAGCCTGGCCCTGGTGGCTGAGCCTGCATGGTTTCTGTTCAATGGGCAAGTCAGTCGCCTAATTTCAACCCTACAGACATGCTTTTTAGTTCTTAAAAATTAAATGGAGACAAATCCACAAACAAGCAGAAACTGGTGACATCCATGGTTTCTAGACTTGAGGCAGTCTTTGACTGCAAAGGATTTTCATCCAAGTATTAAAAACAATCCACACTGTAAACTTTTGTTAGTTTGTTCAATTAATTTGGATCCTCTGAAAATGTCTGCAATTCCTTGTATACAGTTAGCAGAATTTCTTTTTTATGTTACACGTCTTTGATTTAAAATGCACTGTGATGGTCTGCAGAGGTAACATTACAAATAAATAAATAAAATAAAATAAGTGCATCATTATCCAACAAATGATGGTTCTGTCTGTAGTGTAAAGGGAGTTGCACAGTTGGCAACTAACTACATAGTTTGCTTTGGAACAGAAACGATTATATTTTATGTTAGATAATATGGTAACAAATAGGAAAACCTAAAGTTTAATTTGTGTCGAATTAGTTATTTTTAATACAGAAAAACAAACATAACTCATACTACGTGCGTCTCAACGTGTCCACAGTATTTCCACAGTAAACACTGGAGTCAGAATCTGTTATAAAATACAATTAAAAGTGAAGATAACGCATGGCTCAAGTATCTCGGGACGAACCACCCCATCTCTTCCCTCATACAGCCTGTTAACTTATGCTTCGGTTACGAAAGCAGACCTCACTTCTGATTGGCTGTTGCTGTAGAAACCCCCAGTCTCACTATAGTCGCTCCATTTTGCGGACCAATCAGAGGGGAAGTTCGGCCCCTCGACGTCAATCTCCTTTCCTCTCGGCCAATCGGAGTATCCGATATTACTATACTTCACCCGCTCGGCCACCTCTCGCTCAGGTAGACGGGACATACAGCGGAAAGGTAAGGGTTGAAGCTTGTTGTCGGCACTAATCAGGGCATTTAGCAACATTTTTAGCTTCTATAGAAAATACTTGTTTGTTATTTAGGCGTAAAAACAGCAGAATATAGTGCCACAAGTTCGGGCAAAAGCCTGTAGAAGATATTTAGGCCTCTGCTAGCTTGTTTACTGAGACGTAGTTAATGATTCATAAACTAATTTAATAAAGATTTTATTTATGCCACCTGCAGTTGACACACTGGTGCTTTTATGAGGTGTTATGTGTTAAGAGGTAGTAGGGTTTAAAATTGGAGAGCTGTTAGCTTGAATGCGTTTGTGAGATGGGAAAGTGTCAATACTTGTATTATTAGTTTCGTTATGCGTGTTTTTATTGATAAAAATAGTTACTCTCTGGCAGCTTTAAAGAAAACTTAAAAAAAAAACGTCCTAAAGTTGAATGTCTGCTTACTGTAGGCAACAACGTCGTCAAAAAATGACAAACAAAGAGATGTAGCCCAGTCAAATGACAAAATTTATGGTAAAGTGGCATTATTAAATGACTTAACATTGAAAATTATGTTTTTTTTAAATAGCTGTTCCTACTTTGAATACTTTACTTCTACTATTGTATTTGTTTTTTTCAGTTAATAATTATCCTTAACATTATGTCTGATTTTTGTCTTATATTTTTATTTTAAAACTTACACTGTGGTGTAGCATGACTATAGTGGAAATGTAATTTTGCATCGATTCTACTTATTTTTGTTCCTACAGATATAATTAAGAGCTGTGTTCCTGTCTTTCAGGCCTCTCTCCTGACCTGCAGCCAGCTTGCATTATCTTTCAGCATGGCGGTGAACGGCACTGCAAACATTTTGAGCTCTGCCTATCTTGCAGTCGAGTATGTCGATGCTGTTCTGCCAGAAAACCCATTCCAGCCCTCCCTGAAACACGCCTGGGGCTACATGCTGGACAACTACACCAAATTCCAGATTGCCACCTGGGGCTCGCTCATCGTCCACGAGTTAATCTATTTCCTGTTCTGCCTGCCCGGTTTTCTCTTCCAGTTCCTGCCTTTCATGCAAAAATACAAGATTCAGCAGGTTTGTTTTTTTTTAAATTGTTGGATATTGATCTTGTTTTTTATTTGTTTGTTTGTTTGAAGATGGATGGTTTACGCATTCTCCTGATCCCCGGGAAGAGACACAAATCCCTTTGGATTTTTTTTTTTTTTTTCAGGACAAGCCAGAGACGTGGGAGAAACAGTGGAGGTGTTTCAAGATGCTGCTTTTCAACCATTTCTGCATCCAGCTGCCTTTGATCTTTGGCACTTACTACTTCACCGAGTATTTCAACATTCCTTATGACTGGGACTCCATGCCACGCTGGTCAGTGCAGATCAATAATGCACACCTAAATGGATTAAAGTGACCTAGACATACAGTAGAGCGGTTTCACAACTGTCATATGAATTATGGGTCCTGTAATGCATTGCTATTAACCACAACTATAGGATTAAAAAAAAATGTATTGACATCATGTTAACACTGGTATTAACCCAACTTTATTTACCAAAGTGTGACCTTGAAATCAAATGTGGACTCCCTAAATACAATAATTATGGTTACAATGAGACTCTTTAAGACTCTAAAGAATTTTTTCGCTCTTGCACAGCAATAATTTATATAAAAATATACTTACATTTTATTATACATGACCTGATATGTTGATCTGCTTCTAAATAGAAAGGGAACATTTGAATATGCTTTATACATGTAACACAGTTGTTCCACATGTTGCTAATTGTCTGTCAGATCTGTCTGTTGGGATAATTTCAGTGTGCTTTTGTAAACTTCTCTTGGCCTTCTTCTCCAGGCCATATCTCCTGGCTCAGTGCTTGGGCTGTGCTGTTGTTGAGGATGCCTGGCACTATTTCCTTCATCGCATACTGCATCACCGCCGGATCTACAAGTACATCCACAAAGTCCACCATGATTTCACTGTGAGTAAAACAGATGAGTGATAAGATCAATAAACAAAGCTTTCTGCTGAGTCTGTTTATGGAAGAGTTACTTATTAAGCGTGTTTTAGCAGCTGTTTACAATTAAAAAACAAACAAACAAAAAAACCACTATGTGTACGTACAGTCAGCATGTCTCTCCACTGCCTCAGGCTCCGTTTGGCATGCAGGCAGAATACGCTCACCCCGCTGAGACGATCATCCTCGGGGCTGGCTTCTTCATTGGCATCATGATCTTCTGCAACCACGTGTTATTGCTCTGGGCCTGGGTCGCCTTCCGTCTGATGGAGACCATCGATGTTCACAGGTAGGACACAGTGGGCGCTTTCCTTTTCACTAAATAACTCCTCGCTCTGCTGAAAATCATTCCACAATCAAAGATGATCTTTCAGTCTCTTAAATGCAGCTCAAGGAAGCACATGAACCTTGCATCTCTCTCCTTCTCTCATTCTCTCCCTTCAACCCAATGAGATTTGTGGGAAAGATACAGGTGGGGGGAGTGAGGAGAGAAGTTGGAGGTTTTAATTTCTCTTTAAGCTGAACCTCTTGTCCAGAAACAGCCTTGTGCCAGATGGTTTATTATGGTGGCTGTAAATAGGACAATGTAGTTTGTTTTCACTCATTTTTATTTTACAGCTTCATCACTGAGCCCAATCAAACTGATTAAGCATACATCTTAACTTTAGTTTGTGGTGTGTCGAGGTCGTCCTCTAGAGGGCCACAGAGCTCATCAGATGTTCTGTTAAACAGTCTTCATTAACTCCTTTGTTAATACAGGACACATTATCACACATTTGTAGTGTAGAAATAGTACTTTTGACTATAATATTGTTTAATTAACTTTTTCTATGAAAACAATGTTTACTGTATAATAATAATAATAATAATCAAAATTACACATTTATTTGTATAGCGTCTTTTTAAGAAAAGGCTCAGGTCAAGATATTCAGAAAACTCAGGAAAAACAGTTTGATAAGTTTGATAACAATCAACATTAAACATTATAAATAATGAAGCAAATTAACAGTCAAAGTAAAGCAGATCATAAACATTTGCATCGTTACTGAACACTATAAAGTTCTGGGAAGACACAAAGCTCACAGTCTGCCGGTACATCACACATACATATAGACACACACACACGCGCACACACACACACACACACACACAAAGGAAATATACACTTGACCACCTGCAGATATAGATTACACATTAGAAATTTAGAAATATGTAAAGGTTATGAGTTTTACAAAGACCTAAGGTTAGGGCCAATGTGAAGTGTTGAAATTTGACAAAATTAAAATGTGTAAAATGTACAGCATACTAAAACGGTTTAAAAGGAACATAACTAACATCATTATTCAGTATTGTGATGAACGTTTTGTGTGAAAATGCTTTAGATACAAAGTTCCCATATGTCTGGGACTGACATCAATTGGTTTAATCTTTCTTGCTTCTTCTTTTGTCATGATTCTATCAGAGGTTGCTGATGTTGTTGATTTAATTTGTTCATTTAAAGTGTCAATTATTTTAAAATCAGGGTTGGGTTCATAAGCTGAAGCTACGACATGCGCCCTTTCCACCTGTCAATTGATTTCTTCTTTTTATTATTTAATTTCTTGTGATATAAGTAAAATGATTCAAACTAATTAACCGATTAACCAAGTTTAAGTAGTCTCGTACAAATATTCTGTGCACTCTTCTAAAACTGAAAACATCAGCCTGAGGACAGAGCCAAGTTAAACCCATCTTTTCTTCAGTAACAGACTTTGAGAACCATTCTGCTTTCTGAAAAAGACAAATGTTTTTGTTTTAGAAGGATAGTTATCATCAAAGATTTTTACTCATTTGTGAAAGTTGGTCACTTTTTGGGTGACATTATGACATATCTTTTTTCCTCTTCTTATTTCTATTAGCGGTTACGACATTCCTTTGAACCCGCTCCACCTGATCCCGTTCTACGCCGGCGCTCGTTTCCACGACTTCCACCACATGAACTTTGTCGGGAACTACGCCTCCACCTTCACGTGGTGGGACAAACTGCTGAAGACAGACAGCCAGTACAACAGCTACATGCAGAAGCAGACAGATAAGAAGACGCAGTAAACTGCTCAAGCCTCCCTTCATGGACACACGCCTGTCCTGTCAGGTGGAGAAGAGGCAGTGAGCCGTACAGACAAAACCACGCAATTACTGCTGATTTTCATCTCTGTACACTTAATAAAACACATGCAAAAGGTGTTTTTAAAAAACGAGTCAGCACAGCTGTGGTTTGATTATGAATCAGACTGCGTGTTGGTTCGGTCTGCCTTCTTTGCCTTCTTAGAAAAGAAGAAATGTCAGCTGGCTGAATAAAAACCATCAAGTCCTCATTTCGATTTTGCTTTGTTATCAAAAGGCTTAAACTTAAATGCTTCTTTAACCCTCTGAATGTCTCAGCACTTTAGTACTTCCTCTAATTGATCTGATGTGGTCTTTCCTTCCTGTAGCTGAATCTGCACTTCGGTGGAAACTGTATAAACTCAATGCAGACTTTTGAAAACAAACCAGTCAGGCGTGTTTGATGCAAACTGTAAATTATTGATGAAAAGGGGATGTGTTCTAGGTCATTCAAGCCTGTAAAAATAATTAAATGCTGCTCTAATTTTATATAAAATAAAAAAATCTTTGGTGTTTTGTTTTTCTGTTTTTGTCAGAATAAAATATGTGAACAAATTTAAACAGGAGTTGTTGCTGTAGCAGTTTTGTTTTTCTGAATTTAGTCAGAGAAGAACATATGTGCCAGCGAGCTATAAATTTATCCATTACTGCTAAATTGACATTTTTTTAATATAGTGAGTGGAAACACTGACTAAGTGCTGCCATGCTTAGGCCCATTGTATGTGTCAAAGTAGCATTCCAGAGGCTTGCTGGGTGAAGATAGCATCTTCTCAAAAATGATAAGTGTTTTTCATTTTATTTGTCAGTGGTTTTAATGTTGTGGCCTTTCGGTGTACATGGAGTTGGTTCACTGCTGCACTGTGGACACACCCCCGCAGCTCCGTCCAGCGCACACAGGCAGCTGCATCAAGTGAGCCAACAGCAGCCAGGACCAAAGAGGAAGTGAGGCATTTTATGTGACCCGGGAAAAACTCAATACATAAAACTGGCAAATTCTAATTGTTAATGGCACACAAATAAATAAAAACACCTTTTCTTTTTACATTAATACCGCAGCTTTGGTGAACTGTGCTGCTCAACAGCCTAAGACCATGTCTGCATGTTTTGAAAAGTTGTTTCGAAAAATTAATAGATTACTTAAGTGTATAAAAAATTTTATAAATTAAATTTTATTTATATAACCCCAAATCACAACAACAGTCACCTCAAGGTGCTTTATATTGTAAGGTAAAAGCCCTGTATGAGCAAGCACTTGACAACAGTGAGAAGGAAAAACTCCCTTTTAACAGGAAGAAACCTCTGGCTGAACCAGGCTCAGGCAGGGGCAGCGATCCTTGCCATGCCTCGTTGGGGGTGAGGTTTAGGATTATAGTCCTTAATTTTGCAATATTGAATATTATTGTGTAAAATATCTTCTACAAAAGAAAAAAATGACACAAAAACAAAGCAAAAATGAGCAGGAAATGACAACAGAAGCATCTCAAGCTATAGCAGCATGCATTCTCTAAACTGAATGTGCGTGTTTTAACATAAATAATGCCCTGAAAGAGTTCCTGTAAGGGCCATAATACAAGCTTTTTTGTAATATTTTGTCATTTGTGCTTATTCATACTCTTCTACTGACTTATTACGTCCATGCTGCAACCTGCGGGTTGTCTTGTTTACTTTTCGTTCTTTTTCCATCCTCCCTTTTTATTTCTTGTATTATCAATAACGAGTTTTCCTTGTGTATAAGCAATTTAAATAAATCTTGGCTTTTTCAGTTTATTTTGAAAATTATGAGAGGATGTGGGGTTGGTTGTGGCTGGCTTTACGCAGTATGTTGACGGGGAGCCTGAGCTCAGGTACAGCGCATCACACTCAGAGGGAAGAGAGAGAGAGGCAGAGGGAAGGATATTTATAGCCTAAAGCGAGGCTGCAGCGCAGAGATAAGGCTCGGAGCCAAGCCGCCGGCAGGCAGGGAGACAAGCTTAGGAAAACGAGGACGCGTCAAAATGAAACACTTCCTTACGGTTGTTATACTCGGGGCTGCGGTAGTCACCCTGGTCAGCGCGGCCAGTACCGACGGGGCGATCTCCTTCGAGTACCACCGCTATGAGGAGCTGCGGAAAGCGCTGGTGTCGGTGTGGCTGCAGTGTCCGACCATCACCCGCATCTATACCATCGGGGAGAGCTTCGAAGGCCGCGAGCTGCTGGTGCTAGAGATGTCCGACAATCCGGGGACGCACGAACCTGGTCAGTTTTACGCACACACAAAGTCTGTTTCACACCGAACGCGCGGGACCATCACCATCCCCACTCCCTTTGTCCCTGCTTTCTGTCGTGGAATGAACTAATATAAATCCATTACCACCCGCTGGGATAACACAAATACATTATGCACTATTGCGCATAGCAGCAGTTTGGCTATGCCCTCATTTGTGTGTGTGTGTGTGTGTGTGTGTGTAAAGGTTATAGAAAAATGACTTGTGTCCCCGAGATAACAGCAGAGGAGGAGCGCAGGTGGGTCGTGCTGTGCGTAAAGGGGCGAGCGAGGGCCCCGCTGCATCAGTTCTGATGAATCTAGATAGTGGGATCAGCCGTGCAAAGCCGCCATTTTGCTGATTGATAATGATCTCTTTGCGCTTATCCCGATTCGTGATTCTTAGAAAACACCACAGATCGTGCCGTGACCTATTTGGAGGTGTTTCGAATTAGCCTTTCCAGCTTAAAAAGGAAGTTCAATTCAAAGGAAGGAGGCTTTGACTTAAATGGACCCATTAGTCATTAGCAGGGCTCTACAGTCATTATCATTACATCCCTATCTGCTTCAGTGCTCTGTACTATTTACTGGATGAAACAACAGATGATGAGTTTTACTGATGCGGTGCATTAGGCAAAACAACTACAGATGTGGTTAACCGCGTTTTAGATGCAATCCACCTTCTCCTTTTGCCAAATTTTCCTCTCCTAGATGGGAAACTTCCATTTTGGGAGGAAAGCTGCATCTTCAGACTCATCAGATGGCTTTCCAAAATATTTTAAATACAGAGGGTGTTTGTTCCAGGGCCCCAAATGATCATAAGCTCTGTGGAAAAACGGCCGTGGTTAAATTTCCCCGGAATATGAGCCTTTATGCTTTCTTGGAAGGATGTCACTGAAACAATCTTTGGTTTCTTTCTTTCTTTTTAATCTTTTAGCTCTCTTTTTAAAATGCCAGACTTGGAATCCATGTCTTCATTTGTATATATGATGGTAAACATTAAAAACACCAAAATTTTAGTGTCCAATCCCTAACTGAGCATTGGCTTGTTTTTCACATACATTAGTAATAAAGTCCTTTTATCATTTTGACCTCTTAATCCAAACCTCACTGCTGACCCGCTCAGACTCATTGGCGTGCTTTAAGTATGGAAACAGTGAGAGGTACACTGCTGGTCCAACCCTAGCCTGTAGTTTATTTAACCTTTAATGAACATTTGGGAATGGTTTAGTGATTCCTAGCCAGCTCTCTCCAAATGGGAGCTTTAGCCATGATCTACTGCAGGAAATAATTGATTTCATTTCAGTAATCCTGAGCTAGAGTTTTCAAAGGAAAGCGGAAACTCGTTATATTGTAGCACAAAGGTAATATTTTGTGGGATTTATTTGTGTGGAGAGGTGTATCTTTTTCTATGGGTGTGTTTATGCGTTGTTAATGGTGCACCACAGGTTTGGTGTGCCACTCCGCTCACATGGTCACAGAGTCTAATGACCATACATACTAAATAAGTCTGTAATAGTCCAGTGGGCGTACGCAGGCATGAGTCACAGTAGCGAGCCGTTATTACTACCAGATGAGTTTCCAAGCCGCTACTTCGCTAAACAGGGCTGGGGCCTCCCCTCCTCCTTCAGCCTTTTCCTTTTCCTCCCTTTCCTCCTCTCCCTCTGCATCTCTGCCGAGCAAAACATCCACAGAGGGCAGGAGCACGATGAAACAGAGAAGCGCAGAGGGAGAGGAGCTCCAGATGGGGCAGAGCAGAGTAAGAGGAGGGAACTGCGGATGTGTGACAAGAAGGATAAAACTCAAGCTTCCTTTAAGGCGTCCTGCTCATATTTTATTTGAGCCTGCAGTGTGTTCGAGCTAAGGTGGAGCCAAAATAGCTGTTGCCGGGGCAACAGATCGGCTTAGTGCACTGAGCCGACTAGCGGCTCGTGGTTGGCTGGCTGACTGTCTGGCTCAGGGAAGACCATGGTGATGGTTCTGAGCGGATGCATCGGTCAGTAAGCAGCCATCTGTCATGCGGTGCGGCACTGGACCTGCCTGTAGTCATAAATACTTGTAACACATTAGTATACATTCAGTGTGGATGGAGTCTGGATCAGCAGGTCTTTCTATATTTTCAATGGGTCACATTCTCACTCACCAAAACAGACCCCCGAACCCAAATTAGTGCCTGGTTTGCTCTCATTGATTTTGTTTCTCGCCTTTATGTTTGGTTATGTTGCTGGTGAAAAAAAAATCTGTAGCTGACAGCAATGCCTTCCCAGGAAACGAATGAACTCAGCAGAACACGAGGCAGCTAAGACCCACATATTTTCCTGCAGCAGTTTGTTGTCAACAAATCTTTTTAAAAAAAGGAGAGTGAGTAATGGACTGGGGTGTGCCAGGTGGACAGACACATGATTCAAACAAACAATACTGCACTGATTCCGCTGGATGTGCAGGTCTGCCTAGACACTTGTTATCTGACAAGCTTACCATTAAAAAGGGGTAAATGTTGCGTTTCCTGATTCTTTCTGCTGTCCACGGTGATACGACATCACAGGGCAGCGCTTCAGACCTGTTTCGAGTGCCATATATATGCGCTTTCAGCTTGGCATTTCCTTTAACATTGTATGATGGCATGAAAAGTTCAGGACTAGGCTTTTCATGGCTGAAACTACTTGGCATGATATGATACTTGAAAAGGAAACAGGAAGAGTGAAATGATTTGAGGAAAATGGCGTGTTATTCATTTACCGTTGACACCAGCCTGCCAGAAAGTGATCACATGTAGGCTTTTTTAAAAAAAAGTCAAGTATTTTCATTTTTATGTATTCAGGTAGATTCATCATATGCCACTTCTCCACCATCCACCTTTTAAAAGGGAAACTGCTGCATTAAATCTGTCTGAATATAGTTAGGCTACTACCACGGCTTAAACTGTACATAAGAAACACGTGAATGTCCCTCAAAGTGCACATTATGTACTTTTGATACTCAAGGAGCCATTTGAGGATTGTTATTCAAACTAAAGGATTTGAATGCTTCCATCATTTGAAGGAGTCTGAATCTCACAGCTGGCTTATATTTAAGCTAAAAGCTTCTTTTCATCAGGGGAAATGAGGCTCTGGTTAAACTCTTTTGGCTCTCATGTCTGGAACCATTTACAATGTTTCTAACACCAGTAGGAGAAACCCTATATTGTAATATGCTTGGCTTTGTCTGAAGGTGAAAAAAATATGTCAGTATGAGGTACTGCTTGAGCCAATCTGCTGTAGACCATCTCACGAGGTGGAAGATGTCATAAGACTGCACGGCCGTCTGTTTTATGATACGACAGTGAAAGTGTGAAATCCCCAGTGAGCACAGACTGAGATGCCCGGTTAAAGCATATAACAGGCAGACACACCGCTGAATATAACATATCAGATGACACTGGGTGTGTTGACTATAACCTGTCCTTTTCAATGCTACACGCTCCTGTTAGAAGACATTACGGTGGAGGGGAAGGGGATCTAAAATGAGGACATTTTGCTTCGTGTAGAGATGGTGAAAACAGCCGAGAGACAAGAGGTGCTGATGGGAAAAGGAGCTAAAAATGACAGGAATGATAATTGAAAAAACAGGAGCGTCACAGGAGTGCAAGTGTGATGAGGGTGAAGAAGAACACGGGGAGAATAAGGGAACAGCAGAAATGGAAAAAAATGGATGAAAGAAAGGCCAAGGCATCAGCCAGAGGTCATTCATTATACATCAGACACCCACAGCCATCTACCACCTCCTCCTCATTCTTCGCCTTCACTCTGCTCTGACATGTTTTTCCTCCATCTTCCACTGTCAGCTTTGCTTTTATTCTCACCCTTTCCTACACTTTTTTGTTCTTTGTTCCTTTTTTTTCCTCTCTTGATATTTTATTTATTTTTTGTTTCTTCATTTGCAGTTTATTTTTGTGTGGCTTCACAGCCGACATGTAGGCACTTCTCTCCCATGTCTTCAATCGTGGAATCCTGAAAGATTTTGATGATGTCCATGTCCTAAAAACACAAAAATCAAAAAACCCAGTCTGCTTCTAACACTTGTCAGTTTCTGAGGTATGTACAGAAGAGCAGATCCTTTTTCTTTTTCCCTTTTGGCAGGCGTCGGTTATAAGCAACTATAGCTCCCACAGGCTGTGAGAGTGCTCTTTCAGGAGAGCACAGCCATTAATGTGTAAATGAGAGGCAAAAATTGCACAAGTTCTATGTTATAGACTACAAATGTAGAGGCTTTGAAATCTTGGACGTGAGTTGTTGTGTTCTGAAAACAGTTTCACAGGTTTTTAGAAAGGTGTTTAGACACCAGCAGAAACTGGTGCATTCACGGGGGATAGGGGGAATCAAGCATTTACAGACTACAGCAGCGAATGAGCATCCGCATACCAAGAATTTTTTTATCGATGCCCATCCAAAAGAATCTAAAGCAAAGACTATAGATTAAAGATAATTGTCAGAATAAAAAATGACTTCATGTGGTAGAAATAAACTGAGCACTGGTGAGCTTTCTCTTGTCTTTGTCCATGTGTCTGTAATGTGAGCGTGTATATGAGTGTGTTTGTGTACCCAGGCACGAGACAGACGGACAGATGCGGAGTGAGAGTCTGTTTACTCGCTCTCCCAGTTCATTTATCTCCCTTAGAACCTGCCCCTGGCAGGGTTGCCACGACGACTGAGAGCGTGCTTAATGTGGTCATTCCCAAATGACGTTTGTAGCTGCAGCCATAATTACTCGGTCGCCTAGGAGACTTTAGTGCTGCTGATCATTTGTGACAAAGGTCGGAGGATGCATTGGATTTTGGCAGCGTCACATGTGTCATATTAACCTTTAGCAGCAGGGAGTGATTTAAAGTTAAAGAGCATTTGGAAACTCAAGTTTTTACTGAAGTTAAGTTGTGATATGTAAAATCCATGAAAACAGAGAAAGATGATGTGATGTTCTTCTTAATCAATTAGTTAGACTAAATTTTTAATGGTTTCATCTTCACCTCATTTGAATCACTGTAAAGTGAATCTGTTTTGGCTTTGGGATGTTTTCCACATGAAGGATGTGGCTGATCTGGACCTTTGTCATATTTTACATACTAGTAAAACCTGTTCAGCCTTACAAATTAAATATTAACTGCTTTTGTGAGTATCATATGTGGACTACTTAAAACATGTATGTACAAAAGTCTTGCACCAACCCTTGTTTCTTCTTTTCAGTTCAGCTGAATTGAATTTATATACTGTAGCACCAGTTCAAAACAACAGGAGTCCAACTTTCTTTTAATAGTTCTTTTAATTTGTAATAGTTCTCCAGACTTTCTGAAAGTCTTTTAAAGTTCTTCTTTTGACATTAGCTGCTTTTTCACTCATTTTTAATCCAGTCCTTGTACCTGGCTATTTTCAGATGGATGAAGAATCAGATACATCTTTTGTTTGCTAAGCAACTTAACACTGATCTATGAATCACTGAAGCACAAAAAGGCACCTTAGTCAAGAGGTGAACCGGTGTTTACATGTACCAGATGACTTAGCAAACATCCAGTTTAAAATTGTATCTGAATGCACTTTGTTACTAGCAACCTATCAAAAAACCTCATCATCTGTTCTAATTTCAAAGATAACAGATGGAATTATGATTTTGATTTTGATACACTATATAATACCATCAGAAAGGCATCTGAAGGTTAACAGCGTTATGACAATGATCCCAGTACATAAAAACCATACCTGGATAGAAAAAAAACACAGTCAAGGATTGGCCTCCCAGAGCCTGGTGCATTGTGGGATCATCTTGACAGAGAACAGAACAAAAGGCACCAAACATCCAAAGAAGAGCATCGAGTGTCCTTGAAGAAGCCTGGAAACTGTTCCTGAAGACTACTTAAAGAAGTTAGAAGAAAACTGCCAACGAGAGTTCAGGCTGTGTTGAGGAACAAATGTGGTCACACCACATATTCACTTTCAAGCTTTAAAATAAAAAGAAACAACGGATGAATTCACATAGGAATGTTTCCTGTTATGAACTAATGCTATCACAGGTGACGTCTTACATTTCAGAAGTGAAGGGTCTCAGCTACATCAGTTTCATATGTTGAAAAATCCACATTTGCAGTTTCATGTGTGAGCAGTTTTTTACGCAGGTGTCAGAGTTAAAGCTCATTCTGACCTTAACAGAAAAGAGGAATAGATTGAGAAATAAGGGGGAGGGTTTGCATGTGTAAAAACAGAACAGATGGAGCTGTTATGAAGTGTTAATGAGGGTGAATCTGCAAAAAAACATATGAAAACAAATGACAGTACTCCTCATGTCACCTCATAACTAGCTACATGAGTCTGCACATATATGGGTTCTAAATAAACATGCACAGCTCTGTAGTCTGCATGCTAACATGGAGTTCAACAGCATAAAAGCATGTTTCGTAAGGGAGATGGGAAATGTCTCACGATACTGAGCATCTGTTTAATAGCTTGAAACACAGTAACTCATTTTTTGGCTGAATGCAACATCAAAGTGTGTGTGTTTGAGTGTGTGTGCACATGCATATGGCAGCTCTGTCGGGCTTCTGAAGGCTGTAAAAACAAAAACATCCAGCAACGCCAGGACAGAAAGAGTTAATTGCAGGCTTGAAATCATTAGTAGCAACTGTGAGGAGATTCAAACATTTAAAAATAACCTGACTACCAGATGTGGCTGGGTGGTGTGTGTGTGTATTACTCACGCATGAAGCTGCTGGCGTTACTCTACAAATACATGAAGAGTACAGCCAAAATGGATTTAAAAAGTCTTGAAAGCATTTTATACAATAATTTAGTTGTAGAAGAATATATATAAGATACACAGAATAATAATAGTCATTATTCTTTAGTGGAAAAATAAGGACAACGAAATGACCCAATCAGGGTAGAAGGAAGAACAATAAAAACACAGTTCTCAGTAAAACCAGCACCCTGCAGCGATTTGGCTTCAGCACACTTGGATACTCGCTTGCTTTTCAACATCTGCCATTCTCAAACTACATTTTATAACTTGTAACCGATCTGAACAAAAGACTTTGTTCTCGTGCAGCCGCAGAAAGCCATTAATCTTCGATTCATAGCCAATCAAAGAATGTTTACAGCTCGCTGCAGCTCATACGTTTTCTTCTTTGTCATTTTGTTAAAGGGCTTTAAATAGGTCCAATTTCAAACTTGTCCGTGTTTTGTATATATTTGTATAGATGAAGAGCCTAATTAGTATCTAAAACAGATGGTGGGATCATGGGGGTTTATTACAAGGCAAATTCACTGGGCTCAAGACAGAAATAGCTTTTAGATATGAAAGCAAGATCACCTTTGATAAAGAAAAGCAGATGCAGTTTTTCTACCCACGCACTGACGTGGCCAATAACAGTAAATCCACCAAATGGTACAGTGTGTATTTTTAGATAAATACAAAGAAAGGAACCAAATTTAGAATCAACTCAGATCCAAGGTTCTCAAAAACAGGACAGGATGTTGAAATGTGCAAAACATAATCAGGATATCAGACTACAACCCTGGCGCAATACAGTAATATGTGTATTAAACACAGACGTTCAGTGAGCAAGGATAAAAGTACATTTCTTAAAGATTTGTCATCCAGTCACACAGGTCTAGATGCTGACTGGTAACTGTTCACTGAGGACTAATGTGTATCCCCTGATCATTTGGTGAGGGGTGAAATTGCTCTACCAAAAATCATCTTGCGTTGAGGCAATGTTGCCTGCAAACACTCAGCATTTACTTTTCGAGCTGTAGGGAAAAATTAGAAAAACTGACACAAAGCAGAAACATAAGCCGTCCACCTTCACAGTTAAAGTTGCATCTTTTTGGTCTCAGTGGTAAGCACAACTTTTACTTTTTCTTTCTTTTTTTTAAATACTGCTTAATAAGTTGTTGGTGAGTGTTTGCAGACAAGGTGGCAAGTTTCCATGACAACTACAAGTGACCAGTACACAGTTTTTACTGTTGACAAATCCATTATTTGCAAAACATAAATGTTTTAAAAATCTGAAATGTAACTGATAACAAATGAGTGGCTGCGGCTCTGGAGGTAAGCAGGTCATCTAATAATCGCCAGGGTTGGTGGTTTGATCCTTGGCTGTTACAGTCTGCATGCCAAACTGTCCTCATCAGATTGTGAATGCGTGTGAATGTTACAAAGAAGGAAAAAAGTGCTCGTATGATTGTGTGTGTGTGAACGAGACTTGTTGTTTGAAGTGCTTTGAGTGGAAAAGTTGAAATAAGAAGCAGTCCATTTGCCGTTTACCCACTTTTCTGGTGATCTGAAGAGCTCACTGTGGTGAAGATTGGCTTGTAAAACCTTTAAAAGCTTTTGAAAAAAATCCAAAATTAGATTGGCATTTGAACCTGCCATGTACGGCCTCCTGCCTCATTTCAGACAAACACCTTCATATTTAATAGACGTAAAAGACGTAATAATAAAATACTATCCCCAAGTGTAAAATACACTGATAATTTGGTAACTGGAATGACTTTAAGTGACTTTGTTAATTAGTAGGTTTTAATCAATCATCAGTAATCATAGTTGGTGACTGTTAATCAGTGATTTGGGGAATTAATTTTGGTGTTTTGAGTTAAATTCTCTCTCAAACCCATCATCAGCAGGCTCCTCGGTGCCACGTGTCTGACAGAACAGTGTGTGACACAGTCGCTGCTTAATCCACTGTGTCTCTCTCATTATTGTCCAGAGGAGCACTGGGCTCGACGTTTGATACGATGTAACCTTTCTGTTGATGAGTCAGTGTGTTCGTCACTCCTTGAGCGTGGACGTCCTCTGTGTCCACGATAACTTCCATAACAAATCATAATGCGACCTGTTTGGTCCCGAGGAGATAACAGATTGTTTCCATGATGGTTTCCCGCTATAGTGTCGATGTGGCCAGCTGTATGTGTGCATTTTTTTCTTTTTGTGAGATTACGTGAGAGTGGTTTATGCTGATTCATTGTCAGCTTTGTCAAATCCTCCTCCTTTGTGAGATGTGTGTTCAGTTCTGCCTCTCGGCCAAAAACCTGCTCTTCACAACAGGGATGGTTACATTATGTCCAGTCACAGTTACGTCTGTGTGACAGTGACTCAACAGGAGCCTTCTGGTTTCTTGCAGGTGAGCCTGAGTTTAAATACATCGCCAACATGCATGGCAACGAGGCGGTGGGCAGAGAGCTGCTCATCTACCTGGCTCAGTACCTGTGCAACCAGTACCAGCAGGGCAACGAGACCATCATCGATCTCATCCACAACACCCGCATCCACCTCATGCCCTCAATGAACCCCGACGGCTTTGAGAAAGCCGCCTCACAGGTGAAGAAACAGCACGTAAAAATCACTTTTTGAACTTTACGTCTGGACAGTTTAAGCTTGCAGCCCTGCAAACAGTCATTTAGGAACCACAAGTCTTTAAATTACACCTACACAGCAAGAGCAGCATCTATTAAAGCTCCAGACACTGTCTTTTAATCTGTCCCCATCTCATTTCTGTTTACTGTGCAGCCCGGAGAGATTAAGGACTGGTTTGTGGGCCGCAGTAATGCGCAGGGGGTGGATCTAAATCGTAACTTCCCTGATCTGGACCGCATCATCTACATCAACGAGCGGGAAGGCGGAGCCAACAACCACCTGCTGCAGAACATGAAGAAGGCTGTGGATGAAAACACCAAGGTAAAACAAACTGACTTACTGATTACAGGATAAGGTGGCCGTTATTTCTTACTTACCATGAAAAGACTGAAGTAGCAATAATAATGCTAAGACTCAAATGTTTGAGTCTTATTCACCCTTTCTGTGTCACTCAGAAACAAGCTAATTCAAGCTATGTAATAAATATGCTTATATAAGTTCATTAATAAATGATATTAACATTGAGAACTTTATTTTAAATATTTTTAAGAAATGTTGCACAGAAAGGAATAAATAGTCCATTTGCTCTGGTCTGTTTTCATGTGTGGATTGCTGAACATCTGTGGGTATCTACGGGACATTTACAGTAGAAGGATGGAAAATGTGAGGTTGAACCAAAGCTGCTATAATCAAAAGTGTATAATATAACAAAGCTAGTAAATGAATGGCTAAATGAAGGGTTGCCAGCTCAGTGGGGAATCAAAATCCCCCCAAAATTGACCCTTGGTATAGTGGGGTGTCCACTATATGTGTGTGTGTGTGTGTGTGTGTGTGTGTGTGTGTGTGGGTGGCATTTTTTGTGTGTGCATGTGCAGAAATGATGAATTGATAACTAGCAATTCAAAAATGGCATTTTCATTTATTATTACCCCTTTCATGTTCATTCATCAAAAGTAACCAAATTTGATGGGAAATCCTTTGAATATTAAGTAATTTGATTACTTGTAAATTCTAATTTTGTGACATACGTACATGAAATTTAATGGAATCTAATCAAATTAAATTGACTTGACTGGCATGCATTCAGTTTATACCAAGCATATTTTCCTTAATGATTAATCAGTTGAATAAATACAACTTTGATTTGATATATTTCAACTGCATTTTATTCAAAATTATTGTACCATGTTTATTGAGGGTCAAGAATCCTTTTTTTGAGTTTGTGTAGGTCGAAGGTGATATTGCTTTAGACATTTATTATCTAAACATTATTGTAATTGTAATTTTTTAATGTTTCACATTTGCAGCTGGCTCCAGAGACCAAGGCTGTGATCCACTGGATCATGGACATCCCCTTCGTCCTCTCGGCAAACCTGCATGGAGGAGACGTTGTGGCCAACTATCCATATGATGAAACCCGCACTGGTACACACACACACACACACACACACACACACACACACACACACACACACAGTATAAGGACATTTATATCACATTTTAGAGTCCATTTGAGTTTTATTGAAGCCTATTCCCTCCACTGAAAAGAAAAAAACATTATAAAACACTGGCGCTGCTCTTCATCATCATCATCGCAGATATGATTCCTGATGATGCGACCCAAATATCCACATTTAAAACTTCCCAAACAGAGCAAGTGAAGTTTTTGCTTCGCCTTTAGTAGAAGAGATCACTCCCACACCTGTTTGGGTTGTTAAACTGTATGTAAACTGTTCCTTTCTTTCATGTGAGGATGTTTATCAAGATAAATATTTGAACCGTTTATGTAACAGCAAACATTTTAGTCCCTTTTCTTTAGAATGCCGTAAATTTGATTTAAATCAGATGGAAAATCTTTCCACCGGCCGGTTCCTCTGCGTCATCGCTCAAAGCAAACAAAATGTGTTGAGCAGGCACACGTTTTCTGCTAACACTTCATCATAGCCGCTCTCTAAATGGCGAGCGCTTGTTTGTTCTCTTTCCTCTCATTAAGGATCCACGCATGAGTACAGCGCCAGTCCGGATGATGTGATGTTCAAGTCTTTGGCTAGAGCCTACTCCATGTATAACCCCGTCATGTCCGATCCTCACCGAGCCCCGTGTCGCAAGAACGATGACGACTCCAGCTTCAAAGACGGCATCACTAACGGCGGGGCCTGGTACAGTGTGCCTGGAGGTAAGAGGCAACTAAAGCATACCTCTCAATAAGGACTTTCTCCCTTGATTGCTCAGTATGGCCAAGCCACCAGCTCTCAGAAGAGTCCTGGTTGCGCCAAACCTCTTCCATCTGAGGCGTCTGTGCTCATGGGAACTCTGATGCAGCAGAAAAGTTTTTGTAGGCTTCCCCAGATCTGGGCTTTGCAACAACCCTGTCTCTGAGCTCTCTAGGCTGTTAATTTGAGCTCACAGTTTTTGCTGTGATATGCATTGTCAGCCACGAGGCCTTCTATAGAGAGGCAATTAAATTTACCACAGGTGGACTTCAGTCAAGGCGTAGAAATGTCTCAGCAACGGTCAAGAGAAACTGGAGGGATTGAGCTAATATGTTTTTTTGCAATAGGCTTGAATTCTTATGTAGATGTTACCAAAAGCGGGCAGTATGGTGGCACAGTGGTTAGCACTGTTGCCTCACAGCAAGAAGGTCCTGAGTTCAATTGCACCATCAGGTCTTTCTTTCTTTCTGTGTGCAGTTTCCATGTTCTCCCTGTGCTTGCGTGGGTTCTCTTGAGGTACTCTGCCTTCCTCCCACAGTCCAAAGACATGCAGTTATTGGGGTTAGGTTAACTGGTTATTCTAAATTGCCCATAGGTGTGAATGTCTGTCTGTATGAGTTAGCCGTGCGACAGACTGGTGACCTGCCCAGGGTGTACCCTGGCTCTCACCCTAAGACTGCTGGGATAGGCTCCAGTGTGCCCGCAACCCTGAAAAGCCAAAGAGAATGGAAGGATGTTACAAAAATTCTGTTTTCAGTTTGTCCGTATGGGGTAGTGTGTGTAGATTAATGAGGAAAAAAAGAATTGATGGCATCATGCTGCAACATAACAAAACTGAACAAGGTGACGTGGGTGTGAAGACTTTCTCAAGTCACTGTATTTAACTATGTATATTGTTTTCAGGTAAATGGTTAACCCATTTTCAAATATATAATCCTGAATTCTGTTGACTTTTTCGGTTTTGCTTTCTTTCTCTCTGCGGTTTACAGGAATGCAGGATTTCAACTATCTCAGCAGCAACAGTTTCGAGATCACTCTGGAGCTCAGCTGCGACAAGTTCCCCAATGAGGAAACGCTGAAGAGCTACTGGGAGCAGAACCGCAACTCGCTCGTCAACTACATCGAGCAGGTAGGCAGGACTCTAAATACAGATGCCATAAATCACGGTTTGCAGTCTCTTCCATTTGCACAGCTGACCCAGAGACAATACCAATGCTTGCAATCTCAAGTCTATAAGTGCTAATGCTTGAAATAAACTGCAAAATGTGTCATCTATAAGAGCAAAATTGACCTTCACAGTCACAACATATTTTCAGATCATAGGTTGGATCTGGCAGGATTTATGTGACTAATTCTGCTAATGGAGGTGAAAGAATCGTGACTTTGATGGTAAAAAGGAACCACATAATCGGACACGTAATGCAGCCTCACGCCGTCAGAGTTGCAACTGCCCATCCAGACGTCAGACACTAATTTGTGGTGATGCCACTTCTTCCTTTGTTTGCTCACAAGAGATTGCTCAACCAGAAAAAGCTCTATATTTATTAAATGCTCAATGCTCTGCTGAGGACACTGTTACATTACATCTTCTCCACCAAAAACGAACAAATCTTTTACACCTGAAAAAATGCTGCCATCAGTCCTAGAGGGAACATGTTCTTCACGTGTCAATGTGCGCATTGTGTGCAGGTTCACCGTGGTGTTAAGGGCTTTATCCGTGACCTTCAGGGCAACCCTATTTCCAATGCCACTGTATCTGTGGAGGGTATTGACCATGACATCACCACAGGTAAATTCACACAATTCACAAAGCACAAGTGCTATCACAGCTTTTGCTTGCTCCATGTGAGAAATATAACGGAGAGATGGTGCAATGCCTCCATCTCGTGGATAGTGTGGGTACTGCAGTTGTTGCTCGGCGCTGCTCTGAGCATCAGTGTGTTGGTTAAACACATTTTAATAAGACAATCTGTATTTTATAGCCAAAGATGGAGACTATTGGCGCCTACTGGCTCCAGGAAACTACAAAGTGGCAGCCTCTGCCCCTGGATACCTGACTGTCATCAAGAAGGTGGCTGTACCCTACAGCCCTGCAACCAGGGTAAGACACACAAACAAATGACCCATCACATTCCCTGTGGGGTCCTTTATCTTTCCAGAAGGTAACCTGAGTGGAAGTTTCCCAGCCATATTTTCTGGATCTCTAAACCCTACACCTATATGAAAATATACAATCTAGAATAAGTCACTGAACCTTGGTCCCTCCAGCAGACACCACAAACACATCAGATGCTGGATGTCTGACTAATGTTGGCACCACCTACGTAATAATGTAAGGTCTCGGTTGAAGTGTCTGTTCACAATAAGCCACTAAACGTTTAACAGCTGTTAAGTGCTTAGTATGAGTAACAAAGGGAGGAGAGTTTGTTCACTCAGAAGCCCTCATGTCAAGCTGCATAGGACGGAATTTGTAGGGCAGAATTTTTAAAGTCTGCAAGCTACCAAGTGAGTCTGCAGCAGAAAAATGATTATGAGTATTTAAACTGAATTCTATTCAAAATCAGTCTGGATTGCATATTCTTGATAAAAGATATCAGAGTCTCTATTTTTTTCTTCTTACCAGCCCTGTTAACAATCTTAAGATTGCC